>NC_137457.1:192277720-194677720 GCF_964235325.1 Thermobia domestica
TGCTAAAACGGTACTCGAGAGTAGATTAGACTGGAAAGTAGAATATATGGCACTAGTACGGGCCCCCTTAGGCACTGGGCCCGATTAGGAGGATTCGGTCCAATTGGCTTAAAGCCGGCCCTGGTTCATTGTAGTAACTGAAAGGCACATAGTTTTACCCTTCTGATTGAAAATTATCCTGATTAACTAACAGAAAACATATGTCCTAATGTGAAACACAGACACTATATTTTGTAAGTTCGTAATACGATTCAAAACCTTCTTCAACACTGTATTTAGTTAGTTCTTATACAGTTTATATTCTTTATTAACAATAGTTTTTCCACTCATATATCCAGTAATTTAGTGGAACCACAATGAACATAATTTAACATTTTCCTATGTGCCATTGATAATGATGATTATGAAACGGAATTAAAGTCAATCTGATATTTAAATAGACGTCTCCTTCACAGAGCACACAATTTTAGAAATCATTATTAGGAGCCAAAGACTTATCAGTTTCTGTAAATTATGATCCATCAGATTTGGATATTTGCGTTTCAACATAAAGGAGGGCGTGTGGAAAATTTATGCATTCATCGTCTGCTCCTGGTGTCACAAATTCTATAGGTGCAGTACCTAGGTATTAGCTAACGAAATGATTTGTTTACAATGCAAAGAACCGTATATATTTAAATAATAAAAGCTACTTATCTTAAAAATAACCACCGATTTTTACGATTATTATATAATCAAAATATGCGACCAAGGAGTCATTGCTGCGTGTGCTGATTATTAACCCTCAAAACGCTTGTCAAAGGACTCAATGGACTATGGATATAGCCTTTAACACCTACTCCCGGCACTGTAATGAGCTACTGACTATAATCCTTTGAATATGTTTCCAGGGTTGGATTCGCTATGGAGTATATAAGTTTGAGACCACTTGCTACCCACAGTCAATATACCATGCCAGGGTTGATTTTTAATAAGCCACATTGACACGTAAATCTTCTCTCCTTTGATATCGGTTTGCCGGAAGCATATATATTTCCGAAAAGCCGATGTCGGCAGTAGAAAACTTGGAAATATGATTGGCAGAGAGACAAGCGTGCAGGAGTTATCGAACCCAGAAAGTATGATGAAAGTATATAGAGATATTCCCTGAATGACGTCTCTAATGCTTGTATGTTTATATTTTCTACTATGTACTATGTAGTACCACATCCTAGTATTTCTCGTATGTTGCTTGTAATCTCCTGTATGTTACTGTCAAATACAACGTATTGTTGTCCTATTTGCACACTGCAGATGGATCCTAAAGTTGTTGTAGCAGCTTTGGTATCGGTATTCGGAACAAGAAATCGGCCCCCAACAACCTGGAATCGGAAATGATACAACAAATAACTATCCTACAGGAAAATGACATAGAAATTGTGCACGAGATCAAGACAGTAGAATTTGCTGATGGCGACGGAGAAGAATGGGACGAGGAAATGGAGTTCGGAGATGATGGTGTCGATGAGGAACAGCAATGGTCTTCCGAACAGTATCATCCCTCGTCTACGAGTTCATCAGCATTCGAGTATGTGCCTTCGCCGAAAAGAGAGAGCATGATAATATCGCAGATAATATGGTTTTGTACTGAATGCGTTAGTAATGTTACAGCTCTTAAACGTTAAGCGCATAAATGTTCTGCACAATGTGACGAAAAAAAAAATGAATGCCCCGTCGATCCCAAAAATCAATCAGGCCGACAAGCAGAAATTCAAAGAGGAGGAAAAAGAAGGAACAATTATTCACCAACAGACGATGCGACTATGGCCCATGAAAATTAAGATAGCAATGGATTCAGAAAGTAAAATAACATTTCAAGCTTCTGATTCCTGAGGATATCGTTCAAGAAGCGGAATAATATTGTTGATAGAGCAGTAACCCACAAAGTCATCAAGGACTGGAAGGCGCTAGAGGCAAATCTCTCACCAGCAAACGATGATTTTGTGAAGAATATTTGCAACCTCATTGCTACCCAACACTTTCTGCAGACATGTCTTCAATAGTTACCAGAACAGATTTGAAAGAGTTACATGGCCATCGGAACATGCGAATCAGAGGAAAAATTGCTCTTGGATCAGTCTCTGCAGCACAGCACAGTTTAATAATTATGTCTGTGATTTCAGTGGACGGCGAAATACCGCGGCCAACTGCTATGATACATTTACAAATAATGATTGGGCAAACTGTGACGCTATCGTGTTTGTAAAATGTGCCTATTGTGAACTGATTTTCTGCCCGTTGCACTGTTTATTTGATTAATTACACATTTATTGTCTCTTGTAATCGCTTTGGATTCATTACAACAACATATTGCATTTTAAACCTACAAATGTGTTTTATTTCCTTTTTACGCGTTGTCTCTTCCTCTTTGTTTCGCTCTTGAACCTTATTAATATATTATTACATATCAATACCTGCGAAGTGAATTTTAGACAGGTTGTGTGTCAGATTTCTAATATTTTCATGTTACTTTGTCGGTAATATAGCTCCCGGACCCCTGTACCTCAGCCTGAAACATTTACAAAGTTTTCTACTTTCGACATCAGCTCTGTTTCTTGCAAACCGATATCAAAGCAGAGAAAGTTTAATTGTGGGAGCATTTTTGAAGGAACTAAAATTAGAGAAAACAATTAGATAGTTTGTAGAAATTATATGGGACACATTTTGCAATAAAATTCAAGGTTAAGTTGTTGTTCCCATTACTAAAGAACAGCGCATGTTGGGTAGGCGTGGTTTTCAGTTCAGTACTCCGAACACAAAAAGTAGTGGGACTCCCTACCGGACGTTTCTTTTATTAACCAAAGTCGACTTTAACCCTTAAACAGGTCCATTGTTAGTTTAAAAAGTACAAGTTTCCTCAATCCTCTCGACCTTTGTATTTCTTATTTTTCAATATTTTTCTAAACAAAGAGAAAACCAAGCAAGGAGAGATTTTTGTACATTTATATGCAATGAACTGGGCTAGGGAAGCAAAAATTTAAACAACAGATGGACAGCAATGGACACAAAATATATTTAAACACCAACAAAGAGAGGAATTTTTTTACTCGAGGAACTTTTAGTGGTTCCCCGGATTGTCATGTCAATTTTTTTGATATTTACAGCTTCTACTGATTCTAAAGCTATTGGAAAATAGTGGTACGCCATTTTGTAGCAGCTGCAGGTTCAGACACACAGTGTGTATAAAAATTTGCAAAATGTGTGTGAAAGTGTAACTTGCATTTTTCAGTAACGCCATCTACGTATGGTAATTTGGTGGGGCGGGGGAGAGAACAGGAAGAGCCCAGAATGTTGTGTTTTAAACAGTGAAAGTGCTCGAGAATGTAGCTCTGAGTGTACAATAAGTGAGAGGTGAAGGGAGGAAGTTCACGATATTGTAGCTTTGTGCGAGCAGTGTGTTAATTTTCTATTCCATTGTTACCAAATTAAAACTTCTTAAAATTGCATAAAATGTAATTTTAACACCAACGTTTGCAAAGCAGCGTAATAAGATTAAAACTATACTTTACGACCATATTACAGTTATGTGTACCAGAAAACATGCTTCGACAAAATGTCTCCATAACCGAGAAATATAATATGTCAACAGCGCCAACACACATCAACTGTAGCGCGGGAACACTTTCTATCAATTTAGACCTTTAAATTTTATCGTTTTAGGTCTGCTCGGGGAAAAGTGACCTTGATAATCCAGTTTTGCTCAGCTGCAGTGGTAAAACAAGAACCTTGAATGAATATAGTAGATCAAGCATTCATATAACGTGTGATTATTTGAGCAACAAAACATATTATAATGTGTTCTTTTGCAGGATAATAAAGGTCTATGTAAAATAATATATGACTGAAAAAATAAAATAACAAATTACTACGCTTCCCTTTCTACAATGTTTATGCAGAGCTTCTTCGTGCTAAGCGGTTAGCGTATGCGCTTTTGGCGTGGGAGACTGGGGTTCGATTCCCGGAGAGCTCATGTGGTTCGAATTCCACGTTAATCAGTAGGTCCCGTCTCATATAGCCTCGCTGCTGAAAGGGACATTAAATTCAAAATCAACTAAATGTTAATGCACCATTGTAGTGGTTGTAGTTCAGATGACATGGCTTGTATCCTAGTCGCCAAAAGTGCCTTTACATCGCCGTGACGGGTATGTGACCGCGCAGTACTCCAAGGAAGGGATGGTTGCATAAGAAATTGTGATTAATTTTGAACAGTTTTTATTTTGACTAGGGAAATAACATAGATATAGGGAGCAAAGGAAAAGATTTGAAGCATCAGTACACTATCATCTCTGAAAAGATTCGTATTCTCAGTTTTTCATTTTATTCTCTTATATGTTAAGTTAATAACTGCTGACAACTGCTACTAGCGCTTTTCACTCTTCAGGAATTTAACACGACATGTTCGCAGAACACTTTTCTAAGTCCTAAATGTATGCGTGAATTATTTCATTCGTCTCACTGTCCTTATTTCAGAATGGAAACTGAATATGCTGAACGTGAGTATGTTTCGCTGTCGTCAAGCAAGGGTTGTAATAAATGTAAATAAGGTTCTTATTATTAAATAAAACAAAGAAGTATCTATTCCATGTATAGCACAATATAATACAGTAATTAACCAACATGATAATCACTAACGCCCGCAGGATTTTTTCGAACGGGGGGGGGGTCAAAAGACCGATATAGAGTTTTTTGATTTATTGCCCTATATATATATCATAAGTCATAGTTTATCATTGATAGCGTATATCCTCTTACTTTTTAAAATCGCCAGTGTAACCTATTAGTCAGAACATACATCTCCAGATATAATGTAGAGAGAAAAGAAGGAAAGAGATATGAAAAGTGGCGTAACTAATTTTACTGCACCCTGGATAATCCATTACTCATACCCGCCCTCTGTCCCACGCATTTCAACTGCTGCGTTATATATATATATATATATATATATAT
Source organism: Thermobia domestica (assembly GCF_964235325.1). NCBI lineage: Eukaryota > Metazoa > Arthropoda > Insecta > Zygentoma > Lepismatidae > Thermobia > Thermobia domestica. The sequence goes on from NC_137457.1 coordinate 192,282,707, forward strand.
ATATATATATATATATGGTTCCATGTCAGAAGGGCCCGAAAAAGGGCTAGGATAGAAAGGCCCGAGTCAAAACGGGGCTCGGTTTTAAAAGGCCCCGCGTCAAAGGGGCAAGTTCAAAAGTGGCCCCGCAACAAAAATGCCCGAGTCGAAAATGCACAGCGTGAAAATGTTCCCCTCGTCAAAGGGGCCCGGGTCAAAGATCATCGCGAGAAGAGAGTCCGAGACAAAAGGGCCCTATGTAAAAAAACGGACAAAGTGGACACCACCTCAAAAGGACACGGGTCAAAAGATTCTTGCGAGTAAAGAGGCAGAGTCAAAAGGGCCTTATGTCAAAAAAGCTGGGTCAAAAAGGACCCCGTTTCAAAAGGGCACAGGTCTAGACGGTCCCGCGTCAAAATGACCCCGCGGCAAACGGCCCGAGTCAAAAAGGCCCCGCGTCAAAAGGAGCCAAGTCAAAAGAGCCCCGCGTCAAAGGGGTCGGCAAATACAATTCCACGGCTAAAAAACCTGAGATCAGGAGTGAAAATCAGAAGAAAGATACATATGACCAGTGGCGTAACTAATTTTATTGTGCCCTGATCGTTCATCCAACTCATACCTTCCCCCCGCCGCCCGCATTTCAGCTGGTATATATATATATATATATATATATATATATATATATATATTGTGGAAGTACTTAATTTTCGAGGATAATAAGTTGTATATTTTGATTTTATTTTTATATTTATGTTGCATCCCCATGAATATTTCTATCTGACATGAATATTTCTATGTCAGAAGGGCACGGACAAATGACAATAATAGAAATGCCCGAATAAAAAGGGTCGAAAGGGCCCTGCGACAAAAGGATCCGAATCAAAACAGCCCCGCTGTCAAAAGGGCCGGAATCAAAAGGACGTCGCGACAAAAAGCCCCTATCAAAAATGTCCGAGTCAAAAGGGACCTCACCTCAAAAAGGACACGGGTCAAAACGGTCCCGGGTCAAAAGCGTTACAGGCGAAAGGGCACCGCGAAAGGAAGCCCGAGTCAAAAAGGCCTCCGTTAAAACGAGACGAGTCAAAAGACCCCTGCGTCAAAAAGGACCGACTCAAAAGGCTCCGCGTCAAAAGGGCCCGGCAAATAGAATTTCACGGCGAAAAAGCCTGAGATCAGGACTGGAAATCAGGAGAAAGAAAGAGATATGACCAGTGTAACAAATTTTACTGCGCCCTGGTCATTGATCATGTATTTAATCATACCTGCCCTGCCCCACACAGAGTTGATATATATATATATATATATATATATATATATATATATATATATATATATGTATATATATATATATATATATATATATATATATATATATATATATATATATATATATATATATATATACTGTATATAGTTCTGTCAGAAGGACACGGACAAAAAGACGAAGACAGAAATGCCCAAGTAAACTGGACCCCGGTCAAAAGGGACCGGCGACAAAAGGGTCCAAATCAAAAGGGCCCCGCTGTCAAAAGTGCCCAAGTCAAAAGGTCGTCGCGACAAAAGGGTCCTATCTAAAAATGCCCGGTGAAAAAGGACACCGCATCAAAAGGGCACGGGTGAAGGCTGTCCCGTGTCAAAAGTTCCCGAGTCGAAAGGGCCACGCTACAATATGCCCCGAGTCAAAAGAGGCCCCGCGTCAAAAAGGCCCCTTGATAAAAGGCCCGGTAAATACAATTCCACGGCTAAAGAGCCTGAGATCAAGAGTGGAAATCAGGAGAAAGATATATGACCACTTACGTAAGTATTTTTACTGAGCCCTGGATCGTCAATTTACTCATAACTTCATCCTGCCCAACGCATTTCAGCTGGTGAATATATATTCTATGCCAGAAGGGCGAGGACCGAAATGCCCGAGTCAAAAGAGCCCCGGGCGAAAGGGCCCCATGACAAAACTGCCCTAGTTAAAAACGGTCCCGCGTCGAAAGGGCTTGGCGACCAAAGGGTCCGAGTCAAAAGGGTCCAATTCAAAACGGCCTCGGGTAGAAAGAGCCCGGGTAAGGAGTCGGCGACAAATGAGCCCGCGTCAAAAGGGCGCTGTTTCAAAAGTGCCCTGGTCAAAAGGTCCGGAGTCAAAACGGCCCCGAACCTATACCGTTCGAGTCAAAAGTGCCACGCGTAAAATAGTCCCGACTGAAAAAACCCCCGCATCAAAAGGGCCCGGTTCCACAGTCAAAAGACTGAGATCAAAGCACGAGAGGAAATCGAGCATGCACAAGTGTATATTGTCCCTTTGGTAAGTTGATGGTTTTGTGCAAAAGAAGGAAAAATATCTGTAGTTATTAGTAGCAAATAGGAAATTTGAATCGTGATATAAGTTTTGTTTTGTTGTTGATTGTTCTGCAACAAATGCTATTACTTAAGTCATTCTCCATTAAAGGTTGCAATCCCGTCTTTCGGAGTTTGTATTCTCGTTACTTTATATATTATTCATTTTCCCCTTAGTTCTAAAATTCGATTTCTTGCTCTGGATCAAAGTATAGTATGAAAAATATTCTGTGAAAGCGATTAGTTTAATTTTGCAGTCAGAAGACACATGTGGAGCTGTATACAGTGTTAGTCAAAAGTATTGGGACAGAACAATAATAACGACGTGCGTGGATGGAGGCAAAAAAATGTTACAATTGGCATTATTGCATTGACTTGGAGTGGGGTCACCTTCGAACCGATCTTGAATTCCGCCATATTGCATATCACACAATATTATTAAATATAAAAGGTTATGTTTTTAGACTAACTTATACCTTAATATTCCTACAAATGAGAATGTGAACTCGTTTGTAACACATCATCTGTTTGGGACAGAGTATGCTCTGTTTTACAGGGTGTCCGATGTTTAAAAGTAAATTACAGACATTCAGTAAAGCGACATCAGCATCATCCCTATTTATCGTATGATCATACTTCAGGTCTCGTTTTATCACAATACAGCAGCCTTTTAAATGGTAAACTCCGCATCAAAAAATTGCGACAGCTAACGCCGTGCAGTTAGACCACCAAATATACATCTTCTTATCACATAGTCGTGTCAGGTAAAGAGACCCCTCTCTCACCTCCTTTCTTCTCTTCCATACTAAAATTAGCTAACAACATGAGCGCAATTTTTATTTCAAACTATACATTTATTAGTATAGATAAAAAGAAATAACAAAAAAGAGACGAAACAAGATTCATAGGTTGATGTAGGGAGAAACTGAAACACCCACAATGAAAAATTGAAACCAATGAATGTCTATTACACAGAGATTCAGAAATGAGCAGAGAGAGAGAGAGAGAAGAGGAAAGGAAAGGAGAGGAGAAGAAGAAAAAGTAACGGAAGAACAGATAAAACTGTGGAATTCAAACGTAGTAAGAAAATAACCTAACATTATAAAGTTCCGTTTCCAGAAATCCAACAGTAATATAGAAATAAAGTTTGTTTTAGATCGTTACATAGTTTTTCAGAACTATTCGAATATACAGACGATCCTTTAAATATTTATTATGTTACTTTCATAATGGATAGCATACTCAATTTCAAGTAGAACTGTAGATCTCCGAGACACATCTAGGATAATGTAAAAGGTTTAACACACATGCTTTGTTTCCGCGTGGTTCGATTGCAAATTCGGTAGTGTTCGTTGGACGTAATGATCCAAAATACATTCTAATATACCCAGTAGACAGCGTTGGTCATATCTTCCATTTCAGACTACTAATGCGAACTGAACGATAAAAACGAAACGAAAAGAAAAGAGAAAGAAAGAAAAAAGAGAAAATTGAAGAGTGCTATTTTATTGCTAAATATCTATCAGATATAACCTATATTAAAAGTCCAAACTGTATCGTAATGGAAATCTACAAATGTTGGAAAGGAAAAGTTCATGTTTCTCATAGATGTAGCATCTTTCAAATTTCAACGTGAATAAAACACATTGAATTATAGGACGGGGAAAATTTTGTATCGAACTAGTAAAATGAAATTTTGTTTTCAAATAACCAGAGAGGTACCATTTTCTAGTCTTTTCCGAAGAGTTATCTGTTCCGAACATCCAGCATTGATTTCATCTCTACCGAACATAACGTAATTTGCACAGAGAGAAAGAATACGCTAAGAGCTCATACGCATCATCGTGTCAGTCGTATGATGCTGGTTAGGTTATAGACTACCACTGGATCGAGGAATTTAAATCCGTAGTGAACCGGTAATTCGACTGAGATTCGGTAACCCAGAGGATAAAAAAGATATTTTACTTATTTCCTTGCGTTTAAACAGTATTTCTGTCAGAGATGACTAGGGCAGTTGATGTTATCCCCAGAGCACGAAAAACACGTCGCCGAAGTTAACAGTTAATTAGATTCCCCGGACCAGGCTTCTGCTCCGTTTTAACTTTGGAATATGAACTGTATGTATGTGTGAGAGGGAGAGAGCTAGAGAAGTGAAAGATGCAAAGAAAGATAGGGAAACGTCAAGAAAGAAAGAGAGAGGGACGGGACGAATATAAATATGAAGCATACTTACTATTGTAGTGTATGATATAGAACGCACACACTATTTACTCGAACTGTCGCTAGCGATGCCTTGTAAGTTCTCCATCAGAAGATGAGTCTCTGTTCGCAGCCATTATTTTATGCGAAAAAATCATACTACCGGATGGAGTATCGAACCAAGATTTTTCATTTGGAAGTCTGACACGTTACCACTACATCACCGATTGCTTTAGCCAAACTTTGTTTAATAAATGGTGTAGTGTTTCTTTCTGAGAACGATAACACGAAAATTGCATACTGCAGATCAACGATGTCTTTAGAATGTCCTGGTAATTCCTGTCCTCTTCCCCATCCAACATTCGTAAATCGTCTCTATCATGATACAGGTGTTTGCTTTTACATTGTTATGTATTGCTTGTCCAGTATGATAAGTCGATTCTTCACAATCACTATGCTACGAGGGTCATCCGGAAATTGGTACCCGTTTGTGCAATAAAGACACAGCAGTACATATTAACAAATATACACATTTTTATTGGAAAGAGCATACTTTACACTACTTCTCCACATAATCACCAAGCAAATTTAGGCATTTGTCATACCGTGTGACGAGTTTTTGTATTCCAGGGTCATAGTCCTCCGCCACCAGTGTATTGAGATACGTAGTCACGCCTCGTTTAAGTTCGTCATCACTGTCAAATCTTTTTCCCGCCAGAAAATCGAGACACATTAGGAAAATGTTCACAGAGTTCGTCAATTGTGACGCGCCGATCGTTCCTCACTCATTCGTCTACTGACGTCAGTAGTTCCTCTTTAATGACAGATGGTCTCCCTGAACGCTCCTCGTCGTGTGTACTCCCCCTCCCCAGGTTGAAGTTGGGACACCAGCGCAGAACAAACGACTCGTCCATCGCATTGTCTCCATACACCTCCTTTAATTGGGGATGAATTTCACAAGGTCGAACGTTTCGTTCATTAAGAAATTTAATCACGGCCCTCACTTCACAACTGGCGGGGTTTTCAATTCGTTTAATCTTTATAAATGAGCACAGACACAACACAGGCACTGCTAGCATCACGCAACCTCGCACAGAGCAGGCAGACAAGCCACTGACGCGTTATGACCTTGCCCAGCGGCTTTCCGAGTCGTCAGCGCTTCAAGCGGCGCAAACGGGTATCACTTTCTGGATGGCTCTCGTAGATAGCAATATTATTTATAAGGCCATTGCGTTACCCCTACACTATCATGCCATCTAAAATTTCAAGCCGAATATTACTTTCTTTAGCCCTGATCTTTGGAACGAATCGGCTTCTTCCTGTAACGTTATTTGCAACAAAGTGCACAACAAAATTGATTTGTTCGACGGCCTAGAGAGAAATAAGTGCCCACTTATAAAAAAAAAACTTACAATCGAGGAAAGAATGTGAAATTAAAACATATTTTGCAGTAATTTATTCGTGCAAGTTCAAAAGTAAGCAAATAATAATAATAATAATAATAATAATAATAATAATAATAATAATAATAATAATAATAATAATAATAATAACAATAATAACATATATTATAAAATTGAAAGTAACTATGTGTGTGGCTCCTAATCTCTTGAACCACCCAACTGATCTCTATAAAGCTTTCAACATAGATAAGGTTCGGATCTGGGACTACTTTTGTCATTTCAGTTTGACGGTGCAACGTAGGGGCCGGTGAGAGGGAGCTACATGTAAAAAAAAAAACTAAAAATGAAAGTGGCTGTCTTTGTGACTTCATCACTCTTGAACCACCCGACCGATCTCAATTAAATTTTCAACACAAATCAGGTTCGGGCCTTAGATAGCATTTATCTATTCACTTTGACGATATAGCTTAGGGTTGAGGAGAGGGAGAAGTTAAAAAGTGTAAATAAAAGTTGATAACTCGCGAAACAAATGATCCATCACGATCAAATTTTCAACCTAGATGAAGTTCGAACCTGAGATGGTTTCTGTCATATCACTTGGACGTTGGAACTAAAGAGATAAAGAGGAGGAGCGACATTTAACAAAGAACGAAAAATTACTGGTATAAGTGGTGTATCTGTAATTTTTGGATTCGCTGAGATTAATAGTGACACATCTGATGCTGTTTAAATCCAAATTCAGTCCCTCTAGTGGGAGGAGGGAGAGACATATAAAAATGATCGAAATAACCAATATCACTGTCGAATTCACAGTTTTCCGGCTCGCTGAAATCAACAATGACACTGCAGATTCCGTGCCGCACAACATAGGGATGGGAGAGGATATAAAAAACACAACGAAAATGACCGATATCAAAGAGGGCTTTAGTAACACGAAACAGTGACTGAGTAACGGACCACATTAATATTATTTCTCAATTTAACCCAATGAAGCGGGTAATTGATGCTAATAATAATAATAATAATAATAGACTACTATAGTGTGAATGTACACATTTATTATTATTATTATTATTATTATTATTATTATTATTAGTATTATTAGTATTAGTATTAGTATTGCCGTACTTTTGAACTTGCACGACGAAATTACTGAAAATATGTTTTATTTCTGTAATTATTCCTGGATTGTATGCATTTCCTTCATTTATTAGTGGGCACTAATTTCTCTCTAGGCCGTCGAATAAATCAATTTCGTTGTGCACTTTGATTCGTTCTAAAGATCACACCTAAAGTAAGTAATATTTGGCTTCTAATTTCAGGTGGCATGAAAGTGTTCGGGTAACGCAGTGGCTTTATGCATAATACAGCTATCTACCATAGGTTCAAATCTTATTCACGTCAAAGTTAATATTTTTACAATGTGATTGTGAAAAATCTACTTATCATACTGGACAAGCATTACGTAAGAATATGAAAGCAAACACCTTTATCGTGATAGAGACGGTTTACGAATGTTGGTTGGGAAAGGGCAAGGGAATTACCAAGACATTCCAAAGACATCATTGATCTGCAGTATGAACTTTTCGTGTTGTCGTTCTCAGAAAGAAACACTACACCATTTGTTAAACAAAGTTTGGCTAAAGCAATCGGTGGTGTAGTGGTAACGTGTTTACCCCAGATTCCCGTATAAAACACGATCTTGTGTAGAAGTTTCCTTGAGACATCCCTATTTATCCTAGAATCGTGGGTCGTACATAATTCTTTTCAGAACTGGCTTTCAAACGATACCATTCACATGTCTCCATCGTGTATCTAAGGCGTGAAAATCGCGGAAAAAAGAGATTGTTTTGGTTAAAAATATTTTTTTTACCTTTTTGCCCCTATAGACCCCCAGTGTTATCGCAGAGATCACCTGAAAAATCTGATGAATTTTGTCCGGTGGACTGCATGTTTGTGCAAAATTTCAATCTTCTAGTTGCAAAAGTAAATTCACCAAAAAATAAAAAAATAAATATCGGCCTAATAACAAAATATTTTTTAAAGTTTTGACGTCATCACCTCCTATGTCTCGACGCAGAAAGGCGTGAAACCATACATAACGTGTTCTACAATGCCTCTAGTCTTGGAAAACAGAAAACCGAAAGTAAAAAGCTTTATTTGTTCTTTTTAAATCGAATAATGAAGACACTCATTTAGTAGTTAAAACATATTAACAATCCACAAGAACTGTCACTTGTCGAAACCTTCATATCGAATTATGAATGGATTTCCGGTGCTGTACTCAACAAACGAAAGTCAAGCCTGATGTGTGCAAACACAGCTGACCAACTCATGGCAGACACGTAGACTACAACTTTCGTGCCACAACATGCACTGTGGTCGTGGTTGTCCTTATTCATCAAAGTAAAACCCGGCATGTAAGTCTTGCAGGCCGAGTATACCTTTTAAATGTTTTTATATTCAGTCGTCTTTGGTTCCTGCCAAAGAAATATCTCAGTATCATACGGAAACACACAATGCAACTGCTGTGGCATACTCACTCCCTAAGGGTGAATCACGCGACAGTGTACTTATCAGCCCCCGCCAAGTGAACTTTGTGGTGGACAAACACCGTGTGCGTGGGTTTTCTCGGGGTTCTCCCGTTTCCTCCCACTTTCTTCATTCCACCATTTCATTCATTTCTCATAATCACCGTCTCCTTTAGCCTAACCGGCATAACCGTGGGACGTAAAACTCAAAGATTTCATTTCATTTTTTTGTACTTATCAAAATGTGTTGGTGGTCTTGGCCTTGAAAACATTCAACTTCAGAGCTGCTCGCACATAGCTTGTGCCAAAAGGACTAGCTCAGGAGAGTAATGCTCTCGGAAGTAGGAACGAGAAACACAGTTCTGATTGGTTGGTGTTATCAATTTCTTGCCACGTTACATTTAAATAGCAGAAGTCAAATAATTGTTGTTGTCGGTCTTCGTGGCAGAGTGGGCTAGCGCTATATGCTATTAATGAAAGTCCATTTTGGCGTGAGTTCAAACCCGGCTCGAGGCTTTTTTTTACATTTTTAAAATATTTTTATAACACTTTTTAAATTAAAATAATATGAAAATAATATTCAAAAAAGTGATTTACTTACTTTTGTGCAGATAAGTAGTAGTAGTAGTAGGAACGGGTTAGAAACCCCGCAGGGCTCGTTTTGTTCCCCTTGTACTCCATGATATAAATTTTGTGACCAACTTAAAACAACTGGCTAGGATAGCCTTTAGAACAGCTGATTAGAGTAGTGCGCGAAAAAAACGTACTTCTGGGAGCATTACTCTCCCGAGTGGGTCGTGTGCCAAACACTGCTCATGGAGTCTTTTTCCAGCACAGTAAAAGGGCGAAAAAAAGAAAGGAAAAAATAAAGAATACGGAAAACTGTTCCTTATGCAAAGAGCGTTTGAAAACATTTCAAAAGGTACGCTATGACTATTATCAGTTAATTGGCAACAACCGATATCACGGACAGATCCAGGAATTTTTGAGGGGGGGAGGGGGCAGGTCTGAAAAATAAATTTGAGACATTTCTTGATATGTGGTTGGCTAACCAAAAATGTGAACTGGAGTGCTTCATAATACGTATTTATCGCCCTTCTGGAGGCTGCATTGAGGAAAGCCATGTTGTTCAACACGAGAGAATCCAGGATTACAATAAAAAACTTTTTATTACCATATTTTTATTATTGCATTATTTTATTTTATTATTATCATTATTTTTCTTAGATTATGTAGAGTAAACTATTTTTAATTTAATTTCCTATTAACATAGTTCATATTAACTCTTTACTAATATCCTTATTTTTATACTGCATAAGTACTATCGTGGGGTCAGATTTAACACCATTATTTGTTTTGAAATTAAAATATGTTAATACGTGTTACCATTGGCAGTTGATTGTGGACCGTTTACTAGTGCTATACTTTAATGGACTTAACTAGTTTTGGGGACAAAAGATATTTTCAAAATATTTTTTGACTAATGGTCTTTTGGTAATAGATAATTACGAAACGAAAGAACATACTTAAATGAAATAAAGTTTTTTGTTATCCGAAAATAAAGTATGAAAATAAACTTATTTTTATGTAAAAAAAAAGCATTCAATTATTAGTGCTGAGAAAATGTAACTTGTCATTCAAAAAGCTGACAATTGATGCTTTTGTGTTCGATTAGTTGCTTGGCTGCAGGCCCGTATCCACAGGGGAACTAGGGTGCCGGGCCCCCCTAAAGTTATACTGTTCCCCCTAACAGGGACGTACCCAGAAATTTATTTCGGGAGGGGCGTAAAGCGTTTTGGAGGGGTCCAAATACAATTTGAGGCTAAATTATATGAAAATTTCTAAAATTGCCCCTAAAAGTAGATTACATTTTTTAAAAGTCGGGATTTCTTGGGGCGGACCCCTAGGACCCACCCTGCGTATGCCCCCTAAAATATTCACGGTAGGCTTGCAAATGAACTGCTATACTATAATGATGAACTATAATATGGTTGGATCGGCCCCCTAACTTCTACCGCCCCCTCATATTTTTGGGCTGGCTACAGCTACCTGCTTGGCTACCTACCAATACACACAATGATTAGTCTTAAGGGGCCGTCCACATATTACGTAACGCTACTTTTGACCAATTTTTATCCTCTTCCTCCCCCTTGTCACACTTCGTAATGCAAGGCTGAACCCCTCCCCCGTTCGTTACGTAACACTTTTGGATTTTTGTTTTCTCACCAATTTTCCTTGTTTTGGGAGTTATTAAAATAAAAACTATTTTAGTAGCAGAAATTTTATTACAAAATGCTATTTTTCTGAATATATTTGTCGTATTTTTCACTAATAAATCAAAGTACCGGTACGTATTAGAAAATGGTAGGATGGTAATAATATTTTAAGCCCATAAGATTGCTTAATTAACAGTCCTAATTCTTGAAACTGCATACTGTCGTTTCCCAAGGAGATCACACCTATCCTTTTCGGTCAGATGATGACAACGAGGGTCACTACGAAAGTTTTCAGATACGCATTGTTGTGGCACAGTATTTGAATTCCAACAATTGCGTTCGGTAGTGGTATCCAGAGCAAAGAAGCGAAGCAGGTTTCAACGGCGTATCGCCTTCACTTGTTTGTTGATGTGAGCAGTATTCGGCTGTCTAGAATGGAGCTCGAAAGGGAACCTTTTCGGGGAATGATCCTCTACGATTTCAAAAGTGGTTTGAACGAGACACAAAGCCTTGACCTCTTGCATGGGGCATTTGGGGACCTTGCTAATTCCCGTGCTACAATTTTTCGGTGGTTTGGTGAATTCAGAAGAGGCCGGACATCGCTTAAAGATGGAGAGAGAGCTGGACGTCCTGCAAAAGCTGTGTCAGATGAAAACATTGCCGCTGTGGAACAAATGATTCGAGAAAATCCTCGAACAACTTTCAAGGACATTGAATCTACAGTGAACATTGGATCGTCAGCAGTAACAAAAATTCTTCATGTTCATCTTCGGTTCATGAAGGTTTCATCTCGTTGGGTGCCTCACACTTTGACTGAACAGCAGAAGCGCATGCGTGTGTAATGGTGTGAAGAAATGCTTGCAAGATTTGATGGAGGCAATTCTCGACGCGTCTCTGACATTGTTACTGGTGATGAGACTTGGATCTATCAACTTGACTCTGAAAATAAACGCCAGTCTACAGTTTGGATCTTTCCAGACGAAAATCCACCCACGAAAGTGAAGCGACCGCGAAGTGTGGGGAAGAATATGGTCGCAACTTTCTTCTCCAAATCTGGCCATGTTGCTACTGTTCCACTTGAAAAACAAAGGACTGTTACTGCTCAATGGTACACTACTGTTTGCCTAACAAAAGTGTTTCAGAACCTTCGGGAACGGCGTCCAAGAACTGGATTGCGTGGGATCCTGCTTCATCATGACAACGCGTCCGCACACACGGTCAATATCACAATTCAGTTTTTAGAATCTAGGGAGGTCAAACTTATGTCTCATTCGCCGTATAGCCCTGACCTGGCCCAGTGTGATTTTTTTCTGTTCCCCGGGATCAAAGATCGCATGCGTGGGAAGAGATTTTGCAGCCCTGAAGAAGCTGTAGTGGCTTACGAGAATGAACTTTCAACACTTGAAGGAAAAGGCTGGCAACACTGCTTCCAAAAGTGGCTTTCGAGGATGCAAAAGTGTGTACAGTGTAATGGTGAATACTTTGAGAAAATGTAAGTGTTAAATTGATTTTAAGTAAGTTATTTCACATCTGAAAACTTTCGTAGTGACCCTCGAACTGACAAGGAAGATGAAGGTGGAACAGGATCTGAAGAACTAACATCGATCTCTTTTTCAGGGATCCAGGATGCTTCATGCATTTGAAATTCGCCAGTTTCGACGATGCAAAGTTGCCTTCCTCGTCGACCACAGATTCAAAGTGGCTGCGCATGTGAAGAAGCAGGGACATCTGGTTTGTGAACAAGCTCTCGAGCATCTTTTTTGGACTTCGGACTTCAGTTTACCTCTTTTCATATTCTTCTTGTCCTAAATCAGTGCGAGAATGCGAATAAACTCAATTTCTTCAGAAATATTCAAATTCAAAAATCAAAAATTTAGTACGAGATAATATCCGACGAATTAGGTTTTTTAATATCTTATTCTGATCTACAAATCCTGGATCGTTCCATCGCGGAAAATATAATTTCACGAAAAAGAATTTTTTCTGTTTCCCATGCAAAACCCCTTAGAAGAACAGAGTGAGTAATGATTCAAATCAAAGGTTTCAGATAACATTCTCAGAAATAGCAATACTAGTGGGAACATGAGGGCATTTTCAGGCGGTGGTTACGATCACTAACAACTAACTCCGGAAAAGCGTGTTCCCTAAATCCAATGCTGCGATAGCCACAAAACGGAGTTTTATTGTATTGTAATACATGCAGGATTCGCCACCATTTACGCTGGTGTCTAGTGCGTCTTCGAATCTCTTCTGTATGATTTAATTTATGTAGGCTATAGTTCGCAATTTTCCAAAACAATAGGAATATTTATTTATATATATACGAGGGTTGGAACTTAAATAGTGGCAACACTGTTGTGGAGACACTATGCAATGAAATGTACTAGTGGCGCTGATAGCGCACGTTGTTAACATACCTACCTAACCTCTGAGCAAGTAGACTCGCCCGTCCCACGTCACCGGCAGGCTCACAAGCGAGGGAAGCACAAATCACTTGTGAGCGAGCGGTCTAACGTAAAGGTGTCACTATGTCTTCGAAACAGGAACAACGGAGTTGGATCAAGATTGAATGTGCCAGAGGTCGTACAGCACGACAGTGTCATCAAGGGCTTCAAGAGGCGTGTGGGGAATCGGCATTGCCGTACAGAACAGTGGCACGGTGGGTAAAAACCTTTAACGAAGGTCGGCAAACTGTGGCGGACATGTATCGGGCAGGTCGTCCTGGCGTCTCTGAAGAAGAAATGCAAGCTGTTGCCGCGTTAGTGGACAGTGATCGACGCCTGACGATTCGTGAGCTCGCCCACGAAACCGGATTAGGGCATTGACGCTCAGCCCTGGAGGAACGTAATACGTTAGGATAACACACCATAACTTTCACCATACTGGGGCTCTGACGCACTTTCGACTTTCGCGGCGACCCATAATGACGCCATTCGTTGGATTGGCGTTTCAGTGTTGGCTCGTAAGATCTGACCCATGTCTCATCCAGTGTTACGATACGGCGTAAGAAAGCCTCGCCTTCGCGCTCATACCGCTCCAAGTGCGTCTGAGCAGCGTCGTAACGCATCCATTTTTGCATTTCCATCAACTCATGCGGAACCCATTGTGATGCAGTTTTGCGCATGCCCAGGCTTCCTTCAGAATGCGAAGCACAGTCTTACGCGCTAATCTGGTTTCGTGGGCGAGCTCACTAATCGTCAGGCGTGGATCACTGTCCACTGTCCACTAGCGAATTTGACACCTTTACGTTAGACCTCTTGCTCACAAGTGATTTGTGCTTCCCTCGCTTGTGCGCCTGCCAGTGACGTGGGACGGGCGAGTCTATTTGCTCGGAGGTTAGGTAGATATGTCAACAACGTGCGCTATCAGCGCCACTAGTACATTTCATTGCATAGTGTCTCCACAGCAGTGTTGCCACTATTTAAGTTCCAACCCTCGTATATATATATATATATATATATATATATATATATAATGAAAGTGACTATGTTTGTAACTTAATAACTCTTAACCATCCGACCCATCTCGTTCAAATTTTCAACATAGATGAAGTTCTGACCTGGGATGTTTTTTATCATTTTACTTTGAAGGTGCAACTTGGGGGAGGGGGAATATATAAAAAATGATTGAAAATGAACGATGTTAGTGTCAAATGCATAGATTTCGGGGTCGCTGAAATAAACAGTGACTCTTTCGATGCAGTTTAAATCCAAATTCACCCCGCAACTTGGGTAAAGTGGAGGATGACATATACAAAATGTTCGAAAATGACTGATATTAGAGTCGAGACCATGGTGTTAGGGGTCGCTGAGATGAACAGTAACACTTTCGATGCCGTTTAAATTAAAATTTGGCCATGCAACTTGGGGAAGGGGAGATATATAAAAGTGATCGAAAATGACCGATATTTGTGTCGAATCCATAGTTTTTGGAGTCCGTAAGTTGATGGTGACAGTTTTGGTGCCCTATATATCCAAAATGAAACGTATTCTCCCCGTATGAGAAACGGGTATTCTAGCTAATTTATAAAAAAGAAAAAAACAATAAAATTATTTGTTTAAAAGATTGCATATAAATCTGAGAATAAAAATAAAAAATACAGCAGAAAAAACTGTTACGTAGCGAAGACCTAAAGCCCCCTCCCCCTTATCACTTTTCATAACGCAAGGCCGAACCCCCTTCCCTCCTTGCCGCGTTACGTAATATGTGGACGACCCCTAAATGTGTCTTAATCACATATCCATTAGACACAGAATAAAATATAGACACTTTAGTTCTTCTACTGACAGTCAGTACATATAGTGATTTTTCTTGATTGACCCTTATGCACATTTCGGTTGCACATAGAACAAATCCAGGAACGTTTTATGTCATCAATTCGAGGACAAATAGCACCTCTCCTCCTTTTAGCTGGAGAATCTGTTTGCGGACAGTCTTCATTGATGTTCCTATCAGTTAGTCTTAACAATGACTGCCGAAGCCTACGAGAAAGTGTCCCGCATTCGCCCCTTACTTTTAGGTGATCTTGAGCGAGAGTCATCGTAATACTCCTCATGAAGTCTCGTCTCTGAAATCTTCTTGGTTCGTTGGAAAGATGATAAAAAAACAAGGCTATTTAAGCATGCAACGTCCAGTATTCTATAGAAAATTGCAAGAAACCACCTTCTGCAAAATCTGCCAGTTCCGAGTTCTGCACACATCTCCGTAACACTCCCCAAGAAAACCACAGAAAAAATGTAATGCAGGAAACGTATAGCGCAAGTACTATCCTGGGGAAAATTTCGACCCCAGAGGTCCGAAACTATCGAAACAACAAAGTGCATGGACACGAACAACAAGTCGCTACGAAATCTCATGATCAACTGAAAAAATGCAACCGTTAAGTTTTACGACCCACGATTATGCATACTAGGGTAAAGGAGGCGGCGATAATGAGAAATGAATGAAATGGTGGAATGAAGAAAGTAGGACGAAACTGGAGAACCCCGAGAAAACCCACGCACACAGTGTTTATCCAGCACAAGGTTCACTTTGCGCGGGCTGGGATCAAACCCAGGACCCCATGCACCAGAGGTGAATACTCTATCACTGAGCCACCCCGGCCCCCTAGCAAGGTCACCTGAGAATAGACGACTGAAGCCTCAGTGAAACAATATATATATTGTCCACAGCTAGAAATGTGTTTGCGGAGGTCAAATTTGATCCTCCACGATAGTATGTAGTGATAACTTAGGAAAAGGATATGTAAAAACTTAGATTTCTTAATAATAAAAATAACTTTGTATACTGTTAGTATATATATATATATATATATATATATATATATATATATATATATATATATATATATATATTTATACAGGGTTTGTCCGGGAAGTAATAGGACTGATTTTATTCCGCCATGACTGTACTTCGGAGCGTGCGGGCACCGACTGAATCCAGTAGAGGGCGTCCCTAGCTAACGAACGATCAGCTGGTCAGTTGTCTCCGAGCACACGGAGAGTCAGGACAAGCTTCTTCGCGCGACGTGTTTCTGTGAGTGGTGCAAGCCGAAAATGCAGCGTTCGTTAGAGCAGAGGTACGCGACTAAATTCTGTGTTAAACTCGCTAAATCTGCGACAGAGACGTTTGATATGACCAAGCACGCTTACCCAGATGATGCTTTAGCAAGAAGTGGTGTGTTTCGGTGGCACAAGGCCTTTTCGGAGGGCCGGGAAGAGGTCGCCGATGAAGACCGTGCTGGAAAACCATCGACTTCGACAAACACCGACAATGTGACTCGTGTGCGCGAAGTTTTGAACTCAGACCGTCGACTAAGTATTCGTTTAATTGCCCAGATGTTAAATTTACTAAAAACTGTGGTTCATGAAATTGTGACGGAGCCTTTGAACATGCGCAAGGTGTGCGCGAAGATTGTCCGAAAAGTGCTCACTGACGACCAGAAATTGCGACGAGTGGAATTGTGCCAAGAAAATTTGAACATATGTGAAAGTGACCCCCAATTTTTGAAAAAAGTAATCACAGGTGACGAATCATGGATCTTTGAGTATGATCCCGAGACAAAGAGGCAATCTTCCGAGTGGCACACGCCGGCGTCTCCTCTCCCAAAAAGAGAAGAATGAGCAAATCCAAAGTGAAAACGATGCTCATTGTCTTTTTTGACATCAAAGGCTTCGTCCCATATGAATTTGTTCCTCCTGGACAAACCGTCAACGCCAAGTTTTCGGTGGAAGTGCTCAAGAGACTCAAACAAAGGGTCAATCGGGTCCGACCAGACATCGGAGCTGACTGGAAGCTGCACCACGACAACGCTCCGGCTCACACCGCCTTTCTTGTGAATAGCTACCTGACGAAGGCCGGCAACCCAACGCTTCCGCAGCCGCCCTACAGCCAGATGTGGCCCCCCGGACTTCTTTTTGATTCCTCGCCTGAAACGCCCGATGAAAGGCAAGCATTTTGAGACGACAGAGGGGATCCAAGCAGTTTGCACCGCGCCTCTCAAGGCTATTCCGGAGAATGACTTCCGTGACTCCTTCAATGCTTGGAAATCGCACTGGCAACGCTGCATCGACGCAGAAGGAGCCTATTTTGAAAGTTTTCAAAGAATTGTAACGATTGGCTCAATAATTTTTTTAAATCGACTCTGTCCTATTACTTTCTGGACAAACCTTATATATATATATATATATAACGCAGCAGCTGAAATGCGTGGGGCAGGAGGGTATGAGCAAAACGATCACCGATGGAATGAATCGATCCAGGGCACCGTAAAACTAGTTAGGCCACTGGGCATATCTCCTTCCTTCTCTTCTCTTTACATTATATCTGGAGATGTATGTTCTGACTAACAGGCTACTGTGGCAATTTTAAAAAGTAAGAGGATATACGCTATCAATGATAAACTATGACTTTTAATATATATAGGGCAATAAATCGAAAAACTCTATATTATTGTTCTGTCCCAATGCCCTGTATAGAGATCCGCATATGTCTTCTCAGAGTAACATTAAACTAATCTTTTCCACAGAATATTTTTCATTCTATACTTTGATCCAGGGGTGCAAATGGAATTTTAGACCTAAGGGGAAAGTCAATAATAGATAAGGTTTGATTCAGAAGTCGGAAGAGCAAGCGAACTTTGATGGAGAAGCGATAGAGATTGTTGCAGAACAATTAACAAAAAACAAAATTAATATCACCATTCAAATTTACTATTTGTTAATAATAACTACAGATGTTTCTCCTTCCTTTGCACAATCACTTCAACTTACGAAGGGGATATTATCCCCTCGTGCATACCTGATTTTCACTCTTGCTTTTATCTCAGGCTTTTTGCACGTGAAACCGTATTTACCGGGTAGCTTTGACGCGGGGCCATTTTGACTCGTGCATTTTTGTCGCGGAGCACTTACCCCCAGACCTTTTCCATGCTGGGCCGTAAGACTCGGGCCCTTTTGAGGCAGGGCTCTTTCGACTCAGTCTGCTTTGACGCAGGACTCTTTTAACTCGATTCCTTTTGACCCGGGCAATTTTGACGCGGGGCCATTTTGACTCGTGCATTTTTGTCGCGGAGCACTTACGCCCAGACCTCTTTCATGCTGGGCCGTAAGACTCGGGCCCTTTTGAGGCAGGGTTCTTTCGACCCAGTCTGCTTTGACGCAGGACTCTTTTAACTCGATTCCTTTTGACCCGGGCAATTTTGACGCGGGGCCGTTTTGACTCTGGCCTTTTTGTTGCGGAGATCTCTTGACTCGGAGACTTTTCTCGCGGGGCCTTTTGAGCCGGAGACCTTTTGATCTGTGCTCTTTTCTTACATTCGCTCAGCCGCGTAACTCTCAGCCGGTGCCTTAAGCATTCAAAACCGGCGCGGTAACATTATTGCGAATGTTTCTTTATTTTCTCTAGGCTCTCTTGACGCGGGGCTGTTTATACTCGGGTTCGTTTGACGTAGGGCCCTTTTGATTCGGTTCTTTTTGTCGCGGGACAATTTTGACCCAGGTCTTTTTCACGCTCGGTCGTTTTATCCCGGAAACTTTTAACTCAAGTCTTTTCGACCCGGGCCATTTTGACTTGGACTCTTTCTTCGCGGAGACTTTTGACCTGGACATTTCACTCTGGGCTGTTTTGACCCGGGCCCTTTTCACGCGGGATCGTTTTGACTCGGGTACTTTTGTCGCGGAGACCTTTTGACGCAGGCCTTTTTGACGCGAGCTCTTTTCTAGTGGGGCTGGTTTGAACCGTGCCCTTTTGAGTTGCATCCTTTTGACCCGGCCTCTTTCGAAATAGGGACCATTTGTCGCGGGGTCTTTTGACTCGGCTCCTTTTCACGCGGGGCCTTTTGTCGCTAGGCCCTTTTGACTTGCAGACTTTTTGACTTGCGCTCTTTTAACGCGGGGCCGTTTCTTCTCGGGTCCGTATGACGTAGTAACCTTTTGACTCGGATTTTTTCTCGCGGGATCCTTTTGAGCCGGGCTCTTTTGACGCAGGGCCCTTTTAAATCAAGCCCATTTAACCTGGGCCCTTTAGACGTGGGGCCATTTTGACACGGGGCCTTCTGTCGCGGAGACCATTTCACACAGGTCCTTTTGACTCGGGCCCTTTTGTTGCAGAGATATTTTGAACCCGGGCCTTTTGTCGGGGGGTTCTTTTATCCGAGCCCTATTGACCTGGGCTCTTTTCACGCGGAGCCCTTTTTACTTGGGTCTGTTTGACGCAGGTCCATTTTGACTCGGGTCTTTTTGTCGCAGGACACTTTTGACACGAGCTCTTTTGACGCTGGGCCGTTTTGATCCGGGAACGTTTGTTGCAAAGAGCTTTAGATCCCGGCCTTTCCGACTCGGGCATTTTTGTAGCGGGGCCCCTTTTGGCACAGTCCGTTTGGCATAGAGCCCTTTTAATTCGAGCTCTCTTAACACAGGGTTCTTTTTTACTCCGGTCTCTTTGTCGCAGGACGATTTTGACCTGAACTTTTTCACGCTGTTCCGATTTGACTCGGGCCCTTTTGAGGCGGGATACTTTTGACCGGGGCTCTTTTTACGCAGGCCCCTTTTAACTCGAGCCCTTTTGACGCGGGATCGTTTTGAGTCGTTCCCTTTCGTCGCGGATACCCTTATACCCAGACATTTTTCACGCTGGGCCGTTTTGATTCGGGTCCTTTTGAGGAGGGTTCCTTTCGACTCAGGCTCTTTTGACACAGGGCCTTTTAACTTTATCCTTTTTGACCCGTACAATTTTGACGCTGGGCCGTTTTGACTCATACCTTTTCGTTGCGTCTCTCTTTTGACCCTTGCTGTTTAGAAACCGGTCCTTTTGACTCGGGCCCTTTTGTTGCGGGGTCCTTCTGACTTGTGCCCTTTAGAGGCCGCTCCTATGACCCGGCCTTTTCTGACCCAGGGCCAATTTGTTGCGGGCCCTTTTGACCAGGGCCCGTAATGACTCGGGCCGTTTTGGCTCAGTTCCCTTTTGTTGCTGAAATCTCATGACTCGGGGCCGTTTTAACTTGGGGCCTTTTGTCGCGGTGGTCATTTACCCTGGCCCTTTTGACACTGAGACATTATGACCTGGGCTCTCTTGACGTGGGGCTGCCTTTTCTTGGACCCGTTTGACGCAGACCTTTTTCACGATGGGTCGCCTTTTTCCTGGCTCTCTTGACGCGGGATAATTTTGTCTCGGGCCTTTTAAACGCCGGACTGTTTTGACCTGGGCCCTTTTGAGGCGGGGTCGTTTTGACCCGTACTCTTTTGACACAGGGCCGTTTTTTTTCGAGCCCTTTGGACTAAGAACCTACTTAATATATATAGCGCAATAAATCGAAAAACTCTATATCGGTCTTTTGCTGCCCCCTCCTGTTGGAAAAATCTTGCTGGTGTTAAGGATTATCATGTTGCTTAGTTACTGTATTATATTGTGCTATACAAACAATAAATACATCTGTGTTTTTTTTTAATAAGAAGAACCTTATTTACCTTTATTACGGACCTTGCTTTACGACAGCGAAACATATTCACGTTCAGCGTAATCAGTTTCCATTCTGAAATAAGGACAGTGAGACGAAAGAAATTATTGACGCATACATTTAGGACTTAGAAAAGTGTCCTGCGAACATGTCGTAGTAAATTCCTGAAGAGTGACATGCGCTAGTAGCAATTGTTAGCAGTTATTAACTGAACATAGAAGATAATAAACTGAAAAACTGAAAATACGAATCTTTTCAGAGATGACAGTGTACTGATGCTTTAAATCTGTTCCTTTACTCCTTATACCTACGTTATTTCCCTAGTCAAAATAAAAACTCTTCAAAATTATTCACAATTTCTTATGCAACCATCCCTTCCTTGGAGTACTGCGCGGTCACATACCCGTCACGGCGATGTAAAGGCACTTTTGGTGACGAGGATACATAGGGTTACTTGAAATCATTAAGCCAGTGTTTTATTTTATATATAAAGAGCAATGTTTATATGAGCCTTTAATGCTTTGTTAGGTATTCAAATCCAAATCGCTGGCTTCGTATACTTCTAAGTAATTAAATCAAATAGGCCCTAAGCTATTTATATTTGTTGATACGTAACCTAAAGGGGAAGATGTAGTTTAAAATATATACCAGAAATAGACGAGCTTACGAGCTCTTCGTGTTAGGAAGATAAATTTTCGCATTTAAATTTAGAAAATCACACTGACTGAAATTTTTTAAAAAATACGTGTATGAAGTGAATAGTGACATTTTCATATGAAATGCTTACTGAAATGAATAATGACACTTTCTCTACTGTACAAGTCCATGCTCAGCCCCTATCAAAATTAGGGTGAGAAAGGTTGAAAGTACATCGAAAATGACCGACATTTGTTTCCTTTCCATGGTTTTCTGGATCGCTAGTATGACTGAAGATAGCACTGTGCCATGTAACCCCAAGCAGTCAGATGTGCAAGTCAGTTAGCTCGAGAAAATACTTATACTTATTCATTCTGTTTAGTTCTTTGTTTTTAACACGGGCAACACCACAGGCATTGCGTATATCAGCTGCTTCCGGGAATTGACAAAGTTCAATGATGTCATTGGTTGTCGTTCCTGATTTTACTTTCTCCTTTATTTTTGAATATTGTTCAAAAACATTATTCTTCCCGTGCAAAGCCTACTTTCTTTAATATCGAATAAATATTAATTGTCGGTTGCCTTAAAGTAACAAAACTATACTTTACTACCTTTATACTTCCAAATTATGATATTCATAAAAATGGGAAGTGATGACTATGTACTTTCGTCAGTTTGTTGACAGGTATGAGAGTAAGAATGACAATAGATAAAGAAACCGTGTGCTGAAATCGATTCAACGTCGTATGAGCAGGTTCGGCCTCCCGTCAAATCCTTATTCAAACAGAAAGTGGTAGCAGTAGGTCATTTCTGTTTTTGAAGTTCATCATGATAGACGAAAAAACAGTAAAAGGTAGCGAGAAGTGGTTTCTGCAATAAATTCACCGTTCCAAAGATAGATTCTGTTTCATCCTTATCTCCCTACTAAAACGAAAATTTTTGAAGCCCGCTACAATTTTCGTTTTCAATATTGAGCTCCATAAGACATAAATGTTAACATATGCGATAGATGACTTTTATGTCGATTCAGCATCCCAAAAATGTTTTATCTCTATTTTGCTAAAGTGGAGAAAATCTACGATTTGAGTTTTCAACACTGATCATCATAGTGGAAATGGGTAATATATATAAATAAAAATGAATGCGATTATGTTTGTTACTTAATAATTCTTAAACCACACGTTTGATCTCGATCAAATTTTCAGCATAGGTGAGGGTTGAACCTGGATTGATTTTTGTCATTTCATTTTGAAGGCACAACTTAGGGGAGAGGAAAGGTGATATCTATATATAAAAAACTATCGAAAATAACCGATATTAATGTCGAATCCATAGTTTCGCGTGTTGCTCAGATGAGCAAAACTTCTGATGCCGTTTAAATCCTAATTCAGTTCCGCAACTTCAGAAAGGTTAGAGTGAGATATAAAAAATGATCGAAAATGGCTGATATCAAAGAGCGCTTCAGTAATATTCAAAACTGATTGACTAACGAAATATATTCATTTTTCTTATTTTTCTTATTTTCTCTAGTATACAGTAAGTAGCAGTTTTATATTAATTCAGTATCTAATGCATAGTTTTCAGGGATGACAAAAATTTTCCGGAATCCGTATTCCGGAATCGGGTGTTTCACTTTCTGGATTTCGGAAAAATTCCGGTATTTAAGAATTCCTGAATTCAAAAAAAAATCTGGAATTCTGAAATTTCCGGAATTCGCAAAAATACGGATTTGGGAAAAACCCCGAAGTAGGCAAAATTATGCAATTTGGGAAATTACGGAATTTAGAAAATTCCGAAATTTTCGAATTATGAAATTTTACCGACATCTGATTTCCTCCTAATCCATTATTTTTCTGAATTACGTTTTTTCCGAAAACCAGTTTTTTTAAATTCCGGTTTTTTTAATTTTCGGAATTTTTCCAATTTTACTTTCCGGGTTGTGGAAAGTAAAGATTCCGGAATTGGCCATCCCTAATAGGTTTCATCTTTGACTTAGTTTTCCTAGTCCCTTGAAGATTCCACATTTATCTACATTCAGCTTAAAGATAAGAGATATCAAGAAACGGATTTTTATATGATTTCAGCGTTGTAAGAATTAGTTACTTCTGAATCTTTGGCACTCAACTCGAAAGTGATGAAAATACATAACTTTAGGTTTTAAGACTTATCTCATGCGACAAAAACTGTAAAAATAGCGGAAAGCAATTTCTTAATATGGATTTAGTTTCGCATGGATAGATTTGAACTGAAAAAATAAAATGCCTTTGGGTTTTACGTCCTACAGTTATACTATATAGTCTAAAGGAGACAGTGATGAGAATGAATGAAATGGTGGAATGAAGTGGAAGGAAACGAGAAAATCCAAGCATACGGTGTTTGTCCATCACGAAGTCCACTTGCTGCAAGCTGGGATCAAATCTGGAACCCCAAGCGTCAGAGGTGAGATCTCCATCATTAAGCCACCGCAGCCTACATGATGATGACGGCATTTCGGTACGATTTAGAATGTTTAGATGCATAAGATTTGAAGACGACATGGCGCTTGCTGCAGAACCTGAAAATAAAATCAATAAAAGGTTAGGAAAAATTAGGATGAATATGAGATGAAAATAAATGTTAAAAATACAAAATTCATGGTGATTGGAACGAAGCGGTTAGTGTCAAATACAAAAGTGGGAGGGGAGAAATAAAAAGTGAATAGTTTCCGATATCTGGGTAATATTCTTAGTAATGGAATGAAATATGAACGTGAAATAAAACCAAGGATAGGAATAGCGAAAGAAGCCTTTAGGATGGAGAAAAGTATCTTTTGTGGGACCTTGAGTAAAGAGTTGAGAAAAAGAAGCATAAAATGCTTCCTGAGGAATGTTTTACTGTATCGGGCGGAAACATGGGAATTGTGCGTAAAAGTGATGAAAAACGACTGCTAGCGTTCTAAATGTGGGTGTGGAGAAGAATGGAAATATTTAGTAGGTTCGAGCGGTAAACGAATGAGAGAGTTTTAGAAATAGTGGGGGAGAAAATAACACTTTTAAATATTATTAAGAGGAGGAAGAAAACTGGTTGGGACATTGGCTAAGAAGAAATTGTATCATGAGAGACGTCGTAGAGGGTATGATGGCAGGAAAGGGAGGAAGGGGCGAAGGAAACTACAATTAATGGATGATATAAAAACAGAAAGATCATACGGGAAGATGGAGAGATAAGCAGAGGACCGTGGAGCATGAAAGCTCAGGTGCGCCAAGTGACCTGCAAAGAAGGACATACCAGGTTTATATCGCAGCTGATACTGCACGTAGAGCCTTCAAACAAAAATTGCATTACCAAATCGCATGCGTAGAATGCAATAAAAATAGTGGCGTCTCGTGAATACCTCCAACGTGGGGCAACTTCAAAATTTGCAATTGAAAGTGCTATAACTCTTGGAATTTTTCGAAGGGACATTAAATGTCCTGCAACTTTTAGGGGACAAACTTTGTCATATCATTTCCCCATTAGCAGCTAGAGGCGTTGTTGCAGACTCGTATCTGAGTACCCGTAACAAACCTTTATCTCAGCTAATAATGCACATACAGCCGTCAAACAAACAATTGAACTACCAAACCGTGTGTGTATAGTGCAATAAAAATAATAGCAACACCAGTGGCGCATCGTGAATATCTTCAACGGGGGTAGTCTGCAAAATTTGATGTGGAAACAGGGAGCTGGTTGTGCCTCCATTGAAACACACGCACAATGGGAGAAACGTCGAGAGGAAACAACTTGGCATATCTCTTCCTCGTTGGCAGGAACACGGTTGCATTACTAGGTGAAGGTCAGATGGTGCGAGGATGTTTCCTTTCGACGTTTCTCCCATTTTGAACTTGTTTCAATGGAGGCACAACCAACTCCTGTTTCCATGTCAGATTTTGCAGATGACCCCCGTTGGAGATATTCATGATATGCCACTGGTGTCGCTACTATTTTTATTGCATTCTACACATACGATTTGGTAATGCAATTTTTTGTTTGAATGCTCTTATTGAATCACCCGGTATATATATATATATATATATATATATATATATATATATATATATATATATATATATATATATATATATATATTACAGAGTATCAGTAAAGTCCGTCGTCACCCAGTGTATCTTCGAAACGAATACGAATATGAGAAAACACAAAAACACGTCCATCATTTTTTTAAGGGGCTTGAATTTTGAGCTTTAAGAACTACACCCCAGACCCCCATATAGGGGTATGTGGAGTCAACTTGAGAATTTCGAATGGAAAGGGTGTCGAGCAATATGTTGTTGGAAAGGTTTCGATAAGAGAAATGTCTCGCCGAAAGTTTCAAGTCCCTAAATTGACCCAATGTAAAATGGCGGTGTTTCATATTTCGTATTCATTAAATCCGCTGCCACCCCGACTATCTTCTGAACGACTGACAATGTGAGAAACGAAAATGCACATCCATCATTATTTTGTGGAGCTTGAATTTTGATGTATAAAAGGTTCATGCCAGACACCTGCATATAGGGATACGTGGAGGCAACTTGAAAATTTGAATTGGGGTCGAGAAATAGGAAAGGTTTCGACAACAGAAATATTTTGTCAAAAGTTTTAAGTCCATACAGGCATATGGACTTAAAGTTACAGGCATAGGAAAAAGTTGCAGTCATGTTAATTGTTTATACTTACTACCTAGGTATGTGCGCATGCCTCTTATCTTCGCTTCTAACCCACGTAGTAATGATACTAAATGAATAAAATCTACGGTAATACAGATTAGGTCTAGTGGAAAATGGTACGGTAAGGGTACCTTTGATGGCAGCCTTCTCGAAATCCGACATTTTGAATTATAGTGAATTTTTGAAAAATGAAGACCATAGCTTATGACACCTCATTTTAATAGCAAATTTTCCCCAAAAGGCAATGGTATTCTTATTGTTGTTCTATAGTTAACCAGTGTAGATTTAGTACTGCTTCTAATGTGCACCAAACTTCTATTATTCGATCTCTTAAATTGGCAACACTCTTAATTTCCACCACATGTTGAAGATTCCAACTCGCACTTTGGAATTGTTGCCATGGCTCATGTTTTCTAAATTTATTACATTTTTTAAGAGTGTGCGATTTGTAGGTTCATGAATAGTGTTGGGATAAGTATCCAACAAACTTTCTGAAATTTGAAGAGTTGCAATGTAATTATTGATTTCAAACCAGAATACATGAGAAGCTTAAGGACCTATGTGACGTAAAGAAATACAAACGAGTTACAATAAGTTCTGGATTTCAGTCTTACCAGGCGAATGCCGGAATTGTACCTGCTATAGGCCAAGACAGGCTCCCCTATTTCGGTCTGAGCCTTACCTAAATAAGGAGTATAAAAACTTAATTATTGTAAAAAAATTTCTACATTGACCAGTTCTAATTTTCATTCCCCGCCCACTCAAAAACTAGGTCCGCCTCTATTCGCCCACCCCATCAAGCGTTTCTGGCGCTATCCTTGTGTCACATGCTATTGTTTTCATTTTTCAAAACTTCACTTTATTTCTAATTTGTGGATTTCAAGATGGCTGCCGTCAAGGTCATACCTACCATACGACATCCCTCTATGCCTTACGTATATGTATCCACATGGTTGTTCTTCACTTCACTTGCAAAGGGTAGTAAGGGACTTCTGCAGTAATCTCTACTAACCACATCACAACTCTTAAAAAATATATTTAGAAAATAGAAAACATGCACCAATGCAAAAAATTTTGTTATCACAAATAATGCATATATGCCCTCTATCAGCAAACAAATGTTCATTGAAATCGGAGCTGGATATTTGGGTGATGTCCAATGTTAGCCACTTCTACACTTCTCACACATAATGGTGAGTCATGCGTTACAATGCTCATCAATTTTAATATTGTTGTAGTACTACCTGTCCTCGCGTCTAATCCAATCTTCATACAAACGACTGTAATTGGGTGCAGTCTTCCAACGAAGTAGTAAACGCTGTGTTATTCTAAGACATTTTTTTCGAGGATAATCTGATTCAGCTTGTGTATGAGTGTTCGAGTATTGCTGACGATTTTCTTACGACATTCATAATGAATAGTATTGAAGGACGTTCTGCTGAAGATATATTTGAACTTATTTTTCTTTTCGGAGAATGTGGGCGATACTATCGTGAGACTATTAGAACATTTAATGACGTGTATCCCGAGCATATTAGTATAAATAGGATTGCAATATGTCAGTATTTTGTACAGACCGTTTGTATTTTCGGTCCGTGTCCGTATCGTACAAAGCCTGAAATAGGAAAATGTCCGTATTTCACAGTTTTTGAAGCTGACCGAAAATGTCCAAGTAGGAATTCGCTAATGTCTCGGGCGAAAAGAATTGGGTTTTCATCATATAGCTAATTAATATTTTAGTCACTATTAATAAAGTAGCTTATGTTATTAAAATTTTTCTCATTTTTCTATTCCAGAGTTCTTTTAGTTAGATTTAATACAGTAATTTAATGTGATGATGTATTATATTTGTGTTAATGAAAAAATTATGACATGTTAGTTTCCAACACTGTTTTAAGTATTACAGTAAACAATTGTGCGTTAACATAAAAAGGTAATTTTAGGTAAGAAATTTCAAAATATTTGTCCTCCGTTTGGGCACCGTGTCTTTGATTGATCATTTTAAGGCTTGTCCGTGTTTCACATCAAAACATTATGGCAACCCTAAGTATAAATCACCGGTATGTGCACCGACTTCTTAACAAGTTTCGTGAAACACAAAGCGTTAAGAGCTGTCCCCGTCAAATTGGCCTTCAATTCGAAATTTGATTTCGCCGCCATTTTATATCTTACCAACCTAACCAATCCAGAATTTACAGCAAAAGTTCTTTTGTGAAGCCCGTTCAACCTACTCGACGCACTTTGTCATTTGAAATGTTCAAGATTATTCCTGCACCCCTAGTTGAGGAGTGTGGAAGAGTTGAACTTTTGTAACACACAATTCCAACCCCTTAAAATAATGACGGACGTGTTTTTAGCGTTTTATCATATTCGCAGTCGTTTCGAAGATACATGGAATGGCAACAGACTTTATGAACACGAAATGTGAAATACGGCAATTTTGGATGGTGTCAACATATGGACTTCAAAGTTCCGGCAAAATATTTCTCTTGTCGAGAACTTTTCAGCGATATATTGCTCTACCCCCTTTGCCACTTGAAATTTTCAAGTTGACTCCACGTACTCCTATATGATGGTGTCTGGGATGGACCTTTTAGAGCTCAAAATTCAAGCTCCTTAAAATAATGATAAACGTGTTTTTGTGTTTCTCATATTTTCAGTTGTTTAGAAGATATATTGCATGGCAACGGACTTTATGGACGCCCTGAATATAATACTTTTGTTACTGTGTATGGTTACTGGTATGTGATGTTGGTACTCGTAGATGAGCGAATATTTTGTTCATGATACTGTACGAGACCAAAAAAATGTCTTTATAGGTATTGCTGCTCGCTTGTTCACTGAATGCTATATATGGTTGGTTATAAAGAAGTATTTATTTTTTCTTACTCTTCGTTAAGCTTACGACAGCTGCAGCTATTTTGTTTTGATAAGAAAAATGACCTTCAATGCTAACTTGTCAGGGCAGTTTCGGTGGGAAAATGTCGGCATTTATTTTAGATAAAGCTTGCTAATACATGAAAACTTTGTATCGATTCCACAGTTTAGATCAGAGTTTCCCATTCGGCGTGTCGCACAGTCCGAACGGAGTTGTGAAACTTGAGAATTTAAAACTATGGAGATTACAATAATTTGTTAAAATTAATTTTGAGACAGACCGGAACAGTCAACGCCTCCAACGGCAGCAGCAATGCTCAGCATTACATGGAGTTGCTATTTTATTGAAATTATAGACTTACACTATTTTAATTTATACTATTATTAATATAAAGTAAAACAAGTGTGCCGTTAGTCAAAAATGGCTGAAAACTACTGGTTTAGTTCAGTAATGACTCTGCTTGGAAATGAAGGAAACAAATGAATCACATATCTTGACGATTAGATTGTTAAATCAGCGAAAAGTTCGAATAGGCCGTTATTCATTCTTTTTTTTTTTTTTTTTAAGTTTTAATTGTGCTGACAAACATCATTCTCACACATAGGCGGCCTTAGCCTTTTGTGGTCCTAGGACGAGAGATCCTTCGGCAATTGCATGGCAAAATATCAATAGTAAAAATGTCGACGACAAAATATCGCCGTCCCGTATTATTGATTTCAGGAGAATCTTTATTTATAAACAGCAATATTCCCGTGAGCTGCTTAGTATAATTAATATTATCAACAGTTGCTTAATATAAGGGATATTTTATGTATAATCAAGAATAACGGATTAGTACATGGGTTTTTATATTTTTACTTAAATATTTTGCTTTTACTTGCAATGAGTTTTGTAAATTCATTTTGAATATTTCTTCCGAGTTGACACCTGAATGATAAATTATATTAAGCATGGGCGTCTCTGGCAAGTTTAAATTGAGAAGACGGGGACGACTAGAATGCTATTATACCCCACCTGAATTTACTTCAAAATTATGAGTAAATGGTAATTTACTTGAATTATGAGCTAACTGGATTCTAATACTACCTTTTCCAATACAATCGATAGGTTAAGCATGATGTATTTCTGCCAGTATTCGCTGTTCATCTGTTTGCGATGAGTTCCAAAGTCGTGAGCTGTATATGGAACTTATAATGATTGCATTTTACATTGGGGCCGCGGTGACTCAGTGGTACAGAGTTCACCTCTGGTGCTTGGATTCCCGGGTTCGATCCCAGCCCCTGCCAAGTGAACTTTGTGGTGGACAAACACTGTGGGCGTGGGTTTCCTCGGGGTTCTCCCGTTTCCTCCCACTTTCTTCATTCATTACTCATCACCACCGTCTCCTTTAGCCTAACCGGCATAACCGTGTTTTGTGAAACTCAAAGATTTCGTTTTTTATATTTTATATTGACTTATAAATATTATAATGAAAGAGAGAATTACATTTTTTCAAGTTTCTGAAAGAGGGAGCTTTGAAGTCCAAATAGGTCAAAGATAGGTAAGAGAGGGAAGTACCATCTACAATCGCTTTTGAATGAAGGAAAGTGGAACATCCACCTGCCAATGCTTTCTGTACGTATCAGATGTATAGTTTCGATCCGAAAATGTGAGTTTTAGATCCATGCACTTAGCAGGTTTAGCGCAGTAGTGATAAAATCACTTAACTCACCAATTTACCTTAATTTTCTTCCATTATTGCAACATATTTCAGTTTATACAATATGGTTTTTAAGTAGCCATTTCTCCTTGACTTGAAAATTATACTCTTAATACTATCCATTAATTTATTCTTTCTCTACCTTCCATGTTTTCCTTCTATCATACTTCGCATATGTCTTTCAGAATAATTTATTCTACAATAATGTTTTAATATCTACTTAATTACTTCCATTTATATTCTTTTTACTAATTATTCCAAATGTACGTCATTGGTAAATTGTTCCAAATTTTACGTTCACTTCAAAGTACAAATTTCCAGAACTCAAGTATGTTGTGTTGTCTTCTCTTAATGCAACGTTTCTGCTTCTTACAATGCAATATTCTTCATTACAGTTATTTCTGTAACTCTTCATTCAGTGACTCACACAGTATACTTTTCATCACAATCTTCACCACTTTCCCCCCCGTTAAACTTTACGGGTTAAGTTTAGAGATGCCCCTCCGTTTTTTATATAAAACCTAAAACAATTTACAGGGAAAATAAGGTAAGAAGTGATGATTTGAAGTTCTTATGTGATGTTTATGTGTGTAATCTTGGCAGTAAAGTTATCTTTAATATGAGAAAATATATGTAGAATTTGGTACTATTTGCAAGACGCAGAAGGTTTAGATTATTGAGGAGCATAATACGGGTATAAAATGGCAAATCGGTACGTTGGATATGATATTTCCGATGTGAGTTTTACACAATCATATAAGAATAACGAAGAGAGTCTATTATGAAGTGAAAACCTGCTTCTATGAGAGCCAGTTACACTCACTGTTCTAGTCTAAGTAAAGTATTACTGGATAACATAATCTACCCAAATCTGATGTAACCAAACAAATTTTAATGTATTATCTACATTTTTCTACGTTTGAAACTGGAGGAGCACCTGTAAACTTAAACCAAGATTACATTTATACCTACGTTAATAATACTATGTAGGTATTGTAATAGGTACCTAATCTACTGCCTTGCTCAGACGTCTATCACGGCTTCAATCATCTACCGATCGCTGCTTTAATCTTTTCCATATTTATTTTCATCTCATAATTTTTTAAGAGCCTTTTTTTATGTTCTGTGGCATCATGTTAATTTTCGATTCAGATTCTGCGCTAACGACCATTTCACCATTAGTCCTTCTACCTCCTATAATCAATATGTTTCCCAAGCAAACTCTTATTCGACACTCTTTTAGATAGTACCTGTAAATGATGTTACTCGGAGATAAAATTTTTTATCTCTTGCCATTTCATCCTATACCATTTGTATTGCAAGTTTTAATACTTGCTTCATATGTAAGTTCTTTTTCGAATCGTTGATCTGTTATCCTAAGCTTCTTTAGTATCTGTATTCGACTCACTTGCACGAATTCTATGTTCTGTGATATATATCGGGAGAGACTGCAGTGGCAAGTCAGATGAAAAATTATTATATTCAGTGATGAGAATAGTTTTTGTTTCGAACACAATGACGGATCTGTGCTTGAATGTAACTTACAGATAAACGGAAAAATTCCGCGTGCATCCATTTGTCACATAGGACCCACACTAGACTTCCTGGCTATAAATAAGCTACATATTCGCCTTTCTTGAGGGGAATATCAATAGTATGTTGTATCTTTGTAGTATTGCCAATACTATCCTAAAATCGTATCTGTACACTTGCCTTCATTAGCACAACGCGCGTTTCCATAGCGACAAATGAACCCTTCACCCTCTTCCCAGAACACTCCTTTCCTGGCCTCCTATATCTCTGGACCTACGCTTTACCGGACGCTGTGAAACATTATGGAACGATAGCACATTATGCACCTAATCGCCAGCCAAGCTCATAATGCCCATTTCCTAGACAGATATACAGCATCTGTATGACCAGCTATGCGGAGCTGTTCCTTGCGTGGCTGCTCGGAGTAATTATATGTAGTATTAAGGCGAGTGGCGTACGTTTTTAAACAGTCTGTATAACACGTTCAGGATGTCTTACCGATGTCATGTTCAGAACAGTACCATCTGCAATCACTTTCTTCTTGTGTACAACTTTGAGAAAGTGTTCTTATGCGCATTTTGTAGTAGTGTAGTTCTATAGTCATCATACAAAATCTTGACTCTCCGAAAGAGGTCTTATGATGACACTCTTGATTTGATTACACATTTGGAATCTTTCTTTTTCCTTCTTCTCCTGTATTAATAAAGTATTGTATATTGTCTTCCTTTTTTATCTTAATTTCACTATATGTTTCCGAACTTGTCCCTTAGCATCCAAATAGCTTTGATATCCTCATTTACTTCGTTTTCCTTTTTAATACCTAAGATATAAGATATTTTCTTGCTATCATCCGGTTCCTCAATGTATTCGTTCCATCTTTCTCAAGCCGCAATTCTCTCATTAAAACTTCATTTCTACCTTTAGTTTCTGTATTGTCATAGTAGTTTTCCCTTGCTACCTTCCATTTCCATGAAATGTACCTTCATATACATTAATAAAAATTTCTACCGTTTTCAATTTATCTTTACTCTTGTTGTGTATTCCTCTGTCTCTGTATATTTCGTTTTTTAATGTGCACATCTGATAAACAATTAATTTTTGAATAAAGTTTGTCAACTTATGTGAGTGCGAACACTGGTACAAAACCCTAACGACCACTGGAACATTTCAATTTTGAGGTCGCGGATACCAGTGCAAAACAAGAGATTTAAAAACATTGTTTCTCCTTGAACGGCTATTCGACTTTGAATTGTAACTATATGGTCACGTATGGGAAGGATCAGTTGGTCTTTCCAACTATGGTGTAGATCCGAAAAATTCACGATGCTGACTGTTTCCACCTTAAAGTGACGGTCATTGGTACTTTAACCCTATGTCGAAAATATATGTTTCTTGTATCTGGTGTGTCCCCGTTTGTCCTATTTCCGATTCGCCTACTTACTTAACTACCGATTTACATTATTATATTTATCTCATCTTAGGTGTAGGTGAAACTTTATGAAGATAGCCATTTCGCTACGTTCAATTGACGAAGGAAATTTAGTGTCTGAGGGAATTCTCTAAAAAAAGGTCATTAAAAAGATCAAATTCTCAACGTAATCAACAGCAGAAATAACAGCCGTAAGGAACAATAAACGTGGTTGACTGTAATTGTAGTAAATCTTTGGCCCTCCCTGGAGGTAGAGGTCAGCACGGGCCTTAATTTTTAGCCCGGGCCAAGCCCGGGCCGTGAATTTATTATGTACGGCCGACTCGAGTCCGAAATATGATTTAGCACTTAGACCCGGCCCGAGCTCCTGTGATAATCAAATAAGCCCGAATTACAGAAACTTTATAACTTACCCAAAATTGTGTTTTTATTTAAAGCAATTAGTAGTTTATTTTTGCAGCTGTGCTTTAAAAGTTATCCAGAAAGAACGGTCCAAACGTCCAGTAAATGTCGTTGTACAGCACATTTACAAAGTTAGACCCGAAAAGGTCCGAGAAATGCGGTTATATATTTAAAAATTTACGACCCGAGGTCTATCTGGAGGTTAAAAGGATAGGTGCTTTGGCTCAGATAATATTATTTTTTTTCCTGATTCTCAATTCTCAATCCTTCCTTAGCTGGGACACACATACGAAAATGATCCAGTACGTCCAAAGTGTGCACCCGTTTGCAGGACTTATGAATAATATGCTTATATACAGATGAATAACAAATCTAAAAGCTTGATTTTTCTTTTTACTTTTACTTACACTGAAATGTGTTCAATTTTGAAAAAATAATAATTATATATTACATTTTTTAATTAATCCTGCGGTTCAAAATCTGTACCATTACACTTTTCATCTGATAAACTGCACAAATTAATACTCAGGGCGTTATATATAGATAATAATTATTCATTTATTTCCTGATATCACTAGTTAACAAATTTAAACTTTTTGTTTGTTACACGAGAAAAATCACCTGATCTTAAAGGAACTTTTTGCGCTGAATTCGAATATGCACTCGGTTTCTCCCCATCACGTACAGTTTTCCCGTAACAGAGGGATTTTCGGGAAATTCCCTCAAAAATTTCCCTTTTTCAGATATTTTATTCCCCTAGCTCCTGTCCCCTTACATATAGTAACATAGAAATTATACCTAAGTATACCTTGATTTATATTTAATAAACCCTAAAAGTTTCGTAAAAATCGCTTTGTTCTTTCTAGAGAAATAAATAAATTTGTATGTATACTGTGTGCACTGTTTATTGCACCTGATAGTAATGCTTTCAGATCTCCTGAGTTGTGGTAAAAACGATTTGCTTTATTACTACAAACACAGACATAAAAATGAATATTTACAATAGTCAACAACACACTTGTATTGCTCTCTGTAAATTAGAAACGTGTATAAAAATAGAATGTACTTCCAACGTATATTTTTTTTAAACGTACAGTATATGTATACTTTAATACATATATATACAATTCTCCAAGTTTTTTCGTTTTGTTCATGAAATGGTTATCAATATTTGTTATCAAATGTAATAGAATGCAAAAGAAAGAAAGAATGGAATACAGATTAAGGAATCCTATGAAGGTTAAGATTAAGGAATCCTATGACACCATGTCAACTTTGCTAAATCTTATAAATTACAAGGACCATTGTTGGCAAATATGTTGTGATCTCAAGGTAGTTGGTATTTTATTAGGACTGCAGTGCGGTTACACGAAGTACCAATGTTTTTTATGTTTATGGGATAGCCGAGCTGATGACAAACATTATGAAGTGAAGGAATGGGAACCTAGAGTGAATTACGTACCTGGAGAATGCAACGTCAAATACGCTCCTTTGGTAGATCCTAATGAGATATTACTACCGCCACTTCATATCAAGTTAGGACTTATGAAAAACTTTGTCAAAGCCATGGACACATCTGGTGAACGTTTCAAGTATTTGCGAGATAAGTTCCCTAACTGAGTGATGCTAAGATTTCAGCGGGAGTGTTTATTGGTCCCCAAATTAGAAAATTAGTGCTTGATGATAGCTTTGACAGCAAGTTAAACAGTGCTGAGCTAGCTGCCTGGACAGCATTTAAGTGTGTTGTGCGCAACTTTCTGGGCAATAACAAAGCTGAGAGTTACACAGAAATCGTACAGGACATGATACAGAAATACAAAGAGTTGGGTTGTAGGATGTCTTTAAAAATCCACTTTTTGCACTCCCACCTCAGCTTCTTTCCTGCTAACCTAGGTGCTCTCAGCGACGAACAGGGGGAAAGATTCCACCAAGATATAATGGCAATGGAGAAAAAGTACCAGGGACGATGGGATCCTTCAATGATGGGGGACTATTGTTGGGGTCTTGTTAGAGAATGCAACATTTCTTACAAAAGAAGGAAGTAGTGTACGTTTCTGTAACCCAATGAAAGTTTCATATATTGTGATAGTTTTGATTGTCTTTTCATGACCTTTTGGTACATTTGTATTATTGTTTATTGTAAATTGTCACACTTGTAAATTATATTGTATTATATTTTATATATGTGTTTGTGGTAATAAAGCAAAACGTTTTACCTCAACTTAAGAGATCTGAAAGCATTACTATAAGGTGTAATAAACAGTACACACAGTATACATACAAACATATTTATTTCCCTAGAAAGAATAAAGCGATTATTACGAAACTTGGAGGGTTTGTTAAATATGAATCAAAGTATACTTAGGCATAATTTCTATGTTAGTATATGCAAGGGGACAAGATCTTGGGGTGTAAAATAAACGAAAAGGGAAATTTTTGAGGGATTTTCCCGAAAATCCCTCTGTTACGGGAAAATCGTACGTGATGGAGAAAAACCGAGTGCATATTCGAATTCAGCGCAGAAAGTTCCTTTAAGAACAGATATTTCCTTTTATGTAACAAAACCTTTGTTAACTAGTGTATTCGATATTGTGGGGATATGTTTTCACTGACGACTTACCAATAATAATATCATTTTTTGCATGTCTTTACATCAAAAATAACTAATTTTGCTTTTATGTGCAAAAATCCTGTTCTATTGTGAATCGAACCTAGTACCAACTGTTCCATACTAAAGTCACGGATGCTAATCATTCGACTACCTAGCAATGTATACCACATTTTGTTTCTTAATATTGCTACTTTAATATTTCTGTTCAGAAGACAGAAGACAAAATGTTCACAGAAGACAGTTACAGGCAAATGTTTAGAATTCGATTTAACCACACAATTTAACTCAAATTAATTTGATATGCATAATTCCGTAATTGCGTTACTTCAACATGATAGAATTAATAATGAAGAAAACGTCACATGCAAATTCCATCACTGTTGTCAATATCCATTTCAAAAATGGTAGTATCGAATTTTTTCCATTAGAATCTTTGAATTAAAATTTCGAAAAACAAATGTTTTACGGCATATGAGTTATAATCTATATAAAGAGAGCTACAATTGGAAACACGGAAATGAATTACTATCCACCGAGTTCTTAGAAAATAGACCGATGTTTGTAATTAATTCAATTAAACAAAATCAGTAACTGTAAATCATAGAAAAAAAAATGAAATTGATCGTTAATTTTGGAAGGGGTATTCCTGATAAAACGATTTATATGTTCTTATGATTGATAGGAAGAACTTTGAATACATTGTAAATATGATTGAGAAAATGTAATCAATTATATGTTTAATACATTTTCCTAGTTAGTAGGTGATTGTTACGATAATATTATAAAAATTAATTTAGTAAAATTAGTATTCCAGATAACATTCCATGAAAGAATGTAATTGGGTTAATTGAGGATATTATACTAAATCTTCAGAAATTAATAAGGCAAATGAAAAGAAAGTACAACAGAATAAAATGTGTCCATATTACTCTCATTACGTTATGAATTCTGCTATCAGCTTCTACATGGTTTAATAATGCATTTATTCCTGTAACAGTGCATTCAATTATTACAACTGCATTTGCTTCTGTTTCAATCATAATAACCGACCTGTCTACAAAATTTAATATAACTTTGAAGAAGGAGTAGGATAGAAATATGGTGATTCAAATTGAGTTGTTTAAACATGAGCATAAATAAATTAATTAATGAATGATGAATTAAAAGATAAAAATGTAAAAGCTAATGTAAATAGAATCAATGATGTACTTAACGAAAATCGAGATTTTAAGAACAAAATTAAAATTCGGGGTGAAGTTGCTAGAGAATAGTGAGTGAGTTAGTATCAAACCTAAGGAGAAATTTATTCATAAGGACACATACAACGTAATCATCAAGAACCTTCAACACAACATTGTGTTAGCTTTCAAAAATAAAATGATACTACTTTCTTAAAGGGTATTTGGCTAGTGTTGATACATCAAACAATACTTATCTTAGACTATCTCAAATTGTACTGCGACAGTAATCAAACTCATGTATTCATTATTATATAAATCTGGATTCTTTATTCTTAATTTAATCGTACCTTTGTACTTAAATCTTCTTAACAATAGTATTCTTTGAATCTTACGAATTCATACAATTATATAATCTTTCTAACCTTTGTCACTACGACATATACTTAGAATCTTCAACGCATCTCGTTTCTTGCTAATCTTTTTTTTTTTTTTTTTTTGACAATCACAGTATCTAACATAAAACTTAGACTACAGTATGTGCACTCTTTTGTGACACTTCTTGCCAACCTGCCAACACTCTCTCCCCTTTACATTATTTTTTGAAAACTTCAACAATTCTTTAAGGTACCCATTGACTGATTCTAATCCTTTCTCTTAGGTCTGTATTCTGACTGCCACTTCCCCAAACGCTTCATAAATGTAGTCATCAGTAAGATCTTGTTCTTCGAAGGTATACTACTGGCAACTCTTGTATGTGTCTCCCTGGCAATCCAGGAAACTTTGCATTCGTCATCTTCTTTTTTTCCTGCCCGCATTTCCAGTTAGAATTATTATCTCGAATGGTCTCAATTGGTCTAAGCTTCCTCCTAGCAACCTTCGCTTTAACATTCTAGCACTTCTGCTTAATTTCCTGTGCTTTTTCCTCCATCTTCTTCCCTGCTTCTGTTGTCGTTTCCAAAATTTACTGATGACAACGTACCTCTCACATTCGACGATTTTTGTTTAAATTGTGTTTTGTCTTGTGTGGAAGCACAACTTGATTCCCGGCTTCTTCTACTCTTGTAATTTCTGTCTGTAACTGCATTAGATTAAAATTAGACATTTCCTGGGCAACTTTTGAAACTTTTGCGTTATTGATTGTACGATTCCACTCAAACTTTGGGTTCAACCTCTTAACCAAACATGCCCTTGCATCATGGCTTATAAACAGACATCTAAAACACCGTTTAGATTTAGCTGGGTAATACTTATTTTTGTGCATTCGGTTACATCTTGAGAACGAGTTATACACATCACTAGTGCTTGACGATGTAGTTAGATGGTCATTGTGTTTGTGTTCAATCGTATTTCCCTGCTTGCACTTCAGTTCACGTTTCAACAAACTTATTTCCTCTTTTTAGAAACTTATCTCCTCATCTCGGCGTTGCAATTCCTGTGCAATCCATCATTTAACTTTTGTGTCAACCATATTCTGTATCTGTTCCCACCAACTTGAGAGCATAGAATTCAAAGGATTCGACTGCACCATTTGTTAGCTTTCAAAAATAAAATGATACTATTTTCTTAAAGGGTATTTGGCTAGTGTTGATACATCAAACAATAATTATCTTAGTCTATCTCAAATTGTACTGCGACAGTAATCAAACTCATGTATTCATTCTTACATAAATCTGGATTCTTTATTCTTAATTTAATCGTACCTTTGTTCTTAAATCTTCTTAACAATACCATTCTTTGAATCTTACTAATTCATAACATTATATAATCTTTCTAACCTTTGCCCCTACTACATATACTTAGAATCTTCTACGCATCTCGTTTCTCGCTAATCTTGTTTTTTTGACAATCACAGTATCTAACATAAAACTTAGACTACAGTATGTGCACTCTTCTGTCACACTTATTGCCAACCTGCCAAAAGACTGAAGCCGTCTTCGTAAACCACGGCTGCTTATTTTCTTTGAACTATGAAGAAAGTACTCAGTTCACGAAATCATTGTTTCTCATAGAGAATGAGAAAAGCAGGAGATTTCACTATCAGTATCCAAACTTGTAATTATCATGTAAATATGTAATACATACAATTAAGGAAGTATGTTTTTATGGTCATCATAAAATGTGCTCATAATATTACCCTTCAATATGCAATCTCTAATGAATTATTTAGAACTTAGTTTAATTCTTTGGTGAATAACCGTCTTGAAAATATTAGAAGTATAAATGGTAGTGGTGTGGCAACGCTGACTCTATTATGTTTACATATGCCGTTACATGATCCGTTATGTGATGCGTTACATAACATTTTACAAAAATTCTTTTCTTAGACGCAACCTGCAATGCTTCGAAAATTTACATTACAGAAGTTCCACATCTAAACCACATAAGTTATGAATACAGAAAAAGGAAAGGCACAAATAAGGTCAACTTTTTTCTTTTTATTATATATGAGTTATATATACATTCGTTGTACGTTATGCACAAGATTAAGAAAGGATGTTAAAGCTTAGGTATAAACTTTCGTTTGTAGGTTTTCAAATGCTATAAAAGCAGAAAACCTTGGCTTTCGTTTCAAATTATTGTTTAAAAAATTATGCGTGACTTTATAACTAACTGCTTAGAATCGTGTTTTTAGAGCTGTCAAATTGTGTATGCGCTATGGTCAGTGGCGTATTTAATAAAAGAACATGAGCCATACCGTGGCGTACTTAAAATATATTGAGAATTAGCGATATTAGTCACGTATTTAATAGAAAGTATTTCTTACATACCAATATCAGTGGTGTATGTGGCAATGTATTAAGACTGTGGTAGATAATATAGGCTAGCGGCATATTTAATAAAATATGTCGATGTTGTCTAACTTAACTAATGCACTGCGGTGAATAACATTTGCTAGTGACGGGTGTGCTAGAAGGTATGACCATTAATCTGTGGAGAGGAGTGCCTCTGTGGACAATCTGGTTCGAAAAAAGAAGGTAGAAATTGCCCAAAATTAGCTTCCCTAACTATTCATCAGTTGTCCATACCCCATTCAGTGCAGTTTCCGCATCAATATCCATCTGAAATATTTACTTTTTCTACGCTTACGCGTGTCGTTATTGCTAGTCTGTCGTTATTGTCTAATTCTTTTTACTAAACCTATATTTTTTCCACATTCATGTTCTTTCAATACTAATAAATCAGATATTCTCCACATAATATTTTTCATCTAATAATTATTTTTATACTTCTATAGCTTTTCAGGCCATATCTCAGGTTTTCCTGGCTTGGGTCTTTTCGTCGCAGCCTGTTTTAACCGGGGCACTTCTGAGCCGGGCTCCTTTAATGCGGCGCGATTTGAGTCTTGCCCTTTTTCGGGGGTATCTTTTGACTGCTGACCTTTTGACTTGGCCATTTTTTTCTTTTGACGCGGGACCCTTTTGATTCGAGCCCTTATGACTTGGGCCCTTTTGACGCAGATCCATTTTCACTCGGGTCTTTCTGTCCTCGGCCTTTTGTCCAAGCCTTGCTGGGGTGATATCGATATGTTATCCTGGAGATAGAGATGATTGAGAATTTGATACGTACAATGTCATTATTATAGTGCAAGGGTCAAAGTGACGTAGTCTCTCACAACAGAGATAGCATGTTTAATTGGTGGTTCCACGAAAAAGCAAAATGGACCTTTGATATTTTAAGAGAATTGGGATAAATAACTGTTCATTCATTATAGATTTTTGGCTATTTGTTTAAACGTGTAACGTAAAAATTACTTTTGTTGTTGTATACAGGTATTGAAAACTACCTTGATTTGTGCATTGTGAATGAAAAAAACTGTGTAGTAACTATTGTATTTATATAGAGATATGAGCTTGAACTTATTGAATCTTAACTACTTTTTAGAGAACTATTAGTATATATTATTCCCAGATAAAGAAACAGCGAAAATGACAAACAGTTAAAAGTTAATACAGCCACTTAACCCACTGCTTGATATCAGCTGCCAAATTTTGAAGAGAAAGTAGTAACAATAGTGGAATGAAATACTGATAAGCGTGTCGAAGATAGTGTTATTGAGCTAGGCAAAGATATAAATAGTAAATTACAAGACTTAGAACACAGTTTTGAAGCCCATAAAGCAGAGATTGAGGGTTACATTGACGTTTTCAGGCAGGGCCGCGGGGAAAGTCAAACGACGTTGAAATAATCAGAAAGTAAGCATTCCGTGTTACAACATAGAGTAAATGAGAAGGAAAAGCAAGTCGAAAATCAGATTTTTCATTTTCAGATGACAGTAGAAGTGCAAGGGACAAAACTACGGGAGAACTCGTCATGTTTACAGAAGCAGTGTCGTAAAGTAAATGACATCCATTACGATAATGCCTAAATGAAAAGAATGTTACTTTTGAAAAGACCTGTAACGACACCCAGCTTACAGCAAGGCCATAGATTAGAAAAATACACGGTAAAATCTGTCCAAAATGTTGTGCATCACACAATGACATTCCATTACGATCAGCTGTTGTTAACTCACAAGTGGATCAAGAACATAGAAGCAGGGTGTCTAATTAGATCGTGAAGTAGGAAATTTGCAAGGTGATGTTAGCCAGATGCGTAATAAATATTATTTATGGAAATTCCGGCAACCCGAAAAAGAGCAATAATATCGAACAAGATTATAGCAATAAAGGCTATAATTTCGATCACTCTCAGTGCCGTTTAATATACACTTCTTTTTGAATAAAACGCGGAACTCTTTCCTTCGCATTACGATACAAGAAATCCGTGAGTTGCTCACATATAGCGGAATGTCAGATAAGAAAACGGAGCATTTTTTTTTGCGTAGTCTTCAGCACAAATTAGTTGTGTTAAACATACATGAAGATGCAGTATTGCCGGTTCTCACTAACCTACTATACAATCCGTGTGGAGAATGGTTCTTGACATTTCTTTGGCACTTTCGCACAGTTTAGTAGCGTTCTAGTCGATGAGTTTGAGTCAGAGGCTGTCGTTATAAGGAGGTTAATAGCTTTTATGCATACTCCAGTTGACATCGATCATATAAATCGCTTCTTGAGGTTGCAACTACGTAAGACCGCACTTTTAGCAGTTTGAACCGAAAAGTTCACCTACAAAAATATGAGTTGGTATTGTATCACAATTTCTGTATAAATATTGGGAAACATTTGTGTTATGTGTTTACGCTTCTGTTACTGAAAATAATCATGCAGTTAAATTGTGAAACCCTTTGAATGGCCATGGGATTTCAATCCATGGATAGGGTTTCAATTTGGAATCCCACCTCAAAGACCTATAATACATGAATTCTCATGACCAGAAAACACTACAAAAAGAACAGATAGCGAAACTGAAAGACATTCCTTATCATCCTTCGACGCACGAAAAATCGTTGCCTTTTATCTATCCTGAGGTAGAAATCGCCAACCAGCCAGAAAAGTTGGAAGAAAATGGTTCAGAAGCGCTAATAAAGGCGACTTGCATAAAAGTACAGAACTATAGTAGTATAGATTCTTCTTACACACGTTAGGAGATTTGTACGTCACATCATTGCAGAAATTCTGCAGAATGGTCCGACGAATGTCTTAAAGTGATAATGACTAACCTTTCTACTGGACTTAAATTTCTTCATTAAAAAAATGCCCCTCGTCAATCCGATTCATTATGGATTTCTATTACAACATGTTCAAGAAGACCATCCGATGGCTTAATCACAATAACAGGTACATAAAGCAGTATGTACACTTATGTCCAAAATTGTTGTCGCATATCTTTAGAAATTACATAAATAGAAATAACTCTCTGTCTTGTGATAGAAAATGTCATATTTTTTCTTGGAAATAAGCAGAAAAACAAAACACATATTTCCAAAAAATATTTCAATAAAAAATTAAGAAATAAGCAAGTTATAATTAAAAAAAGAAATCTCCGAAACTTTCATCGAAAAATTCTAAGTTCCATTTTCGTAAACGTGGCAAACGCGTAGCGAAATTTACAAAAAGGGAGGGAATTTTATGCTTTGTTAGAAATACAACGTAAATCTGTCATAAGGTTAGTTACTATACATGTGGCACAGCTCTAACAGTCATTGCTATTAAGCATTTTACATTTAAACAAAGGACTAAATAGAAATAAGCTACAAAATGTGAGAAGCGATCAGGCATTTTGTGGTTTCGTTACATGCGTCTGTCAAAGTGCAGTTCTTACCGTGCGTTCGTAGAGTAGTCGGTTAAAGCTCCTTTTTTACATATTTTATCTTTCCACGATCATCACTTCGAATCCTATACCCTATAGTAACTTTTTTTTGTTTTTTTTTTTGTTTTTTAGAAAAGCTTGATTCTGTGAAT
The DNA here is from genome assembly GCF_964235325.1 of Thermobia domestica. NCBI lineage: Eukaryota > Metazoa > Arthropoda > Insecta > Zygentoma > Lepismatidae > Thermobia > Thermobia domestica. Next base: position 192,326,713 of record NC_137457.1, read on the forward strand.
TCCTTAAGGAACAATGTTTTGTTCTAATAATGCTCCTTAGTATTATTCTCTTCATTCTAGTTTATTTGAATATTTCCAAATAATTTAGAATTATGTGTTTAAAACATTAAAACTGTCAAGAATTTTATAAAAAGCGGAAGCTTCATTTATAATCATTTTCATAACCGAAATGAGAAACTTACAAATAGTGGAATTTTAATTAAAATATGACTAAACATTCATAAAACAGTAATTAAATAAAACATTTACTCCACATAGTTTCTGCAAGTAATATGCAGGTAATAGATAGAAATATAGAACGTAAACTATTAGATGTCGATTAAAAATTAGTAGGGATAGTTCTAAAGCCAAGTAGAAAATTCTCTCTGCTTCATGAAAATAATGAACATTTTACAAAAATAATGGTATTTTTGCTATATCGGAAATTTGTTTAGTAAATAAATAAAATACAATTATATAATTCAATCACTCTTACTCGATAGCTTGAAGAGAAACTGTGTCGGCCGCGATCCTTCGGTTTTCTTCGAAGCACACGAAGGGACACCAAGTTGATCCGAACCAATGGAAAGAGTGTAGAAAGAGTGGCACGCTACAGAACGGCATAATATGTGTGAATAGCCACTGCAGTGACACGGACGGACCATGGCAGGGGAATGACATGGGCATGATACACTATGTGTGAATTGATCTTTAACTGAAAACTGGCAAATTTAGTGCACGAGGGAGTCAAGTTCACTTTTTATATTTTAGACATGTTTTATCTTTAAGATCTCTACTTGAATCTCCTTTCAGAGCGCATTATGTTCAAAGATTCATGTTCAGAAATTGTTAAAAATGCAAAGTATATCTGTCATAATGTTAGTTACTATACATATGGAATAGCTCTAATAATGATATTAAGAAATTTACACGTAAACAAATAATAGATAGAAATAAGCTACAAAATATGCGAAACGATCATGCATTTTGTATTAGTGGTTTCATTATATGCGTCTACAAGTAGTCCGCTCTTAACTTACCTTTGTAGAATAGTTACTTAGCGCTTGCTCTTTATACTTTATTTTTCCATAACCATCAGTACAAATCACATACCCTAGTGGTTTTTTTTTTTTTTTAAGAAACGCTTGTTCTCTCTATTCGTTGTAGTCTTTTCCAACAAGTAGTAGGGTGATTTGTTAAAACATGATTTAGTTCCCCCAATTTTTTTCGATGATCATTAGTTCCAGCTCCGTACCGACAGTATTTTTAAAATTTTGTTTGCGAAATTTCGTTATACAGCTCTCTTCTATCAATAAAAGGTATTTGATATTATTCTTTTTATGTTAGTAATTTAAATATGGGCAAACAATTCAAATTTTTGCCTTTAAACGTTTAAAATTATCAAGAGTTTTACAAAAAGTAGTAGCTTCATTGTCATAACGTGAAAATGAAACTTTAATAAAATTTAATCAACATATCATTAATTTTAATAAAACAATACTTTCGTTTTTTTTTTTATCACGAAGGGGCTAAACCATGGCTATACAAAGAATGGCCAAGAATTTTGCATGTGGGTCATACTCCTTTATTGGGACAAGTGTCATCTTACTTTTCAAAAGGAGTTTATAAACAAAATTTAATCTGCCTATTTTAAGAGTTTCGGAAGATACTATATTTTTATCACAAATTTGGAGCCGATTTCTCCCTTAGGATACCGATTCTAATGAAAGCAATATGACAAAAAAGAAAACTGATTCAACTATCTTCGAAGTCATTATCCGTGATGAAAGTGATGAGTACAAACTATTTCTCCCGGGCGAGAATTTCAATACACAGGGTAAAAGGAGCACTGCTAAAGTACTGGTTTCTTCGGAAGTTTGGACAGGAGTGGTAAGAATTTCATTGGTCCCAGGAGAAAATGTGCCCCCTGAAATCATCAGTACGTGGTGATGAGGCAATCAACATCAACTTAATTTTTACAAATCGCCCTTTTCCTTTTAGAAGCCAAGCTATCGTAAACGCTGGAATAAGTCTTCACTTACTTCATGGACGAATTTATATAAGTAGATTCAAGTCCCTAATGACGGACTTGCAGGATACACTATTTTATCATGTATTTTGAATTTCCTTCCGCTTTAGGATATATATTTTGGCGACAGTGAGGTGGTGAAATCACGACTCTAGCCAAATGATTTGGCGTGGGATATAAAAGTTCGATTCCCGGAGGGAGCTCATGTGGTTCGGATTCCACATTAATCAGTAGGTCGCGTCTCATATAGCCTCGCTTTTGAAAGGGACTTTAAACTCAAAATCAACTCAACTCTAGCCAAGTGATTCTGATTTCAAAAATTCGTTTTACATAGTTCAGCAAAATTATACAACAAATATAGTAGCACAATAAATAGGAAAGTAATGTTTTATTAAAGTTGCGGGTATGTTGACTTAACTTTTATTAAAGTTTCATTTTCAGGTCGTGACAATCAAGTTCCTTCTTTTTATTGAAATCTTGCTAATTGTAATATTTGATAAATATAAAAGTTTGAATTATACTTAATGCACATATTCAAATTGAATAGCATTAAATTAGTAATATTGAGAAATATTTTTGGATTAAAATAGATTGTTGAGTTGAGTTTAACGTCCCGTTCAGCAGCGAGACCATATAAGACGTGGACCTACTGATTAACGTGAAATCCGAACCACATGAGCTCCCAAAGGGAATCAAACCCGGGCCTCCTACGCTGGATTAAAAGAGAATTGTTTAACAAAATATCACTAACAAAATGTGAACATAATAATAAATAAAAAAAACTAGTAGGCCGGATTTGAACTGCTGATCATCACCAAACGTGAACATTTAGTGAGTGCACACTAATTGATTACTCCACGATTGCTAGTTTATTAAATACATCTCGATAACACATATAAACAAATTATACGAAAAGGGGTGGTTGTTTCATTTTTTAGTTTATTTAAATGGTTTTCTGAACATAATTAGCAGTGTCGTCTTGTCAATGTTTTGTTAAAATTGGCATCCTAAGGGGGAAATGGAATTTTAAAATTTAACCTATAAATAAAGTATCTCAAAAGTCCCTCATGTTATATAGATGAAGTTTGATATATAAACTCCTCACTAAAATAAATGGTTCGGTGTAATCGAGTTTTCGAATATTCAGCATCTACAGAAAAAGTATAAAGGTAATTTATATAATACTTTCTCAACATATAAATATGAATCGAAGTTTTCTGTCTCCTGATCACAGGTAAACGCTGAAAATACAAATTAATTTAAATATTATAGAAAAAGTAGCTACATTTGTTAATTCCTGTTGTACACAATGCTGTGATAAATCGTTACATTACTACATAAACAAGTATGAAAGTATCAAAATTATTTTATCGAAAATTTCTTCTAATTCAATGCAGAATATTTTAAAATCATCATTCAATGTTTTGTTGCATAAAAATGACCATAATAGGGTTGCTTTTTTTGTTTACTCTACATATGCACTGCAAGTTATACGTAAATGTAGTTGAAATAATTAATATAATATAAAATATATATATCAATTGGCGATTTAAAAAAGTGTTGGTCAATATGAAGATCTACAAGTATCATTTTATGCGAAGTTGTCTAATATATATGTGAAATTAAAATTAAATATTTTTAAAAACAGCACTCCAAGTTAATTTGTTTGATTGTAAATGTAATATTAAAATAAAAGCTCTTAATACTCTTTGATGTGGGTGAAAAGGCGACGTAAATAAGTTTTCGGTTTGATGGCTGATCTTGAGTTTGTCGTCTCTTTGAGCACTGAGGCTATATGAAACGTAGATCTACAGCTTAATGTGGGTTCCGAAACACATGCGCTCTCACCGGGAATCCAAACTGGATCTTTTGCGTCGAAAAGGCGTACGTGAACCTTATAATCCCAAAGGAACAGTTTTCACTTCAAGGAGAAATCCCAATCGGAGGTGACTTGAAAGAGTTTATTTCGAAAGAAAGATTAAATATTTGCATGAACGTCAGAATGGTTAACTTTTTCAGGTCTGAAAAACCTATTTAGTTGCGTTTGAACTTTTGGAAATGTCATTTTGAAGGTAGATAGAGTCTTGAGTGTGTGTGTTTCATAATGTATTTTACAGTGACCTTATTGTTTCTCATAGTCATTCTATGAAATGAAGTTTTTAAAGTGGCAATTTTAGTCGAAATCTTTTATTTTAAGGTATATGTATGAAATTAAGTTAGAAATCCCCCTTCAGTAGTGTTGTTTGAAGGATTGATCTTAAACGCTTCATACTTAACACGTTATCTTTCACCCAGTGATTCTTCCGGACAAGCTCTGACAGTGCCCCCCCCCCCCCGTAATACTGACGACGAGAAGGCAGAGTTTGGTAAGTGAACTTTGGAGCCATTTTTTTGGGAGGTGGTAGTGCACATTTAAAGAGTTAATATTACAAACTGGGAGAGCGCAATGGCCAAAAATAACGGAGAGAAACCATCTAAAAGTTTTCTACTCGCCCATATATCGTACGACGTACGAATTTACAAATTGACGGTGTGGAAAAGTGAGTAAAATATGTAACTCGTGTGTAAAGTGTCCCGCGTTCGATTCCTGTTGGAGTCACACATCTCTTTTTTTCTTCAACCAATAAAGTAGGCATTTGTAACTATAAGTAAAATATTAATTCATCGTAAGTTTATAATGAATAAAACAATAGAAATTTTCAAATCACTTGTAAAATCTTTCAATGTTCCATGTTAACTGGCAAACCAAATTTAATCTATTCCGTAAATATACAGTACTGATATCACGAGTTATATTATGGTTACGACCAGTGGCGTATTTGCGATTTTATTTGGGGGGGGGGCTTTGCCAACTTTAGTCCTGGAAATGTGAAAATTATCGAAGATATTTCATTTACTTTAATACAGTAAATAATATTTCGGGGGGGCTTAAGCCCGGAAGCGCCCCCAATAAATACGCCACTGGTTACGACAGTCGTTGTGTAATAAATGTTCTTGACGCTTCGTGTCTACATCTGTTAACAATGTACGAATTACAAAGGAGTTGAGGGGGAAATCCCCTTTGCTATTAATAATACTGGATGTTGCTATAACCAAAGGAGATTTCCTCCTCATTCCCCTTATAATTCGCACACTGTCTACAGATGTAAACACGAAGCGTCAAGAACATTTTTTACACAACGACTGCGGTAACAATAATATTTACGAAATAAATTAAATTTTGTTTCTACCGTAGTTAAAATGGAACATTGAAAGATTTTACAAGTGATTTGAAAATTTCTATTGTTTTATTCATTATAAACATATAATGAATTAATATTTTACTTATAGTTACAAATGGCTACTTTATTGGTTGAAGCAAAAAAAAAAAATGTATGACTCGAACAGGAATTGAATTCGGAACCCTCTACGCATGAGGCAAAGAGTTTCCTCACTTTGCCACGCCGAGACTTGGTAAATGTGTGTGTCGTACAATTTATGCAGCGAGTAGAAAACTTTAAGACGGTTTTTCTCCGTTATTTTTGGCCATTGCGCTCTCCCAGTTTGCAATATTAATTCTTTAAATGTGCACTAACAACTCGCATAAAGTGGCCCGGAAGTTCACTTACCAAAGTCTGCCTTCTCCTTGTGAGTGTGCCCCCCCCCCCCCGGAACATTAATTCTGAAAGAAACAGTGCTTTCACCGAATACTGATTTTTGTTTCTAATCTTGTAGGCATATCTGCTGGTGTGGTAGTCATAATTTACATTTTAGCAAAATATTTCTGAATAGAATTTCGTTCAGACAAAGGATGACTTCAAATCTATACTTCGTACACATCATGGATTACAGGGGATACCTAGTACTTTGCCGTACTATGTGAGGTATGCCGAACAATTGTTCGTAAGGAGAGTGCACAAGAAAGTAAAAAAGCAGTGTCATCTTTAGATTTTTATTCTTTTCAGTACATGAAAATACATAGATTAATACCTATGATATTAATCAAAGAAACTTCTTTCTGACGTAACAATCAATTATTATAACCACACTTATTTCTAATTTAATATGATGTATACCGGTAACTCTTATTATAGATGTTATATCAGCTTGAGAGTTTATACTGTAAAAGTTATAGGAAGAGAGTCCTTAGCTATCTGATGATTAGGCTGCTCTAAAGTGTATTAACTGCTAAGGGGTGTGGGATTAAGCATTGTTCTATTGCTAAATTATTATGTATTATTTAACACTATTTTGAAGAGGGAAAATAATTAAATTAACTCTCGCAGAAAATAATAAATATTTTACAAAAACAATTGTTTCAAAAACTTTATCACACGAATGGTAACTAATGAATGTAGGTGTGCAGTTAGCACTGGCGCTTCAAAATCAGTAGTATCCGTGTTTCAATTAAATATATGTCTTCTTGGCTAGAGATTCTCCATTTCATTACGCGGAGGCAGGGATACATATTTTTAATATATAGGCCATAGCTGAATTAATAAATATTCTGTTCATTTTTTGTTAATGTTTCAGTGCATCTGGATCTTTTGGGCTATCAATTTTATCTAAAATCTTTTAAATAAATAAAACACATAACGCAATCACCATAATTTGATCCCACATTGAATACAAGAGTGAAGTCAAAACATACTCTTACAAAACATTATAGAGCTCAATGAAGACAGTAAATATAAATTATTTATTCTAAATGAACGTTTAAAATAAATGTGAATACCATATTGTATGTATACTGATAATCAAATAATTTCCCTAATTTCAGAGGTTCAGTTATTCAGATAAGATTGAATACTAGCATGTGCAATCCTTCTAGTTAGTGGTTTTATACAGGGTGTTTCAAAACAACACCGACAAAATATTTGGGATGTGATTAATGACACCAAGATAGGACAAAAAGTATAGACCAGTCTGGATGCACAAATGCTTCCTTTCGGAGTTATAGTATGCCAAAAATATGAAAAATGAACTTCAAAGGTCCATAGGTCCAAACCTATGGCACCCACCGTGGTCGGGTCAAGACTTCACTTAGGAACTATATGTGCTCTCTCCAAATATCCAACTTTCACAATCCTGCGGTACTTCCGCAACATTTTTTATAGAGGTAGTTTGTAAGTACTTCAAATTATATGCCTTTAGCCAAACTCCCTCTATAGAAATTGTTGCGTGAGTACCTTAAGATTCTGAAACATGCATTTTTTGATAACGCACATATTAGTTTCTAAGTGAAGTCTTGACCCGACTACGGTAGTTTTGGACCTATGGACCTTTAAAATTCTTTTTTTTTTTTTTTTTTCATGTTTAAGGCAGCCTATAACTCCGAAAGGAAACATTTCTGAATCCAGGTTGGTCCATATTTTTTGTCTTGCCTTGGTTCAGGAATCACCTCCCAAACGTTATCGGTGTTGTTTTGAAACATTCTCTATATTTGATACGAAATAATAGGTATGGTTCAGAACTATAAAAAAAGATAATAATCAAAATTGAGTAAGGTTTATCAAATTTGCTTTGGAAACACGCGAAAATCTAGTTAAGAATTTAAAAAGTACTTTAAAAAATTTATCCCAATTTAGAGATACGAATCCACTTTATTTTAATGGCGTAGAGGACTCGGATTCGATTCCCGGTGGGAGCTCATGTGCTTCGGATTCCACGTGAGTTAGTAGGTCCGCGTCTAATATAGCCTCGCTGCTGAACGGGACGTTAAACTCAAAGTCAACTCAACCCAACCCAACTTCATTTCAAGTTTGGTTATGAATACGAATTTGCTTTAAATCACTTGCAAAGAAAATACAATTTTCGACTATTGCATTTTCCTTTTTCATCAGTCAATAATGAAGTCCTACGTTTTCAATGCAAGAGACGTCTTCTTAATAATGCCAAACAATGGTAGTAATTAGGTATCTCTCTTGTATATAATTTTTAATTACGAAGGAATGTTACGTATGAAATTTTGGCGGCTTGGCAGCAATTGTGCAAGGAATTGGTAGGCATAACCGCTAGTGAGGGGCTAGAGTAGAGGTAGCATTTCGGCTTTACACAGTGAGGGTTGCGAGATTGAATCCCACTCAAAATTAAAAAAAAATATATATTTCGATGATTGCATCACAATTTTTTCTGCATGCTTAATCACATATTCACATAACATTTTATGGATGAAATGTAGCCTTTAAAAGGGCTATTTGAAACTAAACACGTTCTTAATATGTCCAGTGACCACCTGCTTCAACAACCGCTAACATTCGACGAGGCATTCTTTCTATCATTCGACGGACATAGCCCGTGCCATTCGTAGCAAGATCTTCCCAAGCATTAACGACCGAATCCCAGAGCTCATTGGAAGTTCTAGGAACTTCATTAGCCATTTCTCCCTCAAACACCTCTTTACCTCTGCCCAGACATTTTCTATTGGGATAAGATCTGCTCCGCGTGGAGGCCAATTGATTACCTCTACATCATTTTGCTCTGTCAGCCACTCTTGGACAACTCGTGACATATGGACAGGTGACCGATCGTGTTGAAAGTGGATTTCTCCCTCAGGATAACGTTAGCGAACAGATGGCAGCATAATATTCTCCAAGATGAACTTATACTGCGCACCTGTAAGACGCCCATCAATCCTGTGAAGATATCCAAATCCATCTGCAGAGATCCAGCCCCAGACAGCCACTGATATGCGTCCGCTGGAACGCTTGTGCCATATGTATCGGGGATCGAACCTGGAACCTCTCTCACGAAAGACACAGACTGGTCCATCATTTGCAGAAGAAAATATACATTCATCGCTGAAAATGTCACTTGTCCAGTTCCGATGCATATTTTCCTCTGCAAATTGACGTCGTCGTCTGATGTGTTCCACAGAAAGAAATTCCTTAATGGCTGCACACCGAGCGAAGAGATTAGTCTCCCTGAGTCGCCTAATAGCTGTTTGACGTGATCCAGGAAAGTCAGCGGCTTGTCGCAGTTGACGCGAATTTGAATGGGGAGTTTCCTTGGCTTGTTCAACCAGACGACGGTTTTGCTCATTTGTGTTAACACGCCGTCTCCCATTACTACGACGACGAATTGTTTCCCCGCTAACACGATATCTGTGTGCCCACCGCTGACCTGTTCTAGGGTGAATGCCTACATGTTCCGCGGCTTGCTTAGCGCTGTAACCTTCGTCAAGAAGCGTTATGAAACGAATTCTTGCTTCCTCCATGACGCCTACCACTCAAATGTAAGTGAATGTCTATCTAAAAGAAATCCCATGTATTACGTGGCATTTACTAGACACGAACTCTCTTTTATCGAATTTTGATTGGTTGTCATATCAGATATTTGGTAGTGTGAATTGAGTCCTTACTTAATAGCCCTACAGTATCACACGAAACACAGCCAGAGGCGTTTTCTTTCAGCTTTACCTTTGAATGTGCATAATGTAACTTGTATTCTCTAGGCGTTTCAATAACCAAACACACTTAACTTCAGAACTAGTAACAGTATATATGTATATCCCTCAGTTTCATTCAATGACATCTAGAACACTTCTTACAGCACCGAGGTTATATAAGACGTAGACTTACAGACTAGCGTTTAATTTGAACAAATGCACATTCACCGATAATCGAATCAGGCCCGTATCCAGAGGGTCTAGGGGAGCCGCCCCCCCTAAATTTTAGCTGCCCCCTAAAAGTTTCACGGTAGACTTGGAAATGAACTATAATATGGTTGGATCGGGCCTCCCCTAACTTCAGCCGGACCCCCTTTACATTTTTGGGCTGGCTACCGGCCTGAATCCAATCCAAAGTGCCCCCATTCCTTTCACAAGGATACCCCTTAGCCGCAAGTGAACGCAACATTCCTTTAAATTATATATACCTGAACCACTTTAAATCACATATAGACCCTATTTGATCCATTTTTAATTTTCTTCGTAACAATAAATCCTATTTAATGTATGTATACAATTTACCGGTAAAATAAGTACAACTGAAATAGGAAATAGCGATGGCCAATTCCAGAATTTTTACTTCCCGGAATCCGGAAAGTAAATTCGGAAATAAATTTTCTGGATTCCGGACCGCGAAACATTTTGGCCATCGCTAGCAAATAGTAGGCTGTAATCCATTTATCAAGGGTGCATTTCGTGCTTGCGTTTTAACCTGCATGTGATTGCTTCAGAGAAAAACGTAAAATTTCTACATTTATTTCTTTAATAGCAAAGATGTCCGTTCATTGTATTGGAAAAGTAGTTTTATTTGAAAAATATTTTGAAGGTTGTTTGGACCTTCTTCCTCCTCTCAGAATGCATATTTGAATTGAAGTGAACTGATGAAAACTAAGCTTGACTCAAGTGCTTACTATGTGCACAAATTCATTTCAAATGGTTGAGTCGTTTTTCGTGGTGAAAGAATATATCGATGCAATTTTATACTGTTTATTGAGAAAACATAGAGGAATAGTTGCGCTTCCTCCTAAAAGCGAAATTTTCGGAAACTTTGGCTCTTGTGTCCATCGAGTTTTAACAAGGAGTTTATATACCAGATTCCATATTCCAATCACTTGGGGTTCGTGATATACTATATATATATATATATATATATATATATATTTGCATAATTTTTAAACCGACTATCCCCCTAGAGCATTTTAATGAAATTGACATGACAAAAGCAATGTCGAGTTAACTGTTCATAACTTCAATTTAAACACTTAAGAAATTTTCAAATCATGATGAGACTGTATTGTATTCGAATGTGAAAAAAGTCATGGTAGAAATTGCTCCTTCCCTACGTGAAAACGGAATTGTTCAAAATACTAGAACGAGTGCTGCCTATATATTTTAAATTAGGAATATATTCGATGACTTTCATATTCTTAACTTAAAGATCTCGTAAGATACTTTATTTTTATGTATACTTTGAATCATGTTGCCCTCCTTAGTATATGTGTCCGTCCTTATTAAAGTAAAATAAATAAATAAATAAATGAATAAAACATTGAGGTGGAAGACAGTGCTAACTATGCGTAGCTATTATCATGTTACCTTCATTAAAATATGTTTGCTAAAAGATTAGATATTCAAAATGTATACCAAAAATATATCTTGGAAATCACTCAAGTTTAACAGATGAAACTCAGTATATAAGTTCCTTATTAAATCTAAGCTAGTATGAGTTACAGCGCTTTCGAACATTTCGATTTATGGGTATGAGGATATCAATTTCCATATTATTCTAGTTTCCCATAGTCTGTTCATAAAATAACCAAAATGTGAAAATGGTTACATCGTTAAAAATGAATTTGTGACTTGCGTCTACCTGAGTTTTTATCATCTCACTTTAATTCATAAAGGCATCCTAAAAGGGGAGGAGTCTCCAAATATACCTTTCAAATATGTTCCATACATCTAATCTTCCCGTGACAAGAACCGGCATTTCAACTATTATATTGAAATCAACCTTGACTACATCGTCGAAACGTAAAAATAAAAGAAGAATTTTAGGAATGATCCAAAAAATAAATCAAAAGATTACGATCTTGGCCAAGAATTAATTTCTGAATCAAAAGCACAAAATTTTTGAATGGTCCTTAAATCAAGTGTTCGTATTTTCGACGGAATAAGCACATTACACTGAGTTATGTGATAGTTTGGGTTTGGCTACACTAAGGAGCATTATTAGAACAAAACATTGTTCCTTAAGGAATTCACAGAATCAAGCTTTTCTAAAAAAAAAAAAAAAAAAGTTACTATAGGGTATGGGATTCGAAGAGATGATCGTGGAAAAATAAAATATGTAAAGAAGAAGCTTTAACCGACTACTCTACGAAGACACGGTAAGGCCTGCACCTTGGCAGACGCATGTAACGAAACCACAAAATGCCTGATCGCTTCTCACATTTTGTAGCTTATTTCTATTTAGTCCTTTGTTTAAATGTAAAATGCTTAATAGCAATGATTGTTAGAGCTGTGCCACATGTATAGTAACTAACCTTATGACAGATTTACGTTGTATTTCTAACAAAGCATAAAATTCCCTCCCTCTTTGTAAATTTCGCTGCGCGTTTGCCACGTTTACGAAAATGGAACTTAGAATTTTTCGATGAAAGTTTCGGAGATTTCTTTTTTTTAATTATAACTTGCTTATTTCTTAATTTTCTATTGAAATATTTTTTTTTTTGGAAATATGTGTTTTGTTTTTCTGCTTATTTCCAAGAAGAAATATGACATTTTCTATCACAAGACAGAGAGTTATTTCTATTTATGTAATTTCTAAAGACATGCGACAACAATTTTGGACACAAGTGTACTTTTAATCAAAATTTTATTTCAGAACTACCCAGAAGCTGATGACGTTTGGAGATAGGAAGGGATAAGCAGAGGCGAGCAAAAGCGACTAAAGATAAAAATGGTTTAAATTAGGTCGCTAACTTCGAAAAATTAAAATTTTATATTCTCTTACCCATTTTTAATTTACAATAATAACTCTTTTCAATATGTGGACCTCACTACATACATGCTGATTTGAATTGCTTCATTTGAATTGCTTGTGTTTGTAAGAGAATAAAGAATAAGAAGATTACCTGAATAAAAGTTACACCTATAACTAAATTTTTTGTTTTATTATTAAGATATATAAATGTATAAATTTCGAAATAATTTGATAACATTTTGAAGTTACCTTAGGAACCTTAGAGACTGATAAGGTACAATTAGAGAATTTTGTATGAATCATAGACATTATAAGATATAAGACGTTATAAGTAAAACATATGAAATATCTTGCAGAATTGTCACATTTTCAGGCATAGCCCCCCCGAAAGTTAGCAAAGCCCCCTCCGAAACAAAATCGTAAATACGCCACTGTATATATATATATATATATATATATATATATATATATATATATATATATATATATATATATAATGTTTATAAACTCATTCTTTGTTTTTGTTATACCAGAAGAAGTAAGAAATAATAATGTTATGTAAACGGTTCATTAATATGTTTAACATATCAAAATTACCTGTAAGTAGTAGGATAAAAGTCGCCTAGTATCTACAAAAGTTAATATAATTTTATATTTCCACTCTTTGAGTCATCATATTCATATTTTCTATCAGTATATATATATGTATATGTATATTTATACATTCTTTTAGTGCAAGAGTATTTATGTATGTCTGTAGCTCTGTTAAAAGGTCATCTCAAATAATAAATTAATTCACTGCTACCATGTTATTAAAAATAATAACATTTTATTAATGTAATAATGAGGTTAAACATTACAGGCTTCCATTCAGAAAGGGATAGAAAAGCAGTTAGACACCTGGTCAGGAACTGAGTCCATGACGAGAATTTGTCTTTATAACTCTTCAATCTAAAATTTCAATTCTGAAATAATTTTACCTTTTTCGATCATTATTATTTGGCAAATACAAATTAAACCTTGTTACATTAAAAAGTTAAAGGTAACAATTATGAAAAACACGGGTGCCGAAAAAAAATGAAGTATGAATATGATTATGAAACGTATAGATAAGTAGTGCAATGGTGTAAGTGAAATACCAGACTAAAACAAAGGCACCTGATTAGACTTGAACAAAACCTTGATATTACTTATTGAGTAAAGAATATGTATGTTCATAGACTACTGTCGAATTTTATAGAGTTGCTGTTGTAACAGTACAGACGTGCAAAGACATACGGACAAATCGGTTTTGTTTTTTGTAACTATACCGTTATTTTAAGAATAATAACTGTTAACGTTGGAGGTCTCATCATTTGAAAGTGTATGACACACGTTTTAGGGGAAATAACTTCCTTTTCTATAATGGTATTTTCTATTTTCTTTTCTAATACCACCTCTTAAAGATAGTTGGTAGCAGCACATATCGCAAGGTACATATTATATATTAAAAAACTTATATAAATGATGTCATGTCTATAATATGTGTGTGTGTATGTATATACATATATTAGGGTAGTCCTTATTTTCACATATCACAAATTTTAACCTGTGACCCTTTCATACTGTTCGTTTCTATAAAGACAAATTTCTGTAAAATTTGAATCAAATTCACTAATATTTAGAGGTGGCTCAAGCGATTTCAAGTTTATTGCCTAGTCTGCTGCAGACCGGAATGCAAGTTGTACATGACATACTATAGCGTTATTATAATGATTCATTCCATCATGCATAAATTAATAATAAATAATAACATTAAATATTTAAAAAATAATGAGCAATATATATTATAATAATTGAATATGTGTGTAAATTTATAAGTATAATGATAATTATCCATATCTGTTTAGCGCGTCTGTCTGTTTGCGCGTGCGCCCAAAACGAAAACCAGAAAAAATTAGTGCCTAACCAGGAAAAATTTACGACCCATAGCGCTTTTTTTGGAGGGCAACCGAAAAGCAGTAACATCATCATGGCTCTGTCTATAATCTACACACTAATTCTTGTAAGTTTAAATATTCAGACATTTAAAAAAATGCATCACGTGTGTCTGGCGTGTTTTAATGATTAACCCTTTTTTTTTTAGTTTAGCTCTTTTAATTACAACACTTCTTGCACATTTTAACAAGATTTTAATGGTCTCATACCAAAGAACTTACTCTTACAACCATATATTGTAAACTATGCGGCTGCAAGAGTAAGTTTTGCAAAAACGACAAATGAATCGTTTAGTAGAGACTCATTCTCAATAAATATATTTATGTTATAATTGCAGCAATAAAGCAGGTCATTCCCGCCTTCTGTATTCTCATAATTTTCTGAAAAGAAACGATCCGAAAGGAAGAAGAGAAGACAGAGGAGTGAGTCGAACACTTCTGGTCCCGTTCTTTGATTCCTGTCAATCATCGTCAAGGTTTGATCAAGAAACTTGAACATATTTTCTTCTAGTGCAAAGGGCATAAGAAAAATAAGAAACGTCAGAGTCAGGCTCGAAACGCCAATGAAGCCACATTTTCATAATTGATTGAGGAAGTTTATGATATCGCATATTCAAATGCCATAGATCTGATAGATAATGAAGAAGATAAGATGTTCGTAGAACTTTAGTGACTCAATTGACGTCCTGGATGTAATGGAGGAGTCGACAAGGTGCTATGTCAAAAAGAGAAGAAGATATTAAGGGAAGAAGAAACATTAATGAGGACAGGTAACGCTAAAGAGGAGGTGGAGATAGGAACAAACTCAGTGACAAATGTACCATAATGATACTCTTCGAAGCTTCCAAAGTCTGTGGACAAGATCCTCGGCAGCTAGCCATTAATAGATCAACCACCCGGCGTCAGCGTCAACAATACAGGAAATCGGATTTTACTCACAGTAAAGGGTTTTTAAAACCAAACACAACTTTTAGAATTCACTGATGGGAAACTAGTGAGTGATATTAGGGGAATCAATATTGTGGAGAGTTACCCGTTTCTTATCGATCATGGAAGAGAAGAAATTGATAGAAATTCCAATGTTATCCTTTGTGAGTGTAAAGGATTTTGCTCACGTTGTGTACAGTAATATGAAAGAATGTGACACGGACTGAAAACTTGATCCGTGTCATGTGTAATGATACTAAAAAATTCTAACACTGGCCGTTCATCAAGAGCATGTATCGATCTTGAACAGCTACTAGGCCATAGTACCGGTATTTTACATTTCAGATGTCAGCATCACATTCTGGAACTTATATTGTCCTATGCTTTTGTAGCATGCTTAAGACCCATCTACTCACCAGACATTTTCATATTCAAACGTTTCAAGCAACAGATGCTATACTTTGACCAGGGAAAATATAAGGATGTCATTTCAAAGGATTTCGCAGTAGCAGAAATTCGTGATTTCCAGGATGAAATAATTTCTTCCTGTGAAAACCAATTGCAGGATCGTCAAGCACGGGATGATTGTCGCGAACTACTCTTATTGATTTTAACCTTCTTGGGAAGTTCACCATTTGTTTCACCAAATAAGATGAAGTTCCGAGACCTTGAGATAATGCATCAAGCTCGCTTGACGGCGAAGGCGATCTAAGCACTTAGGTTTGGTTGTTCCGTTCCCAGTTTAAGCTGACACAGACAGAGTTGCAGGGATTGCGAGATCTAAAAATATTGCTCCTATAGATACATGTTAAATTCTAGTTTCTGGCATTCCAGGCTTCTAGGGCAGCTAGAAACGATCTCCAACTCCTTAAGAAACTTCATGCTTATCCTTAACGTGAGACTGGTGAAGCAACATCACATAAAATGATAAGACATCTATGGTATCTGTCACAAAATTTGATCCTCCTCACTTTCTTTTATCCAGAGTTAGACTCTAACACGAAACGTGCTATGATAAAATCTTCAGCAAAGATAGATGGGGAAGAAGGTATATCGACCAAGCAGTCGTGAATTTGGCGATGGTAGAAAGTAGGACACAAGTCCATTCTGTGTCAAAAAGAAGCAGAAATATATTTGTTTTCCTTGGCATCCCAGAAGGACCCTGATGTACGGAATGATAGGGACGACTTTAAAGTCGATAAGACAATTTCTTGCTCAATAGCAACCACAAATAATCGTGTAGAGCGTTGTGTCGCTTTAATAGAAGAAGCGACTCAGTTTGGACTCCTTAATACTGAAAAACAGTTGCAGTATTCGATCACACACGGGAAAGCTCCATATTGCAAGGAAATCAACCTTTCTTCAGGATCAGTGATTGAAAACCCATATCAGGTTACTCACAAATCGGAATATGTTGTTCTGTAATAATTCAGTAGAGACCATTCTAACATTAGCAGTTCATTGATTGATCGTGAATAACTGAGTATGTGAAACGTACCGTATAGAATACTCGAATAACTGCCCTTGGGGTCTTATATGGTAAAATTTTAACATTGTTGAACCACCTCTAAATATTAAAATTCTTACATGATATTTTGTGCGTATTATTTCTATACGAAAAGGAAACTTTTGCGACGGTCAGAGAGTGAATTGCTTTATTTTGAAATCTTACCATATTGTCAACCCCCCGTATTGTGCCTTTTATAGCAACCGCGTAGCTCAAAACATAGGGAGATTGTCCTCAGAACATTTTCAATAATGTCCAGGAAAAGCTAGTAAACTAATTTCATGAAAACAAACAACATTTTAAGTTACATTATTAAAATTTTGTATTTTCAGTAAAGAACTTTGTCATAAATGTGTACTGTGTATTGTGTGTGAAGAATATGCAAAACAATATCAGATAACAACTCGCGAAGCCTGATTATTTTCTCTATTTGACAACGATGATCACACAGCAAACACATACCTCCTGAATTGATGTCGTCGGTGGTCCTCTGGAAGCAAGGTGCAGCTTAGCAAACTCCAACAACTTGGAATGATGAAACTAACAAGATTT
The DNA here is from genome assembly GCF_964235325.1 of Thermobia domestica. NCBI lineage: Eukaryota > Metazoa > Arthropoda > Insecta > Zygentoma > Lepismatidae > Thermobia > Thermobia domestica. The sequence continues at coordinate 192,344,092 of NC_137457.1, forward strand.
TTACAACTTTAAATAGTTGTATAAATTATAATGGATAATAGTGACAAGTGACTATTGGCTAATGTTTTCGTTGTCCACTAACTCGCTCTGAATGAATCTCTTTGAATGATCTTCTTCGAATGATCTTCTTAGAATCTTGGTAGGAGTATTTATTTAGAACACGTCGATTTCCAAACTGCCACCTTGATTCACGTCACTCCACGTGTTTGCTTATCTCATTGCCGAAATTCACATTTCTGCAATGATCATCTAATAGACAAAATCTCCAGACTTCTATCTCTGTAATCTGACAGTTTTTTCACATCCTAAAATTGTGTTGACGTTAACAAATAGATTTTACAATGACTCTTATTGTAGTTCTTACTTTGCAACTTACTTATTTGTTGTCCTTCGTCATCATAACATTACAAATTCACATGTTTATGTTTACTTCTTACATAAAACGAAAACAACTTGGATAACAGTACAATCTCATCATATCTTTGAAATGTATTTTCTTTTACTTAATTTTACGTTTTGTAATTTCTCGTCTTTAATTTGTTACAGCTTTTTGTCTTTATTTTAGCCAATTTTAAAATATTGTAGATTTTTAAAATATAAATTTATTTAACTCTAATTCCTCAACAATATGTATAAGGACAACACTAATATATATAATTGGGTGGTCCTTAATTACATGGCGAAACTTTTTTTTCGAATTTCTTTTCTCCCAACCTCTAAATTGGTACCATGTCGGACCCAATTTATCCATGAAAAAAATGGGCTCAATCGAAGAATAATTAACCCACCCCAAGCGACCTAAAGTTTGAATGCATATCCAATATGTTAATATATAGGAAAAATCTGGAATAAACACTTCTTACTTTAAAGCGGCTGAAGGGAAAGGGACCAAATCTTGGATACAGGGATTGGAAGTAATCCACATCTGACCCTGAGAAACAGCATGGAAATGATGTTTTGTGACATCGTTTTTGGGTAACCTTTCATTATAATAACATATCTTCCTATACTTTCAACTTATCTCTGGTCATTTAATTCTTTTTAGCTTTGAAATAATAGTTTATTATCTTTCAATATTGTTTTTTTTCCTTTATAGGTTACTGAAATATTAATAAACTATTACATACATGTAACAAGGAAATAATTATATATGTTGTTATATAATTACATCCAGTCGAAATACACACCAACCTATATTGAAATTATTTATATGAAATGAATTTACATAAATAATATAATGAATGTTTAAAATGATAATAAAAGAAAGCTGAAGGCTGTGGATAACTAGCCAAATTCTTCTGCATCATTAAGCCAATTTTTGTAGCACTTGGATACCTTTTTTCTGTGTTTACTGGCTATCTGCAATATGTATTATTTCTTTTTTTTCGTCCTTTTGTTAAAATGTTTTCGTATTTTTGTATCAGTTTCACACCACTTTCTCCAACATCATTCACCACCATAATGTTTTTCAATATATTCAACCCACGTTGAAAGTTCACATCTACTTTCCATTTCTTTCTTTAGATGGGCATGTGCATTTCTTTCTTCACTTTATGGTTTAATTCAAATAAGGGAAACTATTCAACAATCTTATCAATCTATAGCCCGTACAGAGATATAAACTCACAGAATATTAAGTTTTATTACTTTGGAGCTTTTATTTTCCATAGTTCATAATTATTACATGTTCAGAGATAAGTGGAAAATAAAGGCAGATGCCTGTTTGTCGTCAAAAACTACCTCAAGATGATATATCATACGAGGTCATTTCTATTTAAAATTTTGTGCCCGAATCCAAGACGGTGGACGTAAAGATATGCCTTATCTCGGTCACTACTCAGTATCAAGTGTGGATCTACTTCTACAACCTCTATCCAAGATATGATTCCTTTCCCTCAGCCATTTTAAGTTACAAGAGTTTATTACAAACTTTTGCCATATACTATACATTGTAAATGCACTCAGATGTTTAGGTCGCTTGGGGGTCGGTTAAATATTCTTCGATTGAGCCCATTTTTTTCACAAATTAAATTGGTCCGACATGCAACCAATTTAGGGGTTGGGAGCAAAGAAATTCGGAAATCAAAAATTAAGGACAACCCTAAATATATTATATAGTTTTAAGTAAACATATCATGTTTGAAAAATGCTTAATATGTATTGTTTATATCGTTCGAAACCATCATGTATTAGAGTGTTACGTGCTTGAATGAGTCTTACGTGCTTAATTTAAATATATTTTAAATAGTTTTTGAAAGAACCATTTGTACTAATATATATTTGTATAATTCTCAGGTAACACAAAATACTGTTAATTTACGTATGATTCTTAGACGGTGTTTGTATTTGCTTTTCTGTCCTCTGTACCATCAATTGAGAAATATTAGAATAATAGAAAATATACCTACTACACATACCGTTCTGATAAATGTTATTTTCTAAATACTAAATAACTTCTTGACTCTGCTTCTAAATAAAGTCTCTTTCTTTCCTCTGTTCTAGGAGATAGTATCTTTCAATCTACTAGACTAATTAAAGCCAGAAAAAGGCATACAACTACAAAATTTGAGCTCAGCGTCTTCTGTAATATTTTGTATATGCGGTGTATTACAGTATGTGGTTCATGTCCTGCAGTTCCCTAGGAGGTCTTCGGCATTTGTAATGGTCCAGGATTCGATCCTCTACGATTTATCTGTCTCCTTTAGAATTTAATGACAATTTGGATCACCCACCAAAGCTGACCATATAGCCACTGGACAACACGTTTCAGAGTTAGGGTCAGAACGTTCTGAGAAATTGACACAAAAGCTGATTCTAATTGTATTCGCAGTGCTGATGCAATTTAATAATGTGTAATTTGTTACCTTGCATAGGCACTGGTTATTTGTGCTGAAAAAAAAGTAAGTTACATCATTTCTTAAAACTAACAAATGTAAATTTATGCCATGATAATTATTTTGTAAAGGACACGCAAGATTTCACTTTTCACTTTAATTAACAACACTAAAATGGCACAAACACATATTACTTTACATATTGGCACCTTGATTTGGATAACTAAATACGATAATAAAATTTAATACTTGGCCCATTAATTATTGCTGTAAGCGCGGAAGACGAGGTTACCGGTTGTGTTTCGTTACATTGTTGGTTTCCACTATTTCACTGTCACTGTTCACTCACTTAGGCGCTGAAGGAAAATCATTTTTGGTGATTTCAGGGGGAATGTCCTGAAGGTTATGGGTTGCATTCCTTTATTATCATTTGGTCTTCTTTACAATGGATAGGTTACTTTTCACTGCTCTGCTGCTTCTCATTATCAAGACGATTTCAAAGTTAACAATCATGTGTGTTAACAACAAAGTTAACAAGTGATTTGGGACTTCGAGTTTCCTTCTCTAGACTACATTTTTGTTATTATTAATGCGTTTTTAACGTATTAATGTGCTGCGTTTAACAAAATGTTATGTGATTACTCGCCCCAACACAGCTTCCATGGTAACTAGTTGTTGTTTCACCGGGCACACTTGTCAGACTAAGTTAGTCTTCTCCCGGCTTCCTCGCGTTGTTACGCAGTGGATTGGCACTCGAATGCAGCCGCGTGATGCCAAAGCTAAAATAGCTATGGCAACCCATAGGCAGCAATTTTTAGAGACGATGTTTGCTTCCTGCGCTGAATATTAGCTCCTTATTTGGGAGATGAACACCACGTTCTCAGTCGCAGACGCGACGCACACACACATATACATTTTTGTCTGTTTGCTGAGAGAAAATTCTTGAGAGTGCTTTTATACGAGGTTCACTTAAATATTAAAAATTTTCATGATAAATATTTGATGAGCTGGACCATATGGTTACAGGTGGTGATTATTTCTTTCAAGCCTAGATGCTGATTACTAGTGCGCTAGAAAATAACACGTAAACTTGAAAAATCACTCCTGTATTTCCTATTATTGTTTAATATATTACAACATCGGGCTAGCAATTTGTATGTGCATACGTTGCTAAATTACTTATTTTCATACGCACACTTTCACATTATTTTTTCTTTTATGCTATTTGAATACTAGTTGCAGCACTTTGTATAAGATTATTTATGTACAAGTGAAACAGGAATGTATATATAAGGAATTACCTCCTTACTTAAAGGAGAATGCCTTACGTAATTGGGAATAATTTGTTCATTGGAATACATAAAGTGAAATGTGATTTAAGAATGCTTACCACCCAATAACATTATATAATTTATTCTACATATACACCCCGAAGAAGCAGTGATATATTTATCATCACATCGTAAGTATTTTGGCATTATCGGCAGGCTATTTGCTGGAATTGAGAATTTTCCATGCTCCACGGTCTTCCACTGATACCTTCATCCTCGCACATAAATTGTCTGTTTTGGCATCGTCAATTAATTGTTGTCTCTTTCCCCAAATCAATCTCTTAACTTCCACCACACCATCTAAATCGTCCTCATGGTATCATGAAGAAGGAACTCTTTCTGATCATGATATAGTCATAAACAGTTCTTTTCGCCTTCTTAAAACAACAAAAATTATTGTTTTCTCGCCTACCATTTCTAACACCCTAGCATTCGTTTTCTACTCGACCCAGCTAATTCGCTCAATTCTTCTCCGCACTCACATTTCGAAAGCTTTCAATCCTTTTTCATTTTCTTTGAATAATTTCGATGTTTCTGAAACACACAGTGCAATACTCCATACGAAATACTTCACAAGCTTTTTCCAGTTCTTTACTCAATGTCACACAAAATATTTTTCCTAAATTTTTCTTTCTTCATTCCTATTCTTGCTTTTGCTTCACATTCACGTTTTATATCATTACCAATAATACTTCCTAGGTCTGGGAACTAGTCACCCGTTCTCCCCTCACTAGTATCATTGATACCAGTCCTAACGCACCCTCTACCTCCATATTTTCGATTAGAACAGAAGAATAGCATAAAATATTTACATAATTGCAACTCCAAAGTAGATTGGATAGTGTCTCTGCGTATTAGCTTTCATCACATTTCAAATCATAAAAACTTACATCTAAAACTTATAACTTATAGCGCTGTTTCTCATTGAACAGATAGCTTTTGTTTGATCCAAATCGGTCCATAGATGGGTGAATGATGAGAAGTTAAAGTTAAGTATGCTGACTCGCTGTTACACCCATCCACACACACACACACACACACACACACACACACATATATATATATATATATATATATATATATATATATATATATATATATATACTCTTGCCACACACGCGCACACATGCATTCACTTTACAAGCAAGTTCCACTTGAGAGAAGCAATAACATATATGTACAAGAGATTTATGATCATTCTCTTTTTTCTTTTTTGAAGCGTGATTAACAATCCATTTTCTTTTTCCTTCTCCTCACGCCAACATACATATATACATTAGCCTCTTCCTTCAATAGAACTTTTAGCTAGAAGTCGTGAGAGGGCGCTGCATCAATGACGTAGTCTACTTGACCGAGACAACGCAATACATGACGTCATTGAATCCATAACGAAATATCTCCTAGGTCTCTTTCTCTCTTTCCTTCTCAGCTCTGAACGACAAAGAGGTTTTCGTCGCTCAACTTTTCTGTCGTAACGGCCAGATTTCAAGAGAATGCATGCTCGCTGTTATAATCTTCATCAGCGGAGTTAGCATCTAAATACAAAACGTGCCACATACATGCGCTAATGTCACTCTCTATTTCCTACTCACCGACAATCAATAATACCAGAATATTAGAATTAAATCCTAAGTTGTAAGACAATTTTGCAAAAACAGGGTTGGAAACTAATTATTTTTACATGTTTTTCTAGAATTGTTAAAATTGCGAATTAGGCTTTGAAACTATTACCAATGAATTACCATCAAATAAGGTAAACATGATAATTTTTTGGACACGATAACCATCCCTGCCATCAATGGCGTATTCGAGGGATACTATTTTTAAATCGCTGTAACACCGTTATTTATTAACCGATTTTCAAAATTCAAAAAACAATCAGTAGAGAATTAAAAGTACTATTTTCCTAATACATAACCGGCTGTCTACCTTTAAGGATACGATTTTAAATTTTCAATAACTTTACAAATTTTTATCAGTTTTGAAAAATAAAAAAATACTTGCATAATCTACATAATATTTTAAAACTTTTTAAAGAGTATCAGTTTCCCGAAAACTTAAAGATAAACCCGTAAAAAATTCCCGAAATTTTGAATTAATATGTCTCCGTTGTTTATTTACCGATTTTCAAAATTCAATCGATAAACAGTAGAAAACTAAACTTACTATCCTTTGAATGTCTTGTAGGATGCATAACTCTAAGGATATAAATAGAAAAACTCAAATAACTTTCTTCTTTATATATGGATCTTTAAAATTCAAATGGCATTGAGTTCTGCATGTCTAAAAGTCTTTGTTTTATAGCTTTATAACCATAAAACATTTAAAATCAATTAACTATAATTTAAAACATACTTAAAATTACAAGTATGGATACTGATAACGGAATATTCTGCTAACTTCGTTCTCTATGGGAAAGAGTGATTTCTTAAACTCTGTCCACTGATCATAATTCAAGCTGAATAGACAGCCGTTAATATCAAAAACTACTTGGGCTTCGGTTTCCACATTTTTCACAATTACATTGAAATTATTAGTAAGTGTAAACTTCTTTTGGGAATCCATACTAACCACTCCATTTTTTTTACTTTAGAAAAAAATTAATCATTTTTGTTACTTCTTACATTCATTTTTAAAGAACAGCTGGTGCATTTTATAACCATTAGAAAGATATTTCATTCCATCATACGTCATAAACAGTTACTTAGTTTTCATCTATTTTAAAACTTGAATAGTATCTGTATTATATCTCTGTGGCAATAAGGTTTTGTATTTCTCATTTAGATGTATTAATACCTTTTCCCCAATGTATTTTGTTTGTATCAATTTTCATGAGGTTATTTCGTATGATTTTCCTTCATCCAGATCTTGCAATTTAACAAGCTTTAAAATGTTAATATTGTTTTTCTTGTTTAATTGTGAGGGCATTTCTCATTTATTGTATAAAACTTTTAAAACTTTGTTCATTTTGTAGTGATCTTATCTCGTTATATATATAGTTAATTCTATGAACATTATCTTTTATATGTTCGTCTGTTAATTCTGCATTCATTACTTTAATAACATTAAGCTCATCCTTAAACATAGCAATTTGAGTAACCATATTCTTATAATACTCTTTCTTCGAGGCTATATTAAGCCGTGTAGATAAGCCAGTGATATCGGCAGAAGCAGATGCGTATGCTGTTGTAATATTCGAATAAACTGTAACAGGAATAAATATATTTATAAGCCCTGTAGAAGCAGAAAGCAGTATCGAAAATGCAATAAGAGTAACATAAATACATTTCAATCTCTTAAATTTCCTCTTATTTTTCGCTAGAAAGTTTTGAAGTGTTAATATTGTATCCTCAATTAATGCAATTAGATTCTCTCGTGGAATGTTATCTGGAATATTCATTTTATTAAATAAGTTTTTATGATCATTTTTGAATTATCGGTTTCATTAAATAAACAAATTGGAGCGTTTCGTTCCTATTAAACACAATTCATCTTAGCTTAAACACAAGTGAAGCGTTTCCTTCCTATTAAACACAATTCATTATTCATCTTAGCTTAAACGCAAGGGGAACGTTTTGGTCCTATTCATCATTCATCTTAGATTAAACACAAGTGGAACGTTTCGGTCCTATTATTCATCATTCATCTTAGCTTAAACACAAGTGGAACGTTTCGGTAATATTAAACAAATTATTCTAGTCATCTAGCTTAAAGACAAGTGGAACGATTCGCTCCGTTGGTACGGTTTAGATCACAATCTGTTTATCTTCTTTGTCTATATATAAGTTTTATGATATTGCCATAAAAACACTTACAAACTCAACATAATTGATTTATATCTTTTCGATTATTTTTTCTTTTTCAACATCATATTCAAGGTTTTTCTTGCCAATCATTACAACATAACAAATCGTTTTATCTCGTACATCGCTTTCAAAATTAACAGTTAATTTCAAATTGGTTCTATTATTTACAGTTACTGATTTATGCTTGCTTGTGTTAATCACAAACATCGGTCTATTTTCTAAAAATTCTTTATGTTAATAAAACATCTCAGTGTTTCCAATTGTAACTCTCTTCTATATCGTATGCATTTCGTAAGGTTTGAGATATTTATGCTTTCAAAGATTCTAAAGGAAAAGACTCATTTCTAGAATTACGAAAATGGATATTCTGTACTTTACAATCATCAAAATAGCTTGAATCTCTTTCTTGATTATCATTCCTATCAGTTTGGAAAAATGCAGTTACAAAATTAGGCATATCAAATCCACTTGAGTTAAATTGTGTGGTTAGATCAAATTCCAATTATTTACCTGTAACTGATTTTTGTAAACATTGATATGTGTTGAAGGAAATAGGAATCTTACCCTCTTTTAACGTGTTAGTTCTTAGCAAGGTAGCATAGTTAGGTTCATAATTAACAATAGGCATTCTCAACTCCATATTTGTAATCTTAACTTTACCTGGAGGTGGTTGATCATTCTCATACGTTTCATCCTCGTTTTTAGTTTTCCAAATAGCAAATGCATCATCATCAGAGCCACTTGTTTTAAATGTATATTTCAATCCTCCTTTCCACATAATATCTTTATAATCAGAACAAAATCCTGGTAAAAGTCTTAGTAAAAATACTAATTCTTCATCTGTTCTTCGCCATGTAATTCCTTCCCATCCACAATCATCATAATGATTTGCTTCTGGTTTTGAAATTGTACATGTGTTTACAGCTGTCGAAGTTAATCCAGGATAATCTATAATGTCCAATATTTGTCCATGTTTACTAATTTGTATTTGAGAAAACAGATGTGGGAAGATGTTATTAACAAGTCTAATATTTTGACCAGCAGTATATTCTCCATTAGCATCTCTACCTCTAATTTCGAAAGTTACATAAATATCAGCGTAATAAGGATGAACGAACCCATCCCCGACGTCTATATCAAACTCAATAGATATGTTTGGTTTATTTAAATTTTCGATTGTCTTTTGATTAGGTTTAAAGGATTGTAATTCACATGACTCTATTTTATCCATATTTATTATAAAGAAAAAATATAGTTATCGTTTTTTGAGTTCAACCCATAAAACAAACTTAAATATAACTTCTCCAGATATCCTTATTTCTATTCACTTGACGAATGATTTCTGAAAAGCTATATCCATCTGTATTCATTTTTAATACTACAATACATAAATGCCAACAGATTACCTCGCTAAAATGTTGTATACGATTGCTACTGTGCTCTCAATTATGGCCAAGGTATTTTACGAGTGTCTTTGGCGGATTACCTCCGAATGAATCAAACACATACTTTTTATTTCCTTCTTTCCAATAACAAATCAAATGAGATCCTATATTTTTAGACGTATGAAAATTAACAATAGCACACTCATTTTTCTCTGGTTGTTTAGGTAATTCATCACTCATAAATACACCTCTAAAGTTTTTTATCCTAAGCTGTTTAAGAACATAAATTAGATCTATGTTACTTAAGGATTTGATTTCTTTTTCTTTACTATTTTGGGCTTTAAGTTTTTTGGAAACTTATCACCTTGCTTCTCTTCCATTGCTATGTTATGTCTCTTTTGTTCTTCTAATTCTGCTTTATTCTTTTTCACGTCTTCTACCCTTTTGACTACAGTAGCAACTCCAGCAGTAGCAGAACCAAGAGCACCTATTAAAGCTAGAATGGTTGGAATTGTAAATATAAAACCTCCATACTGAACTTTATTATCATTTGGCCTTATTTCTTTGTTTATTTTCTTAACTTGAGGTATAGAAAGAGTTAAATGCACTTTTTACCTCTTTTCATCTCTTTAGCTTTATCATTTATATGTTTCCTAGTTAAAATGTGATCCATATTTAATTGTTTAAGTTCCTCCTTAGGAATTGTAAATGTAAAATTACTTAACTTCATACTTACATTTATTATAAAACTTTTATGGAAAAAAACATAAAACTTAAACACAAATACTTATAAACCTAAACCAAACCTTACTTTTGCATTCATAGTTAAAGCAGTTCCCAAAGCTGGTATTCGTTCTGTTATCAAGCTTGCATCTTTAGCAAAAGCTCTTTCCCATGCTTTATTTTCTAATTCTTTGTCTGCAAAATGTCTAGAAGCTATATCTTTATTATCTCTGTAGTAAATATCATGTTCTCTACAACCTTCATCTAATGGATTAATACCTTTATCTCCTCTTTCAAATCTTTCTTGCAGCTTAGTTCCCGAACCACAGTACGAAAATCCAGGAATATGCATCTCGAATGGAAATTATTAATCAAATCATTTAGTAGTCCTTTTCCATATTTCTCACTATTCCAAACGTTTGGTGGTAACATATTCAACATCCTTATCAAATACCCTATGTCCTTTGGATCATTAGCAATAAATTGTGTGAGTTTAGAATTAATCATATCCATTATGCCTACTTTCTCATTATAAAAGTTATCATTTCCAGCTTTTTCTTCTCCATCTATAACTATTAACCTATCTATTAATTTTCTCACATCATCCATCCATATATATTCTTTAGGTAATTTGTTGTATATTTTTATTCGTTCTCCAGACTTTGGTGTTTTCTTTCTTTGGGCTGGTTCTAGTGCTGGTTTTATATAACTTTCCCAAATAGGTTTGATAATTCCTTTGTATTTTTCACTTCTACTAGATCGTTGTTTTCTTGTATTTGAATCATTGTTATGAAATACTACATTAGAATCAATAACTATTTGTGTATACTTTTCTAGATCATTTTCATTATAGTTTTTTGGATTATGTTTTGTTAGTAATTCCCATAAACCATCTGTCGATTATTAATAACTAAATAATCACCATGAATTTTAACTTCCGTATCCCCAATCATATGTACGATTTTTCCATCATCATATGGTTGAATTCCAATTTTTTATCACCTCTAGTTGCATAATATCTCGAAGCAATCTTACCTTAATGGGTAGCTGGTAAAGATTCTATTCCTTCTACTTTATACTTAATTTGTTTTTCCATATGTTTAATTTCTTCTGTTATAGGCGTATCACATTCTCCTATTGAACTCTCATACATAGGAGGTTTTACTAATAAGCTTGAATTTACTTTCGCGGTTTTATTTACATCTGGAACTAACTGTTGAATTCAATTTTCATTTTGTTCTGCTACTTTTGATATATTTTGTCCTAAGCCTTCAATTGCATCTATAAAAGGTTGATATTGTTCTTTATGTTTTTCATATTTGCTTCGATTAGCTTGTTTAATTTCCTCAAATCTTTTAACAAATTCTTCTTTTAACTTTATATATTTCTTAGCTTCAGCAGCATCTAACTGACTCATTTATTATATAAAGAAAAAATAATAACGTAAAATAACGTAATACAACATACACGATTAGATACGTTGAATCATGTTTCACTAAAGTCTATATTTTTTAAAAGTTTTAATTTTATTTACGTATTTACCATTATTCGTTTTCCCAGTCATATCTATTGTTAATAAACCATGCTCTTTTTCCCAACACTTATTGCATAACGATTGTAATTTTTCAAACGACATATCTGATCCAGCAAATTCATCATATATGTGTTTTAAATTTGTGTTATCCTGTCTAAAGATGCAAAGAAAATTTAAGTTATCTCTTATTAGATGTTATGGTACTTTAGGATATGTTTGTCTGAGATAGCAACAGCTCAAGTCTTTATGACTACCTCGAGTAAAATATTCTCTAACATGGTTTTGTTGTTCTAAAATCAAATCATCAAACACTACCACAGGATCGTTCTTACACTCATCTAATGGAATAATTTGTTCGTTTTCTCCTTTTGGTATTGCAGTTGTCTTATTAATATCTCGTTCTATATCTCGAACAGAGATGTATTAGCTGTTAGTATTTAGTTTGATGTAAACTTTTAGAACACATATAAACATCTGTATATTGTAGCTGCGATGAAGCAGCCCGGTCCAGGGGAGTATTATTCTGTAGCTTCTAGAAAACAGCTAAATCCAAAAACGTATTATAATCCTGTGTACTTGCAGTAGTCAGAAGGGCTCAAGAAAGTATTTGATTAATACCTGACATTTATCAGTGCTTACCTTGAAATGGTCAGAAAAATTTCAGTTGCCTGAAATTTTGTTAGAAGTATCTCGAATTTCTCCTGAAGTAAAACCCGTCAAAGGTACTATAATTCCCTCTCAATTGAGTATTACTTCCGGACAACCTCGTTGATTACTTCTGAAGTTAACATATTAATACAGTATAACAACATTCTTTTGCATAAATAATAGCATATAAACAGCACTCGTGCCTTTGCTCGCTAAGGCTTCCACACTCTTGCATATATGAACACTTATATGTCTGTCAAAATATTAGAAATTGATGAATTAAATCTTCCCATGTCAAGCAGATTATTCTTTATACACCGTGAAGAATTCCATACATTACAGAATATCGAGTAACCTACCTTGTTAATCAATGACTTTTTTTTTCTGAAATATATCAAATAATTGGTATGGTTAAACTGATACTTTGGTACGATAAAAGTATGTATCTTTCAGACGTATCCTTTACTATAATGCTATGAGGATATACAGATACTTGCACTGTTACGTTTAGTAATCACTTCTTGCAATTTTACTTAATAATAGAACTTCACACAAGATTTTAACAAACTAATAATGAAATATATATATATGTGTATTCTGATGAGAAATAGGGTAAAATATTATATGAAATTTCACACACTAAAACTTTCTTTCTAATAAACCACAAATAACTATATTATTAACACACGTGATTCCTTTGTTATTCCGTTTGTTTTTAATATGTGGGCAAGATAACAAATCTTTCTGCGTTCAAATTGTTCTCTTTATGATTTTTTGTTTAGATTTCACTATAGATGAAGTTATTCTTTAGCAGAATACGAAAAGTCAATACTATACATCATTTTAAAATAATTTTGCCATCGGTAATTTGTCCTCTTAGTCCATTCGTCAACATTTACCTTCACTTTTTTTATTTTTGACCTCCTTTCACTGTTGCCAGTTCTCGCTAGATGGAAAATATTCTTGAACAATAGCAAATACGAAACGACGTTAGCTGATGCACGAAAAGTCGGAGAAATATTTTTTTTTTAGTTTCTATAGCCGAGTTATATTGGCGCACGACGGGAATGAAAAATGTTCGTACGTAAACAATTTTTCAAGAATCCTGGTTTAAAACAAAAATGTTTACTGTTTTTTGGATAATAGTTTTGCACGATAATACCAAATTTGACACTTTAGCATAACTATTGAACTGAACATACTTTATAATACAATATGTATGTATAGTTGTAACGTTACATCAACGATCCAAACAATCACTAAATATTTTCTTTGACTTTTATATCTTTTCAGTAGGATCTTTCGCTACATCGTTCAACAGAAGAATATACTTTTTTTTTTGTTAAACAGTTTTAAAACATCTAAACTTTTTTTCCCATGCACAAATCTTAGTTGATGTTCTCTCGATATGTACTTTGTCAAAACAATAAAGAAAATCAATATAGAGAATTACACTAATAGATTTTTTAAAAAATTCAAGCAGATGCACAAAATATTCACAGACATTACGGGCATAGAAACATGACAAAGTTACAACACAATACATAATTACATCTGTTTAATATGGCAATTGACATATATCAGTGTCAACGAATTGGATAATACGCGTTTATTTAAATGATTTTTAAGCAGTTTTCAACTTTAATTTCTTACAAGGAATATTTTGACACAAATACTGGTAAGTAAGGATCACATTACGTTAATCAATTGCATGAGTTTACATGAATAACTGTCTCTGGTTTTTTACTTTTTACATTCAAGGCATTTTGTTTTGTTAAACTTTGAATAGGTTCACTTACATGTTTGAGTGCTAAATTTAACCATAAGTCTGGTTTTCTGTGTGTGTCTCCACACTTGCATTCTGTCTATTGAGTGGGTACCTCGTGATTCTCCTGTAAGAGGGTCAACTAATTTGAATACTTTGTCAGATACTTTAGTTTGACATATATAAGGACCTTCATATAAGTTGAAGAACTTACTAATTTGTTTATTTACAACTGAACTGTGATGAATTTGCAAAAGAAAAACTAAATCATTTTCTTTAATTTTGTATCTATTCTCTTGTGAAGCTTTGTACTTTTCATTTCGTTTTCGAATTTTTTCTTTCCTACGATAATTGGCCATAACCAATTTGTTTTCCCAGTTTAATGGTTCATTTTCGTCATAATCAATATCAGTCACAATTCCAAAGTGTTTGAATACAGCGAACTGTGCTTAACATTTAAGTGCATACTTCCAGGGCTAATTCCCAAACTGCTGCAAATTGAATAGTTTAACAAAATCACAACTTGTGGAATATATTTCTCCCAAGAAGGATGATTATCGTTACACAATAACTTACAGAGACGATTCGTTTCCTATGGATCCTTTCCACGATAGAACTCTTAGGGTGGTATGGGCTGACATAATGAATTTTTATCCCATACTGTTGGATCTTTTCTTTAAATTTTTTAGAAGTAAAGCAGCTGCCATTGTCTACTAATATTGCTTTTGGAACTCCTAGCGCAGTCATGTAATAATATTCGAGACATCTCAACACACTTTTGGAGGTAGCTCTTCGTATTGGATACATAACATAATAACGTCTATATACATCCAGGATAGATAAAGCAAATCTATTACCATTGCTAGAAGCCGGATAAGGATCTAGGATATCCATGGAAATCAACTGTCTTACATTTTTTACTTCCACTGTTTGCAACGGTCTAGCTGGAGGTGATGTTTCTGCTTTATTTAACTTGCACTGAGTACAGTCACGAATAAAATTTGCAACATCACGCCTTATAAATTTCCAGTGATAGTACTCTTGAATATAAGCTAACGATTTATCAAAACCAAAATGCCCATATCCATCATGCATCGTTTTGATTACATCTCCTACAAGAGAAGGTAGAATACATATTTTCCAAATTTTCGGGAAGTGGTAACTTCTAGTTAATGAAATATTATTTTCTAGTTTATAAAATTCTTCAAGATTCTTATTTTTCACTCTACTAAATGGATCATTTGGATTATTTAAGTACTTTATAATTTTTTCATACTCCGGATGTTCCCTTTGTTTTTGAATTAACTCTCGAATAGTAAGGTTTATGAAACATGGTGGTAGTACTTCATACAAATTAATTACACTTTTTTCTAAATCGGGAAATAACACAATTCTGGATAACGCGTCGCTGGCCACATTTTCTTTACCAGGTACGTATATAATTTCAATGTCGAATCCTTGAAGTTCAATGCTCCATCGAGCTAATCTTGAATTCCATTGACGCATCCGGTGTAGATAAACTAAAGGATTATGGTCAGTGTAAATTTTAATGTGTCTACCGTATAACAGTTGAGACCATTTCCTGATAGCAACCATCATTGACAAAGCTTCAAGTTCTGTTATGGTGTAATTCTTTTCAGATGGCCTTAGCATCCTACTATGGGAACCTAAAATATGTCTTTGCCCGTCTACATCTTGAAAAAGTATACTTCCCAGAGCTACACTACTGTAATCAGTTATTAAACAGAAATCTTCATCTAAATGTGGGTGAGCCAATAAGACATTAGTAGCTAAATCTCATTTCAACTGTTCAAAGCTATTTTCACATTTATCAGTCCAAACCCACTTCTTTTTTGTAATAGAGAAAACAAAGGTAGAGCCTTGTAAGCAAAATTATGAACGAATTTTCCGCACCACTGAAATAGTCCAATGACACATTGTAACTCTTTTAGATTCCTTGGTCTAGGAAGTTGTTGAATACACTCAACATATGACTGATCTTTAGAAATACCTTTCGCACTCACATTATATCCCAGAAAACTGTAATTGATGTTACAAAAAGAGGAGTTTTGCAAATTTAGAGTCATTCCAGCATCTTTTACTTTAGTGAATATTTCGCCCAATAGGCACATTTGTTCCTCAAAACTAAATGTTGATATCGATATATCATCGATATAATATTTTAATTTGTCTATTATGCCAGTTCCTAAAACAGTCTGCAGGCACATAGTAAAAGCTGCAGCGCAATTTATGTACCCATACGATACGCGAAGGAATTGATACATCTTACCATTCCACGAAAATGCAGTGTAAGGTCTGCTCTTTTCACTAATGGGAGTTTGAAGGTACGAATTCACAAAGTCAATGCAGGTAACATATTTAACTCCTTGAAACTTTAAAAGTAAGTCGTCAATTTTGTTCACTTTTAACTGTTTCAATGTAACGTGTTTGTTTAATTCAGTTAAGTCCACTACAGTTCGAAGTTTATTAGTGTTTTTCTATGCAACACACAGTAAAGGATGACAGTGGATAGACACACACTCTTCTATGATTCCGCAATCTAACCATTCCTTTATTTGATTTTCAATATTCGCCTTGTATTTAAAAGGTAACGGATATTGACGTTTTACGATAGCTTCTTCCGTATCAACATCAATAGTATATGAATACTTATTACATTTGCCTGGAAAGTTACTGAAAACATTTTTTGTATTTTAACAGGAGTTCATATAATTGCTGTTTCTCATGTAATTCCAGATGTGAAATCTCATCGACTTTACTTTTGATATCCTCTACTGAAGGGTATGAATCATTCTTCACATTACAAGTATTTTCAGAAAATGAGTTATTTTCTTCTGGCTTACTCGTTATATGGAGTATTTTTATTTCTTTCTCAAGATCATCAACGTGGTTCACATAAAATTCAAACAAAAATTTCTTTTCACTAGCTTCGTTCGAATTTATCTCTTGTAACATGTGCATACTGATATTAATAAATTGGTACCTTTTCCTAAATGAATCATAAATCTTACCTCTTTCTTTTATTTGTCCAACCCATTCTTTTTCTAACTGATGTTTCATATTACTCAATTTTTTTACTACTGCGCAATTTGAAATTTTTACTTTACAAAGAGTTTCGTCCTCATCGTCACTATACCTAAATGTTAAGGATGGATTACTAACACTAGAATTGTTTACATCCTCACTCCTTGCAACACCATGCTTATTGTGTTTTGTTAAAATTTTTATAGATGATTTTGCTTTGTTTTCGCCTTGAGAATTACACCTCGTTTCCAATAAGTTATCTTTCATATCTACCTTAATTATATTGTGATCATGACCTAGTGTTACAGTATTCTCTCGAAAATCCATACGACAATTGGCTAATGAAAGAAAGTCTCGCCCTAGCAAACACTTACAATTTAGGTCACTTACAACTAGGAATCTAACTTCAAAACTTAAAGGACCAATTTCTACATCCAAGGTTACTTCTCCTTTAATCATCTTTTTTCGTTTACCAGTGTAATCTACTAGCACTATATGAGGTGTTGCCTTAAGTTGGGCATGTGAAACAATACCAGAAATTTGTTGCCACGTTTCGAAGGTAAGTAAAGAGGCTGATGCTCCGCTATCTAAGAGAGCGTATAACTCATTGTTAAAAATCTTCACAGCAATTTCCGCAGTACCAATGGGAGAGTTAGGATTACTACTATTTCGTTCACTAGTTTCATCTTCGAAAATACTTCCGTCATCCCATTGCACTACATTAACTAAACTTTTATTAATCTTCACAAATACAGTCTGATGGGTTGGATTCAGTGCTTTAGTGACGTCTGAATTACAATGGAACTTGTTCTCCCTGTTATGCGCACTCTCCACACAGGGTGGAACTAGTTTGGGTGCTGGAACCTTACTTGACTATTTGATACAAGAGAAGAACTAACAGCAGGTGAATGAGTAAATGCTGTGTTTTGGGAAACGTTCCTGTCTTGGAGTTGCGTAACATGGAATGGTACTTGTCCTACATTATTTAAATTTCCGCTATTCGGATAATTTTCACTATCAAAACTTTCGGCAGATAATGATGACAGCTTGTTCATCCTGATCACTAACTACATTTCTTTCACAATTGCAAGAACAACCCTTTCGATCATTATGGCTGTTCCGTCTGTTATACTGATTATAACCTCTATTCCATTTACTTCTCTCTTCTTTGACTTTTCGGTAATTCTGATTTTTACCATTACCCTCCTGTATTACGTTATCTTTCTGTTTCTTAGTGGTATTTTGATCACTGTGATTTTCTACAGAGACCCTATTGACTTTCAAATATGTTTGATAATTGTTATTACGATTATCGTTACGGGGAATAGCTTCTAGTTTTTGAATAACAGGTAAAGTAGGTAAAGTATACGTATTCAATGTGGTAAGTTGTCTTCTGAAAAAAAATAGGTATAAGATTTATCACCATATTAATAGCAAGTGGTTCAGATATATTTGGATTAATTTCTCTTATCTTTCTAACTCTATCAGAAACAAAATTATATACACTTTCATCGCTCCTAGAATCATAATGCTTGCTTTGCAGTGTGACTAACTTATTTGCCTGAGCTTGCTCGTTTTCAAATTCTTTTTTGAAGTTCACTTCGAAATCATGGAAGGAACTAAAAGACGTACAATTACTGTCAAACCAGTTTCTAGCTGAATCTGTGAGTAAATATCTAACTACCTCTAGATATTGATGAAAAGGAATGTTCATCATTCTAGCATCATCGGAAAAATGTTTCAGAAAGCTTGTAGCAATAAGGTCGTTTTCGTACCCTGAAACTTTGTAAAACGTATGTAGATAATTAATAACTCTTTTTAATACTCATCCTCTTTTCTACACCTTTACGTTTCTTTTTTTACATTACTACAAGAATTTTGATACTGGTCTCTACCTTCTGAACTGACTGACTAAGTCACTTTCGCTTGTATCTGTTCTGTTATTGACGCAAGTATTATCTTTAACAGTAACTTCACCAGATTCCTTTCTGATTTCTGCCAATGGAGAGTAATAACCTGAATTAGGAAAAATTTTAACTTTCTTATCGCTACTAAATGGTTGTAGATTCCTAACTTCTTTTTCGATTCTATCTATTCTTTGGTTTACACACGAACTTACGTTCTCTACGGACTTCTGTGCTTGAAAGGCGTTTTCACGAGCAACTCTGCGCATTTCTTGAATTTCTGTGATTTTACCTTGCAACTGACTAAATTGCTTCTCTTGTAAAGCACATTGCTCTTGTACCGGTAACAGATCATTTTCCACTATTTCTATTTTAGGCGTAACCCGATCTAATGTAACCTGCAAACTTTCTTGGGTTTGGACAACTTCACCTAACTTCCCTAAAACATGGTCATAATTACTGTTTAAGGAAAGGATGTCTGATTGTAGTTGATTTACTGTTTGGTTAACCTGTACTAATTTATTTTCGTGGTCGTCTATGTGCGATTGAAATAGTGATGTCATTTCCTCATATTTCTTTTCACAAGCTAACTTAACTGCATTCACCTCTTGCTTAATTTTTTCGTAAGATTTATTCACTCTATCTCCGATTTCTTCTGACAAATTTTCACTGTGTTGCATTAACATTTTTCCAAAGGTATTACCCAACGTTACCAGTTGGGTTTGAAATTCTTTATTGTTACTTTCTACTTTGCTACCTAACTTTTCAATAGCTCGCATCAATGTCTCCAAAGTCATTTCCTTAAGTTCACTCATTTTGACTACTAGAGCAATACAAGGAAGAACAGTATTAATATACTTTTCTTCAATATTAGTTGTTTACTACTGTGCACATAGTACTACTAAATATTGTACACAGGGGTATATTTTGTTTATATCTGAATAACACTCTTTAATTGCACACTGAGCACGATACTTTTTGCAACGGTCGTAGTGTGGTCCCATGAGGGAAAGCCATTCTGAAGCTGCGGTGAAGCAGCTCGGTCCAGGGGAGTATTATTCTGTAGCTTCTAGAAAACAGCTAAATCCAAAAACGTATTATAATCCTGTGTACTTGCAGTAGTCAGAAGGGCTCAAAAAAGTATTTGATTAATATCTGACATTTATCAGTGCTTACCTTGAAATGGTCAGAAAAATTTCAGTTGCCTGAAATTTTGTTAGAAGTATCTCGAATTTCACCTGAAGTAAAACCCGTCAAAGGTACTATAATTCCCTCTAATTACTCCCGGACAACCTTGTTGATTACTTCTGAAGTTAAGATATTAATACAGTATAACAACATTCTTTTGCATAAATAATAGCATATGAACAGCACTCGTGCCTTTGCTCGCTAAGGCTTCCACACTCTTGCATATATGAACACATATGTCTGTCAAAATATTAGGAATTGATGAATTAAATCTTCCCATGTCAAGCAGATTATTCTTTATACACCGTGAAGAATTCCATACATTACAGAATATCGAGTAACCTACCTTGTTAATCAATGACTTTTTTTTACTGAAAAATATCAAATAATTGGTATGGTTAAACTGATACTTTGGTACGATAACAGTATGTATCTTTCAGACGCATCCTTTACTATAATGCTATGAGGATATACAGATACTTGCACTGTTACGTTTAGTAATCACTTCTTGCAATTTTACTTAATAATAGAACTTCACACAAGATTTTAACAAACTAATAATGAAATATATATATATATATATATATATATATATATATATATATATATATATATATATATATATGTGTGTGTGTGTGTGTGTGTGTGTGTGTGTGTGTGTATTCTGATGCAAAATAGGGTAAAATATTATATGAAATTTCACACATTAAAACTTTCTTTCTAATAAACCACAAATAACTATATTATTAACACACGTGATTCCTTTGTTCTTCCGTTTGTTTTTAATATGTGGGCAAGATAACAAAATCTTTCTGCGTTCAAATTGTTCTCTTTATGATTTTTTGTTTAGATTTCACTATAGATGAAGTTATTTTTTAGCAGAATACGAAAAGTCAATACTATACATCATTTTAAAATAATTTTGCCATCGGTAATTTGTCCTCTTATTCCACTCGCCACCATTTACCTTCACTTTTTTTTTTATTTTTGACCTCCTTTTAATGTTGCCAGTTCTCGCTAGATGGAAAATATTCTTGAACAATAGCAAATACGAAACGACGTTAGCTGATGCACGAAAAGTCGGAGAAATATTTTTTTTAGTTTCTATACCCGAGTTATAATATTTAAGCCAATCCAGTACTAGTATAAGTTATCAATCATTAGTGTTGTTTCGCCACAACCAGTAGGTACCTGCAATTAAACATCTTATATCATCAGGTAGCAATATACCATTCTTCTTCTTTTTTACAATTTGGTCTGATAACCTTACTCGGATATCCCATTTATTCATTTCATCTTTTATTATATAATAAATGAATTATTTAATTTAAACGGTTATTCATCTATACTAAGCATGTACTTGCATTATCCATTTGAAAACGATTTAGAAGTAGCTGTTGAAGGATTTTATACATCCTACTTAACACCAAACATTACAGAAAGAAATAATAAATAACATTTTGTAGCCATGGACAACTTTCGAAGCAGCTCATAATTCATCCTGGTCAATATTATTTAAAAGAATTAGAAGAACATATTAAATCAATTCTTCCACACACCGATGGTTTTATAGCTACTTTAATATTAAATTCACCGAAGATAGAATAAAAAGAGTTAAAATATTTAGCAAGTTGTGTGATATAACCTTAGATACCATAGATACCTGTATTAGTTTTTAGTGAGAAGAACTTTGTTAGAAACTCAGAACATGTTGGAGATAAGCCGCCTAGGTTCCATCCATTCGATACTGTAAATATTCACTGTGATTCGGCAGACGGTATTATTTTAAAAGATAGATACAACACACAACGAAACAGATTTAATAGCAACGTTTATAATAAATGCAGAATTTGGAGAACCAATTATTTATGAGCCTAAAGAAAAAGTATTTTTCCCAATACATCACGACATATTTAATAATATCAAAGTTCCAATTCGAGATGAGAAAGGTGATGTGATTGATTTTGGTGCAGCTGGTATAACTGTTCTTCTCGCTGTTAAATTTGTATAAATTTTGTATATAATAAATATGGATATCTTTGGTAATGTTAAAAGTAGGTAGAATGGTGTCGTTAGTAATTTAGATAAAATTTTTACACCAAATAATATAACATGGGTTGATTTTAAAAAGAAAAGACTTGTTAATATAGCTGATGCTATATTGACCAAATAGATGTAGTAACTTTTCATCAACTTGAATCAATAAATAGCCAATTAGAAAGTGATAGAAACATTTTTGAGGATGTATTAAAATCATTACAAAACACACACATAAAGATAGATGATGTTAATGCCTTGAGGAAAGAATATATGGAAGAAATCCAAGATTAATTATAATGTAGTTCTTTTGTTTAGTGCAAAGGTTCCTATAACAGAATTCAATAAATACAAAGCAGAAATGTCATCACAGTTAGAGAATGTTGTTAGAAAGACTGATATAGATACATTTGTTACAAAAGATTTCCAAAAATCAAACAGAGAAGCAAATGTGTTCACTACGAAGAAAGAAACTATAAATCTATTATGTCGATTGAGAACTAAGAATGTTAAAGACCCAATCTTTAGAATATTTAATCTATCGAACGCTTATAAGTTTCTCTATAATGGGAAAATAATGCATATGGAATTAAGTTTGGATAAATACTATCTACATATATTTTTGAACGATACTTGAAACTTTTCTTTAGACGTTAAAAATGGTGATATAATTACGTTTCAAGCAGATAAAAGTTTGGCTTTCGAAGAAGGACAGTTACTATCTCTTATTATTTACGTAGAAAGGGAACTTAAATGATTTTCTATATAATAAACAGGATGTATTGTGTTAAGTGTAAGATATCAACAGATACGAAGAAATATTTCATTAGAATATAACAAACAAAGAATGGAAAATATATTAAGAAAGGTATTTGTTCTATATGTGGTGTTACTAAAACTCAATTCGTTAAAAAGAAAGATTGACTAGGAGAAGGTAAAGGTATTAGAGAAGACATTATAGAAGAAATTCACAAACCTTCCAGAAAGAATTATCCTAGTTACGTGTTATTGTTAAAGGTATAGATGATTTATGGCAAGCAGAACTTGTAGAAATGGATAGCGGAGTATTAAAAGGTGTTTCCAAACTAAATAAAGGCTATAAGTATCTGCTAACGATTATAGATGTGTTTTCGAAATATGCGTTTGCTATTCCTGCGGTAAGAATTTTACAGAAGCATTTGAATTCATATTAAGAGCGAGAAAACCTAGTAACTTACAAACAGATCAAGGCAAAGAGTTTTACAATAAGGAATTTTAGAAGTTCATGAACGTAAATAAGATTAATCATTACTCAACCTTTAGCGGTAAGAAGGCTTCTGTTTATGAAAGATTCAATAGAACACTTAAACAAAACATGTGGAAGAAGTTTACAACACAAGGAAATTATAAATGGATAGAGATATTACCAACACTAGTTAGCGAATATAATAATCAAATTCATAGAACAATTGGTTTAAAGCCTTTAGAAGTTAACAAGAAGAATGAACGAACAATATTGTAGAAAGTTTATCAAAAAAAAAAGTATAAGCGTGTTAAACCCAAATACAAATTAGGCGATTATGTTCGTATAAGTAAATCGAAAGGATTATTTGAGAAAGGATAAATATAAGGATTATTTGACCAATAAAATTGGTCAACAGAATTATTTGTTATTAGCGGAGTTATTCCATCTAACTCACCTACGTATAGAATTAAAGATTTAGAAGAAGATGCACAAAGTAGATTTTACGAAACAGAACTATTAAAGACGAAACACATAGATGAATACTTGGAGGAAAAGGTTTTGAGAAAGGAAGGTGACCAAGTATACGTTAAATGGTTAGGATTTGATGATTCGTATAATAGCTGGATATAATAGATAAAAGTAATGTTGTAATGTAAATATAAATGTTGTCTTTTATGGAATAATAACCGTAAAAGGTTAGTATATTATAATAACAAACTAAGTTTACCGAATTCGGACTTTGAAAACTCATCTTACATAGTAACGGAAAACTTCATCCTTCTAATTCTAGGAACTTTATTAAAGCAACTTACGAAACAAAACTTGCAGATAGAGAGGGAATATAAGTTAAAAAATTATTTTCTAAACAATAAATATGGGTACTATGAATAGTTCTCTTAGTTTAAATGATATTTGTTACGAACAGATTAAAGACAATTACCGGTATGTTATTTTTGGTGATTTCAAATTGATTATAGATAAGAGTACAGGATATTTCAATGCTACTAAGTTGTGTCAAAATGGGGGGAAAGAATTTAAATATTGGACTAAGTTAGATAAATCGAAGATCTCCTACGATATTATAACAAGAAATTAGGTGTGCCAGATCTGCACCACCAAAACTCATTTTACATAGTTGAGTCAAAAGGAAGAAATAAACAAGATCTATTAGTACCAGGAACATATGTAAGAAAAGAATTAATATTGAGTATCTCGTTTTGGATTTCAAATAAGTTTTATGATAAATGTTACAAAATAATCGAAGATTACTTCACACAAAACTTTAAACAGATTCAAGAAGACCAAAAAGAGTTGCAAATAAGAGTAGGGAAAATAGAACAAAGAATGGAGGGATTGAGAATTCAAAACGAGGGCTTAAAAGAAATTGCAGCACCATATACAGACGATAATTCAAAAGATTATTGCCTAATCATATACAAGAAGAACAAACTTAATTATTCTTTCCCTTTTTATTATGCTGTCAGATGCCAAAAGAGAAGCAGAAGAAAAATATCCGAATCATGAGATAATATACGAAAAGTTTAGAGATTCTAACAGTATTACGTTATTAAACCTAATGCAGCAAGAACTAGATATTCGTAAAGGTAAGGGTAATGAGTTTTGGACATCCCTATCAGAAGAAGATTTGGTTAAAGAAATTGATGGTTAATACGGTCAGTTAATATCTAATCCTATGTAGAACTTAATTCGTAGTGATCAAAGATTTTCTACATAATAAAAAATGGAGAAACATTTTGATTTATTACATGATAGACTTAAACTAATTCACGAATATCTTAAACGATTAGCAACACTATTAGAAAAACAAATATTATTAAAAGAAATGTTATTGAAAGAAAAAAAGCAGCAACTTGAAAGATTTACACCAGAATCAAATTGGGATAGGGAAAGTGAGAGTGAGAGTAAAAGTGAAAGTGAAAATGATAATGATGAAGTTGATTCTTCTTAAGCTACAGCGATGTTTTATGAATTATTACAATAAAAGCTGTGTAAAGAGTGAAAATAAATTAGCAGCTTTAATGGTGGCTATTTCCATTAATGTCCTGTACTAATACAATATGCTAATAGACATAGGTATTAGATAACGAAAATGGTTAAAATTATTTTTTGTATATTAAAAAAAACGAGGGAATAGTTATGAGTTTAGTTAAACATACAGTAATTGAATTAAAAAGTTATGCACAGAAAAGGAGTTAATACTTAGTATTAAACCAATATTTGATAACGTGTGTAAGTATTTAAACAAGAAGATAAAATTAACTTTAGTAAATCATTAAGCATGCTAGAACACTTATTTTAAAAAATCATTAATAGTGTTACACAGTTGTGCCTCGAAGTCCTAAGCCGGACTCAAATTATGGGGCGAGACGCCCGCGCTTTTCAAATTGTGTGTGCAGTAAGGAAAAGAGAGAAAGGGAGAACGGAGTCAGTTGAGGTTCAGATTGAAATAGCAACCTGATGCCTCATTGACACCAACCCTCACGCATGTAATAGTGGTATGACCCTGGCTTTGATTTACTCAGATCACAGCGCCGGGTCCCCGGATGCAATATTTAGGTAATAACACGCAAGCGATAAATACATGAAATCTATTTCGGAGCTATGCGTGAAATATTTGGAGCTATGCGTGAAATAAAACTGTAAAAAATAAATGTAAAATAGGAATTCCAACCCCGGCGTGATAGGGAAAAATCATGGAGAAACTGGATGTCTTAGCCACTATTGAGCATGCGCGAGAATAGGTTCTCCAAGCTCGCCGAGGCTCGTGACGTAGAGTTCGAGCGACATCAGAACTGGCAGAAATGCGTGGGACGAAGCGCCTATATAAACGAGGCTTGTTCGCCGCTCCGGTTGATTCTGAAGCCGACGGTCGACGAGTGTGTGTCTTCCTTAGTCACGGCCGCTCTGTATAAACTCAGGTATGTGATTATTTTTTCTAAGTCCCCCCTCGACTTGGGATGAGTACTAGGAGATTTGTTAGAAACACCTTGAGAATGTTTAGTACAAATATGAAGTTAATTTAACTCGAGATCAAATTCCCTCTTCGAGAATTAACATTTTTCCCGTTGAGCCAATGCAAGTTGCGATGTACGAATTTCAAGTTCACTCTTTCCAATAAATCGCGGTTTAGCATAAAAACCTTCTAGCACCCATTGAATAACGTAGGGGTTGTGCTCCTCTTTACGTGGTGTAGTAATACTTTCAAGTTGTAATCCAAAGTAACCGATTTGTAAAATTCTTCTGTATTCTCATTTTTATTTTTTTATTCTTATAAATAAAACGTAAAATGGAATGGTCTCTTTAATTTAGACAAGCCATCCCACCTATCTAGATTCAGCTCACAGTCTTCATATGTTACCTGGGTTTCGATCTCCAGTACAAGCTCTACCACTGAAATACGAGTCTCCCCCCATTATTGAAACTGTTAGTGCACTTTCTCATCATCTTCGAACCAGTAAGCCAAAGACGTTTTCAATACCGAGGCTAAAAAGGAGTTGGACTCAGAACCAACTTTGTAATACTGGGTGGAGAGTGGAGGAGTGATCTCAAATACGATTTCACAAAAGAAAGTGTACACAATTGCTACGCCAATCTCAGAAAACAACAAAACATCATAACAATAGAAAACAATAAAGAATGCCATATTAAAATATAATGGTGTGATGCTATCTGATAAAGTCTTAAAGAATTTAACTAAAGAACAATGGAACCAAATTTGCAAAGGTGAATTATCTGAAACATTTATGAGAAAATATGATATCAAGATTAACTTTGATCTAATATCCCAGTGTCAATGCCTTTCAGTTGATTTTATGAGAGATTATGTTGATAGATTTAATTTTTGTGCTTTATCGTATCATCAAGAGAGATCAGAGGCTATTATGAGGGATTATCCTGACAAGATAGATTGTGATAATAGAACTAATAAACTTTCTGAAGCATTTATGAGAGAATTTAAAAACAAAGCGTATACACAAATGTGGAAATACCGAGAGATTTATATTACTAAAAAGAAAATGAATTAGTTTCCATTAGATCAATAGTATCTTGATGGGTTATTACCATGAAAGTCATGTTCTAATACAATATGGTAATAGACATCGAGATTTCCCACGTCACATGAATATTAGCTGTTGTATTAGATAACGAAAATGATTAAAATTATTTTTATAGAATAAGAACAATAAAGTAATTATGAGTAATTTTATTAACCATACAGTAATTGAATTAAAAAAACGTATGTAAAGGAAAGGGGATAAAATGTTATTCCCGATTAAGAAAAGCAGAACTTATTGACCGTATTAAAGAACATGAAGATGAGCAAATCAGATTAAACTTTAACAAAACATTTCCATTTCAAGAACACATTTTTGAAAAACCAAAACCTAAGAGATTAGGTAGGAAGAAAGCTTTAAAACTGTTCCCATTTAAACAAGATATTTTTGGAGATCCGAAGCCGAAAAGAGCGAATATAAGTGTTGAAATAAAATAAACTTCATTTAAATATAGATTACATACTTTCAAAATAAAAAACACAGGTGGATATAAAGACCCTTCCAAATTCCTACGTTCAATTAGCAAATCGGCTAAAAGTATGATTAAAAATGGATTTAAATATTTTAAGATAAACAGATTCAAGAAGATAATTTTAAAGCATCAAATGAAGTTACACTTCAATTCACTGACCTAAATGAGTATTATAAAAATGCAACTAGAAAATTTAGGGCAGATATGGAAGAGTTTCAAGGAAAGGGTTCAGGTTGGACTACATTCTGTTGACTATGTTGAATTAAGAATTTCAAATACGTAGCAATGAATGGATCATCATATATAGAACTTCCTGAAACAATTAAAAGAAGAAAGGCATGCATTAATATTAAAAACAAAGATCAAAAATGCTTCTTATGATCTAATGGTCTAATGCTTCTAATGGTCTAAGAACACTACACCCTGTTAAAAGAGATCCACAAAGAGTTCCTAGAATAGATAAATATTTCAAAGATATTCCCTTTTCTGTACAGATTACTGATATAGCAAAATTTGAAAACAGAGCTAATATATCTATCAGTGTCTTTACTATAGATGATAATGAAAAGATCTACCCACTTAGAATACATAAAGAAAGAAAACAAAATCATGTTCGTCTTTTATTTTTAAAGAAAAGAGATAAAACACATTACTGTTTGATTAATGATTTATGGAAGCTTATTGGAAGTCAAGTAACAAAAGATGGACATAAGAGATTTTTATGTGAGGGATGTTTAGCTAAGCATTACCCTCCAAGAGAAACTGCAATATTTGGACAGTATAGATAACATACTCAGTGTAGTTAGTAAAGTTATGTGGTCGAACGGAGATATTAGTAGTGCAGATTCAGATGGGGGTGAATCTTTGAAAGACGATTGGTTGGGATACGAACTACAGAAATTACAAAACGAAGAAATAGAGCAATTACCAGACGACAACCCGGAGTCTCCATCTGCGCCATCCCTGGAGGATGAGTCAAAACCTTCGTGGAACCCCGAAGAAGAACTCCGATATGATCATTGGGATCCTCCCACGGTTTCTACTCCCCGAGCAGCGAACCAAGACCCTCCCACAGAGGACGCTGACCAGAGAAATGACCTCGTCGCCCCTGCTCCAGTTGAGAGGAGGTTAGACGAAGAGAAGAAAAGTGATGATGTTTTTCCCTCAGTTTGCTCCGACCACCAGAAGCAAATTGAAGAAGAAGAAGAAGAAGACAACGATTCCTTGTCTGAGAGTAGAATAAACGAAAACATTGGTAAAATCTTTGATTACGCGGAATTTGGTGCGTCAATAATTTGTTTAGATGAAGTAGAAAATAGAAACGATTCCTCAACCTCTCCAACCCAAAGTGAATCTAACAAACAAATTGATAGCGTTAAGAATATTGGTTTACAACCTTCAGCTAGTGCTTGTTCTAAATTTAGTTCCTGTAATGAAACTGGTGAATCACCTGCGACCAAAGAAATGAAAAAGTACCAACAAGAGGAAAAGTTAGAACCCTTACAGATAGTGTTTGTTTCGCCACCTAGTAGCGTAATTACACCCACGACCCCAGTGGAGAAATTAGAGTTTAGCGAAGGGGAAAAGACAGAAAAATCAGTATTTAGCGAACAAGATAGATTTTATACATCAGAATTCAGTTCAGAACAAACCTCCGAGTTAGAAAATAGAAGCGTAACTGATACCGACTATAGGTCCGTCTCTGAAAATTTCAACACCTCGGCTTCTTTAGACAGGTCCTTAGATCTGAAAGATGAGCCCGTCTCACATTCAACAAGTGACGATAAGACCTCTGATAAGCAAAAATCAAATTTTTCGTCCTTTCTAAAAGTAGATCCTGAGAATAAGCCTCGTATAAATTTAAAATCTGAGCAAGAAATTAAAACTAGTCCGGTTACCGAGCCATCTATACCATATATTTTCGAGAAACCTAAATTTACGGATACAGTAGTAACAGACAAAGTTAGCAACCCTCCTCCCGAGGGTGACAATCAAAATTCTACTATTGGTGCTAAACCACAAGTTTTCAAGATCTATCCAAATGTTGAAATCCCCTCCTTCTCTGGCAATAGCCATGAGTGTGTGGAATTTTCCTACAAGAATATGAATTAGTGGCTAGCATATACGAATGGTCAACCCTAGAAATAGTAAATTATCTTCCTTACTGTCTGAAAGGGGAAGCTTTCTCCTTCTATTTAGTAGACCTAGCAAATATTTTACCTTTAAACTATAACGAAATGAAGGAAAAACTTAAAAAGGCTTTCCCTAGTATTGAGTATACTGCAAGATTAGAATACGACGTTGATACAAGAAAATAACAACCCAATGAAAGCACTTTAGCGTTCATTTATAAGTTAATAAAGGATTTGCAATTCTTACGAGGTTGGATTAATGAAAGTGAATTGATGAGTAAACTTAGAATGAGTTTGTTGCCAGACATCCTAAATAAGCTGATGCTTGAAGTGGATGATTGCGATAATCTCGAACAGTGCCTCCAATATCTTAGAAAATTTCACACAGCACAAAGATTAGTTAGTCAGAGAATTAGCCATGACGTATTATGGGAAAATGACCGCTTGGACTGGTCAAGCATTAGAAAACAACACCAACCAGGATTTGTACAGATTAGTTCTTGTTACTCAGACGAAGTAGTAGCAGAACCGGGTTACAAAACGTATAGGAACAATCACCAAAATACCTATGGCCTTGGCCATGGGCAGGCACAGCTTTGTACAGTCAAGATAAAAATAGGAGACCGCTGGGCGCAAGCTCTTATAGACACAGGCTCTGAAATTTCGCTGGCTTCGAAAACCCTCTTACCCCCAAGATTTCCACTAACAGAAAGACTGAAGGGTTATGTTAAGCTTCGTGGCGTAGGTGCTCAGCCCACAGATTACATTCCTGTGGTGAGAATAGCTTGTTGTTTCAAGGATCACTTGAAAACAACCAAACGAAGGTTCCTAGACGTAGCTATAGTTGACCCACAGTTTTGCGCCTATGACGTTATTTTGAGGATAGATTTTTTGCACAAGTATGTCACAACCATTCATTCCAAATACTTGGAACTAGCAGATAAAGACGGGAATCACGTTGAAGACCTATTGTTCACAGTCCCAAAAGGTACATATGGGTATCGTCAAGGTGTGATTCATACCTTAGATTTAAAACATGTTGAACGATACCCACCATCAGTAGGAAAAAGATCGTTTAACGATTTACAATCAAGACAGAACGATAATGCTAGACAAACGGCTTTCTCTATCCCCCCTCATACAAACAAACCAATTTATAGGAAACGGAACCTCCCACTTAGGAGTAAGGATCCGTATCCAAAATTGGTCACCGGAAATCCCATAAATCCCGTCGCTAGTGTAGCCGATAAGAGACAAAAACTCCACACTGAAGAAATTACCTCTCGAGTATTCGTGTGTTCCAGGGAAACTACCAAATTTCCCTCGGAACCTACGAATAAAACGAATAAAAAAGTCAATAGAAGTAAAAAGGCAAGACGTAAACGAACTAAGAAAAGTAAGGTATCTTCCAGTGCTCCTGAGCTGAAACTTATCAATTCGCCTGACTTAGAGAAAGAGGAAAAGAATCTACGCAGTTTTGACCCTCAACCAGGCCCTAGTGGAACTTTGGTAGCTAGTTCTACAGAAAGTTCGGGTACAGAGATTATTCCTAGAAAGAAAAAGAAAGCGTTTTATGCGACCAGAAATAGCAAAACGAACCAACATTCTGTAAAGCCAGCCCTGGCCTCACAGGCGCCATATGAGCTTGTAGAGGACCAATCAAATAGCGGACAGTTAGAAACATTAGAAAAACAATTGATAACGCAAGGAAGTGTAAACGATCCCACAACTCTCCCTGACCTAGAGAGTTCTGCTCAGGATCATAGTAAGAAAGAGGTCGTGCCAAACCCCTTGGGGCTGAGCGACGAACTTTTTGATATCTATCCGGACACTACCTATAAAGTACACCTTCCAGCAAATGTCCGCGTACCGTCCAAGGCTTCGTATGACATAGAAATTACCGCACCAACCGGGAACGTGCATATTTGGGAATTCTTACCGTCCAAAGGAATTCGATATTGGCACTCCTGTCTGATCCCAAGAGGTCCAGTTTTTACTCACAATGGAAATATTACTCTGACTATTTTTAATAGTTCAGATCGAACCAGATCTTTGTCTAAAAACCTTTATTTAGGGAAACTTGTTCCCCAGGTCGAGTCCTTAAATGACGAAACGGAGAATAACGTACAGGCCGTTAACCAGATCATACACCTTACTAACAAAGATGAAACAGATGACGTGGAAGTCCCTGAACAATCCCAGAAAGTCCCCCAAAACTAAGGAAGAATTAGCTCAAGTTCTAAATATTGGCCCAAACTTAAACCCAGAAGAAAGAAACCAATTACTGGACTTATTGATGGAATTTAGGGATGTAGTAGCCTGGGACAAGTCTCGTCTGACTGCGGCTACCGATAAATTTATGTGTCCCTTAGAGGTCATTACAGATATACCTGTTTCTCACCCACCATATAGAGAAACACCAAAACAGAGAGAGATAGTCGCGGCAGAGATCCAGAGAATGTTAGACAGCAATATTATCCGGGAAAGTCAGAGTCCATATTCTGCACCAATTGTGATAGTAGCTAAAAAAGATGGCTCCCCGCGCATATGTACGGACTTTAGAGGATTAAATAGGATATTAAGGCCCAATTATACGCCAGTGCCGCGTATAGATGAGATACTAGCGTTTCTGAATGGTACGAAATGCATAAATACGTTGGACATGCAAAGTGGATACAATCAATTATTAATCCGTCCGTGTGATATAGGGAAGACTGCATTCATCTGCAGCCGTGGAAAATTCGAATTTTTGAGACTACCATTCGGCCTAAGCACGGCCCCGGCTCTTTTTCAAAATATGATGAACGTTATCTTTGGTGACATTATATGGAAGTATGTAATTTGTTATTTAGACGATTTGGTTTGTCCTAGTCCTTCCTTCCCCGCTTTAATAGAAAGAACGAGAATTATTTTATCTCGACTCCGGGAGGCCAACTTAAAACTCAACCCTAAGAAATGTTACTTTGGCTACGAAGAAGCATCGGTGCTTGGTCACATTGTCGGTAGACGAGGGATTTGTGTAGATCCCGCAAAAACGGAAGCTATATCAAAGGTACCATACCCCACTACAGTCAAAGAAATACGTAGTTTTATTGGACTTTGTTCATTCTACAGAGCTTTTGCCCAAGGATTTTCTACTATTGCAAAGCCACTCATTTCATTGACAAAAAAGAACGCCAAATTCGAGTTTGGAGAAACCGAAAAACAAGCATGGGATACCTTGAAATCTTGTCTTATCTCTGCTCCGGTCCTTGCCCACTTTGACCCGAATCAGGACGCCATAGTCTATTCGGATGCCTGTCGAGACGGAATAGGTGGATACGTTGCACAAATCAAAGAAGATAACAAAGAACACCCAATAGCCTATTTTTCGAAATCTTTGTCTCCAGCGGAGCTCAATTACTCCACGGTTGAGCTTGAAGCGCTAGGAGTTACCAAGACGATTTTGCATTTCCACTTTCTATTGGCAGACCGTCCCTTTATTGTGCGGACCGATGCTCACGGCATATGTTACCTAAGAAACAATAAGATGCTAAATTCTCGTTTCATGCGTTGGGCCATTCGTTTGCAACCCTATCTATTTACAATCGAACACGTCAAAGGCCGCAATAACGTGACCACCGATTTTTTGTCAAGATGTCCGCTAAAGGATGAGTTACCCTCAAAATTTGGTCAAGAAGAAGATTGTGCAGACGTGTGCAACCTAGTGTTATGTCCCAAAATAGATATCAAAACAATGCAAAAAGAGGACGATAAAATTAGAGAACTAATACAACAGAAGAAAGATAACCCCACTGATCGTGCCTTAAAACCCTATGTTGTAGTTGACGATGTTTTATATCGAGTCATGAACAACGATAAGAAACTCGTGATACCGGAAAAGGCTATCCCCGACATATTACAAGAGGCCCATTCGTCTCCACTGTGTGGAGGCCATACGGGATTTTCTCGCACTTACTCTAAAGTGAACGGACGTTATTACTTTCTTAACATGGGAAAATAGTTAAGGAATACGTGCGCTCGTGTGACGAATGCCAGAGGGTGAACATCCCTAGAGAAAAGAAACAAGGTTTTCTTCACCCTTTACCTGTAAAAGAGGAATTGTTTTCCCGCTGGAGTTTAGATATTTTTGGCCCGCTACATAGTAGCGCAGGCTACAGTTATATCCTGGTTATGATAGAATATCTTAGCCATTTCGCGATATTGGTCCCGCTGCGAAATATGAAAGCTCCGACAGTGGCTAGAGCCATGTTGGACGAGTTAATCACGCGTTTTGGCCCCCCAAAAGAAGTACTGACGGATAGAGGTACAAATTTTCTCTCGGCGATAATGGCCGAACTAAATGACTTATTTGACATCAAACATGTTCGAACTGCAGCATTTAAACCGTCAACGAACGGACTGTGTGAGCAATTTAACTCTGTCATTGCAAATTTCCTAACTAAGTACACGGCTAAACAGCATACTAAGTGGGCGGAATATGTCCGCTTGTGTGCATATGCCTATAATATATCAGCCTCCCCTATTAGGAAATATTCCCCATATGAGATTGTCTTTGGTCAAAAGGCAAGATTTCCCACTCAGTTGGTCACCCAGTATCAATTTACTAAAATACAGGAACATCAGAAACAACTAAAGTTAATCCGTAAGTTAGCTCAGCAGGCTATGACGCATGCACAGCAGCAGACTAAATTACGAGATGATCGCACTAGACAACCTATTAAGTTAAAGGTTGGTGACTTAGTATTGTGTAGAGATTATCTACCTAAGAAGGATATTTCTCCTAAGTTGACTCCCAAGTTTATGGGGCCGTATTACTTAAGGAGTATTTCTCCCACAAATGCTTGTAAAATTGAATTAGTGGCAAACCCTAACCACACTCAGATTGTAACTATTGAAAGGTTAAAGAAGTATTTCCCCCGAGACAACTCACGCGAGCTGGAAAATTCTAGCGATAGTGAGGACGATGAATGTTGAACGTGACGTACAAGTTGACCATGAGGCATCGCCGCCTCCAATTAGGCGAACTTATAAAAAAAAAGAAAAAAACTTGGCGTATATTCATTAGTGAGGGTGTCGAATCTCTCATACATCACATAGACCACTAAAAAGTGGAGTACACGTAGTTACGCAAGACCTCTGGCATACCGGAACATGTGCATACAGGGCTATAGATAGAGCCTGAAAAGAATACATTGTGAAATTGAAAACAAACAAAAAGTTATAATATACTCTTTATCAATCAGAAACAAAAAAAAAAGTTATTTCCTGGAATCCATTCTCTTCTCCCCTCGATGCTGTAAAAGGCATTAGTGGGTGGCGCTAGAAAGTGATCTGAGGAGCAAATAAGTCGTTTTTAGAATCAGGGAAAAGTTAGACGCGTCACAGAAAAAAGGTATGTCGAGTTGATACCAAAATGAATGTTTTGCCACCATATTGGAATAAGTATTTTTTTTGTTCTTTGTGTGAATGTGGCCGGCCACGAATGAGTTACCCTTCTTCTTCTACTATAGGACTCCCAATATGATGCCAAACACAGAGAACCTATAAGGAAAATAAAGGTTGACATAGCTGAAAAGTAAAATATTATTAGTAGCTACTAACGTTAATACTTACAGGTGTAACTTAACTCCGACTTTAAGTATACGTCGTTGCAGATGCAGACTCCTCATTCACATTATAGGATTCCATCCGTCGCCGCCACCTGATTATTTCATTTCTCTCTTTCGAGAAACTCGCCGCTCTCCCTCTTTGTGTCTAGGACTGCATTAACCTAGAAATTAAAGCAAAATTAATATTGCCTGTTCTGGGTTGTTCCGCTACAAACTTATGCCTACTTATGATACACGCGTGCTTACGTGTCGCTTTCTTGTGACCCAGGTTATGTACCTGTTAAAAAAAAGGGAAGCTGGATTCCCCCCACCAGTTATTTACATAGGTTACTCCACACAATGCCTACCCCATTTGTTTTTCCTTGAGAAATTACTATTTTTATTTTATTTTTTTTCGCGTAGTTCGGGCGGGAAGCATATTGGTTAAATTAAAAAAAATAAAATAAAATAAAAACGAAATAAGGAGAAATACGCCTTAGTCTTTGACATGTTGTTCTCTGCTGCTGCTGTGGACTCCATATCTATATATATATGTGTAAATTTTTCTGCGACCCCTTCTGGGTGAACACAAGTGAC
This sequence comes from Thermobia domestica, assembly GCF_964235325.1. Lineage (NCBI taxonomy): Eukaryota > Metazoa > Arthropoda > Insecta > Zygentoma > Lepismatidae > Thermobia > Thermobia domestica. Next base: position 192,380,385 of record NC_137457.1, read on the forward strand.
GTTATGCTGCTATAAAAATGTCCAATCTCTTAGCGATGGCCAATCTATTGGCAAACTACGGCAATGTACTAGCATACTGCGCATATTGTACATAATGCATTTACAATTATATATGTATTGGCTATTCATTTTCTTAAAAGAATGTAAATAGCTACTTGTGTACTATACTTTGCTACATTTAGTCAGTAAGATTACATTACCTTTAAGTTATGTTCAGTTCATGTTGAATTATGATCAAGTATTAACAGTGATGCTCATTCTAGAATAATGTTTTCAGTATAATAACATTAATGATGTTTATCAAATACTAGATAGTATCATATTGTATCATTATTTCATTGTGGCAAGATAAACTTAGGTTAGGTTAAGGCTACCATATGTATTTCGTAAGAATATTGGGGGTAGCTCGAGCCCCCCCCCCCATTTTTTTCTGTCCTCCCATCATTGGGTAATGGGCTAGAACCCGCTGATTGTAACTAACTTGAGTATATTACTATCGCCATGTTATGTAAAGTAACGGTTACAAAAATGACATCATTGTGGGCTATAGTAACATCCCAGATGTTGTCCTACCACTACACCACTATACTCGTGTTTTTCAATCATCCTTGTGAAACTGCCTTCATACAAGTTAAAATCTTGGCTTAGTTTGAATTAAAAGGCACATAACGCTGTTAATATACCGCAGACTGGTATTAAATCACGCTATCACTGGTAATAATAATAATAATAATAATAATAATAATAATAATAATAATAATAATAACATTGGAAGAGAATCATTACGTGTACATCATCTCGTAATTAGGTTCAATACTCGAATAATAGAGACTGTTATAAATTAAATAACATATATTAAGGATATTCGAGCTCTGTCAACTTGATTTTAATGAATCTAGTATAAAATAACTTAATTCTATTCAGAATAACACTTATGATTACACTCTGTAAAGAAAAAATAGCGACACTTGCTCGGATATGGTTTTCGCAACATACATTAATCAATATGATTTTTTACATGAATTCCTGATAATATTACAATGCATGTTCCTAATGAGCAGTTCATTCTTAATACTTGCGCCAGAGTTTCAGGCTTTTGACATGAATTTAATGAATTTATATGCATATATAAGTAGCTATGTGTGTTTTGAGCAAAGTCGTTTATAGGAAGAGTTATACATAAAACTGAAAAAGATCAACAACAATAGCAGAAAACAAGAAATGGAATTTCTTAAGGGTAAGACATATTGTGTGCAAACATCGGGAAGTACGATACACCAAACTAGTATTTTGTATGTGCACTATGAGCTTTCCGCAGTGCAGCGAATCATCGGAGCCCTTTGGTAACAAAACTATTGCAAAATGCAATCTCGATATCACGGAATAACACCCGGATTATCTGTTCCTTGAATTCCATTCTATTTGAGATAGTTGTCTATTGAATTTTCTACTCATATTGATCGATAAATTTTCAACTGGATTCATGTCGGGTGAGTTTGTAGGCCACATATGTATCTAAATAGTCATATTCTTGAACAACGTATTAACGATTTTCGCTCGCTGACATGAAACATTATCGTCCTGGAAAAGAAAGTAGTCCAAATTTTCTTCATAAAAGTCATCTTTAGCTGTTGTAAGAACTTTACGTACCAGAATTTGAAGATAGTTTCGTGCATCAAACGATCCTTCACATATATCCGTCGTTCTGACGTCTTTAACGGTGAACCATGCCCATACCATCACTCAGTAACTGAATATTTGTATCTCTTAAACAAAATCCTTGTCAAGTTCCTTGCTTGTTCGTATCCACAACTTCACACTACCATCGTTCCTCACTATTCTAAACTTCTTTTCAACGAAGAAAACGACGTGCTTTCAGTTGTCATAAGTTCAAGTTGCATATCGACTCACAAAACTACATGTTGAAGTCCTCTGTGTTTTGTCAGTTTCGACTTTCTACGCGGTTTCTTCTTTGTAATATCCTCTTCATACAGTCAAAACAATACAGTTGTACGAGTAACTGCAGTTCCAAGATCATGTCGAACTACAGAAGCGATTTTCGGGGAAATCACTCCTTAAATCTGTGGGGGTACTGATTTCATTTAGCAATCTGCTCTGGGTCATGCTTTCTTTTTTCTCTCACAGTTGACGAAGGGACGATTTGTTATGCTGTTTCCACTTGTGAATTACTCTTCCTGCCGTAGAATGATGGATTTTCAGAATTCCATCTATTCCTTGAGAGATTTGCCTTAGCTGCGCAAAGCAAGAATTATCTCTTGTTTACATGGCAACAACTCACATTTCTTACCCATCTTATTTGTTTACAGTCTACATGTAGCAACAATATCACACACAAACAACGCTGCACAAGAACAATTTTGCCACTTGACACTGTCCAAACAATGACAAAGCAAAGAACAATCATAAAATGCTATTTACCTCAGCCTACACATCACAAATGCAATGCAGAATTCTCCCTACAATAATTTACGAGACGTACTCAGTGCCATCTATCGAAAATATTACTGATACACAAACAATTGGCAAGCGATGTCGTACATCACAGGTGTCATAGATAACGCAAATGAACTATCCCACTATTCATTTCCTTCTATTCCTCTTCTAACGGGCTGCAACTATGGTTTTCTGTGTAAGTTAGCTTGAGAATTGAGGTGTCGCTATTTTTCCTTTACAGAGTGTATACCCGTCAAAAGATGTTAAAACTACAAGTCAGGAGACTTTCAAAATTTGGTGGCCCCCTCCATAAGCAGCCCTGTTTAATAGGTGGAAAAACGCTGCTTCACGAACTTTAGAATATAAATATAAGAACGTGACAGTATTTATAATTTTAAGTGAAATAAAATGTCAAAATAAACAAACAAAAGTGTAATCTTTAAAAATTAAAAGTTAATGGAATAGCATTTGTTTTGATGCAAATACTTAAAATGTTCACGGATACTTCCTCAACACTCGTCTTTCATTCAGCGTTAAAACTAAAAGCAAATCACCTCTTATCGGGTGACGGAAGTGAGTCGAGCTGCTAACAAGGACTCAGGATGTTGCGTGTAGCTCTATACACACCAACATATATAACGGGAGAATAGATAAATAAAAAAAATAGGGAAATGACATCACAACGAAATGAATAATAATAATAATGTTGCCCCATAAATCATCACGATTAGGATACCCCATAGTCTCAGATAAGCAATTGATTCTTAACGACCTCTGGTTCGATCCCCCGATGGATCATTTCTTTTATCTCTATATCTTAATTAGCGCTCCTCACGAGCGCAAGTTTGTCATTGAATTGGTTATGTGAAAGTACGTTAGAATCAAATACTTTCAATAGACATTTAGTCTACCACATATCATCACTATCTACAATCGGGGTCCCGAGTTCGAGACCCGGAGTATTCCTGTCAAAATTAGTTTCGTTGTAAAAAATGATCTCAATTATCAGTGATTATTGGCAGTTACGCAATTGTATCTAACTTTGAAAGACAACAGAAAAGTCGGAAATCGAGTCCCGACTAACGCACCTTTTGTATGAGTGACACACGCTAAACAACGTTTTTGTTTTTCCTTAGGGAAACACTCACTAAATTCACAAGTAATGCAACACGCACTTCTTATAATCACTGATTAACTATGACTTTGGTCACTATCTTTCATTGTGGCTTTCACTTAATTCAGTGATAATGAAAATCGGTATGGGATATTCCCAGGATACGAACTGCGATTTCGTTGCACTCGAGTTCAGCACTAAACTATGTTAACACTCACTAGTAAAACGAATTGGTAATTTGACGTGAAGAAATGGAAAACGCATGTTTCAAAAATAATACACTAACAATTCAGGGAGATAGTACTTACCCCGTAACAGGAAACCTCCCCTCATTGTCTCTGGAAACATAAAGTCTTTCTTTCTCTTTCCTGTGCGTTCTTTGAGCAAAGGACGATACGTATACCCCAACAAGCTGAAAAATATGAAGTTCTTATTTAAACTCGTTGGTTATCATACTTAATAATTAGCACAGTGCAATAATTAGCATCATACTTAATTTTGAGAAATTAGATAAATGTAACTGTTAGTTAAATCCAGTCATGTCTTAACTACCAAGTTCGTTAAATTTCGACTATTAAGTAGCCGGGACACTACACTCAACTTCAGGTCCCCGCGTCCAATCTATAATACTATGTGTGTGTGTGAGAGTTTTTCGTTTCAGGCCTTTCCTTTCAGAAGTCTAACAGCAGAACCTGCCCAGGTGGGAAGAAGTGAAAGAACCTGCGCATTGGAAATAACTGAGTATTCATGTTCCTTTTTTATATTTTTGTTAAAAGCTATTAATTTTTAATCATTTACTTGGAGATAACTGACTATTCATTTTCATATCTTATGTTTGTTATAGGTTAAAGTTAATTTTTTTAATCACTTGAATATCAATTTATTTAAAAAAAGGAATTTTGACATTTTCCTTTGTTATTCTTACTAATCTACCTACAAAAGGGGATGCAATATAATGAACAAATCAAAATGTGCCCAAGATATGACTGCCTCCTTTGAGGGCCTCATTTGTCAATAATTAACTTTACAAAGCTCCCGAACCTTACAATATTAATTCAAGAAACCTATAACAATTGAGACAACACATTATCAAAGATTTAGCGAGACACTACAATTGTGAAAAAAAATAATATGCACGTTAACTGAGCATTTATCAAGTGCTAGATTGCCCTATTCCGAGATACGTCTTATCTTGAACACTATGGGTACACAAGGTGTAATAAAGTGTAAAACTAGAAATGCAGTTCAATTATGAAATTTTGCATGTTTAAAATTTATATCAGTTTTTCTTGAGTTTGTTTTAAATTTTTAGTTCAATTAATTGCCAGAAATTTTGACGATACTTTGGAACTAGTCCTCTTAACTGGTATATCTGTAAAGGTATAATTAAATTTAATTAAATCTTGTTGAATCTAAACTTTGTTTAATAGTTCTGTGGTTTACGAAGTAACTTAAAACTATGGCATCAACTTGCTAAGCTTTATCCTTCTTAAAAGTCAATTAAAAAAAGGGGTAAATAAGATTAACATTTCAAGGTATAAAAGACCGTATACAACAAACTTTTCGTACTCCTGCATAGCCATCCAAACAAACGACTGACCACTCCTATCCTCTAAATTAGGAAAACAATGCAAATATACTTATCTGACAATGTTAAGATGTCCCTGGTCTGAAGCCGGCGTCTGTAACAGTATACTAGATGTATTCTCTCAGTTGCAATGCAAAACCCCCTTGTCCCCTCTCTCTCCGAACATTCGTCAGCTGAGCTGATAATTTACAAGCCACTTATCATTATACCAAGCTGAATAATTAGCTAACTTCCGCCTCGCTGACTCATTCAAATTTCCTCTTAACACTCTATTCCTCAACCTGACTATACCTGAGAACAAACTATGCTGCAAATGTATGTCAATAAGGCAATTACGTCCTGACGTACCCATAACAAACAAGGTAATGCCTATCTTGTAAAGCACCTTGGAATTACTCACCAGCTGATTCATCACCCATTAATCATAGCAGTAAATGAAAAGTATATTTTAATAATCCACTGTCCTCCCTCATTATTATTCCACTCATGAAGAAACAAACCAAGTTTGGTAAATCAATCATCATGTGAAGAACTTGCTTCCACCAGGGTGTTATTTCTCTCTTCGCATCATTACCGTTCAAACCCAAGAGGCATCCTAATAGTAATGTGTGGTCAGCGCACATACACTTATTTCCAGACTTCTGATCTAACTTGTTCATGATATAAAATTGATCCTTAACCTCATAGTGATATTAATACATTATTTAAACAGGTATCTTTGCCTAGACATTATCTAGACAAGTATCTATGCCTAGATTCTGACGATGTGTGGTCAGCCCAGTTTAAAAAAAATGAACAATTAATAGAAGGATACAGTGGACCTTCCTATATAACCAAGTACTCTGCATACGTCAAGGTTAATATGTAACGCATTAATGATAATGTAAGCTAATAGTCTCTTTGATTGCAGATCTATAACCATTGCATTCCCAGTGTGATGTCTAGAGTAAGCCCCCCCCACCGACCTGGTATCTGGAGGTATCCAAGGATCCAGATCACAGCATGTCGGCCCCATCCAGGGCTGACCCAGAGGGACGATATGGAAATTGACTATTGTTATTGTTTCGATCCATCACTGTTTGATAGTGGATAACAGTTATCTATAAAATCTGAACTTTTATCCGGATACAAAACTTTCTCTGTGCCACAAAATGTATAAACTTCTGCAGTAACAAGGAAATCTCGTTTATCTACGGACATACTCCTATTTACCTACATCAGTTCATTGCTTACAGGTGAAAAACTCTTCTCGTACCAGGACAAACACAGAAATTTGGACGAGTGATAATACTCAATGTAAAAGTAATAAAAACTCTTTCAAATCAGCGTTGTGACCAATCATAAGAAGACTGTAAGCAACGTCAAGAGACTTTAAAACTTTCTCAATATATGAAATAACTCAATTTCATTGTAGTAAGCATGATCTAATGTACCAAAAACCATGGACAGTTATTGTCTGAATGTAGAAATTAAAATCCTATTGTTTGGTCAAGTAAAAGCACAAGTTTTGTTTCAGACATTTGAAGAAGCCTATATGTGAGTATAGTAATCGACTTTCCACATTTTCATTCCACCATGTTAAAGACCGTAATTTTTGGAACCCTCTGTATAGCTATCTTTTGGCAAACACCGAAGTGAAAAAGACAAGGAAGTAATTTATTAAATTATCCATTGCACATTGTATTTAACTGTTGCTCAACAACAGGTCACCGTGACGTCTAAATATAGAATTATTCTCCGCATAACTAAATTACTTACACTATGTATTTAAGATTTAAAAACAGAAAAGTTCGCCACAAACGGAAACTTATGGTTGTTATCAGTCAAGGTTAGTTGAATTAAAAGAAAGAACGGAACATACTTCCGGTGTGTTTTAAAAACATATCAACCATAGCTTATGTTGTGGTTAACTTTTGTGTTTAAAATCTATCCTCTAAAACAACAAGAACCACCAACATGATGAAACATGATGTAACTTTACCTCGTAAATTTCCTTTGTAACCAGAAAGAAATCCCTCTCGATTTCGAGTTGTATTTAAAAAAAAGGGGGACGTAAAATACGAATGCTAATACTATTTTTCGTAATAATAAGAATACGAATACTAACAATACTAACCTATAAACCCCCCTAACATTCCCCCCTAATTATAAAGAAACGTTATGTAATCCCCTGCAAAAAAAAAAAAAAAAAAACATGTACTCTGGTATAGCAAATGTAGCTGCATCCCTGATTATTAGAATTTGTATCTGTTATTATCATAGGCCATTAGGGCGTAAACTAACACACTAACCATAGGGTCGGTCCTTCAACTATTCAGTCTCCCCCTTACTGACACAACCTCTCATGGATTCATGAAAAGAAATCTAGAGTTGTATATGTAATCCTTAGGTGCGCTAAAATGCGTTAATCGATTGTAATGTCTGTACATTGTCAGTATACGTAAATGTCAATGTGTCTAGTGTAATGCATACCACACAGGATGAGAGAAACCAAATCGGGGTCGTAATAGCAAACAGACTAAGTAGAAGTTAAAAAAAACAAGTTTATAAAAACAGATATACATACTGTGATCATTTGTATAGAACAGAGCTATACAGTAAGTTTGTAATATATTGCACTTATTGCAACCAATGTAGAGAGCAATAGCTAATAATGTGACATTTATTCTTCAATAACCTTAGAATGAGTTTTAATATAACATGTGTATAGACGCACTTGAACATTTCTTAAGCATTGTGTTTTAACCGCTAGTTAATCATCAGTCAATTGCTAGTTATTTTACATACGTGAGTTAAGCATTTCGGATACAATCGTTTTTATATTACAAGAATTATATACAGGATATGTAATGTTGTACTCAAAAACTTTCCACGTTCTAGTTCTTTATATGCCATAAATATTCAATATTCACTTGATACTGGTTTTATAGGAAAGTAGAGTATCACCTGAATTTTATTACTTATAAATGGTCTATTGAGACAACCTAATGAACTTTGTTCACAAATTGTAAGGCACAACCCCGCAATATCTTAAGAATTAAGGCAAACACAATACAGTATACTATTCTATATCATTATGTGTTTCCCATTTAGTTTATGCTAAAAACAAGGAAAACTGCTATTGTAATTTTATCTCAGTCAAACTTTAAAGCGCTTCACGCTAATTTTGTTTGAGTGTATTTAATGTTGATTTTCTTTCATTTTTAGCTGAATCATATTAGTAGCCTGAGACAATCACATTTAACACGTATGACTATAATGGCACTCAGTACAGTAAATTTACTGGTAATTAGCAAATCAGTAAACTCACAAAATCTTAATTTTTTTTATAATACTAGAAGTTGTACTCATAATCGGTTCGAAGTCATGCTTAATAATATGGTTAGGAATTGGTTTAAAAAAAAATTACTATTTTGAGTTCACACGAAACCTTTTGATAATTATAAGCTAGAAGGATTCCATGACTGTAAGGTTTCATCCTACATATTTCAATCTACTATTTTGTTAGTGGAATTGTGTAACATTTAAACGTACTATAGTAAGACACATGAAATCTTACAATCCCGCTCTTTTGCAATTTATCCGTTCATAATCTCCAAAATTTTGTTTTTAGTTCCTTAGCGCCTTACGTGAGGCCCGTTTATATTAACCCTTTAACTCCCAGCAACTTGCCTTGGACAATCGTTTCTGTATTTGGATATAAATATCAGGAAGATAACTTTCGACATTTTTTTTGTTTATTTTTTTTACCGAGGTCGGCGGATAACTGTTACACAGTTGTGCCTCGAAGTCCTAAGCCGGACTCAAATTATGGGGCGAGACGCCCGCGCTTTTCAAATTGTGTGTGCAGTAAGGAATAGAGAGAAAGGGAGAACGGAGTCAGTTGAGGTTCAGATTGAAATAGCAACCTGATGCCTCATTGACACCAACCCTCACGCATGTAATAGTGGTATGACCCTGGCTTTGATTTACTCAGATCACAGCGCCGGGTCCCCGGATGCAATATTTAGGTAATAACACGCAAGCGATAAATACATGAAATCTATTATGTATTTGGAGCTATGCGTGAAATAAAACTGTAAAAAATAAATGTAAAATAGGAATTCCAACCCCGGCGTGATAGGGAAAAATCATGGAGAAACTGGATGTCTTAGCCACTATTGAGCATGCGCGAGAATAGGTTCTCCAAGCTCGCCGAGGCTCGTGACGTAGAGTTCGAGCGACGTCAGAACTGGCAGAAATGCGTGGGACGAAGCGCCTATATAAACGAGGCTTGTTCGCCGCTCCGGTTGATTCTGAAGCCGACGGTCGACGAGTGTGTGTCTTCCTTAGTCACGGCCGCTCTGTATGTGATTATTTTTTCTAAGTCCCCCCTCGACTTGGGATGAGTACCAGGAGATTTGTTAGAAACACCTTGAGAATGTTTAGTACAAATATGAAGTTAATTTAACTCGAGATCAAATTCCCTCTTCGAGAATTAACATTTTTCCCGTTGAGCCAATGCAAGTTGCGATGTACGAATTTCAAGTTCACTCTTTCCAATAAATCGCGGTTTAGCATAAAAACCTTCTAGCACCCATTGAATAACGTAGGGGTTGTGCTCCTCTTTACGTGGTGTAGTAATACTTTCAAGTTGTAATCCAAAGTAACCGATTTGTAAAATTCTTCTGTATTCTCATTTTTATTTTTTTATTCTTATAAATAAAACGTAAAATGGAATGGTCTCTTTAATTTAGACAAGCCATCCCACGTATCTAGATTCAGCTCACAGTCTTCATATGTTACCTGGGTTTCGATCTCCAGTACAAGCTCTACCACTGAAATACGAGTCTCCCCCCATTATTGAGACTGTTAGTGCACTTTCTCATCATCTTCGAACCAGTAAGCCAAAGACGTTTTCAATACCGAGGCTAAAAAGGAGTTGGACTCAGAACCAACTTTGTAATACTGGGTGGAGAGTGGAGGAGTGATCTCAAATACGATTTCACAAAAGAAAGTGTACACAATTGCTACGCCAATCTCAGAAAACAACAAAACATCATAACAATAGAAAACAATAAAGAATGCCATATTAAAATATAATGGTGTGATGCTATCTGATAAAGTCTTAAAGAATTTAACTAAAGAACAATGGAACCAAATTTGCAAAGGTGAATTATCTGAAACATTTATGAGAAAATATGATAACAAGATTAACTTTGACCTAATATCAGAGGATCAACGTCCTTCAGATGATTTTATGAGAGATTATGATATCAAGATTAACTTTGATCTAATATCCCAGTGTCAATGCCTTTCAGATGATTTTATGAGAGATTATGTTGATAGATTTAATTTTTATGCTTTATCGTATCATCAAGAGAGATCAGAGGCTATTATGAGGGATTATCCTGACAAGATAGATTGTGATAATAGAACTAATAAACTTTCTGAAGCATTTATGAGAGAATTTAAAAACAAAGCGTATACACAAATGTGGAAATACCGAGAGATTTATATTACTAAAAAGAAAATGAATTAGTTTCCATTAGATCAATAGTATCTTGATGGGTTATTACCATGAAAGTCATGCTCTAATACAATATGGTAATAGACATCGAGATTTCCCACGTCACATGAATATTAGCTGTTGTATTAGATAACGAAAATGATTAAAATTATTTTTATAGAATAAGAACAATAAAGTAATTATGAGTAATTTTATTAACCATACAGTAATTGAATTAAAAAACGTATGTAAAGGAAAGGGGATAAAATGTTATTCCCGATTAAGAAAAGCAGAACTTATTGACCGTATTAAAGAACATGAAGATGAGCAAATCAGATTAAACTTTAACCAAACATTTCCATTTCAAGAACACATTTTTGAAAAACCGAAACCTAAGAGATTAGGTAGGAAGAAAGCTTTAAAACTGTTCCCATTTAAACAAGATATTTTTGGAGATCCGAAGCCGAAAAGAGCGAATATAAGTGTTGAAATAAAATAAACTTCATTTAAATATAGATTACATACTTTCAAAATAAAAAACACAGGTGGATATAAAGACCCTTCCAAATTCCTACGTTCAATTAGCAAATCGGCTAAAAGTATGATCAAAAATGGATTTAAATATTTTAAGATAAACAGATTCAAGAAGATAATTTTAAAGCATCAAATGAAGTTACACTTCAATTCACTGACCTAAATGAGTATTATAAAAATGCAACTAGAAAAATTAGGGCAGATATGGAAGAGTTTCAAGGAAAGGGTTCAGGTTGGACTACATTCTGTTGACTATGTTGAATTAAGAATTTCAAATACGTAGCAATGAATGGATCATCATATATAGAACTTCCTGAAACAATTAAAAGAAGAAAGGCATGCATTAATATTAAAAACAAAGATCAAAAATGCTTCTTATGATCTAATGGTCTAATGCTTCTAATGGTCTAAGAGCATTACACCCTGTTAAAAGAGATCCACAAAGAGTTCCTAGAATAGATAAATATTTCAAAGATATTCCCTTTTCTGTACAGATTACTGATATAGCAAAATTTGAAAACAGAGCTAATATATCTATCAGTGTCTTTACTATACATGATAATGAAAAGATCTACCCACTTAGAATACATAAAGAAAGAAAACAAAATCATGTTCGTCTTTTATTTTTAAAGAAAAGAGATAAAACACATTACTGTTTGATTAATGATTTATGGAAGCTTATTGGAAGTCAAGTAACAAAAGATGGACATAAGAGATTTTTATGTGAGGGATGTTTAGCTAAGCATTTTAAATCAGAAGAATTTTTAAACAACATGAAGAATACTGTGGTTTACATTCTGCTGCTATGATCATATTACCTAGAGAATGGAATAAGATATTAAAAGTTGTAAATGATAAGCGTTCTTTAAAAATACCATTCACAATAATAGCAGACTTAGAATCAATACTAAGAAGAATAAGTTCATGTCAACCTGATCCTGAAAGATCCTACTCAAATGCTTATCAACTACATGAACCTAGTAGTTTTACTTACTATGTAAAAAGCACTTTGGATTCCTGTACAAGTGAACCTGTAGAATACATAGGGGATAATGTAGCAGATGAGCTTATAAAAAGGTTAACAGAAGAAGCAATCAAAACACCAAAAGAATCAGCTACAATATGTCATATTTTTGAAGGAAGTCTTGAAGCTCTACCACGTTTATTAGTGAAGAAAATAGCAAGCTTAAAAATTAAAATTGAGTATTTAAAAACGAAAATAAAAGAACGTGCTATACACTTGGAAGAAGAACACTATCTCAAAATAGAAGAAGAGGAGAATGACAGCATAACAGAAATAAAAGAGCAGAGGAAAGAGATAAAAGAAGTCTTAGTAGAATGTAAGAAAGAATATAAAAAGCTTAAAAATAGTAGAGAGTCATGTAAAACAAAAGTGCATGATCATGATCATTTAACAGGTAAATTTAGAGGCACTGCTCATTCTCATTGTAATATAAAATATACAAATCCAAGATTTATTCCCGTATATTTCCACAGTCTCTCTAGGTATGATGCGTATTTATTTATAAAAAAGTTTAGGAGGTGGAAATGAGAAAAAAACTGATGTAATAGCTAACACTGAAGAAAACTACATTACATTCTCAAAACTATTCGGTATAAGGATGCAAAAGGAAAAGATAGGTCTATCAAGTTATGATTCATTGATTCATTCAGATTTTTACTGAAAGGTTTAGCAGAGTTAACAAAGAATTTAAAGCTAGAACAATTTCGAGAAACATCAAAGTTTATTTTTTCAAATAAGAATCAGCTTTGGTTAGTTCGTACTAAAGGTGATTGTCCATTTGATCTTGTTGATTCTAAGGAAATGTTAGAATAGCCTGTTCCATTATCTCCAGACAAATTTACAAACAGATTAACAGGAGAATAATGAGTCCTGATAACTAGATATAATCATCATGTACGAGTTTGTGAAGAGTGTGATTTAAAAACAATAAAAGAATATACTCATTTTTATAATAAGACAGATGTTCTTCAACTAACAGATATTATTGAAAATTTCAGAGATACAGCTCTTAAAACATATAAATTAGATCCAGCATAGTATCTTACTGGTCCTGGGTTTTTCTGGGATGCAATTATAAGATGAACGAAACAAAAATTAGAATTACAAATTACTATTTACTGACTAATACAAATTACTATTTACAGAGAAAGGTATAAGAGGTGGAATTTCTCAATGTTCAAATCGATATGAAGTTGCCAATAATAAATACTTAGATACTTTTGACAAGAAGAAAATAAGCTCTTATATAACTTACATGGATGCAAATTAACGAGTATGGTTGGGCAATGAAACATCACATTCCGTATGGAGATTTTGAATGGATATATGTTAATAAGTATAATGAGAAATCTTTAGCAAAAACAATATTACAAACAAAAGATGATTCTGAAGATCGTTATATTTTAGAAGTCGATTTAGAATGCCCAAAGTAACTCCATAATAAACATTCAGATTTTCCCTTAGCTCCAGAAAACTACATTAATAACAAAAAGCTTACAAAGTTACTGACAACTCTATATGATAGCAAAAAGCAAGAAGCATAATGTATACTCAGTAGAAGAAAAAGAAGTTAGCTTTAAGAGCTTATGACGATAAGAGATATATATATTGAATGATGGTATACATACTCTAGCTTGGGGTCATTATAAGATAGAATTAAGGAAAAAAGATTTGATTCCCCAGTTAAAAAAGTTATATGACCAATGTACTAAGAGTAGACGAGAAAGAGAAACACAACGAATAGAAGAGCTAAAATAGATTTAAGTAGTTTTAGATTTAAGTTTAATTATTTTTATCCAAATTTGAATAAGGCATCATCCTTACCCTCCATTTCAAAAATGCGTTTATATTGTCACTCCACTTGCTATTATTAATATGACTGATAAAGATATGATGGTTCTTAAAACTGAAATAGTAGTCTAAATTCTTGTAGGGCAAAGCATTATTTCACAGTTCATTTATTTTATTAAGATGATATTTTGCTCTTTCATCAACTTGAACTTTTCCATTCTTATAGTCGATGTAAGATTCTAAAAACATTAGTTTGATATAATTCAGTTCGTTTTGTAAGTCTATAAATTTTTTTTCGGATAATTGTTCAGGATTTACAACATTATAAGCAAACGCACCCATTTTTTCTGTTTCATCATTTTGTTTGCTCATTTTATTCCGGCATGCTTTACACTCATAATGTCTTGTATTTCCATTTCGAGCAAATCATTGGTATTGCTTTAATTCTCCAGAAATTACACAATTATCATTATTTATTAAATATAAAATATCCAAAATAGTTGTTTCATTTTTTGTTATAACTAGATTCAATTTGCATGTGATGAAAGCCAATGCGCAGAGACACTACCCAATCTACTTTGGAGTTGCAATTATGTAAAGATTTTGTGCTATTCTTCTGTTCTAGTCAAAAATATGGAGGTAGGGGGTGTGTTAGGACTGGTATCAATGATACTACTCCCCTCCTACTTCTATATTTGACACTGACCCCTTCGTTCCAATTACTATTGTTTTTTTCTAACTAATATTTACTTCCAACCTATATTCCTCAGCGAGCTTCCTCACGCTTTCTAACATCTTATTGATTTTCTCTTTGAATATGAAGCAAAGGCCATATCATTTGCAAACCGTATACATCTAATTGTTCTACCTTCTATCAAAATGCTAATATTATTTTGTGAGCTCTCTTCTATTATCTCCTCTAGATAGATTAAAAATAACGTTGGTGAGAGATAGCATCAGTGTCTAACTTTGTTTCCTACCGCACTCTTATAGCTTATTTCCTACCCTACTGTAACACCTATCTGTTGGTTCATATCTAACTTTGTTATGAGTCTTCAATCTTTCCATTCCAATCTTACTTCCTTTAGAATACTTCCCAATACGCTCGGTCACATGACTTTTTTAAATTGATACCACATATAACTCTTCCCTTCTTCTTTATCTTTCTCACCGATTACTCTAAATAATACAATTGTACCTCTCATGCCCTTATCTCTCCTAAACCCGAATTGTTTCTCCTCAGCTTTTTCATTGGTTCTTCCACATTACCTTGTGTTCAGAATACCAAGCATACTTTTTGCTGCACGATATATGGGAGAAATAGATTATAATCCTCACATCTCTTTGGGTTCGATTCTTTAGCCATCTGTATGATGTTTGTCTTTAGGAAGTTCTTTGGCCACTAATGTTTCATATATTTAATTGCCGAGTAATAACTATACTTTCCTTCTCTTGGCTCCCATATTTCTAATGAATTCACTTGCCATTCCAGGTTGCCCTTCCATTTCTAAACTTCGATGTTGTTTTTCAAACTCATTCCCAATAATACTCAACTCTTTATTATCTTAGCCTACTTGATTTTCTACATCGAATGCTGTACCTCACGGTCTATCAATATTGTCAACTTATTCTTTCCATATTAATAAGATTTCCCTTCTCTCGCTTACTAACTTCTCATTGTTAATTCTGCTACCATCATAATAACCATTTATTTCCTCCATTTTCATTTTTAATTTTCCCAAACTCTTTGTAATGTTTCTATGTCCTGGCATTTTGTTTAGAAAATTCTTCCTTTCCTCTATCTGTTTTCCTTCGCAACTCGTTGTTTAATTTCCAGTACATCTTCCTGCCCTCCTTGGTATCAACCCGCCTTCACGTCCGTCTTCTTCTCATTTTTACAGCATTCTGTATTACTCGTGTTGTGTTCGCGTTAACGTACTACTTCTTGTGCAGCATGCTGTATGAAAAGTTTAATATGCTTTCACAATCTATTATTATCTACACCTATCCTTTCCTCGTTTGGGAATTTTTCTTCGAGTTTACAACGAAAAGGTTTCTTGATTTTTCGTCTTTCAACATTTCAGTATTTAACAGCTTGTTGCGTACTTTTCTTCTGCTCCATGTTTCAGTTGGATATTTACTTTGTAAAGCACACGGTTATCATCGAAGAAAATTTCTGCCAAGAGAAAGGTTTTCGAATTCTACTACATATTCAGATACCTTTCTTCAAACATAACACAACACATCTGATAATTTACGCCATGAAGTGGGAATTTCAACGTATACCTTCTGTCTCTTGTGCTGACTGAAAGATATGTTCGAATAACTGTTGAATTTTATCTCTACGGAAATGGAAAAGTCCCTATATTCTTTCATTCTTGTAACCTAAACCATTTTAGCCTTCGACAATGTTTTCCGGTTTTTCCTCAAAATCTGCATTGAAATGTCCCATTACAATTACATATGCACTACTTTTAACTCTGTCATATACATCTTAATTTATGTTTATAATGTATAATAAAATAAAACTTCTAAATAATCAATTAGTATAATTATATACTGCATATTATCTAAGGATAATCATCACATTTTAATCTACTTACGTACCTTTTACAGCGGTATGCGGTGGTAAGTTTTGTGTCTATGCTTTACTGAAAATTAGTATGTTAAATTATTTTTCTAAAGAATTCAAACTT
Organism: Thermobia domestica; assembly: GCF_964235325.1. NCBI lineage: Eukaryota > Metazoa > Arthropoda > Insecta > Zygentoma > Lepismatidae > Thermobia > Thermobia domestica. Next base: position 192,397,074 of record NC_137457.1, read on the forward strand.
GTTTAATATTTTGAAAGAAAGTAACTGTAAAATTATTGGCCAAATTCAACCTTTCAATTTTTTTCTGATTTAGCATCGCAGAGACAATTATTAACCAATTGCAAAAAGAAATTGATCTCTACGTATACTTCTGAGCTTAATTTTACAAACTTCTAATTTCTGTTCATCAGTGCCCTTTTTAATAATAATGATATTGTTAACCTATTGTCACTCGGGCTTTATTTAGTAACATAAGAACTCGCGCGTTTGTTTTTTTCCAACATTGACATTTTTAGGTATAAACAATTTATTTTCTAACATTTACATTTTCTAACATTCTAAACATTTTCTAACATTTACGTGAAGTAACACAGACACACACACACACACACACACACACATACACACACATTATATATATATGTGTGTGTATATATATACCGGATGGTTCAATAACAATGTACTAAGAATATATTGCAGCTAATACTGCAAGTAGATCTTTCAAACAAAAGATTACATTATCAAATCGTATGTATACAATACAATAAAAATACTAGCCCGACCAGTACCTCCAGTGCGGGGCAACTTCAAAATTGGCTATGGAGAGTGGTATAACTGTTGGAATCGTTCTAAAGAACTTTAAATGTAAGGCAACTTTCAGAGGACAAACTTTGTCATATCCTTTCGCATTTAGCCGCTAAAGGCGTTGTTGCAGACTTGTATCTGACTACCCGTAGCATGCCTTTATTTCAGCTAATAATGCACATAGAGCCATCAAACAACCAATTGAAATACCAAATGGTACGTGTAGAATGCAATAAAAATAGTAACGACACCAGTGGCGTATCGTGAATATCTCCAACGGCGCCAACTTCAAAATTTGAAATGGAAACAGGGGTTGTTTGCGCTTCCATTGAAAGAAGCGTACAATGGGAGAAACGTCGAGAGAAAACACCTTGGCATATTTCTTCCTCGATGGCAGCAACACTTTCGCATTACTAGGTAAAAGTCAGATGGTGCCAAACTGTTTAATCTGTGCGCTTGTCCTCTGTGCATTTCTCCCATTGTGCGCTTGTTTCAATGGAGGTAAACCAACCTCCGTTTTCATGTCAAACTTTCCAGATGACCCCGTTGGAGATATTCACGATACGCGACTGGTATCTTTACTATTTTTATTGCATTCTACACATACGATTTGGTAGTTCAATTGTTTGTTTGACGGCTCTATGTGCATTATTATCTGAGATAAAGGCCTGCTACGGGTAGTCAGATACAAGTCTGCAACAATGCCTCTAGCGGCTAAATGGGAAAGGATATGAGAAAGTTTGTCCTGTAAAAGTTGCATGACATTTAATATCCTTTCGACCGATTCCAACATTTATACCACTTCCCTTTGCAAATTTTGAAGTTGCCCCCCTTTGGATGTTTTCACGAGATGCCACTGGTCTCGTTACTATTTTTATTGCACTCTACACATACGATTCTGTTGGCCTGGTACGTTCTCATTGAATCACCTGGTATATATTGTCAATGAACGTAAAGTTTAAAGAATAATTTCCTATTTTCAAATGCAATTATATTAAAAATATCAGAAGTTAATATTAAAAGCAAATTATCTTTTGAATTAACGTTGTATTTTAAAATTAAGAAATGCTGCAGACAGAATAATTTCTAAAGAGGATTTCACTATGTTTATATGTTTTGCTTTTGTTTACATATATCAAGTAACGATACAGACACGAGTCTGCAGGTGTCGTCATTGTAACAACAAACATTGAGAAAATCTTAATTGTATACTTCTTGTAAAATTTTGTTAACACGAACACATTTTAGGAGTTTGTCAAATTTATTGAAATCGGAGACGTAGACTATTTGGAAATGTAATTCATTGAGAGACAATGGAGAAAATAATGGTTTCAGCAAAGAAATGAAACAACACGAAAATGAAGAAAGAGATCAGAAAGCGACATCGTTGTCTGGACGACGAAATAAAAAGATTGTTATGTTGGAAAGATTTGGGGTCAGATGAGAGGATCAGTTGTAGAAGGATGAGTTGCAGACTCATATAGAAGGAGTCTGCAATGTCTCGGCAATAGAAGGAGAGCCGAGACAAAGAGTAGTTATTCGGAGTCCATGAGCAGTTCCAAGAAGTCCATAAACAGTGGAACTTCTTTCCACTGTTAACTCATCGAAGTCACGGAGTCCAGAGTCGAACTAGCGTCACGGATGGATGACAATCCAATATCATCAGTTCTCATAGAAAGGTCAACAGGTATGTGGCGTTTCATCTCTGTTGCTCTCAATTGAGGAAATTGCCAGAAAGGTATATTAGTGTGATCTGATAGTTATTCACAGACTAATTCACGCATATACTACATTACACGTAATAAACCGAAGCCTGAAAATACATTATTTTAATAGGATATCTTTTTCTCTTATCATTTAAATAACAACTCTAATTCTATAATCCCCGGGAAACACTACAGTTAGTTGAGATGGTTGAGATAGCTGTAGGTTCGAATCCCGGTGCAACATTGAGTGTTGTTATGGCAGAGACTCTGTAAGATGGAGATCCCAGACAAAGTTTCATACATACATAATTTCGGTTTATTTAAAATTTTCTAAGGTATTTCAACAAAACCATTGTTATGGTGAAATACTGGTGTTTTTGATTCTAGTTAATTCTCACCACCCGCCCTTATCTTATCAACACTTTCAGTTTCTAGTAAAATTTCGTCTCAAAATTTTAAAATCACTCAGTTTGGTTTAAGGTTAGTACTGTTTATTTTACTATATACATTAGAAAAATGAGATAAGGATAAGACAATATATACGATATAAGAAATATTGCATGATACAATTCACGAAAAAGAATTTTGAATTAGAGGAATTAATCGAATTAGGTTTCCGACGACATTTCCTAGCTACGATCACAGGTATCATTGAAACAAATATAGTATTACGAGAAGCAATCCTTTTTGCTTTGAAATATGACCAAAATAACTGCACAATCTGTGCTATTTTTAACTCAGGTAAAGATCAAGTAACAGTCATTAAATGGCTAGACCGATTTAGAAAGAATTTCGGTTGCACTCAAGCTATACAGATAGCTGGGTTTATACCAACACTAGCTCAATACGAGAAGGAATCAAAAATAATTGCCGCCAGTGAAAGATTGGCTCTTGACTTGGTGGCATTTGCTGATTTGTTTATCCAACAAAATGCGTGGATATTTAGGTAAACTTACGAAATTGTCACTCATGTAAATAAAATAGGATAGGAATGTATAATATAATAATTTTAGATTTTATGATGTTTTTATATATATATATATATATATATATATATATATATATATATATATATATATATATCGTAATGTATAGAATTACGTATATAGTTATAGGTGAATAGTTTAGTTATTTTTAGGTTAAGATTATAGAAATAGGATATATATATTAGATATTTAAGTTGATTAGATGGTTACGGTAATTTATTGTTGTTATATATATCCTATTAATAGCTAAGAAAAAAAGAAAATTAGAATATAGAGAATAGTGCTATGTCTCGATGACATAAGTAAACAGATAGATAAATAAATAGACTAGATAGATTGACAATCAGGAAAGAGTAAATAGTGTAAACATCATGAATAAAAAATGACAGATTGAAAGAATTAGAATTAGTCATAAATGTGACTATAGAGAAGAATGAAGAAAATAATAATTAATGCTATAAAGATAGAAACACCTTGATTAATATATGAATAGGCAAGATAGAATGAAAATTAAGAATGAATGATGAAATTAAGGTTTAGTGATTAGGCTAGTAGAAAATTAGTAAACAGAATAATTCCGTAATTAACATGGAAATTTGGCGAACATCTCGACGGATTAAAAAGCTAAGTACGCAGGAAGTCACATTCTCTTGAAGTTGAAGTTGGGGCATTCCACACCTGTAAGAGAATTTTTATTTATAGAAACAGATAAGTCTTCGGTGATAGGAACAAGAAGAGACACAAGAGATGCCTCGTCTATCACTTTGCAAAGCGGTGAAATTTTTTTCTGTGTGTCCAACCTATTTAGAGGAATGTCTAACGAGTACTAAATTAAGATTTAAATTAAGTATAGTAGTAAGATTAAGTAAATTTAGAAATATATATCTAGAAATAGAGATAGAATAAATAGTTATAAGTAAATCATTGTAAAAATAAGTAAGCTTACTAGAAAGAAAATGATTTAGAGAAGTAAAAAAGACGCAGATGAATTGCCGGTCGACAAGTTGCCCTAAACAAGCTAGAACAAGTTTGAGACGGGAAAAATATCTACTTAGAATAATAGATGATAAGATATCGTTTCACAAGTTAGGCCATGTGGCACATAATACATGGAGAATAAGAAGATAATAATGTTATGTAATTTTAAGTACTTATAGTATCTTACCTGAATAAGACATTATATATATATATATATATATATATATATATATATATATATATATATATATATATATATATATATACGGATTTAGACAATGGATTGAATCGTTTTGGAGTTGGATGGCAACCGACACGGAAGATTTGAGTAAGATATACACGATTATTACAAAACTACCGGAATAGTGACTTTAATTACTAATTGCTTAATGGGGCGATTAGCTGTATTTACATGCTATAGAATATGAATTACTTAGGAATTTTTTTCTTGAGTAAAAATAAAAAGATTAGACTACCCTTTAGGTTGAAATGATAGCAACTTCAGTTGGTACATCAAATTAAAGCCTGAAATTGACTGACAAAAATGAACATTTTTGAGTATAGAGAAGAAAATTATTTTTGAAAAAAGTAATTATATGTGTAAATATAGTAATAATTTGCATTTTTAAGTATGTAGGGACTGATAAATAACTGCAAACTAAATGGACTTATTGATGAACTGTGATCAGGGCCGCAGTTTAACCACAGAAAGCCTAATCCGAGATCCAAGGAAATGTGGCTCTTGTTATGTTTAAACTCCCAAATCAGTAAATGCAGTTTGGTTACAGTTAATAGCGATAGGACATAAATAGAGCTTATTAAATAATAATAAATAAATGTATAGGTGTCGGGAATTAAACATATTAATAAGAGATGAATGTAAATATATAATCACGTGATAAAGTATTTCAGTTAGTATGTAAATAGTAAACAATAATAGTAATAATATAAATCAGTATTGAATAAAATTGATACGTACTTACCAATCGATATTCCAATATAGGTAAAGTACTAAAAAGTCTAAAAACACGTAACACATTTACATACATAACACTTGATTTAAAAGCACTATAACACAAAACAATAAAATCAGATCACGTAAGGGACTTTTCTGGTATAGCACTTGAGAGTAATATAGATGTAGATACCACGTAAATTCATCAGAAAGCTGATGGTTCCAGTAAAACCGATGTATCAGGAGGTGGTTAACAGTAACAGTCGATGACGACAGAAAGACGAGAAAATAAAAATCAGTGAATTGCTAAAATATCGGAAAAGTGTTCTAGAGAATGTGTGACAAATAAATAAAGTTTTACTTCTCAATTTCAAGTGAAGTGGTTTCGTATTAGAAAATATATTCTGTGAAAGGATGGAATGGTTGGACATACTCATAAAGAGACGCGGATGTAATTAGACACGTTGACACTACAAAGTCAAGGTTAAGCCGAAAAGTGTAATATCAGCAGTGAGAGTAACAGAAGTTGATGCATAGTTGCCAACTGTATTACTCTGGTTTATCCAAGAACGTGCTGTAGTAGTGATTATTTGGTGTATTTTTGAAGTTTGGTGTTATAAAATACAACATGAATTAAAAATATATTAGAATTGAAAGTGTGTTTTGAAGATACATATATATAAATATTAGAAATTCTAGGTGTGTGACGTGTTTCAAAAGTATCCAAGAAAGGACTTAGGATGTACAGAGTGGGAAGGAAGTGCATTACAGTGAGAAAATATAGGACACAATTAATTATGTGCATATGATAATAGATAGCAGTTAAATTCTGTCTGAGTAAGTAATAATTCACGTCAACTAAGGACTGAAGAAAATTAATGAACATTGAAAAAAAATAAATAATTAAAGAAATTTACTTGCGTATTGGACAGTAAATTTTTGACATGTAAAGTAAAAAATTTAATGTTATGGAAAGGAAAATAATAATAATATTGATATGTTAAATTATTATAGAGAGTGATGTCGGAAAGGACGATCTCAGGTATGAGATTTGATCGGTCATCGAAGATGTCTTAGTTTCAAGAGTGGGCGTGTCAATGTACGTAAAAATTAAAGAATATTTTCTATTTTCAATTTTAATTTTATTAAAAATATCAGAAGTTAATATTAAAAACAAACTATCTTTCCAATTGGCGTTGTATTTAAAAATTAAGAAATGCTGCAGACAGAATAATTTCTAAAGAGGATTTCACTATGTTTATATGTTTTGCTTTTGTTTACATATATCAAGTAACGATACAGACACGAGTCTGCAGGTGTCGTCATTGTAACAACAAACATTGAGAAAATCTTAATTGTAAACTTCTTGTAAAATTTTGTTAACACGAAATACATTTTAGGAGTTTGTCAAAACTATTGAAATCGCAGACGTAGACTATTTGGAAATTTAATTCACTGAGAGACAATGGAGAAACCAATGGTTTCAGCAAAGAGATGAAACAACACGAAGAAGAAGAAAGAGATCAGAACGCGACATCGTTGTCTGGACGACGAAATAAAAAGGTTATGTTGGAAAGATTTGGGGTCAGATGAGAGGATCAATTGTAGAAGGATGAGTTGCAGACTCATATAGAAGGAGTCTGCAATGTCTCGGCAATAGAAGGAGAGCCGAGACAAAGAGTAGTTGTTCGGAGTCCATGAGCAGTTCCAAGAAGTCCATAAACAGAGAAACTTCTTTCCACTGTTAACTCATCGAAGTCACGGAGTCCAGAGTCGAACTAGCGTCACTGATGGATGACAATCCAATATCATCAGTTCTCATAGTAAGGTCAAAAGGTATGTGGTGTTTCATCTCTGTTGCCCTCAATTGAGGAAATTGCCAGAAAGGTCTATTAGTGTGATCTGATAGTTATTCACAGACTAATTCACGCATGCACTGCATTACACATAATAAACCGAAGCCTGAAAATACATTATTTTAATAGTATGTGTTTATGTTCACATTCAACTAATAACCTCTCTCAATAAAGTATCAAATTATTTAATTCCCGTCTATTTCAGATAGTAGATGGAAGCAACTTAATTGTGTCATAAAGCAACTACATCCCAAGTTTAGGCACGACACAACAGTAGGTTGTCAATATATATAATTTAAACTTATATATAAGTTCAAAAAATGATTTAATTTTACATGTAATTGAGCATAATAAACATTATTGCCAAAGCAAATTACGTTTTAAAAATAACTGACATTACAGTGTGAATATGCACTACAGATATTTATTTGTAACTAGAAGATCATGTATGTAAAATGTTTCCTGACTGTTGCCTTATAGTCACGTTCTCTGTCGAAATTTGTTTGTAGTTTGTCAAAAAAATTTTAGTACATTTTACAATTTCATAAAACTTGGCTCTATCGATATATTTAAAAGAAACATCAATTTCTTACGCAATACCCTTAGAAGCAAGCTTTGGCCGTGGCATCTATTTCACAAGGTTTTTGGACACTGTCTTTGCCGATGCTACAAGTTCTTCTTTTTCATTCCGAATGAAGCCATTTTCATTGTAACTGTAGCTAACATCCATATCGTTTTGTGATGAATATGCATCTATATTGTTCCCATCTGCTTCATTATTATGATCAATATCTTCTTCATTCACTTCTTCATTATTTAAAGAGGCATCACTTTCAGGAACAACTAATTCTCGATAATCAACATCATACTTATCTTTAATATTGTCAAGTGACTTTTGTATCTCACTTATATACAAGAAGCGAGACAATGCTTAGAGAAACGAAACTTCACTCATAAACGCTAATGATCATATTGACGATCGCGCGTTGAAAAATTTCGAATTCCATTAAAATAAATTGTTCCTACCTTTATCACAGAAGTGCTCGCGCGTTTGATAAAAGCAAACACAGACGAAACTATTTACTCAACCTGTACTGGAAGCATCTACAAGTGCAGCACGCCGACGAGCTTCGAGGTAGAAGACGGTGAGAGACCACTTGTGGAATAGCAGGGGCGAAGACTCCACTAATACGACCTTCGTAAACAACAATATTTTAATTTACCTTTTTTCTTTTTTTCCAACACCGAGAGTGACAAAAGGTTAATGAATATAGCGTCTAAATATTCCTCAGTCTACTCATTGTGTACAAGTAGTGATGTGACAATCTTAGCATGTTGAGTTCTAGAGATTGAAATCCATGAAAAGAAACACAGTAAAATTTAAAAACAAACAAAAAATACTACTTACATAGTGTTAACACCACCGTAACTTATAGTGACAAACGGGCAACTGTTATTCATTTTAGCTTCCTACAGTTCAAGCGAATACCAAATTCAAGAAAACACCTTTTTGCGTATAATACAATAAGAAATCCAAAGTGATCATGAGGTACACCTTGTCTCAAAAGGTTGAGCGCATTCTTTATTGGTGTTTTGAGGCAAAAATTTTCGGGTATCTTCGGAAAAAAGTAAGCCAGGTTCGAACCTCCAAGCCAGCCTTTGCAATCGGAAAAAAGTTTGCAGATGTGTTTTTCTTCTTTTAAATATAATAAGACTTGTTACCAAGTGTTTAAAAAAGCAACGTTGATTGAAATACTTAATGATACAATATTTCGAAACCTTTTATTAATGTGAGCACATGCTTGTTTGTCATTTAGCTCTCTATACGTAATAGAGCATTTAAATACGTTAAAGAATCTTTCCATATGTAAAAGAATGCTCAAAGTTAAGAAATAGAACATAATTATCGCCTGAGTACTAAAATAAAAGTCAAAGTAGAACAGAAACAGCGTTTGTAATGGATATGAATGTCATAATTATCTTGAGATCCGTTATACATCGCTAGAAGCTTAGTTCTAGAAGTCCTTGTGTTAGCTCATTGGTAAGCTGTCGGATTTCAAATCATAAGGTTGTGAGTTCGAATCACATCTGGGTCAATACTTTTTTTAAAATTATATTTTCCGCAATGCATGAAAAATTATATAAAATAATTACATTAAAATACATAAGTTGTTTATATATAACATAATAATTGCAGAACATAGTAATTATTATGTTTAAAATATAACATCTGGGATAATTTTCATAGTAGGTCGTTATTATATATGAGAATGTTAAATACAAGTTAGGAAAATCGTTTAATAGCGATAAATAAGTTATGTAGTGTATTTATTTGCAGCTATTTGTCATACAGATTTAACTTCTCAATATTCTCATTACAGTATGTTATTTATATTCGTGAAATATAGTATATTCCTACGTATATAGAAACTGTATAAACAGAGTATCCAAAGTCGTATCCTGCTTCAAGACACATAACTTTTCCCGATCCCCTTAACGTCATGGGAAGAAACACAAATTCTCTTTAGAACGGAATGTCGTTACTTAGAGTCTCATTCGAATACGTTGAATATGCTTTTGTGTATTCATCTCTCTCTCTCTCTCCCTCTCTCTCTCTCTCTTTCGCTTTGTTTATGTGTGTGTGTGTGTTGCGGAATATCCCAAGTTGAATACACATGCAAAGTATATGAGCATCATTGTCATCGAATACCAGAAATTGAAAGTCGTGTTTCTTCAGGTTAGGTTTGCGTGTTTATGTTAGCTCACTGGTAGAGTACGGACTTGCCACTGAAGAGGTCTTGAGTTCAAAGCCTACAGCTAATTATCATTCTTTTGTTAGTAGGATTGCACAGAAATCGGATACAAGGAGTGGTTTACTTCTAGAAATATTTTCAGAAGCGTTTAGGTAGCCCTGAAAAGGGCTGTTTTCGGGAGTTAAGGCGGGGACATTAATATTGTGTCCAAGACCCTTCTGAATTTATTACACGCTCCATTCTTCTGGGCATGGAATCTATTACATGGGTGACAAATCTATCTCCTTCCCCTACCTCCAGCCATGCTTCGGAAACAAGATGCCACAGGTCATCCTGAGTTCTTGGTGGATCTGCCTCAGGCCAACTTTCCCTTAGAGTACGCTTCACTTCTGCTCACATATTTTCCATGAGATTGAGGTCTGCTCCACGAGGCAGCCAGTCGATTAAATCATTCTCAGGGTGCCCTGCGAACCATTCCTGAACCACACGGGAATTATGTATTGGCGACTGGTATTGCTGGAACTGAATTACACCATCAGGCTGAAATACTCGTACAGATGGCACCATGATATTACTGATAATGTCTAAGTACTGAGCATTGTCCAGATGTCCTTCAATTCTATGAAGCTGTCCTGTTCCGCGACTGGAAATCCAACCCCAACATAAAATAGATACATGGCCACTGCGATTGCAAGCAGCCACATATCCATGGTCATATCGGGTGCCTCTCGGACGATACACAAAACGGCGTCCCTCGTTTGATGTTGTGAATATGGATTCATCTGAGAAAACTACGTTTTCCCAATTGAGACCCACATTCGCCTGTGCAAACACGAGACGGTAAATTTTGTGGTCATCTGAGAGTTTTTCCTTCACGGCAGCAACACGGCAGTAACCCAGCATGGCGAAGCCTTCGCAGAGCTGTATGCTTACTAACAGGAAAGAGAGAAGCTTCCCTTATCTGTCTAGACGTCCTTAGTGGGTCTAACCGGGCTTCGTTTACTAATCTCGCATCTTGGGCTTCGGTTGACACATGCGGACGACCAGGAGATCGTAAATTACCAGTCTGACCTGTAGCACCATATTTCCGAATCCATTGCCTTCCTGTAGAGGCCGGAACACCTACTCGCCTGCTAGCTGCAGTTGCAGAATAACCTTCCAACTACCATAAAGTAATTACTGCTGTATGTCTATCCATAGTTACCAATGTTCTGAGCTGTGAGAAGAAAGCAATAGATAAAAGCTAGTACCTGACGTGTGATTGGTTACTTGCACGACACGCCTATTGTGGGGAACAGCGTTCCCAGATCTAGCATAATGATGCTAGATCTAGCATAATTTGCATGTCTCTAGCACCTAGCATCTTGCTTTTAGCATCCTGCCAAAATCTAGCACAATTTCAGCAAGTTATCAAAAAGCCGTAAAACCTGGAGAAGTTGGTCGTGGGAAGAAAAAGAACGGCAGAAATATATCCTCTTTCATTGATTCATACACTCGGTAAACCATACAGGCAGTCTTATTTTCCTAAGTAAGTTCGGAACGGCTTTGGGCCTTTTTTTTGTGGCTCCACCCAGGGTTTTCTAATCCTTTAACTCCGAGGCATGGGCGGAGCTATGGGGGCCATTCTCCCCCCAACTTTTTGCCAACTTCACCATCTTTACTTCTGACTTCATGATCATAATTATTCCTGAAATGACAGCTCCGAGACCGACCAAAAATCTGCCCCCTCCCCCAGCAGACGATTCCCAACTCCGCTTATGCTGCGAAGTAATTTTCTTTCAAAATCTGTAAACAAAAACTTTGCATTCGTTTATACGATATATACGCCATTGAGTTTGGCAACGACTGCAGTAATTTAGTTGAGTTAAAATTTTGGTGCGTGAAGTATTGAGTTCTATCCATGCATTCTTGCTCTCTGTGTATTTTAAGTTACGTTATCGTATCTCAACTTCGTTTTTTTTTAAACTCCTGAATTAGTAATTATGAGGATCTAGCATAATTTGACCGAATCTAGCATAAGTTCGATCAGGTTTTGGAATAATTCCGAGCTGTGAGTCTGGCAACGCTGGTGGCGAACGACTTGGTCAACGACTCGCGAAAGAAATCTGAAAATGGTGCGCCGTAATAATAATAATAAAAACAGTTTTTATAAAGGAATATTAATACATACAAAAAGCTGTTTAAAGAATGAATTGTTATACTGACTTTACACGTATAAAAACATATACCATATACCAAACAGATTGAGCGATATGATTATAGCTGTTTTGAGACGAACACTTTCGAAGTCCAACTTCGGGTGTCTTCGGAAAACAGTAAACTAAAGCTGCTGGTTCGAACCTCCAAAGCCAACCTTAGTAATCGGGAAAATATGTACAGATATGTTTTTCCTTCTGTTAATTATAATAAGACATGTTGAAATTGTATTAAATGTAGAAAAAAGTAACATTGTTTGAAATACTTAATGACACAATGTTTCGAGACTATGTATTCACACTCTCGTTTCGTCATTGTGATTTCCATACGGAAAAGAGCATTTACGTATGAGCTCGGTTATATTTCAGAAGCAGCTTCCGAAAAGCGGTCATGTTAGCTCAGTGGTACACCACCGAGCGTTTAAATCGTGAGTTCGATACCCGTTCAGGTGAGATTCCTTTATGATATTCTACTTTCCTCAATGCATGAAAATTATGTAAAATAGTTACATTACAATTCATCAGTGGTATATATATTTTCATATCATCAGTTGTATATATGAGTTGAATATATATATTCATATCATCAGTTGTATATATCAGTTGAATATATATATTCATATCATTTCACGACATAAGTAATTCTTATCTTTAAAATATAACATCTGAGGTATTCACAGAACGTCGGTGTGTTATGTGTGAATATTGAATACAAATTTAAAAAATCGTGTAATAGCAATAAATAAGTTATGTAATATATTTATTTGCAGCTACTTTCATCGCAGATAACTTCTCAATATTCACATTACAGCATTTAGGTAGAGCATATCGAAAATCGGATCGTGGTTCAAGACAGAAAACTAGCTAGCCCCAAACTGTCACGTAAGATATTCACGAATCGCAAAAGAAAAGTGAAGAGATTGAGAGCGGTAATTCCTTAATCGCTCTCTCTCAACTCTCTCTTGTCTGCATTTATACATATAAAAGTGTATGTATGTATGTTCCATCATAACTCATGTATGCCTAGAGCAGGGTTTCTCAACCTGGGAGTCGCGGCTCCTAGGGCATCGCGAAGATAGGCGGAAGAGATAAATATAGTTAGAATCTAATACCAGAAATTATTTTTAAATATTATTTTTAATTTTGTTCTGATAGGCATACTTTTATTTTTTATACACACTGTAAAGAATAATAAAAAATAAGTCTACTGAACATTTTCAAAGGGAGTAGAATTCGTGTTACTATTCGGTTCAAAGTCTCTTGTCGTCGCGAATTCTGTCGAGAAATTTGAAGCTTAAAATATACAAAACGATAATCATGTCTGTTGTTCTGTATGGTTGCGAAACATGGTCGCTTACTCTGAGGGAAGAACATGGACTGAAAGTATTTGAGAACAAGATCCTTAGACGAATATTCGGACCCAAGAGGAACGGGAATGGGGAATGGCGGAAACTTCATAACGAGGAACTACATAATTTATACGGTTACCCAACATTGTTAGGGTCGTCAAGTCTAGGAGGCTTAGGTGGGCAGGTCAGGTAGCTAGAATGGAAGAAAGTAGAAACGCTTTGAAAGTCTTGACTGGAAGACCAAACGGAAAACGACCATTAGGAAGACCTAGGGGCAGATGGGAGGACAATATTAAGATGGATCTCGCTGAGATAAGAATACAAAGTAGAAACTGGATCCAATTGGCTAAGGATAGAAGTCAGTGTAGAGCTTTTGTGAACGCGGCATTGAACCTCCGGGTTCCATAGGCCATAGAGTTAGTTAGTTAGTAGAGTTGTTTAAAAATGAATTTAAATCAAAGAGGTATGATATAAAACTAATGAGAACTGTATATAGAAATACTAGAAAAATAAACATGAAACAAAACCTGCACATTGAAATACAATTAAAATTAAAACCTAATGAGATACCTAAGCATGGTGTAATTTCACTAGTGCAGCAATGCCCGGTTCAATCTTCATGACGAATATTATCAAGCCATTTTCAACTGATAAGCGATTTCTTATCTTTGTTTTAATGTTTACCATAAAAAAAACACTTTCGCACAAGTACGATATAGCAAATGGAATTATTACTTTTAAAGCAGCAATCACCAGACCAGGATATTCTTCTCTCCTCATCAGGCAGAACTTGTCCAAGTCTTCGTTACAGAAAACCAGTTGCAAAGACTTGTCGCATGATCATTCTATTATTTGGTCAAGAAGTTGTGGGCTTAGATCGGATACGTTAATGGCCTCTTCAATGAAGGAGTTTAACATCCATCTTGAACCAGCACCTTCGTCGTTGGGAATATAGATATTACAGTTACTGTATCCACTGTCAGTGCCGGGCGCCGTAAAGAGGGGCCACACATTTCGGAGGAAGTGTGTTACTCAAGTTAGGAAAGTGCATGTGCACATGTGTAAAATAGAAGGAAAAACGTAATAAAATGTGCTCAAAATTAAGGAAAGGTAGAGTTTATTTTGAAAATGTTATTGAGCTTCGTGCCAACCATGGTGGCGCTTCGTAGCTAGTCTGTCGACGTCACTCATATATACGGTGACATTGTACTATACTCTCGCCCCGGGCAATGATTTTCCATGGCACTGTTCACTATAAACAAAAAAAATGGATTCTACTATTATAGAAATAGGTATGTTAAAAATCCCACACAAGCTTATTATAAAACAAATTATAAAAGGGTCGCTGGCAAGAGCGTGTGATAAAAGGGGTTCGTGATAGGAATTAGATTGAGAACCACTGGCCTAGAGTAATTTTAACCACATTTCTTATAGTTTCAAAAAGAGTGCTGTCGGGTTACCTATGGTGAATGGGAGGGGGATACATATAAAAGATTGGTAGAAAATGATCGATATTAGATTCATAGTTTTCGGGGTCGCTTAGATAAATAGTGAGACTTTCAATTTCGCTTAACTCCGATTAAGCTCTCATTAGTAGGGATGGGCACGAACGACTTTTCTTTGAAACTCGACTCGACTCGAAACAGACATCTTTGAGGTCTACTCTTGGACTCGGCGCGAAAAATATCTTCCAACTCGACTCGGATTTGAGTCAAGTTGAACCAAAACGAGCCAAATCCTGTGTGTAGTCCTACCTAGACAATACAAAGACAATAATTATTCTATCATCAATTATACTACTGTTACTACAACTAATAATAATAATAATAATAATAACAATAACAATAACAATAATAATAATAATAATAATAATAATAATAATAATAATAATAATAATAATAATAATAATTATTATTATTATTATTATTATTATTATTATTATTATTATTATGACAACACCGTGTACAAACATGAACGATAGATGGTTAGTAAAGATGTACTAAAAGCTAGTTGACTGCCGACGTCGGTAGTCATGAAGTCTACAAGGCAAGGACATCGTTCATTACCCTAAGCTGTAAGCGTCGGTGGACTACAGATGGTCAACTATTAACCTCTCGCTAGAAATTGGTGGCCCCGCAGCGACGATCCGTGATGGCCCAAGTTCCATTTTGAAAACTTTACTACCAGCGGCAGAGACGCGATGAAACGCCAACGAACCACAAGATTACTCTCCCAAAATATGTTAAAATGCCTATATGTGTGATTTGTTTATATTTAGGTGAAACAAAAAAACACAAAACAAATACCCCGGGGTGGACGCGAACTATCAATATTACGATTACTAGGCACGTGTTCTTCTGACTTCCCCACGGAAACGATCATAAAAAGCTTGGTTGTTGAAGGATAAATCATTGACGTCTTAATTTAGCCAATCAGACAAACCCCTACATCTCGAGTTCTAGGAGGTCATACCGTGAACCGTTTCAGATTTATTGCTTTCTGGTGGAGTACTATCCATGCGCAAAATTTGAGCATAATAGCCGACATGCATCTTCGGTGCCTCTTACCTTTAGTACAATTTTAACCAGAGATGGTGTGGGTCAATGAAAATTTGATCCACGACCCACCTTGACCCACTATGACCCACCACCCAAATGACCCATTGGCCCACTCTGACCCATCAACCATCGTGATCCACTCTGATCCACCACCAACTATGAGCCACTCTGAACCATTGTGACCAACTCCGAACAACCAAAACCCATCGACATCAACTCTGACCGATGACCCACGTCCTCCTCTCCATTGACTAAAGAGATTACACTTGTAATAAAACAAGACTGTGAAATTATCACTTATCGGAGTTTGAATTTCTACCGTCATTGGCTCAAGCACCTCTTTGTTACAATACTGGTGGGTCTGACCTTTACGATATATAATGGCAAAGTGTTTCTCATCTTCCGAATTAAAATGAATTTAAATTTATCATATGTAATTATTTCTTTGTTGCCTTACAGACACATTTCAGTAGAAAATAGGGTGAAATTTAAAAGTTTCGAATCAAGGAAAAGTAGACCAACGTAAAAAAAAAAGAGAGAGAGAGAGAAACTAATTTTCTATATAATTAAGCATGCCGTACTAATTGAAAATGCCCATGTAATTAAGTTTAGAATACAAATTTTATGGCCATTTTTCTCTAACTTTATGGCTTGATTGCCTTATGCTCGGAACGCTCCATATATTAAACACCAGCTTCAGCAATTATAAATAGAAAGCAGTAGGTATAAAATTCAAAAACAACTTTAGTTTGCATTACTCAATTTTTTTCTCAACTAATATCAATCGTTTTCGATTATTTTTACAAATCAACCCACTACCAGTTTCCAATATATACAAAATGCACCCCCGTCCCCCCGCTCATAAAAGACAATTTTAAAAAATGCCAGGGCATATTCTCTTTATTTTTAATAAAGAGTTATATGCTGAATTTCAGCTCTCAGTTGAACGGCTTGTGAGATATTAAATTTTTCACAAAAATTCGGACTTCTACTCCCCCTAAGGATATGTATTATAATGAAAGTGACACGCGTATGATAACTTCCCAGTTGGGATTGGAGCCTGATTATATACCAAACGTCAATTCATTTGACTTTGCAATTTGACCGTGATGATTACGCAGACATAGTTACTTTCAATTTTTTATGATACATATCCTTATTTCATGTTACACATGATTCAAAAATATTTTTTCAAGCAGTTAGCTCCTCTAGAATCTCACAGGCTGCATCCCAAAATCCAACTCCTACTATCCTATGACAATCCAAAAGTGACTTTTTTTATTAGGAACAAATGACAAAAGAAAAATGGAGATCTTGAAAGTAAAATGTAGAAAAGCTCGATGCCCCCAATAACTCCATATTTCTCCGCCCCTTCATTCCGAACTTAAGAATAAAACTTACTTCGAATATGGTTAATTAGTGAATTTATTACAGTTAAATTCCACTCACTACATGCTACAGCTACAACTATGTAAGAAAAAATAACAACTGTGAAACATGTTCTGAATTACTATTACATTTCTTACGCTATTATTAAACATATTAGAATAGTAAAAGAGGATTGTTCGTGAAATAGTATATTTGCTCATGATTTTTAACTTTTTCATACGGAAAAAATTAAAATATTATTCAAGTTTTAAAATTTGCACTCTGCAAATATGTTGCCCTCTAGGCAATGGGAATAATGTGGACTAATGGGAAATGCTGCACTGTTAGCGGTGCTGAAAACTTACGATTCGATTCTAATATCGGTTGATTTCGATATCTTTATGTCGCTACGTAACCACCCTGGGTGCTAATGGGAGCTTAATTGGACTTGAATTGAAAGTAGAGCTATTCACCTAAGCGACCACGAAACTATGGATTCAATAATAATATCGACCCGTTTCTAGCATTTTTGATATGTATCCCGACAGTACTCTTTTTCCAGACTGTAAGAAATATAGTTAAAATTGCTCTAGATATATCAGAATTATGTTGAAACACACACATAAATCCACTTTTATATTCTGTATAAATAGAGAGAGAGTGAGTAAGCGAGCGAGCGAGAGAGGGCGACTCAAGGCATCACCACTTCCACATTGCAAAAGCATATATATCAGGAATTGAATTGAAAATCTATGTAAAGACTTTCTGCTGTGGCATGCTTCATAAGGACAATTCCAGTCTGCTCACGTGACCTTTAGGGTTCATGAATTTTTTTTGCGAGCGTTCCGACTTTGGATTCTCTGTTTATACCCTCTGTTTATGCATCGAATAACTTTTCAAGAACATAAATGACATTCTATATTATGAATGTTGAGAATTACTCTCTATATGACAAATAGCTGCAAATAAATACACTACATGATTTATTTATTGCTATTGAACGAGTTTCTTAACTAGTATTTACATCCTCATATATAATACCGACCTACTGTGAAAATTATCTCAGATGTTATATTTTAAACATAATAATTACTATGTTCTGCAATTATTATGTTATATATAAACAACTTATGTATTTTAATGTAATTATTTTATATAATTTTTCATGCATTGCGGAAAATATAATTTTAAAAAAAGTATTGACCCAGATGTGATTCGAACTCACAACCTTATGATTTGAAATCCGACAGCTTACCAATGAGCTAACAAGGACTTCTAGAACTAAGCTTCTAGCGATGTATAACAGATCTAGAGATAATTATGACATTCATATCCATTACAAACGCTGTTTCTGTTCTACTTTGACTTTTATTTTAGTACTCAGGCGATAATTATGTTCTATTTCTTAACTTTGAGCATTCTTTTACATATGGAAAGATTCTTTAACGTATTTAAATGTTCCATTACGTATAGAAAGCTAAATGACAAACAAGCATGTGCTCACATTAATAAAAGGTTTCGAAATATTGTATCATTAAGTATTTCAATCAATGTTGCTTTTTTAAACACTTGGTAACAAGTCTTATTATATTTAAAAAAGAAAAACACATCTGCAAAATTTTTCCCGATTGCAAAGGCTGGCTTGGAGGTTCGAACCTGGCTTACTTTTTCCCGAAGATACCCGAAGCTGGACTTAGAAAATTTTTGCCTCAAAACACCAATAAAGAATGCGCTCAACCTTTTTGAGACAAGGTGTACCTAGGATAGCATTATACCAAGAAGGAACGAAACTACTCTCAAATAATAATGCAATTTGACAAATTTGAGTATAATACCTAAATCTGAAAGTCCCACAGTAAAACGCGAATCTCGATAGGTTATGTTTTAACACATATTTTATGGCAAATTTTAGACTTGGGAATCAAGAAACAGGCTTTATATTAGTATGGTCTTGTATTTTGTTCACTGAGACAGCAATTTAACTGTCCAATGTTTTCGGTTGTTAACTGCCTTCTGCTCCGGCTAGGTTTCAAAAGTTAATTATGATACCCCTGTAAATTTTGGGGTCTCTTATGTTGATGTAATTCTCATATTTCTGCTAGGCTGCTTTGTGCTGCTTCCATAAACCTTATAAATAAAAGTAAAAGAGGCTAATCGTAATGTTTATTCCATAGAGTTGAATCTTGTTGTCAATCTCCTTGTCTTCCGGGAGAATCGTAGTTAAAATTCCACATTCATTATTTTTACCTAATTGATCTTACTTAAAGGTGTCTATCAAGTTATATTACATAACTACATTCTCTTTTACGTAATAGATAGCGTTCATATTACACTTTCATTTATAATTAGTTGCAAAATATATGTAATAATTTTTTTGGCTGAAACTAATACATATATTTAAAAAGGACTGATATCTGTATAAAAAGCCAACGTAAATAATTGCATCCCTTTCCTGCTAAATATCTAGGTTGCCGGGAGCAAGTGTTTGCTGAATCACAAACACCTGCGAACATCCAACTCAATTCACTGACAATTTCAACTAGATAACCATAAAAAAAACGTTATATGACCATGTCACTTAGTAGGTAGATACGAAAAAATGCAGTTAATTCAGGAAACATACCTTCACATTAGAAGGTACGATTTTTAAATATCTTCGTTTCCACATATGATAAAAAAATAAAACTTTTAACTAAACATTTTAGCCGGATTTTGCTACATTTTCCTCAAATGCCCAAAGAGTCATTTTTACTCCTTTCATAATTATTATAAGAATATGTGTTGAAATACTTATTTTTCATCCGACTATCATACAAATTGCAACAATAATCTAAGAATTGTCCCGGCCACTGTGCCTTAGTATTAGAGAGTTCGCCTATTGTTCATGAAATCCTGATTCGATCACCGAAAACTGATGGAGTACGGTTTATGGCTCCATCTCACCATTGTCTCGTTATAATTCTTTACTTTTGCCTCGGATATAATTGTAATACGTTAAACTAAAAGGAAATAAATAAACTTGAGTGGTATCCAAAAATACCTATAATTTCTGCGCTTTCTATAATCGCAAACGAATGAAAATATGTTCGTTTAAATTAAAAACCTATTACCATGGCAGTAGTAATTGGGTCAGATGGTCTCCCTTTTGGCCCCTGGATCTGTGCTCTAGTACCCCAATGACCTAGGTATACTTTGACCTCCCCTCTACATTTTGGCAGGAGTACCTTGACCCATCTCCCAAAATTTTGGTAGGGGTACATAGAAGTAGTAAGGGTGACACATGATTTAACTTTGGACTTTGACCCCTACCTTTGTAACGTGATTGGTCAAAGGTCAATGACCTTGGTCCGGTGCCAATGATTTAGGAGTACTTAGGATCACCCCATCTAAAATTTGGCAGGGGAACTTTGACCCACCCCCTAATTTTAGGCATGGGTACCTAGGACCACCCCCTTAAATTTTGGAAATTGCCAAATCTAAAAATTTGGTGTGGTAGCCTAGGACCATAGTATGTACCTCTATCAGTATTGTGGGTCTATGTGGTTCCCTTTTACGGGTACAAAATTGCCAAAAATTCACATTTTGGAGGTTTTTGACCTTATTTATCCTCTTTGATGAGGTGTTATTACAATATATGGTTTTATATGGGCGTATACAGGGGTCCATTACCTTTCACAAGACATGGGTATGTTAATACAAACTTTAAAATTTTGGCAAGGGGTACCTTGGCTAACCCCCTCAATTTTGGAAATTGACCAATTTAAACATTTCATATAGTATATTTTACTATAAATTTGGCTGGTCCACCTCGTTCCCTTTCATGGGTACAAAATTGCCACATTTTAGTACAAAAACGTGTTTGTTTTTGGCCCAATTTATCCCCTTGGATGAGGTCCTATTACGTTATATGGTTATATGGTCATGTACAGGGTATATTCCCTATCATAAGACATAGGTACATTGATGCAGACCCTTTAAATTTTGTGGGAGGAGTACCTTGGCCCATCCCTTAAATTTTGGAAATCGCCAAACTTAAACATTTGGTATAATAGTACTTGACCCTAATATATATTACTATAAATTTGGGTTGTCCACCTCTTTCCCTTTTAGGGGTACAAAGTTGCCAAAATATAAACATAAGCATACGTAGTACCACGTGTTTGGTTTTGACCTAAATTATCCCCTTTGATGAGGTAATTTTACCTTATATGATTATATGGGCGTATACAGGGGTCTATTACCTTTCATAAGACATGGGTATATTAATGCATCCGTTGAAATTTTGGGAGGGGTATCTTGGCGCACATCTTAAATTTTAGAAATTGCCAAATTTAAACATTTGGTATAATAGTACTGGGCCCTAATATATATTACTATAAATTTGGGTTGTCCACCTCTTTCCCTTTTAGGGGTACAAAGTTGCCAAAATATAAACGTAAGCAATACGTAGTACCGTGTTTTGCTTTGACCTAAGTTATCCCCTTTGACGAAGTACTATTACCTTACATGAATATATGGGCGTTTAAAGGGTTCAATTTAATATCATAAGACATAAGACATAATTGATGCACCCTTTTTAAAATTTGGCAGGGGTACATTGACCCACCACTTCAGTTTTGGAAATTGTCCAATTTAAGCTTAGTACAGGACCCCAATATGTATCATGATAAATTTCGGTGATCCTTTCATGCGTACAAAGTTGCCAAATTTTTAGTACAACCACGTGTTCGGTTATTGACTCAATTTATCCTCTTTGATAAGGTTATAGGGTATGAACGGTTATACCCTTTCAATTTGGTAGGACCCTTAGGGTGTCAAATAATAGTATGGTCACGTGATCGATGATTTGGTATTGATGCGCGACGGATCCCTGGTCAATGTTCTCTACGAATTAGGTGGAAATATTGAACATGATTTATGATCAGGATTCTCGTCTTACATCTCACAATTCTTTAGGAGAATCTGATAACGTTGTATGTATCATATTCATGGAATGAACAATAAAAACACACAGATAAGCATAAATTGTATTTTACTCATTTTTCTGGTTTCTTCTTTTTCTTTCTTGTTACACTAAGGTATTGACATTCTTAGTATATTGAGCTGGGTTTCTTCATTAGACCTCCTCCTCTTCTTGATTGTGATTATTTGTTTCCATGTTTTGAAGCATGGTTTGCAAAGCTTCGTTTTGTGAATTCTGTAAAAAGAACGAGGAAAAAAAGATGATTAGTATAGAAATAGATAATGATAAAACAAATACACTATCAATGATAAATATTATAAAATTACCTGGAAGGTATATTGTAATCGGCTACGATCATTAACCATGGGTACTGTTGTGAACAAGTATTGAATTTCACGCAGAGATTTTCCTGAAACTTTACAGCACAAATAAAAATAAGCATAATAGACACACACTGATGAACCAAGACTTTATATTTGGCTATTATTATATTTATAGTACATACATTATATTTATAAAATATACAATGAAGTTTTAAGAATGCAATATGTTATGGTACATAAGGAGGAAGGCCATAGCTGTCAAAATATTCTCGAACACCGCGATTATCAATATAAATTGCAATCCATTGGCTTCCTAATTTTGTGGATGGATCTGTATTTACAATGAACGCCAGAGGAAGAGAAATCCGTGAGGGCAACTCTTCGTTTGCAAATACCCCGGTAAAATGATTTCTGAATAATGGACTACCGTTTAAAGCACTAGCTACTTGTAATGTATTCAACATCGTGAATGGAAATGATACATAACGTATACGTACCTCGTGTAAAGGAATCAGTGTGTCTTTGCATGGGTTCACAAAAACTGTTATAATTGATTCATTGATTTCTGCGGACAATGATGTTGGCGACATGTTTCTGTTAATTTTATGTGTGTTTAGTGGAGTTTCAGTGTATTTCTAAGAAAGACAGAGACGTGTATATGTTCTAACAAGAAATATGTGCGTAATGAACTTGCACTCAGAACTGTCTGCAGCCAACTGATTGATGTTTAGCTACATCAGCATTATATGGATATTGTGTGTTTATTGTAATTGTTTTCTTTATCTTGTAATAAAGTTACGAGAGACACCTTTCTGACTCCTCCCAACACCTAAAACCACACCTCCTATGACGTCTGGGACTCGCTTTTTATGTCAACGAGAATAGTTGCCGAGCCTGGGGGCTCTCCTTAAATAGACTCGGTTACTTCCGTCTCGGGGAGTAGCGATACAGATTTGAAGCCGGGAGTAACGGTTCGGAGTTGAAGTTAGTTTCGGACTCCTTCTACGAACTGGTAAATGCCCGCAGTATCTTGCCAGTAGTCCAGAACCTGATCCATAGAGAGTGAGCGAGACACCAAGAGACCAGAGAGGAACCAACGCACGCCTGGACGTCATAATGATGGTACACCTTTCCTAACTGATAATACTATCCCAAACCCTGTCTCTCTTCTTTTCATAGAAATTCTTCGCAAATTATTCTAATATTCTCAATGATCTTTTTCTTCAAAGGACAGCCGTCGAATCCAGTACCTGCATTGCGAGCTAAATTCCACACTTTAGTTCTTCTGACGGCTTGTGTGTAGGTGGAGTTTCCTTTCATTTTTCCTCCCCCACACAAACTTTATATGGTGGAGATGTGGCTTTCTACTCTTTCTTTTTATTCCTGCTAGTGTCCTACTTGGTGGAGAATTCTTTTTGTCCTGTTAGTTCTATCTCTGCATGTTTTTAGTTCAGTCTTCTAGTAGTGCATGTTTTTCTTGTTTTCTTTTCTGGCCAATAGCTGTTGTTGGAGCAGGCATTTCAGTGCCGAGTCTAGACTGGTTTTCTTGCGGGAGAGTAGCACACGCATCCCGATCGAGACCAGTTATTGGGCGTATCTCCGCAACAGACGGATGGTTTCCCCAGAGTGGAGGCCAATAAGCTCTCTTGTCTATTGGGTCTTTCGCATTTCACTACTTTTGCAGTGAGGCATTTTTGCCGAGTCTGTGCGAGGTTTATTGCGGAGGTACGGACGTACCCCGAGCAGAACCTTGCTAAGGGCGTAGCACTGTACGAGGAGGGTTTCACCCTATCGTGAATGCTCTTTTGGTGTGCGTCTTACTTTCGAGCGAAAAGTACTACTCTAGCGTCGAGGCCTTTTGGTCGAGTCCGCACACGGATGTCATTGCGATCAGATGGAACTTCTGACCGATCCGACTTCCTTGTTTAGGGGCGTAGTAGCGCTAGAGTCCGAGAGGTTCTCCTCAATTGGAAAATAGCTCACCTATGTTTCCTCTTATTTTTAGCATGACACTTGGGTCCTGGCGAGATGTTTTTTTCCTAACTCTTTCCGAAGTATAGTGCGTTTCTTATCCTTTTGTGTGTATTAGCGTATTTTCGGTATTATTTTATTATTTTTAAGTTAATTATTGGAGTTATAGTATTAATGTGATGTGTAGTTGAGTGCCCAAATTCTTAGAGATTTTTGTCTATGTTGCGTTACTTACATGATGAGTTAGGTGTGCCTACAGAAGAAATTTTAGACCATAGCAATAGTGTATATTTTGAGCCTGCCGCGTGTTCTTCCCCAAAGTCCGCTAAGGTTACGCGCCAATATTTGTATCCGATACCTTCTCCGAGATTTATTTGGTCCTCCTCGATTTCTTCAAGACCTAAACTATCAGATATGGCATCTGCAACGAATAATGCAGGAGGCGAAGGTCGTGTTCAATATATGAATTATATTATTAGACCTGAGCCGTTTTATGCTCGTTTCGGGGAGGATGTGGATAGATTTTTGATAAAATACGAAACTGTGGCCGAAGTCAACGGCTGGACAGGAGCCCGTAAGAAGTTAATTTTAGGATCATTACTGAAAGGAGGTGCTGAAAATTGGTATTCAGCAATTGGGTCAAAACCCGAATCCGCGCAGTGGAATTATGACCAGTGTAAAGAACGAATCCGTCAAACTTTTAAAGATCATGCGCTTCGTCACTTTACTGTTGCGCAGATGAGAGCTAGAGAGCAAGGTACGAATTAAAGCGTGATGGATTACGTTTACTCAAAACAGGATCTCATTCTTAGATCAGATCCTACAGCCTCAGAAAAAGCACAAATACAGTACATTATTGAAGGTCTTCAACCTGAATATTTTCGTGCTGTTATTAAAAAAGAATATGAAAATCTCGCTGCGCTCGTCGATGAGTTAATATTAGAGGAAAAAGCACGATTGCTGACAAAGAGGAAGGAATTGGATCAGTTCATTAAAAAGAATTCAGTGCTTTTGCAGTCTGCCTTGGTCAACAATAAGCCGACAGACAGCCTTCCTTATGTAACAGCTGCTGACGCAGCATATAGGCAGCAAACAGCTGTAAGAGCTGCTGACTCGCCACGAGAGCAAACGCAGAGTAATGACGTCAATGGCCGTCTCCTTGAATTACAGCAACAATTATCCAAGTTAACGTTGCAGGTATCTGCCTTTTCCGATGACAATAAAAACAAAAACAATGGCAATGGTTCACGCAATAGACGAAATAATGGTAGACGAAATTTTCCACGTAATAACAGGCAACAAACCAATGATAATGGTGCCAATAGTTTTCATGTGCCCCAAACCGATCCTAACCGGTCCGAATCAAATACAGGGTCGTCCCAAAACAACGACTCCTCAAAAAAGGGACCTATTATCTATTTTCGATGCAAAAGCCGTAATCATATCGCTAGATATTGCAGGGCGACTTTAAACTAACTGCTAGGGTAGCAAATTGGACCATTGCTACTCGTTCTCTCCGAATTACGGTTCCTCTTTTCACCTAGAAAGAGTTGCCTCATATTAGTGTTATTATGGGAGGAGTCCAGAGTAACTTTATGCTCGACAGTGGAAGCCAGGTCAGTTGCGTCGGTTCCAATTTAGTCCCGGAAAGTGCTAGGAGATATCGCATCAATACTCGTTTACGGGGTGTTACTAGCAAGTTTATACAGGTCTCTGAGTTGGCGATTCTCCAGTTTGATATTAATGGGAGACGTTTCTCTCATGTGTTTCGAGCTATTCCATACTTTGACTATGGTCCCCTGCTTACAGCTGACTTTTTGAATATTCATAGAGCCTTAATTGATTACGATAGAAATACTTTTACTCTTTCTCATTTTGGTCGTTTACCGTCTCGTTCATTGCCGAGGCGAAATTTGGAGGTGCATTTGTCCAAAGTCCTTACAAGTAAAGTTGCTAGCTGTTCCACTCCTGTTTTTCGAGTTTGTGAAAATACTGTGTTGCCACCGCGGTCACATACTTTGGTCCGTCTCCGAAATTTGCTTGACATTACTGGAAAAAAGTTGTTGTTGTAACCGTCTCAGCGAATTGAAGAGTTATTGGGAATTTTTATCCCACGAGTTTTGGTAAATGGTGAGACACCAGTCATTTATGTGACCAACCCCACCACCACCCCAGTGAAGTTACGCATGGGAACAGTTCTTGCTCTGGCAGAGGACTTTGAGTAGGTGCCTGTTGATTCGGATGAAGTTGTGGCAAACACCACGGAGGAATACACCCCACCACCAGAGCAGATTATTTCTAAAGTCCAGGATAATGTTGCGCTGGTGGTCGATCTCTAGGAGTTAGGAAAACTCGCCATACTCAATACAGTTTGCAGGTGCTGCTAATTTCTCTTGGAATTGAACTTCCAATCGGATGGCTCCATGTCGTTGTAAATTCCAATAGTGAATCTCCAGCGGTAGAGTCGGGAGTTAGCTCAAATACAAACAGTGTATATCCATTCTTGTAGTCGGCTCTTGGAATAGTATTTCCAGTATTGGTAAAATGTATGCCAGAGCCTGATAACAATGTGTGGTACGATGAAATGCAGAGATTTTCTTCAAAGCTGGGTTGCAATGGTTTGGAAGGTACAGCTTTTCCATCCACGTACTATGTAAAGAAATTAATGTTTAGATGTTGAAAATCAAATGGATTGCTGGTAATTGTTCCACTGCGTGCTTCATTCGATGTAAATCCTACAATAATACGATTTGTCAAATGTTGCCATAAACTGGTTATCAATAGTTTTGGATTGTATATTGTTCGGGATTGTAAATGATTTCATTTGAACCCTTGTCAGAGGGTACTTTGCCGGTGTAAATTGTAAAAGTTTATTGTGTGCCAATTTGAGATTAGAGCTAATTCTTACTTTCTTCACCTGCAACGATGCATCTAGAATATTGATTTTTGCATTGACACTTCTTTCACTGGCCATGAGACAAAAATTTGGTTTTGCAGAAATATGTTTCACACGTAATTCCACTCCATGAATTAAAAATTTATCTTGATTAAAAATGTCACAATTAAGATATCCAATCATATCGAATTTCATACTTTGTTTTGTCAGTTCACAGCGTTGTTGAAATCCTTTGTTCTCACTGGAGGTTTCGTTCATATGACCAGCCGTACCTTGAAACCACATTGCTGTTTGTAAATGTGTATTTTTAGTTCCATAACTATAATTGAGCAGTTTTTCCAGGTACGAACGATATGGATGTTTATGTGACGGAAATGAAATCTGTTTATTGTTCAACTAGATTTGTACTTCACTAAGCATAGCATTTAGAAAATCATTGACAGGTGCAATTGCTTTATCCGTTTCGGTGAAGGAGGAAGCATCTGATTTCTCAATTTGTGCTTGGATGTATCCTAGTCGCCATAAGTGCCTTTACATCGCAGTGACGGGTATGTGACCGCGCAGTACTCCAAGGAAGGGATGGTTGTATAAGAATTTTTGATTAATTTTAAAGAGTTTTTATTTTGACTAGGGAATTAACATAGGTATAGGGAGTAAAAACACAGATTTGAAGCATCAGTGCACGAAAAGATTCGTATTCTCAGTTTTTCTATTTATTGTTTTATATGTTAAGTTAAACACTACAATACGTATCACTGATATCGCAGATCGTATTATTTTGTAAAATCGTGTCTGTAATCTTTTGTCAAAACATTCATCTCCAGACATGATGTAGAGAGAAGAGAAAGAGATAAGACATATATGTATAATTACTCAATAAGTAATTATAAGTAAATTAGACTCAATAAGTAATTGTAGAAATTAGTTAAAGGACACGTAAGAGAGCGAAAAGGAGGTCTAGAAGTCTGAACTTTTTAGAAACGTCCTAGATAGGTGAAAATATAGTTAAAAATTGCAAAAGGTATCATGTAATTTATCTTTCTTTTCTTATATCCTAGTATACTTTTTTCTTTCACATCTCTATTCAGAATTACGAGATAAAGGTGATGAGAGAAACATTTCCATCTCAAGAATTATATCAGAAAAAAATCATTTGACTTAGGCTAGATTCGAACTCGTAGCCCTTGAATCCATAAGTCTGCGCTCTACCGATTGAGCTAACAATTGCTGTTGCAAAAGCCTGATTTCTACAACTACCGGTTGCAGAATGGTGTGTATTAACGAAATTGGCCGAGATAATAATAATAATAATAATAATAATAATAATAATAATAATAATAATAATAATAATAATAATAATAATAATAAAGATGATGAACAGAATTTAAAAAGTCACATTGTTAAAAGTTTGGTGTGCGAAGTTAGTCCTAATATGAGATTTTATTAATTATATATAATAAATGTAAGCGTGGTTTATTCGTGCGTGCTATTCAAACTGCGCAACTCATAAGGGTTGTACGCGTATGGTACAGTAGCCATGCGTCCTCCAACCGTGAAGAAAGATTCAGTTTGAACCGATGCGTGTCCTAAGAGGAAGGAGGAGATTCAAAGAAAGAAAGGTGGTTTAGAAATTATGCAAAAATAGAATATCTCACGAGGTGAGGTGATATAGAGTTCAGCGTGTCTTTCAACTGTGACTCTATACAAGATATGCATCTACGACGTAACGTGGAACCCGAACCACACGACTGCTGCCGGGAATCGAAACCCATATCACCTCTAGCTCTATCATGGGAGACACAGGGACATGTAAAAATAATCGAAAATAAACAATATTAATGTTAAATCCATAGCTTTCGAGGTCCTAAAAATTCCTAATTGAAAGATATTAGTGTCTATTCAATAGTTTTCGGGGTCGCTGAAGTGAATAATGACACTCCAGATAGCATAAAAGCCGAAGTTTTTATTCGTCGTTAGCGGCAAGTTAATTCATTTGCTTCTGCTGGAAATGAATTCGTACTATTTCATTCCGATTCAAATATGTATTCTACTGGGAAAACTAATCTCAAATATATCTTTGAAATATAAACCTCTTCTTCCCGTGCAACGCCGGGTATTTCAATTAGTAAATAAATAATTTAAGAAACAATGAGTATATTTAATGGAAACAGACATATGTACCGGTATTTTTGAATGTTGTATATGAATTGCTAATTCATACTTTATCTAGTAGAAAATGGTGCATCCATTATATATTTTGAAGCAATAGGGAGAACTATTGGAGGTGTATTTTATTTATCTACTGTCGAATTTAGTGTGGAATAATTTCAAATAATTTATTTCGAAACTATCGAGACGAGACAGAGACCGCTATTTGTCGGTTGAAAGGAGACTAATACTGTAAATAGTCTCGTATTGTCTCGTTTTTAATACCAGTCCTACTTCGGGGTTTGTTCTCTAGTAACTGGTTGCGTAGTGCACCTACAGTATATAAGACGTCGTATATTTAAATGTTTGAGAACTTTCCCCACCTCCACTTGACGGATCGTTCTAACTAAAACTACCAGACCGTTTATGTAATTTTTCGTTTAAGTACAGGTCCTATCCTTATGTCAATTATTTTCTTGCAACAGAGAATGAAAAATGTAACAGTTATAATGTTGATCGCGCATAATCCTGTATAGATAAAAGGCAGTTTATAGAGTGTCGGACTCTGTGGCGTAAAACCAGTAGTTACTGGCTTGGTAAGTTCATCACTGAACGCGTTTCCGTCATATCGTGCAATAACGTCACCTTTCACACATGCTCGGGACAGGACCACAGGAGGAGTAGCGCTGTTGTTTGCTTACTCGGTGCTGTTTATTCTCTTTGGAACCTGATGGGAAATTACTGCTTTCTCCTTACTTTCAGCTGTTTTTGCTATTTCTAATTTAGATGTCTATTATATTAGTGGAATTTTATTCCATCATGGAAATATATTTTATTTCTTTTTAAATGTAAAATAAAAAGAAAAGTCTATTTGGACAAGTTTCCCCACAACTAGACATGCAAGGACTGGGAAAAAACCCGGCTTTTTAAAAAAAAAACTCGTTTTTTTTGCTTCGCTTTTTTGGTTGGGAGATGTTGGGCTTTTTTCAAAATTCTGCTTTAAATTGATAAAGCAGACTTTGTTTCGCTGCTCAATAACACAAAAAATCATTTAATTAATGGTTGATGCTGATAATAATATAAAAACTCGAAAATAAATCATGAATTTCGAAAAGATATTTCAAACAATTTTACTTCAACATATTTACATTATGAATTCCAAAGGATTAACCAATGTAAATATGTTGAAGTTAGAATATAAGAATTTTCTAACATCCTATATACAAAAGTAAGCAGGGTTGTCAAAGTAAGCAGTGTTGTTTCTGAAAATGCCAAAAACCCGTTTTTGGGAGGGGAGTTTAAACCAAGTTTTTTGATTTAGATATTTTGCTTTATGTATTTATATTACATTTTCACAGAAATAAGTTTGTTTCGCCTTAGTGTTATTATGCAACAACGGGGTTATGTTGGAAGAGGTCCCATAAGCTTAAAGAAGTCCGGTCAGTAAATTTCTTAAATTGAAAAACTTCCGCTCTAGCCATCGGGAAAATCCCGTCATTACATTAAATGTAAAACAATAACGTCAAAATCCTGTTATTGCTTTGCATGTAAAATTTAAAGGTCAACCTATCATAATCAGTACGCTAAAACTGAGGTATTAAATTACAAATTTACTATGTAGATATCATTGAAAGTCCAATCCAAGCTAATGTCGGAAGCTACGTAGGCAATCGAAAAATTTTGCCAATTTCTATCAATATATTTAAGCAACGTTGGCTTCTTTATAAAACAACAGGCATTCACGCATGCAGAAATATAATTTGGTTTCGTTTCGTGTGTTTAGGCTTAACATCCTTACGTAATACCGAGGTTATCAAGGAGAAGAATTTCGCTTAAAGCGACATCCGAACCGCTACTTGGTTTACGCATGAAAGAAGGATTGTGTTTCGACCGAGAATTGAACATGGGACACCTTAATTAAAAGTTGAAAAGGAAATAAAACTAATGCAGATGGTTTGATGTGGGGAAACGTCACCATGAAGTTCACACGATTCGCATTTTTCGTTCTTTTTATTTTTTTTTTGGTTTAAACCAGTTATTAAAAAAACAGCTAGTATAAACCAGCCAACCTTAAAAGTAAATACTTCTTTAAAAAATTACACAAATAAGTAAGAAAATTGTATGTAGTATTTTTATTTCAAAATATTCCATAGTCTCTTTTTGAAACAAAATAAAATTAAAATAAAACATATGATATACACTTAAAGGCTGCACATCTACAGCTTTTGGTTCTGTATATTCTTGAAATTCTACAGTTAAGTTTTATATAACCATCGTCACGGTTTACCCAATCCTCAACTTTTCTGAATTTTTAACAAGAGGGATTCAACATAACATTACAGACCCCCCCCCCAAAAAAAGAAGGACTATGGAATATATTTGAGTTAAGCTAAATACAACTGCACAACAAACATGACTGAGTGGTTAGCTTTTGCGCTTCTATCAGGAAGGCCGGGATTCAATCCAGCATTCGACCATTCTGACAAAGCTTTTCTTCATTCCATCTGTGAATGTAGAAATAGTGCATGTACTGTGAGTTGACTGACATCCTTTCTTATTGTTTTTAAATCGTTATTATTACTAATTACTAGCAGTGACAGTTTTGCGAAGGTTAGGGGAGCGGTCTTTCGGACTGAAGCGTGTTCCCCAAAGTTACGGAATGTCTAAAACAAACGAAATATCTATTAGTTATGTCTTTACTCATAAACTTTAAGCTCCCGTCGAATAAGAATTACGAATGTTTTGGAAAACTAAACATTAGTAAGAAAAACCTCTCCCAAAATACTTTTTTTCTAAATCCGCCACTGATTCTCAGTATAAAATGATCTTCAAGGTTGTATCAGGAAGATTATTGCTAAACATATAAACGAAACGAAATATCAGTTATGCCTGTACTCATAAATTTCAAGCACTTCCCAAATAAAATTAGGACATTTTAGAAAACGAAACAATGAGAGAAATCTCTCCCAAAATACTTTTCTAAATCCGCTACTGATTATTCGTGTAAATTGGTATTTAAGATTGTATGCGGAAAATTATTGCAAAATCATTGCACAGCTACAGTATAACAGAAATGTGGAAGTACGGTTTGACGGATATATTGAAAAACGTACGCTTTGACGCATATATAAGAAACATAAACTTTTGCGCTAGAAGCTAGAGTACTCAGCTCTTAGAAATGAAACACGGATGACAGACTAAAATTATCTAGAGAAGAAAAAAATGTCGATAACTCAAAAGTTAAAATAAAGTTAAATAACCTCTAAAATTGCTCTCAAATACTACATTCTTCATGTTAGCTTTAATTCGTAAAACATGTGCTCCATCCATCTTGATGGTGAATTTCAGAGCGAAATATCGCATGTAGGTCATGGAATTCTTATCTAACTATAGAATATACTATAAGAAAGCTATTTAGATATAAAAATCATGAAAATGAAAAAAGCCAAAATTTCCAAAATTCTCGTTTTTCCCCCAAAAAACCGGCTTTTTATGTGGAAAAAACATCGATTCAAAAAGCCGGCTTTTTTGCATCTCTACCCACAACTCTAGAGGTATTGTCTTGGGTGCGCTTTTCATTTCTTTTCCTTTAAGGCCGCGGTGGATCAGTGGCAGATCTTTCACCTCTAGTGCTTGGGGCCTCGGGTTCGATCCCAGCCCCCGCCAATTGAACTTTGTGGCGGACGAACACCGTGTGCGTTGGTTTCCTCGGGGTTCTCCCATTTCCTCCCACTCTCTTCATTTCATTCATTACTCATCATCACCGTCTCCTTTAGCCTAACCGGCACAACCGTGGGACGTAAAACTTAAAGATTTCATTTCATTTCTTCAACACAAATGCAATTAAAACCTGACTCTGAGAGCGCAAGAATGTTATCTTGTTCGAAAGGTCAGTGATTTTGTGTCGAAGGTAATGTCACGCGAAGAGACAGGCTGCGCGTGGGCTTACCTTGTCTTACGTTTGGCAACATTGCTCTTGGTCAAGTGGTTTATTGCTTATGCCTTTAGGTATTTGCCCTAAAGCCATACAGCGAGCTGTGTGCGTTCTGTTACTCCCTCCCTGCCCCTCGCAGTGTTTGCGAAAATATTATTTGCTTTTCATGCATTGGGATAAGGGGTAAGACATACCTTGGGACAATGGAAGGGAGTAACATATAAACTGATCGAAAACGACAACCGATGTTAATGTAGAGTTCATAGTTTCGAGGTCGCTGAGATGATTAGGCGTAAAGCTATCAGCTATTTTCTATTAGTGGTTTCTTCATATACGTCTACCAAGTTAACGACCCTTGACTTATCCGCGTACAGTAGTTGGTTAGTGTGTCCTCGATGGCTATTTTTACTTTTTCCATGATCATCCCATACCATACAGTATTTTTTTATGTTTTGAAAAAGCTTGATTTTATCAATTCGTTAAACAACAATGTTTCTTTTTTTCTAACCATGTTTCTTAGTATTATCCTCTTCATTCTAACTAATTTAAATATTTTCAATAATTCAGAATTTTGACTAAAAAATGTTACAATGATCAAGATTTGTATAAGAAGAGGAGCCTTCATTTCTAATCATTGTCATAAACGGAAGGGAAAACTTATAAAAAATTGAAATAACTTAGTAGACGTAGAAAATCGAAAGAAATAATGAACATCAACTATTAGTTGACTGTTAGAAGTATAGTAGATATAGTTCTCAACCCAAGTAGAAGATGCACTCTTTGCTTCATGAAAATAATAAACATTTTTGAAAAAGAATTACAGAAAAGTAATTTGAAGATATTTACTGAGCGAACGAAGGTTACTGGTTAGTATTGACGCTTCGTAATTGAGAGTCTCCCGGTTTAAATTTCGATACGAGGCATCCTGACTAGTGATTTTGCAGTACCACTAGGCGAATACCAGGATACCTTTAATACATAAGCCTTGGCAAATTTTCTTGAAATCTTTGTTCTTATGTTGTTAATGTTTCAGTGTGAAATGGCATTTTGCTGCATGGAAAATATTTTTAGTAAACAAAATATAGTAGATGAATGGTTAGTGTAAAGGACTCCTACTTGTATGCTTAGGTTCAAATCCCGACTGTTCTTATTGATTTTTTCTTTTAGCTACGCTCATATTTTGCACTCCAGAAGTTCAATTTTGAATTAAATGTAGTCGCAGCTAGTTTAAACTGAAATTATTTTCAAAACTATTTGCTATTACATGTTTTTGTTTTACTTGCGATGTTTCAACTTAGATATTAGATCTTAGAACCCTAATGTAACTCATTTCCCTACGTCATATCATGATTAATGTTTTCACAACAACGATAGTCGGGCGGTAATACAGAATTTCATTGTTACTGCAGGGCCGGATCTTGAAGCCTGCGAACTACGCGTTCGCAGGAGGCGCCAGGTGAACAGGGAGCCAAATTAGAAAAATAAATTTTGTTTTAAATGTAAATATTTATTTAAAAAAATGTTATGATGAAACGTTTTCCTCTTATAGCTTCAAATAAATATTGTACAGACTGAGATACAGATAAAATACATCAAAAGGACAATAAAGTCGAATATTTGCGTGGTTGGCTGTAAAACACCCTTTACAAATGAAATGGACTCGTACATCAATTGATGCCAATACCACACGCACAAGTGATGCTAGTTTGAGGAAAATTTCCACGGCAGAGGATAGACCTTTCTAAACAGGGAAATGGGATATTTTACGAATATGAGATAAAATGAAGGTAAATTTAGCTTTCCAATAGATGTTGTATTAAGCACAATGACCGTAGAGCTAAAGACAGTGGTATTCTTTCCCCAATCCCACCATATGCACAAAATAAAAATATAACAGACTCTTCATTCCTTCCTCAACAATCCTTCCGACTCCTTGCTAGAGAATATCATTGCCAAATATGTTTCTTAGAATCCGAATGGATCAACAAACGAAAGGAATTCAACCGCAAGTATTGTTTATGGATTGGGTGGCATTATCACAGTAGAAAGAAATGTCGCCAAGGGTGCTCCTCCATCTTGTCTTAAACAGTGTCTTCGCATAGTACTTTGGTTCAATGACCTCAGTTAAGGGTTGAGAAAGATCACCGTAAATGAAATTCACATTATCAAAGTTGAAGCAAGCATGGGCGCCCAAAAGGGGTCGAGGGGGCCGGGCCCCACCTGGCTTAAGACAAGTATAATATATATGTATAATTTCTTAAGATTTTCTTAATACAAATAAAAATACGAAACGTAATATACCAACCAGGAAGATGACCCCTCTAAAAAATTCTTTGGGCCTCCATGCAAGCAAGTAGGCTTTTCTTGTCCATTCGCCCAGGGAGTGGAGCGAATACTAAGAAAAGACGGGCGGTACAAATGGATTTTTTAAAAATCATTTCTGAGGGAAATTTTAACTTAAGTTCCTAATGGCTGAAATCGCTGTCCACTGCTTAATGCTCACTTTGTTTAATATCTATTAGTTCATTTGTCGTTCGTCAAGATTTTCATTTCTATCCTAAGTCATTTCGTTTTTGTTTTATTTTTTAAATTTATAATGATGTGTGCTTTCACTTTTTAATAGTACTTTGTTTTTCATGTAATAATAATGAGCAACGATATAAAACCAAGTGAGCATTTTATCGGAAAAGAAAGCTACAAAACATGAAAGAAGATAAGAGGCAACCGAAGGCTCTAAAAGGTTTCTTTCGCGTTCTGGACAAAATTATACAAATGTTGAGGTGGGGAGTTGTCGATACCAGTCACTGTTAACGAAGCATTTGCAGGTCGACATTCTTTTGAAACTGTAAGATTATTTTACCTGATTGCAGTAATTTATTTGTTGAAATAAAATGGGACGATACGGTCATTTCTGTTACGGGTCTGAATTAAATTTCATGTATTTCAAAATATGTTTGAATACAATTAGTTTTCACGCGGCATATAAGTATATAACTTGAACGGATATAATCGAAAGCGATGAAAGGTCATTTGGATGACAAGTAGTTTTTTTTTTCAGTACTCTCACTTTCAATCACAGCAGCATATACAGATGCTTGTTTTATTATAACAGTATAACAATAATTATTAATCCGTTCTCTGTTATTAAATTTAGATGGAGCGATATTTTAAATTAGTAATGATTCTAATGCAAAGTAGGGTTTTGTTTATTAGTTACTTGTGTTCAGGGATGCACCAACATAGGTGCTAGGGATGCCCACGAGACGAATCGAGACAGGATTTTCCAGACAAAATTCGAGTCGAGACACGGTTCTTCCAATAGAGAAATATACATTTTTCGAGTCGAGACATCACTTTTACAACACATTTTCAAGACGAGACAGCTACACATCTTGTCTCGTGGGCATCTTTAATAGGTGCAGTGTTACTTTCAGAAAAAATCTTCCGGGGGGGTACACTTAGTATTCAGAGGGCCACTGCTGCTACTCTTTTATTTATTATTATATTACAGACGTATTATTTTGATCTCCTCCCGGGGAAAATTGCCCCCCTAAAAATATGTGTGGACGAAACACTGCACAGGTAGTCGGAGAGTCTGGATCCTTCAATTAGCACAATTTCAGGAGCAGATACACAAAATTATTTGCATTTGTAGGCTATTCCGAAAAATCTTCGGACCCAAAAGAAAAATCTTGGGTGCATCTTTGCTTGTGTTTACATTGTGTTACTGCCTAATTTCGTACGTTTATGTTGGAAAGAAACATGAAAGAATTGAATTGTTCTATAGGCCTAAAGGGCCCTGAAAAGAATTTTTGCGAAGGAACCTGATTTTAAAGTGCTGCCACTGGATCGAGAACAAATTAAATATCAATTAAGACACACACTTTTGTCATTTGTTGTGTATTGAACTAATTATTTGAAATCAAGTACATCTCAAGAACGATTAAATGGACTAGCTTTGATGGCCATTGAAAATTACATTCTGAATGAAATTGATATTGATGCAATAATAAGAGATTTTGCCAAATTGAAAGCCAGAAAAGTGTCTTTATAACAGGAACTTTACAGTAACAAAGAAACGAGAAATTAAGCTAACTACCATATTTGTATCACTAGAAAACACTATTTAAATATGCTTTTAATGCAGTGTAAGAGCATATCTCTTTGTCAAAATCAAACCTGCGATAATGTTAGACTTAAAGCTCATTAGTTTTATTCTATTTCGACTTTTATGTTTCAACTGTATTTGTCAAAATACATCTTAGGTATACATTTTAGTTGTTTCCTGTGCTTATTAAATAAAAAAATATATAAATTATTAAAACTGGAACTTTGGTCATGATTCATCCACAGTTAATTAGGTTAATATATATATATATATATACAGAGAGAGAGAGAGAGTGAGTGAGAGAGAGAGAGAGAGAGAGAGAAAGAAAGTTTTGATTCAGAAAAAAGTACAATTGAACGTACGTGCAACATGGGCTCCTGGAGGGATTTCAAACGAATTTAGTATACGTATACATTACCATCTGAACAATTTAACCCTAAAAATGCTTTCGATCACTGAAATAAATTCTTGCCTACGCTCCTGTAAAGCAGTAAGAATTTTAGGGACTGATCATGGGGTAATGCCTCCCTGGAGCAACGACAGTTCCCCAGAAATCATACCTCTGATAGGTCCGGATGTGACACCAGTATTTGTGTATTACCACTCCTCACTCTAAGTGTATTGAAACTTAAGTCAAAGGAACTGTTCTGAAATCTTCACCGGTTCTCTTCTCTGAAACCGCATGCGAATGGGACCAACCTTGGCCATATATCACATCTGGAATATTACCGTTTATGTCAGAGATCCCAAAAAATATATATTCGACACAAATAAATTATGTTTTCGATTTTATTTTATTTTATTTATTTATTTATTTGCCTGTCACCCTCCCACTCTGACCTCCATGCCAACCAAGGCTTAACTTGAACTTAAGCAACATCGACAGCGTCACTATTCATCTGCGACCACGAAAACTAATACCATAACGATTTCAATATTAATATTGTTCATATTGAGTACTTTTACATGCCACTTCCCCCCTTATTACGGGTGGCTTCAGTGTCTCGCCCCCACAACTATGGAGCAATTTCAACAAACTTACGTATAGCTATAAACCACCATCTGTAAAATAAATGTGCGGGTGACCTTTTTCGGTGAGGAATTCATTAGCTACTTTTCCAATATCAATGTGGTGGCTTTTTTCGCTTTCCATGCTAAACATTGCCGAAGAGCTAAACTGCATTTGCACCACTGTCCTATGAATATAGATTTTAATGGCATTTACTTTACTAAGTGCTTGCTTAGGTGTTACAGGAAAAGTGAGATTCTGTTATAAATGAGTAGGGGTCTAAACAAATACGGAAAACTATTAGCAATTACACTACTCGAAATGAGTTTTCGCAATATAATGGAACAGTATTTTATTCGAATGTGAAGGAAATCATTGCATAAATTGGCCCTTCCCCTCCTTAGAAGTCTAAGCTACAATACGTCTCTAATAATTTTGAATTAGAAATATATGCATCGAGTTTCATATCCTTAACTTTAAGGTCTCCTGAGTTAAGTAAATGAATAACCTTCCTGCTAACGAAAGAGTAAAGCTTTGGGCTTTAATGGTATCTGGAGTGTAATTATTAATTTCAGCAACCCCGAAAACTATTGAATAGACACTCAATAGTTTCTTTCACTCAATAGTTTCTTTCAGACACTCAATAGAATCTTTCAATTAAGAATTATTAAATTTTCACCCCTCGCATTAAACCTCCATGCCGATAATGCTAAACTTTGATGTGAACGATATAGAAGGTTTCATAATTCATGTACTCAAAAACTATGGATTTAACATTAATATCGTTTATTTTCGATTATTTTTGCATGTCCCTGTGTCTCCAGGGGCGCCCATAAAGGGAGTAAGAGGGGGCGATTTCCCTCTCTAGAGGAAATTATACTTTGCAAGATCGAAAACCCAAAAATTGTTTGAATATTTACCCCAAAATTTGCAACTATATTTGAAATGTCGCTTATACTTGCCCCTTTGAAAACCACAATATGGGCGCCCTTGTGTGTCTCTCATAATAGAGCTAAAGATGATACGGGTTTCGATTCCCGGCAGCAGTCGTGTGGTTCGGGTTCCACGTTAAGTCGTAGATGCACATCTTGTAAGAGTCACAGCTGAAAGACACGCTGAACTCTATATCTCCTCACCTCGTGATATATTCTATTTTTGCATAATTTCTAAACCACTTTTCTTTCTTTGAATCTCCTCCTTCCTCTTAGGACACGCATAGGTTCAGACCAAATCTTTCTTCACGGTTGGAGGACGCAAGGCTACTGTACCATACGCGTACAACCCTTATGAGTTGCGCAGTTTGAGTAGCACACACGAATAAACCACGCTTACATTTATTATATATAATTAATAAAATCTCATATTAGGACTAACTTCGCACACCAAACTTTTAACAATGTGACTTTTTAAATTCTGTTCATCATCTTTATTATTATTATTATTATTATTATTATTATTATTATTATTATTGCAATAGCTATATGAAGCAATTATCTCGGCCAATTTCGTTAATACACACCATTCAGCAACTGGTAGTTGTAGAAATCAGGCTTTTGCAACAGCAATTGTTAGCTCAATCGATTTGTCGCTCGTCTCCCCACTACATTACGGCTTACAATATTCTTATTTATCCTGATTTTCATTATTTCCCTAATGCAAAAAATGACAGTGTAATTTGGCTCGCTGCATATACTCTTCTATATGTGCTTACCACACATCGACCGTATCATGTCGATGTGTATTCGTCTTATCTGCGACACCATTTGCAGAAACTTCCTGTGCAATATAAACGAAAACATTTTGCCAATTATTTGGTTGTCTTAGTTTCATAATCTAGTATGTACTTTTCTTACCTGTGAATTGTTATCTATCTTTTAATCAATATGTTTTGTCTCGCCTGAATAACAGCCCAAAGTGATGACTATAAACTCTTTGCAATAATTTGGTAGTCTTACTTTCATAACACTTATGTTTACTGTTCATAATTGTCAATTGTTCCTTCTTTATTTTTTTTATTTTTTTTAAAATTTTTTTTATTATTTTTAATTTTAATTTTTTTTCTTTTAATTTATTCCAATTTACATTTCTATATAGTTTTCTTTTTTTCGGCACATTGTTTCTGAATTACTTCTGTAACTGCCTAATGTAACTGTAATTAAATTGTGAATAAAGTCTTTAAAAAAAAATCGGTAGAGCGCAGACTTATGGATTCAAGGGTTACGAGTTCGAATCTAGCCTAAGTCAAATGATTTTTTTCTGATATAATTCTTGAGATGGAAATGTTTCTCTCTTCACCTTTGTCTCGTAATTCTGAATAGAGATGTGAAAGAAAAAAGTATACTAGGATATAAGAAAAGAAAGATAAATTACATGATACCTTTTGCAATTTTTAACTATATTTTCACCTATCTAGGACGTTTCTAAAAAGTTCAGACTTCTAGACCTTCTTTTCGCTCTCTTACGTGTCCTTTAACTAATTTCTACAATTACTTATTGAGTCTAATTTACTTATAATTACTTATTGAGTAATTATACATATATTACAGATGTCTTATCTCTTTCTCTTTTCTGTACATCGTGTCTTGAGATGAATGTTTTGACAATAGGTTACAGACACGATTTTACAAAATAATACGATCTGCGATATCAGTGATACATATTGTAGTGTTTAACTTAACATATAAAACAATAAATAGAAAAACTGAGAATACGAATCTTTTCGTGCACTGATGCTTCAAATCTGTGTTTTTACTCCCTATACCTATGTTAATTCCCTAGTCAAAATAAAAACTCTTTAAAATTAATCAAAAATTCTTATACAACCATCCCTTCCTTGGAGTACTGCGCGGTCACATACCCGTCACTGCGATGTAAAGGCACTTATGGCGACGAGGATACAACAAGATTTATGGCAAATCAATATATTCATCATTGCTACCACTCACTACAAACTCTTGATGAATTTTCAGCTATTGAACTAATTCGTTTGTAGCCAATAAGACGATTGTCCAGAACATTGGTTTGAGTGGGAAACGTTGAAAAAATTGTCCAATTCACTTTTTACATATTCACAGGATTGATGATGGAAGAAAGCGATCGTTGAATTAATCAAAAATATCTGGTGACGATGCCAATGATCTCTTCTTCTTCTTATGTGATAATTTACCTCTCTTCGTATAACTGATGGTGTTGTTGATCGTTGGGAGGTCAACCTCAAACTGAGAGCAGTCATTCCATTTTCGTTTTTGATATCCACTTCCTAGCATAGTTTTCAACTTATTTCTATCTTTTTCTTGTAAATTTGATTTTGCCTCTTGCATACGTTGATGAAACGATTCTACCAGCGGTTGACTCGAGATCACAACAGCATTAATCATATTGGCAACTGATTTTGTTAATTCTTTTCCCACACTTTTAGCTCCTTGCTTCACAAGTGGTAACACTGAAACAATAAGCCATTATGCAAACTTCCAATGCCATGTCCTGCTTGATAGGGACTTCCCACACAGACGTTGCCGATAACGGATAACGCTTGTGTTTGGTAGTATTGCAAATACGGATCAATCATGACGACGACGACGGAAATGTAGTTTTCTACACACCGTTTCAAATGTGAATGGCATGCGATTACCTGTGCTATCCCTTATGTCGATGTGTATATGCTCAAAATTCATTTTTTCACCGGAACATAAGTGCAGGATTAAAGATTTGTACTGCATGACTTCCAAAAGTACGATTCGCACGATCCATGTTGACAATTCGTAGCAAGACTACAATTGTATCTCCAACAATGACAGATTCAATAATGTCACAGTAGCCGCACATTTGCGATGATAAACCTAATCGTACATCCGGTGTACCTTTTGCATATCTTTTAAATCACTTTTCGGTTCAAGTCTACCA
Source organism: Thermobia domestica (assembly GCF_964235325.1). Taxonomy (NCBI): domain Eukaryota; kingdom Metazoa; phylum Arthropoda; class Insecta; order Zygentoma; family Lepismatidae; genus Thermobia; species Thermobia domestica. The sequence continues at coordinate 192,439,597 of NC_137457.1, forward strand.
TTAAACTAACACTTGGTGAGATTTCTACAGAAATATGGATTTCCTTATTGGGATGCCTTATGAGGCATATATCATTAGTTGCATCATGGGATATAAATAAATTGGTTTGTGTATGATGTGTATTAATTGCATGAATAAGTTCCCGTATATTGTTACAATAGCGTACATGAATCGTTACAACCTTCCACGGTTCCTGCTCATTACTGCATGATGATTTCTAATATATTTTATTGTTCTCACTGTTCATGTTCAGTAAAGAATGTGTACAATGATTCTCTACGATTGCCACATCCCATTTCTGGCGAAACTCTTCACTTCGTTGTAATTTCGTAATATATGAAGTCAATCTATTTTCTGGAAAATAATCCATGAAACTATTACTAAGAAGTATAACGTAAAAATCTTGATCAGGTTCCATTCTTCTTCTTCTTCAATGAAGTTGCAGGAATACATGAATTGAATGAGGTAGGATATACTTCCCACTGGACGAGATACTCCTTACTGCTACTTTTTGTTCTTGTGCGTAATATTTTATCGATGAAGAACATCGAAGGGAGCGGCACTGGTTATAATTCTTCTCTGTAGAAAACACCATCGACGAGTTGATGATTTAAATCCTCTAGTCGATACACTGGTGGGTTTCTTCGTACTCTGGCTTTTACACTAAATATTTCCCACGTCCAGTTCTCAAGATACGTTACGTATCTCAATATACGTACGTTCTCAAAATAACCCTTGTCAAAGATACGTTTTGTTTTACTAATACGAACACTAATAATACTAATGTTTTACTAATAATACTAATAAATCCGCATCTTGTTTTGAACGTTGTAGTTTTTAGTCGTATAAGTTATGCCACACCTCCAGTAAATTGTCTTGAGAAACGTTTTCAGGTGCCATTTGAATACTGGAATGCCGACTTTCATTGTATGCTTTTACAAGTAAAGGCAATAATTTGATGTATGATATTTGATGAAGTATGTTTGATATTTGGTAAAGTATTTCCACATACAATTTTTCAATGACTGATTAAATCTTTCTGCGATGCTGGCTTTAATATCTGGATCCTTTGTTGTCACATGTTGCACGTTGTGTTTCCTGAGAAACTTTATTACTGTCTTGTTGGTATATTCATTTCCTTCAGCACAATTGGTTTCCTGTCCTGGAAAATGACTTCAAATGCATTCACTATATCCTCGGCACTTTTTGATTTTACTGGTACAGCCCACTCGTACCGACTAAACACATCAATCACTGTAAGAATATAGCGGTAATTGTCATTATATTTTTCAAGTGATTCTAAATCATTTAAATCACATTCCCATTGATCATCAATATTGTTGACAAGATAAAAATCTCTACGGAAACGACGACGTACAGGACGATGTAACGATGTAACGGAATGCCATTGGTTATTTGTTTAACCAAAGTTTTATTTTGGCTGGAGGTATAGATTTTCTGTGCTTGCCATTCTTTCTTTGCAGTGGAAAACGATGCAGGATGTGCTGCATTGTAATAAATGGATTTCAACTCTTTGATGATGCTTTGTACGTTGACCATCGTGGCATGATACGTTTTCTTTCTGGTCTAATTTATAAAACATCATCATCTTCTTCTTTGTCTTCTTCTTCTCCGGAAGAAAATAATTCAGATGCAAGTTTTGGTGGTTCAGATCCTACAGATGCTGTTGTACTATTATGCTTAACAATATACTTTAATCTTCATGGATTACCAATCAATTCTTGATGTGTGTTTGACGCTGCAAGGTAGTTGTAAAAATATTCCCAGCCTTGAGGATTAGAATGTTTCCTCGGTCGAGTCGCATCACACATTAAATCTACAATATTGGATCCATGTAGTTTATTATCGTTGAAGTACACTGTTCCTTTATGATCCCACGTAATTGTGTCGTCTTGTTTTAAAGGACGGAATAGTAGTTCGGCTTTCTTACGAGACATTTGTGGTATTGCGGCTAAAATTTCTTGCTTCGTGCTATTATCAGCATTCGGAACCTCACCATCAGGTTTCGTTCATGTAATTGTAAGTGGAATTGGTTCTTCTTGTTTATGCATAACGTAAAGATATTTCTGTAATATTCTATTGTACTGATTCCATTTCTCTTCATCACTTCTCTTCATCATGTATTCAATATAGATTGCACTTCACGATCGAGATTAGATTCTCGATTTTCACTCACACTGGATGATGATGCATGCATTCGTTGATGCATTTCTGGTGGCACTAAAACCATCTTCTTGCTATGTTCCATGATATTTATTGTTTAAAAAAATATTGTATAACACACCTCCTACAACAGGTGCAAGTAATACAGATAAGAATCCTCCTTGTTGTACGGCTAAATGTTTATTCTTTTTATCCAATGATTACGTATTGTCCACGAGATAGCGGAGCGTGTTCTTGTATCGCTTTAATCTTGCCTTCTGAGCACTTGTCAGTGGAACATTTCCTTTTAAGACATTATAACAACATTCACAAATACTATGAATTAATGAAGAGTCCGCATTGGCAAGAATAGCTTTAGGCAAATTTGGTTCAGCTTTGTGCAGAGCACGTAACAGATCAGCGTGTTTCACTGTAGGAGACACCATGACCGACTAAGTCATCCTTTTCACATGCACAATAATTTAAACATATTTTGTTAGTACGTAAACGTAATGATGCGAATCGTCGGGAAAATATTTGTACGAAATCGCATTTCATCGGGTGTATCAAGTTTAAGACCCATCAGTAAATAGCCATGTGGACTTCTTGTTGCGTCTGCATAACTTTCTTGTAGAAACAGTGGATGCTCAGGCATGATACGAAAACTCATATGCTTGATTTGTGACTTGTCACGTGGATTTTTAAACACAACACCAAATATGAACAATTTAAACGCATATTTCGATTTGCTTTACTTTGATGAAATACATTTTGTTATATAAATCACACTAATATTTTGATAATGCGATATTTTCGTGAACATATCAACACTATCACTATTCACTTCTTGCATATGGTCGTCAATAATAATCAAACGTAGTCCATCTTGAGGCTGAAAATCTTTCACTCGTGGAAGTCCTTCGTGAAATTCTACTGGAACCGGCATTGTTGCATACACGTCTTGCCATTCTGAATAATACCAGAATATCTTACGAAATTTCGCATTGGGAGATGTGACAGTGATCGCTTCAAAAGATACGTTTTCACCACACCTACTAGGTCCTGCTAGAATACAGCTGTATGGATGTTTCCACTGTGTATCCATGATGAACACTAACACCTTGTTTCAAATATGATGCGCATTTAAAGTGATTTCAAATTTTTTGTTTTAGTTTGAAAAAATTTTGCACTCTCTGGTAAATGTTGGCGAGAAACGGAAACCGTTCATCTTTTTATCGAATATTTAAAAAACATTTATTTGTTTATCGAATAGTTAAAAACTTTATAACGTTTGACAGTTAACCGTGAAAGTTGATCATTGTTTGATTTTAAATTTTACTTGATTTTTGTTTTATTTTTTTTAATTTTTTGTTTCAAAATTTTGCTTTAAATTTTTTTTCGTTTGAAAAGTTTGCTTCAAATTTTTATTTTCAAAAATCTTTTTTCAACCTTTTTCTTTTGAAAATTATTGAGTTCGAAATTTTTGTTTGAAAGTTTTTTTAAACTTTTATTTTGAAAATTCTTTAGTTTGAAATTTTTGTTTGAAAGTTTTTGTTTTAATTTTTTTGGTTGGAAAATTTTTCGTTTCAGAATTTTCTTTGAAAATTTTTCGTTTGGAATTTTTTTGTTTGAAAATGTGGTTTGAAATTTTATTTAAAAATTTTTCGTTTCAAATGTTTGTTTTGAATTTTTTTAGTTTGAAGATTTTTGTTTAAAAGTTTTCGTTTCATTTTTTCTTTTGAAAATTTTCGTTTGATTTTTTAAATTTGAAAGTTGAAAAAGTTTTAAATGCCATGAATCTTGTTCAGTTTCCACCTAATTCCTAGAGAACATTGACCAGTGACCTGTCGCGCATCACAACCAAATCATCGATCACGTGACCGTACTATCATTTGACACCCTAAGGGTTCTACCAATTTGAAAGGTGATACTCGTCCATACCTTATAACCTTATCAAAGAGGATAAATTGATTCAATAACCGAACACGTGGTTGTACTAAAAATTTGGCAACTTAGTAATCATGAAATTACTACCGAAATTTATCATGATACATAATGAGGTCTTGTACTATGCTTAAGTTAGACAATTTCCAAAATTGAAGGGGTGGGTCAATGTACCGCTGCCAAATTTTGAAAAGGGTGCATCAATGTTCCCATGTCTTATGATAGGAAATGGACCCCTGTATACACCCATATAATCATATAAGGTAATAGACCCTCATCAAAGGAGATAACTTAGATCAAGTCCAAACACGTGGTACTACGTATTGCTTACGTTAATATTTTGACAATTTTGTACCCCTAAAAGGAAACAAGGTGGCCCACTCAAATTTTTAGTAATATATATTAGGTTCCAGTACTATTATACCAAATGTTTAAATTTGGCAATTTCTAAAATTTAAGGTGTGAGCCAAGGTACCCTCCCACAAAATCCAGAGGGTACACAAATGTACTTTTGCTTTATGATAGGGAATGGACCCTATACATGACCTTATAACCGTATAAGGTAATATGACCTCATCCAAGGGGATACATTGGGCCTAAAAAGCAAACACGTCGTTGTACTAAAATGTGGCAATTTTGTACCCATGAAAGGGAACATGGTGTACTATCCAAATTTATAGTGAACATACTAGGGTTCTGTACTATTATACCGAATGTTTAAATTGGGCAATTTCCAAAATTGGAGGGGTAGGCCAAGGTAACCCTTAAAAATTTTAAAGTTGTGCATTAATGTACCAATGTCTTTTGAAAGGTAATGGATCCCTGTATACGTCCATATAACGATATAGGGTAATAACACCTCATCACAGGGGATACATTAGGTCAAATGATTCCGAAATTTGAATGTTTGGCAATTCTTTCCCATAAAAAGGAACGACATAGACGCCAAGTACTGATAAAGGTACATACTATGGTCGTAGGCAACTTACTGAATTTTCACATTTGGCAATTTCCAGAATTTAAGGGGTGGGCTAAGGTGCCGCTGCCAAAATCTAGAGGGATGGTCCTAAGTACCCCTAGGTCATTGATCTTTTACCTATGACGTCTCAAAGTCGGGGTCAAACTCCAAGGTTAGATCAGGTGTCGCCCTTACTACTACAGAACCACACTCCCTTAAAATTTGAAAATTGTCAAATCTAAAATTTGGTATCGTAGCCTAGGAACAGGGTATGTACCTCTATAAATTTAGGGTGTCATCTCGTTCCTTTGCATGGGTAAAAAATTGCCAAAGTGTAACCGTGAGCAATACCTTGTACCAAGTACCCAGTAACTTGTTTGTCCGAATTTATTCCCTTTCATGAGGTACAGACACATTATATGATTATAAAGCCATTTATAGGGGTCCATTAACTATCATAAGTCATAGGTATATTGGTGCACCGGGCTTAAGATTTTGAAGGCGTACATAGGACCGCTCCTTACTTTTGTAATTTGTCCAAATTAATTATATGTTATAATAATACAGGAGACGAGTATGTATCACTATGAATTTGGGTGGTCAATCTCGTTCCTTTTCATATTTAAAAATGACCATATTTGAAAGTAAGCAATGTGTTATACCACGTGTTCGGTGTTTGATCTAATTTATCCAATTTAGTGAAGCCTGTTTACCTTATATGATTCCGTGTCATAAGAAATAGGTACATTATTCTTCTTAAAATTTGGAAGGTGTACATTGGACCAACCTTAAATTTTGGAAATTGTCCAAATGAAAAATGTGGTAGAATAGTACAATCCCTAATATGTATTACTATAAAGTTTATTGTGCACGTCCCATTCATGTGTAGAAGAATGACAAAAATAAGTACAACCACGTGTCCCGTTATTGACTATTTTACTCCTTTTATGAGGTCTTATGACAATACATGGCTATATGGACGTATACAGGTTTACTTTCTCTCTTAAGATATAGGTACACTCAAAATATAGGTACATTAACATATCCCTTAAAGTTTACAAATGTCCGAATTTGGTGTAATATTACATGGCCCTAACAAATACCATAACAAATTTCCTTCCCTTTCATGGGTAAAATTGTGAAAAATGTATTTTTCTATTAATTGAATTCCCTTCGATAAGTATTTAACATGCTATATACACGTGCACAGTAATTCATTTGCCTTATACTTTGATGCTCACGTTTTAAAATATGTAGGTTACATAGGACCATTTCTTAAAATTGTGAATTACCAAATAACAAAATTCGGTAACTTTCTCCAGGGTCCGTTGTACATTTTGGTGTATATTTTGCTCTTTCTTATGGCTAACATTCAAATTTCAAACTCTATTGATCTATTTATTTTCTTTGACACGACTATAATATGAAACGGATTTATTACTTTTTCATAAGACAGATATATATTTGTGCACCAATCAAACTTTCAGAGCTGTATATTTCTTATTGTCAAATCAATCATTGGTAATTTTTCTTAGAATATGAATAAAGAAATTGTGTTGTTCTGCTTATCACTTTCTTCGGGTAAACTGTTGTCAACTATTAGTATGGTCAGGTTGCAAGTTATTGACGTAAAATGCGATTATGGCTCCATGACATTATAACATTGATACGTTTCTCTCAAGCTTTGTAATATCACTTTCTTAAATTTGATATGTGTTTTATTGGGCTTGATTATCCCCGGCTATTGGCCAAAATATAAACTTAAGCAATACAATGTACCGCGTGCAACGTGTTATTGATATTGATGAGGCTTTTGAGTGTATGTTAGGTCACATTGTTTCACTTCCTTTAATGCTCCTTTTCAAAGTATGTTGCGGTAATCCTAAAATTTGAAAGTTACCAACCAATAAGTCTCTTGACCGCAGTTGGTTCAGCTTACTTGTTTCTAATGGATACAATTGACGGAGATTGTTAACCTACCTGAGAGATAAATACAACATATAATTATATGGTTAATTCTTATATTATGTATATAGAGAGATACATAGGGCCATTATTTAAATTTGGAAATTCCAATAAAAAATTTAGCGTGAGACGCGAAAATTAAATGATATGCTTAGCATCCAATCACCGATTGATATCAAACAATACTTTGAACTTTAGTCACAACAAATAGTTTAAGGTCATTGGTGGGACAGGTACGAAAGAAAATTTTTAAATTTAGGAATTGAGATAAAATTATAGTATGAGACGCGAAAGTTGAATGATGTGTTTAACGTTCAATAATCGATTGATATGAGACAATACTTTAAACATTATTCAAAACTCATAGTGTAAGTTCAGATCCGATCAGATTAGATCTTTTTCTTTGAAAGATTTTTCGTTTCACAAATTTGTTTAATTTTTTGTGAACAAATCATGAATTCAAAAGTAGCAAATTAATTTTGAAGACATCAGCAATAGCTATATGATGAAATCGTCAATCACACAATATGATCTGTGAATTTGGTTTGTTTAGCAAATTTGGAGTCAGCAAAAGCTGTACGACCTGTGATGAAATTATCAAATCAAACGTCAGAAAATTCCTTGTCAGCCTCTAGGCAATAACCCCTGAAATAATTCGAGCAAGTGCGCTTTAGGAGGAAAGATGTGTTCTTCTAACTATAAAGAATTACTCTTTGGAAGGTATTATCCAAGAAATATACTTAAAACAAAGCATGTGGTGATTGGTACGTGTGCTACAAGTTTGGATCTGTTATTCGATGGGGCAAAGAAGAGTAATTTGGTTTACAACTGAAATTTGAAGAATGGCAAATATTATATACACAAATCTACCAAATGAATGGGCATTTTAATGATGAGCTAAATATGGACAGGGAAAAATCACTAGGCTCTAATCATGAAGTGGTGCTACGTACAGTCATTGAGGAAAAGATGGTACTATTACGAAAACAAATGTACATTCAATTCAACTTGCAACAGTGTATCTAACGCAAACGGAATCCATCAATTTCATTAACGTATTCCAGTGTGCTAAACATTCAGTGGAAGTGTGCAACCAAACAAGTTTATTCCTGAAAAAGTACCATTTTGAGAAATGTGTTCAGCTTATTGTACAACATGTGTAAAAATGGTGTGATGGTTGTCAACATCATTCATTGGTGCAGATCTGTGTTAATGAAGAATTTATGTATGCTCATATGGACATTGAGTTTGCAATAAAACCTTAGAAGACTTTAATCGGAATTAAAAGTTATAAAATAAAAATAACCAGATCCTTCCTTTTCTGGTATGGATAGATGTGCGATGTAACAAAATGATGTACAATCCCAAGAAAAATCTTGTTCTAAAGTTTTATTGCATCATGATAAACAGTGTTGCAAGATGTTTTTATTCTCATCAGTTCCGGTTCTTTACTAATGAGTGCAAAATTTTCAAACTTAAAAATTTTGAAAGAAAAATTTTGAAACAATTTTTTTTCAAACAAAATTTGAAACTAAACATTTTCAATCAAAAATGTCAATGACAAATTTTTCAAACCAAAATTTTAAAAAAAATCAATCGAATTTTTCTTTAAAAATTCAAACGAACAATATTTTCAAACAAAATTTCGAAACGACATTTTATACTAATTTTTCAAACTAAAACGTTTAAAATAAAATTTAAAAACTTAGAAATTCCAACGAAAGTTTGAAACAAAATTTTAGAATTTCGAAACAAAATTTTTCAAAACAGAATATTCAACAGAAGTGTTTTTGTTTCAACAGCTAACCATCAAAATTTATCCAGTTTTAACTATTCCACTGACATATAAATAGGTTTTTATTATATATATTATTTCGCAAAGCGAAAGAAAATGTCAAATTAAAACGTTTCAAACGACTATTTTTAGACAGTTATCAATAAATGTTGAACAAAACTTATAACTGAATGAACCAAAGATTGAAAATCATCAACCAGACAAATGGCATGGAAGATAGTGATTAGCCAAACACAAAGATTTGAAAGTCATTAACCAATCCGTTTGCATGAAAGATAGTTATCTGCAAATCAAATTGTATCAACAATAAATTTGCCAGTGATTAACCTAATCAGCTTACATCACATTAGACTGAGTGCTGACTAAATTTCAGTGTTGTAACATATAACGTAAAATATTGACATTAGAGTTTCAGTCATAACAACAACTCTAAGATTCAATAAGAGTACTTATCAGTTTTCAAATCCAAAATTCAAACCTCAAGGTAGAAATTCACCAATCTGATAACTTTCCAACAATAATCGTAGACTACGAGATGTGACAAAAATTCAAATTATATTTCAGATCAATCAGGTATTGAACATTCAAACTTTGCACCTCATATTAACATTTTCCTTATCACAATTCCAGAATTTAAATAATCGTCCTACGTACCTCTCTCGGTATAAACAATTCTTAGAATGGACCACATTCTTGCATGTTATTGTTACCTCTCAATTAGATCAATAATCTCCGTTAGCTGTTTACCTTAGAAAGAAATAAGCAGAACAAATTGTGGTCTAGAAACGCATAATTTTGTTACCTTCAAATTTAAGACTTACCACAAACATTTTGAAAATGAGCATTATAGGAAATGAATTCCTGTTCTCTAACCATATCTCAAGAATGTCAAGAGTATTACAGGTGGTAGATCATATTTCTCACTTTTATATTTTTTTCCATTGTCTGGAATAATCAATACCGATAAAATGAATACCACGTTATTTCATTTTCATGACGCAAAGTGAGTCTACAAATTTTAAGAGAAACCTATCAGTGTTCCAATGTCGTGAAGCCATAATCCCATTATAGGTCAATTACTTTCCACGTGACCATACTAATATTTGACAATGATTAACTGAAGAATGTGATAAGCTGAACCACTCAATTTCTAGATTAATATTAAAAGAACAATTACCAATTATTAATTTGACAACAAGAAATATAACCCTCCTAAAATTTAAGATGGGTGCACAACTATATGGGTGTTTTGTCAGAACTGCATAAGGAACTCTATAATAACGTTCGCAAAGAATGTTTTTTTTAACATGCCCACCTCCAGCTATAACATGAGATATTTATCTCTGTAATCATAATAAAATTAGCATTAAATTATGTACCGTTTTTATTTAAAGTGTTTAATATAAGGAAGTACTGGAGGAAATTTTCGGGAATTTGACTAAAAGTTCCCAGTTTTTGAATTATTTCTGTCATAGAAGACGACACTGCATGGAAAGAAGATCAGAACCTTGCAAATAGAATTTGAGAAATGTTAAACATAATTTGGGAAGTTCCCAGTCTTTTCAGCGAAAATTGGTGTTCACGTTAATCGAGCTCTTACTCTTACGTAATACACGAAAGAAAAGAGGAAGTAGCTGTCAAAAAGGCTTTTTAAGTCTTTCTTCTAAATGTTTATTTGAAAAGTTTCGAATATTCGAATATGTTAGTATACCTCTTTTTACATTTATCAAGTAAAAACTATGAAACAAGAGGTAGCTAAATTTATAATATTACAAGTTTTTGTTTTAAATATTACCGATTTTGATAGCAAAAAATGTCTAACTATGACCACATAGCATGTATTAGTTCATATCATAGGTTCAATCATCATCGAAGACTTCGGTAGGATTGTCACAAGATATTCCTTGGCATGTGGACACGTTGGTAAACAGGCCTGTCCCAATTTTATACATTCATAACATTTGTCAGATCATAATAATTTACATGAATAGAGGATTTGTTTAAGCAGCTCGGCTGTCTTGAAGACATCAAGGAATTAAGTGCATTATTTTTGATCATACATTACCATAATTTCGGGCTCAGCAATTGGCTTATCCAAGGTTTGGTCTGAAAATAGACCCCATTTCAATGTTGCAAGGCCGCATCACTGGTCCTGGAAGCATAGTAAGATCAAACGCTCTATATACCAGTTATTGGGCTATTACATTACTTTACCTGTAATATCTCAAATTATCGAGGTTCCCAATGTTATTAAAACCATTTAACTGAACAGAAAATTTCCTGCTGAAGCAATTTCATCTTTCGAAGCTGAATACAGATTAAAAACCTTTACAGTTGACCGAAGTTCACAATGTTTCTGAAGAATATTTAGAGCTTTTATTTTACCTTGGTTGTAGAGGCCTGAAGTGCCATCACATCCAGCAACAGCATAAGCAAAAACAAGAAATCACAAACCTTATCCAGATGAGCCTTTTGGTCTGGAATATTGAACAATGCATCTTTTCTATGCTTTGAAGTTGGTTTGAAGAAATATATTTTGTCAGGCAGATAACTTGGCTGTGAGAATAACTAACAAATCAATATCCTGACCAACCCCAACGACATTCGTTCCAGTGTTTGTTTTATCTATTTCAACTGCAAGAATGAGACTGTCTGCATCGGATTCACCCTGATGAATATCTATGATTCTCGGTAGCGATTTGATAGATATCTTTAAATTATCTGTAGTTACTGTTCTTTCAAAGAACTCAGCCTCTGTACTTGTTGGTGAAGAGTTAAGATGTATATGTATGTTCATAGATGCTCTCTTATTAACTCTCCTTCGCTTTTCACATCCCTTTCTGGTGGGATTGATTGGTTATCAATCAAACACGATAGTACATGATCCACCATAATGTGATTTTACGTAGGAAATATAGCTTTCTAAAATATTCTCGAAAATTGCTGGTCGTAATCACACCAATAAATGAAGCAAGCAATCACCGTCAACAATGTGAGCGTAGTCATTAGGAAAATACGACATATCGTTAGACTTATGACATTTGAAAAGAAACGCCTCTTTATCTTTTCCCTCTTGAGATCTCTTAGAAAAACAAATTCTCCTTTTAAAAATTCGCTGCGTATTGACAGGTATTGTTTCGTTTTTTATGGCAAACACAAAGTTTATTGCTGCAAGGAGAATTACGTTTCATGTTCCTGTCAATGAATACAGTCCCAAAATCTTTCCCTCTTTGCTACTAAGGAAGACATTCCCTTTTTTATGACTTAATCACAAGTTACTATATCATCTGCAGGCAATCCTGACGCGATGTTGATTAGTTCTCCAGAATCTTGATGAAATGAATTATGTCCCTAGAGCCACATACAAAATGTTTCCGAGTCCCGGTAATGAAGAATCTGCCGAGAGGTTCGTTCCTTCTTATGTTGCTTAGAGGATATATAAGTTTGTTAGTTTATCTACTACTTTTGGTATTTACCTACTAAGTGGCAATGATGAAATCCAACATAAAAAATTCGATTTTGTTATGCCTCTACCATGAGTAAATTAACCTACAGATTTTATCGGGCGGTTTAGAGATTGCTCTAAAATTATATCAATTTATACTTCCCATCAATATTTTTCAGGGTAACGAAAGGAGAAGAGTCCCTCTTCTCGAAACTTTTTGAAGTGTGTTGTTAATGTTAGATGTGCGTATTCGAGTACCAACTGAAGATACAAGTGAGCACTTTTTCAAAACTAATTGTGGCCTTCTCTATGAAAGATAGGAATCATAAGTTTAATTATCTCCACATGCTTCCTACATTTTCGAATTCTTTCCGCTGCTATGAAGTCCATGACCAGTATCTGTTGGTTCATATACTGAAGCCATAATTATGCTGTTCGACATTTTCCATTGATCTTTTAAAAAAGTGTTTATGTCATCTACTACTTGGAGACGTGCCTCAGACAATGTTAAATCTGCAAATGACTTTTCATTAATTAGTATCTCTTCACTCTCCCTACCTTCTCAAATAATCGCCTTTTAGTTTACTACATCTTTCATATAAGCAATAAAAGAATGCACATAATGTAAGTTTAATTAGGAAACGAGGAGGAAAAAGGACCGAGGAAAAACATGAAATGGCATAAGGTGCGTAATTGAACTTTCACCAAACACACTTAACCACAGTTCGTTAATTCGACTGCCTCTCCTGATATAACCTAAGAAACTCCTTAGCAAATGAAAATCATGTGTTCGGTTTGCGGTGTCTTAGTTCACATATTATCTCTTTAGTGAGAATGATACTGTGAATGATGATCTCTTGACCTTGTGTGCTCCACATTTTGATGAATTTGTAATTGTGGCATGTGCTCAACTATAAGCCTTATATGTAGTGTTCCTATCTTTCTCTATACTTTTGTTTTCCGCCTTTATGGCGCCAACTTCCGATCTCTATGTGTCTACCCAGGCCACTTTGCTCCCGACTATACCTACTTCTTATACATCCATGGTGATCGATTCTGTTGATAATCTTCTAACTACTGAACCTACTGTTACTGCTATGAAATCACTTGAGGACATTTTATTGTTCATGTAACGGATTCTGGTAGTATCTTTCGACAACACCTATGAAGTTGGTCGTTTACTATATACGCATGGTGTTGCTGTCGTAATGGACTTTAAACAAGTTCGTCGTGGTTTACTTAAGGTTTATTTTCGAACCGGTTAAGCTGCGAACCAGTTCTTTACAAATCTGTTACTACAGGAAAATAATTGGAAAGCATATATGCCTAAATATAAAGTTTTCCCCAAAAGTGTCATTCATGATGTGGATCTGTCCCTCAGCGAAGCAGACGCAAATTTGAGCTCAGAGCCTTGTGAAATATTCTGTATATGAATTGGTGATTTGTTTTTTCATACCTAGAAACTGGTTATTATTTCACTAGGAAACAACACAGAAACTTGAACAAGTATAGTTTGAAAATATCAAAATCACTATTGTATTTCCTATTATTGTCTAATATACAACAGCATCTGGCTAGCATTTTGTACGTGCATAACCCACACGCAAACTTTCACATTTTTTGTTTTATGTTGTTTTAATACTAGATGAAGGGCTCTGTATGTGATTATTAATGTTCAACTGACGCAAGAATGCACATATAAGGAATGAGCTTTCTTATTTAAAGAAAGTCCTTAATTAATTGGGAATAATTTTGTTCATTGGAACACATAAACTGAAATGTGATTTAAGAATGTTTATCACCCAAAAACATTATATAATTTATTGTACTTATACATAATGAAGAAACAGGGATATGTTTTTCATCAGCATCGTAGGTATTTTGGGACTATTGGCAGGCTACTTGCTGGAATTGAGAAGTTTCCAAGATCCACGGTCTTCCGCTGACATCTTTATCTTCGCGTAAAAAACTCTGTGTTTTTAAGTCATCCATTAACCATTAATTATTGTTTCTTTCGACACCTCAATTTCTTACCTGCAAACATACCATCTAAATCGTCCCTCATGGTATTGTTTCTTTTTATCATGATATAATCCCATCCGTTTCTCCTACTCGCCTTAATCAGACCTAAAATTATTGTTTTTTCCCCTAACGTTTCTAACACCCTCGCATTCGTTTTCTACTCAACCTAGCTAATTCGCTCAATTCTTCTCCGCACCCACATTTCGAAAGTTTTCAATCTTTTTTCATTATCTTTGAATAATTTTAATGTTTCTGAAACACACAGTGCAATACTCCACACGAAATACTTCACAAGTGTTTTCCCCAGTTTTTAACTCAAGGTCCCACAAAGTATTTTTCCTAAATTTTTCTTTCGTCATTCCTATTCTTGCTTTTGTTACACATTCACGTTTTATATCATTACCAATAATACTTCCTAGGTCTGGGAACCTAGTCACCTGTTCCCCCTCCCTCCTCTATATTTGACACTGACCCCTCCCTTCAAATCACTATTGTTTTTTCTTACTAGTATTTATTTTCACTTTATATCAATCAGCGAGGTTCCTCAAGTATTATAACATCTTATTGATTTGCTCTTTCAATACGAAGCAATCGCCATATCATTTGCAAACTCTATATATCTAATTATTCTACCTTCTGTCGAAATGTTAATATCATTTTGTGAGCTCTTTTCTACTATCTCGTTTAGAAAGATAATAAACAACGTAGGCGAGAGGTAACATCCCTGTCTAACTCCGTTTCCAATTGCACTCTTATCTGTCATTTCCTACTCTATTCTAACTCTTACCTGTTGGCTCATATCTAACTTCGTTATGAGTCTTCAATCTTTCCATTCCAACCCTACTTCCTATAGAATACTTCGCAATTCGCGCGGTCACATGACCTTTTTAGATTGTTACCACATATAATTCTTTAAGTTCTTCTTTAACTTTCTCACCGATTACTCTAAATAATACAATTGTATCTCTCGTGCCCTATTCTGCAATAAACACAAACTGTTTCTCCTCAGCTTGTTCATTGTTTGTTGCACATTACCTTGGGTTCAGAATACCAAGCATAATTTTTACTGCATGATATATGGAACAATAGATTATAATCCTCACATTTCATTTGGTTAGATTCTTTAGTCATCTGTATGATATTCGTTTTTTTTTGAAGTTTTTGGGCCACTAATGTTTCATATATTTCATTGCTGATTAATAACTGAAATTTCCTGCTCTTGGCTCTCATAGTCTTAATGAATTCGATTGTCATACACGGTTGCCCTTTCATTCCTAATCTCGGATTTTGTTTTCAAACTCATCCCGATTAACTCGGAATTCCTTATTATCTTAGCCTACTTGATTTTCGATTTCAAATGCTATACATCACGGTCTATCCCAACTGTCAACTTATTCCTCCCATATTAATAAGATTTCACTTCTCTCGCTGACTCATTCTTAATTCTCTACCATAGTATTAACCCCTTATTTCATCCTTTTAAATTTTTTATTTCCCTAACTTTTTCTAATTCTTCTATTTCCACGCATTTTTTTTACATAATTCTTCCTTTCCTCTATCTGTTTTCCTTCGCAACTCTTTACTTAACTTCCAGTACATCTTCCTGCCCTCCTTGGTTTCAACTTTTTTCCACGTCCTCTTTCTCTCATTTCTACAACATTGTTAACGTACTACTTCTTTTGAAGCATGCTGTATGAAAAGTTTAATATGTTTTCACAGTCTAGTAGCATTACCTGCACCTATCCTTTCCTCGTTTGGGAATCATTTCTTCGATTTTTCAACGAAAAGTTTTTTTTATTATTTTTTCATTTTTCAACCTTTCAGTATTGAGCACCTTGTCGACTACTTTTCTTCTGCCTGCAGATTTCAGCTGAATATCTACTTATAAAAGCACACGGTTATGATCAGAGAAAATTTCAGCCAAGGGAAAGGTGTTCGCATTCTTCTATATATTGCGATACCTTTTCTGAATCATAACATACCCTGAGGATTTCAATATATACCATTTTTCTCTTATGCTGACTGAATAATATATTCCAATTCCTATTGAATTCTCTCTACAGAAATAGAAAAGTCCATTCCCTTTAATTCCTTTAACAGGAATCCTACTACAATGCTTTTCAACTTTTATTCCATAACTGAATAATTACAATTACATATGCACTACTTTCAACCCTGTCTATAATTTATTCTACTTTATGTTTATAATGTTTAATAAAAGAAACAATAATCAATTAGTATAATTATATATACATATTATCTAAGGATAACCTTCACATTTTAATCTACTTACGTACGTTTTACAGGTCTATGTATAGGTAAGTATTGTTCCTATGCTGTACTGAAAACTAGTATCTTAAAATAATTTTCTAAAGAATTCAAACTTGTATAATATTTTGAAATAAAGTAACAGTGAAATTATCGGCCAAATTCAACCTCTCAATTATCCTATGATTTAGCATCACGGAAACAATTGTTAACCAGTTGCAGAAACAAATCAATGTGATTCTTACGTATATTTTTGAGACTAATTTTATAAGTTTCTACTTTCTCTTCATCAGTGAATTTTTTATAATAATGATATGCTTAATTAATATTGTTTCTAAATATAAGTCCGTGTACTCATTGTGTACAAATAGTGGTGTGAGACTGTTAATATATGTGGTTATAGACATTGAAATCCAGTGAAAGAGACACTATAAAATTTATAAACAAACCAAAAATACTATTTTACATAGTGGTCACAACACCATAACTTATAACGACAAATTGACAACTGTTAGCTCCAGTTCAAGCGAGTACAAATTCAAGAAAACACCTTACTGCGTATAATACAATAGAACATCCAAAGGGTATATGAGGACGGTAGAGTAGCATTATATCAGGAAACAAGGAAAGTACTCGTAAATAAAATGCAATCTAACAAATTTGAGTATAGCGTTTAAATCTAAAAGTGATACACTAAAATGCGAATACCGAAATTTTATATTTTAACAATATTTTATGGAATAATTTGGACTGGGGAATCAAGGAACACGCTTTATATTAGTATGTCTAATATTTTGTCCACCGAGTCAGCAATTTAACTGTCCAATGTTTTCGGTTGTTAATTGCATTCTGCTTGGGTTAGGTTTGATAAGTTAATAATGGTACCCCTGTAAATTTTGGGGTCTATTATGTAGATACAATTCTCAAAATTCAGCTAGGGGGCTTTGTGTTACTTCCATTAACCTTATAAATAAGAGTAAAGGAGGCCAATCGGTATGTTTATGCCATAGAATTAAACCTTGTTCTCAATCTCCTTGTTCTTGAGGGATGAAATGTGGTTAAAATTCCACATTCATAATTTCTACCTAATTTATCTTACTTAAAGGTGTTTATCATGTTATATTATTATATAACTACATTCTCTTTTATGGTTTAGATAGCGTTCCTGTAATCCTTGCATTTGTAATTAGTTGCAAAAGACATTCAATAATTTTGTTGGCTGAAACTAATAGATATATTTGCAAAGGACTGCTATGTGTGTAAAAAGCCAACGTAATTGCATTCCCTTCCCGTCAAATCTTTAGGTTGTCACTAGCAAATGTTTGCTATATCACAAACACCTTCAAACATCCAGCTGAATTCACGGAAAACTAGGTGACCATTAGGTACACTATATGATGCTCTCACTTAGTAGGTAGCACACGAAAGAAAGCAGTTAACTCAAGTACCACACCATAACACTAGAATGCCTCATTTTTAAAATCTTCGTTTCCACATATCATAAAAAATCAAAACTATAATTAAACATTTTAGTCTGGTTTTGCTACATTTTCCTCAAATGTCCAAAGAGTCATTTTTACTCCTTTCATAATTATAATAAGAATATGTGTTGAAATACTTATTTTTCATCCGACTATCATACAAATTGCAACAATAATCTAAGAATTGTCCCGGCCACTGTGCCTAGTATTAGAGAGTTCGCCTATTGTTCATGAAGTCCTGGTTTGATCTCCGAATACTGATTGAGTACGGTTTATGACTCTGTTTCGTTACTTTTTAAATTCAGTTGTGTTTTGTTTTTGTAAATTAAATTTGTTAATTTTTGTGACATAAATAAAAACCTTGGTACTTTAAGTAGCGAATGGAAAATTATCAAATACTAAAATATATTGTGTGTATTGGCAGAAACAAAAGAAAAAGTGAGATGTATCTTTTTCTACTTCCTTTATGCAAGCATACAAGAATTTCTTTGAGTAGATATTTACATATTAATTTTTAAATTAAAAACATGCACAGAGAAAGACCTCCTGGCACATGAACTCCTGTAAATTTTTTCTCTTTTCTATAACCAAAATTTAAGTTCAACTTACGGAAAGAATTTATAAGGTAGCAGAACCTTATACATCCTCGCTCTTGAATGGAGAATTACTATCATTACGACTACTCCCAACAATCTAATATGAACAAAATCTCTATCTCTCCCTACTTGTTTGTCTTCCTCCCAGTTTATTTATCTTTTTGCCTTTCAGCAGTTGTACTCGTACCTGTATTAGTTTTTTGTTTTATGACTTACAGTAATCTTAGAAGTCCTAGAAAGTGAAAAGTTTCTATTTTTCAGGAAGTATTAGTTAATTCTATTTTTACAATAATATACTAAATTCTCTCTACATCTTTTTTATACACATTTAATAGTCTAAGTCATTTCAAAACTCCGTCTCGCCATCTTGTGGGTATCATCGTTTGCCTTAGACTCGTGCATAATTGTCGTACATTAAACTAAAAGAAAATAAATAAACTTGCGTGGTATCCAAAAATACCTACAATTTCTGCGCTTTTGCTAATCGCAAACGAACAAAAAATATGTTTATTTTAATTAAAGAGTTACTACCATGGCAATAGTAATTGGGACAGTTCGTCTCACTTTCGGCTCTTGGATCCGTGCCCCAGGACCCATGGTCTCTGGCTTGGGATCAATTATCTAGGGATACTTAAGGCCACCCCTCTACATTTTGGCAGGAGCAGCTTAGCCCACCCCCTAAATTTTGACAGGGGTCCACAGAGCCACACTCTCTTAAAATTTGAAAATTGCCAAATCTAAAAGTTTGGCATGCTAGCTTAGCAAAAGTATGTATATTCCTAAGTTTAGGGTGTCATCTCGATCCCTTTCATGGGTAAAAAATTGCCAGAGTGTAAACGTAAGTAATCGTTGTACCACGTGTTCGTTATTTGGCCTAATTTATTCACTTTGATGAGGTCCTATTACATTATATGGTAATATAGCCATGTATAGGGGTCCATTAAGTTTCATAAATCAAAGGTACATTAGTGCACCCTTTTTAAAATTTGGAAGGGGCAAATAGAACCGCTCCATAGTTTTTAAAATTGTCCAAACTAACAATTTGCTATTGTAGTACACAGCCTTAATATGTATCACTATAAATTTGGATGGTCAATCTCGTTTCCTTTCAAAAAAATTGCCAAAGTATAAACTTGAGCAATATGTTGTACCACGTGTTCGGTATCTAACGTATCTAATTTATCACCTTTACCTCATACCTTATAAGGTTATGCGTTTACTTTATAAGGTTATGTGGGCATATATAGGGTTCGTTCCCTATCGTAAGAAATAGTTACATTGGTGCACTCTTCTTAAAATTTGGAAGTGGTACATTGGACCAACCTTAAATTTTGGAAATTCTCCAATGGAAAATTTGGTAGAACAGTACGGAACCATAATATGTATTGCTATAAATTGCGTGGTGCACCTCGTTCACATTCGTGTGTAGAAGATTGACGAAACTTAGTAGACCACGTGTCCGGTTATTCCTTTGATGAGGTCTTATTAACCTACATGATAATGTGGACGTATACAGGGTTATTCTCTTTCTTAAGTGATAGGTACATTGAACATATGGGAGTGGTATATTGCCCAACACCTTAAAGTTTACAAATGTCCCAATTTGGTGTAATAGTTCACGCCTCTGACAAATATTACTACATTTTTTCCATTACATGGGTATACATTGTAAAAACGTAAATTTTGGAAATAATTGAACTTCTTTCGATAAGTATTTAACACGTTATATGCATCTGTACAGGAATTAATTTGCTTTATAATTTCATGTTCACTTTCTAAAACTTGTTAGCTACAAAGGACCATTTCTTAATTTAGGGAATTACCAAATAAAAAAATTAGGTATACGTTCTTCAGTACCTGTTGTACCTGCCAAAATACAAACATAAGCAATACGATGTATCACGTGCAATATGGTATTGACATTCATGAGATTTATGAATATATGTTAGATCACAGGGATTCACTTCCTTTAATGCTCCTTTTCAAACTTTATTGCGGTACTGTTTAAATTTGAAAGTTACGAAAGAATAAGTTTATAGATCACAATTGGTTCTGCTTACTTTTTTCTAAGATAAACAATTGATCAAGATTATTGACCTAACTGAGAAATAAATACAACATACAATTATATGTTTAATTGTAATATTATGTATATCGGGAGAGTTACGTTGGCCCATTATTAAAATGTGGAAATTCTGATAAAGCAAATTTTAGTACGAGGTGCAAAATTTGAATGTTCTATACGTGATTGATATTTAAAAATGCTTTTAGTTTCAGTCACAACTCACAGTATAAGATAATTGGTGGGACAGGCACGTAAGGAGATTTTAAAATTTGGGAATTGTGATAAACAAAATTTTAGGATGAGACGCGAAAGTTGAATGATGTGCTTAGCGTTCAATAATGGATTGATGTGAAACAATACTATGAACTTTAGTCAGAAATCATAGTCTAAGATCATTGACGGAAAGTTGTCTAATTGGTTGACTTCTACCTTGAGCTTTAAATTATGAACTTGAAATAGATAGGTTATATTTTTTAGTTTTAGAGTTGTAGTTATTAATCAAGCTCTAAAGGCAACGTGATATCTAATATGTTACAACACTTTGAAATTTAATCGGAACTCACTCTCAAGATGTTGTTTCTAATTGGCTGTTTTCTGCCAAAGTTATTTTTGATACAACTGGATTCGTTGATGACTTTCAAATCTTCGTGATTGGCTGATCTCTATCGTTCAAGCTATCTGATTGGTTGATGATTCTCAAATCTTTTCTGCTTTCAAATTTTAGTTTGGTTTGACATTTATCGTATACTGTTTAAAAATCTTCGTTCCAAAAATTTTAATTTGATCGTTTCGTTAGTTTTACACAGATAAATTTGACCAAAACCGTTTATTTGCTGATCGAATACATATAAACCGGTTAAAGTTTAACGGTTAACCGTGAAACGTAAATAATTTTAGTTGAAAATTCGTTTTTTGAAACAAAATTGTTTGAAAAAAATGTTCTAATATTTTTTTTAATTTCTGTAAATACATTTTTTTGAAAATTGCTAATTTCAAAATTTTTGTTTGAAATTTTAGTTTCAAAATTTGATGGAGACTTTAAAATTTAAAAAAGTAGTTTCAAAAATTGTTTAAAATTTTCGTTTCAAAATTTTGTTTAAAAATTTCTGTTTTAAAATTTTGATTGAGAGATTTATCGTTTGAAACTTTTGTTTGAGAAAATTCTTTTCAATCTTTTTAAATTTTTTAGTTTCAAATTTTTGTTTGTGGCCGCGTTGGCTCAGTGGTAGAGCGTTCACCTATGGTGTTTGGGGTCCCGGGTTCAAACCCTGCTCCCGCCAATTGAACATTGTTGTGGACAAACACTGTGTGTGTGGATTTCCCGGGGTTCTCCCCTTTCCTCTCACTTTCTTCATTCCGCCATTTCATTCATCTCTCATTATCAGCGTCTCTTTAGCCTAACCGGCATAATCCTGGGACGTAAAACTCAACAATTTCATTTCATTTTTTTTTTCAAATTTTAGTTTGAAATTTTTCTTATTTAATTTTAGTTTGGAATTTTTAACGAAAATGTTTTCATGTTTCAAGGGTTAACCCTCGATAAATGTTAAACAAAACTTATAACAGAGTGAAGCAAGTTTCAAATCAAATTGCATGAAAATTGTCTTTAGGCTTTCACAAAGATTAGAAGTTCACGAAACAATCCGATTGCATGAAAGATAGTTATCTGCTAATCAAAATGTATCAACAATAACTAACAATCATATTACATCACCTTAGACAGTGAGATAGAACTAAATTTCAGAGTTTTGTAACACATAACGTATCATATTGCCCTTAGAGTTTGAGTCATAACAACAACTCTAAGATTCAATAATATTACCTGTCAGATTACAAGTCCGTAATTTATAGCTCAAGTTAGAAACCAACCAATCAGATAACTTTCTACTAATCATCTTACACTACGAGTTGTGACTAAAGTTCAAAATATTGTTCCATATCAATCGATTATTGAGCGTTAAGCATCATTAAGTCTTCGCACCTCATACTAAAACTTTATTTATCACAATTCTCAAATTTGAAAATCTTCCTACGTACCTCTCCCACTAATTATCTTAGACTATAAGTTGTGACTAAAATTCTAAGTATTGTTTCATATAAATCAGTTATTGAACATTCAAACTTTCTGCCTCATACTATAATTTTCTTTATAAAAATTCCCAAATTTAAATAATGGTTTAAATATCTCTCTCAATATACCTAAGTCTTAGAATTAACCACATAATTGTATGTTGTAGTTACTCCTCGATTAGGTCAATATTGTCTGTGAACTTTTTACCTTAGAAAGAAATAAGGCGAACCAACTGTAGTCTAGAAACGCATTAATTGATTACATTCAAATTTAAGACTTACAACAAAAAGTTTTGAAAATGAGTATTAAAGGAAATGAATCCCTGTTCTCTAACATATATATATATATATATATATACATATATATATATATATATATATATATATATATATATATATATATATATATATATATATATATATAAATCATCAAGATCAATAACACATTTCACGCGGTACATCGTATTGCTTACGTTTATAGTTTGGCCAATAGGCGAGGATAATCAAGACCAATAAAATGCATATTAGTTATTTCATTTTGACAATTTTCAAATTTAAGCAAATTGATACTACAAATTTTAAGAGAAACTTATCTCTGTTCCAATGTCGTGGAGCCGTAATCCCATTATAGATTAATTACTAGACCCATGACCATACTAATAAAAGCAATATATCCAATAGAAAAGTAATAAATCCTATACTCATTCAAAATTTGAATATTAGGAAATAATATGGAGCAAAATAGACAGCAGAATTTACAACGGGTCCTGAAGAGCTTCTCCGAATTTTGTTGCTTGTTAATTCCCAAGTTTAAGAAATGATTCTATGTAGCCAAGAAATTTTTAAAAAGTGTGCACCAAAGTATGAAGCAAATGAATCTCTGTACATATCTATATAATGTGTTGTATACTTTCGAAGTTGGTTCAATTAGTTCCAAATTTTATATTTTCGACAAATTTACGTATGAAAGAGAACGAAATGTTTTAATAATATTTGTTAAGGTCATATACTGTTATACGAAATTGGCAATTTTTAAAGTAATTAGTGGGGCAATGTACAGTCCGGGGCATAAAATTTGTTACAAAAATTCTAAGTCCAAATTAATAACAAACTCTTGCCCAGTTTTCTTATGCATTCCCGCAATACATGTATCAATCGATTAGTTGCTTCTAGTATTTATTCCAACTCCTCCCCGTCCTTCACCTCTCTTTGTCTAAAGCAGTGTGTGTGACGTAGTACACTCTTTCCATTCAGCTGAAAAAGAAAAAGGAATCAAGTTTACAACGTTACAGCTTTAAAACAGTCCTTTCCATTCGTTTGTTCTGAAATATTTTTAAGAGCCTAAATTAAACGAAAGTCACACAAACTTCCAAGAGCTTCATAAATATCTTTAGTTTCATTGTTTTCTTTCTTTAAAGAGTGCAAGCTAGTAAGATGCTCTCTAAGAAATCTATGGAAATTGCCAAGAGCTCTGAAATATCAACGGACAGAAACAAGTTTTATTCAATGATTCATTGAATTTCTTTTCAGTAGGTGCAAGCAAATATTTCAGGGGCGTCATTTGGGCAGGACAGGAGGGTGTAATTCCCCCTCTCTTGAGCTTCATAAATACGTATTTTTTGATCAAATGTATAGTAATACACTAATAAAAAGTGAAAATCTTATCCGGAGAATCTCCCCCCCCCCCGAATAAAGTCTAAAATACACTAGTTTTAACAACAAACCTATAGAGTTACGATAGCACATTGCTAAAGAGCTGACATTTGATTTCAAGAGTCGAAGGTTTGATCTCAAGCCATATGACTTCCTGGGTGACATTGAGTGAGAGAGAGAAAAAAAGGGAGAGAGAGAGGGATTCAAGTATGGAGACAGAGAGGGATGATTTGTATACACCGATTTAGAATTGGGGAAAAAATGATCGGACAGCATTCGTATTATGACGAAAATTCTGATTTTGTGAAAGATAAGAAGGGAAGTTTTCGAACTGCGAGGATCACATTAGGCAGTTGTCGAATTAATGTGGAGAACTCTTTTTAGAGAATCAGATGATTACGAAAGGAGAAAAACATCTTCAGAACTGAGGAATTAAGATTTTTAAAAACTGGTTTCGAACCACGAGCCTTGTGGTTATCGAACCATGACTTTATCCATTCTGCTACGGAGGATTCTATTACTCGTTCATATACGTTTCCCTTAGCTGCGTTGAAAGCTACCTTAAGGGGATATTCCAAAAGTTGACTCGGTGGATGCGCCGTTCAGATAGGACGTAAACCTCTTGTAACTTAGTTACAATGTGCAAAATGAACTTCCTCTTCTTCAGGACATTTTTAAAGGTTTAAAATTTATTACTATTGTTTTAATTAAGTGACATTTGATAGAACCATCTGATAAAGTAGTGCCAAGCCCTGTGCTTCATTGTCTGTTAGGTGAATGGTTAATGTAAGTTACTTTTACGTGGATGGTCCGAGCTTCCAATCAAGACCATTCTTATTGATTATTTTATTTGAGCTACGCTCATACTGTATATACCACAAGTTTACTTTTGAAGTAATGTAGTCACAGCTAGTTTAATTCGAAATAATTTTCCAATATTATATTTGTTACTAAATTTACATGGCAACTCCTCACTGTTTGTAGCCCTGCATAAATGTAAAATTATTTTAAAAGTATATTTTACTTTCAAGTTTTATTGTTTTTTTAATTGTCCTTCAACTTTATTTTATAATTATTTTCTATTTCTTAATTATAACATATTTTCTATTTATATTGTATTCTACGTTACACATTTATTATTTACATTTTATGTCTTACCTTTGAAGAGGAGCTTTGGACAATTCAAAGCAGCAGGGACATACACAGGATGCAGGCCTTTGCAATCAAGAGTTTTTGCCCCCACGAAATCACTACTTTTTTTGTAAATTATATCTAATTTTAGAGATGATGATAGCAGGTGCGGATTCAGGGGAGTGCGTTCGGGCGATCACATCCCCCAGAATAGGGAACCTTTTATACTTTTTATTTTAAAAATAAAACATATCGTAAGTATTTTTCATGTTTCTATTATAAACTTAAATTAAAACCTAAAGTAGATAGGCCTTACTTTCTTAAGAATGTTAATTCTGCAGAAGAGCTACTTCTCCTTTTCTAAGTTTGATTTTTTCTTTTCTTTAATTTTTTCTTTTTCTTTTTTTTTTTTGCAATCCGCTCTTACCTTGATTTGACTTCGAACGACCGCCCCTTCCAATTAATCATCCTGGATCTGCCCCTGGATGATAGACATTTTAGTAAAATACGCCCTCAATCGCTGAAATAAATTCCTGTCAAGCTTTCGATCGCTGAAATAAATTTCTGTCATCGGACCTGAAAAACAGTGACGATTTTAGGGAGTGATCAGTTAGTAATGCTTCCCTGGAGCAACGACAGTTTCCCAGAAGTCATACCTCCGATAATTCAGAATGTGATTTGTGCATTATCACTTTTCACTTTCAGTGTCTTGAAATGCACCAAAAAGGAACTGTTCTGAAGTATTTACTGGTTCCCCCTATGACCCCATCTCAATATGGCCAACCTTGGATATATACACATCTGAAATATCACCTTTTATGTCAGTGATCCCGAAAACTATCTATTCGACACAAATCTAGGATATTTTCGATTCTTTATTCCTGTCACCCTCCCATTGTCAACTCGAAGCCAACCAAGGCTTATTTTGGACTTACGCAGCATCCACAGTGTCACTTTTCATCTTTGCACAGAATTCGACACTAATTTCGTCCGTATTTGACTACTTTTACATGTCACCTTCACCTCTTGGTAGGGATTTTTTCAGTATCTCGCCCCCACAACTATGGAGAAATTTCAACCAACTAAGTATAATTATAAATTATCATCTGAAACACAACATTACGGGTGCTCTTTTTCGCAGAGGAATTCGTTAACTACTGTTTCAATATCAATGTATTGGCTTTTTTGCTCTGCATACTGGAGATTGCCAAAGAGCTAAACTTCATTCTGTACTATTGAGCTATGAATATAGTGGTTTAATTCACTGAATACTCGCTTAGATGATGGTCTCGTCACAGGAAAAGTGAGATACATTTATAAAAGAAAAATGAAACGAAATATTTAAGTTTTACGTCCCACGTTATGCCGACTACGCTAATGGAGACAGTGATGGTGAGAAACGAATGAAATCGGTAAATGAAGAAAGTGGGAGTAAACTGGAGAAACCAGAGAAAAGTCATGCACACGGTGTTTGACCATAATAAAGTTCATTCAGCGCGAGCTGGGATCTAACCAACAGCGCGAGCTGGGATGCACCATAGGTAAAGGTATAAAAGAATAGGCGTCTAAACAAATACGGAACACTACTATCAATGAGAGTTGTATAAGATTAGATTTTTATTTATTTCATTCTAAGTTGAAATTTCAATCAATCTTGATCTTCATTACTGTTCGAAATCCGGACCAACCAGTATTCCCTACTAGGGCAAAGATTAATTGATCGCCAACAGAAATCCAAAATCCTCTGTATAACCCCACGTTCCATTATTCCATATACACAATTAAGAGTCCAGCGTAACCTACCAGTTAATAAGTTTTCTTCTTCTTCTTATTTTTAGCAAATCATAAATATAGGCTCATAATTGAACCACTGATTAGAAAAAGGGAATAAGGACATAAAATATTTTTTTCCACTTTTAAGCTTTTCTCACCAATTGCAGTGCTACAATACAAGATTCTTCTTCTTGTCTTAGAGTTTGTCAGTTCTTTTGCTTCAATTAATCAGTTATACATGTGTTGAAACAAATACAAATACGCCTCGGAAAGGTTTTTTAGCGTTTCTGAAAACTTAGGTCTGATGTACTTATTCCCTTTTGCTGGAAATAGTTGCTGGAAGGACGTGATAAATCTTTTCGGTAGACTTCACATTCTATAGCTCCTTCACAACTTCCTTTTCATCTAAGGCTAAGTAGTTACATTTTAGACATTGAGGAAAAAGTGTAAAATTAATTAAAACCCTTCAAAGTGGAGTTACGAATCTTCAATGGACCCCATTTTGCTGTTGGCCTCGCTCAACGCACTCCCGTCACTGTTCAGGGTGCACGATGGAGTTTCTCCCTTTTAGGAATACTTTCTAAGACAGTACTAATTTTTTTACAGCTGTTTCATTTGAGTTGTATTTGCTAGAACTGTCGGTTAAAGGAAATAAAAGATCTTATACTCAAACACAAATCATCTCTCTAGAAGCTCTAATGGAAAACGAAACGAATCGTCGTAAACATGTTACGTTCTTGAAGAGGAAAACAGCAAAACATTGATTGCACAAACGTATAAGGGTATCATTTGCTTGCAAATTTAAAACTTATAGAAGTTGATGGCTTGTTAGGTGAGGGGTTAGTGAACAGGATTTTTTTACTGGTGGTCCAGGGTTCGAATCTCGTCTGTTCTTCTTACGTTTTGTTTCTTTAAGTTTGTTCATTCCAATTCCATAAGAAAGAGTTTGTTCATTCCAATTCTTTAAGCTTGAATTAAATCTAATACAAGTTAGTGAATTAAAACTAGCTAACATTATTTTCAAATACGAGATGTTATTACATGTTTGTCACTAGCTCACAATACTCAACTTTGATATAAACTCTTGCAGCCTTCATTTAACTCATTTCTTGACGTGTTTTGTTAAAAAACTCATGAATCGTGGCGAACAAAATTGCTTTACCAGATAATGGTGACCGCTTTGAAACCAAATGACACGTATCAGAATTAAACGTATCATATCTGTAGTATGGTGTGGAGAAGAAACCAAATAGCGAACGAAAGGTTTAAGAACAACCACGTTATTAATATAAACTATGCCCAAGATTATTGACTTATATGATTAAAAAAAATCAAAAGCAATTGTGAAAGAACGAAAAATACTAACTTAGAAGTTTTTAACTGGAGGCAAGGAAAACTAATTTAAACATATTAAAACATAACATTTAGCGCATATAGAGCGTGAATTTGTGCTCAAGGCGCTAGCTAATAATCTGGAGGTTCTCAAGTCGGAACCATGTGTGAATATTTTGTTTAAATTTAGAATTTTTGGTGATCATTAGTCGGCGATGACACACGTTTAATTGTCTTAAGGTATTTGAATATTTAGATCTTTCAATATTTGAATGATCAAATCTTCAATAATAATAATAATAATAATAATAATAATAATAATAATAATAATAACAATAATAATAATAATAGTTATTATTATTATTATTATTATTATTATTATTATTATTATTATTATTATTATTATCAGAATTATTAGCAAAGTAATTCAATAACACGTTAATATCTGTAATTATTTCTCGATAACTACTCGAACTTAAGACGTCCTCGAATGTAAGTCGAACCCCAAATTCGCTGGGCTAAATTAAAGAAAAATAGTAATATGTTATGGTTTTACTATTACTAAAGCACTCTTTGATATTGGTCATTTTCGATGATTTTATGTATCCCTCTCCCCTCTCCATGTTGGGGGCACGGTATGACAAAAATTATCCCAGGCCCGAATGTCATGTACTCCCATGCGCAAAAGAAATGCGCGTATACTGTAACTAAAGATTTTTCGCATTTATTCCATTTTCCTTACGTTTATGGATAAAATTCAGTTATTAGTATGTGGAGATAATAGAAAGCGATCCATCTAAGGAGATATTTGAAAAAAACATAATAAAATAATAAAAATATAAGCGAAAAACACAATTATGCTCGGTTTTGTGTATACTGGCAACGATGATTTCTAGGGATTTTTTCAGTAGCAGATCACAATTGCGGAGGGAATTCAGTAGGTGAATCGAGGAGTTGGATCAAGGAACTGGATAGTGGACTAAAATGTTGCATTTATTGGTTAAAACCTAGTGTGTAGATTGCCTGCCAAATATAAATTAGCTTCTGTAACTAAGATGTCGTACGAAAATATAGAATTAACAGAAAAACTCTTATCTTAAGGTTCGAAGCGATACGCACCATGGTTATGAAGATTATTTCTTTTAAAGAAAGAGCCAGCACAACGTAGCCTCCGTGGTTAGGTGGATAGAGTGGCGGATTCGTAGTTATTTTATTATTTTGACACCACATCGAATCCATCCCATCCCTTTTTTTTACAAAACATTATAGGAAGTGTATAATTTTAATGTTAATAAGAACCGAAACAATATAATGAGGAAATAATTTATTGGTAGTATCCTTTAATCGACGTATTTATTCAGTATTAGAATACGTGTACTATTGGAAACAGTTATTTTTCCAGTTTATAGTTTTGTATGTTACTTCCCGTTCTTGAACAGCAGACAACTCACTTCGGGTTTGTGTGTCAGGAAGAACATACGCGACCTTGACAGTCTGTCCAGCCTCCCCCTTGTTACATCGACCTGATGTTAAATGATCGTTTATGTGTGTGTGTGTGTGCTTGTTTTTTGCTTTTTAGAGTATTGACTTTCTCTCTCTTTTTTTTCATATCCACAAGTGCAAGAATGCTTTCGTTGAACGTAACTAAATTATACAGATCTATGTATACGGAACATGAATATTTCCAAATATAGAATGAATATGAACGATAATCATAACATACTTCTACATTATATAGTAGCGTGAAGAACTGATATTAAAATGATATAAGAAACAGGCATAAGCTTTTTTTCTAGCATGGCAACACATTAAACGTAACTCATTAAATTTTGGGAATTACAAATTATCACCTTACGTGTCGTTGTATTCCTATTCTTTTTCACGTTCAAGCGACGAAAGAAGAAATTGTAGTAATAGTGATAAAAATCGAATTCGAGATTTCAATGAATTCAAGTTTCACGCCCCCACATATCGAAAAAGTGATTTTGATGTCTGTCCATCTGTTCGTTTGTTGGTTCGTCACGCTTTTACATGCATTCAAATAGAGGCCATAGTGTTCGACGTATCTGGACCTAAGTCTAGACATGAAGTTTTTATAACACTATATCGTTTCGAATTCTATATTCTCCGACACCTAAAAATAAGGGTACTTTACTGAAGGATGAAAATTTAAAATAATTAAATTGTTTCAAAAATAGCTGTAAAGATTTTGCTTATTTTTTTTTACAAATATAGTTTGAATCGTTGCTCTGGAAAAAAAATACATAAGGTGTAATTTACTGTATGGGATGCGTTTTTTCGAGCAATTTTCTCAATCACATTTCATAAATAATTGTATCATTAATAATCTAACAATATGACACAACTTGTTCGTCCTGTAAACATTCAGAAGAGGTAGTTTACTCTTCTCCGACGATTTTCCCATTAACGCCTGACGCAATTTTGTTCATATTTCATAAATGAATGTCACATAAATAATCTAACGATATGGTATAATTCCATCATCCTAAAAAGCTAGAAGTGGTATATTACTTTTCGGGGCAAATTTTACCCTACGATTTTGTCGAGAATGACTGGCAATTTTGTTCGTATTTCATAAGTAGCCTAACTCGTTTGTCCTGAAAAGATACGCAAGGGATATTTTATTCTTGGGGATGACTTTTTTGACGATTTCTCAGAAAGTACTCAGACGCTTTTGCTCATAGTTCACATACAATTATTTCCTTAATAATTCTAATATATGGCATAAGTTATTTCTAACAGAAATATGACCAATGGGTACTTTACTTTTGGACATAAGTTGCTTCGAACAAAGTTTTCCAAAAACACATTATTTTATTCGCATTTCCCAAGTAAATGTTTCAGTAATAGCTGCAGCCTAACACGAGTCAGTTTAAGAAATTCGAGCGAGAAAATTCAGTGCGTTTCATCCGTACCCATTCTTAAATATATTTTTAAATGTTACACCTAATCACAATTTTCCTAACAAAATCGAAACTTCTATTTAAATGTGCCTTGTTGTTGCCAAATGGTTCAAGTCCATTGGTTCTGGATTTTATTCCCGGTGAAAGCTAGTGTATTTTTATCCAACGTTAAGGTATAGGTAATAAGTAGGTGCAAAGAGAAAAGTGTTGAAACAAGCCTAACCAACCTAATAAATAATACAAAGAAATAATACAATATTACGAAATTATAGAAGAAACGATGTTAATATTAGATATTTGCGTGTGAGATTGTCCAACCAATGACTGTCAACTCCAAAGGTAAGAAAGTGAAACATCCAATACCAGGTTAATCAGTGGTCTCTAGGTAAAGCTATCCTACTAGAAAGTGATTGAGATACCAAACAATGTTGTAATCGCTGGGAGACATGTTAGGAGAATACATTGGGTGAGAGACTTTAATTCATGAATAGTCTGCACCTTCGTCGGTGTATTGAAGTGCGTAGGTGGTGTGTGTTTAGCACATCGGGTTCCTTTGTTGTTAGTCCCAGCTTTCTAGACCGGATGCAGTTATTCCCGGTAGAAAATACAAATATATATATATATATATATATATATATATATATATATATATATATATATATTACTATTAAAGTAAATAATTACACTCATTCCCTCAATGTGATACTTGTTTGTTTAATTGTATACAGAGAGCTGATCCATGGAAGAATCGTTCATAATAATAAATAAAATAAACTCGACAAATATTCTTGTAAATAATAGGTAAAAGTTTGCGTCACACTGTTCATTTTGCTGGGCACGCCAGTGTGCCACGTTATCCGGTTGTGGCACACTGGAATATAGGGTATGGCTTTCTAATTTTTCCCAACTATTTTAACTGCTTCAATTGAAATGAATTTATAATAATAAGAGAGTGAATTTAGTTTTCTTACCCTTCGATTTAGAAATAAGGTCCGCTAGAATTGTATATATAAAAAATAATAATACTCAGAATTTTATAGAGTAGTTTGTTTTATTCGAAATGACATACTTCCTGCAACTGTTTGGGTTGGAATTATTTGAAATCAAATCTTTAAGTTTTACGACCCACGGTTATACCGGCTAAGCTAAAGGACACGGTGATGATGAGAAATGAATGCAATGGTGGAATGAAAAAGGTGGGAGAAAACGGGAGAACCCCGAGAAAACCCATGCGCATGGTGTTTCTCCACCACAAAATTCACTTGGTGCGTGCTGGGGTCGAACCAAGGATCCCATGCACCAAAGGTGAACTCTTTATCACTGAGCCACCGCGGCCCCTCTGAAATTATTTATAGGAGAGAGTGACTACTTTTATGAAATCTTGATATCGAACACATTTGTTTAAAAATACCAGCTTTTTGTGAAGTATTGCTTAATATTCAGGAAAACCTAAGTCAATAATAAAATAATAATAATAATAATAATAATAATAACTATTATTATTATTATTATTATTATTATTATTATTATTATTATTATTATTATTATTATTATTATTATTATTATTATCTTAAATTAAAATCTCTCTGGACCTAGTGCATTGGCACAATTCCACGAATTAAAAAGAATGTGTTTACTTATCACATAAGTGTAGAAGGACTTAATCCCTGTTGCTTTCAATATAAAAATAAAGTGTCCAACTGTCAAATGATATGCTACATAAAATGCGCTATGCAACATAATGTAGTATAGAGTCATCATTCCAGGTTGTCTAAAGAACACTTTCGTTTTAGCAAGAAAGGAAGAAAATAGAAAATACTGAGTTTTAACCTAGTAGAAAGTTTGCAGATTTAAGGGAAAATGCGCAGAGTTGTTGGATATAAAATGTAGTTCGGATTAATGGAGTAAGACACCGTAAATATTTTATTGTTTGAAATATACTGGGAGTGACCAAGCCATTACATATGGAAATATCGAAAGAGATACGTTAATTGTGTTAGTTGCAAACTTTTTTAGAAATGAAAAAATTAAGGAAATCTCTAAAACTCTGATATCACAGATCCAAATTGACTGACTGTTAAGTAAAACTGCTAAATCTGAGTAAAGCCAAAAAAAAAGTATTAATGACCTGTGTTAGTTTCAGACATATGATTCTCATATCAAAACTACGATAGAAGTAAATTATGAACAAAGGTGAATTAACAGTTCTGGAATACCAACAAATGATTTTGCTAGATGTAACTTTTCAGAAAACTTTTTTATAAGGCTAAAGATTTATTATTATTATTATTTTTGTTTGTTTGTTTATTAGCTTCCCCATGCCGTAAACGTCGCCAACTCCTAGTGGCTCACTTGCCGGTAAATGGCGATCGTCGATATAGCGACGCGTCGAAAGATTGCCGCTAGCGTGCCACTAGTGGCAGGGATTCGTCGAGTCGAAGCAGATATCTAGAATCGGGGGTATTGAAGTTGCAACAACGTAAGAACGAGAACTTCATTTTGGTCCGCACTCGTTTGATGTGTCACGGAGAATCGTAAAGGAACCAACATGAACTATCGCTAGTCATGTGCATGCGGTTATTATTATATATTATTTTTCCCTGACGAATTGTTATTATAAGGACAATATTTGAGCTCCGGGGGTCAAGAGTAACTCCTGCCTTTACAACATGAAGTGAAAAATCTTGAGGTGGGTGCGTATAATTGTATGAATTTAGTTGGCAACTGTCGCCGATTACTAGCAAGTGAATATGGGAGAACTATGAAAAAAGTAAATAGACGCTTGCCACTTTGTTATAAAATTACATAACGAGTGCATTTGATTTGATTCCGAACAGTTGTCTTCAAATATACACGGTTAAAGAAGCACTCTGATTAGAAATATTAAAAAGACTTCAACGATTTATCACTCTACAAGCTGTGTCTTCATAATCGCCTCCGTGACGAATTCGGAAGAACACGCAATTAGTAACCCTAAGGTTGATGGTTCACGCCCAGCTCACGGCACTTTCGTTTTATTTTTTTAAAAATGTTTTCAGACTCATCTTGATGCAAAGAAATTACGCATATAGGCGATTTAACGTATTTTAGGGGAATCATTTTGTGGTTCATTGGCGTTCCGTCGCTTCTCTGATGGTGGTGGTATAATTTTCAAAACGGAAGTGGGACCAATTTTTGGCTGCGGGACCGCCAATTTTTGGGGACATGTCACTAGTTGCCTATCGGTGGTCCACCGACGCTTACGGCATGGGATTGTCCCCTCACGAGTGAGGCAGATTGTAATCGACCAATTTTTTTTGGAAAAATGGGAAACATCTTCCGACTTCGACTTCTGAATAATCCGTTTAGGATCAAGTCGAATTAAGGCTGCGCCACGGGAAGGTAGAACAAGTGAGGCAATCGTTCCAAGCACTACGCTCAACAGCTTCCGTCTCATTCACGACTTAGACTCTTCAGGAAAAGTAACATATTTATTACTTGTAATTTATTCTTTGAGTCAAAGTATTTTGCAATAAACCATCGTTTTGTAAGATATTTTTACGATTGTATACTATTAATTTTGAAAATTGTACTCATAATATAATTTCCCATCATGGATTTGAAAAAATCAAAGTTGGAACAAAGAAAGATCTCCGATCCACATGTCTCTTCATGTTTGATATGGAAGTCTCATCTTCATTATTGACCCTTAATTTATTTTAGTCCTAGGCAAAGCCAATCGACGGGATGGCTTTAAGTGAAAACATTCATTTAGATAGTTAAGTAATCAGGAAATTCCTGCTGTTATTTCACGAAACACAACATATCTTGAGGAAAAAAAAACAATTTTGCTTACCAGGGGGAGGGAGTAAATCATCTGCTTACGTTTGCTTAACTAGGAAGAAGGCAAGGGCGCCGATCCTGGGGGGCCGGGCCCGCTCAAAGCTCATGTAGGCCTCCTTTGTATTTATGAATATACAACATTTGGCATTATTTGAGTGTAATTTGTCTTAAAATCCTCATATATATATCTTCTGCATTTGAATGCCCCCCCCCCCCAAATTTACAGAGAAATTGGCGACCTTGGAAGATCTAGTGAAATGAATAAAAATGTGATAACGTAATACTTGAACAACTCTATCTAATGGAGGAAAGTAAATTAGTATTCAACACTTCCTTCAGTTTTAAGCATTTCAAAGATTCTCGTAATTTAGTAGCGTCCCGGATTTGCATTTTTGAAGTACGGGAACTTTATCTATACCTTCACGTGGGAATCGGTTTCGGATCATGCACTTAAACCGCCTGCACATAAGAGGCACAAGGAGTTTTTCTTTCGATTTCCTTAGGAATATTGCGAATGGTATAACTTTTAAAACTATGTTTAAAAAAGAATATACATCGACATAATAAGATGATAATCTGATACCTAGGAAATATATTGAATTGTTTTTAATTTGTTCTCACGCTTCCAAAACAGTACTTATGTTTTTTTATTCCATAGCCTTTTAATATAAGCATTTCAGACTATTGTCTGTTCTAGGACGATACAATTCTAGTTCATGTATATGTTAGTTTTGGAAATACAGTAGAGTTTCGCTTATCCGACATAAACAGGCAGGCAGAACGCTGGATAATATGGATGCGTTAAGAAAAGACCTATTAAAAGTAAAACTTATGATATAATTTTACATATTACGCATCTAATAATAATGTTTTATAACAAATAACTGCACTGCACTGAATCAGGGACGTATCCAGCGTGAGGGCCTGAGAGCTGTCTCTCTCCGAAACTCAAGCACTTTTTAATAAACTTGCCTTTACCCTTTTGAGGTTCTTTTATATCAGTTTACTAGTAGTCAGTGTCCAAACTTTGGGCAATGTACTGTTGTTATAATTCTAAGAACATACCATAATGCCATTATACCAGGTGCAGTGGCGTATTTAGGGGGGTGGCTTCCGGGCTTAAGCCCCCCACGAAATCTTACTTAGTATAGTAAAGTAAATGAAATATCTTGCAGAATTTTCACATTTCCAGGCAACCCCCCCCGAAAGTTAGCAAAGCCCCTCCCGAAACAAAATCGTAAATACGCCAATGACCAGGTGGAATTAAAGAACAGTTTTAAATAGGATTAACATTTCGTTTCCGTTCTGTTTTTAACTTTAATATATTAGAACGATACACTCCATGTCTTCTTGCTATTTTTGTTATGTGATATACGTAGCAGACAGTTTTCTTTAGTTACATTTCTCTCGAAAATATGTTTCATTTTGTTTGTGCTATAATGCAGTTTCCAAAATAAACCGGTTTATAAATGAAAAGTAGGTAAAAGTTTAAGAGAGGTACAGAACTGTTGCATTATTATTATTATTATTATTATTATTATTATTATTATTATTATTATTATTATTATTATTATTATTGAAATTTAAAAACATTAGAATTACGTGCTTACGAGGATTCGTGTTGGGCCCCCTCCGAATAGAAAACCTGGATACGTGTCTGCACTGAATTATAGACGTATGAGTCAACGTGTAGACGGGCGCGCTAGGCGATAGACTCCACAGCATGAAAAATAGATTAACACCACAACTTGCAGATCTTCTTGCCGATTGGTCCTATTTGCAATGATATATCGGATCATATGGTATGAGGAACAAAGGATGGTCGGATAAGCGAGACCATGGTGTATTGGTGTTTCACGCACCTAAACCTGTAAAATGTTTGTATAAACAATTATCTTTCACTCCCTAGCTAAATTTGTGGGTATGATCACACACCTTGCCTCATAAAGTATAGTCTTATAAAGAAAAAATTTTTTTAGCTAAAACCTAAAGAAAAGCCAACTTCATTTTTTTTTAAATAATGACAAACTAGTCCACTTAATCACGATAAATCACGTTTGGTACTAAGATGTCTTTTTCTGTCCGTATATATCCTTCACACTTCGTTGGAGACAAAATTGTTTTTTCCACAAGAAAACAGGATGAGAGAAACTATACAACAGCATGAACAGAAAACAATAGCTATTAACAATAGTTCTCTAATCCTGGATAAATACGTCATTACAGCAAAATATCAGTAAGTTGTCCTTATTATATTGCTTCGGTTCTTATTAACATGAAAATTATAATGTTTTGTAAAAAAAAGAAAAAAAACGAAGAGAAAAGAAAAAGAAATGGGATGGGATGGGATGGGATTCGATGTGGTGTCAAAATAATAAAATAACTACGACTCCGCCACTCTACCCACCGAACCACGGAGGCTACATGGTGTTAGCTCCTTTTTTTAAAGAAATAATCTTCATAACCATGGTCCGTATTGCTTCGAGCCTTAAGATAAGAGTTTTTCTGTTTAATTCTATATTTTCGTACGACATCTTAGTTACAGAAGCTAATTTATATTTGGCAGGCAATCTACACACTAGCTTTTAACCAATAAATGCAACATTTTAGTCCACTATCCAGTTCCTTGATCCAACACCT
This sequence comes from Thermobia domestica, assembly GCF_964235325.1. Classification (NCBI taxonomy): domain Eukaryota; kingdom Metazoa; phylum Arthropoda; class Insecta; order Zygentoma; family Lepismatidae; genus Thermobia; species Thermobia domestica. Next base: position 192,477,644 of record NC_137457.1, read on the forward strand.
CCACTCCCCTACTGAATTCCCTCCGCAATTGTGATCTGCTACTGAAAAGATCCCTAGAAATCATCGTTGCCAGTATACACAAAAGCGAGCATAATTTTGTTTTTAGCTTATATTTTTATTATTTTATTATATTTTTGGGAAATATCTCCTTAGATGGATTGCTTTCTATTATCTCCACATACTAATAACTGAATGTTACACATAAACGTAAGGAAAATGGAATAAATGCGAAAAATCTTGAGTTACAGTATACGCGCAATTTTTTTTGCGCATGTGAGTACGTTGAAACTTTGATGGAAATCTGTTGGATGGTTCAAGAGTTGTTCTATTTATTTTTGTATATTGATCTCCCCTTCTCTTATCCTCTCCTATGTTCTACCATCAAAGTGAAAATATTAAAACAAAAGTTTCTAGGCCCGAACGTCGTCTATCTTGAAAATTAGATCGAGATCGCTCAGGTGGTTCAAGAGTTGTTAAGTTTTATTCATTTTTATAGATATCTCCCCTCCCCTCCTCCTTCCCTACGTTCTACCATCAAAGGGATATGATAAAAACCACCCCAGGTGGTTTAAGCGTGATGAAGTCACCAAGACAGCATTTTTATTTTTATTTTTTTACATAGTCCCCCCTTCCCCTCCCCTACATTGTGCCGTCAAGGCAAAAAATGAAACATCCCGGGTCCGAACCTTATCTATATTGAATGTTTGATTGATTGGGATCAGTCGGATTGTTCAAGAGATATTAAGTTTTGTTCATTTTCATATATTTACCCTCCCCTCCTCTTCCGCAAGTTCTAATATCAAAATGAAATAACAAAAGGCTTCCAGGTTCGAATTTCATCTATGTTCAAAATGTGATTGAGAACGATCGGGTAGTTCAAGAGTTATTCACCACCGAACATTGTCACTTTTTTTTATACTTATAGCTGTTATGCAGTAGCGTAGCGTGGTATTCCGAAGTGGGGATACGAAAGTTAGTCACTTGCACGACACAATACTATTACAATCAGCAATACATAGCTATTCCGAGGGGAAATATAGGGTTATGAAAAATTCACAAGGGAGGCCTCCCTAATTGGTGGCCTAGTGGGACATACAGAAGCAAATGCGTGGATTAGGGTAGAAGCCAATAAGCAAATGTCTCAGCTTCTTCTTGCCACTACCGTTGTGACGAGAAAGCTCGACCCTACTGTTGTGGGTCCATTTAGTTGTAGTGCGACATCTTCAAATTCGAATTTTAAGTAGCTCAGAATTTTGTCCAATTTTTGTCTATTTTTGTCCACCCAAGAAAAAATTTTGAACCATTAAAATAAACGGAGGAGGGCCATTTCAAAATTTGGGGCACTTCGATCACCTGTAGTGCGACATCTTCAAATTCGAATTTTAACTAGCTCAGAATTTTGTCCAATTTTTCTCCATTTTTGTCCATCCAAGAAAAAATTTTGTACCATTAAAATAAACGAGGGAGGGCCATTTCAAAATTTGGGGCACTTCGATCACCTGTAGTGCGACATCTTCAAATTCGAATTTTAACTAGCTCAGAATTTTGTCCAATTTTTGTGCATTTTTGTCCACCCAAGAAAAAATTTTGTACCATTAAAATAAACGAGGGAGGGCCATTTCAAAATTTGAGGCACTTCGATCACCTGTAGTGCGACATCTTCAAATTCGAATTTTAAGTAGCTCAGAATTTTGTCCAATTTTCGTCCATTTTTGTCCACCCAAGAAAAAATTTTGTACCATTAAAATAAACGGAGGAGGGCCATTTCAAAATTTGGGGCACTTCGATCACCTGTAGTGCGACATCTTCAAATTCGAATTTTAAGTAGCTCAGAATTTTGTCCAATTTTTGTCCATTTTTGTCCACCCAAGAAAAAATTTTGTACCATTAAAACAAACGGAGGAGGGCCATTTCAAAATTTGGGGCACTTCGATCACCTGTAGTGCGACATCTTCAAATTCGAATTTTAACTAGCTCAGAATTTTGTCCAATTTTTGTCCATTTTTGTCCACCCAAGAAAAAATTTTGTACCATTAAAATAAACGAGGAAGGGCCATTTCAATATTTGGCCGAACCATTTAGCTGTAGTGCGGCATCATCAAATTCGAAATTTAAGTAGGTCAGAATTTTGTCCAATTTTTGTCCATTTTTGTCCACCCAAGAAAAAATTTTGTACCATTAAAATAAACGAGGGAGGGCTATTTCAAAATATGGCCGAACCATTTAGCTGTAGTGCGACATCTTCAAATTCGAATTTTAAGAAGCTCAGAATTTTGTCTTATTTTTGTCCATTTTTGTCCACCCAAGAAAAAATTTTGTACCATTAAAATAAACGAGGGAGGGCCATTTCAAAATTTGGCCGAACCATTTAGCTGTAGTGCGACATCATCAAATTCGAATTTTAAGTAGCTCAGAATTTTGTCCAATTTTTGTCCATTTTTGTCCACCCAAGAAAAAACTTTGTACCATTAAAATAAACGAGGGAGGACCATTTCAAAATTTGGCCGAACGTTTTAGCTGTAGTGCGACATCTTCAAATTCGAATTTTAACTAGCTCAGAATTTTGTCCAATTTTGGTCCATCTTTGTCCACCCAAGAAAAAATTTTGTACCATTAAAATAAACGAGGGAGGGCCATTTCAAAATTTCGGACACTGCGATCACCTGTAGTGCGACATCTTCAAACTCGAATTTTAAATAGCTCAGAATTTTGTCCAATTTTTGTCCATTTCTGTCAACCTAAGAAAAAATTTTGTACCATTAAAATAAACGAGGAAGGGCCATTTCAAAATTTGTCCGAACTATTTAGCTGTAGTGCGACATCTTCAAATTCGAATTTTAAGTAGCTCAGAATTTTGATCAATTTTTGTCCATTTTTGTCCACCCAAGAAAAAATTTTGTACCATTAAAATAAACGAGGGAGGGCCATTTCAAAATTTGGCTGAACCATTTAGCTGTAGTGCGACATCATCAAATTCGAATTTTAAGTAGCTCAGAATTTTGTCCAATTTTTGTCCATTTTTGTCCACCCAAGAAAAAATTTTGTAACATTAAAATAAACGAGGGAGGGCCATTTCAAAATTTGGCCGAACCATTTAGCTGTAGTGCGACATCATCAAATTCGAATTTTAAGTAGCTCAGAATTTTGTCCAATTTTTGTCCTTTTTTCTCCACCCAAGAAAAAATTGGACAAAATTCTGAGCTACTTAAAAATCGAATTTGATGATGTCACACTACAGACAATGGTTCGGCCAAATTTTCAAATGGCCCTCCCTCATTTATTTTAATGGTACAAAATTTTTTCTTGGGTGGACAAAAATGGACAAAAATTGGACCAAATTCTGAGCTACTTAAAATTCGAATTTGATGATTTTGCACTACAGCTTGTCCATATTTTTCACCCAAGAAAAAATTTTGTACCATTAAAATAAACGAGGGAGGGCCATTTCAAAATTTGGCCGAACCATTTAGCTGTAGTGCGACATCATCAAATTCGAATTTTAAGTAGCTCAGAATTTTGTCCAATTTTTGTCCATTTTTGTCCACCCAAGAAAAAACTTTGTACCATTAAAATAAACGAGGGAGGACCATTTCAAAATTTGGAAGAACCATTTAGCTGTAGTGCGACATCTTCAAATTCGAATTTTAAGTAGCTCAGAATTTTGTCCAATTTTTGTCCATTTTTGTCCACCCAAGAAAAATTTTGAACCATTAAAAAAAACGAGGGAGGGCCATTTCAAAATTTGGCCGAACCATTTAGCTGTAGTACATCTTCAAATTCGAATTTTAAGTAGCTCAGAATTTTGTCCAATTTTTGTCCTTTTTTCTCCACCCAAGAAAAAATTGGACAAAATTCTGAGCTACTTAAAATTCGAATTTGATGATGTCGCACTACAGCTAAATGGTTCGGCCAAATTTTCAAATGGCCCTCCCTCATTTATTTTAATGGTACAAAATTTTTCTTGGGTGGACAAAAATGGACAAAAATTGGACCAAATTCTGAGCTACTTAAAATTCGAATTTGATGTTTTTGCACTACAGCTTGTACATATTTTTCACCCAAGAAAAAATTGTGTACCATTAAAATAGACGAGGGAGGGCCATTTCAAAATTTGGCCGAACCATTTAGCTGTAGTGCGACATCATCAAATTCGAATTTTAAGTAGCTCAGAATTTTGTCCAATTTTTGTCCATTTTTGTCCACCCAAGAAAAAACTTTGTACCATTAAAATAAACGAGGGAGGACCATTTCAAAATTTGGCCGAACCATTTAGCTGTAGTGCGACATCTTCAAATTCGAATTTTAAGTAGCTCAGAATTTTGTCCAATTTTTGTCCATTTTTGTCCACCCAAGAAAAAATTTTGTACCATTAAAATAAACGAGGGAGGGCCATTTCAAAATTTCGGACACTGCGTTCACCTGTAGTGCGACATCTTCAAACTCGAATTTTAAATAGCTCAGAATTTTGTCCAATTTTTGTCCATTTTTGTCCACCCAAGAAAAAATTTTGTACCATTAAAATAAACAAGAGAGGGCCATTTCAAAATTTGGCCGAACCATTTAGCTGTAGTGCGACATCTTCAAATTCGAATTTTAAGTAGCTCAGAATTTGGTCCAATTTTTGTCCATTTTTGTCCACCCAAGAAAAAATTTTGTACCATTAAAATAAACGAGGGAGGGCCATTTCAAAATTTGGCCGAACCATTTAGCTGTAGTGCGACATCATCAAATTCGAATTTTAAGTAGCTCAGAATTTTGTCCAATTTTTGTCCATTTTTGTCCACCCAAGAAAAAATTTTGTACCATTAAAAAAAACGAGGGAGGGCCATTTCAAAATTTGGCCGAACCATTTAGCTGTAGTACATCTTCAAATTCGAATTTTAAGTAGCTCAGAATTTTGTCCAATGTTTGTCCATTTTTGTCCACCCAAGAAAAATTTTTGTACCATTAAAATAAACGAAGGAGGGCCATTTCAAAATTTGCCCGAACCATTAACTGGAGTGCGACATCATCAAATTCGAATTTTAAGTAGCTCAGAATTTTGTCCAATTTTTGTCCATTTTTGTCAACCCAAGAAAAAATTTTGTACCATTAAAATAAACGAGGAAGGGCCATTTCAAAATTTGTCCGAACTATTTAGCTGTAGTGCGACATCTTCAAATTCGAATTTTAAGTAGCTCAGAATTTTGTTCAATTTTTGTCCATTTTTGTCCACCCAAGAAAAAAATTTGTACCATTAAAATAAACGAGAGAGGGCCATTTCAAAATTTGGCCGAACCATTTAGCTGTAGTGCGACATCATCAAATTCGAGTTTTAAGTAGCTCAGAATTTTGTCCAATTTTTGTCCTTTTTTCTCCACCCAAGAAAAAATTGGACAAAATTCTGAGCTACTTAAAATTCGAATTTGATAATGTCGCACTACAGCTAAATGTTTCGGCCAAATTTTCAAATGGCCCTCCCTCATTTATTTTAATGGTACAAAATTTTTTCTTGGGTGGACAAAAATGGACAAAAATTGGACCAAATTCTGAGCTACTTAAAATTCGAATTTGATGATTTTGCACTACAGCTTGTCCATATTTTTCACCCAAGAAAAAATTTTGTACCATTAAAATAAACGAGGGAGGGCCATTTCAAAATTTGGCCGAACCATTTAGCTGTAGTGCTACATCATCAAATTCGAATTTTAAGTAGCTCAGAATTTTGTCCAATTTTTGTCCATTTTTGTCCACCCAAGAAAAAACTTTGTACCATTAAAATAAACGAGGGAGGACCATTTCAAAATTTGGCCGAACCATTTAGCTGTAGTGCGACATCTTCAAATTCGAATTTTAAGTAGCTCAGAATTTTGTCCAATTTTTGTCCATTTTTGTCCACCCAAGAAAATATTTTGTACCATTAAAATAAACGAGGGAGGGCCATTTCAAAATTTCGGACACTGCGATCACCTGTAGTGCGACATCTTCAAACTCGAATTTTAAATAGCTCAGAATTTTGTCCAATTTTGGTCCATTTTTGTCCACCCAAGAAAAAATTTTGTACCATTAAAATAAACGGAGGAGGGCCATTTCAAAATTTGCCCGAACCATTTAGCTCTAGTGCGACATCTTCAAATTCGAATTTTAAGTAGCTCAGAATTTTGTCCAATTTTTGTCCATTTTTGTCCACCCAAGAAAAAATTTTGTACCATTAAAATATACGAGGGAGGGCCATTTCAAAAATTGGCCGAACCATTTAGCTGTAGTGCGACATCATCAAATTCGAATTTTAAGTAGCTCAGAATTTTGTCCAATTTTTGTCCATTTTCGTCCACCCAAGAAAAAATTTTGTACCATTAAAAAAAACGAGGGAGGGCCATTTCAAAATTTGGCCGAACCATTTAGCTGTAGTACATCTTCAAATTCGAATTTTAAGTAGCTCAGAATTTTGTCCAATGTTTGTCCATTTTTGTCCACCCAGGAAAAATTTTTGTACCATTAAAATAAACGAAGGAGGGCCATTTCAAAATTTGCCCGAACCATTTAGCTGGAGTGCGACATCATCAAATTCGAATTTTAAGTAGCTCAGAATTTTGTCCAATTTTTGTCCATTTTTGTCAACCCAAGAAAAAATTTTGTACCATTAAAATAAACGAGAGAGGGCCATTTCAAAATTTGGCCGAACCATTTAGCTGTAGTGCGACATCATCAAATTCGAATTTTAAGTAGCTCAGAATTTTGTCCAATTTTAGTCCACTTTTCTCCACCCAAAAAAAATTCGGCATTTTGAGTTTGGAATTTTTCATTAACTGTGAGGTTACTGTGTGGTTACAAAATGAAACATCGACATTTTCTGTGCGTGCAAAACTTGTAGAAAACGCTGGTATTCTTGGTTCTTCAATACGAATTGGTGGCGTTCCAAGCTAATAGAAATTCGGCATTTTGAATTAGGGATTCTCATTAACAGCGAGGGTACATAATGAAATATCGACATTTTCGGAGGGTGCAAAACTCGTAGAAGACGCTGGTGTCCTTATTTCTTCAGTACAAAATAGTGGCGTTCCAAGCTAATAGTAATTCGGCATTTGGAATTAGGAATTTATCATTAGCGGTGAGGGTACAAAATGAAATAGCGACATTTTCTGAGTGTGCAAAACTCGTAGAAGACGCTGGTGTTCTTAATTCTTCAGTATAAAATAGTGGCGTTCCAAGTTAATGGTAATTCGGCATTTTGAATTCAGAATTTGAAGGTGGTCACACTACAGGTGATCTAATTGGCCAAATTTGAAATGACTCTTCCACGTTTATTTGAATTTTACAAAAGTTTTTTTGATAGTAAAAATTCACTAAGTTCTGAGCTACATAACATTCGAATATGATAGTGTTGTCAACGGCTCGAGCGGCTCGGCTCACGGCTAAGTCACTATCGAACCGAACCGAGAATTGAGCCGAGCCAACAGATCTCGAAACCGAGCCGGTCCGAGCCGATGTCTCACATGAGCTGAGCCGAGCCGAGAAAAAGAGAGATGATGGCTCACCTGAGCCGAGCCGAACTGAGCCGGTGGCTCGTCGCAACTGAGCCGGTTCGAGCTGATGACTCAATTCCGCCGAATCAAACCGAGCCCATGGCTCACGTGAGCCGAACCGACCCAAGGCGTGGCTAACCTGAGTCGAGCCGATGGGTCGCCTGAGCTGAGCCGAGGGCTTATCGCAACCGAGATGGCTCCTGCCGAGCCGAACAGGTTGACATCACTATGAAGATGTCACACTACAGGTGTTCGAATAGGCCAAACTTCGAAATGACCCCTTGATGTTTATCTAAACTGTAGAAAATCTTTTACTGGTGATAGAAGAAAGCACAAAATTTAGACAAAATTGTAAGCTTGTTAAAAGCTTTAATTTAAGGATGTTGCACTACAAATAATCCATGTGGCTAAAATTTAAAAATGTAGCTAATTCGTTCTTTTAATTATTACAAAATTGTTTTCGGTTCTACAACAACGTACACGCACCGCACAAAATTATGAGTTAATTAAAATTAGGATTTACATATTGTCTCACTACAAGACATCGAATTGGCCAAATCTTGAAATGACCCTCCGTCGTTTATTTGAATGGTACAAAGTTCTTTGTGGTAAAAGAAATGTACTTAGTTCTCACTTGTCAGTTAGTCAAAATTCGAATAAAAAGACATCGCACTACAGGTGATCGAACTGGCCACTATTTGTAATTGCCCTCCATTGTTAAAGCTAGACTAAATTTTGAATAATTAAAATTAGAATATGAACTTTATCACTACAAGTGATATAAGTGAAAAAATTTTGAAACGGCACTAGAGACAAAAATTGGACAAAATTCTAAGTTAGTTAAAATTCGAATTCGAAGATGTCGCACTACAGGTGATCGAAGTGTCCCAAGTTTTGAAATGGACCTCCCTCGTTTATTTTAATGGTACAAAATGTTTTCTTGGGTGGACAAAAATGGACAAAAATTGTACAAAATTCTGAGCTACTTAAAATTCGAATTTGAAGATGTCGCACTACAACTAAATGGTTCGGCCAAATTTTGAAATGGCCCTCCCTCGTTTATTTTAATGGTACAAAAATTTTTCTTGGGACAAAAATGGACAAAAATTGGACAAAATTCTGAGCTACTTACAATTCGAATTTTAAGATGTCGCACTACAACTAAATGGACTCAAATACAATGATGCAACTAAAATCGCAGAAACGGTCAAAGACATCGCGAATGATGTAGGCGTGAAGTATGTAGGATTTAAGAATGTGGGCGCTTGTTAAAAATGTTGAAACAATTGCCCTAGAGGGTCCCAAAACTTTAATTTAGAAAACACCGTCTTGTATCATTTCCCACTTTATAACACTACAACGAATACTCTATAAGAACATTGCACTTCTGTTAAATTACCTCGCTGAACAGTACTAAATAATCACCGAAGGCTAACATGAAATGGAGGATTCACAAAACTAGATCCGCTTTGTCTTGAGTTAACTAAACATTAAGTATAATACCGAAGTAGCATTATTGATAAAGTGAGACTGTAGAAAAAATGAACCTTTCCTCTAACAGTTAAAAGAATAACAGAACATAGACGCGATAATAATAATAATAATAATAATAATAATAATAATAATAATAATAATAATAATAATAATAATAATAATAATAATAATAATAATTCAATTTCTTAAAAATAGTATTCAAAAATAGATAGAGGAAACTGCAGTCTGGTAATAATTATAAGGAACCAGATTAAAACATATTAGCTTTTCTCAACCCACTGAGGAAGAGAAAAGTTGAAAGCAACAGATGAAAGGTAAGAAAGGAATAATAATAAGAAGAATGCAGTTGATCGATGATTTGAAAAATGGTATCAAATATTGGGAATAAAAAGAGGAAGCTAAAGACTGAGAGAGGTGAAAGAAGAATTTCCAGACCAGAACCTAAGAAAATACACAATCACACTCACATCTTCCATTATTCCCAGTACCTGCCAGGAGGTAGAATATTTAATAATAATAATAATAATAATAATAATAATAATAATAATAATAATAATAATAATAATAATAATAATAATAATAATAGACCACGACCGCTGCTGCGACTAAATTACTGCGCACGATAGGTCTTGAAAGAAAGCAAATTTTTATTTTATTTATTTATTTATTTATTTATTTATTGGCAAACTATGGGTAGAGTAATTATTTCGGAGGAGCTAGTTAATTGAAGTGATCCATAAACCGAAAGTAGTAGAAATCAACCTTTTCCAAGTTTTAACGTTGATCACTATAAAATCAAAACGGTTTTCGGCAATCGATTAAGCATTTCAAGAATATCTTTCATCTCCTTTCGTTACCAACCAAAAGTGGTAGAAATAAACCATTTCCGGTTTTACGTTGAACACTAGAAAGCAAAATCGATAAATAGTTACGAGATGCTTTCTGTAATGGCATATCCTTTAGGTTGGATCTGACAGGAGATTACCGAGAAATAAATTACCACACGCAAATCAAGCCCAAAACTTGGCCAAACTCGACCAGCAAAAGTAGAGGTCTTAATTAGGTTGAGCGCTGCCCACCACAGAATTTTGTTCCGATTCGGCCAATAGTTATCAAGAAAATGCTGCTGGCTAATTAAGTAGTTATCGAGAAATAAGGTATGAAATGCAACCCGCGTCTACACTGTTCTTGGCCAAGTTTGACCACAGAATATGCCAGTACTTATTCCTTAGGGAATGGGCTAGTAGCTCACAAAATTTACTAAACATCCGGCTAGTATTTAATTTAAAAATAAACTCTAGTAAAAACCGTAAAGAGGATGACGTAATATGCTCTCAATTAATATGGATACCGGAATTTGTATCGTATTTCTTTCACTTCTGGTATTAATACAGAGATTACTATCGAGATGGAATACACTCTTGCGGTACTTAATGAATTACATAATATCCCTTCTAGCTCTCCAATGTATAACACTCAATTTATAACCGGAAGTGATTGATATATGCCACTTCTGCTTTTAGTATAATGGTTAGAGTCGAGATAGAACATATTCTTGGGACACTAAATGATTATAGAAAACCGCTTCTCCTTATTTATTATCTTTTCTAATAGATTGCGATCAACACTAAAACCGGAAGTAGTTGGATTTAGCTACTTCCGGTTTGGAGTTTAAGAGAGATAATAACTTACTTGTTCCCACAACGTTAAATTGATTCCATAAAACTGCTTCTCCCTATATCTTATAGTTTATGCTCTATGTGAATTAAATTGAAACCGAAAGTTATAGGTGATTTCTACACTTCCTTTTTACTAAGGTGTTAAGGTACGAAGATTAAAGTTACTCCTGGAACGCTTTATCGATTGCCGAAAACTGCTTCTTACTATCTATTATCGTTTTCGCTCTATAGTGATCAACGTTGAAACAGGAAATGGCTCAATTCTGCTACTTTCAGAATTTACTAGCTTGTTAAATGTGAAGAAGGTTATCCTTGAAAAGTTTAACCCTTTCATTGTGGAAGGCGACGGAAAAAAATTTCCCTAACCTGCGAATGTCGATTATAGTCGACGTGTTAAAATTTGTCTGTATCTTGGTTTTGTCGATTGTAGTCGCCAAAGGTTTTCTGTGTGATTTCTATTGTTTATCGAAAACAATAGAACACAAACAAAAATGAACGGTACAACTTTGGCGACTATTCTCGACAAAGCCAAGATACGGACAAACAAATTTTAACACGTTGACTATAGTCGACATTCGCATGTTAAGGAAATTTGGTTCTGTCGACAAAAGTCGACTTCCTCTGTGAAAGGGTTAATTGATTGCCAAGAACATCTTCTCGTTATCTATTATCGTTTTTGCTCTATAGTAATGAGTGTTAAAACCGGAAATGGCTCATTTCTACCATTTCCAGTACTACTAAAATGTTAAGAATAAGAATAGAGATTCCCTTGAAACGTATAATCGATTGCCCAGAACCGCTTTTCGCTATCCATTATCGTTTTTGTTTTTTATTGATTAACGTTAAAACTTGAAAAAAATAATTTCTACCAGTTTGTTTGTCGAATCACCTCTATTAATGAACTCTCTCAAGAAAATCACACTATCTACTTATTGAAAATAATAATAATAATAATAATAATAATAATAATAATAATAATAATAATAATAATAATAATAATAGACAATTCGCATCCTTTCAAATGTTATCTTTCGAAGTAACGGACGTATGTATGTACGTACGTACTAACATTACGATATTACAAGTTCCACTACGTGATCCTAATAATAATAAAATCTTAAAGAGGATCATGTTAGATTTTGTGTAGTGGTTTGGGAACCAGAAGCTCTAGTATATTTATTTCACTTCCGATTTGAGTACAGGGATCACTGCCGAGATGGAATATACTCTTGGAGCACTTAATGAATTACCCAAAAAAAAAAAAAAAAAAAACCTTCTCGCTATCAATTCTATAACGCTCAATGTTATAACCGGAAGGGATTGATTTCTACCACAAGTTTTAGTAGAAAGATTAGAGTCGAGATAGAAGATATTCTTAGGACACTTAATTGATTACAGAAAACAGCTTATCACTAGTTAGTTTCTAATCTATAGCAACGAACACTAAAACCGGTAGTAGTTGGGTTTTGCTACTTCCGGTTCGATTAGAAGTATAATAGAGATGATACATGTTCCTACAACGCTAAATTAGTTCCCAAAAACAGTTTCTATAACTTATAGTTCTTGCACTATATAGATTAAATTGAAACCGGAAGTTATAGGTAATTTCTGCCACATCTTTTTCACTAAGGTGTTAATTATGAAGAAGAAAGTTATTCTTGAAACTATTTATCGATTGCCGAAAACTACCTCTTACTATCTATTACCCTTTTCTCTCTATTGTGATCAACGTTAAAACCGGAAATGGTTCATTTTTATCAGTTCATGTTTTACTAGAGTACTAAGGGTGAAGACGTAGATTAATCTTGAAACGCTTTTTCGATTGTCCATTCTCGATGGCTCATTCGTACCTCTTTCGGTTTTATTAGACTATTAAGAATGAAGATGAGAGTTGGCGTAATCGGTTGCCAAGAACCGCTTTTCCCTATCTATTACCGTTTTCGTTCTATAATGATCAACATTAAAACCGGAAATGACTTATTTCTACCACTTTCGGTTGGTGAATCTTCTCTATTAAAGAACTCCCTCGAGATAATCATTGTATTTTTCTATTGCAAAAACAATTAAAAAATTCGCATCCGTCCAAATGTCATCGTACGGAGTAACGGACGGACGCATGTACAAACATTACGATGTTACAAGTTTCACAACGTAATTCTAATAGTAAAAACAGTAAAGATTTACGTAATATTTTCTCAATTGATTTGGAAACCAGAAATTTTAGTATATATATTTTTTTTTCACTTCCTAGTTGAGTAGAGTGATTACTGTCGAGATGGAACACACTCTTGGGCACTTAATAAATTTTCCATTCTATTTCCTTCTCGCTATATATTCTATAACACTCAATGCTTAAACTGGAAGTGGTTGATTTCTGTCACTTCCGGTTTGGGTAGAAAGATTAAAGTCGAATTAGAAAATTCTTGGAACACTTAATTGATTACTGAAAACCGCTTCTCGCTATTTATTACGGTTTCTAATCTATTGTGATCAACACTAAAACCGGAAGTAGTTTGGTTTTACCACTCTCGGTTTATTTAGAAGTTTAAGAGAGGAAACGATACTTATTCCCACAACGCTAAACTGATTCCGCAAAACAGCTTCTCCCTATCTCCCTATGTAGATTACTTTGAAGTCGGAAATTATAGTTAATTTCTACTGCTTCCGGTTTTACTAGGATGTTAATGACGAAAATGAAAGTTATCCTTGACACACTTTATCGATTTCCGAAAATTGCTTCATGCTATCTTTTACCGTTTTTGATCTATAGTGATGAACAATAAAACCGGAAATGACTCATTTATACCACTTCCTGTTTTACTATAGTATTAAGAATGAATATGGGAGTTGTCCTTGAAACGTTTAATCGATTACCGAAAACCGTTTGTCGCTATCTGTTACAGTATGTTCTCTACAGTGATCAACGTTGAAACCGGAAATGACTCATTTGCACCACTTTCTGTTGACTAAATCATCTCCGTTAACGAACTCCCTCGAGATAATTACTCTATTTATCTATTTCAAAAAGCAGAATTAAAAAATTCGTATTCGTTCAAAAGTTATCGTGCGGAATGTTACGGTAAGTTCCACTAAGTGATCGTAATAAATACTTCATACCCCCGACCCCGCCACACACACACACTAACTTATGTATACACGAAAGTATATCTCGTAGTTCCCATATGCCTATGCCGGTAGCTGGAAACAGAGAGAGAGAGAGAGAGAGAATCTTATTGCACCTTTACAGAGAACGCGCAATTACTCAGAACATCAATTAAAAAAGAAAAAAAGAATAGTTTTTAATGAAACTTTCAAAGATTGGTACCACTGCTGCAACATACAAATGCAATTCTTCCATAATGATTGATTCGTAAGATGATGTATATGGGTTTCTTAATGACAATGTAATAAAATGCCTTCAAATTGACCACAAAATAAAAAGTTAAATTTCTTTCTCAAAGTTCATAAAATCGAAGTCGATGGTCATTATGGGAACAGTCTACAATAACAATATATGCAAACAAATATTAATATACTCCAAGCTTTCCTCTGGATGCCAGAAAGCTTCGGATCATATTTGATGTCATAATCATAAGTAGATGTAAATATATATTTATATATAATATTTTGAATTAGTAATTCCAGCGTATACATGCATTATTCTATGGACGCTTAAATATATATTTTGTGAATCTATGAAGAAGATATTGACAAGATTGAGAAGGACCTACCTTAATTTTTTTGTGCGCCTATGGTTATGAAACTTTCTTGTTGTTGCCAGCGCACTTTCCTTAGTGTAACTCTTCGATGCTGGCCAGGCATGTTAGTTGCCGTTGGATTACGTTAAGAAATATACGTTGACATTGTTAGCACTGTTATTATGGAAAGAGTCATATGAATTAAAATATACCAGTGACTTATGTCGTATTAGTGAGATTCTACGTTACTAGAACCATGGTTGTTATTTATTGTTAGAATGTCGTGCATTTAGGGAACTAGGTTATCTCTGCTAGCGAATTTAACTTGTATGAAGGAGTGAAGTCACTAAGCTGTGTAGTGATTAGATACATGCACATGCAAGTAATTAAATATGATAAGATTGTTAGTATTTTGGGGCCGTAGAGTTCCACCATGGACTTAATATTCGTACCTGTGAAGATAGAAGAAAAAAATTAGATTATCATTATGTTTTAATAACATATACGATCACTATTATAAATTCTGCACACATGCTAGTACTCATGAACATTGTGATATATATTTATATATTTATTGGTCATTCTTTTGAACGTTATGTAATCAACGATTAATTGGTGTTAGTGAATAGTGCATTTATTTGCACATTTTACTGAAATCCACGGTGATAAGTTATAGTTAGTTCTCTACGTACATGTATACACATTCCTACAATATTAACCTACGTTGTATATATTAATTGTGTTTTGTGCTCATGTAATTACTTTTGAGCTTCATTTTATAATGCTATGCTTCGACTTGTGGACGATATACTGTATGATTGCCTCTACTGTTTCCATTTGTTACTACGCTTGAGAATTTTGAAGCTACTTTAACACTGCTACTTGTTGTGTACCAACTGTGATATCTATTTTACCTGTTACAAAAATAACATTTGAATCTCCTTTTCAATTTGGAGTACTACTTCGATGGAATCGATGATTTTTCTGTTCTTTAATTCAAAACCTTCAGCTGACGTTTCTTGGATAACCAATATTCATATTCTACCTTCACTGTTTAGTATTCATCGTTTCTGCAAGATATTCTTACTTCGAGAAACTAGACCGCGAATAGGTTCGGTTAGGATGGTGTTGGCCTTTCGTTTCTCAAACGAAGCCTCCTTCAAGATGCGAGCTCTGGCCGCAATAAGCCAGTAACGCCTATTTTTAGGCTACGTCGGACGTCAGGGATCTAAATAATCTTGTGGCTTTTCTTTTCATGGGGTACAGTTTGAGAAACTCTTCTCCCCATATCTCCCCATCTCTGTATGATCTCCAATATCTGCTTTCTACTTTTGGATAGTTTAGTTTAGTTCGCTTAAATTATTTGTGTTTTTACTCTTCCTTTTAGTTGGAAATTTATTTTTATTTGAACTTTAATTTTGGAACACCCTGTTGTTACATTTAATTTTGAAGCCCTGCGATTGAACAGTTTTGCCACTACCATTTTCGTTAGTGCAAGGGCAAATTATCTTGTTCTTTAACCCCCCTGCAATCTTCTGTACTTCCTTTTGTGCCCTTAACATTATAGCTCCTAGGTTGTTTCTTTTTACCTAACACGTATCTAATTTTCTTTCATTTTTTTATATTTTATATTCCTTACATGCGCTAGGTATCCCCTGACCACGCCTACAAATCGTATTTACCGATTATATTTTCGTTCATTTATTTGATTCCCCTTACTTCGTTTACATTCAAAAAACTAATTAAGTATATATTACAAGCTCTACCCATTTATTTCTTCACAACCGTACTTTATATGTGTAGTTTTCTGTTTTTAAAATCCACGTGTGTTAAAGTATATGTGAGATGACGCTATTATTTGATTTTCATTATGTATATTTTACATACTGTTTATATCGTTGAATGCTTTTTAGTTTTATTATGCCCTCATATTTTAATTTTGTACGATAAAAGCTTATATATATATATATATATATATATATATATATATATATATATATATATATATATATATATATATATATATATATATATTATAATTATGTAAATTACTTACTCGCTTTTTTCTTCTTCTCTTCTTCACTTCGAAACAAATTTAGCTCTGACCCAGCCCGAGCGTTTACCTAACTTTTTTTCCCAGTGTCAAGAATCTTCTAGTCAGTTTACTTTTTTAATATGACTACCAATCCGACATTTTGTGAGTGTGTATATACAAACAACATTTCAATTGGTATATTGAGCAACTCTAGAATGTAATGAACTTTAGAACAGTTTCTGTGAGTGAAATTCACAGAATTTTATATAATGATGAAAATGAACTGGTCGATTCCGATTCCGATTCTGATTTTGATTTTTTAGTGACCACAATAGTAACAGTAAGTGTGGGGAAGAAGATGATAAGTGTGAAGAATTGTTATTACTACCACTGTTGAGAAAAATCCAGTCACTCGGCCATTAGATAATCTTGCCAACAATGAAAACTGAAAAAAACTTTATCCCCTGACATTCAGTACATTTGAACATAGGTGGTGTCTTAGGTCATGTTAAATAAACTTATACGTTTCCTTTACAACGTTACCTGCCTATAACAAAATGTAAGCAAATATTCTTTTTTATACAATTTTTTGAAGAACTCATATAATTTACTAACAAAAATATGTAAACAATTACAAATATGTTTTTTAAAATAAGAAAAATATCAGTTTTGAGCTGAAATGCGTTTTCCTGCTTTAGAAATATATGTAATTACATAAAAGTATGTTTCTGTTTTTTTTTTTAATATCGGTTAGAAATTAATTATACAGTTTTATTTTCTTGGGTCTCTTAGAGCCAGCCCGAGGCCCTTCAGTGACCGTTCATGAAACTTTTTTCCGCCCGACCGTTGTAGGGGTAAGCAAAGTAAAGCTATAAGGATAAGAATCACTAGAAACCAATCACGTAGAATTGAAGATGATACTCTAGAAGTTTACAGCTGACTAAATTGAATATTTTAACCACCTACACATACTACTAAAATACAGAAAGCACCGACGGATTGTCAATTATCTTAAATAAGATTTTAGGTAATTTCAAGTTTAGTGGAATCCTTGTATTGAAGTAGAAGATAAAAAGAAATAACCAACATTTGACCTAAAGCATTATTTTCGTTAACAAGTATAGTCGAAAAATTATCTTATCGGTGCTAGTCATATGTTGTGAATCATTTAAATTGACTTGAAGAAGAAGGAAAATGAGCATAACCTAACTCTACAGTCTACACTTATATAATCTACACTAGTAAAGACTATCCACGTTAGGAGTACTCATAATTAGGTAATCAACGCTTTTCAATATAGAAACAAATATAAACTACCTGAGACAAATTTAATATATATTTACAAACTTGAATAAAAGTAGTAGCTGAAATTACACGTTACCCTCAAATTACCATTTAAACGAGAAATACCTGAAAATTCAACCAGTGTACGTTGGAGCACTCGGTTAGAAACTACAGTCTCCTGCTGGCGATCAGGGATGAAAGTAATTCTCCTTGCTATGAGAATTGTGATTACGGGCAAGTAATAGCTATAATTATGCAGTTAAACACGATTTTCCATAATTAGTAGAAACGTTAGTTCCCTCAATGAGAAATATTGTATAATAAGTTTCAGTCTATGGTCAATATCAGTCTATGGTGATTAGACGATGGCAGAGAGAGAGAATTCGAGAGAGAAGTGGTGCAGACTGGACCTATACATCAAGAGGAATATATATTACCAAGAAGAAATGATGTGAAAATAGATTTAATTCTTCGAATTGATCCTTTAACAAATAATGAGCTTGTGAATATTGATACAACTATCAACTTTAAGCTTGATACAAAGTATCAAGCAACATTGAAAAAAGAATGAACTGACGTAAATGTAATAACATCTGTAGATTTTCAGGTCATTCCTGTACCCCCAAAAAAAAAAAAAAAAAAAAAAAAAAGAGCAAAAGAAATTAGTTTATAACAAAAATCAAAAATTCTTAGCGTATTTGAGAATCACAGTCTTCCGAATAATGAGCTTGGCAGTGTGATTCAAGATAGAGCGAATCTGTGGTTGGATTTAGATATAAATTGAAAAATTAACATGAAGAATATCCATTTAGAGAGCGAAGCAGGAGAAAAAACTATCGAAATCGAAACCAGTTCTTTTTCGTCTGATAAGGTAAACTCAAACCAGTGATTCAATATTATATTGGTATTTAAGTTGCTAACAGAGGTCATCCAAATTTGATTATACGAATGTGAATTATTTTTGATGATACAACCGTTTCTTTCACTAAGGTCTCAAACTTGTATGTCGCACTATCTGAAATTGGATTTAGCTCTATTCAATAGGATACCGTATCGGGAATCAATCTTCGTCTTGGTGCGTATGAAGCATTATAGAAAGCGCTCGGGTGAAACAAATACAATATGACTGTTGCTAGGCCAACTTTAAGTAGGTTCTCTGATATGTACTTAAAATTAGAATTGGCCCTTCATTTTCGGGAAAGTAATGCACTGGGAAAATATTATACATATAGTCAGATGTTTAAATCTAAGAGTAAAGGACAGCATTAAAACATCATATTTGCATGTCAGGGTACGGCTGTAGTAATATTTTGAGAAATTTTAAAGGAGGCATATCAACCGTTTAGAAAAACTATTGAGTTTTACGTTACACGTGTATGTGCGCAAATCTAAAGGAGAATATGGAAAATGAAAGAAATGATGGAATGATGGAGATGGTGCAAATTGGATAAAACGGGACAACCCTAAGAAGGCCCACGTACGAGGTGTTTGTCCGCCCAGACTTTCACTTAGCAAGAACAGTAATCGAAGCAGGGCCCTATGCGCCAGATATGAACGGTCTATTACTGAACCACCTCTACCCTACAAAAGATTAAGTTAATGAATCTTACAGTAAACTATTCTAAAATTAAATCGGAAATAAAGATTTTATAAAGCTCACTTTGAGAAATGGAAATGAAACAAAATTACAAGCTGGGTAAAGTAAAATTATGACTATCAATGGAGAACCTGCTAAATACCTGGTTTAATAATATTGTTATATGCATTAATTAACTTGCTTTCAAAGTATATTTATACATTCTAGTCTCCAAAGTGAAAACAGAGTGGAAATAATACCAGTAAGTAGTAAGACGATCATTATATATGTCAATACCAGGGCCCGGATCTTGTTGACAAGTCAACTTTCTTCGGTTCCGCATAGGAGAAGACAAGTTCAAGTAAAAACGTTATCCATCAACTCTAGGTTCTAAAAATATAGTTTTTTAGAATCAACTTTTGGTCTCTTTTTGCTGTTTTGAAATTTCAGGTCATTTTTTAATATTTTAAGGTAACTTTTAGGTCACTTATGGTCTTTTTATTCTTTTTTTCTACATAAGGAAATCTTTAAATGAACACGGTTTACGGATGTGGAAAAGACGAAGTTGAATAATCTCTTTTCTTAGTTCCTGACTATTGGAGTGGAAAAACTGCATTCTTAACAAGCTAATGAAAACTAAACTGTAGCTGGTTAACGAAAGGCGGGGGTTGGTAGGTGGCCAAACAGATAGTTTTGGGTTATTGACCACAATGAATGTTATCACGTGAATAACTAAAAATGCATTAGAAGGCGTACAAGGGCTTTAAACGTATTTTTATCTATTATTTTCCTGTAGTCTAAACTTGCTAAGTTTTATTGTTTAAGAGTGCTTCCTAGTTTCAACTCGGGAGTGAACTGACGATTTCAATACTTACAATGCCGTACAATGGACTGATCAATCGATATAAGGGATAAATGGACTGCAACTAACTGAAACAAAACTTTTTGAATATGAGTGAGAAATGTTAATTAAAAATCCAATGGATATTAAAAAATGTCAATGTTTAATGAAATAAGAGTTTGAGAAAACGTAAGTTTTAAGATCAATTTTTTGTGATTTTAGGGTCATTTTACAGGAATTTTAGTGTCATTTTATATGTCACTTTTTAAAAATTTTTAGGTCAACAAGATCCGGGCCCTGGTCAATACATTACTATTAGAATAGATCCATCTGAGGTCTTGCGTGCATTTGCTGTATCTTAAATGTATCCGAGTGTGGATGAAGCGTGTATAGTCAAGGGATGTACCCAATATGCCGTGCATATGTAAAATGAGTGCCGTGGAACGTTTTAACGTTGTAGCAAAATTGAGTTTCAGAGATTTAAATACTTATTCAATTTTCTTGATTCATGAACTTTAAAAAGTTAGTTATGTATCATATTAGTGTGCGAGATCATATAAAAGGAATAGCACATAATCTAAATGATAACAATCAACTGTGAAGCTTTTAACTCTTACAGGTATCTTTTTTTTTTTTTTTTTTGCATGTAAGTATTCATGTGTTATCTGTCACAAGAGAATATTCAACTTTCTTGCAGGACAGTATATTTTGTCCATTATTATGAGAGTGAAATCAGTACAGTATCTTTCTATCAGCATATTTCTACCACCTCATGATTTAATTAAGTGTTTTAAAGGTTCTAAAGATCCAATTCTTACCCAAATCGATAAATGGTTCTCAAACAGTTTCTCATTGTAGTCCAAACAGTATACTATGGAAATTCCACAAAAGTTAATAAAAAAGTAAAAACCTACGTTTCTTTACAGCTCAAACGTACGGCTATTAGTTGTATGTTTGTAGAGTACATGACGCTTGCTAAGTTGTTCCATAGCTCATAGATCCGTGCCAGTCATTCAGTCAGACGACCCGTGTCTGAATGCTTGTCGTGCTCTGCTTTTGTTTTTTCTTTCATCAAGTAAGATAAAAGCTAAAAGAAAAATACGATTACAATGTTAATTGATTCGATATTCTCCATTCTTTGTTGTTGTTGTCAAACGAAGGTGATGATGTAGAATTTTACAATCGTAAAGACCATTCTAGAGTTTGCAATTAACAAAAACTACGAATAGGTTTACAGCTGAAAACTAGATAGAACTCTCTTCAATTGTTATCCATAAGCAGAAATGGTCAACCAGATAGATCTCCCTTATTTTGAGTGTGGTAAGCACACTACCTTCTATCATTTTTATTTCTGAAGCTAAATATAAATAAAAGCATCTTTTCTTTAGATATAAAACATTTATCTTTAGTTCCAAACGAAACAGAGAGTATGATTCAAACTGTTACTATGCTACTTCTCTCGCATATCGCTGTACATTTCATCACATTTCACTCAACATCTGCCATGGGAGAGAGCTCACATTTGATTGCATAAATAAATAAAAAAAAGTACATTTTAGTTGAAAATGTCGAACATTTTCAAATAGTTTTGCAGGACGTTTTCTGAATGACAGTCGATAGTAGTGTACAATGACATTTTACAAAACGTAGTATTATATTTGGTTGCTTACACTTTCCATTTCATTTATAATATATATATGTATTACATGTTCTTGCATAATACACGTCAAGGCTTTCTCTTTATAAATGTTAAGTATAATTGTAGCTAAAGTTATGTATTTCAGGTATTGTAGACACTTTTACATAGGTATCCTTATGCTGCTTCTCATTATTATTTTAAAAAAATCATATTCTACTATTTATGATATTTACGTACTTCTAAATAAATGTGTCTGATAATAAATATTATCCACTCTCTTCTGGTTGAAGACTTCAATCAAATGGAGATATGTATATAGTATTAATTACAATAGTAATTTGACAATAAATTATTAGAAACCTTTCTAGCTTTATCATATGATAAACTAAGTATATGTATTCTTCATTTTGTTATTCTACTCGTTACAGTGTCCGAAAGTAAGTATATACCTTCATGTGCTAATACAAATATAAAATAGTTCAGAAATAACATATATGAAGACATTTATCTAGCTTAAACTCTTAGTTCTTCTTTACACAGCGAAGCAATTGCAAATATTTTTTTCTTATAGATATGTGAAAAATTAGGTAAAAGTCGTGAATGTGCAGAAATTTCCAATAGTTCAAATGTGAATAACGCAGATACTCTTAATGCGACATCCTAATATTTTTTCATCCATTTTAATTGACGTTTTTCATTTTAACACCCAACGGACTCACAAATTAGAATATTTCAGAAATCTTCAATAACGAACACTTCAAAAAATACTTTCAGAAGAATAAGAAAAATATGAACAAGTTAATGGAACAGATATTTTGACCAAGTACTTTCAGTACAAAATTTGCGTATCTAGGCTACAGCATACTAATGCTAAACAGTGATTAAATTAAACTCTTAGGATAAACGTTAAAGCGTATTTGGATCTGAAATTTTCGCTTTTTTACATTACGCTAACAATTTTCTTATTTATTTAATGCAAATATTTTTTTAGAAATAGAAGTAATATCACTTTGTTTTTTATAAGTACACTGGTCAGAGACAAAAATCTGTGAATCGCTTGTTACCCCTGTCACATACATCACCTATCACCATACTTTATACAATGGAGAAAAAGAGCATAAGTTATTCCCAGAGTAGTGAACATCACATGACAATAAGGCTTACAAGGTAGGGAATGCTATACGCACTTGTAATTTGATGAACATTGTTTCTTACAACCGCACGATAATAGTTCTTGACAGGAGCTTGCTGCTTCAGGAATAGACGACCATAAGGTTTGATATCCAATCATCGCCTACTGCCTGCCATACTCAACAGGATCTTTTAATTTAGGGTTACAGACATTCGACTGTCTCCCTATAATACCCGGTAACGCTTCTTTTTAGTGTGTAGAATCAGAGCAGCTTCAGTCAGTGGAATATGTTCTACTTACTTTGTTGTCTTCGTAAATAACAGTCGTTGCAAATCGTTAACTTGGTCACAGGAACAAGTTTCATCATACATTAGAATTGTGAACCGAAGAGTGAGCTGAAAATCATGATATCACGATCTTCATTGGAAGTGTCATCTTCTGATAGCCTGTAGATTGCATCAGTTACTTCCGGAAATTGCTTCTATGTTTACCATGCTGTCGTCTTACTAATGTCTCCAAATGCAGATATTCCACCCTGTTAAAGCATGGAACCATAATGGTAAACCTTTATTTATATTGAATGACTTGCAGTGGGCTATGGCTGGATTGGAATGCATTTCTTTTTCTTTCCAACTCCAAATTTGCTAGTTGACTTAATACTATCTTCTGGAAACTGGTTTCTTTGTTCACGAAATTGCCTTAGTATATCTGACAAGTATTTTCGATTCGCAAATCTAAGACATTTGTGTGTTCTCCATGCTCTGTATCCACAGCTGTTTTACCAATTAAACTAACCTCTTGTTTGTAGTCATAAATAATACTTCCAATTGCTGGTCCAGATACCATCATTTCAGAATGGAAGAAGGTTTATTCAACATATCTACAGCACGAACATCGGTTTTCACGGTTTTATTATTTTGCTCATGGAGATGATTTTCGGCAATATGTGAAAGCCCTCTCACTTTTTCTACTTTAGAAATGAACTCTCTGAAACTCGGAGTACATCTGGGGAAGATTTTTTATGAATACTGGAATCCAACTGGCGTAGTGAACATAGTCACAGGAAAGAACTACGGGTAAATCTGCGGATGAGAGTAGAGGACTAGATTGAAATTTGCCAGCCACACACTCTTCATCAAGTGAAGCAGCTAGATTTTAAGTTTTTGTGTTGTATTCCGAAACGCGAACTATGACGATTCGTTTGTTCTCTTATTATTCCATTACCAAATGTAATATCTTGATCACTAGAGGCTTCATAGTAACGATTTTACTGTTCTCGCTCAAGTATATATAGAACAGCTGCTGACACTTAACGAGAATATCTAGTTCTTTTGACATTAGAGGCTTTCAGGACAGATTCGACTTTCTCTGATGTAGAGACACCATCCTTGGCTAATATCTGATCTCATTCCGATCCTTCTAACCAAATTCAATCGTACTCATGCTAGCCATTTCAATATGATGTCCTCCCACAATTATTAAACTTTCTTGTTTTCTCCATTATTCTCAGGATATTTCCAATGCCTTTTTTCATCAGGGAATACACTGGTTGATCACTTGTAATAAGTAGTGTCTTGTGAGAGTTAAAATGTGAATTTAATGTCGAACCATCGCTGGAGAATGAACGGCTTCCTCTTCTAAATTAATAATGCCCGTTTGAATTTTGGCTTATTACGGTTCACATCCTTTGGAGTGGTAGGCTGCTCATGATATAGTCTCATCAGAGGGTTCGGTGTCACTTGTATTTGATGTGTACACATAATCAACCCAGTCTGTTGCTGTATTTATAGGTCTTAAATAAGCTGGGTAAATATTGTTAACAGTTGATATATTTGGATCACATATGCCAGTACGAAATGCAGAAACTGTGATATATGAGTCTGGATGTATTTTCTTTATTTTTCTGTCCACCTTCTCTCCACTAAACCTTGAAATCTGTAGTATGCGGATTGTAGACTAGAATGTAGCACGTAAGGATGTTGAATAATTAGAATGTTGATACCATGGGAAGTATCTGTTGCTGTTGGAGATGAAGGGTTGCGGTCAATACTGTCTAAAGCAGTAGTGGTAAAGATATCAGTGAGGAGATTTGGGGGACACATAACTGATAGTTTTTAACAATTCACACAAATTTTTAGTTACTTTTGCAAAAACCTGCTACACTCTGTCGTAGGAGACATAAATTCCATGTTCAGAAAACACTTCTATGACGTCACGTTTTCTAGTTCTGGTATGACGCTTATGACGTATGTAAATCGGAAGTGGTGTTTGTCGTTCGATAGGGTGATGCTGTAATTTTGTAACATGGAAGCGTTTACGTTTAATGTAAAACTCAATCAACAAGGCAGCAGACTTTTGGGTAGTAAGGTCTTGGTCTTCACAATCAATGGAAGATCCTTCCAGAAGCATCTCTACAAATGACAGCACTACGTTTGGCACTGATGGAGCAGAAGCAAACTTGTTGGTAAATGAATTTGGGGAAGTTGTTAAATATATGACCACCAAGGATATTTCTTCCTCGAGGCAAACACATGCTAGTACTCATAGAATGAAAAGAACAAGGATCACGAATGACATCTCTGACATTAATTTCAAGTTTTTTGAAGTGTTTGTAATTGAATGTTTCTGAGATATTCTTATTTGCGAGTTCGTTGTGTCTTGAAATGCAAAAATGTGAACTGAAATGGATGTAACAAAAAAAAATATTTAAATTTCTCCAAGAGTATATAGTTAAGAACATGACTTTAGTATAATGATTTGTAGCGCTTGCGATTCCGGATCCAAGGATGTATGGATCAATTATGTCGGATTAATATGCAATATGCACATTTAAAATATTTGACATTTCTGCACATTCAGGGCTTTTACGTTATTTTTCCGTCAAATATGTTCTAAAAATTGAAAAGATTAGGAAGAAATGAAGTCACAATTACATATTTAGTCTTGTTAGAAAGACTGTTTTATAAGCTACAATGAATGTAATTAGTGTTTCCATCAATGTGAGTCAGTTGTGTATTGAAATGCAAAAATGTGGAATTAATGATTGCAAAAAATGAAATATTCAAATTTCTCCAGGAAAATATTATTTTCTGAATATGACTTTTATATAATGATTTGTAGAGCTTGTGATTCTAGTTTCAACGGTGGAAGAATCTAGTCCACAGGATCAATGATTTCTGAGTTATGATAATTTTAATTTTCAGATGATCGGTCATGTTTGTGACGTTACTGGAGTTTGTGACGACAGGATGAAGTTCGGAGCTGGGGTAGTTTATATCATATCACTTTGACGGAAGACCTTAGGATTTGGTGAGGAGAGGGGACAGATACAAAAAATAAATAAAACTTAATGTCTTCTACCACCCAACCGGTCTCGATGAAATTTTCAACATAGATGACGTTGAGGCTTGGGATAATTTTTGTTATTTAACTCTGACGGTGCAACGTAGTGAAGGGAAAGGGGAAAGGGAGGCGGAGATATATATGTAAAAAAGTAAAAATGAAACTGACTGACCATGTGACTTCACTCTTGAACCACCTGACCGATCTCGATCAAATTTTCAACATAGATGAGGCCCGGGTTTGTGAAGGTGTTCACTTTGACTATATAATTTAGTAGAGGAGGTCGGACTGGGAGGTATATGAAAATAAATAATAAAACACCGAACAACCGACCTCTCTTCACACCCCTTCGCAATATTCTTATGTACTGTCTACTGTTTAAATTTTCTAAATCAGTTCATAAACAAATAAAATGTTAGCTTTTTCGTTTTCTTTTCATCCTTATGTATAGGATTTTTATTATACATCAGAATATTAAGAATTAATTGGAATTCATAATAGTCTGAAGTTAGAAATCGGTTCACAAACACAAGAAACAATAACCTTTTAAAAAAATCATGCTACAAGCGAAAGTCACGATTGGTAGTGCGGTATATAAAATTTATCGCATTCATGGATAGTGAGTTAAAGTTCATCCCCGATGTTTGCAAGCGAGTTCTTCATTAAGGAAGGTTTTTCTTTGCGAAGTTGATTACACAATTTGTGATTTCCAACTTCCGAGTCTCATATCGTGGTTCAGACTAAATGAGTGAAATGTTGTTTTCGTAGCCTACCATTCTTAGCAGTGAATAGGACCTGGGTATGGTTAAAATTTGAACTTCCAATACTTTTGTAGCTTTTCTGTACTAGAGACGGTATTTTCAAAAAAAAATAATTATGCTTTTTCTTGTTTTCTGACTGAACTAAGATTGACATTCATAATATAATAGTTTCTTACAATTAAAATTCTCAGTCAGTCTGTGATGTTATATAAGGAAGTATTCTTTTTTATTGAATGTGCTTGGGGCAATTACAATGATAGCCGAGCAAACGTAGAGAACGTTAATTCAAGGCTTTTCTCTGCATAAATTACTCTGATTCTATTTTCCTGAGGACGTAGCTCACCAGTAGTGGTAAGAACGTGAAATTCAGCTGTAACGAATAGTAGTGAAAGACGAATAGTTTTTCTGTGTTTATTGTATATTTAGTTGAAAGGACGTTTCTGCATAACATTTGATGTCCACGAACCTTTTACATCCGTGTACCGGAAGTCAAATTGTAAACCATTGGAAATCGACTTTCTGTTTTTATTTTTCTATGTTTGATGGACATTCAAATACAGTCTGAAAGATCCATTCATATATAGGGAAAATTGGAGCTAAAGATTTATTATTGATATTAATTTAAAACTTTTAGAACCAAGTGAAGAAATGAAATAGGACATTAAAATGATATAAAGTTGTAAAATAATATACTTTTGGTAGTTCCAACTTTTCCCACCATAGTCGGATTTGTATATACATTTAGCAGGGTATTCTAAAATCTTGCCGATCATTTGACGTCCCCAAGCTGGCAACGTTGCAGCGAATCTTAAACGAGTATATTCAAAGTTCTTCCGTAAATGCTGACAATTCGGCGTCCTCAATTGGAAGCGCTGAAATTCCTTCTGTTATTACTGTATCTAAAATACATTTTCCGTCCATTGATTTCTGTTTGAAGAAATATTTCTTTAAAACGATAGACGTTGGAAATATAAAACTCTGTAGCCAAATACCCTTTAACCCAGAAGACACGTGAGTGCTACTTCATCAAAAAATCTTCAACGCAGGACCAAAAGCTTATTTTTTAAACGCAGTTAAAAGCAACACAGCTACCTTTGAAAGTGAAAGAGTTTGTATCAGAATTTTTTAGACAGATACTCGTTAGTCCTAACAATACATTTGCATTATGGCAGCAGTTCCAAACAGAAATCCTCTCACCACTCATACCGATGGGGAATAAAATCGGTGTAATCTCAACGGGTTTATCACTATGTATCTCAGCGGATCCTTAAACTATTGCTCAAATGCTAATATTGGGTCGTTTTATCACATTATACATGGCACATGTATAGAATAAATATGAATGTTAGTTATGACTAAATTCCGAGAATTTTTTAAGTGATTGAAGAAAGTAACTAATAACTAAAATTAGCAACGTTGATTTAAGGATTATCATTTAAAAATCTAAAGAAGAAAATCATATGTAGAGCAGTATTATTATTATTATTATTATTATTATTATTATTATTATTATTATTATTATTATTGTTATTATTATTATTATTATTAGGTACTATCATGTGGATCAGTGGCCAAAAACAACATCCCTTACGTCCTCTACCAACAATGAGACTATATAGGCTGCTTTTTGTTCTAGTTTCCTTCACTTTATTTTTCTAAAACAGCAAATAACTAAGTGGACCAAATATTTCCTAAAAGGATATTTCTCTCTTACATTTTTATTCACATCGGAACAATGTATATGTGGTATTTTACTGCAATGTAACTAGAAACTATATTTCTGAATCCAAGATGACTCTGAGTCCAAGACAACCCGCTATTCTTTAACAAAGGTTTACAAGAAATCAATTACGTCATTTTAAGTTTTGCCAGGTGGAGCAAGATTGTAAAATGACATAAGAGTCTAGTATTAGGATATTAGTATACCTCGTATAAAATGTATATTAAAGAGTGTGTTATTCAAATTCAATGGGACGTAATTGTTCCTTGCCCTCTCCAATTGACACCGTTGCAAAAAACAAATACATTCACAGTATATACTGCTTATGTTTTCTGAACTTTAAAAGTATACTAATAATCATATCAGGTACAGGTTTCCCTTACACTTCCTTACTGGAATGGTCCACTCGTTAACCTAACGTTGAATGTGGTAGGCGAGGAGGTGGGTAAAGTTGTATCTTATTTCAAAGTTGTGATCGTGTTCAGAGAAACTGTTACATCTGTCAACGAAATCAAGATGACCATACATTTCTGAGGACGAAATTTCGGCAAAAAGCTCGTCCTGAATGCACAAGTACACAATAATTGTTCAAACTACCATTCCCAATAGTTTCAAAGTTCATAATTCTGATTCAGAGTCATATTTTGGTAATATCTTGCACACTGTATTAAAAGAACATGCTTTATTAAATAGTGGAAAACAGTTCTTAATTATAAATAAAATGAATCTAGCGTGTACGTACCGTAAAGTAAAAATTCAAATATTGGGAAAAGTTGATTTAAAGTTAGTATTCGTATTTTGCTCGATTTCAGAAAATTTCAGAATATACGATTGATAAGCCGAAAACCACTTCACTAGTTTATTTATATACAGTTGCAGGTTATCACAAACATACGCCAAGAATGAACAATTTATTTACCGAGATACTGTCAAGTGTCCTTCCCGCTGATCCAATGGGTAGTACGCGCGCTTTTCGTACACTAGATCTTGAGTCTCATTCGTGGTGAGAAGACATTTGTGCAATACGGTAGTTCGGTTTCCGCTTTAAACTGTACGACTATATCTCATCTAGACTCGGGATGCTAATCTTCAACAAATACCTCCATATGAATATACCGGTATATAGCAATATTTTAGAGCATCCAATATTAATTGGTTGATTATAGCCTCTTTGTCAGCAGAAAGGTCTTCATTGAATTGAGTTTCTCCTATCTAATAACGTTAAAACTTTTCGGCAGTTTTTAAAGTTAGAAATGAACAAACGGTTACAGAAACTTTCATTGAGTCCAGTCCATAACCAAGGTCTGGACACATGGATTTAGAATTTTACAAGCATTAATTAAGTTACCTATTTGACCATTTTCACATGTGAAGATTACCAATAGCGAATTTATTACGCTTTGTTCTCTCTCTAACTCTCTCTCTTAGTAGACTGCACTGAGTATCCTGTAAGTGCTATGAGCTTCGTCCGCAGTTGTGGGATGGTCTCTTCAACAATGATATATGACATTGTTGGGAAATGGTTTTCGAACCCAAGGATGCGTTCGATTCTCTGCTGAAAACAGCAAGAAAGCGAAACAACTTCAGTTTTCTTTTATATCAGTTTATCCCATCATGTATATACATTTGTTAGAAATTAGACACAAATTGTCTTTTCTTAATGAAGATACTTTACCTGTAGGTGAACGCGAAAGCACTTCATTATTCTAACTTCCTTCTTTCTCCAAACATTATTACACACAAATTTGTAACTCCACAAACCAATTCCTTCCCTCCTAACTATTATTGGTAAACTTATATATCTTTGGCACGGGAGACACGTATTCGTTTCCTTTCGTGCGCACTTATGTGGCTAATCACACGTTAAACAGTAAGTCCAAATCTTCAAAGGGTGGGTTTACTTATTTGTTGGTGAAAGGGATGCAAAGACATAATCCAACAGCAACAATAATCCAAGAAATAGCCTGAGAGGACCTTATAACTAAGTCATTCAGTATACTATATGATTAATAAGCTTCTAAAACAATAAAAGCAATATGATTTCTGTGAATACAACTTATCGTTTTGGGAAAGTTCTTTATATATTTCTCAATTTAGAATAAACTAGAATCGATTACCATCTTAGCTAGGTTAAAATAAAAATTCTAATGTACAACTGCTTATCTCATATATTTGATATGCATGAAATATGGTATTTATGTTTTTAGTGTAATGAATTTAAACGGTATCGAAAGTATCACTGTTCATCTCAGCGACCTAGAAAGCTATAGATTCAACATTAATATCGGCCATTTTCGATCATTTATATGTATCTCTTCCTCACCAATCCCAGTATTCATGGCTAAGTTTGGATGCAAACAGAATCGGGCAGCTCACTGTTAAACTCAGCGACCCCAGAAACTACGGATTTGACACTAATAATGGTCACTTTTATGTATCCCCTTTTCCCTTTTCCCTCAGTTACAGGGCTGAATTTGGATGATGATGATGATTTTGAATTTAACGTCCTTTTTCAGCAGTGAGGCTATATGAGACGGGAACTACTGAATAACGGGAAATCCGAACCACATGAGATCCCGCCGGGGCTCGAGCCAGCGTCTTCCAAGCCAAAGGCGCGCACGCTAACCGCTTAACTACAGAGGAGCTCAGGGCTCAATTTGGATTAAAGAACATAGGAGTTATCACTTTTCCTCTTGGCGACCCAGAAAACTTTAGATTATACATTAATATCAGTCATTTTCAATAATTTTGAATATCTCGCCTTCTCCCCTCCCATAAGATGCACCGGTAAAGTGATATGATGAAAGTCATCCCAGGTTCGAACCTCATCTATGTTGAAAACTAGATCCAGATCGGGCGGGTGGTTCGAGATTTATTAAGTCACAGAAACAGTCACTTTCATTTTAACTTTTTATTATGTCTCCCCTTCTCCTTCCCTACGCTGCACAATCAAACTGAAATTATGAAAACCATCTCAGGCCTGCAGCTCATCTTTACTGAATGTTTGATCAAGATCGGTCAGATGGTTAATGAGTAATTAACTTTTATTTATTTTTATATACCTCCCTATTTCCTCCCCTCCCCTCATATCTCCCTTAAAACTTCCCTAAGATTTACCGTCAAAGTAAGTAATTAAAAATACTCCCAGGACCGAATCTAACCTACGTTGAAAATTAGATCGAAATCAGTTGAGTAGTTCAAGACATTAAGTGTAACAAACATAGTGTCTTTCAGTTGTATGATATAGGCTAGCCTTTGGCTAGATGGAGACTTCATTCCCAAACCCTGGTATTTGCTGGGCCTACGGCCTTGCAACTTTTATGTATCAGCCTTTGGATGAAAAATGAATTTCGTGCATTTGTTCTTAATATTTTCTAAATTTAGCCTGTTGTCGGATTTACCTCCAAACACCCACATTGCTCGACTTACGGCCTAGCACTTCTTAACCCCACAAGTCTAATGAATTTCAAGTTTCTTTGCCTATTCCGACTACCCAAAAGATACGATTTTGTATCCTGAAAAACGTCCTTTTAAGGAAGATATCAATTTCTATATCCCATCTGTAGATCTCTTAGAAATTAAAAATATTCACTTTAGGCAATTTTCCTGTAGGTTAGTCCCGGAAAGTTACAGTCATCCCCAATTTCATCATATAATCCTGCCGGAAGTGCCTCAACATGTTCGGGTGAAGTAGATGTCCCATGCAAAAATAACATGCGAACGATTTCTCAGTTTCTCGTAAAACCATTCTAAATTTGGAAAATTTTATATTTGGTGACATAGTTCGGTAACGCTAGCAAAAACGTATACACATACCAAATTTCAAGTTTTTATCCTAATTCCAAGTACGTAAAAGACGACATTGTAGGTCAAAAATATTCAATTTAAATAACATGGAGAATTTCATCCCCATTTTTGACCACGCAAGGATAAAACTATTTACTTTTGGCAATTTTTCTGTGGATTAGTCAATAACCTACAAACATGTCAAATTTAATCATAGTAACCCTCAGAACGTGCTCAATAATTTTGAGGTGTAAAGGACATGTAAATAACACAGGGAAGATTTTTAATTAGCGATGAAATCCCATTAAAGTTAGATTTTTTATTTAGTTATTATGTTAAATAATCCTATAGAAAACATATAAGCATACCGAATTTCATATTTTTATTGCAATTCCAAGTAACTAAAATATGCGATTATAAGTCCAAATAAAAAAGGTCCATTTATATAACATGGAGAATTACTTCTTCTTCCGTTTAGACTATCAAAAATTAAAAATATAAACTTTTGGTAATGTTTCTGTGATTTAGTTTCGAAAAGCTACAATCATGCCAAATTTCAACTTTCCACATTAACCGGGAAGTTCCCGTTATTTTATGTTAGTGAGTCAGTTCTAGTTTTACATATTATTGATTATACGGTTCATATTATTAATATTTTACAACTTTAGTGTCGAATAGTGTTAAAAACGGAACAAAAAAAAAAAAAAAACAGTTATTAGTCAAGTTTAGTTCAAGATCAAGAATATATTTCTATAAGCTGTTTAGGTAAGATTTCTCCTTATACGAAGCGCATATTTTCATTATGCCTTCAACATTAATTTCGGTTCCAACAACTGAGAAAATAGATACGGTTCCGTTAAACTCCAAGACACAAGATGATTTTCAAAACGCTGAATCTCTTTATGCCGTGCAACAAATCGCACATTCCCTTCAGTTCACCGCGGTGTGGATGTTGTTTCTTTCAATTTCTACACTCGCTCTTCACTTACAGGAAAAGATGTAAACAGCAATTGCATTTTCAACAATTTTATTTGATGTTAGATGAATTCCTAATATATAGTCGAAATACTTGGTCTTCCATTCAAGAGTGGGGTCACCGTCGCTTAGTGGTAGAGTGCTTACCTCTGGTGCATTGGTTCCTTGGTTCGACCCCTGGCCAAGTGAGTTGGGGTGGACAACATCGTGTCCATGGGCTTTCTTTGGGTACTCCCGTTTCCTCCAACTTTGTCATCCCACTAATTCTTTCGTCACCATTCACTTCCCTTAATCATCGTCTCCCTTAGAGTAAAGGGCGTAATCGTGGGACGTGAAACTGAAATGTTTCATTACATTTTAATTTTCCATTCATGAAATCTCGCCAAGATAGACGACTTCAGAGGTACTGGAAAGGGAGAGGAGAGTTTCAAACTAGTCGGTTTTAATATCCATCTCCATAGAGAAACGTTCAATGCATAGGTTCTGTCTTCTCTCTTAAACTACTATTCGAACCTTAAGCAAACGGACGTGCCGAAGAGACCTCGCGATCGAGGTCGAGGTTTAAGTCGCGGTCGCACCCTGGATACTGGCACAAACCCAAAAATTCAAATGGGCAAACGCATGCCGAAAATATACACTACATAGCGATCTAGAGGTCGACAGCGAGGGTCAATTAGTGGAAGCGATGATGAACAACTGAGTTTGTTTTTACATCGATGTTCAGCGGAAATATCGCTGTGGCTCGTATTTACACTGGCTCTCCCTGAAGCGCTGCACGGAATAAAGTCTCCATTTCTTTACAAGTTTTTCTGCAGAGGATTGTGTGTCTCTATGCTCGAGAGGTTTTGCTGCACTATCATATTTGATTATGAAAGACATATTAATAGAACTAATGAGGAAGGTTCCAGCAATATGGAATAAGAAACAGAAACATCATAATAGGCAAGTTTTAAATAGAGAACGGAAGAAAATTGCAACTGAAATGTGAATATCAGGTACGTTATTGATATTTATTTGAGAATTATATGTAGCTTATTATTATATATGGCAGTAGCGGACACAGGGGAAGGGGCTTTCGGGCTGAAATCCATAAATTGTAGAATTGTTAAAGAAAAAAGAAGCTACTGTTAATCATATCTATGCTTAAAAACTCCACGTCCCCCCAATTCCATTGGGGGATCTAGAAGGTAAAAACTGGGGAGGCCAGCCAAAAATCAGACTATGATAGGTATACCATGAGTTTACTTTAAACTTTCAAAAATATATAAATAATACCTTAAATTATTTTTGTCACTAAAAAATTGGGAGAGCCTATGCCCCGGCCCTGGCCTAGATATTGCAGTGCCCAATTCGGAGATTAGTAAAGAGGGTTTCTTCTAAATTTGTTATTCATATAAGGTAAAGAAATACCTGTAAAGGCGGACACGTATCCATAGGGAGGAAACGTCGAACAATAGAACTGCAATGCCTAAACTTCGTTTCCTATAGTTAATACCTCGTCCACCTCGAAATCTGATGACATACCTGATCTATTTTCATATTTATTTATTTACTTTGTTTTTACTGGGAAACGAGTTTTCGCCTGGGGGCTGAAAGACGGAATTTCTTCACAGGAAACTAAAAAAAAGATAAGTCATTGATTTATTGATAGAGATGAACAAGATATCAGGCCCAAATAGTTTTGCGAAACAAGAGACCAGACTTCGGCATTTCTCATATCTCTTCTCGCGTCCATCCCTAATCATAAACTGTTTAGTTCTTTCAATTTCAAAATGTGGTTTCGCAGTGATTTTTATGCACTGCGGGAATAATTTCACATGCGTCATAACAATGTTTCTTCTTAAACTGAGAACTTAACAGCGAATGTGTGACCTCCTCGCTATGTCACCCTTCATCCATCGCGTCCTAGATATCGAGGTAGCGACCGCTACTTAATCCTCGACTTCGATCGCGAGGTATCTTCGGCATGTCCCTACCCTAAGTTGTAAACGTCAACCTCTTTAGGTATAAAGTTAATCGTTATAGATTTTAAAAGGTAACGGATAGAGAAAAGTGTTTTTCTGCAATCAATTAAGCTGTCCAAGAATTAATTCTTTCTACACTCTAGTCTCCCTTCTAAAAACGGAAAGGATACAAATCTACTACCTCTTTCAGTCTCAAATTGGGGAAAATGGTCGCCAGCCCCTTCTATAATTATTGTCACGCTCCTGAGTTTTGTCAGCGTTGGTGGTTCTGAGTTTACTTATCTTGCCGTCCATGAACAACACGTCTGGCCCATTACACCACGGCAAGCATGCACACCTCCTGTCAGAGTGTTACGATATCATTCAGTGGTAGCGGATCCTTCTGCAAAAATGCATCGATGTTCATCTATTTTTCATGATACCCAAACATACCATAACATAAGATTGACCATACCTTACGAATGCTATGAAGGTATATTGTGAATGCTATTCCTTGTTCTTCCAACCACCAAATGAAACCTGTATCTGTAATCACTGGATACGCAGAAACGTAACTCACTTAAGAACATGGCATTGTGCCAGTTCCTATCGTCACAGTTATTTATTCGGTAGACATTGTGAAACAAAGGACGAACACTATTTGATATCTTTGCAGCCGGATCTGTTGCCGGTGTTGTCGCGAGATCATAAGATGATACATGTGTCTTTTTCGTAGTACAGCGTGTCGCAGTGGAGCATTTTGTAGGCTACCGGGATAATCGGCTGTAGCCCTAGAATATTGCGAAATAAAGGTATTATAATAAAAGTAATATACAATGATAACTTTATACTTTAGTATTTTCTTTAGATGATTCAAGTTTCTGAGAACTATATGAATTTAGAAGCAGAGTGTGTCTCCCTACTTAAATTATCTTCTACTTGGCTACACAGCAAAAACCTATCTTCTCTTCCAGCAATAATCGTGTATTTATCAGCGCATTCTTTGCTCCATCACCAACCGCAGCTTACGAATGGACTGCCAGGTAACACCAGTTGCCTAGAGAGAAATTGGATTCTTGGGTGTGCGCAAAGTATAAATGAAAGTTATAAGAACAACGACAGCGCATTTTGGGGTAGCTTGGAATTGTCTCGGACATCGTAACTTTCGTTCCGTAGTGGTTTGCGTGAACGCAAGACAAATTTTATTTTACATTATTTTTCGATAGTGGACATACCTGTTATAATTACTTGTTGCTTATTTGCGAAACTTCGCAAGGCTTTTTCAAACTGAGGCTCCTCCTTCGTTGGCTAACTACCTATTTCAGCATTCTTTTGAAAACTGTCATTTACCCTAATGGACACAGTTACCACTTATCCAAAGCAAAATATAGGTACACTTTACGCAGCACATGAAGCTAGAAATGTACGATCCTTTTCCCGTAATAACTAGTACAATAAAATAAGTCTTTCTAATAAGCAAATCGTATTTATCTACTTCATAACATATGATTATGGTTTTGAAAATTGTGTGAAAGGAGGAGGAAAATGACAACGAAAATGCCACCTTCACACAAGCCGTCAGAAAAAGAAATGGGGATTCTAGCTGAACACCGGTACTAGGTTCGGACGGCTGTCCTTTAAAAAGAATGCACAATAATGAGAAATGAATATAGAAGTAGGATTTCTAAAAATAAGAGAGACTGTGTGTGGGGAGGAGGTTAGGAAATCGAAAGGAATACCTCCATGTCAAAGCCTGGACTCTGACGCTTGTATTCACTGGCTCGGCTCCTCTGGTTCTCTCGATGGAGCTGGTTCCACGGCGTCTGTGAGATCATCTCTTACGTTAGGGTCCGGTCAGCTGGTAGGAGTCCAACAGCAACTCCGCTAGGTCTTCGACCGCGACTTCCCAAGACGGAAGTTTTCGGTAGTATTTAAGCTTGAGCAGAAGGCTCGGTGACTATTACGAGCCCAGAAGGGAGTACCAGACGTCACAAGAGGTGTGGTAAAGGTTTGTAGGTGGAGCCCGGATGGTGTCTCTCATGATTTATTACAAAACAATAACAACAATTACATAAATCACATCAGAGTTATAAAATGCAGATTCAGCGAAAGATAGTTCAGTCGTTCAGCGGCTCTTTAGAACACTAGTCCACAACACGCTTATTTCTGATAGTGTAACATAAACATATAATGAAAGATCTCTGTCATTTAACAAAATGCACC
This sequence comes from Thermobia domestica, assembly GCF_964235325.1. Lineage (NCBI taxonomy): Eukaryota > Metazoa > Arthropoda > Insecta > Zygentoma > Lepismatidae > Thermobia > Thermobia domestica. Next base: position 192,515,277 of record NC_137457.1, read on the forward strand.
AACACCCACAAAACACGAATAACACAAACAAAAATGGGTAGCCCACATCATTGTTCGCTGGTAAAACAAATATGCATGAAATCAATAAATCGATAATAGATCAATCACGTCAGTCTTCAATGTGGGACCTAACACAAACACACATATAACTTTACACTCCCCCTCTGAAACCAAAGATATATAAAAGAAACTCAAGTTTATTTTATATTATCGTCCATTAAATTTTATCCCGTCATTCATAATTTGAAAACCATCCGTATATAAACATATCACCAATGAAGGAAACACAAAAAGAGAGGAAGAAGAAAGGAAAGAAACGAAAAAGTTAGAAGTTCGATTCTTCTGCATATCATTGAACTATAAAAGAAAATAAAACACGCACACACACTAACACACACACACACACACACACACACACATATATATATATATATATATATATATATATATATATATATATATATATATATATATATATATATATATATGCAAGTTCAATCAGCGTTCGTTCATCGTTGAAGAAAGGCGTTCTTTTTTAGTCACAAATGTATATAAACACAAGCACATGTATTTGTTAAGAACCAGCTGTAGACCTTCAGAAGAAAACTGCTGACACTGGATTCCTGGGAGATATGTCGGTCACTAGTACTTCAAGATAGTACGTGGCCTTGCTGCCTAAGGTTCCTAAAGCTTCCACTAGAGCGGCGGTATTGTCTAAACAAGTGTGAATATCATTCCGTCAACATGAGGAAACAAATTTGGTGCGTCGAAAACACATTGTTTATTTCATGAATCATCGTTAGAATGGTGATCGGGGAAGAATGTGGCTGCAAGCAGATATGAAAAAGATAGTACAGGTATTACGAATTTGAAGGATGGGTATAAAATAGCTAAGAAAAAGTGAAATAATTGCTACTCGGAGTAGGTGAGGAAAAAGAGAGATGCCTGTTAAGGTGGGGGAAAGATATATGTGACTAAGGAATTTAGGTAGGTTAAAACGATAAGATTCGTAACGTAAAATGAAGTATCTGACTTGTTAGGAGTGAAGGCGGAAAATGAAATGTTTAATTGCAGCTCGTAAGTGATAGCAGGCGCGGAGATCAGTCTATGATGAAAATTCAATATGGCGTCAGGGTACGCCATCCACGTAGCGGTCAATACAGGGCTCACACCAACACAAAACATACTGCATCCTGGTGTGTTAGAGTTGATATGAGATGAAATACATGGTAGGGAGACAAACTCTGGTCCTTGAAATAGCCTTGCTGGGGCGATGGTCTCGGAAAGTCTTCGTTGAGTACAAACATCATAGACATCATTCATTCGTAGATGAAGGCATGGGTGGAGAAAAAAAAGATTTTTGATTTAACTAGGAAATAAGGTAAAAAGAAATGCGAAGAATTGGTAATCGGTAGAATGACAATGTGGCAGAAAAGAAGAATAAAAAGTTTCAGAAACATGCCTGCGATAAGAAATAAAGGGAAAGGTCGAAGTAGAATGGAAGTAGAAGGCTAATCCTGGTACACCACAAACTAGAAGTAAAAGAGAACAGGGGAAGAGAAGTAAACTGAGAACAAAGCAGAACAAAAAAATATGCATTAATATGATTTATAATTGCTGCCCAACAACAAAATCTAAATAATAAAAACAGGGCCAAAAGTCAACATAGTTTTTAGAGTGGGGAGTTCTAGAATAATCATAAGGCTGAAACAATTTCCTGTTGCAACTAATCTTAAAAACTGGAACGGGGACAGGTAGTTCCACCTAGCGCTAGGCTAAAATAAGATAATTATTATGATTATCCTAGCAAAAGTGACGGGGGGCGGGGAAAAGGAACCGAAGAAAGAAAACAGAGGTAATGAAACCATTATATATTTCAAATCAACAAATACTAAATTTCGTGGTAGGTTCCAAATATCACAATAGTAAATCTCCACGTTAAACGGGTTTGCATATCCAGGTTCCTAACTATGAAAACATTTACGATCACTCCAACCCCGATCATTTCACAGATTCAACCTGTTGGATATAAGTTATTACGACGTAAAATTGAATGTAGTTTATACGAAAAAGACCTTATGCATTGCAAGACCTATAACGCCCAAATATTCACCACAAACGTATAGTGGTATCGACATAAACAAAAAAAAAAGTGTGGAGCAGGAAAGCACTTTACACAAAAGTCTAAAGAAACTCAATGAAGACGTACAAACTGGTCGAGCGGTTTGGGTCAATAGTGTATCAATCAGAAGTTTATGTGTTCAAACCCTGTAGGAAGTATTCGTTTTGTTTTATTCCCTTAAATGTGTGTTCCTTATTTTCATCAGAGGACAAAACATTTCCTTGAATAACTAATGGACCTTTGGCAACTACTTTTCTCTCAAATTCGATTAGAAGGGCATTAGAAGGGCATTCGATTAGATTATATGAATGGCAAATCTAAAATCCAATCTCGCTCCGAAGGATACGGAAAAATTCTTCGATCTCATCCGCTTCTTCGCAGATGTGTTCTGTTCGTCCGAAGACGATGTGGACCTCGCCCGTGTCTCTCAGCACGAGATTCGTCTTTTCAACACCACGCCTGTCAAAAAAACGCCCTATCGCGAAGGAACGTTTCCATGTAGGAGATGAATTTTGGTGAAGAGACGCAATGGGCAGCGAACGTTCGTAGCTGACTTAAGATCCGTGGACCTACAGTTGTTGCCGTCAGTGAAGTACCGAACTCCTCGAGGTCAGTTAAAGATTGAATCTATAGCCATCGATAGGTTGAAAAGTATTATGCTCCTACTGATTGTGTGCTTATCAGACATAGATTCCATGATGGACCTATCGACTTACGTCCTCCCATCTCTTCTTTAAAGGACAAAATTCGCACGAAATTTTCAGCAAATCAGGAGATTAATTACAGAGTAGCGCTATATTTTGGAAATATTACATTGCTTTCTGGGGAGTGCATTGTAAACAGTACTAAAACGTCACTGCAGCCACGAGGAGGTGTTGACCTTCCGATTCGTCATGTTGCTTGACTGGATCTGCTTCAAGACTGCAATAAGATTGGTCATCTAAAGGTCGGAGATGTTTGTATTACCGACGCCTACAACCTTCCAGCATCTTGTCTCATACACGCTAGTGCTCCGTCTGACAAGAATCCCAAAAAGTTACAATCATCTTATGGAAAAACCTCAAGTTTAGAGTTGAAAAATGGTTTCAGATCGATCGCATTCCCGAACATTGCAACTGATGTTTTCTTTTTCCCTAAGGAAGAAGCATGCTGTTTCGTCTTGAATTGCAGATGGAAATTTTTGGAAGAAAATTTGGAGTTAGTGGATGTAATTGTATTCTGTCAATTTGACAGAGAGAACCAACGGATTTATGAGAGACTGATGTATGTTTATTTCCCGAAGAAGACCTGAAACAGAAGACATATATTAGCATTTATTGATTTGGTTAGTTTGTTACTGGCCTATCAGGAGATTATGATCTATGTTAGTACGTGTATGTTATTGTATGCTTTGTATACACACGTCCTGCTGTAATGTGTCAGAAGCAAAGAAAGAAAAACAACATGCAAGTTACCACCACCATTTAAGCCACCAAGGAATTTCCGCTTAAATTTTTCTTCATTTTTCTTTTCTTTTCCTTTGTGTTTTGTTCTCTATTTACTGACAACTATTCGAGATGACATACCTGTAAGTAGAGAAGTTTAGTCTTATAGCAAAGAATGAAAATCGATTAACCCTAAACATTAAGTATAATTTCTACAGAAAGTGGTTGCTGAAACGTGGTTATTTTTTTAGACTCAGAATTGCAGACGTTGAAACCAGCCCATATAGAATTTCTTGTTAAACGTTATAATACATTGCATACCTCTTATCTGATAGTGATCCCAATAGTATTGATATATATATATATATATTTTTTTTTTGGAAATTTGCATTCGGCGTATCCAGATATGTAACTTGAGACGTCAAATTCGATCTACACAACCTACTGATCAATAAAGTTTATTTCTAATGTGTTACTAGATTTGTTACGTGCATCTTTTTGTACTTATTTTGGTTTGAAGTTATGACTCATAGTTGTTTATGTAGGAATTTGCTTCTGCTGTTTGGTTGCTGTTTGTTTTCTGAAACATCAAAGTGGTCCCGGGATATTTTTTCAGTTTTGCAGGACCTTAGAGTTTTGTTTGTATTAAGACAGACTAGCGTTGTAAATAAATGAACGTTCGTATTTTATCAAAAATGTACGTTTTTTAAGAAAAAAAAAACATTGCCTCTCGTTTCTTTCTAAATTTCGTATTTTTTTCAAATAGTCATTTGTAATGCATCTTACGTCTATTTAAGTATGAAATATTTTTATGTAGGCGTAATCACCGTAAAATGCACCATAAATTAAACGCTAGATTTTGATACGCTACAAGTATTTTACATTTTAACTGAATACTATACCTATTAACAATTCGGGTTTCAGCAGTTTTCATCAATATCAACTAAGAAATGAATGTGAAATTTTCCTTTTACATGAAAGCAGGCCTTTAGTAAGTACGAAAATAATGTCACGAACAGTATTAAATTCAACTAACTTCTCTCAAGGTAAAAACTAATACTACTTTGCCTAATAGTATTTTTCTAAGTATCATATATAAATAATTTGTCGACTAGATATACATGATATGCGGAGTCGGCTCTACCATATATGTAAGACGTGCATTTGCGTGGAGCGGCAAGTTTGGAGGGTCCTTCAAAATCTGTCATAAGTATATTATTTAAATTTAATATTTCTTGTTGGAAACATACTTCATGATGATGGTAGTTACATTTACTAAGCTGACCTATTTGAAGACTACATTCATAAATTATGTTTAGGTTGCATTAGTTTAAGGTCATATGCACAATGCTAAAGCAAATGGTCGAATAAATCAGAGCACAAATTGCTTGATTGTTGTCAAAAGCAAAAACTCAATTCTCAAATAGTAGCAAATATGTGTTCCATTTTACAGTTTTGACAAAGTTATCACAGTTTTGACGTGACAACTAGTCTTTTTTTTTGTCAGAAACAAGTTATTTATCATTGACAAGTTTTTTTAAAAATGTTAACAGATGGAGAAGAAAAATCAAGAAATAAAGATGAAAGAGCTAGTTGCACTGGAATTGCAAACAGATACATTGAGATTGAAGCTCGATATTGAATTCTATAAAACGGATTACCATCTTTCCTCAGCAGGTGTGTTTGCTTTATCTTTCACTAACATAATAGATTAATATTTAAAGAAGAAAAACAAACACAACAAGATTGCATTTTTATTAAGTATTTAAGCCTTTCTGAGTGCAACTGCACTTACCCTCCGCTTTGTTGTTCATGCTGGAGTAGCATACGTAAAATCATGACTTTTAAGATTTGTTCTTTCTGGAGAAAAGGGGAAGCGGCAAATTATGCCATTGCACGGGGCGACAAATTGCCTAGGGCCGGCTCGGATTATATATATATATATATATATATATATATATATATACATGAATATAGGATGACACAATTTGAAGTGATGCAGGATGTTTCAAAATTAATATTAGGGTTTTGAAACTTTGTAGTATCTATTACAATTAACTTACAATTATAAATATTATATCAAATGAAAGAGCAACTCAAACAGTTTTGTATGCACGCATGTACATGCATTGTTTCTTCTGTCTGCCGTTAGAAAGAGCAAGAAGCAAAAATGGAGACTAGAGAGCAGAAAGCTTCTTGTGTTTTAATAAAAACTGATTCTGTACAGTGTAACTGTCTGTGTGAAGAATATTAAGGAGATTTTTGCAACTACGTCCTTATCGTTTGCAATTGCTACAGGCCTAAAGCCTACAGACTACGGTTTACGTGCCAATTTCTCTAGTGAAATATTGCTGCATAACAATGAGGATTCTCTGGCTCTTGTCGTCTTCAGTGATAAATCGAAATTTCGCCTAAGAGCTTATGTGAACACTCATAACATTTGCATCTGGCCGTCAGCAAATCCTCAGGAGATGGTACAGTTGAAACGAGACTCCCCTTAATTGAATGTGTTCTGTGGTATATGGCGAAAAGTTTATGGGCCTTTCTCGCCTATCGACTGGATATGTGCCGTGCCGTGCCCGATTCTTCACTATCACTTTGTAAAAATTCAACTTTAGCGTGAACAAGATTCGAACCTATGCTGGACAGCTATATTAGTCTTAACTCCATTACGTGACCGCTACACTATCAGATTTATTATTTCCTTGCAGAAACTACAAACTAGAAACTCAACTACGTGAGCCAAACATAAACAACTTATAATTAAGTACAAAAGAAGGCTGAAACTTGCTTACTGTATTTCATAATGATAATAATAACAATAATAACAATAACAACAAAAATGGAGACTTGAGTGAAAAACGTGAGTTATTACAAACCCACTTCTAAAAACCGGCTAAAAAGTGCCGGTCCCTGTCCGGGGTATATAACTTTCAACGTGTGCGTTTCAAAAAATCAAAATACGTTAGTGCATCAAACAAGGGTCTGTAGCGCTGAAAATATACTAGAGTGCTTACAACAAGAAAGAGCACCAGTCGATGTTTAGTGGGGGGATAAAAATGAAAATCAGGGAATAACATATGTTGCACGTTGAACTGTGAAGGCGGTCGGCGGGAAATGCGTCCCAACACCTCCTGCATGGCGTGCCAAATTGGTTGTGAGCCGACACAGTGGGTATAACGGTGAGATAATGTATCCTCTTGCTGGCCGTGCTCGCACAAGGCATCTGGGGCTCGTTGAATCTCAAAGATATGCGCCCGTGTGGGGAAAAGTTTTTGTACTACCTGGAACCAAACAACTTGCATATACTCAGGTATAACAGGGTTCGATATATTATACCACACTTGCGGCCAACCTACTTGTGGATACAGCTGTATCACTCGCAAAATAGTGGTAGAGAAAGAGTTCTCGGTGAGGGTCCTATATAACGAGCGCGCATTGTGTTGTTGAGGCTGCAGGAACACCCCGGAATAATTCCAATATCGGATAAAAGTCTTGATATGTGGCGGACACTGATCGACGAATTTAATAAGAGAGGGGTTTTGCGGTTGACCATAATCCTCCCCAAAACAACTTGCCCATTGATTAGTAATAGATCTGTGAGATGAGAGCGCCGCATAGGTCTCAGCCATGAACAATGTTATACGTTTGATACGAATATTGACTAAGCCTTACCCGCCAGCGGAACGGGGCAAATAAAGGGCTCTACGGGGAATATGAAAATAAAAACCATGCCAAATATGCCAAAGTAATAAGGATTCAAATCGTTTAGCATAAATTACTGGGAAAGGAAAAGCACGCGCTTTGTACCACAACTTAGGCACAACAAAGATATTGATAAAATGAATATGGTGAAGTAAATGTAGCCTACGGAAACGCTGAGAGTAGAACAACTTACGAAATTGCGTTAAAAGTGGAGCCCAGACTTCATCATAGTTCGGAGTTGGGTTAGACGTAAAGGGGATGCCTAAAATAGTTAGTGAAGTGACATGCGGTAAGGCCGGAGAAACCAAGTGGTAAGAAGGTAGCTGAAAACCATTAAAAAGGAACACCTGAGTTTTCCTGTCGTTATACTGCAAACCCGAGCATCGGAAAAAACGGGTCAGTACAGGAAACACCGAGACAGGATCAACTTTGGTTATGGTAAAATCGCCGGCATACCCAAAATGTTTTGACTGCGGAACAGAGAGGATCCATTCGAGGAAACATTGCCAAAAGATGTAGCACCTCTGGCGCAGTCCGCGTCGTAAAGAAATATTTGCGGATAGATGTGAATTTATTTGCAAACATGACTATCTATTCTAGTATTAAATGGGGCACTCCAATATTGCGGTTCTACTCGACGCACTGTACCATATGCCCGAAAATGGTCTTCTAACACCTGTAAGAGCACTTCAAGTGGAAAATCATAAACACGAACCATTTTCAACATGTTTAAAGGTCACAGGGTCCGGTGCTGTCGATGAAAACTGGTCATAAGCCGTAAGAGTTTTAAATTTTATATAGATACTATAAGTGCAGCTGTAATGCACAGATTTGCTCGAATATACCTGGAAAAGTATGAGTTAACCATTGGTAGACAAGGCTCGAATGGGGTCGAGACTTCCGGTAGCACTTATCAAACATAAGCTTGTATTGCAAATCTTTCTTATATGGCATCGCACCAGAGTAATAACATAGCTTACACGAAATTCTCTAGAGTATTATAACCCCAATCAGCCAAAATAAGCCTCAAGTAACGTCTACTAACAATAGACAATAAGTTTGGATAAAGGAAATAATCACCTCCTATACTCCTGCAATCTGCACTGTTCGAAAGCTGGAGCGAAATTGACTATTAAACCACCTGAAACTAGAACCCAAACATAACTTACTTTAGCCTTGATCTTTGAAACAATCAAGCTTCTTACTGTAAGGTTATTTTTACCTAAGTGCACAACGAAATCAATATATTCGACAACCAAGAGATGTCGAATTATTGCCCACTAGTAAAGGAAACGACATTCAATCCAGGAAAAATACAGAATTAAAAATATATTATTCAGTAATTTCACCGTGAAAATTAAAAAGGACGCGAATAATAATAATAATAATAATAATAATAGTAATAATCTATACCATAATATTAAAGTGACTGTGACTTGTAGTCTCTTGAACCACCCGACTGATGTCGATCAAATATTCAACATTGATAGTGTTCGGACCTGGGAGTATTTTTGTCTATTCGTTTTGATGGTGTTACTTAGGGGAGGGGGAGAATGTAAAATATCAAAAAGAAAGAAAACTTAATAAGTTTTGAATCAAACAACCAATCTGGATGAAATTTGCAACATAGATTACGTTTGTGCATGGAATGCTTTTAACCATTTCACTTTGATGTAGAAATATAGGGAAGGTGAGGACTGGGAGATATACAAAAATCAATGCAAATAAAAATAAATGTAACTATGTCAATGAGTTAATAAGTCTTGAACCACCGGACACCCTGCATCAAATTTTCAACATGGATGAAGTTCGAGCCTGGAGTGGATTTCATCATATCATTTTGACGGTAAAGATTAGGAGAGTGGAGGGGAAAGATATATAAAAATAAATAAAACTTAATAACTCTTGAACCACGCGACCTATCTCGATAACATTTTCAACCTAGATGAAGTTCGAACCGGAGATGGTTTTCCTCATATCATTTTGATGGTGTAACTAAAGGAAGAGAGAAGGATACCAATATTTAAAGGAGAACGAAAAATGAGCGATATTAGTATCGAATCTATTATTTTTGAAGTCTCTCAGACGCACAGTGACAATCTGACGCCGTTTAAATCCAAATTCAGCCCGACATAGACGAGGGGCAGACATATCAAGATGTTCAGAATAACTAATATCATTGTCGAATTCAGAGTTTCCAGGGTGGCTGAGATGAACAATGACTCTAAAGATGCCGTGCTCCGCAACGTGGGAAATACAAAACTCATCGAAAATGACCGATGTCAAAGATGTCTTTAGTAATAGTAATAGGAGCATATTATTACTTTTTTCTCAATTTAGTCAAGCAAAGCCGAAAAGTTAATAATAATAATAATAATAATAATAATTATTATTATTATTATTCGTGTACTTTTGAACTCGCAGGGCGAAATTAATTCATAATATGTTTTAATTTGTGTAATTTTTAAAGGACTGTATGTAGTTTCCTTTATTAGTGGGCAATAATTTATCTCTAGGTTGTCGAATAAATTAATTTCTTTGTGCACTTAGGTGCAAATAACCTTACAGGAAGAAGCTTGATCATTCCAAAGAACAAGGCTAAAGTAAGAAATATTTCGTTTCTAGTTTAAGGTATCATGATAGTATAGCGGTAACGTAATGGAGTTAAGACTAATATAGCTGTCCCAAAAGTTCGAATCTTGTTCACGCCAAAGTTGCATTATTTACAACGTGATAGTGAAGAATCGATTTCTCATATTAGATGTGTCATGCTTAAGAATGTGGAACCAAAAACCTTTATCATGATGGAAACGATTTACGAACGTTGGTTGGGAACGGACAAGGGATTTACCAGACATTCGAAATATTTCGTTGATCCGCAGTAAACACTTTTCTTGTTATCGTTCTCAGAAAGAAATATTACAGCATTTGTTGGACAAAGTATGGGTAAAGCAATCGGCGGTGTAGTGGTAAAGTACCCGACTTCCAAGCTGAAAATCTGCATTCGATTCCCAGTCAGGTAGTATAACTTTTTCGCATAAAATAATGGCTGCAAACAGAGATTTATCTTCTGTTGGAGAAATTACAAAGCATCACTGCCGAGAATTCGAATAAACAGTGTGTGCGTTCTTCATGATACACTGTACTGATAAGTATTTTTCATATTTATATTCGTCTCTCTTCTCTCTCTTTCTTGACGTTTTCCTATACTGTCTTTGAAACTTTCACCTCTTCCCCCCCCCTCTCTCTCTCACACACACACACGCACTTTATGCGCGTGTGCATGTTCCAAAGCTAAAAAAGGAGCAAGAGACCGATAGACCTAGTCTGGACAATTTAATTCACAGGCAACTACAGCGTCGAGTTCTTGTGCTCTGCGGATAACATCTCCAGTCCTGGTCTTCTCTGAAAGAAAGCCTGTTTAAACGGAAGGGAATAAGCAAAATATCTTTTATCATCTGGGTTACCGAGTCTCAGTCGAATTACAGGCTCACTAAGGCTTTGAATCCTCGACCAAGTGGTGGTTGACAAGCTTACCAACATCATCCAGCTGACACTATGATCTGTTTGAGCTTTTGCGTGTTCATTCTATCTGTGCAAATTACAACGTTACATTCGCAACAGATGCTGGAAGTTGAGAAGAATAAATCTTCGGAGAATACTAGAAAATGATAACCTCTTTGGTTATTTGAAAACAAAAATGTATTCATACAATTTCGACACAAATTTGTTTACATCCTATAATTCAATGTGATTTATTCATGTTGAAATTCTAAACATGCAAGGTCTGCTGCATCTATAAAGAACATCCAATTTTCCATTTGAATGTTTGTAACTTTTCATTATGATACTGTTTCGACTTTTAATGTAGGATATTTCTGATAAACATTTACCAATAAAATAGCACTCATTCTATTTTATGTTTCTTTCTTTCTTCCTTTTTCTGTTGTTTTCTTTTTTCACTTTGCATTAGTAGTCTGGAATTGAAGAAATGACCTACGCTATCTTCTTGGTTTATTAGAATGCGGTTTGCGGCAGTACGTCCAGTGAACACTACCGAATTTACAACCGAAACAAAGCATGTGTGTTCAACTGTTGACATTATCTTAGATGTGTCTGTGAGATCTACAGTTCTACTGGAAATTGAGTATGTTATACTTTATGAAAAATTATACTGAATTTTAAGCACCCTCTACATATTCGAATACTTCTGAAAAAATATATAAATACAAACGTTATTTCTATATTACTGTTGGATTTCTGGTAACGAAACTTTATAATGGTAGTTTACTAAGTTTAAAATTCGACATTTTTATATGTTGTTCCTTTTCGTTTTGTTCTTGTCTCGCTATCTCTCTCTCTCTGCCTCATTTCTGAACCTATTTGTAATATACATCCATTGATTTCAATTTTTCACTGTGCGTGTTTCAGTTTCTCCCAAAATATAGTTATGAATCTTGTTTCGTCTTGATTTAGTTATTTCATTGTATCGATGTTATTTCAATCCATGTGTAGTTTGAAATTCGAATTGCGTTCATTGTTAGTTAATTTTAGTATGGGAGAGGAGAAAGGAGGATAGAGAGAGGCTCTCTTTACCAGACTCTATTATGGGATAAGAAGCTATATATATTGGGTGGCCACCCTGAACGGCGTTAGGTGTCGCAATTTTTTTGATGCGGATCGGTCTACGTGTTTGGTTTTTGCCCCAATTGATCCCCTTTGATGAGGTCCCTTTACCTTTAATGATTATATGGTCATATATAAGGGTCAATTTCCTATCATATGACATGGGTACAATGATTCACCCCTTTATAAACTTGGGAGAGGTACCTTGGTTCATCCACTCAATTTTAGAAATTGCTCAGTCACGTCATCGGTGATTTGATTTTAATGCGCGAGTATTTGATACGTCGACGGGTCCCTGGTCAATGTTTTATAGACGTAAGGTGGAAATTTTGGACAAGATTCATGGCATTTAAAAATGTTTTCAACTTTCGAACTAAAAAAATTAAAACCAGGATTTTGAAAACAAAAAAATGAAACGTAAACTTTTAAACAAAATTTTCAAACTGAAAATTAAAAATGAAAAAATGAAAGAAGATTTTGAAACGAAAAATTTTCAAACAAAATTTCAAACGAAAAATTTTCAAACAAAATTCTGAAACAAAAAATTCAAACAAAACTTTCAAACAAAAATTTCAAACTAAAGAATTTTCAAAACAAAAATTTGAAACAAGGTTTTTGAAACGAAATCTTTTTCAAACTAAAAATTTGAAGGAAAAATTTCAAACAAAAAATTTAAACAATTTTGAAAAAAATTTTCAAAGAAAATTTAGAAAAAATAATTCATAAATTTCAAACGAAAAAATTTCAAATAAAATTTAAAATCAAACCGTGATCAACTTTCACTGTTAGCCCTCAAACATTATCCAGTTTTTAACTATTGGATTAACAAATAAACGGTTTTCAACCATTCGATAAACAGATAAACGTTTTTTCCGTTTCTTCCCAACATTTACCAGTGAGTGCAAGAATTAAAAACTAGAACAAAAAAATTAAAGTCACATTAAATACGCATTATTTTTGATACATCCATTTACCTGTATTCTCGCAGGACCTAGTAGGTGTAGAAAAACGTATTTTCTGACGAGATTACTGTCAAATCTCCCAACCCTGATCAATGCGAAATTTCGTAAGATATACTGGTATTATGCAGAATGGCAAGACGTGCATCCAACAATGCCGGTTCTAATAGAATTTCAGGAAACACTTTCATGAATGAAAGATTTTAAACCTCAGATGGACAACATTTGATTATTATTGGTGACGATATGCGAGAAGTGAATAGTGATATTATTGATATGTTCACGAAAGGATCGCATCATCGAAATATTAGTGTGATTTTTATAACACAAATGTATTTCATCAAAGTAAAGCAAATCGAAATATGAGTTTAAATTGTTCGTATTTGGTGTTGTTTAAAAATCTACGTGACAAGTCATAAATCAAGCATATGAGTTACCAAATCATGCCTTAGCATCCACTGTTTCTACCAGAATGTTATACAGACACAAGAAATCCATATGGCTATTTACTGATGGATACTAATAAAAATACACCCGATGAAATGCGATTTCGTACAAATATTTTTCCCGACCATTTGCATCATTATGTTTACGTACCAACAAAACGTGTTTAAATTATTGTGCATGTGAAAAGGATACCTTAGTCTGTCACGATGTTTCCTACAGTGAAACACGCTGATCTGCTACGTGCTGTGCAAAAATCTAATCCGCGATTGTGTAAAGCTATTATTGCCAATGCAAACGCTTCATTAGTTCATAGTATTTGTGAATGTTGTTATAATGTCTTAAAGGGCAATGTTCCACTGAGAATTGCGCAGAAGTCAAGATTAAAGCGTTACAAGAACACGCTCCGCTATCTCGTGGACAATACAAAACCATTGGATAAAAAGAAGAAACATTTAGCCGTACAACAAGGAGGATTCTTACTTACATTACTTGCAGCTATTGTAGGAAGTGTGTTATCCAGTATTTTGTTTAAACAACAAACATCATGAACATAGCAAGAAAATGGTTTTAGTGCCACCAGAAATGCTTCAACGAATGCATGCATCATCATCCCGTGCGAGTGAAAATCGAGAATCTAATCTCAATCATGAAATGCAATCTATATTGAATTCATCGTATCCAAGTAATGAAGAAAAATGGAATCAGTACAATAGAATATTACATAAATATCCTTATGTGATACGTAAACAAGAATAAGCAATACCAGTTACAATTATATCAATGAAACCTGATGGTGAGGTTCCGAATGTTGACGATAGCACGAAGCAAGAAATTTTAGCCGCAATATCACAAATGTATCGTAAGAAAGCCGAATTACTATGCCGTTGTTTAAAACAAGACGACACAATTGCGTCGGATTATAAAGGAACAGTGTACATCAACCCTAATAAACTACATGAATGCAATATTGTAGATTTAATGTGTGATGTGACTCGACAAAGGAACATTCTAATCCTCAAGGCTTGGAATTGGGTGTCGTCAAATATACCTCAAGGATTGATTGGTAATCCACGAAGGTTAAACTATATTGTCAAGCATAATAATACAACAGCATCTGAAGGTCTGAACCACCAAAACCTGCACCTGAATTATTTTCGTCCGGAGAATAATAATAATAATAATAAGATGATGATGATATTGTTTTAAGATATGAAAAGAAAATATATCGTTTCACAATGGTCAACGTACAAACCATGAACAAAACGTTGAAATCCGTTTATTACAATCCAGCACATTCTGCATCTTTTTCTACTGCAAATAAATTATGGCAAAACACAGGAAAATCTATACCTCTAGCCAAAATAAAACTTTGGTTAAACAAGCAACCTACCTACACGTTACATCGTCCTGTACGTCGTATTTTCCGTAGAGATTTTTATCTTGTCAAAAATATTGATGATCAATGGGAATTTGATTTAAATGATTTACAATCAATTCAAAACTATAATGACAACAAACGTTTTATTCTTACAGTGGTTGATGTGTTTTATCGGCACGGGTGGGCTGTACCACTAAAATCAAAACGTACCGAGGATATAATGAATGCATTTGAAATGATTTTCGAGGACACGAAACCAATTGTGCTACGTAGTGTTCAATGAACTGAATTTACCAACAAGACACTACAAAAGTTTCTCAGGAAATACAACGTGCAACATGTGACAACAAAGGATCCGGATATTAACACGTTGACTGCCGCGTCGGGCACGTGTGCCCGATTCTAAGAAATCCCTACCCGCCGCGTCGGTCACTGGTGACCGACACAACAATGGTTCCTTAATTTATTTCAACAATAGAACTGAATTACTGCACAAACTTTAAATTTGCTTCTGAGTACACACAATGGATTGTAGAAGTAAGTGCACTACTAAACTTTTCCCCCAGTTACTATTTTTGCTTTCAAAAACACAATAAATTTCGGAGCGAGATATTTATATTTTCCATACATTATTCAATATACAAATATTGTTTTACATATTGTATTACATATTTGAAGCAATATTGTGTTACATATTGCTTACATAAAATAGAAATAACATATATATATATTATCCTGTAGGTGATAACATATGTGTTATATTTGGTTAGATTATGGTTTTTGATTGGTTAAATTATGATACATGCAATGCATGGTATGTTAAATGTAATGCATGTTAAATGGAAAAATATTTTTATGTGAAATTTGTAGAAAATGTTACATACAGTATATTGTTTAGTATCAAATTTTGTTTTATATATTGCAAATTGTCTCTTACATTATGAATGTTTGTAAACCTAACAAACATTTATTTACATGGAAAGATCTCTGTGACATTTGTTGAAGCACTTCAAACAAAGCGTTGGTTCACCTTCACATCCTGTGCAGTAGGTAACTACTTTCCTCGTTCGATTTGCTGCCAGCTTCCTTGACGTCACTGTAGTATTCTCTTTGTAACAGTTTTTACAGTATTTTCTTGTTTGTTTTGCTTTTCCTTATCGTCTTCTTAATTCGTGTCGAAATCTTCTGGGCCTGCACATTGGAATTGCTTTTTCTTCTGGTTGTATGTTTTGAGCGACCAGGTAATGGATTACTGATTTTCTGAATTCCACAACTTTTATATTATCTCCAGTAACTTCTTTGTACAAAATCAGGGTATTCACCATTGATGTAGAAAGTAGTAATTCGAAGGCCAGCTTGCGGTACCATTTCAAAGCTTTTCTTAGAGGAGATGAATACGCCGCCATTTGATCTGACATATCTACAAACGATTTTGCTTTGTTATATTCCACTATCATCTTAGGCTTCTCGATTTGTCCGCATCTGCGCTGCACACTTACAACTTCATCTGAATGTTTGGTCGACAGAACTAGAACGTTTCTTTTATAATTCCATTTTAACACCGTTATTCCTCTTTCATTTTGTTTAGCTACAACTTCATTTCGTTCGAGATTCTTGTTTACAACATCTTGAGGATTGCCCTTTCTGTTTGAACGCAGCGTCCCAATCAAATGAGTATCGGCATCTAAAAGTTTGTTTGCTAATTCAATACTTGTATACTAATTGTCCGTGCAAACTGTTCTTCCGGTGTGCAAAAGGGGTTCACAAAGAGACATAACAACAGATGTAGGAGTTGTTCTGGTGTGTTCCAAGTTTTCACCAGCATATACTAAAAGTCTATATGTATAACCAGATCCACAACAGAATTTAAACACTTTAATACCATATTTGTGTCTCTTTTGTTTGATATATTGCCGCATAATAAGTCTCCCTCGGAATGGTACAAGAGTCTCATCCACACAAACTGTTTCAGATGGTGTGTAAGCTTTCTGAAAATTGTCAACTAACAAATCAATCAGGCCCTGAACTTTATGAAGCCGGTCTCCTGGAGGACAGGCATTGTTGTCAGCAAAGTGGATCATACGAAGAAGCATTTCGAATCTGTTCCTTGACATCATAGAAGGCGCGAAAGTATTTCTGAACATGTCTGCCTGGCTCCAATAATCTGACAACGATGGCATTTTCACTACTCCCATATACGCAACTAGACCTAGAAATTTTCTGATTTCATTTTTGTCAGTCGGTACCCAATTGTGTAATCTTGACGACGGCCCTACATCATAGACACTTGTTAACACTTGAGTGGCATACACATTAGTCTGATCAACTATCAAATTTATCACCTTATCATCCACCATGCAAGAGAAAAACTCACCTAGTTCACTCTGTGCTAAAGCTGCAGCAAAATTTGGGTTCACACCTTCGTTTTCCATAAATTGTATTACTTGCGCTTGGCATCCCGTAGGTTGTATCCATTGCTGGTACGTACCAGGTCTTACTTCCTTACTTCGTTGATGATAACGTGGAAGATTATGTGCTGTTGGCGTTGAAGATATACAACTGTTGGGCGATATACTGCGTATATTTTCTCCTTGAGACGTAGAGGCTGAGGATAGATCACATCCATCCGGAGGAGAAATATGTACTTTCTTCTTTACGTTACCACTTATATTACCATTTTCAGCTTCGCTGTCACTTGATGTACACCAAGAACTCTCATCCGAAAAACTTTGTATATAATCTGAATCATCGTCGGAAGATATATCGAAGTTCTCATCAGGACAGGTCCTCATAAAGTGTATTTTCAATTTTTGATGGTGATACAAACAATTTGCGTGGTCTCAGAGTGCTTTTACGTTTAGACATATTGCAGTTTTATATACAACGCACTATAATTCCAACAAACGAAAAAAGATTTCTTCGTATGAACAATGAGTTCTTGATGGATCAGACAAAACTAATACTTCAATATTTTCTACATACCAGACTAGAGTAATAGCATAAAACAAAAAAAATCACCAGAACCCGTGAGGTGTTGAAGACAATAATAAAGATGCAAATCGGGAAGGTGACCGACAGGCTGCCCGACGCGGTGCAGGCAAAGGAATTTTAAGTTCTACGCCGCGTCTGGCACGCGTGACCGACAATAAAAAATTTTTTTTTCTTCGAAACGGTCACTCTACGTGAACAAATAAGATAATAAATAAACATTTTAGAAGGAATGGGAACTTATGGTAATAATGGCCTGAATGGAAAAATTCCGTCGGAAAGCTTGGCAGTCAACGTGTTAAAGCCAGCATCGCAGAAAGATTTAATCAGACATTGAAACATCGTATGTGGAAATACTTTACCAAATATCAAACATACAATTACATCAAAGTATTGCCTTTACTTGTGAAAGCATACAATGAAAGTAAACATTCCAGTATTAAAATGGCACCTGCATACCTTTCTCTAGACAATTTGCTGGAGGTGTGGCATAACTTATACGACAAAAAACTACAAGGTTCAAAACAACTTATCTGTTGGTGATACTGTTCGTATCCATGTAACGTGGGTTCCTGTCACCACTGGATGTCGGGTCCTCAGGTTGCGGATCGAGGAGAAGGCCTCTAGATATAGGGGTTAGCTGCGAATATACTGAATAAGCAGTCGCGTGGGAGACCCGGGTTCGATTCCCGGCGGGAGCTCATGTGGTTCGGATTCCACGTTAATCAGTAGGTCCACGTCTCATATAGCCTCGCTGCTGAAAGGGATGCTAAACTAAAATCAACTCTATCAACTCAATGAATAAGCAGTCGCGAACAGCCGACTAGGAGCAGTCCTCCAGCTTGGGGGTTTGGGTAAGGCCAACAACCACATCCTGTATAAAAAAGCACTTGTTCAGAAATATTTACAAAAGCCTCGGACAAGGACTGATATCTTGGCACGACTTCAGCAAAAGAAAATGGACATGAGATTTGTAACATGGAATATTAGGAGCCTTTATAGGGCAGTAACGAGTGAGTTAGAAAAATACAGGATGGACGTAGTAGGAGTTCAGGAAGTTAGGTGGGAAGGAAATGGATGTGTGAATTCCGGAAATTTTATGTTGTTTTACGGGGAATGAAATAAAAATCACCAGTTAGGAAGAGGGTTTTTCGTTCATAAACGTGTATTACCAGCAATTAAACGAGTTGAATTTGTTACTGACGGACTTTCTCTTAAGAGACGGTGGTGTGTTTTAAATGCACATGCCCCAACTGAAGATAAGGATGACTATATAATAGACAGTTTTTACGAAGAGGTGGAACGCATATTTGAGTAACTCCTGCGATACCATACGAAAATTCTATTAGGGGATTTCAATGCGAAGGTAGGAGGGGAGGATATTTTCAAACCGATTAAAGGGAACGAAAGTCTGCATAAGGAAAGTAATGACAACGATGTTAGACTTGTGAACTTTGCAACATCCAGAAACCTAATCGCGATGAGTACAAAATTCCCACATCTCGTTATTCATAAATACACTTGAACATCACCAGACGGGAAAACACATAATCAAATTGATCACATTTTAGTAGCTAGAAAAAGGCAGTCTAGAATAATTCATGCCCGGTCGTTTTGAGGGACTGATTTGACATGAGCACTAGCTGGTAGCAGGGATAATACGAGAGAGATTATTGCTAAATAAAGGTAATATTCATAGTCCGAAAACGGGGAGATTCAATTTAAAGAAATTAGAACAGAGCCAGGTAAGAGAGAAATAACAGATTGAAGTTTCGAATAGATTTTTGGCTTTAGAAGATTCGGAGTGCACTAGTGTTGAGGATACCTGGATTGAAAATAGAGATAGAATTAAATTTCAGCAAAAGAAAAATTGGGCACACGTAAATACGTTCGACCAGGAATGCATAAAACTAGTAGAGAAGAGAAAACAGGCAAAATTACGCTGGCTACAACTCCGAATGAAATAACTACACAAAATTTCGCAGATATTAGGCGGGAAACTTCCAAAACTTTTAGAACAAAGAAACGCGATTTTCTGAGAGCTAAAATTAAGGAACTTGAATATAATAGTGAAAATAAAAACATGCGCGACAAGTATAAGTAAATCAACGAATTTAAGAAAGGTTATCAACCTCGTGCTTATATATTAAATAATCTGAGGATACAGTTCTCACTCATACGGATAGCATCTTAAATAGATGGAAAGATTTCTTTGACGATTAGCTTAACATGCAACGAAAAACTAGTGTGTGTGGTGAAAAGGAGGTAAATACCGGAGAACCGTATATTCCAGAACCCAACCGAATAGAAGTAAAAACCGCTAAAAGGAAATTAAAGAAACACAAATCTCCGGTTGTAGATGAAATTCCGAATGAGTTAATTTTAACTAGAGGCGAAGAATTGTGGAACAAGATACACAAACTCATTTTCCTTATCTGGAACAAGGAAGATTTGCCACAAGAGTGGAAAGAATCAATCATTGTTCCAATTCGCAAGAAAAGCGACAAAACTGACTAATAATAATCGAGACATTTCTCTTCTGTCAATATCCTATAAAATCCTTTCAAATATCCTATTAGCAAGACTAACCCCTTACGCAGATTAAATTATTGGAGATTATCTCTTCGGTCATCAACTATCGACCAAATATTTACCATTCGCCAAATCCTCGAATAAAAGTGGGAATAGTATACTCCGGTACATCAACTATTTATTGATTATAGAAAGGCGTACGACTTGGTTAGGAGAGAAACGTTCACAAAGTTCTTAGAGAACTTGGAATACCGAGAAAGCTAATTTGATTAATTAAGGTATGTTTAGATGAATCCCAAAGTAAAATCCGGGTAGAAAAATTTTTGTCCTCGAGCTTTCACGTCGAAAATGGCCTGAAACAAGGAGATGCGTTGTCGCCATTATTATTTAAATTCGTTCTCGAATACGCTATAAGGAAAATAAAAGATAGCAACCAGGGCCTACAGTTGAACTGTATTCACCAGGTTATGGCACATGCTGCTGATGTAAATTTAATAGGTGATGATAGGAGAACAATAGAAAGAAATGCAGAGATCTTATTAAACTCTTGCAAGGACATGGGTTTAGAAGTAAATGCAAAGGAAACTAAATACATGGAAGTGCGTCTGGACCGGAATACAGCAAATTAAGGATGCGTTATAATATTAAATAATACTTTTGATAAAGTTGATACTTTCAAATATCTAGGATCAATATCAACAGAGGAAAATCATATTCACGAAGAAATTAAATGTCGACTAAAAGCAGGGATTTCGTGTTCTATTCGGTCCAAAATCCCTTGTCGTCGCGAATTCTGTCGAGGAATTTTAATCTTAAGAATTATAAATCGATAATCATGCCTGTTGTTTGGTATGGCTGCGAAACATGGTCACTCACTCTGAGGGAAGAACATAGTCTGAAAATATTTGAGAACAAGATCCTGAGACGAATATTCGGACCCAAGAGGAACGGTAATGGGGAATGGCGGAAACTTCATAACGAGGAACTATATAATGTATATGGTTTACCCAACATTGTTAGGGTCATCAAGTCTAGGAGACTTAGGTGGGCGGGTCATGTAGCTAGAATGGAAGAAAGTAGAAACGCTTTCAAAGTCTTGACTGGAAAAATCAATCGCAAAACGACCATTAGGAAGACCTAGGCGCAGATGGGAGGACGATACTAACTTGGATCTCGCAGAAATTGGAATACAAAGTAGAAACTGGATGCAGTTAGCTAAGGATAGAAGTCGGTGGAGAGCTATTGTGAACGCGGCACTGAACCTCCGGGTTCTATATTCCATAGAGTTAGTTCGTTAATTAGATTATGTTCGTATTAGTAAAACAAAACGTGTCTTTGACAAGGGTTACCTCGATAACTGGACTTAGGAAATATTTAGAGTAAAAGCCATTGTACCAAGAAACCCACCAGTATATCGACCAGAGGATTTAAATCATCAACTCATCGATGATGTTTTCTACAGGGAAGAATTACAACCAGTACCGCTCCGTTCGATGTTCCTCATCGATAAAATATTACTTAGAAGAACAAAAGGTCGCAGAAAGGAGTGTCCAATGGAAACGACATCCTACCTCATTCAATTCGTGGATCCCTGCAACTTCATTGAAGAAGAATGGAACCTGATCAAGATTTTTACGTTACACTTCCCAGTAATAGTTTCATGGATTATTTTCCGGAAATTTCATTGACTTCATATATTACGAAACTACAACGACGTGTAGAGATTCGGCAGAAATGGGGTATGGCAATTGTAGGGATTCATTAACCACATTCTTTATTGAACATTAACAGTGAAAACAATAAAATGTATTACAAATCATCAAGAAATAATAACCAGGAACCCTGGAAGGTTGTAACGATCCCTGTACGCTGTTATAACAATTTATGGGATATTTTTCATGCAATTAATACACACCATAAAGAAACCAATTTATTTATATAACATGATGCAACTAATAATATATGTCTCATAAGACCCCAATAAGGAAATTCATACTTCTCTACAAATCTCACCAAGTGTTAGTTTAATGCTTGGATTTGAACCGAAAAGTGATTTAAAAGATATGCAAAAGGGACAATATACAACGGATATACGATTAGGTTTACCATCATAAATGTGCGTCTACTGTGACATTATTGAATCTGTGATTGTTGGAGATACAACGGTATCCTTGCTACGAATTGTCAACATGGATCCTGTGAATCATACTTTTGGAAGGCATGCAGTACAAATATTTAATCTTGCACATTAAGTCTCTGTGGAAAAAATGAATTTTGAGCAAATACAAATTGATATAAAGGATATACAATCGTTATACAAATCGAAGTTTCCTTGGTAGGTTATTTCGTTCAGCGTTACCACTTGTAAAGCAAGAAGGTGTGAAAAGAATTATTAAAATCAGGTGCCAATATGGTTAATGATGTTGTGATCTCGAATCAGCCGCTGAAAGAATCACTTCATCAACGTATGCAAGAGGCAAAATCAAATTTACAAGAAAAAGTTAAAAATAAGTTCGGAACTATGCTGAGAAGTGGATATCATAAACGAAAATGGGACGAGTGCTCTCAGTTTGAGGTTGAGTTTCCAACGAACAACACCAGCATTAATCTTACGAAGAGACGTAAATTATCACATAATAATAAGAAAAGATCATCGACATCGTCACCAGATATTTTTGATTAATTCAACGTTTGCTTCCTTACATAACAATCCTTTGAATATGTGAAAAGTGAATTGGGCATTTTTTCATCGTTACCCACGCAAACCAGTGTTCTGGACAATCGTATTATTAGCTACAAACCAATTAGTTCTATAGCTGAAAATTCACCAATAGAATTTGTAGTGAGTGGTAGCAGTGATGAATATATTGATTTGCCACAAACCTTATCGTACATCCAAGCACAAATTGTGAAATCAGATGCTTCCTCTTTCACCGAAACGGATAAAGCAATTGCACCTGTCAATGATTTTCTAAATGCTATGTTTAGTGAAGTACAAATCTACTTAAACAATAAATTGATTTCATTTCCGCCACATAAACATCCATATCGTTCGTACCTGGAAAAACTGCTCAATTATAGTGATGGAGCTAAAATACACACTTACAAACAGCAATGTGGTTTCAAGATAGGGTTGGTCATATGAACGAAACCTACAGTGAGAACAAAGGGTTTCAACAACGCTATGAACTGAGAAAACAAAGTATGAAATTCGATAAGATTGAACATTTTCATTGTGACATTTTTAATCAAGATAAATTTTTAATTCATGGGGTAGAATTACGTGTGAAACATATTCCTGCAAAACCAAACTTTTCGTCTCATGGCCAGTGAAATTTGTGTCAATGCAAAAATCAATATTCAAGATGCATCGTTGCAGGTGAAAAAAGTCAGAATTAGGTCTAAACTCAAATTGGCACACAATAAAATTTTACAATCTACACCGGCAAAGTATCCTCTGACAAGGGTTCAAATGAAATCATTTACCATCCCCAAGGATATACAATCCAAAACTATTGATCACCTGTCTATGGGAACATTGCCATCGTATTATTGTAGGATTTAAATCGAATGAAGCATCCAGTGGAACTATTACCAGCAATCCGTTTGAATTTCAACATCTAAAAATAAATTTCTTTACATTCTACGTGGATGGAAAAGCTGTACCTTCAAAACTATTGCAACCGAGCTTTGAAGAAAATCTCTACATTTCATCGTACCACACATTGTTCTCAGGCTCTGGCATACTGTACATTTTACCAATACTGGAAATACTATTCCAAGTGCCGACTACAAGAATGGATATACACTGTTTGTATTCGACCTAACTCCCGATTCTTCTGCTGGAGATTGTCACTATTGTAATTTACAACGACATGGAGCCATCCGATTGGAAGTTCATTTCCAAGAGAAATTAGCAGTATATACAAACTGTTTTGAGTATGGCGAGTTTTCCTCACTCCTAGAGATCGACCACCAGCGCAACATTATTCTGAACTTTTAAATTACAAGGTACGTATACGTCATGTATCATTTCCATTTACAATGTTCAATACATTACAATTAGTTGGTGTTTTAAAAAGTTGCTCATTTTTCAGATACCATTTTACCGGGCTATTTGCAAGCGATGATTTGTCCTCACGGATTTCTCTTCCTCTGGCAAGCATTGTAAATACAGATCCATCCACAAAATTAGGAATCTTTTGGATTGCAATTTATATTGAAAATTGCGGTGTTGGAGAATATTTTGACAGCTATAGCCTTCATACTTATGTACTACAACATGTTGCATTCTTAAACATGCATTGTATGTACTATAAATATAATAATAGCCAAATGCAAAGTCTTGGTTCATCTGTATGTGGCTATTATGCTTACTTTTATTTGTGCTGTAAAGCCCAAGGAAAATCCCTGCGTGAAAATCAATACTTGTTCACATCAGTGTCCTCGGTTAATGATCCTAGACTACTACAATATACCTTTCAGGTAATTTTATCATATTTATCCTTGAGAGTGCATTTGTTTTATCATCATCTAAATATTTCTATGCTAATCATCTTTTTCCTCGTTCTTTTTACAGAATTCGCAATACGAAGCTTTGCAAACCGTGCCATGCTGCAAAGCATGGAAACAAATCATCGCAATCAAGAAGAGGAGGAGATCTAATGAAAAAACCCAACTCAATATACAAACATTGACAGTAACTTAGTGTAACAAGCAAGAAAAAGAAGAAACCTGAAAAATGAATAAAATACAATTTTGCTTATGTTTGTGTTTTTATTGCTCATTCCATTAATATGGTACATAAAACGTTATCAGATTCAAAGTAATGTTCCCTTCGATATAAGACGAGAACCCTGGTCATAAATCTGGTTCAAAATTTCCAGCCCATTCCTAGAGAATATTGAACAGGGACCCGTGTTAAAGGCTCGCGCAACAAAACCAATTCATCGATCACGTGACCGTACTAGCATTTGACACCCTAAGAGTCCTACCAAATTGAAAGGGGATACCCGTCCATACCATATAACCTTATCAAAGAGAATAAATTGAGTCAATAACCGAACACGTGGTTGTACTAAAATTTGACAATTTTTTGCCCATGTAATAACCACCGAAATTTATCATGATACATGTTGATGTACTGTAAATGCTTAAATTTGACAATTTCCAAAATTGAAGGGGTGGGTCAATGTCCCCCTTTCAAATGTTAAGAAAGTTGCATCAATACACCCATGTCTTATGATAGGAAATGAACCCTTATACATGACCATGTAATCAAATAGGATAATATGACCTCATCAAAGGGGATAACGTAGGTCAAAACCAAACACGTGGTACTACGTATTGCTTACGATTCTATTTTGGCAATTTTTACCCCTAAAAGGGAACGAAATGGACCACCCAAATTTATAGTGGTATATTAGAGTCCAGTACTATGATACATAATGTTTAAATTTTGCAATTTCTAAAATTGAAAGGATTGGCTAAGGTACCACTCCCAAAATTTAAACGGGTGCATTAATGTGTCCGTGTCTTAAGAAAGGAAATAGACCCCCTGTACACTGCCATATAAAGAACCACGTGTTTGGTTTTGACCTAAATTATCACCTTTAATGAGATCCTATTATCTTATATGATTATATCTGTATGTATAGGGGTTAATTATCTTACATAAGACATAGGTATACTAATGCAATCTTTTTAAAATTTTGGAGGGTATCTTGGCCCACCTCTCAAATTTTGGAAATTGTTTAATGTAAGCATTTGTTATTATAGTATAGAACATCAATATGTATCACTATAAATTTGGGTGATCCATCACGTTCCCTTTCATGGATAAAGAACTACCAAGTATCAAATTTCGGAGTTTATTTACCCCCCTTTGATGATGTCTTAATACCTTATATGATTATATGGTCATGTATAAGGGTCTATTCTACTTTTTTAAGATAGTTTCCTTGGTGGCTTACTTAAATCAGTGTTACCACTTGTGCAGCAAGGAGCTAAAACTGTGGGAAAAGAATTATTAAAATCCGATACCAATATGATTGATGGTGTTGTGATCTCGAATCAACCAGGGTCGAGTCGTTGACAATTCTAAATCCGTACCGAGCAGCTTTGAAGACATTTTGCCAGTGCCCTATAACCTTTAACAGTGTTTGGCTCGAGGCCGAATACTCTACCTAGACCCTCAACCCAAATTCAGAAGCTAGTGAACAATGTCCTTGGGTCCTAGACTTCACGACTACCAAGGTTCTCATTTAACTAGTTTTTTAGTATTCAAGTATTTTTAATACAAACCGCCTATCTTTCATGTTTACATACAGAGTTGTTATAATTAATAATAATAATAATAATAATAATAATAATAATAATAATAATAATAATAATAATAATAATAATAATAATAATAATAAGTTGTAGAAGTATTAGTTTCATTGATAATAATTACAGTGTCTTCGACTCGACTCTAAACTCGACACCAATTCGAATCAATTTGGAGGAAATTTTTCGAGAATAGTTCTCGGTTCGAGCTTAAAGATGTCTGTTTCTTGTCGAATCGAGTTTCAAAGAAAATTCGCTCGAACTCACTTGTGCCATCCCTACGAGTAACAACACAGTATGGCATTTTAACATTGTTACATTATATGAAAATGTTCATATATCGGTAAAATGTTATCGAAGGGACCTCGTGATCGGGCTGGAGTTATAGGTCGTGGTCGCACGCTCGATACTGGCACAAACATAGTGCCTCGATACTGGCACAAACACAGTGCCTCGATACTGGCACTGTTCACTGGAACAAACACCCATGTCAATTTGAAACACATAGATTCAAATGGGTATGCTCATGTCGAAGATGTACGCTACACCGCAATCTAGAGGTCGACCGCGAGGGTGAATTAGTGGTCGCGATGATAAACAACCGAGTATGTTTTTACATCGATGTTCAGTGGAAGCACCGCTGTGCGTCATGTTCTCTTTGGTTCTCCCTGAAGCGCTGCACGGAATAAAATCTTCAGTATGTCTGTATGTCTATAATCGAGAAGTCTTGCTGCACTGTTAAATTTTATTATGAAAGACATATTAATAGAACTAGTGAGGAATCCAGCAATATTGTATAAGAAACACAAACAACATCATACAGACACGTTTTAAATAGAGAATGAAAGAAAATGGCTACTGAAATGTTAATGTCAGATAGGTTTTTCATATTTATTTGAGAATTATACTGTAGGTTATTATTATATAAAGCAGTGGCGGTTACAGGAAGGAGGTTTTTGGGCCGAAGTCCGTAAAGTGTGGAATTTCTACTAAAAAAAAAAAAAAATACTGTTAATTATATCTTTGTTTAAAAACTCCACTCCTCTCCCCAAATTCCGAGATTATTAAAAGAGGGTTTCTTCTAAATTCGATACTGATAAAAGGTGAAAAACACCCGTAAAGACAGGCACATATCCATAAGGAGAAAATGTCGGATAATGAAATTGCATTGACGAAACTTTATTTGCTGCAGTTAATACAGCCTCCAAACCGAAACCGGAAGATATACGGTAACTGTTTTTTTAATTTTATTTTACTGGGAAATGATATCCCATTTGAGTGCTGAATGAGGGCATTTCTTCAGAGAAAATTGAAAAAATGTAAAAGTCTTCGATTTATTGATGGAGATGGACAAGAGATGAGACTCAAATATTTTTGCGAAACAAGAGAGGAGACTATAGCATTTCACATGTCTCGTCTCGCGTCCATCCCTATCTATAAACTGCTTGGTCCTTTCAATTTCAATTGTTTTGGAGTGATTTCTATGCAATAACTTCAGACGTGTTATAGTAATGATTATAGTGAGCCTGAGGGACATAACCCTCATATGAGTAAAGTGGAGGGCCGCAGCTAATAATAATAATAATAATAATAATAATAATAATAATAATAATAATAATAATTATTATTATTATTATTATTATTATTATTATTATTACGCCAGAAAAAAAATATTTAAAAAATGTATTTGAAATCTTATATACATATTCAACGTGACAAATGAAAGTGACTAGCAATGTTAACAAGGGCTCGGATATCTACATCCATTCCTGTGTCGTTGTGAGCCGCAGAAGATGTAAAAGAGAGGAATCTCCAAGGCAGCTTTTGAAGCGATTCTTCACAATTTTCATAGTGGAAAATGCACTTTCACACAAATAAGTACTATTAAACGCGGACCTCATTTCCGACCAAATTCGAAGATTTATGGGAAGGTGTTGCCTTGGATTCCCGCGTTTTTTGTTATGTAGAATCTCTAAATAGATGCCTTATTTCGAAAGGAGAGTGGAAACATTAAAAGAATGAATATACATAAATGAAAGTAGTATAAGTAATAACAATCGTAAATCATGAGAGCTTTGTGAGCTGCAGAAAATGGTTTGGGGGGCCGCAAGCGGCTTCCGGGACTGGACCTACGCATCGAGGGAGCGGTCAGTACTTAAACCTCGACCTCGATCGCGAGGCATGTCTTCAGCCTAAGATTGTTTTTTTTTTTTAATTTATCCGGGGCTGAACTCCGGACTCCCCTCAAATTAACGTTTAGCCAGCAATCCCTCGAAATTAAATCCTTCTATGTATGAGGCATGCAAATAAGTGTGGAATTCATTAGAGGAGGGGAGAAATCTTGTTAATAATTTAGGCACTCTTTTTTTCTGGTGGGGAAAGGAGAATGATAAATTTGAGAGAAAGTTCGCGCAGGTACCTGGAGGGGTGGTCACCCCTGGCCCAGGAGAGGAGCTTCAATTGTTAAGTTGCCAAGAGTTAGACAAGAATCTAAGTTCTTTCCCCTCCAGAAAATCAGTAAACAAAATATTGGTTACTACTGTGTTAGTTAAGGTTTATTTCGAAGAACCGTGTCTTAAAAACTACAACCAAATAATCAGACATAAAGCATAGCTAATATTAAAAAATGTCTGAAACATGTGATAGTTGTGAAACATAAGAGAGAGAAAGAGAGAGAATTAGACCTGCACATAATAGTGCCCTTCGGTTATAATTTAAAAAAAAAAAAGAAACAATTTCCGTTAGGCTTCTTAGATGAGTGGTTAGGGTACTGGAATTCTACATAGAGATTCACGGATTCGGGTCCACGCAAAGGAATAAATGTTTTTTTAGCAACATTTATTCTGAGCATTCCACAAGTACTGTTACGACTTATATATAGTCTCAGGGAGTTTGAGCCGAATTTATTTTCAAATAAGGGACTTCTTATTATATGTTTTTTCTTTTACATGCAATATTGCTAATTTGATTTCAAAATTGCAACGTTAATTGCACGCATTGTTCTACGTCAGATTATGATGAAATTTTGCACAGCGACGGCAGTCGAGTGGTACTATAATATTTGAATCTTACTGTGATACGTTTAAATATAGTGAGGAAACGTAACTAAGAAAAAAAGTTTGTTAGCACGTACGATACACCACAGACCCCTGGAGGAATTTCAAACAAATTTAGCATACGTATATATTACCAATGGAAACAATTAGTGCAGTGGTAAGACACTAAAATTCTATTGGAACAGGGATAACCAGGCGAAGGGTTCGGGGTGTGTGGACCTCTAACTTTGTAAAAATATTTATAAGAATTGATGTAGTGTTTTATTGCACTTTCTGTCCTGATAATAGTTCTGAGACAATAAATCCACAAATTCCGAGGGTGCACGTTTATAACAAATACCTCAAAATGAAATTGATATTGAATTAGTATTATAATCAATAATAAGGATCTGTGAAGCAACAACACTTGAATAGCTTAGGCCTTCCTACGGAATTAGTATAAATGAAGGGAAAAATTGTTCCATGGCTTCTCACAGCGGGGGCAAAGGGTTGAAGTTGTCCCCACTCTGGATTTGCAAAACAATTTCGGTTCTTTCCAGATACGTGTCAAAATACATTAGATTTACTTACATTCTATACTAGTATTGAAGTATTTACTGTAGTTATGCAATGTGCGTAAATAATAGCTGAGGTCGCTAGTTCGATCCCATCTCGCGCCAATCGGTCTCTGTAGTAGACAAACATGGTGTGGTGGGTTTTCTTAGGGTTCTTCCGCTTCCTCCCACCCTTTTTATTCCACCATTTCATTATTTTCATCATTACTGTCTTCCTTAACCTACTCTGAATAATCATGCGATGAAAACCTGCAAGATCTCATTTTACATTAAGTATTATGTAATTCAAGGTCTGTGTATTCGCAACTCAGGTTACAACAAATTTTTTAAAGCCCACTTTCTGTGACCATGCTTCCTAATTCATGCCTCCATTGAGTTTCACGTGGCAGAAATGTGCATCACAGTAAAACCAAGTGAAATTTCACCACTCATTTGCAAAATGATAAAATAATAGAAAAAAACTCGAACGAGGGACTGCTGTGTGGAAAGCAAGGAGTTTTCCAATACACCATTACGACACTCTGTGATACATTTAATATATACTCGTTTTAATTTGATAAAAATAGCGTACTACTTTCCCACAAACATCACAGGACTTGTTGCCTCCAAATTGCAATTCACGTGGAATGTTATAATATCTTTTCTCACGAACATCAACAATATCAGAAACGTCTGACGATTAGAAAAAAAAACAGAAAAACCCATACCTAGAATCGAACATAGCACCTTCGGAACTGGAAACAGCCACTCTAAACACACGACTACTAAACAACTACTTTGTAGCCTTATTCAATTATTTTCAACAACTATTTCCAACCACAAAGTTATCTATTACACGTAACAAAAAGCGAGGGATCATTTTGTTTATTGGGCACTTACATACATAACATGTAATGTAATCATCTTCTTAGCAATTTTATATTAGCTATTTTATCATACTATACACGCGTTCTGTTAAAACATTTTGAATTGTGCTACGGGAGGAAAGAAACGAAACGGTAGTAAAGAAACAGAATTGTCATAAATCACAATATACAAATCACAATGTAAATGCTTCATAAGTTTATAATATAGCAACGAAACTTCCCGCATCTCAAGTAAACATGTATATAGTGTAGTGGTTAAACCAGGATACTCAAATTTGGCGGACTCGGGTTCGAATCAACGGTACTGTAGCTTGAAAATATCTGCAACGTAAGGTAGAAATCAATCAGTTCCATGCAGAGAAACAAAAATGCAGGATTCAGAAGTGTCCAATTCAACAACGATAGTGTGCAAGCCGAGTTCAATTACCTGGCATTTAATACATCCTTCCATCATATCTGAGTGAGCTATTATCGGCCTTCCTTCCAGTGATCTCACCAATAAAGTGAAAATGACATAAAATTAGCAGAGACAAACAGTACTTTCACATGATTTATTTGTCCATGTTTCCTTTGTAGAAAAGTTATTTGACAGTTGGCTGTACACAATAATACCCATGTAGTTTAAAATAATTTGATCAGTTCGTCATTGTAGTAAATTTGAATTGCGAACGTGTAAGAGGTGGGGGTACATTTTGTATTAAGAAATTGGTTTCCAGCATTCGTCAATGTTCGTATTATGCAAGTATGTAAGTGCCAAATTTCACAGAAGTAAAAGCCCCACGTTAAGTGGGTTTGCATATCCAGGCTCCTAACTATGAAAACATTTACGATCAATCCAACCTCAATCATTTCACAGATTCAACCTGTTGTATATAAGTTATTAGGACGTAAAATTAAATGTAGTTTATACGGAAAAGACTCTTATGCATTGCAAGACCTGTAACGCCCAAATATTCACCACAAACTTATAGTCGTATCGACATAAGCAAACAAAAACGTGTGGAGCAGGAAATCACTTTACACAAGTCTAAAAACTCAGTGAAGACGTACGAACTGGTCGAGTAGTTTGGGTCAATAGTCTATCAAACAGAAGTTTATGTGTTCAAACCCTGTAGGATGTATTCGTTTTCTTTTTTTCTTAAAGGTCTGTTCCTATTTTAATCAGAGGACTGAGAACATATCTTTGAATTTGGCAACAACTTTTCTCTTAAATTCGATTAAAAGAGAACGTTGTATAAATTGCAAATCTAAAATCCACAGTTGAAAACAAAATATTAAGTATGTTCAATATTTCATTATTATCCTTTAATTTGTAATGAAAAACTAATTATAAGCATTGATGATTTCAGAAGATTTTCCCCGGGTAATGGTCAATATATGAATGAGAGAAAACTGATAAAACATTATTAGTCCACTTTGAGCATGATCGAAGAAATGACCACGAAAGGGGAAATTTATGTCGACAGGGTCTCAAATTCTCCCACAGGTCATGCCCTGAAATCGTCACTGTTTGAAAGGTATTCTTAACAAATACCTAGGTAGAATATTACATTTATTTCTAGTTCTACGTTTTGAATTGACAAATTATAATAATTTTAATTATAATTATAGTACGATAAGCATAAACATTTATAGAACTAATGAAGTAAATATTATTGTGTAAGTTATCGATACTGTGTAAGTTTCTAATCGGATTAAAACTAGAATATTCGTTTGCATCGCACATTAAAGTAAATCCTCTCTATATATAATTCATACTGGATAGCATGCTTAATTCCAATTACGTAATCAATATTTAAAACAATATATTTTTAGTGTAATATTTTTACTATTCAATGTCGTATACACTTCATTTCCCAAAGCAAAACCTCGCAAATGTATAGTGGGCTAGTGAAAATTATCAAATAAATTATCATTTAGTTTACGTAAATACTGCATCGTCTGATTTGATACTTCGTAATTTAACTACTACTACTACTACTACTACTAATAATAATAATAATAATAATAATAATCATAATAACAATAATAATAATAATTATTATTATAAAATCATAGCCACATCTTACAAGAATTTCAGGCTTACTCAATAAATGAATTCAACGTGGTTTCTACTCGAAGTTCTGTTTATTCGAATCCGATAGAATTACAAAGAGAAACTTGGAGAACAGGTAAAAGCAAAATTTTACTTTGGTGGGACTGGAACTAATCTTTAAGAGTTCTTTACAATTTACAGACAAGTGCCTTAGAAACGTTGTTTCTTTTCTTTAAGTTAACTGATTCACTGAACGTATCTGAGTAACTTGTCTCTATTTTCTGCTCGATTATACACGTTTTACAATAATTTGCTTTAAGTTTGAAAGCCAGGAACACGAATATAAAAACATCTACAACAACTAAAATTCCTCTACCAGGAATCGAACCCGGGAACCCGTACATCAAAGGCATACGTGCTAGCCACGTGTCTGAAGCTTATGTTTATTTCGCCCTGATGTAATAATTATGTCTATTGATGTTTTTTTTTGTTTACTTCATTCGTTACTTTAAGGAATGATATATGCTATTCATATAGGTTCTATTAAGTATTCGTCCATAAATATTATATAAAGTATCAGAATTATTCACGATCTTTCATGGAAATTTACTGGAGCATGCACAGTTGGGATATTGGTTAAGAAGGAACTGTATCATGAGGGATATGCTAGAGGGTATGGTGGCAGAAAAGATAGGGAGGGGTCGAATTAGACTATATATACATATAATTAGACTATTGGCGATATCAAAACAGCAAAATCGTATGTGAAGATGTAAAGGTTAACAGAAGATCTTGGAGCATGGCAGCTTCTGAGCCGCGGTAAGTGACCTGCTGGTAATGGTGGAATACTTCTGATATAATGATTCTGATGATGCACAGCAGAAACAGAAAGATCAACTTCACTATCATTGCTAATACGAATCGCAATGCAAATTTCTAAAGGCTGTAGATAACTCTCTGTTACTATGCGAGAGGAAATCATAGGTCGAGTAAATATGGGACCAACTGCCATTCAGATACCTTGGGGTATGGGCTGTGACAAGAAAACAGTGAAGAAATTGATTTAGTGGTATGAAGAAGGTGGTGAATATTTCACATCAAGGCCAAGAAGTGAGAGACCAATAATAATAATAATAATAATAATAATAATAATAATAATAATAATAATAATAATAATAATAATAATAATAATAATTATTATTATTATTATTATTATTATTATTATTATTATTATTATTATTATAGATATTAATAACGGTATTGAAAGTTTTAAACTAATAATAATAATAAGTTTAATATATATAAAACCGT
This sequence comes from Thermobia domestica, assembly GCF_964235325.1. Taxonomy (NCBI): domain Eukaryota; kingdom Metazoa; phylum Arthropoda; class Insecta; order Zygentoma; family Lepismatidae; genus Thermobia; species Thermobia domestica. The sequence goes on from NC_137457.1 coordinate 192,549,607, forward strand.
TATATTAACAAGTTAGTCTTAATAATAAACTAACTTGTAGAATATGCAGATGTAATTATAAAAACAACAATATATACACAGACCGTAATTCGGTGCGCTCTGAAATACAAAGTAACGAAATGACGTATAAGATTAAGTCTACAGAGAATTATTACTGAAAGAGTGGCATACACTATTTCGAGAATCGAGATAAGGCGAGAAATATTTACGATACTTTTCGCCTCGTCTCGATTCTCATCTCCAAAGCAAGACGATAATTTGAGTTAGTCTTGTTACGTCTCGAATGTAAAATGTTAAGTCTTATCCAGATTTTGTTTGGTTTGTTTTAGAATCTAGATGCGAAATTCCTCTTCTCATGGGCAACATTAAACTAAACCGAAATATTTTGCCTAATAGCACGTTTCAGCTTGTAATGGTATGAACTGAGCGATAATAAGTTTCTAATTTTTAATCTTCTACGATATGATTATTATTATTATTACTATTACTATTCCTGAAGATTTGCTGGTTTAAGTACTGAAACATCCGAGTATTCAATATCTGAATATAATAAAACGTGTGTCATTGCTGATCAATCACCATCAAAATATCTTATCTAAATTAAAAACATGCCGTCCGTGGATTCAATCCAAGAACATCCAGATTACTGGTCAAGTGCCTTGCCCACTGAACCACGATCATTACAGTGGAAATGTTTTGTCTTTAGTCTGGTTACTGTAGGTTTTTTTTTTGCCGGGAAGGTTCTAGATTACGTGTCCTCCATGTAGGTTAGTAGCTGGGTTGGTTTCTTTCTGTACTAAAGTGTATACATTTAATTTACACAGTATTGCCGAGCGACCGTTAGCGAGTGAAGACGAGTTAGAGCCCCGCAGGACACGTTGGTTTCTGCCTTTATTACTACTCAATGGGAACGGGGACCAATAATCTAGAACCTTGCCACCTTTGCCTCCGCTTGCAAAGTTGTAAGTTATTTTTCTTCTTTTCAAAAAATCTCTCGTATTACTTTTATGATGATATTATGATAATCCTCGGCAAAGATTATATTAAAAACATGAGTTTTTCTTAAACTTTTGGTTCAAAAGTTTGTTTCTTCTCCGCACGAAACTACAGATATGGCAGATTTAATTCTTATACTCTGCATTTGTTGCTAAAGCAGTCACCATTACGTGGTGAAAGATTTATGTCGGCCACGATACATTTGCCTTTTTTCACTATGAAGTACACTTGTAAACAAAATGAAAACAATATATGTTGTTAGGGACTCTTTCAAGACAAAACTAGCAAAAAATTGTGGGTGTCCCAGTTAGTCTTTTACGATTTTTTTTGAAAATTTCCAAATATTTTTTGACTTCAATTTTCAACCCGAAAAAATTTCAAAAAAATATATTTCTACTTTTCTCTTGTAGAGAATACTTAACACGTTTTTTCATGAAAATCGGTTGAGCCGTTCACGAGAAAAAAAATATTTCAATTTTCCTTCCCTCCTCCTAACAACCCTCCAAGAGCGCTTCAGTGCCTGAAAATTTTGGAAACTGAGTTTCTCATAAATGTTAATCGATATTGTAAATTTGGTGCAGATATGCTTGGGCAGATTTCACATGCTTATTCCGCTAGGCAATTTACTAGAATGACGGACTGATCAAAATATTTCAACTATTTGGGTAATATTGTTTACAGCCAACTATCCAATAGCTTTTCCACAAAGAAAACATGGACAAATAAATGACGTGAAAGCACCGTTTGCCTTCGTTCTTTTTATGTCATTTTCACTTTATTGGTGAGGTAACTGGACAGGAGGCCAGTAATAGCTCAATCACAAGGAGAGGGCACATTTTGGTAAGTGAACTTCAGAACACTTTTTTGCGAAGTAGTTGTGCACATTTAAAGAGTTAATATTACAAACTGGGAGAGCGCAATGAGCAAAAATGACATACAAAAACCGTCTAAAAGTTTTCTACTCGACGCATATATCGTACGACAGGACTAGCTCAGGAGAGTAATGCTCCCGGAAATAGGAACGAAAAACGCAGTTCTGATTGGTTGGCGTTATCCATTTCTTGCCACGTTGCTTTCAAATAGCAGAAATCAAACAATTGTTGTTTTTATCGGTTTTCTTGGCCGATTAGGCTAGCGCTATATGCTAGTAATGAAAATATCTTTTGGCGTGAGTTCAAACCCGGCCGGTTTCAAGCCCGATTTTTTTACATTTTTTTACATTTTTTAACCCTTTGTAAATTAAAATAATATGAAAAAATAGTAAAAAAAAAGTGATTTACTTACTTTTGTGCCGATAAGTAATAGTAGTCATACGAACGGGTTAGAAGCCCCGCAGGGCTCATTTTGTTCCCCTTGTACTCCATGATATAGGGCTCGTTTTGTTTCCCTTGTACTCCATGATATAAATTTTGTGACCAACTTAAAACAACTGGCTAGTATAGCGCGTAAAACAGCTGGCTAGAGAAGCGCGAAAAAACGTACTTTCGGGAGTATTACTCTTCCGAGCGAGTCGTCGTGCGGCGCGCAAACTTATCAAACGACGGCTTGGCAGAGTGAAAAGAATCAGTGACTCACGTGCAAGGGGTTAAGGGGTTCGATTCTCGTTCGGGTCAACATTTGATTCAACCAATAGAGTAGACATTTGTAACTATAAGTAAAATATTAATTAATCATATGTTTGTAATGAATAAAACAATAGAAATTTTCAATCTCTTTTAAATTCTTTTAATGTTCCATTTTAACTAGGAACAAAATTTAATCTCTTCCTTGAATATTAGTGTTACTGCAGTCGTTGTGTAAAAAATGTTCTTGAAGCTTCGTGTCTACATCTATTGACAGTGTGAGAATTACAAGGGGAATGAGGGGGAAGTCTGCGTTGGTAATAGCAACATCCAGTATTAGCAAAGGGGATTTCCCTCCTCAACTTCTTCGAAAATCGCAGTGTCAACAGATGTAGACACGAATTGTCAAGAACATTTTTTTCACAACGACTCTCGTCACGGGTGCCGATCATGGGGGGCATCAACCAAGCTCATGTGGGCCCCACGTATTTTTATGAATATGATTTTCATATGAATTTTTTATTGTTACATATATTGTTTTATGTATTTGTTTATAAATGCCCCCCAAATTTACAGAGAAATCGGCGCCGTTTACTATTGTAACCATAATACAATCATAATATCGGCATACTTACGGAATAGATTAAATTTTCTTGCTAGTTTACATGGAACATCGAAAGATTTTACAAGTGATTTTAAAATTGTTAGGGTTTTATTCATTATAAACATATGGTGACTTAATATTTTATATATAGTTACAAACTGTTACTTTATTAGTTGAAGTAGAAAACAAAGAAGGATTAACTCCAACGGGAATCCAACCCGGGTCGCTTTGCATACAAATTGCACACTGTACTCACTCTGCCACGCAATCCGTTGAAATTCTTGCGCGTCGAAAAGTATATATGGCGAGTAGAAAACTTTTGAAAACGGTTTTTCTCTCTTATTTTTGCCCATTGCGCTCTCCCAGTTTGTAATATTAACTCTTTAAAACTGCATTACCTTCTCGCAAAAATGGCCCCGAAGTTCACTTACCAAAATATGCCTTCTCCTTGTCAGATACGTTGGTAAGATGTTTGAAATGCCTGGTTATTGAACTCGGCTTGCACACTATCGTTGTTGAATAGAACACTTCTGAATCCAGCATTGTTATTTTTCTATATGGAACGGACGGATTTCTACATTACATTGCAGCTTTTTTCAAGAATGTCGAGTTTTTGTTGAGGAAAAAAATTTAAGCTACACAGCTGTGGATTCGAAGCCGAGTACGCCGAAGAGAAATCACCTGGTTTAACCACTACACTAGATACATGTTGTGTTATGTTGCGAGAAGCTTCGCTGCTATATTATGAACTTATGATGCTTTTTCGCCGTGTTTAGTATAGTGTGATTTAATGACAATTCTGTTCCTTTGCTACTGTTTCGTATTTTTCTCTCGCAGCAGAATTCAGAGTGTTCTAACAGAACGCGTGTATGGTATGATAAAATAGCTACCAAGGTGATTGTAAAATGAAACCTCGCTGTTTGTTACGTGTAATAGATAATTTTGTGAGTGGAAATAGTTGTTAGAAATAATTGAATAAGGACGTTATGAAATAGTTGTTTCGTTCTTGTGTGGTTAGAGTGGCTGGTTTAAATTACGAAGATACTAGGTTCTATTCTGGATGCGGGTCTTTCCGTTTTTTTCTAATCGTTTCTGACATTGTTCATGTTTGTGGGGAAAAAATATACGTTTCCACGTGAATTTCAACTTGGAGGCATTGCTAGTACGCCATTTTTAACAAATTATAAGAAATATAAATTAAATGTGTCGCGAAGTGTCGTAATGGCGTATTGGAAAACTCCTTGCTTTCCACGCAGCAGTCCCATGTTCGAGTTTCTATTATTTTATCATTTTTGCAATTCAGGGGTGAAATTTCACTTGGTTTGACTGTGATGCACGTATCTCTCTCACGAAATTCAATGGAGGCATGAATTAGGAAGTACGGTTACAGAAAGTGCACTTTTGAGAAACGTGATGTAACCTAAGTAGCGAATACACAGACCTTGAATCACATAATACTTAATGTAAAATGAAATCTTGCACGTTTACATCTCACGTTTATGCCGTGTGGGCTAAGGGAGACAGTGTTGATGAAAATAATGAAATGATGGAATCAAAGGTGGCAGAGGAAACGGAAGAACCCAAGAAAACCCACCACATCGTGTTTGTCTACTACAGAGACGACTTGGCGCGAGATGTGATCGAACTAAAACACTTACAGGAGATGATCGCTCTATCATTGTGCCATAGCGTTCCGCAATACTTAATGTGAAAAACTTATTTAAGCACATTGCATAACTACAGTGAATACGTTCAATAGTATAGTATTTAAGCAAATCTAATTTGTTATGACACGTATCTAGAAAGAAACGATATTGTTTTGCAAATCCAGAGTGGGGGCAACATCGACCCCGCTGTGGGAAGACATGGTCCCCCTTTTCCGCATTGTTTATGCCAATTCACTAGGTAGACCTACGCTATTCAAGTGTTGTTGCTTCACAGATTCTTATTATTGATAATAAGATTAACTCAATATCATTTTGACACTTAGAGGTATTTGTTATAAACGTGCTCCCTCGGAATTTGTTGATTTTTAATCCATTTGTCTCGGAACGATTCTCAAGACAGAAAGTACAACAAAACCTTAATTAATTCTTATAACGTTTTTACAAATTTTGAGGTCCACACACCCCGAACCATTCCCCTGGTTATCCCCTGCTCCCAGACATGCTTCTGGTGTTTTACCACTTCAGTAAATATTTCCTTGGTAATATATACTTATGCTAAATTTGTATGAAATTCCTCTAGGGGTCTATGATGTATCATGCGAGCTAACAAACTTTTTTTTCTTAGTTACGTTTCCGCACTATATTTAAACGTATCACAGTAAGAATCAAATATTATAGTACCACTCGACTGCCGTCGCTGTGCAAAATTTCATCATAATCTGACGTAGGACAATGAGTGAAAGTAACGTTGTAAGTTTTGAAATCAAATTTGCAATATTGCAAGTAAAAGAGAAACATAATAAAAAGTCTCATATTTGAATATAATTTCGGCTGAAACTGCCTGAGACTACATATAAGTCAACAGAACTTGTAGAATGCTCAGAATAATAAGAATGCTAAGAAACAATGTCCTTTGCGTGGACCAGAATCCGTGACCATATATGTAAAAGTCCAGTACGCTAGCCACTCATCTAAGAATCCTAACGGAAAGTGTTCCTTGATTTAAATTTATAACCTAGGGACACTATTATTTGCAGGTCTAATTCTCTCCCTTTTCTCTTTCTCTTTCTCTCTTATGTTTCAGGAATATCACATGTTTCGAACATTTCTGAATATTAGCTAAGCTTTAAGTCTGATTATTTAGTAATAGTTGTTAGCAGACGGTTTTTCCAAATAAAACTTAACTAACACAGTAGTAACCAATGTTTTGTTTACTGATTTTCTGGTGGGGAAAAACTTATACTCTTGGCTAGTTCTTGACACCTTAAAAATTGCGGCTTCCCTCCTGGGTCAGGGGTGGTCATCCCTCCAGGATCTTGAAAAAACAGTTTTGTCTTCAGGTTTCGGTTTGGAGGCCGTATTAAATGCAGCAAAAGAAGTTTCGTCACTGCAATTCCATTATCCGATATTTCTCCCTATGGATATGTGCATGTCTTTACTTTACTTGTTTATCTTATATCAGTAATGAATTTAGAAGAAACCTTTTTTTTATTAATCTCGGAATTGGGGAGAGAAGTGGTGTTTTTAAACATAGATATAATTAGCAGTAGCTTTTTTTTCTTTCGAAATTCCACAATTTACGGACTTCAGCCCAAAAGCCCCCTTCCTGTAACCGTCACTGCTTTATATAAAAATAACCTACAGTATAATTCTCAAATAATTACGAATAACTTACCTGACAGTCACATTTCAGTTGCTATTTTTTTCCATTCAGTATTTATAACGTGTCTGTTATGTTTTTTTGTTTCTTATCCCTTATTGCTGGAATATTCATCACTAGTTCTATTAATATGACTTTCATAATCAAATTTAACAGTGTAGCAAAACCTCTCGAGTATAGACATAAAGAATCCTTTGCACACAAAATTTTAAATAAATTAAGACTTTAATAGCGCTTCAGGGAGAACCAAAGAGAACATGAGCCACAGCGATGCTTCCTCTGAACATCGATGTAAAAACCTACTCGGTTGTGTATAATCGCGACCACTGATTCATCCTCGCGGTCGACCTATAGGTCGCGATATAGCGTACATATTTCGTATGAGCATACCCATTTGAATCCATCTTTTGTGCCAGTGTCAAGGGTGAGACCTTGACTTAAACCTCGACTTCTATCGCGAGGTTTCTTCGGTATGTTTCTACCCTTGGGCCTTATTTTAAAAACTTGTACAAATGTCGGCGGTTCAAGACCTCCTGGCAACGCCACTGCTTGGTAGCATGCATTCTTCGTAAACATGATCAGACTGTGTTCACTTCCACCTTCAGCCGTAATTTTATTCTTTCAATCCAAAGAGAATACATTCGTTCTCCTTCGCATTTGGCGTTCATAAAAACAAAATTATGTTGTAATTAAACGTTCGATTTTACCATTTTCAATGTAAATTTGTGTCCCCTCCTCCGCAAAACAAATCTCATGGGCGCAACTGGCGTGTATGCTCCCCCTGCTCCAAATAGAAAAATTGAATTTGGATATTTGCTGCAAGACTATTGGCGAGATATAGAATTGCATATCGAGTATTTCTGTGTAATTAATAGAACTGGAAGTAATTGTTTCGTGTAAGTATAGTTGTGCACAACATAGATAAAGTTTTGTGCTGCTATATATAAATGTATGAAAATTGTTAGGATAGTTTATGTAGGGGTTGAAAATATCTTCTCAGGCTGGGACATCAGTAATTAAGTTAGCGTCAGGGAAAGAAAAACTGGACACGGGGAATTTGTTTATCTTTCACCCTTAGAAATAAAGATTTTGTAAGTAACAAACGTACTGTGTCTGACTTAAGACTGCCTACCTTTCTGTGTGGTTCCGTGGATGAATGAGTAGAGTCGTTGCTTCGTAATAGTGAGTTTGATGGTTCAAGTCCTGTACAGTGCGGTTCAATTTTGTCATTGTTTGTTTCCTATATCTGATGATATTTCTTCCCCTCTGTAATCATCTGATACTCTCAACTGAGTTCTCTACTTGAATTCAACATTGGTAGTGGGATGCTCTCAGGTTCGGGTGAGCTTTTACGTGTCTACTTACAAAATAAAAATTTTCGACAAAATATTGATGCTATCTGACTATTTTGTCTCAAATTCTAAATTTGCGCATGTGACTATATCTGCCTTTCATCATATTTGCATCTCTCATTGTCCATTGTCATCAGCTATGACATAAGATGACTTGGGAGCAAAAATTAAAATCATAAAAGTGCTATACCAATGGGCACACTCTCACTAAGTATTTGATTAAATACATGTGTTTTCACACTGAAGGGGTGGAGTATCCGCTCTTTCTACCCTCCTGAAGTGACAGAATAGTAATTCAGACACTGCAAAGTTATTTCAGATCAATCGAATGAAGGAGTATTCATTCCAACAGCAAAGGTGTGGACTTTATTATTATTTTTTTTGTTTCAATTTATCTTCACAAATAGGACAAATATTAAATAATATGTTTACCATAAGAACTACACGTCTAAGATTTATTTCATTTTGGAGAAATGTTGCTGTAGACGGTAGTGAAAATTTCGCCCAAGTGTACGGGAATTTTCAGTGCCTGGCGATTATGCCACCCGCCTTCCTTTGCAGCTAATTTGGTTGCATACTCCCCGGCAAATGCTTCGGACTCAGCAGATGGAGCACTTTAGCTGTAGTTTTCCATGTAGATGTACCATCCAGAAGTGTCCCTTAGTGTACAATAAATGAGAAATTTATTTTTACAAATTAATAAAGGCATGTGGGATGCTAGATGTTTAATTTTTTTATCTCTATACATAAAATACTGTGCAGGTTTACTTTTCGCTCACCATTCGAAATAATTGCTGAAAAATAGATTCTTTTAATAAGTTTCTTTTTATTGTCTCCTAAATGATTTGCGCTAGGCGATTTGAAATACGTCACATGGCAAAGATGAAATTCAAAGGGAGCGTCAGAAGTAATTCTTGAAAAATTACAGTTATTCTTTTATGATTTTCGTATATATTTCGGGGCCGGATGTATGACGTAACACTACAGTGTATAATATACAAATCAGCCTGTACTACGTGGCCGCTAAAAAGCACCAATAGGCAGGATTCCTCTTCCCAATTATCTGTAATAAAGACAGAAATCAACGTGTTCTGCGGGGCTCTAACCCGCCTTCACTTGTTAACGCTCGCTCGGCAATACTATGTGAATTAAATATTTTACTCTGGTGCCGAAAAAAAACATCTACTAACCTATATGGGGGACCTGTGTTCTAGAACCTTCCCGCACCAATACTATCTAACTCAGAGAATTGTGAAGGTCTAGGACATCAGGAACGAGGGGATGCTTCCAAAGGGAAAAGATGAGAGCAAGTCTTTACTTTAGCCAAGGCAGTGACAATAAACAATTCATCTGAACCGTTACTGGAGTTACAGTTCCCAAGAAGGTAAGACAAAACAACGTGCTCTGCGGGGCTCTAACCCGCCTTCACTCGTTGACGCTCGCTCGGCAGTGCTATGTGCTAAACATAATATCACTGCCTTGCCCAAAGTAAAGAGTAACCAAAAATGGTTACATTACCATTTTTAGGACAGGTTATAATAATTCTGTGTGCAGTTTTAATTCTGGCGTGCCACTCGAAATCAGTGTTTCTTTCAGAAGTAATTTTCCGGGGGGCATTGCTCACGCTATTTTAGTTATTATTATAAACGTATTATTTTTATACTGCTCGAAATACTTAGTGAAATATAATTCTTTCGCTACTTTCCTTCCTGTTGTATATTTAATGATTTTCGCCAGGCGACGTATACACTTTTTATTTGGCATAGATAAAATTCAAGGGGACCGTGAGAATTAATTGTAGAAAAATTACAATTCTTTTACGATTTGCGTATTTATACTGATTCCTGTGGATAAGAAGTACAGTACAAAAAACACAAACCAATCTGTGGTAGGTGGCTACTAAAAAGCACGAATGCCATCTAACCGAGTCAGAGCGGGTGAAGGCGGGTGCTTCGGAAAAGAACAGGCATGTACATTTCTATTTTGATGACGGGTTAATTGCGCATATATAACCATTTTAATGACGTATTTACGATTTTTTCAGGGGAGAGAGGCTTGGCTAACTTTTTCTGCAAGATAATTCATTTACTATAATATAGTGAGTACAATTTCAAGGGGCTTAAGCCCAGAACCCCTCCTTAAATACACTACTGGGTTATAATAACTTTGGGGTTCAGGCGAGCAGACGTTTACACCGAGAAGAAATTTTATAGATAAAATGTTGTGTGAAATATTTTTCGTGAAGGAATGAGAGTGTGAGCGTAAGTTATTTCTTTCATTGCACAGCATATTGAAATCGATTTTGATTGCAAATAGGGTAGAAGTAAGCGGTGGGAATTTTCGGTTCATACGTCAGTAATGTAAATATTTTTTTAAAAAAAGAATTGTGTAATAAAGAAAAAAGGGTTTTAAAGTTTCTGCAGAGTCATGGTATGGTGAAGCGCGTAAAATCAACTGCGCAAAGTGTGGAAAAGATTTATTCAAAAAGAAAAATTCAGAAGAGAGGCAATACTATTTTCTGTCCTAAAGGTAAGAAAGAAAGGCTGTGTAACACTCGTGTATTAGCTGCGAAAGGTATTTTTGAGGATCGAAATTAAGTGTCGTTGACGTGCCTGCTCGCTACGATGACGCTCTGGCCCCCTGCTGTGCTTCTGCGCTGACTCAGTTAGATAGCATTCGTACTTTTTTACTGGCCACCTAGCAGAAGTTGTTTCGCTTTTTCTTTTAGAACTCCTCATTTAGTGCATAGGTTGCTCAGTGGTGGAGCGTTCACCTCCGGTGCTTGGGTCACTGGTTCGATCACAGCTCGTGCCGTGTGGTCTTTCTCGTGGGTTTTCTCGGGGTTTTTCCGTTTCGTTCAACTTCATTCCGTCATTTCACTCATTATCACCGTCTACTTTAGCCTAACCGGCATAACCATGGGACGTTAAACTTAAGGATTTATTTTCGTTTAGTGCATGTGTTAGGAGTAGAACATATAGTCGTTTATAGGAATAGGTTGTAAGCGTTGAGAAAATAAAAAAGCACTAGCCGAAAGAAGAAAAGGAAGAAAAGAGATGTTTATGTTGCTAGGGACAGTTTTATGTTGTTGATTTGAAAATGTAGTAAAGTTAGAGTGGATTCAAGAACGGATCTATTGGCATTTAAGTTTGATAGATTGAGAAATGTTGTTAATTGTAAAGTGTGAAGGTAAGAGAGAATTTTAAGTGTACCAGTTTGAGAAATAACAAAAGAGTAACAGAAGTTTTTGAGGATATTTTATCAGTGTTGTTAGTAACTCATGGGTTAGAATTTTGGAAGATGAACCTAAGAGAGTTTTGAAAGTGAACTGAATTTAACCTTACAGATTAGGGGAATAGAACTTAACCTAAAGACTTGGCTCAACTAAACAAAGGAAGTTTTATACTAACAGCATGTTCTGCAAAAAGGAACCGGAAGATGCAAGAAATGCGTCAAAATTTGGAAAACAGTCTGCTCGAGAATTGCCTAATTCTGCGTGCAGGTTTACTATTGGCCTGCTGCTCGTAATAATTGTCGAAAATTATAATTCTTTCACTAATTTTCTTATTGTCTCTTAGAGGATTTGGGGCAGGAAAAATGTAAATATTTCACCTGGCATATATAATATTCAAGGGGACCATCAGACGAGATTTGCCGAAAAATCACAATTAACCTTTGCGATTTTCGTATATGTATATACGAAGTGCTCGCGAAATTTCGCAATTAAACGCACAAAGCACCGGAATTGAATGCTTCAACAATAAAACTATTTAAAAAAATGAAATGAAATCTTTCAGTTTTACGTTCCACAGTTACGCCTGTGTTATATTATTTTTATTAGATTTTGGACTTCACTTGGGCGAATCAGGTGCTTTCACGTTAAGATATACAACATTCAACGTAAGACCTTTATAAAGTTCTGAATGGACTGAACACATTAAAAAAGCCGTACCTTAGATTGAGATAATTATAGAACAAATTAATGTATGGATTGTGCTTATAGCCTATTTGAAGTAAAATATGCAATTTTATATTTTAGAAAATACTTTCCGTGAATAATGTGCTCGTCCACTCGGCGACGCCGAAGGACATTATCCCTCATACATCTGATAGGTTTAGGGCCATAGGTGCTGGTACTACTAGTAAATATGTAGTGTATTAATAAAACTATCAGTATTTAATTTTTTTTTATTATCCTTGACGGTAACACTAAACAGTTTAGTTATTTGTTGTTAGTTTTCAAATCAGCTTTCTGTGGAATCAACAGCAGCAATAGCGTAAAAATTCGTGTCAAATTTAAGAATCTTAATGCTCGGAGTTTCGAAGAGTACGTAACGCTTATTATTTCAAGTGCTGAATCCAAACTTCGTACTAGTGGAAGTTTCGATGTACACTAAAGAAAGCTTGCATTTTCGGAAAATAATAATAAACCTTCGTTGCAAAGGAAGTGCTCGCGAAATTTTCGCAATTAAACGCACAAAGCACCGGAATTGAATGCTTCAACAGTAAAACTATTTTTAAAAAAATGAAATGAAATCTTTCAGTTTTACGTCCCACAGTTATGCCTGTTAGCCTAAAGGAGACCGTGATTATGAGAAGTGAATGAAATGGTGGAATGAACAAAGTGGGATGAAATGGTAGAACCCCCCAGAAAATCCACGAGCACAGTGTTTGTCCACCAAAAAGTCGACACGACGCGAGCTTGAATCGAACCAAGGACCCCAAACACCGGAGGTGAACGCTCTACCACTGAGCCATCGGGCCCCTAATAAAACGGTTTATTTTATGCTGTAAGATATTTAGTTTCATTTAAGACATTGAAATATTTACTTTATGAAATATGAATTATACAAAACAACACCGACAACGTTTGGGAGATGATTCCTGACACCAAGATAAGACAAAAAGTATAGAACAACCTGGTTGCACAAATGCTTCATTTCGGACTTATACTTCGGATCTATACTTCTTGTCTTATCTTGGTATCAGGTATCACCTCCCAAACGTTGTCGGTGTTGTTTTGAAACACCCTGTGTATATATTAATGTTTTAAATTAACTTTCTGGGAGAACGGTCTTGCAACAAGTGCTCGAGAAATTCCCGTAATTGAACGCACAAGGTATCGGAAGTGAACTTCAACAATAAAACCATTTACTTTACGCGAGAAAATATTTAATTTTATTTAAGACATTTTGAAACATTTATTTTATAAAATATGAGTTATAGATTGAGTTGTTCTAAATTAAATTAAATTATTTGTTTTAAATTAATATATTTGGTGTTCATATTTGGCGAATGTCACTCAGGGTATTGGGCTGATTCGTTCTACATTTGTTCGTTCGTCTGCCTATACCACACGCACAACAGGGTATCACTTTCCGTCTTTTAATTTTAAATTTTCAGGGTACAAGTACTAGTGACACTAAATCTCCTGTTCAGATTTTGGCGACATACCAAAAACTTCGAAATAGCGGGTATCCACGCCGCAATTTTCTGTTTATCAAGTGGAAATTTTCAGATTCGAAGCACAAGACACTTTACATTAACTGAATATATTTTGACGGCGATCCAACGGAAAATTTCAAAGTGACAGTCATTTTTCAAAACAGTAGTGAATAGAAAATTACTGCAAGTTATGACAATCATAATCTTGAAATATAAATCACATGTTAACACTTTTACAATCAAAGACATTAGATATATAAAAAAAACTCAATAACACCCGAAAAAACAATTAAACCCGAAGAACCCCATGTGGGCCCAGGTGGGTTGGGCTTTTTCAAAAAAACCCGGGTTTTTTCAAACCCTGATTATATTGTATTTATTTTTAACCGTTTTCATACAAATTGTTTACAACGTGAACGTATGAGTTGGACACGTGACAAGAACATTGAATGTGTACATTTTATATTTTTAAATCTACATGCAAGAATAAAATAGCGTCATTTTAAGTAAAAGAGATACAATTTTTCATTATTCTAACTTACACACAGCGATATAAAACAATATAACTGTTAATGAAACCTGATATTGTACATATGCAAAAAAATATATATATATACTTTAAACCTTATTTACTACAGACGTTTTTCATATAAGTGATTATGGATTTGCGAGATATTCTCCTACAGAATAGAAGCAGTGCTGGAATAGTTATTACTTGATTGTTTTATTGAAACCGGATGTTTTCTTTTTTAAAGTGGAAAGAAGCTTGTTATAAGTATTCACTGCCATAGGAAATGTACTATTCTTATACACTTTTAAACGTGAAGACTCCTTGAAGATCCGACGCTTGTCTCGTATTATGCATATGAATATCTAAGTTCAACCAGAAATTTCTTGTACCTATCTATATATCTTTTCTTACAAATTTTAGAAGTTTATATATATATATATATATATATATATATATATATATATATATATAGAGAGAGAGAGAGAGAGAGAGAGAGAGATAACATATATAAACATGAAAGAGGTAAGATTTCAAGAAATTTAAATAGAGGTTTAAAAGAAGTTCGAGAAGAACTACAGTGCCAAGAATAAAAACCAACCAAAAGTCATACTAGTAGTGCTTCACTTGTAAATATAAAATACAGCTTCTGTACTCTGTGTAGAAATACGGCGCCGGTGGAAAATAGTACCTTATACAGTTGTCTTTCATATGCACTTACGTATTTTATCCGTCGTAAACCATTTGTAATTATTTTACACTTGTAACGCTTCACTTATAAACCTAAAATACATGTATATTACTTTAAATTTAATTCTATCGCCTGCAGAAATTTATTTTTTATAAATGTGTCTTTTCATGCATAGTTTTGAATTTTACTTGAATATCTTCCAAAATGTGGTGCGCCAAAATTAAAGCAGCACCTAAAATTTAAAGGTCTGAGTGACGACTGACTGATCCTCGCACAAGCCAAGCCGATTAACTTAAAAACTTGAAATTTGGACAGTACATAGGATTTGTGACGTATGGACACCACTAAGGAAGATTCCTGGTAATTCTACGGGAAAGGGGGAATAAGGAGTGGGAAGTACTTTAATAAGGTACGTTTACTCGTTGATACGTTTTTATAGTAATGCGTTTTTAAGGATTGTTTGATAATTTAGTACAAATGGGAAGATAAGAGGTGAAAATGAAAAACAGAGGATGGGTTTGCAATTATTATAATCAAATATCGATATCCCGGAACATTTGAAGGTTAGGAACATGGAGTTTGGACTCATCATTTAACATAATTAAACACGTATTTCAGTTTTTTAATTATTATTATTATTATTTTTTTTTTGCCACAACTTAGAATGGAAGAATAGGGCTAATACGCGGAAAGGGGTGTAAAGCATTTTAATAAGATGGCCACATCTCCGAATCCCTTAAGCTTAAAAACTTGATGCTTTGTATTTAGGCTCCTCATTCAAAAGAATTTGTACGTGTTTCACTGATTTTTGATATTTTAGTAAAAATTTGAAGAAAAGCGGGGCAAAAGGGGAAAAAATGTTTTGGTTTAAAGGTTAGAAACATGGAATTTGGTATTTGGGCTTCTAATTTAAAATAATTAAGCTTTCTTTTTTAAATATATGTCATAGAAGGGAAGAAGGGCGCTGATGGCGATGGAGGGAGAATGGAGCTGGAAAAAATTAGTAGACACATGTCCGAGTGTTTTTCAAAATTCCGTATATTAGAATGAAATGGGTTTAATTGTTGGTCTGACAGCGAAGCGAGTATGTTTAGACCTAGTTGTAACGTTTAGAAAGTACGTGGTTCATCTCTGCTGCTTGGAGTCTTTGGTTCGATCCCAGCTCGTGCCAAGCGGGCTTTGTGGTAGACAAACCGTGTGCGTGTGTTTTCTCGGGGCTGTCTCGTTTCCTCCCATTTACTTCATTCCACTATTTCATTCATTTCTCATCATCAGCGTCTCACTTGACCTCCATGCATATCGTGGGACGTTAAACTAAATGTTTCATTTCATCTTAATTTCCATGTACAAGTACCTGCTTCTTCAGTTATACATATTATTTTCAATCTGTGAACAATGCTAAACTAGTGTATTAATATAGGTTGCTGACGTTATAGTGCCTACATTTCTCCGCAGAATTTGATATTTATAAATTCTGATAGAACAACTTCGTGTGGGCTTTGCTTTGCAAGTAATTTGGAAAGACGTAACTTGTTATTCAATGCATGCTGGAAAGTATCTCATCCATGTTGAAGTTCGCGAATAGTTAGTGTTTTCTGCATTACTCTCCCTGAGTACAGCATGGGTGTAAAGTAAGTTCTTACTTATAACAATGAATATTTCTAAAACTAAACAACCTATCACAGTTTTATTTTCATCGAATAAGTTATTAGTGTTCCATTTGGTTATTAAATTACATTTCAACGTATACACCCGAATTTTGCACAACTTCTAAAATTTTAACAGTATTAAACGCCAGCTAAAGCTGATGCTAGTTTCTAGGATAATATAAATTAAAAATAGGTATTGACTTTACAACCACCGTGTATATTCTGAAACTGTTAAATTATTCCTTGTCTTCCTGTAGATTTCGTAATATTTTTATAGATAGGTTGCTTTCATCAATTCCTCATTTACAACTGCAGGGTTGGTTGGTTTAAACCAACTGATTTTTTTTTAAAAATAAAACAACTGGTTTAAACCAAAAAAGAACGAAAAATGCTTTAAATCGTGTGAACTTCATGGTGACGTCTCCACATATCGCATCATCTGCATTACGTTTATCTACTTTACACCTTTTAATCAAGGGGTCCCGTGTTCAATTCTCGATCGAACCACAACCCATCTTTCATGTGTAAACCAAGTAGCGATTCGAGGTGTCCCTTTAAGCGAAAGTCTTCTCCGTGATAACCTTGGTATTTCATAAGGATGTTAAGCCTAAACATACGAAACGAAAACAAATTGTATATTTCTACTTCCCTGAATGCCTGTTGTTTTATTAAAAAAAAAAGCCAAGATTGCTTAAATATATAGATAGAAATTGGCAAAATATATCAACTGCCTACGTAGCTTCCAACATCAGCTTGGATTCGACTTTATTTTAAGTTTGTTGAATGTTATCTACATAACAAATTTGTAATTTAATATGATACGTTGACCTTAAAATTTTACATACAAATACATTTAAACTTAATAACAGGATTTTCCCAAAGCCTAAGGCGGGAGTTTCCCGATTTATATTTAATTCTGTATAATGTTTTTACTTGTGTAATTGCTTATCTTTTTGCAATTCTGAAATGACTCTTGACAATTATCTAACAACTAGGCCTATATAAAGATCAGTACAACGTATTTTTATCAGGAGTTCGTAAGTGAGTCGGCAATCACTTTTGTGACCAATTAGTCCCGGTTTCGTGTCGAAATAGAAACTTTCTCTTGGATGTAAGCCGAGAAGCGGTTTGGATTCTCTACCAGCATAACCTTGTTGTTGCATAATAACACCAAGACGAAACAAACTAATTTATGTTCATATCTAATATAAATACATAGAGTAAATTAATAAACCAAAAAGAAATGTTTTTTGTTTTTTTTTCAATAAAAACCATGGTTTTTGCCTGCCCTGTACCACACAATAATAGGTAAGAAACTTATATATATATATATATATATATGAAAAAGTTTTTGGTGCCCTTTTTATTTTATTTTATTTTATTTTTTATTTTTTTATTTATTATTATTATTTTTTTTGCTTTTAATACATATTATTGTGCCGTGAATACTTCTCAGAATCATCTTCCTGTAAACTTTATTTCCCAAAAGCATGTAGTACAAGCGCTGTTATAACATTTAAAACACTTTGAAAATCCTAAATTTAGCAAAATGTGCAATTTTCCCATCTTCAAGTGACACGTTACATTTAAATGTCCGTGGAAGAGAGAGCTGAATATGTATAAAGTATATTTCATCCTTTTGTGAATTGTTCTGTTATGTTGGTAGTTCTCTTGAGCATTTTATGATTCATTCCTACATTTGGGATTTGTTGTATTCTTTGCAATGCAACGTTATCAAAATTATTCATTTCTATAAGGCAATGTAATATGTATGACCTGCTCCGTGGTAAAGGAATCGAGGAAGGTAGCGATCATCAAGGTTTTAGTAGCCATCTCGGCATTCACCAGGTGCGACTGAGGGATAAAGAATTATCGGGTCCAGATTTGAGATCGGAGCCTACCGAATGAGACGCCAGCTCTTCATCAACTCAAATGCTGCCACATGTTTTCAAATTATTATTTTGTTTAATATTAGGTTTAATATTTATAAGATGCTATACTTTTTAAAAATAAAAGTGTGAACGCTTCAACATGTTACGATGTCCGTAATTAAGCTACAGTCTGAGGTATATCACTTTCAGCTGTAGCTGTTGTCTTCCTTGCCTTTACATTTTCTTCAGGACGTTACTTTTGTAACACAATATTGTCTTCACAAGCTGCTGTAGATCCTACACAAACATTTTAAATATTTTTGTAAGTTTAAGATGTAATAATTGATCTTGAATCATTCCCTGCTGTTATTATGTTATTAAACGCTGCCCATTATTTTTATTTTCAGAAACTGTGTAACACAAGAGAAACTAACTAACGATGAGATCGCGTAGATTATTGGGATTTGGCTTCAACATGTCATACAGAGACGAACAAGAAGATGAGTTAAGAATTTAGCTGCAGTTCCACAGAACTTTAACTGACAATTCGCAGCGTCGAAACTAGAGTTAGTTGTGGTAATCAAAAGTGACATTATAAAGAAGCAAATATGTATTTCTGGTTATTCAGCAATGTGATATTTCTTGAAAGTAGCAAGAAGTGACATTTCGTGAAAAGATCTACTCCCCATGGGCCGTAGATTTGTATAACATTTTCAGCAGCATACGTAAATAATGTTGATTTCTATTTAATTAGTGTTAGTGACATAATTTTCTAGAACAGTGTTTACAAGTTAAAATGTGCATTTCTGATATTTTAGAAGATTGTTCTTAATGTATAGAAACAAATAATACAAATAGCATGAAGATGCTGCTGAAGAGAATTTAAATAAATAAAGACAGAAGGGTGTACATTTATATTTTTATTTAACTACTAACCGATATAAACTGATATAATGTGTTTATTATAGTAGACAGTGTAATACAACTACATAATGTTAGCTTGCTCAAATAATTTTAAGCTTTTTTTTTTTTAGTCAAAATCTTATTTACACACAGAATGTTCCTGGTTGTTCCACTGCTACTACTGGTATGTGGCCACGCCTTCTATGTATGTTGGGGTCTCTTATGTGATGTTACAATGTTCAAACTGCAAATTAGAGCCTTCACAATCATGGTGTGCCCGTTTTCAAAGCGGCATTATTGGATTTATTGTTTTTAAGGTAGGAAAAGGATTGCCAACAATTGTTTCTTGAATTGGATGTCTAAACTTCAATCCTTTTCGTATTTTAAAAAAAAATAATCCAATACACCCGCTTTCAAACTGGCAGGCGACGATTGTGAACACACTGATATGCAGTTTGAATCTCGTAAGTCACATAAGACACCCCAACATATATGCACAGCGTGGCCACATACCAGTAGTACCAGTGAAACACCCAGAAACATTCTGTGTATAAATAAGATTTTGAGTAAAAGAAAGAAAAAAAACTTAAAATTATGAGAGCAAGCTAACATTATGTAGTTATAATTTACACTGTTTTTATTATTATTATTATTATTATTATTATTATTATTATTATTATTATTATTATATTTGTTATTTTTATTTATTTTATTATTATTTTTTGTCTGAGTCTGTGGGTCGCCGTCATGAAGACAGAGTGAGGCAAAGGCGTCTAAGCAGGTAAAATTGTACAGAAGAATCTTATGTTTTCTTCCAGCTGCTATGTCACAGCCTGGCCGCCTTGTTTTCAACCCTCTATTTGTTTCCAGCAAGAAACCGTTATATATGCAGAGTGACTCAAAAGTTCGGAGCCCATACGCCAACTCGGATACTATTGCAGATATGAAAACAAGGTAATATATGTAAGGACTCTTTTAACCCTGCAATGTGTGTTAGAATTCTTTAAAAATTATGTATAATTTTTCAAAAATTTTACAAATATTACAAGTAAACGTAATATCCATAAAACATATACCTTTTCAGCATAACGAGTTTCTGGTATCAAAGTTTGATTACGATTTTGCATAATTTTACATATGCTATTTACACTCATATAGTTTTCTTTATATGTTTCCGTATTCATATCCTTCTAAGCATGTTCTGCACACAAGTTCTGAGTGATGAATGTACACTTTCCTTTAAGCATTGACCACTCATCAAAAGCATCAAAATGTCAATAAGGGCACGTACAAACTCGTCTGTAAGTTTTGCATCACGGTTAAGTACAAATCTCAATCTAACACTGTCAATGTAAATATTGGTAAAATCAACCTTAAGTCTCAAAATGTTTGCATCTAAAAGCACTTCTAGATATTCAAGCTCCGACAACACAGACCTATCCCCACCTTGAGATCCTGGAAAACGAAGCACAATATTATGGGCACGAGCGCAAATATTACGAGTACGAGTGACTTTTTTCCATTTGTAATTGTCTTTTACTATTACTACATAATAATTTACTTCAGAACTGTCTTTACTACTATTATCAACAGGTATCAGCATTTCCTACCTCCCGGAATTCTCAGTCAAATCTGAATTTTCACTATTTCTGGGCCCGAAAAATGCATTTTTGTGGTCTCAAAATGTTAACTATCACCATCTAGAAAACATTTCACATCAGAATTGGCATTTTGCAAACTCATTGACCATCTGAACACTCAAACTATAATGAAAACACTTTGACGCTTTGGAATACCCGTGACATCAATAGTCTCGCGGGCTACAGATGTAGCCCATGAAACTTTCAAGCAGAATAACAATGAGCTCCTTTCGATTTTACGTTTGACCACACATGAAACACGCAGAATGATAGTTGATAGAAAGGTACACAGACACCCTTTGAGTTAGCATCTCGAATTACTTTGCGGCAAGGAAAATAAAAACGCTGGGCTACAATAGTAGCCCGCTCGCGTATTGGAGGGTTAAATTCCAGCAACACTTTTGTTTTTGTACTAGTGTACCGCTAAATAAAGAAAATGCGTTACCATACATCATGTCGGGCTACACGAATGAAAGAATGTGTGGTTTGAAATTAACTACACCGAGAAGAATTGAAAGGAGACACAGTGAAGGATAAACATGCAAATGCAATATCCATGCCAGTGGCGTAGCAACCACGGTGTAGGGGGAGGGGAGAGCAGATACGAAGGACGCGAAAATAGGTCTTGCACTATATTTTTCATTGTGTTTTTCCGTTTCCTTTCGTCCAAATAATTTCAAACCACACTTTCTTTCATTCAGTGTTGTCCAACAGTGGCAGCGTTGTACTGTTCGTTACTATTGGGCGGTATAGTAATATAAAAACAAAACTTGCGGCATTTAAAAAAAATCCTTCTGTATCTTACCTTATTTTCGTATCTGCAATAGTAACCGAGTTGGCCTATGGACTTTGGGTTCTATCATGTAGAGAAAATATTCTGTAAATATTTTGTCATATACAGAAAATATTCCCTAAATATTTTGTCATTCACAGAAACTATTCTCTAAATATTTACTGTGATGTACAAAGAATAGTCACTAAATATATTTTGTCATGTAAAGAAAATATTTTGGCATATGTAGGAAAATATTGTCTGCGTTATTGGTAAATAATTTTAAAATATTCCATTATAAACATTTTAAAAACCATTCCGTTAACATTGTATAAAACGTTTCAAATATATTTTTAGTAATGTTTGGAAATCGAACAGGAAACGTTTCTTGGAAATCTTTTCTAACGGCGTATAAAATATTTCTACAACGTTTTTGAGTGTATTCAGAGAATATTTTCAGTATTGTGTGGAAAATGTTTTCAACAACATATGGAATCTATTTCCTCAAGGGAAGTAGGATACATTTTCTGAAGGAAAATGATGACACGTTTTAGAAACGTTTTGAAAATGTTTCATTGCTGTGTGGGTTACCTCGAGATGCCACATAAAGATCAGCATAGCGTTTCATGTAAATTTGCTCCTTAGTGGTCAATTTGTCTCTACATTTTACGTTAATCTTCTGCATATTGCATACGTTTGGAATATGCGTGAGCACAGAATCAGTACCTGATTTTAAAGTGTCACATAATTAACTTTTAATTGAATATTTACATGAAATTTTGTACAGAGCTCGTAAACTCAAAGTATTTTCCCATCTATTTTTCAGAATCCTATTTCTGACCAGGGCAGCTAGAGGGCAGTAACATCGAAAATGGGGTGCACCCCACAGCAACGAAGCTGGTGCATTTTACAATTTGCAGAGAGAAAAAAAAAACAAGGAGTTTCGTGAGAGTGCAGCGTGATTTCGAACGACAATTTAATGCTGATCAACCCACACACAAATCCATTGTGAAGTGGCATAGAAAGTTTATTGAGACGGGGTGCATTTGTGATCAAAGAAAAGGACATTCAGGGCGACGTCCTGTCTCCGAGGAAACTGTGGAGCGTGTAAGAGCAGCCTTCGTACACAGCCCACAGAAGTCTACACGTAAATCTAGCAGAGATTGCAGATGCCACAAACAACAGTAAGCAAGATCTTACGCAAGCGTTTGCGGTGTTAGCCGTACCGATTGCACTTGGTTCAGAAGTTTTATCCAAAAGCAAAGGTAAAGCGCCGTGAGTTCTGTGAGACTATGCAAAATTTCATGCAGGACTACGAACACTTTCTGACGAAGATCCTTTTCAGCGATGAGGCGACATTTCACTAGTGGAAAGGTGTATAGACACAATGTAAGGATATGGGGAACCCAAAATCCTCACGCAACTGTAAATGTGGAACGTGACTCGCCGAAAATCAATTTTTTTGTGCAGTATCAGAGCGTCTGGTGCACGGTCCGTTCTTCTTTCAAGAACAAATAAATTCAGGTAAAAGTTACTTAGCATTACTACGTAATTGTCTGATTCCGCAACTTGGTAATGCAGAGATAGGCGACTTCGTTCTACAACAAGATGGAGCGCAGCCACACTGGCATCGTGCTGTACGCAGGTTTCTAAACGAGAACCTCCCAAACAGATGGATAAGGCGCACTGGAGTCAATGTTCAAATTCTTTGCAAGTGGCCTCCAAGATCACCTGACCTCACTGTTTGTGACTTCTTTCTGTGGGGATTTGTAAAGGACAAAGTGTATGCACCTCCACTACCCGCAACTCTGAACGATCTCCAAGACCGCATCAGTGATGCTGTCCACTCCATCACACCAGATACGCTTCACAACGTGTGGTTGGAGCTAGATTACCGCCTCGATATTTCCCACGTTACAGGAGACGAGCACATCGAGTATTTGTGATTTAAATTATTGCTGCAAAAACGTTTTGAGTTTATGTATCACGGTTCAAAATTTCACCTGAATATTCCTTCGCATATTAAATTTACACGTATTTGAGACCTGGGACTGTTTCTGTGCTCACCATACTATTTGGAGGCCGCGGTGGCTCAGTGCTAGAGCGTTCATTTTTGGTGCATGGGTTCTCGAGTTCAAACCCTGCTACCTCCAAGGGAATTTTGTGGTGTACAAACATTCACTTCATTCCACTATTTCATTCATTATTCATCATCACCGTCTCCTTTAGCCTAGAAAACATAACCATTGGACGTATAACTCAAAAATTTCATTTCATTTCATTTTTATATACGATGTGGACCTGCAGCTTGACGTGGGATCTGAACCACATAAGCTTTCACCACAAATCTAACCATATCTCAGCTGTCAAAGACGCCTACACTAACCATATAACAACGAGAAAGCGGATGGAATTGACAAAAAATATTAGTTTGATTTAAGAAGTTATCTTCTTGAAGATTAACCATATGTGGTGTGGTAGAGTGGACTATTCGAAACCTTGAACGCCCGAAACCCACGACGGGTGGTGTTGTCCAGAAGACGAAGTTTCGGGGTGTTCATTCTTGGAATAGTGTCGCAAAAGTGCTGTTTCATCACTAAAAATCAGTCTCGTCTCATCTTGTCTCGTCTCATAAGCAATAATTGTAACCGTCAATCATAAGAATTTTTCACCACATATTGACTTTATCTTATCAAGGCAATACCGGAACTATATCAAATAATAATTTCATTATGGCTTCCTCTTCATCTTTGGCCGTCTTTAATAGAAAAAAAGAATTACTCGAATTAGTTGTCGATGAAAGTTCTGAAAGCTAAGACGCTGAAAACCTGGAACTTCAATAAAATATTTCGCTCTCATCTACAATGGTACCATACTAATTTTATTATTATTATTATTTATTGAGTTTTTTTCTTTATTCTAGGTAAGTGCAAAACTAAACCCAAATTCCTTGTATTGCTGGAAAAGGCAGCTACATGTCCCCTATTTAAGATTTCAATACATCTTCCCATATGAATCGTCTCTATAGAAACGTTATTCTTTATTGTGGAACTTTCGTTGTCAACCTCAGATACGTAAGAATATTAACAACTTTAGTTAATTTCAGAGAAAAAATAATTGACTGACTTTCTCTCCATAATATTAGAAAATAAGGGAAGGAAGTTGTTTCTTGCTAGAAATGGTCATTACTGGTTTCACTTCCAAGTTGGCAGACCACCTGTTTCCAATTCAGTAGTATGTCTTTGTTATCTTTCATTCGATATAAATATGGTAAATGTGTAATGGACACCATTAAATCGACAGATATAAGATAAATATTTTACTAAATAGCACTATGGTACTTTTTCAAACATGATATTAGATTTAAAAAAAACACTTCATACATTATTCCATAAATTGAAATTTACTAATCATTAGTATGGTGAACAAGGGCGTCTCTAGAGATCCTTTGAAGCTATATGGTTAGCTTATGCATCATTGCTACTATGCGTAACCTAACCATACTATGATTATTACTATATTACACTATGACAATATTTTATAGCAAAATCGTATGTGACCAGGTCATCTCACATTTTTGATAAGATTATCATTAGGCATACAGGGACAATTAATTCGGAAACGATAACTGATAGCTATACGGAATATATATGTAAAAAAAACTTACGTTAAGAAGACGTTCTTAGAAACTGCTCTAATCAAAGATAAAAGATTTTAAGTGCCGCAGGATACTTTTTTAAATACTACACGCAATGACTTATTAGCAATGCCTGATTATCAATTTTAAAAAAATGTAAATAAAAATGTACGAAGATTAAGAAAAGTGCCAGACCTGGTTCTGCATTAGAAATCACAACTTTTAAGGAAAAACAATTTAGACACTATGACTTGTTTTGTAAATTGTATGTTTCTAATAGGATGTATTGTTCTGTGAACACAATATCCTTATGTTCTTTTCAATTTCGATTAATTTCAAACTTTTATGGGGTTTTAGGAAATGCCAGCCAATTTAAACATTTCAATGACAATATCCCATCTATGCAATGAGTGTTCTCCTTATCTCAAAATTAAGAATCGAGGGAGAAGATATGCCACGAAGTGCCTTAGGATAAGGAAGGAGATTTCTCCTGTAAGATAATCGTGAACAGTATCCCAAATCTTGTTAAGCTGTGGATCACTTCTTGCTAGGAACCAAGTATCAAATACTATGACTTACAAAGAATAAATTAACAAGGCAACCGACTAAGCAAGTGTTTAGTGTATGTCCCCCAGTTGTTTGACATCGTGTTTTGTTTATATTGAATATATTTTTTCCTTAAGACATATAATAAAACAGTGGTAGCAAGCTCACCTGAAATCTTAAGCTGAAGTCCGTTTCAAACTTATGTCATATCATCTTAATCTTTGTTCTTCTCTATTTGCTAAGAACGTTCGTATCATTAACCAAATATATTTTCTATTAATTTTCAGTTCTCGAACGACAGTTTTCGAAATTAGGACGATATTAGAACAAAACAGCCGTTATTGTAACTATATCACAGGTAGACCATCAGACATGCCAGCAGAATATTTTCCAGGGAATTGTGAAAATCCTAGAGTGAATGAATAGGCTAAACGCACAACAAAAAACAGTATTTACTACAATTTTAGGTTTGAAAATATGGAACAGCCTATAAAGATTATTCCATTTTAGATTTCCATGTGGGGCATTGTTCTTTCAACCTCATGTCATGGCATGATAAGGTTAATAACGCATCAAGCTAAAATTCAGATAGCTAGTTACCACTACAAACTAATACCAAGTTAAAAATAGCATTCTTGTATCAAGCGAGTGTAGTCAAGCTTAAAATAATAGTAAGTAATCAAGATAAAAAAACAAGTTTACATACCAGGCAACTTAAAATCATAACTGTTTACTCAATCCACGTTAAACGTTTTGTTATTGAGGTCGTTTCTATCGTTTTCGATCATAATCATTTCTGCGTAAAATATAACATAATGAAATTCGGCGTAAACTAATACTAAAACTATTCATCG
Source organism: Thermobia domestica (assembly GCF_964235325.1). Lineage (NCBI taxonomy): Eukaryota > Metazoa > Arthropoda > Insecta > Zygentoma > Lepismatidae > Thermobia > Thermobia domestica. The sequence goes on from NC_137457.1 coordinate 192,575,964, forward strand.
GATTCAGTGCAAAATTTCTTCAGACGATAGACTCAATACTGCACGTTCAATTTTTTCAAGTTTTTAAACTAGTGTTCATAGTACATAGTATTATTTTAGATAAAGAAACATGACCTCACTGGAAATAATATACGCAGCATTTGGTGAATGAATGACGTGTCCTTTCTTGACCTTGGGTGGTGCAACAGGTACACAGTGTAGCCTGATCCTCACAGAGTAGTTTGTGGAAGAAATCAAAAGGGGAGCAACGACCACTGCCTCCTACATCCGCTCCATCGGGGAGGCGGTGACAACAACACGTCGTACATCTAATAATTCGAAGAATGCATACTTTCGAAATGACAAAGGTTAGTTCCCAGCCATGAGAAGACCGTGAGGCAAGGTTTCGAAGAGAAAAAGTTTGGGGAGACAAGACTAATTGCTATCAGAAATAACAAGAAAGGTCATTTTTCAATCTTTTCTGAACCTCTTTCACCGTAACGTAATTAAACTTTTGTTAAACTGTGGTTTGCAGATCTCAAGTAGTTGTTGAGGTTTGCTTAGTTGAATATTAGCACCAAAAAATTAGAGAAAATAAAATGCAAATCAGTTGTGTATCACTATAATTTGGAATCTCAAACAAGTATAGATTATACATTAAACCAATAATAACGGACGCCAAAAGGGAATTAATACTTTTGCCATAAATAGGTGGTACTTGTTAAAGGGAATTTACAAAAATTTAAATTACTCACAGCTCGTGCGGAAATTTGTAAAACATGAAATGACATCTTCAGTTTTACGTCCCACGATTATCCCGATTAGGTTAAAGGAGACGGTGATGATGAGAAATGAATGAAATGGTGGAATGAAGAACCCCGCGAAAACCCACGAGCACGATGTTTGTCCACCACAAATTTCACACGGCGCGAGCTGAGATCGAACCACGGACCCCAAGCACCGGAGGTGAACGCTCTACCACTGAGCCACCGCGCCCCGTGCACAAATTTGTATAGTATACAGTAAATGCATTGTTGTAAACACAAGCTAATATAAAATGCTGTAATCTACAAACAAACAAAAGTATCACATTAATTTATTAGGCTTACTGAAATAAATGGAGTTAGTGTGTTTCTAACATCAGTGTAATAAGATAAACACCGATGGGATATCAAAAGTCTTTATAAAAATGCAAAAATTACAGCGGGGTGCGCTATGTCTGAAATTGCACATCCGTGTGCTTTTCTTGTTAAAATTGAACTAACACTTGATTTTTGTCCTTTAGGTGATGCTTTTTAAATTCTGACACGGTTGCCATTTTTTCGTTTCTCCAAATCCAATATGGCGGCTATCAAAGGTGGCCAAATTCGCGAATGCACAGCGCTATCTTTAAAAGCCTATATCGCCAAAACTAATTGACCAATCTTCATGGAACAAACACCAAACTACGTAGAAAATAATAAAATTTTAAAACTTGACAAGAATTATTACCTATCAATGGAAATAATAAATTGACAAAGAATTTTATTTTAAATTTTGAACATTTTATGATGTGTTTTCTTCATATGATTTTCAAATAAAAAGTAAGGAAATATATGAAGCAGTTTTGAGCTATGCTGCGCTACATTCGAACCACAAGGGAGGTCGACGGGTCCCTTCATCCTTCTGCTCAAGAAGACCTCATATTTATTTATTTATTTATTTATTTATTTATTTATTTATTTATTTATTTATTTTTGCAAATGATCAACTAAGTTACTCCAGAATGACCACTCTGTATTGTGCAGAAATGGGACATCTGCAGAAAAGCAAGCCTGAAGTACTATTTGAAAACTTAAAAGAAGGAAACTTTTGCTTCAACAGGTCCGGCGATCCTTTTACATCGATTGGCTCAGATCACGGGATAGAACATCAGATCCGATCACTGAAAGTAACAGGAGTCATCACGGGATTGACACAAAATAAGTCAGCTCTAGGTCGCTATCTTTGGTCGGCACCCGTTGTAACTCAAGTCCTCCAAGAATTTGAAATGTTATATGGTTCAAAGGAATACGTGCAGTCACATAACCATCATCGTCTCGTTGGAACTTCAAAAACTCGAATGCTGCAAAATGCAGACGAGTTAAGAACGATTTTTATTAACTCTGGTAATACTTTTGATGGAGTAGGAAAGTTTGTAAGCATCACAACCAAAGCAGTTGATCCCGAGAAAATAAAAACAGATATTCATCTCTGTGATGACAAGGGGACAGAGCAAGCAGACCTGTTCGTGAAATCTCGACTTCACGGTTCCGCGCAGACAGTGTTTGATAAAATGAGGAAGCTTAATTTAGAGTCCTTCTAACATCTGGCGAAGAAGCTAACGAACACTGTAGCGGGTAAAATCATCAAATTGAAAGAACAGAAAAATTTCTTAGCGCGTTTTGTAATCATCTGTCGTACACGTAATGACATAAAAAGTGATTGGAGAGTTTGTGCTATCTACAATTCCTCGAGCACTCAGTGCTGCAGATGGTTCTCTACTATTGGGCACAGTTAAATCTACTGTTATTGGCACTTTGGAAGGAATGCTAGATTCACGCAACAGTACCAAGGCAGAAATTGATGAAAACTCGAACAGGAATGTTCAAAGTAAAAACATCATGATAATTGATGGAATATCAATTGTACAAGGCATGAAGAAGACCCTGACGGTGAAAACCTGTGGTGATTTTGCAACCAAATTTGTGAAAAACTAGACTGGTTCTCACGATAATCAGACGAAATTCGCATTATTTTTGATAAGTACATAGAAAATTCCTTGAAGATAAAATGCGAGGTAAGCTAACTGGAGGTACATCACTCGTGTTCCGTGTGGATGCTTCCACAAACATCAGTAATGTATCTATGAGCTATTTTCTTCCACACTCCAGCACAAAACGACATTTAACAGCATTCTTAGCGAAAGAGACCATCGATTATTTCCGAAATATATCTTCACAGAAGCAGGTCACCATTGTGTGAGAGGATTGTGCAAAAGTAGCATCAGGCTGGAAGACGAGTTGAAAAATCACAGTCACGAAGAAGCGGATTCACTCATTATTCTCCATTCAATCCATGCTCGAAGAAAATACCCTGGCGCTCACTTGACAATATATTCACCAGATAAAGACCTAGCACTGCTTCTTTTACATTACTTTGAAGACATTGGCCCGCAAGTCACCTTTGTCTGTGATCTCCAGGGAAGACGCGTAATTCACCTTTGGGATCTCTATTCAGCTCTCGGAACTGATTTGTGTAGAGGACTATTATACTTGTATGTATTCACTGGCACAGATATTTCTGGAAAAATTGCTTAAAAAACAACATTTAAAATCTATAAAAGCAGCGGAAAAAATATTAGTTTCTTGGCCTCTTTAGTACAGACTTTAGACGTACCAACCAAGTAAACATGCAGTGTTTTAGAGCGATTTTTTTGAAGTATGTACTCAACAGGCACTGACTCCAGTATCGACCTCTCATAGTTACGATGTCAACTCTTCTCACGCAAAAATGCCAAAGGGGAACGATTTCCACCAACATGAGTAAGTTTAAAACCTCACATCTGGAGAGTCAATTACGTGTGCCTTGTGTGGAGAAACGATCACTTTTCCCATCCAGAAATTTCAACCCCCAAAACATTATGGATGAACAGAACAACATCGTTTCCATCCTATTCTGTGTTTGCAGCCACCGGATGCAATTTTGTTCAATGTTCACTGTGTCTGTAATACTGGAAGCAATAAGCATTCATCATTCCACGGCATGGTACTATGACATATAACATTGTGGTACAAACGAACCAGAGGACCGTATTATGTTTTTTTTTTTGGGTAATACTGAAATGCAGGAAAGGATAGGAGATCTACTGTAAATAAAGGAATAGGTGTACGGCAGATCAAGCTCAACATACGAAGGAGGAGGTTCCAAATAATATCGGCACCTGAACATGACATGTAGCGATGTTGTAGTGTGTCGGAGTGGCCACAATTTTTGCAGGTGAGGGTTGTGGTACGTCCAATGCGCAGAAGTCTTTCTTGTGGAGGACATTGGTTCGTAGATTTTGCCAAGTTTGGCGCCATTGTTTATTGGGAAACACGGACTCTCACATCTACAAGTGACGCTCTCCACAATTGCCGGTATAAAGTTTGGGGAGTATATGTAGTAGGGGAAGCAAGCTCACCAGAATATGTCCATGCTTGAACAAGATTGTTGACATATGTAGGACTTAAGTTGCCAAATCTGCAGAAAGGCGTATTCCTTGGTTGAGAGTATTCGGGCCAGAAACATTCTATCCACACCCGTGTATAGTCCATGTGAGGCTCAACGCTTTGATACACTTCTAGCATGTATAATACTTGACTTTTCAGACGAATGTTTACGAATCCGAGGCCCCCTTCGCTGCGAGGAAGATAAATAGTGTTGTGGCGGAGGCGAAAGAACTAGCCCCGCCAAAAAAAACACATAAATACAGATTCAATTTGGTGAGCGTAAACAGAAGGGAGGGGAAAAGTGCGCGTGTAGTACCAAAGTTTAGCAGCAACATACTGGTTGAGATATTGAATCTTATGTATTATATGCAGACCGCGGAACCGTTGTAAGTATAGCATCTGCTTAATCTGATGAACGGTAGGACACCAAATAGCAACCATTTGTTTGCGTGCATCGCTATGAAAAGTTATGCCGAATACTGGTAAAGCATCAACCATGGGAATGTGAGAGTGTGAATCAGGTAAGGAGGGTAGGGAGAATCCGTGAAATAACAGGAGTTTGGTCTTGTGTTTATTGTATGCCAAGCCGGATCACTGGGTGAACTCGTGAGTTATGCGGATGACGGTGAGCATATGTTCGAGCTTAGTTCCAATTAAGGTTACGTCATCCGGAAATCCGAAGACGTGTAATTGATGGTATTCCGGAAGAGGTAATCTGAGCCAGAGCGCGGTGATAGTTATCTAGAACTACCACAAAGAGGCTCGTGGAGATGCTATCGCCTTGCCTTAATCCGCGTTGCAGAGAAAATTGTTCGGAAAGATGACCATTGGTCTGTACTCGACATTGGGCCGATTGGTAGAGTTGTCTTATGACTTGTTGAAATGCAGGAGGTAATCCCCAGGCGTCTAAAGTTTGAAGAAGAAACCCATGATCAACGCAGTCATATGCGGAAGAAAAATCTATGCCAAGAACCCCCGCTTTAATGCGCCGAGTTTGCACGTACGCTATACAATCCCGTAACAAACGTAACACATAATAGATGTTATATTTGGTGTGGATGGCTGCCTGATATGGACTAAAATACTTTTGTAATATGGGTTTTAAACGTATTGTCAGAATTTTGGTGAACAGTTTCAAATCGGTAGGCAGTAAAGTGATGGGTCTGTACTCCTGTACAGTCTGGGAGGTGGTGGATTTCGGGATGAATATTGTGATTCCGACGTTACCGCGGTTTGGGTCTCCCTTTTAAATATGCATTAAACAACTAGACTAGAGTATCTGAAAGAAAGGTCCAGTATTGTTTATAGAACGCGTACGGCTGACCTTCATATCCTGGTGCGCCCTTTCCTTTTGTTCCCAGGAGGTCCATCCATATTTTCTGAGAAGTTATGGGGCGCATGAGATCACGACTCTCTTCCTCAGTAATCAGTTTTGGAATAAACGACAAAACTGAGTTGTAACATTGGTGTCAGAAGGTCGGGGTTGTACAAATTTATAGTAATACTCTCGGAAAACGTTTAGGATCTTAATCGAATCACTAGTGATATCACCATTAGGGAGACGGAAAGCTACTATTGTAGCCTGTTTCCGCCGTGTAATAGACGTGCAACGTCGTAAATAGTGACAGTTTGCTGGGCAAGCCTAAAATATGTGGTCTCATTAATAAAAGAAGGAATGAGTGGGAGCCTGGAGATTTTGTAGTCGTAATTTCAGCTGTTGCACGGTGCGTTTATTCTGTAGTGAGGGGGCCGCACACCATGCCTGACTCATTGCCTAATAGAGGAATTCAAAAATCAACTGCCGATCGTGTCGTGTTTCGCGTCCTTTGCCTTGAAAGAACCGTGAGATCTTAGGTTTAAGAAATGTCGTCCACCAAGAGGCGAGATCTGGAAAATATTGTTGCATCCGTTCCCAATAGATGAACTAACTCATCCACGGAGCCACACAGAACGAAAGGCAGTCATATGTCACACACAAAACGTTTGTTACTTAAAAAACGTTTATTTGTAAGCGTTAAAGCTAAGGAAATTGCCTGTCTCTAGTTTTTCTTTCCCTGGCACTAACTTAATTACTGTTGTCCCAGCCTGGGAAGAATGCCGGCTTCCACCTTTCTAGAAAATTTCCTAAAAATTTGCATACATTTTTAGCAACGTAAAACATTTATTCATGGCTGTTCTGCATAATTATACCTTCACGAAACAATTACTTCCAATTCTATGAATTCCCGTACCAAGTGAACAGAAGTACTGAGTATGAAATTCTATACCTCGCGAATAGTTTTGCAGAAAGTACCCAAACTAAATTTTCTATTTGGAACAGAGGGAAGCACACCCGCGGGGCTTAGGGAGCAGATTGCGCCTATGAGATTTGTTATAGAGATTACGGGACATAAATTTACATTCGAATGGCAAAATCACACGTTCAATTATACTGTAATTTTACTTTTGAGACTGGCAAATGCGTAGAACGAACGCATTCTTTTTGACTTGTAAGAATGAACCCAGAGTTGAATTTGGAAGTGAACTGGAACAGACTGATTATGATCAGGAACAATAGATGCAACCAAGCAGTTTTGCAACCAGGAAGTCTTCAACCCCGACATTTGTAAAAGTTGTTAATATAAGGACTAAGAATGCGGTTTTATTCAAACTTTTTCACGGGACACCCGCACACCCTCCAAATAAAGGTTTAGCCAGCGGCCCCCCTGAAATCAAATCCTGGCTACCCCTGCTACCAAGTGATGTATTCTCTGTCACATAAGAAAATGCGTTTTCCACGGGATAAGTTCTTTTGCCCCTTACTACGAGAATAACATCGCTACACATTCCTTGCTACCACTTCGTGATTTAATTAAATGTTTTAAAAGTTTTTAAAGCTCAACCCCTAACCAAATCGATAATTGATTCATCTATCTCTTTGCAGTTCACACAAGGCTCTATAGAAATATCGTAAAACTTAATAAAAGGAAAAAATGTTCTTTCACAACGTGAAGCTAACGGTTAGTGTCATATATTTTATAGCGTAGATGTCTTGTGTATCTCTTCCGTAGCTCATTGGATCAATGCAGAATTCCCATTCCCGTGTTAGAATCTTCGTGATTCTAGTTTTTTATTTTTATTTTCTCATTGATCAGGTAGGACTCCAGTAGAAAGAAACATATGGTTACAATCTAAGGTGTGATTCGATATTCTGCAAGTATTTATTTATTTATTTATTGTCAAGCGAAAATGTGAAATAGAATTTTACAAGCGTAAAACTGTTCTAGATTCGACTGTTAATAAAAACTATGAATAAGTTTACAGCTCAAAAAATTGAATTCTCTTATACTGTAGTCCATAATTAGCTAGAGTCAAGGAAATGGATTTCGGCTGTTCTGTGTGTGATCAGCACATTGATTTCCGTCATCCCTATTTCTGGAAATAAATATCACTATTTTTTCGTTTATATATAAAATTCTCATCTTTTAGTCCTTATATATATATATATATACGCCCTCACGGCATTGTCAAGGCTCCATATTGGTATTTTACATTTAAAATTGCAACTGGTGTTTCTGGCTGCCGTATACAAAAGTCCGATCATAACCCTTGTTCTTCGCGCGCACAGTCATTCGAGGAACTGACAACGTACTCTGTACACACACAGTTTATAGTTTTGAACTCGGAAAGCCTGGAACTTCTGCTTGTCAAGGTCAAAAAGTGGGAGAAAAAGGGATGTATAGAATGTAAAAAGGGTTCAACAGTGACTGATACTTGTAAGAAACATATTCATTTGTAGTTCGTGCACATTCCGCATGTAGCGCTACCGTGACACAATGTATATTGTAACTATATAACTCTTGTACACCGCTTGTAGGTCTATTGGCGTAAGTGACGATCGAAACTATGTTGTCAGCTCTGACTGCGATAAGGTGCTGCTGTGCTGTTTTTGCTTTCCTTTTTTCTTCTTTCTCATTTGTGAGACGCCAAACATGTTTTTGCTTGTTGCACGCGCTGCCGCGTTCCTGCGGAGCGAAGTATTTAAGAAGTTGACTGCATATTCTTGTTTACGATAGAAATATTATAAGTGCTTTGAATTATAATACTGTTTTAAATTTGTTAACAGACGAAAAAAATATGAAAATAAAGCTGTACTTGTAAATGTATATTAGTCGAGAACGTAGCTACTGAGAGTGTTGATTACAGATTTTCTCATGGAAGAGTTTCATTACACTAGAGGTAAAAAGCAGACGTCCATTTGGACAGCCCCGCCCCCCTATTCAGACTCAATCGGAAATGGTCTCAATCGTTTGTACAGGAAGGTGCTGTAAAAGTTTTCGTTTGTACCAATTAGGGGCGCCGCAGGAACGAATACAACGTGGGGGACTGTCTAAATGGTAGCCCTAGAATCATCATCGATTCAACCACAAACTTTCGCACTTGTTTGTACGTCTTTGTACAGAAATTTGCAGGAGAAATTTTAATTTGTACACAGAGGCGCGCTAAAACGATAACAAAGTATAGGCTGCCTAATTGGTAGCATCTCAGCACGTCCGATTCAAAGGAAAATTATCTCAATCGTTTGTACACCGTTTGCACAGGAATGCGCAGCCGGACATTTTGTTTCTACGCTATCAAGTGCGTCGACAGAACGAAAAGAAAGGGGAGCTGTCTAAGTGCTAGCCCCACCATGTTCGATTGAACCACAAATTGTCGCACTCGTTTATACATCGTTTGTGCAGAAATGTGCAGGTAAAATTTTCGTTTGTACTAAATAATTTACGGATGTGAGTATTTTTAATATTTGACCTAGAATTGAAGAAAAGGGATGGGGATTGTGATTATTGTAATTATGTATATATCTCGGTAGGGTCAAAGTTAGAGATATGCAAGTTGATTGAGTTGAGTTGATTTTTAGTTTAGCGTCCCTTTCAGCAGCAAGGCTATATGAGACGTGGACCTACTGATTAACGTGGAATCCGAACCACATGAGCTCCCGCCGGGAATCGAACCCGGGTCTCCCACGCCAAAGGATATGAAAGTTGTTAGAGATATGTCGAATTCTCAATTTAAATGTTAAAAGAGTGTATCGTGTTTTAACGTTATTTGACAATAAACTTACAAAGTGAGAAACTGGTTGGGACTACAGCTATGTATTATCATTTTTGCTGTTTAGCGATCGACGTTAACCGGTATGAATAACGGTTTCTGAGATAGAAAATGGCACCTATTACACTAGTCTACAAAAAAAAAAAAAAAAATTCTTTATCTCTGGCACACGGAAGAAAATACCTGATTCTAATAGAACTTTTCACGAAGAATTCTAATCTGCAATTAGTTTTTCTCCATCATCCTTAGCTTTCCCGTCACGGAAGGAGTTTCGGGAAATTTCTTATTTTCTACCATTTTCATACCTGTAGCTCAGGTACCTTAGGTATATAAATGCACAAATGTTTCATAAGAATAGCAATACTCTTTCTAGAGAAATAAACATATTCATATAAAAATATGCTATGTGTACTGTTCATTTTACCATATTCATTAGTGCAGATAATATCACATATAACTTCCAAGAAATGTACAATATAAGCACGGTTTATATCTCATTGGATTTGAAATAAAACATATTTCCAATGATGTATACACCGTGTAACCATTTTATATCTACTTAATAAATAATACAAAAGAAGTGAGTGTTATCTTCTTAATGAACGAACACTTACTTACCTCAACTAATATGTTTTATTTGTCGACTTTCTTCTGTGTTTGGCTTCTGGAACATCTCTTTTAAGTGTCGACCAGTAATCAGCTAGCTTTTTTTAACTCCACTGTCACTGGTATCTCTTCCCCATGGAGGAAATGTTCTGATGAATATGTTCCCCATACTCATCACTAACAGCACCAAGGTTTTCAGGAAAGAAATGCAGGTGGGAGTGTAGAAAGTGAACTTTAAGGGACATGTTGCAACCCATTTCTATGAATGATTGCAGGAAACATCGACGAATCAAACATCTCACGAATCAAACATCTTCTTTGGGATCTACAAAAATCCCTAGCGTCACTAACCCGAAGAAATTTTTCCTTGATGTAACAAAATCCTACATTACTTTTGTCCATTGCCTTAACAAAGTTTTTGAAGAGCCCCAACTTTATGTGAAGAGGAGGTAGAATTATGTTATCAGAGCTCACCAGTTAGGAATAAACAGCATTCTTCTGTTCAGGGGTTAATACATGCGTTGGCCATTCCTTCTTGATGTAATGTTCCGTTTTGTACCTGCTGTAACATTCGCAGAGGAAACAACAATATTGCGTATAACCAAACTGCAAACCCATTATCAAAGAAATGACTTTTAAATCACAGCAAAGGGTCCACTTGTATTTCACATACTGAATTCTTTCTAACACTATTTCGATGTTTTCATGCGTTTCCTTCATATTAGTTGCATAAGCGAAAGGCACTGAAGGAAATTTGGTGCCATTGTGCAAAAGGACATCCTTAAAACTAGTTTTGGAAGAGTCAAAGTCAATCTCCACTCTGTACTTATACCTGCATGTCCAAGTGTATCCATCACAGCACAGACATTATTACAATACACTGAATCATTTTCTTGAGAATAATAGTTTTGAAACTCTGTATGAAGGTTTCGAAAAATACACACTTTAGTGTCACGATGGAGCAGATTCCAGCCTTGAAGTCTAGAAGCAAGAAGTTCTGTCTGTATCTTGGAGAGTTTTAAATCCCGTACGAGGTCATTTAGTTCACCCTGAGTTATCAGATGGATAATCCAATGTAGATGTGCTTCCTATATAACTAGGATCAGCTTCTTCATTTGGAACTTCTGTAGTTGTCTCAAGTACGTAATCCTGATTTTCCGTAAGATGAGGAGGAGGTACTGGTACAGGTAAATCTGCACTGTGTGGAACTGGTCTAATTTCTGTTGGCAAATTCGGGTACTGTACTGTGTGCTTAGATTTACTGCTTATTTCTTTTATCTGTGTCATACAAAAGTATCAGTCTGAAGAATGATCTTTTGGTTCCCTCCAGATCATGTTTAGCGAAGTACTGTACTGCGAAGTTCATGTTTCGTCCACCATTTGCCCACCCAGTCAGACGTTTCCCGCAAGTACAACAAATGTAGTGAGGAGGGATATTCTTATCTTGGTCTCCTACACAGCAACCAAAATATAACTGGTAACACTTCCTCACATGTGGAGTAAAATATCGACGTTGCGATTTAAATGTCAGCTCCCCACATACGTAACAAAAATTGTCCGGTTGATTTACAAACTTCCTCGGCATCTTGTATCCTGTAAGGTATCACACACACGTACACACAGGAATCTACACTCCATCAAATTTCCACAAAATCCCTATAGAAATTCCCTCATATAAAAACGGCGACATGGTGTACACATCATTGAAAATATGTTTTATTGGAAGTCCAATGAGGTGTAAACCGTGAGATATTGTAGTTTTCGTGGAAATTAGGTGTTGAAGACCGACTCGACCCGACCCATGCCCCGAATTGAGTGACCCGACCCAATGAACCGACCTGTGATCTGACGCGATTGACCCGACCCGACAACCCGACCAGAATAACCCGACCCGACAATTAGACAGGATTTGCATCGAGTGATCCGACCCGACAACCCGACCAGAATAACCCGACCCGACAATTCGACCCGAGTTGACCCGAGAGACCCGACCCGACAACCCGACCAGAATAACCCGACCCGACAATAAGACCTGATTGACTCGAACCGACAACCCGACCCGAACTCGCCCGATTGACCCGACCCGACAATTCGACCCGAGTTGACCCGAGTAACCCGACCCGATGTGACCTAACCCGACAACCGACCCGAGTGACCTGACTTACAATCTAACCAGTTTGAGAGAACTAGAACCTTAAAAAGCTGCTACTAGAAAAAAAAATCCTGGCCAATTCGTATGCATAAACCATTGTTTCGGATTTTTTATTTGTAGTATAATTATCCTCCTCCTCAGTGTTCTGCCATTAATGAAAGGCCAGTTTCGGTGAACTAGGTAAAAAGCTTCCTTTTTGCGATTTCCCGCTAATATCTTCCTCGCAACCCAACCTAACGTACCACCCTCCTTATTACAATCTATCAATTGCAACCTTCTTACACACTCTCGCTCTCTTGATATCACCCCATTTACTCATCTCTCAGAACGCAATCCTTTGCAAGATCGAAACTTGTAATCCGTCCATTTTTCGCTTCCTTATATCGTCCAATATTGCTCTCGTCTCTTGCATTTTTTCAGCATTTCCTAATTCGTTTTCCTCTCTACCCTGCTAACCTTTATTTTCCTCCACATCCAAATTTCCAAGGTTAAAATTTACGCAATCAAGTTCGAAAGTCAAAATAAAATTTGAAGTTCTGAATACAACATGGTTTTCTAGTAAGGAATTAATATAGAACTTCTTTTAATATTTTCTGCTGTGTAATAAACAAAAATAAAATCATTACGTTAACATTCCGATTTTTCTATTTAAAAACAGCGTTGCTGTCTGATAGAATCATAAGTAACTAATTGCACTGAAATATCATTCTGTAAGGAACTACCTTTTAATTTTTTCTTGATTAATTTATCTAGAAGATATTTGCAACATTATATAAAATTAGCGAGTAATTGAGTGCCGAGAAAGTCAAATCACTACCGCAGCAATATTATTATTATTATTATTATTATTATTATTATTATTATTATTATTATTAATAATAATATTAATAATAATAATAATAATAATAATAATAATAATCATCATCATCATCATCATCATCTGAAGGTGAGCAACAAAGTTCTGTCTTTTTTGTGTGGAGGTATGTGTTCAATTGGCACTCACACCTTTAGTTGAATGCAAATGGAGATAAGGCGAATTTCAGTTGTTGGACGAGACAAGACGAGACAGAATTTTCATAAAGGGGTAGGAGAAGAAATAGAGCTCTTTCAATAGAAACATATGTACTTTTCGAGACGAGACTACCTTCACGACACATTTTCGAGACGAGAATGCCCCGAACCTGGTCTCGTGAGCAACACTATTAAGTACATCCAACATACTACCTGGTTGTGGCTCTTCAGATACACCGTGAACGTGCGTAAGGACAGAGTGAACATGGGACCTTCAGAGGGCGTCATAAGGGCTTGTTTGCTGTGCGAGTTCAAATTGCTGCTCCGGGCGGAAGATATGACAGGATCTTGGTAAGGGTGTCGTGACTACGCGGAGAGTCAGCGGTATGACGTTTTAAGGGCGGTGACGAAACACGCACCACATGCCGGAAGACAAACAGAAGTATAATGTAACTGCGCTTTGTAACGAGTCGCCTTGATGACACCCCCCGGATCTACGACTAGATGGACTCGTCCCATGATGAGGACATATGAGAAACAAGAGATTTTTAAAATAAATAATAATAATGGAATAGATATTTACATTATGTTATAGTGTTGTTTAAAAAAAATGTTAGCTCTAACTTGCATACATATTTAATCTTTGTATTTTCAGTTTAATTATTTAAAAAAAAGTAGAAAGGAAAGAGTAGGAGTGCGCGTATCTAAGAACTAAAACGGAAATCATTCATGTCTGCTAGCGCGTCACGTGATAGATCGAAGCTTCGTGTTATGCGGCTGCCTTGTGCCCGCATACTCTTTCTTAGTTGATTAGCCAGGACGGATCGTTCACTCATGGTTGCTTGTGTGGTGACGGTTATGGAACGAAACGTGTACCTTGAGTTGCTTGATGTCGATGTCTGTGTCTATGTTTAACAGTGATGTCGAACGGGGGCAATGAATATATTGGGCATAACGGCAAAAGGAAAGAAAAGTGTGAAAAAAGGTGTTTTGTGCTATGAAATTATTTGCAGTTTCTCAGAAGCAAGCATTTCTTTTAAGCTTCTTTTCTTATTTTAAGCAGAAAGATTACAGGAGAATAGTGGCCGAGGCAGGAGTTGTGCGGGGGACCAAAGGAGGTCAACCTTGTGCCCGCTTATATGATAGGAATTTGTTCTAATAACCAGTGTAATCGTTTTGATTAATATAACCTTAGTTATTACTCGTTAGTTTGTGGAGCATTTTTGCCCCAAAGGACGAATTCTTCATTTTTTTGTGGGACAATATATCTGCCAAAAGAAAAGAAAGAAACTGAGAAACGGCAGTTACTTGCTTTGGTTTTAATGCAGGTAGCTTTTTTCTTAGTGAGTTCAACTGCTGTTGCAAGTGACCATTTGTATGCCAAAGCTATTTCAGTTTGTATTTTTTGCGAGAATCTTTTAAAAGGTTCTACATAAAAAGTGCCTTTTAACCAATATGTTTGTTTGCTTCAAGTTCCATCTCGATGGGCAGTCAACGAAGCCAATTCCAATGCAGTAAGACCGTGAAACGAGGTAACAAGAAGACGGAAAATTTGGGTGAGTGAATTTTCAATTTAAGTAGTAGATGGGTCACTTTGTAAACAAATCCTGTCTGGTTGTGATTAGAGTTGTTTCCGCTTTGATTAGGACGCTAATTGAATTTGATTTGAATTGCCACAGTAGGGATCTGTTTCATATTCTAGTTAAATCCTCCCCAGAGTGTTATTTTGAAATTGGTGGAATGATAATCCGGGAGTATTGATCCGATTTTTTTTGAAGAATAGTAAGAAGTTCGCCATTATTCCTTGTGGATATGTTTATGAATTTTCAAGCGTTATTAAGGTTCGTTAATTCGTGCATAATACATTTACTTCGGTTGAATGATTTCCATTGATATTCTAGATCGTGCACAAAAGAGTAAAACTTTTCAAAGAGCGTTTAAATTTGAAGGTTTATTATGCAAATGTTTGATTATCATAAAGATTAGTAATTGTGGAGTCAGTATTTTACGTCATTTGGAAATCTAGTATTATTTCAACATTGTACAGTCACGGTCAAAAATAAAAGGACTAGGTATAACTTTTAATAACGAGTGTTATATTATAAATATTAAGAAATTGATTGAAAAGTAATTCGTATGATTAACTATGATAGTTCTTGATGTCACCAATTAATGATTGATGTACAGTCGGTGACAAAAGTAATGGTACCATAAATTTTGAGTCAACATTGAAACTTTCACTAGATATTTAAGAAAGAAATTCTCTGAATAGAATATTTGAATTGATGAAATATTGTTGAATCTCATTAGCTTCAGATTTATTATATTATTATTATTAAATTTTTAATTACGTCGACAAATTACTTTTTTACTTTTAGTGTTATATTCAAATGAATTTAGATTCATATCGAGGTGCTGAGATTGCTACTAGGTATTGCGATTAACAATCAATTCATTGAATCAAATTAAATTATAGTTTGAATTAAAATCATTTAAGAATTATATCGCGAGTTAAATATATATTCATTTTTTTAATTTTTACTTTTGTTGTTACTGCTGCTTTGTGCATATATATTAATCTAACGTATTAGTATATATACACAACCATCTCTATTGAAATAAAGTTTGTTATTGAAAATTTGAAATTTGGTTTTTCCATCATTTATGATTATTTGTTATATCCTGTTTATTTTGTGCTCTGCATTAACATATTCACAAGGAATATCAATCACTATAGCCTATCGTAGCGACTTTGGGTTTATGTGTCTGTTCTACCAAGACTCTTCTTTCGGGTTTGCTACTCGAGTTTAAATCGATTGTTGAATTAAAAATTCTTTTTTCTTCTTTATTAAGACTCTCAATTTGGACTCGTGTGGCGGGACTAGGAGGAAAGGGTCGTTACAGCTTCAAGCAGCAGTTGAGGCGAAGACAGACATGTGGGGAACTGGCACTATAATTCAGTGTAAGTGGAGAAACAATTCGGCACTACCACCATCAACTTGGGAAGCACTGGAAGTTGGGTTGATGGGTCCTACATGATTTGACTTGGGGCCAGAAAGCAACGCGAGCATACACCTGTGTTGCTCTGGTGTCTCGTCTGAGGAAGGAGCAATTTCTGGACAGGTTGTTGACATGTGATGGGAAGTGGGTCTTGTACGAAGCTCCATGGCGCCGTCATCGTTGGTTAGCATCCCATGAACCGGTTCGAAATCAGCCCAAGCAAGCACTATACCAGAATTAGATTCTCCTTTGCATTTTGTGGACTGCTTGCGGCATCGTCCATCTGCAACTGCTACCAGCTCTTCAGAGCATCAATGCAACTGTGTACTGTCACTCTCTGGATCCAGCACTTCTGAATCGCAAAGGGGTATTCCTGTTACAAGGAAACGCTAAGCCCCACGTGGCTAATATGACCCAGGACACCATTCTACGCCTTGGATGGAAAACACTATTGGATCCGCCATATTCCACGGACATTGTACCGTCCGATTATCACCTGTTCCATTTCTTGGAGAATCACCTTAGAGAACGCCAGTTCAAATTCCTAGTAGAAGTTCAATATATACTTGACACCTTCTTCGCTTCACGTCCCACCAAGTTCGACTGCGATGGAATCCATAGCCTTCCAGAACGTTGGTAGAAGGTCGTCTATGCTCATGCAGACTATTTTTGATATTCTAGGTACGTCTTAGGTTACATATCAATGTTCGAAGGTGTTGGTGAAAATCCAGTGGAACTTTCTTGGTCACTCTTAAAGTATCAATAATAATAATAATAATAATAATAATAATAATAATAATAATAATAATAATAATAATAATAATAATAATAATGTGTCCTGCCAAAAGGCAGATATTTGACCTGAAGTTCCATGGGTATTGATTCCAGCTTGTAACAACTAACTTTTTTGGTGGACAAACACCGTGTGCATGGGTTTTCTCGGTGTTCTCCCATTTTCTTCATTCAACCACTTCAATTATTTCTCATCATCACTGTCTCTCTTAGCGTTTGTGCATAACGTGGGACGTTAACTAGATATTTCCTTTCAATTTCACTTAATGTGACATTTAACTTGACACAAAAACGCAGAAAGGAAAAATGTCAGTCGTAATATAAATTACAATTACTATGTCAATTAGTTAATATAGGGTTAAATTAAAATTATATTACTATTTCAGCTACAATTAGTCGCCATTATCATTCATTCACCAACTTCGTATTGAATTCCACAACAAAGCTCCTTATAGTATTTCAAAATGAGTGAAGAATGTGACAACCCGACTCGAGCTAACCCGACCCGTAACCGTATGGTTTAGCATACTTTAGGGCTACCATAATTTTTGAAAACAGAAACAACGGGACATCTTACAAATTAGTAGTAAATATTGCATTTTGTATTAATTTTATCTTTCAAATTTTACTACAGCATCACACTAATTACACAGCTTAAAATAATGTATTAATATAGTCCATACTTAATCAACAGTGCTAAAAATTATTATAGAAGCTAGAAGCTGTTATACAGTATAACCGCGATCAGTGAACATACAATATTTAGGCCAAAATTATATTTTCAATATTATTACACATACCACCTCACATGCTCTACATGCCTATGAAGAAAAAAATCCAGATTTATGAAGTTGTTTCCAAATTTCAATTGACTGATTTATTTTTGTTAACCTAAAATGCGAACTAACACAATAGAATCTAAGTGTTATCAAATTTCTTATGTTAAATTAAAGAAAACTGCCGTAGATTAAAAAATATCGATAATGTATAATACAACGGAAATTTGTGTTTGTAAAGGCACTGTTGAAAACTTTCGATGTTCAATGTTATATTCTGGATAAAAGATTCCAAAATACGGGCAGAAGGAAGCTAATATGAAGTTTGTACCGGTCTCCGTCCTTAATCAAAATCAAAGCAATATTCCCGGCCAGGCCAGTGAAATACCGGCCAGTTAGTAACCCTACTCGTAAATCAGAATGCTGACTGCACCAAAATACTTCACCATTCATTCTATAGTTTCTGCAAAATGAGTTTCATTAAGATGTTCAAATAAAACAAGATACAGTGTTATAATTTTCCCTTTAACAGTCTACTTTGTGAAGTTGTTATATCTTTCACTTATCAATTTCCTGTGCGTGATGAGAATAATGGTTACTGTGCAAGTTAGAAAGAAAAAGACACATTTTTCTTATAGGGATTTCAGCTCACGTAAGAAATAATGAATAAATTTAATAATAAGATCCGAGAAGTGATAAACTAACTCCGGAATAATGATTGTAAGTATAAATACAAAAACAAAAACAAAAAAAATAATAATTCCATCATCGTTAGAAAAAGATCAATGTAGTGAATCACACGATAGTGTGAACATATCAATCGTCAAAATATGTGCACAAAGTCTGGTTAGGAATATATCCATAGTAAGCGACACTTTTTTTAATGTTTCTACCATTTAAACAGTCCCACACATTGTTTTCGTTCTGGCATCGCCCCTAATTATGTACAAACGAAAATTTCACCTGCACATTTCTGTATAAATGATGTACAAACGACTGCGACAATTTCTGCTTGAATTTGACATGGTGGGGACTACCACTAAGACAGCCCCCACTTTTTTCGTTCTGGCGGCGCCCCAAACTGTGTACAAACGAAACATTTGTCTGCATATTTCTGTACAAACGACGTACAAATGATTGTGACTATTTGTGATTGAATTGGACGTGGTGGGAACTACCACTTAAACAGACCCAACTTTCTTTTCGTTCTGGCGGCGCCAGTAGTAGTGTACAAACGAAAATTTCGCCTGCATATTTCTGTAGGAGCAATGTACAAACGGTTACGACAATTTGTGATTGAATTGGACATGGTTGGGACTACCACCTAGACAGACCGAACTTTGTTTTCGTTCTGCTGTCGCCCCTAATTGTGTACGAAACAAAATTTCGCCTACACATTTCTGCACAAACGATGTAAAAACAACTGCGACAATTGGTGATTGAAATCGACATGGTGGGACTACCACTTAGAAAGACCACACTTTGTTTTTGTTCTGGCGGCGCCCCAAATTACGTACAAACGAAAATTTCGCCTGCACATTTCTTTACAAACGATGCACAAAAGATTGCGACAATCTGTGACTGAATTGGATATTGTGGGGGCTATCACTTAGGCAGACCTCACTTTGTTTTCGTTCTGATGTCAACCCTAATTGTGTACAAACGATAATTTCCTTTGCGCATTTATGTACAAATGATGTACAAACGATTGCGATGATTTGTGGTTGAATTTGACATTGTGGGGGCTACCATTTGGGCAACCCACACTTTTCGTTCTGTCGGCGCCCCTAATTGCGTACAAACGAAAATTTTGCTCGTACATTTCTTTGCAAACGATTGCGAAAACTTGTGGTTGAATTGGACACGGTGGGGACTACGACTTAGACAGACCCCACTTTGTTTTCGTTCTACCGGCGTCCCTAATCGTGTACAGACGAATATTTAGTCTGCAAATTTTTGTACAGTCGATTGCGACAATTTGTGATTGAATTGGACATGAAGAGGGCTACCACTTCGACATACCCCACTTTGTTTTCGTTCTGGCGGCGTCCCTAATTATGTACAAACGAAAATTCACCCTGCACATTTCTGTACGAACGATGTACAAACATTGCGACAATTGGTGATTGAACTTGACATGGTGGGGGCTACAACTTAGGCAGACCCCACTTTGTTTTCGTTCTGGTGTCAACACTAATTGTATACAAACGGGAATTTCCCCTACACATTTATGTACAAACGATGTACAAACGATGACGATGATTTGTGGTTGAATTGGACATGGTGGGGGCTACCTCTTAGACAGCCCCCACATTGCTTTCGTTCTTGCGGAGCCCCTAATTGTGTACAAACTATGTAATACCGAATTCGTCAATTTGTGATTCAATGGTATATGGTGGCTGGCTATCATTTAGACAGCCTCCTACTTTGTTTTAGTTCTAGCGGCGCCCAAACTTGTGTATAAACAAAAATTTCTCCTGTACATTTCTGTAGAAAGTATGTAGAAACGATTGCAATGATTTGTGGTTGAATTTGACATGGTGAGGGCCTACCATTTGGAAAGCCCCCCACATTGTTTTCGTTCTGGCGGCGCACCTAATTATTTACAAAAGAATTTTTCGCCTACACATTTCTGTACAAACGACGTACAAACGATTGCGACTATTTGTGATTGAATTGTAAATGGTGGGAGCTACAACTTAGACTCACCCCCATTTTGGTTTCTTCTCAGGGCGTCCCCGTAGTAGTAGAAAATGGATCGATCTGGAACAGATCTGGCTCATACTAGAACAACTTAGGAGCCCCTGGGAAATCGAGCACCTTGAACCGTCCACCCACGGTCTTTTACGACCTCCTTTTTAGGGGTGTATTTGTTCCCTTTTATGAGCACTTTTAGGGGGTGTACTCGTTCTCTTTTACGACCTTCATTTTAGGGGTGTATTTGTACTCCTTTATGATCACTTTTTCCACCCTTTATTTTACCATAGCAGTGGAGACTACGAACACATAGTAGAACAGATAATATTTAAGGGGTGGGTCGTTCCCTTTTTTCACCCCTTATTTTAGCATAACATAAGACTACGTAACATAGCAGGGATGTATTCGTTTCCACCCCTAGAGCTTCTTTGTGGCTAAGCGGTTAGCGTACGCGCCTTTGGCGTGGGAGACCAGGATTCGGTTCCCGGCGGGAGCTCATGTGGTTCGGATTTCACGTTAATCAGTAGGCCCAAGTCTCATATAGCCTCGCTGCTGAACGGGACGTTAAACTCAAAATCCAATCCAATCCAATCGTTTCCACCCCTAATTGAACATAGCATAGATTACATAAGACTACGTTTCAACCCCTATTTTAACATAGCAGTTGGTCTATTTTCCACCCCTATTTGAACATAGTCCATGGACTCGTTCTCTTTTATGAGAATATTTTGCCTCCCCTATTTTACGATATCATCGTTTCCTTTTCCAACCCCTATTCGAACTTAGCAGAGAATACACGAACACATAGCAAAAACTACTCCAACCCTTATTTTAACACACAAGACTACGAACATGGCAAAACATAGCAAATTTGTTCCACCCCTATTTAAACATAGCAGAGCAGATAATACATAAGACTACGTAACATAGCAGGGATGTACTCGTTTTCTTTTATGAGCATTTTAGGGGTGTATTCGTTCTCTTTTATGATCAGTTTTTCAACCCCTAAGACTACGTAACATAGCAGGGATGTATTCGTTTCCAACCCTTATTTTAACATAGCAGAAATCGAACACCATGAACCGTCCAGACATGGTCTTTTAAGACTTCCAGTTTAGGGAGAGTACTCGTTATCTATTTAAGACCTCCAGTTTAGGGATGTATTCGTTCTCTTTTATGAGCATATTTTTACCCTATTTTAACATAACAAAAATAGCAAAGACTACCAACATAATAACGGGATGTACTCGTTTCCAACATAGTAGAAATAACATAAGACTACGTAACATAGCAGGGGTGTACTCATTCCAACCCCTATAGCAAAGATTACTGAACCGTCTACCCACGGTCTACAGATAGTCATTTTGAGGAGGTGTATTCATTCTCTTTGATAACCACTTTTTCCACCCCTAATTGAACATAGCAGGGGTGTATTCGTTCCACATTATGTTGATGGCTCTTTTTCAACCCCTATTTGAACCTAACTGAGATTATTTTCTTTTACGGGGGTAGCAACCCTCAACCGTCCTCCTTTCTCATCCAGGGCTTGGGACCGGCAATGGCGGAGTTTAGAAAAAAAATAACAACACCATTTAACAAGTCTGCAGTGACCATCATCATACTCTCATAAGTGAATAAAGCATAATATCATTAGCGTCAATAGTGATGAGTGAGAATTTGTTTAAGAAATCGTGCAGTGAATAACCAGATGCACGACATGCTAGATATGGAAAACAGTAATGTCCACAAAATTGAGATAAATCACCTTGAATACGTCTATTATTCCATGTATAATACAGCAGTTACGTTTTAAAAACCTTATATGATGTTCTATATAGGGAGGTATACCATAGCTATCGAAATACTCTCCCACACACATATTATGTATATAAACAGCAACCCAATGTTCACCAGGCTTATCACTAGAATCAGTGTTTATAATTATGGCGGCTGGAAATGTATGAATAAACAGCGGTAGCTCATCTGCAGCATACACGCCAATAAAATGATCTTTAGGTAAATTTTGTTGTAGTGCCTCATAAAGTTCAATTGTATTTAACATTTTTTAATTAATATATATTTTTCTCTGGAAATCAATTTCTAATTCTGGGGAGAATTCACCATAAATAATTGCTGTTACAGGAGTTTTCAGTGCTTCTTTAAAATGAACCTCTAAACGCACACTTCCTTGCCGTTGTGGACTAGTATGAAATGCAGCACTTGCGTTAGAATCGGGAGTTAAATCAAACACCAGTAGAGTATAAACATTAGGATATTCGGCAAGTGAAATATCATTACCTTGATTAGAATAATAAATACCTGAACCTGTAAAAACGTAGAATATGCTTGTATATATAGCTTATTATCAAAATCAGGTTGTAATAGTTTGGATGGTACAGGCGATCCATCAATATACAGTGTAAAAAACGACATACTAAAATGTTGAAAATTCAACCGATTTGTTTGATAAGTACCATTGAAAGCAGCATTAATAACAAAACCAATATTAATACGTTTAGGCACTATGCCTGAAAACAGATCTGGAAGTGTACTATCCATAATTCCAAGTGGTAAAGTTTCTGTCTTCACCTGCACTTTTGTTAGAGGATATTTTATTCTAAATTTAGGATTTTTTAATACTTTATTTTGTGCGATTTTAACTGCTGGTGATACATCAACCTTTTTCACAAGCAATGTTCCATCTGTAATTACAACTTTTCCATCAGCATCTGCATCACCCATTAGATAAAATGTAGGTTTAGCTGGAATTAGTTTAATACGCAGTTGTACACCATTCAGTAAAAATTTCTTCTGATTAAATATATCAGCATGAATATAACCCAATAATTCAAATGACTGAAAGTATTGAGAAGAAAACCTTGTTTAAATCCTAAATTACCATCGACCATGACCTGCAGTATCTTGAAACCACATTGATGTTTGAAGATGCGTTGATTTAGCATTAGCGTTATAATTTTGTAGTTTTTCAATATGTGATCGATATGGATATGTATGTGAAGAGTAGGAAATAAGTTGATTATTCAAATATAATTGCACTTCACTGAACATTGCATTGAGAAAATTATTTACAGGACAAATTTTCTTATCGGCAGAAGTTAAATTAGAACCATCTGATTTAGGAATTTTACACTTAATATATAACATTGTGTGTGGTAAGTCGATATAGTCATCCCGATGACCGAGGACAACAAATTCTATTGGTGCATTATCAGATATTAAAGCCACAGGCTTACATAGAACTATTTTATTAGCTATAATACTGTTTTGAGTTTGTAAACCAGCAAATAAATCTAATTCTGATTTCATACACTCACACTGCATTTTTTCTTACTATTAATATTCACACAAGTTAAAATTTACAATACCGTATTACGTCTACGAAAATGAAATTTTACACATACACTGCCATATTGGAAAGGAAGTGTATTACCTGTACTATCTCTTAAACCAATAATAATTTGATCAAATTGTTTACGTTGCATATATGGGACATAATGAGGATTGTCATAAATGAGGAATGTCAGACAATTATAGGCCTCTGAAAATATGAAAAATGAAATTTAAAGGTCCATAGCTCCAAAACTACGTAATGTAACGTAGTCTGGTGAAGACTTCACTCAGGAAATAGTATGTGCCCTATCCAAATATCCATTTTCAGAATCCTGCGGTACTTGCGCACCAGTTTTTGTACAGGTAGTTGGTGAGGATTTCAAATCGTTTCCCTATCCAAATGTCTTTTATAAAAAACGTTCTATGAGTACGTTAGGATTCTGAAACTGGATGTTTGGATAGAGCAAATATAAGTTCCTA
Organism: Thermobia domestica; assembly: GCF_964235325.1. Taxonomy (NCBI): domain Eukaryota; kingdom Metazoa; phylum Arthropoda; class Insecta; order Zygentoma; family Lepismatidae; genus Thermobia; species Thermobia domestica. Next base: position 192,600,125 of record NC_137457.1, read on the forward strand.
ACGTAAGTCTTGACCCGACTACGGTAGATCCCATAGGTTTGGAGCTATGGACCCTTCAATTTCATTTTTTCATATTTTCGGCAGCTTATAACTAAGAAAGCAAGCATTTGTGCACCCAGGTTTGTCGATATTTTTTGTCTTATCTTGATTTCAGAAATCACCTCCCAAAATTCTCGGTCTTGTTTTGAAACACCCTATATATATATATATATAACGGTGTCCCTTATTCTCGGAAATTTCGTATTGCGATATGCATAACCCCTAAATGTATTGTATGTGACCGTAAACACCCATTCGTCAAATACCAGCTCTCTACGGGAACGTTAACCCGTGCCGATTTGACGATCAAATCATAAATTGACGTTCCCATATTATAATATAATTTAGAATTTCCAATCGTGATAACGAAGAAACTAAAAGCGTCAGAGAAACGAGACTTTGTACGAAGCTACTAGAGAAAGGACGACATCTGTCCCTCTGTTGCCAACCCAACAGAAAGTTGATTTTTGTAAATTAAATGATCAGAATTCGATATCATCGTTGAAAGCAGCAACAAAAATAAAGACAAATGAGATGGCAAATGCAGATCAGTTTTGCAAACTTTTCGAGAAATAACGTGGAATATTTGCAAACAGTTGGCTCATCAAGAGAGCGAGGTGCTAACGTTTAATACATTTTAAATTAAATATTGAAAATATATCTTTAAGCTGACTCTATGTCTAGAAGTGTCAGACGAACACTGTTTCCATCATTAGAAGAGAAAAGTTGAGTTTCGAGAAGATACAATAACTCGGAAAAGTTAACTACTGATTTATGGTTGAAAACCTATAATGCTAGCCAGTAGAGCATGAGGAGTACCACCGTGGCTATGTGAGATCAGTAAGTCACGAACTGACAGAGATATTCGGAATCTTGCTAAATACGAGAAGTAAGGTTTGTAAAAGGTTGTTTACTCTTGACGTCACCTTCGTTATCAGTGACTTCAAAAACCCACCACTACATAAACCCATGAAAATTGTACGATCATTTCACATTTTAACCAGGTTGTTAGGATTCTAACCCGCTGAACAGGGTGATGTGCTTCTATACACATATAGATATCGTCCTGTCTGTAGTTGCCTCGTGCAAAGTTTCGTTTCTCTGTCTTTTTAGTTTGTCCGTTATGACGGTCGGAAATTCTAAATTATATTATAATGTGGGAACGTCATCTTATGATTTGGTCGTCAAGTCGACACGGGCTAACGTACCCGTAGAGAACTTCTATTTGACTAATGCGTGTTTACGGTCACAAACAATACATTTTGGGGGTGTGCGTATTGCAACATGAAGTTACACAAAGTAAGGCACACCGTAATATATGTATATGTTCCAAACACACAGGAGATTTTACGAAATAGTAGTTTAAGTTTGCTTTCCTCATTTGAGGACAATATTATCAAACTGGTTAAAAGGAAGAAATCGTTGTGTCCATATTTCGTGGAAGACGATTGACCTATACCCTTATACATATAAGTATATAATACACTAAATTTATCAAAGATGATATAATACTTATTTTTTAATTTTCAAAAATACTTTTACACATAATAGTGACTGAGCAGTGCCAACTAAATGTTCAGGAATCTATATACAAGTCCCAGAATATATGTTTATCTGATAATGTTTTTCACAATTACCAAGTTTATAGAGTAGAATAAAGTTTCGTGTGTAGGTCAAGACTCCCACAGCCAAACCTCCCACACTCAAGAAATATCAAACGTCCATACAATTGGTCATAAGTCCCACACAAATGTACAAATCTCCCAAATGCTCAAAAGGTCAAAACTCCCACACTCAAGAAATGTCAAAACGTCCACACAATAGGTCATAACCCCAACACAAACGGACAAATCTTTTACATGCAGGAACGGTTATAACTTCAACAGCCAAAAACCCTACACTAAAGAAATGTCAAAACGCCCACAGAACCGTTTGTAACTAACACACAAATGGACAAGACACCCAAACATAGCAACTGCCACAATCAACTCATAAATGGGTAAACCTCCCACACGAATGGACAAAACTTCCACATGCAGAAATTGTCACAACCACCACACAAATGGACAAAATTCCCACACAATCGGACAAATCCCCACACTTTCAAGTGATCCTGGTTGCACGTCTTGTAAGTTTCATACGGTGAAAGTCCAAGGGAGTTTTGGCCGACCGCGCATTTAGGAGATTTGTGCATTTGGGTGGGAGTTATGATGCATTGTGTTGGCGTCTAGACATTTCTTGAGTGTGAGAGTTTTGGACATGGGAGTTTTGTACATTTCTGAGGCCGTTGTGACAATTTCTGCGTGTGGATGTTTTGTCAGTTTGTGTGGCAGATTTGTCCATGTATGTGGGGATTGTGACCGTTGTTATATTTAAGAGTTTTGTCCATTTGTTTCGGAGTGATGACCCCTGGGGGTTATGACCGCTTACTTTTGGGGGAGTTTTTGCTGTGGGAGTTTTGACCGCTCGTGTACTTTGGAGATTTCACAATTTGTGTGGGAGTTTTGGCCGATTCTGTGGACGTTTTGACATTTTTGTGAGCGTGGGAGTTTTGGCCGTAGGAGTTATGACTGTTCGTGAATTTGGAAGATTTGTCCATTTGTGTGGGAGTCATGACCGTTTATGTTTGGGGTTTGACATTTTCTGAGTGTAGGAGTTTTGGCTGTGGGAGTTTTGACTTGCTCTCAGTTTCGAGTATAAATTCGAAAATTTAAGATTTTATATCTTTGTACCCATAGTATATAAAAAGAAAATTGACCCCGTACTCAACCGTAAATTCATAGGTTGTAGTAACGCCTAATTCAAGAATTTAAATTAGGTCAATGTCGTACCACATATTAATGTGAGTATTACAACAATTGTTTAACCGGAAAAAGACGGCAAACCAGACAACAAAAATGATTTATGATTGTGAGTGCCGCCAATCATTTAACTAATTCTATGTTTTAACAATTACCAAATTTAACGAGTTCCTATGTACCCTTTGCAGATTTTGGAAATGCATCTCTGTCCCGTGAAAGAGAATGGACCCCTGTCTTCAAGCTATAAGCAAATAGTTTGTTTAATGATCGTGATACAGCATATATTAGCTTAATGACCTATCAGTTGGCGAATATATAAAATAATTTGAATAGTTCCTATAATTTGAATAGTTCGTCAATAACCAAAGCACATCTTCCAAACTCAGTTCGAATATAAGTTTCTATTTACGATACTCCAAAATTTATTAGAATTTTCTGTATGAAAACCAATTATCAAATCAAATCCTCTCTATGACATCACCTATCTTCTCTCTGATGGTTTCAAGTAAAATCTATCTTACTTACATTACTTCATAATCATGTGAATGGTACATAATACTTCAACACTCACTTTCTTCAACATCACAAGTACTCAATCTATAGAACAACTGACACAATATGTTATAAGAAAGTAATCGCCAAGTCAATCAGTTTTTATTTATTTCCTGTATATAAGTAAAAGTATACAGAAATTATACTGGAAAATATTCAGGAAAGTATACGGTAAATTACGTATTTTCTGCACAAGTCATTTCGGAAGATACCGTTTCTCTCTCTTCTTATCTTTATGGTAATTAATACCGCTAAATTCAGCAGTACCAGTTTATGCTATTCCGTGGACAGTATTTGTATGAATCAAACACAAAATACCGCTTCCACTTAAACGCCTAAATTAACTTTAACGTCAATTAGATCTCCTGAAATTATTTGTTTACAGAGTCAAACAGAGTATCATTTCGCGTAAATGATTCCAATCTATTCTGAAGGGTAGCAAATAATTCCAGCGCCTCACTGGAAATCAGAGTCTTCTAATGCCTTATATATTGTTTTCCCTCCTTGTCAACATAAAATTTCTTTCATTAAAAATATTAATCAGATGCATAGAAAATCTATTTTAAAATATAAATCAAACCTTATTTATAGTTTACTTTAAATTCGTTTTATTGTTACTTTATAAAAGAAAGGACTTATTTTTACATGCTGTATATTGTCTAAAATATAACACGAAGCTAGTATTATGTACACATGATATATGTATCTCGCATATCTATGTTTTTGCAGCTAATATGGAGAAGGTATATAATTTACTTTACAATGTTTAAATCTTCTTTCTGAAAACTCTCAAGATTATTTATTACAAGGCAATGTAGAAACGTTAATTTTAAATAAGCTTTCTTGTTTACGATTAATTTCTTTTCGCAATGATATTCAAATATGTACACTTAATATTGCAAACATATATTAATTAATATGCAGCAGTCAAAAAACGGCGTTGGCTTTGTTGTATATAAAATTATATTTTGGGGGAGGGTGTGGTGAAATGTTGAAAACTTTTAATAATAAGACAGTTAGAATTATGCAATTAGAAACATGGAACATTACATATTATCAACCGATAAAATAAATCCTTTGACCCATTTATATTTATACCTTTTTAGCACTTTGCAGTAAGTAGACAACATTGTTTTATTAATATTTATATATGAGCAATGTTTAGGTTTAAAATATTACGTTGACTGAAGATGTTCCAAATAGTTAATAATGAAACAACGAAATTACTTATTCATATTACATTTTAAGTTTACTAAATTAGTTTTTTGATTTATTTATATACCTAAAGGTAACAAAGAAAATTCTGTCGCTTTTTGTGGACGTCTGAGTTCAAATGGTCCTCACACAGTGAATTAAATGCGAAATTAGATAAGGCGAATTAGATTTGGGGTATATCCAACATAATACCTGATTGTGGTAGTTCAGTTACACCGTGAACTCGTGTAAGAACAGAATGGACATGCTACGTCCACAGAGCGTCATAAGGGCGTATATGTTATACGAGTTAAGAGTAGGGTAAAACGCCACTGCAGTGGAGAGGAAGATATGACAGGAATTGGATACCGCTTTCGTGACAACGCAGAAAGTGTATATTGTATATGTAGTTTAAAAGGTTAAAGGATGGTGACGAAACGCTCAAAGACAGACCACTCCCCGGAAAACCAACACATGTATAAAATGGAGATCTTCAGCAGCAATTGAAGCGAACAGTGGCCAGACATGTGAGGAACTGCGATTACAATTCAGTGTGAATCAAAAGCTATTCGGCAGCACATTCATAAACTTGAGAAGCACTAGAAGTTGGGCTGATAGATGCAACGGGGGGGATAGAAGGAATCCAAGCGCACTCATGTGTTTCTTTGCTGTCTCCTCTGAGGAAGAAGCCATTTCTGGACAGGATCTTGACATGTGATGAGAAGTGGTTCCTGTACTAAGCTCCGCTGGGCCGTAATCATTAGTTACCATAACAGCCAGCACCAGCACTGCACCAGAAGTAGGGCCTACTTTATGTTTGTTGAACTGCTCGTGATATTGTGTATCGCGAATTGCTTTAACCTCGTAAGAGCATCAATAGAACTATGTACTGTCAGCAGTTGAACCATATTCAAAAAGAGGTGAACACTTTGGAGCTAGCGTTTCTGAATCAGAAAGGAGTCTTCCTGTTACACACGATTAAGTCCCACGTGGCTTGGATGCCCCGGTACACCATTCTACATATTTAATGAAAAAAAATGTATTGCATTCGCCATACTACTCTGACACTTCTCCGTCCGATTATCACATGTTCCATTCCTTTTACAATCACCTTAGGGGACGCCAGTTCAAATCCCTAGTTGAGGTGGAAAATTCACGTTATATCTTCTTTGCATAACTGCCATCAAGATCAACAGCGATGTAATCCAATGCCTTCCAGAAAATGATCAGAACTTGGGAGGTGCTCATGGGGACTATTTTTGTTCTTTCAGGTGCGTCTTAGGTGCCGTATCGATGATCGAAAATGGAGGGGGAAACAATGACAGAACTTCCTTTGTTAATTTTATACATATATTCCTGGTGTCGAGAGTAAAGTATAAAAGCGGTGACGATTTGTAAACTTGCAAGATTTAAATCAATTCCTTGCTTCGTTATTTTAATTATGTTTCCCCTCAGTAGGCATCCGCAAGAGTAGGGGCAAAAAAAGAAAACAGTTTATTGATTTTGGGAGGGATTTCAGTTAGTCGATGTACTGGTAAATAGTTATGTATTTTGTAAATGATGTTCTCAAAACCATATAATATTTACAAAACCAACAAATATCCTGAATGTTTGAGAATTTCAAGAAACGAATCATTACAGAAACATTTATTTTTTATATCATTGTTCAATAATTGGATTAAATAAGTGAATTTGAAGCCCAGTATTAAGACACTGTCTAACGTTTCTCAACAGTCAAAACTGTTACTATATATATTAAAGGCGAATTGTACTGCCGAGGACTGAAACCGGGGATTTCAGAATGTCGAGTGGATCTAATATGAATTTAGAAGCATCTAATTAGTATCCTCTGACATCCTACTTAATCTTTGCTGATATACAGTTACTAAAACCAATAGCTGCAGCAGCCACACATTTATTTCTAAATATTTATGTAAAGCCAACTGAAAATATTTGAATGGAGATATTTGGATAATACTACCTTAACGATCTCTGGACTTAATCAGAAAGATAATGATAATAGTAACTGTTGAAAACATCATAATCGAAATTAAAGATAGAGAAGAAAATCGTACGTTCAAATCCACAACACAGGAAGAAGTTTCAACTAAAATTATTTATTTGTATACTAACTTCTTTCGATTACAGTTGTACAAACTAACTATTATTATGTAGTGTAAGCATATCTGAAGAAAGACATCGTTTGAAGTACCTTTTATACCATAGGAATAACAGTATTGCGCGACACATACATAAGGTTACTTTTTCATATTAATCTTTGTCATGCTATTATATTTTTAATGTACACGGAAATCCAAAACATACAAATAGATACTCCTCGTACAATCAATCATAAAAAGAATAACAAATGAAGGCTTCATATCTGTATTAACATAAGTGACTCCTACAGAGGAAGAAAACATCCATAATACAATAATTCTGAATTATGCAGTTATCATACGACGCATTTCCAACAAGTAGAAACAAAGTTATATAGAAATGAAACTGACTTCTTTCCAAATATCTTTGTTTCGAAAAGAAGTGTAGGTGACTACTACATTAACTCTGTACATGGTTTTAAGAGAAATTAATATAATTGTTCTGTTCATGGCACCTTCTTTCATCTCTCAGGTTCAGGTAATTCTTTCTGGAAACGGAAAAAAAAAACTAATCATTTTTTTGAAAAAATAATAACACAAACGGTTTATTCGTAATAGTATTTACACAAAGGAAATCTGTTTTATAAAATAGTACTATATAATGTTCGTGATGTCGAAGAAGAAAAATAATGTTAAATCGATTCATTTAAAAATATTTTTAATTTAATTTTTGAGAAGAACTTAAAAAGTTCTATACTTAACTCAATGTGTCACTGGAACTGGAACTGCAGCAGGCACCTTATTTTGATATTTATTTTATCTGCAATAAGGATCAAATAAAAAATAATTATAATGTTTGTAATAAATATATATATTAATCACATAAATTTTAAAAAATATGTTAATATATTGAAGAAGCAATAACAAAAATAAAGAAGCTAAAGATTAATACCTACAATAGTATATATATTGAACTACGAATGTTTTTTTGGTGGTGATGAAAACTTGTGAAGACGATCGTTTAGTGATATTCTTTAACTTTATAGTTTAACTATAGGTATGAATAATACGCATAAAATGACGATTTCATATTTTGAAGTAATATTTCTAAGAGAGATTGAAACTGTTAAGGGGTCTTAAAGAGAGAGAGACGAAAAAGGCTATGTTTTTTGTGAGGTTCTAATAATGCAGAGCGCTCGTTTCTCCATCTTCGGTAATGCAACATACGATGACAGTATATCCTTGAGGACAGTGAAAACGTCGAATCTCATGTTGTAATGTTTCTAATAATCCGAAGCTGAATGACAAAATAACATGAGATAAGAAGTACAATAATGATTATTTTCAATTTTTGTTTGTAAATGTTCTGAAGGAACAAGCTTTCCATCGATTTCCAATGAGAACAAGCTATTATCAGCTGATTTGGAGTTACCGGTTTGGTGTATGAATCGTACAACGCTAACGTTGTATGTTTCATTGGCAATATGTGCCTATTCTCAGAAAGGGGATCAGAGGCGAATTATGTGAACATTATAATGTATAAAAGAGAAAGAAAGATATATAGAGATTATTATTTATGTAATCAGTAACAAGAATAAGTGTTGATGTTTCTATAGCAACGTCGTAAATAATGTACATATAGGAATACATAGGTTGGTAAGATGGCGTAGAATGTTCTACACAATGGAGCGTCATGCTCTTCAATTATTGCAATTTCAATTTTAACAACAATTTCAATTTTGGACATAATTTAGTGCATTACAATTTTTATAGTGATTTACATATTTTTTTTGTATGTTCTACGCTTCTGCCTTCCTTTTTACTTCACAAGCTAGTGTGGAAACATAACTATTTGAAACAGGCCAATTCGTCCATTTTGGAACGGGCCATCTTTTACAATTATAATTACAACAAAAATATTCAAAACAATTCTAGTGAAGCAGTCAACTTGGCCTTAGTGCTGTGACTTTTAATTATAAAATCTCCCGCGAGGGAGATGAATAGAATAGAATAGAATAGGAATACATATTAACGAGTAAGGAAGTGAATGTATGAAGGAACAAATATTTTTATTGTATATGTAGAAAAGTCGATTATGTACACTTACAAGTGATTAAATATTAAACGACAATTAAGAAAGTGATACAAGGCGTGTAAATTATTATGAAGATTAACTTTTAAGGTAAAACGAACCAGTGACCTCTTACAATCGTTCTAGGTAAACACTGAGTTACTCGACTTGGTAATACTCCGGAAAACGAATAATATTGTTTTTGTTTCAAAACCCTTTGAAATGACAAATGTGCATTGTATTCTTGTCAGAAAAAGATTCGGATGTTGATTGCAGTACCACCAATCTTTTAATGCGTAAATTAGGGTGTATAATATTTACTTTATCCTCAACAGAATAATCACTTGCGACGAGACAAAAATTTGGCTCAATTTACCACGTAGGAGCCAATTGAAGGAGTAAATTTATTACATAAATTTATTCATCGGATTAAACAATTATCCTGATTAAAATATCTGACTGATGATGTCCATAAATAAATTTTACACTGTGTTTTTCTCACTTCATAATGCTGTTGACAACTCGTATGATTGCTTTCGTATGTCAAGTAATATCCTGAAACATCAACATAATTCACACATACATCAACATACATCAACATAATTCCGTTTTTTAATACACGATCGATAAGGATGATTACGAGATAGAAATGTAAATAATTTGTAATTTATATACACTTCCATTGCATAACATAAAATTTCAGAAATCATTAATAGGAGCCACAGCCTTTTAAGTTTGTGCAATGAAGATTCTTTCAGCCCGAAGAGAACATCTTATGTCAGAGGACATAGTTCATACGCATAGAATACTTTTAAAGTGAACAACACTTAGTTAAAGAAATCTCTCAAATATTATGTACAACAATTTTTACGATAGTATTTTATAATAAAAAAAGTAAAGGGTTAAATTCCAATGTACATAATATTGACTTTACCTAAAGAACATAGCAATTTACATTGTTATGATTGTCTACTGATTTGAGTTGTCTTTCTTTGAAAAAAAAATATCTTGTTCACTTGTTACAGTCGCAGTAAGCCATGACTGGTGTTGTAAGTAATCCATGATGAAGAAGGTTGTGGTAATTTGTCAAACGTGCCATTTGATATTTTATTCTTTATGTGAGACTGATTTTACTTTGTTTTGTGTGTGTTACCTCTGTTTAGTTTCCACTTCTTTGTCCTTTTCCTCCTGACAAAGTGTAATATTGCAGAGTTGAAGACAAAATGGTGTGCAGCTCTTCTTTTCTTTCGTTGATATCAAAATTCTAACATAGATTTTATTTTATTTTTGCTTCTTTATTTCAAGATGGAACTCGCTTTACCTATTCGATTATGAAATGATTCGTTATTATGTTGCTTATCAACGATGACAAGATTAATCACGTTTCAGAAGGCATATTAGCTCAGTGGTAGACCATTTTCCTTTGGTGCGTAAATCCCTAGATCGATCGCAGGTCAAGAAAGATTATGTTTTACAACATTGTCTCCTCGGATTTCTTTGGTAGTCCTATTTCCTCCCACATTCTTATAAAACCAACTCTTTCATCCTCATTCTGTTGGTTTAATCATCGTCTTCTTTAGCCCAACATTCATAAACGTAAGACGTTCAATCGGAATATCTTATTTCACATTTTTAAAACAACTTATCTTCTAGTTTTTAATATTCCCGTTCCCATTGCTTTAGCAGTTTTTTTCCTACTGCTTTAGCTAGTGGTCTGACTGAACTTAGTAATCCTGAAAAAAGACCTCCAATTCCCTGCCCAATATGATTAGGTGATCCAATACAAATGCTTCCAGTTGTAGAAAGACTTTGTTTAAGTTAATATGTTGAATATGGATTATTCAGTATTGTTAATGTTGTCGTAGGCGTTAGAACTTTAGTTCAACTGACACTTGAAAGTAAATTGCAATGGAGAGCTGGTGCTGACACACATTTATCTTTCCATGCTGAAAATGTCTTTTCTATAATCTGATAATGCGGAGGACTAAAACTTTTTATAGTATTACTTCCAAATGAATGATTCATAGGACAAAAATGTACGAAACTATTAATGGTAATATTTTATAACCAAAAAATGAATAACCAGCAATACATTATTACAATACGCGTACATTGTAGATCGAAGATATAAGCGTACGTTTGGAAATCTTTACCCTTGATTACTGTCCTATAATTCTCCTTTTGGTTCAAGTTCCAAACATCCTACAAAAAACTTGGCTATAATACACCTTCGACATGTCTGTCTTTATTAGACATCTTACAAAACCCCTATTACCTTCACTAATGTACCAAATATGAAAGTTGATTACAGTTGTATGATGTCAACTCTCAAATTTTATTATAACAGCAAACAGGAATATTTATATACTTCCATTAATCACTGAAATTTTGTAGAAAACGTACCAAACTTGTTCATCAGTGTTTGAAATTAAATTAAAAGAATGAATCTCGATAATAGCTACTTCATATTTTTCACGCATTCAATTCTTTACTGAAGTTAGCAGTATACACTGTTCAAGAGTTATCATGAAAATATTCCGGACAACTATTACTGGACAACTATTAAGGTAAAAATTTGTATAAGGTTTCACTCTTTTTTCTTAAATTTCATTATGATTACGCAGATTTCCAGGAGTCGAAAGAAAAAATGTTCTATATCCTTTCCAGTCAAAAAATGTTCCTTTCTGATACATTTTTTCTTGTGCGTATGATTTTGTATATGTGAAACGCTTTTAGTAATGCTGCAGGTTGCAAATCTTCTCTAAAAATAATTCATTACGTTGTTCCTTATATAAATCTTCTGCGTCATACACATATACATATGTAGTTAGTAACTTTTCCACTTAGAAAATAATTCTCAAATCCAGTTTTGAATGTAATATTTATCAAATTTACGTTTAATTCCGTATGATATCACCAACATTCAGATATTCTGCAATGTGTTGTCATACTTGAAACATAAAATTTTGAGAAACGTTTGTAGGCCCCATCTTAATGCTTCAAAGCTAACATATTTTTTATAAATTCAACAAAATGTTATTGTTATACATACAATGTCTTGGAAACTGACCCCACATTTTCTTTATGAGTTATGTTCAAAGGATCTATAATACTATTCTTTGTATCAAGATTTTTAGTTATAAAGTGTTTTGTTATCTCTTCCTTGTAATAGTTACACTGTTCTATTAGTAAACTCATTTCCTTAATTTGTTCATTGTACGAGTGTTTTACTACTAATGGAAACAACTTACAGTGATTTAAAACATCTAATTTACTTTCGAATTTTATCAACATAGCCCCAGCACACTGCCTGAAAACGTGTATAACCGTAAAAATCTAAAGGTGTCCATCATTAACTTTACAAAGAATCTGAAGATGTTAATATCGCTTTTGGATTGAACATCAATTTTTTTGACTACATAGAAATTTCCTTTAAAATTAAGACGTACTTGTTTTTGTAATGATGATTGCCTAAATACCAACATTCTTGCTGAACGTATGGGAATGTTCTTCATTTTAGCTGTACACAATTTTTGAGTACTTTTAACGAAGCATTTTGTAGTAAAGTTTCTAACTCCTTCAGTGTTCTTTCCAATTTTACCATGAGAACTAAACGTTTACACAATCTTTTCTCTTTTTGCAGGACACATTATCTTTTGTTTTTCTTTTTATTGGTTCTTCTAACCTTTTTGCGCAATTAATGGTTTTAGCGGTTTTGCCTTGACAATAACGATGATGATTATGATGTAAAATATAGACAAACATTTATAGTACAAAAAATTGTAGCTGTTACTGAAGGAACGTTCATGGCATTCATTTAATTCGTGAATACTCTTAGCCACGACAAATCTCAAATTAGGTCTACAATGTGAGATCCTTCTAATTTATCTCCTTTAACCCTTAAACGCATGATATAAATTCCACCGTAGTTTCCATAACAGGGGTCTTTTTTTTACCCATTCTCAATTTCAATTTTATAGGTGTATTTGGTATGTTTAAAACAATTTATTCATATTTTCCCATTAGTTCAGTATTTCTTTTGATTGAAGTTTTTATTTATAATAAATTTTGTTTTTTATTTATTTTTTATTAATATACACTACAACATGAAAATATATTGTTTTGGCTATACACTAGTAAGTATTGCGTAAAGCTACCGAGAAAGAAACAAATATTGCTGGATAATGCAGTTATCAGCACAAAATTTTTGTGTCCATCTACTTACAATACGTAAAATATCTTTTCTGAAAAAAGAATTCAAGTATTTACATTGAAGGTCCCTCTTTTCAATATTTGCTGTCTCCACAAAGAACTAATGCATCTGTATGTTCACTACACACACATTTTTCACACTTTATGGAAACTTTGGAAAACTTCCTGTCTTTGTTTATGGGACATTTCTGGTACCTCGGTCTTTTCTTACTTACCATTCCATTCTTCACAAGCAACAAATGAAACTGAATCTTCACTACACAAATACACTTTTCACACTCCATGCTTTCTCTCTTTCTGTGACATTTATGTCACATTTTCCTCTTCTTACTTGCCGTTGCAGTCTTCACAAACAACAAATGTAACTGAATGCTCAGCACACACACACTTTTCGCACTTCATGGAAACTTTGGAAGACTTTCTGTCTTTGTTTGTGGGACATTTTTGGCACCTCTTCCTCTTCTTACTTGCCGTTGTTGATTGAGGTCCTTTCTTGCCATCACAGATGACTCCAACCCTTTCCATAGCAACCAAAACATGTTTTTGAAGTGTAGGTGTATTCTTTCTGATCATGATGTATGGTTTGATAAGTTCGTCACACAAGTCCGTAAGAAATAATCTTCTCAGATACGCCACGTTCTTGTAGTAATTTGGATATGGTGCAGTAAATAGAATATAGGCGTTCAGAGCTCCAACATCTAATATTTTGAACCAAATAACCGTTGCCCATCGACGAGTTTGTCGTTTCATAGTGTAAGTATTGACCATTTTGTCCATATTATCGACCCCTGATTTCGTCTTATTATAGTAGAGAATTATTTCGAGTTTACGCTTAACATTGGAAGAATCGATCTCAGAATCATGGTGCATTGTGCTTAGTACAATGACGCACTTGTTCTTCTTAGGTACGTAGCTGGTGAGTGTAATGTTATTGTTGAATGCGAAAACAGATGACCGCACTTATCGATCTTTGTTCGGTTTCAAAATTTTTGGTATATTTGGTTTATTGTGACGCATTGTTGCAACGACTATTAGCCCTTTATTCAGCAATTCCTGTGCTAATTCAATATCTATAAAGAAGTTGTCCATTGTTATGTTTATTCCAGAATTGGCAAACTGATTACACAAACTCTTCACTATTGATGTTCCAACTTTCGTTTGTCTTTGTTCCCCAGGATTACGTCCTGTATAGATAATCCCATCTAGAGCGTAAGACGTTGCGGAATCACAAACCCAAAATATCTTAATACCACATTTTCCTGGTTTGTTTGGCATGTATTGTAAGAACTTACAACGGCCAAGAGATACTAATTGTTCGTCCACCGTAATGCACTCACTAAGATTGAAAAGTTGTCGGCAGTTTGCAATGAACTTTCCCCACACAAAGCTGATTGCTGCTAGTCTGTCACTCTCCTCACGCGCAGCTCGTGTTCATTTGTCATCAAATCTCAACATTCTTTGAATATCTTCAGATCTTTGGACACCCATTGTAGCACAATACATAGGATGTGACTTAGAATCCAAAAACAGCTCTCGAACAGCCACATCCCAACTCTTTTATTTACCTGTTAAATGTAACAATCCAAAAAATGCAAGCAATTCTTCGTTCGTTACTTCCTCCCATTGTCACTGTTTTTTGTTTGCAACACGGGGACCCTCAAGATTGGTACACATTCTTATTTCTTCGACGATTTCTGTCGTAAAAACTAAGCTTCCCGTGGTGTGTTGATTTTGGCACGCGATGTTGGACTCGGCTTTTTTCTCAAAATGTTGTGGGTTCTTGTTTGTGAAGGATTGGGTGACACATTATTCCATACAGTTTCTGTTTTGTCTGTCCAGTCTTTCCGGTTGTGAACAATAACAGAATCTTCATCTCTGATGTTTCTTCAGACGTCACACTACTATCACAGTGTCCAACACTTTCGTCACTATGGTATTCAATATCTTCTGCATCATCTGAGACATAACTCTCTTCACCACTGTCTAAAGCACAGTCACTTCCATCAAGAATAGCTTGAATCTCCTTCTCATTTAAATAAGCCATTCTCTTACACTTCAATTTGATTCAGTCCTACAACATAATAAAACCGAACTTCATATGTTCACCACCACGATACAAGTTACAGTTTTACCCACCAGATGCCGGCAGAACACGTACACAATATATCAATCTAAACCAATCTATGTCGAGAGATTCATATACTTTTTTTGAACTCACTTTCATTCCCATCTGCCGATGGGCGGGCTGCAGGAGGTTACGCTTTGTCTTTGGCCAGTGGTTTAGATTAATAATTGGTGAGTGCTGTAGAGATGATCGTCAGGTTTCAATAAGATGTTGGAGAACATATGGTAAAAATGTCAAATTTGATGCGCCTGAGAAAGGTGTGGTAAGCTTAGGCTAAAATTCGTAGCCTATGTGGTCGGATCTGTATCGATAGAGATGTTGATGGGTTTGGTATATATTGCGTTCCGGGTTGTAGTCAGGTGAATTTGTAGCTCATTCGTAAATGGCGAGGAGGTGGTCCAGAGGAGGATATCCAGAACGTGGGAGAGCAGGAGTCTGGTCCAAGAGATAGGTGATTGTAAGATGAAAGGTAGCTATATGATGTGTGATATAGTGGGTTCCGAGGGTACATAGATGGTGCAAAATAGGGGGCATGGTGGTATTTTGATAGAGGTGAGCGTTTGGGGTTTGGTATGAGAGAGTAGGCGATGCGTAAAGCCTTGCGCTCGAGAAGTTGAAGGCGGTCATAAAAATGTGGTGGTGCTGAAAGCCACGCTAGATTGCCGGATGTCATAGCTGGACGGACAAATACTTTATAGGTGTATAGTAACACTTTGGCGCTTAGGCCCCAAGTTGTGCCTTTCAAGTTTCGTAATAGGTTTAGACGTTGGCGGATGTTTTTCTCGAGAGCGGCTAAGTGTGTGCGCCATGTTAGATGTTTATCAGAATATACCCCAAGATATTTAACACTGTTTTGAAGTGGAATCCTTAGCCGAGTACCGTAATATGGAGGCGTTCAGGATTTCGGGAGAGGGAGTATTGATGTTTCCTGCGAGCAAAGAGCGTCATTTGTGTTTTAACTGGGTTCAGTTTTAGTTTCCAACGTAAGCACTATGAGATTAAAGTGTCTATTGCTGTTTGTAGGTGAATATTGATGCGGTCTACAGAGAAGCCGAGAGCAAGATAGGCAGTATCATCGGCAAACTGTAGGGCATATTGGAGGTAGCGGAGAGGGCATATTGGCGACATATAGGATGTATAGCAGCGGAGAGAGAACGGATCCTTGTGGGCATATACTTTTTTTTGTTTTTTTTTTGTTTTTTTTGCTAGCCGAGGCTAGCGCCCGCCCAAAAGGGTTACGCCCTTTATTCGGGATGAGGGAGTGAAGGTACTTGGGGACGTTACAGTACATGTGGTTGGTTAACAGAAGGTCTTATGTATTTATTTATATTTTATTTCCATAAATCCAAATCAATAATGGTCATTATGGCCTTTTGGCCATAATCATTAGGAGCGGAAAGTGAGTCAGGATACAATACAAATTAATATATACAATATAATATATACAAAACAAAATAATATATACAATAGAAATTAATATATGTATGAGCGATATGATAGAAAATGACGATCATGTGATGAGATGAGAGTGGGGTCCGATTGACGATACAACACGAGGGAAATGTTAGTCGGACGAATGCAGCTTACCTTACTATCCTGGGGCTGCTCTGGCTATAATGGAGACATGGGGAGCCCTGTTAGTACGGAAGGATTACTGTGCGACATATGATGGAAGAATGTAAGGTGAGTGCAAGTCGGTGATGTAATCTTCGATGATGGGTAGGAATGCACTATTGGGCGGTAGGGTGTAATGGTAAAGAGTGAAAAATATAGATAACGGTGTATGGCGTAAGAGAGCAGAGGTCTTGCGGAAAGTAGCATCACGATGCATGGTGTCGAATAGCATAGGGTGTTGAGACTGGAACCGCTTCGTTATATAGCGAAGTCGCAAGTCTTCAAGGTGGTACAGAAGGTTTGCGAAGGGGGTCCGAGCATATAGGTCTCGTGTAGGACTAGGAAGGCTGATACGGTAAGTAAGACTTAGGGCATGGCGTTCTAAAATGAGCAAGCATTTGTAAAAGGAAGTTGGTGCATCGACCCAAGCTGTATACCCATACGTCAAGACGGGACGCATGAAGACTTTGTAGGTGTTTAATACAGTAATTGCTTGAAGACCCCAAGTTGTACCTATGAGGCGGCGGAGGAGGTTAAGGCAGTTTGTGGCTTTGGTTGTAAAGCGTTTAAGATGAGCATTCCATTTCAGCTGTGAATCGAAGGTTATGCCGAGATATGTAACCGTTTTGCTGGTGGATATAGGTGAATTATCGACCTGGATGTGGAGCCTGGTGGGGCTGCGAGTACGTGGAGGAAGAAAAACAATTGTCTGAGTTTTATCTGCATTGATTTTGAGACGCCAGTGTTCACACCAGGTGTAGAAAGAATTTATGGCCTGTTGGAGAATATTTTTGATCTGATGAATGGTGTTACCAGTGGCTAGGCAGGCTGTGTCATCATCGTATTGGAAGAGACTAACATTTGACGGAAGGTGAGGGAAATCCGCTACGTATAAGAGATAGAGTAGAGGTGAAAGGGCGGAACCTTGTGGAACACCTGCATGAATGAAGACAGGATGCGAGAGATGGTTGTTAATGGAGACATATGTCAAACGGCAAAAAAGAAAGTGAAAGATGAAGCGAATATAGCAATAGGGAAGGCGAAATAAAGGAAGTTTATATAGGAGGCCTATGTGCTAAACCTTGTCGAATGCTTTTTCTAAATCAAAGAGCACAAGACAAGAAGGTTTCGAGAGATTGTAATGATTAGTGATATGTGTAGTGAGACGAAGAAGTTGATCATTAATACTGAAGGATGGTCGAAAGCCTGCTTGATGAATGGGGATGGAGTCATGAGTAGTGAGATGAATATGAAGGCGGGATACTAGTATTCGTTAAAGGATTTTGCTGAAGACTAGAGTGAGTTGTCTAGAGCGGTAGGATGAAACAGATGATGCTGTCTTATCGGGTTTCAGAAACATTAAGGTTTTAGAAGTCTTCCAGTTGGCAGGAATAAATCCTGTGCGGAGAACAAAAGTGAAAATTAGGGAGAGTAAATAAAGTAGAACATAACGCCCCTCTTTAATATGTCGATAGGAGATAGCGTCAATGCCAGGAGCTGTATTGCGTTTACGAGCAATGGTGTTCTGAATTTCAGCAACTGTGATGGGAACGGTGAGAGGTGAGTTGGGTGGGAGAGTGTGATTGAGATTTGGTTGCAAAGCAGGGGCATGAAGATTAAGATGATCAGCAGGATGGAGACGATTTGGTGTGGCAGGTGGGAGTGGGGTGAAAACATCTTGAATATAATGTGCAAATGCATCGGCTTTCTCGGTATCAGTAAGGATAGGAGTGTTATTTTCAAGTAACGGATAAGTAGTGCTAGAAGATTTACCAGTTAGTTGATTAAAGCGCTTCCAGAATTTTGTGGGATGCGTGTTTTCTGCTAAGGTATTATAGGTTTGGATCCAGGTTCGTTTCTTGTACGCTACAATGTAATTATGAAGAGTTCGTTGGTATTGGCGTGATAATCGAAGCGATTCCAGATTACCGGTACGTTTATAATCCCTATAGAATTGTCTCGAGCGACGAATCAGAGGCAAATATTGAGGCGGTAATGTCGGTTTGTATTGATGAAGAGACGTCTGCGGTATATGTTTAGAGGAGGCTTGATGGATGCTTTGGGTGATCGTGTGGAGAGTGTCGTATAGATCTTGTTCAGTGGTGGGAGCAGGGATATTTTCTAAGTGAGTGGTGAGATAAGATCGATAGTTCGGCCAATCTGCCCTGTCGTAACGAGATATGAGTCTGGGAGGTATGGCGGAAGGAACTAGATGATGCTGGCCGGGTGGAGTAATGGTAAGTGTGACGGGCACGTGGTCGCTGCCCATGGGATCAAGAACAGCCACTTGTATTTGGGAGAGTAAGCTGGATGAAGTTATAACGCTGTCGGGTGTAGTGCTACTGGTAGGTCGGGTAGGTTTTGGAAGGTGATGGATAAAGCCAGTAGTATGGGTTTGGATATATGTGCGAAAGTCAGATTTTTGTCTGCCAGAGCGACTGTGGAAGTTGATGTCAGCCGTGATAACGTAGTTGCGAAAGGAGTCGGAAATAAACTGGGAGAACTGCAAAGGAATGGGACGTCCAGGTCGGATGTATATGGTGGCCACTGTTACATAACATTGTGGAAAATATAGAGTAGTGATCAGATGTTCAGGCAAAGATTGTATCCCGGAGCTATGGAGTCTATGGGGAATTGAAGGAGGAAATCCGATAGCAACCCACCGTTGGCACGACGTGAGGGCAGGAGGCAGTCGTGACGGAGTAGATAGTATGAGGGAATTTTGCAGAGTGAGGCAGTAGTAAGATAGGTTTCATTCAGTAAGAAGCAATGAATGTGTTCCTTCAAAAGCAGTTGTTCAAACAAGGGTTTATGTTTAGCTAATGAGCGAATATTTAGAAATAAGAAATTAATGGCTAAATTCACAGTGATAAGCAATGGGTGTGTCAAGGTGTTAAACGGCAGTTTCATAAGGAGTTGAATGAAAATGAACATAGTTGCCAGAGTATGTGCCAGTGAAGTTAATGTGGAAGATGCTTTTGGCAGCGAGATGAATTTGTTGAAGGATATGTTGTCTGAGAAACGGATGGATGTTTTGAAAAGATACTGTGAGGAATGTGAGGAATTGATTGATCGTGAGAGGTTGAGAAGCTGAAGCTGGAGAAGGGGTATTGTCTGGTGATTCATGCGGACGAATAGGTACAATGAGTTCGGGTTTAAGAGGTTCTGCTCCCGGTTTCGCCTTACACTTATAGCTGTAAGTGGGATGCTACGCGTTACAAGTCGAGCATTTAGGAGGGCTTTGGAGATTCGTACAGGCCTTTGTTGTGTGAGGTCCTGAACAGAAGCCGCACTTCAATTGATTTTTACACTCAGACGTAGAATGTGAATTATACGACTGACAGCGCTCGCATCGAACAGGCAGAGGTGGCGAGGAGCGAGAGGGTTCAACTCTATGGCGTTTTAAATAGATATAAGCACCGTCGCTAAGAAGATTGTCTATCGTGTCTTGGGAATTCGTAAGAACCCGTACCATGTAGGTAGAACCATTTTCGTTCTTAATACGAATGCACTTTATGATTGAATGTCCTTCCAGCTGTAATTCTTTGGGGATTGCCTCATCGCTGAATTGTGGGTCCACGCCTCGTATAACAACAGAAAGTGCCGGCGGTTTACGAGGAGGTGGAGGTTGCTTTACTTGTTTAGGAGTTAGTTTCTTGAGATCAGCTGTTGGTCCGAAAATTTCATACGAGTAGGTATTACGTATGGTAGAAGCTAGGTTCGGATCTGGTGAGCGGATAATGATACCATTCTTAGTATGGATGAGTTGTTTGATGTTAGTTCGAGGTACATATTTCAAAATTCGTAGATAAATTTGACGAAGATCCTGGTATGTAGCGGCATAATTTGTTAGAAGGAAGTCATAGATAGGCGGTTTAGAAGATGCCTTGAGCGGCGGAAAATCTGCGTCCATGAGTTCATTAGAAGAACATGATGATTCACTCAATGTATGAGGTCGTTTTGAAGCATGCGTGACGTGGTTCGTATTGATAGGAGCGGATGCATTGGATGGCAAATGTGAAGTTCCTGTAGTATTTGAATGGACTTCTTGCCGATCCTTCCGCTTATCCCCTTTTGCTGGTTGAATTGAGGGGCCCTGAACAACTTGGTGTGGTAATCCGGGATACCCTGGACCTGGTCGAGGATCCATTACTCAAGCTTATTAAGCCGCCAGATGTAGTAGGTAAGGTAAGGTTATATGAAGAAACCCTTTCGGATAGTGGTCTACGTGGGCCTGAAGACGCTTGGCAACTGCGTTGGTATCAGCTGAGGTGGGCTTGATGAGTCTCTCAGCGGTTACACACAGTATGAAGCTTCTTCGACCAGGATGTGAGATAAGGTTTCTCAAAAGACAACTGTTCTGACGTTCGGTACGTCAGACTTGATACAGTCGATACTGCTATCGACCCAGAAGATGCATATAGCTCAGCTCAGCTTGAAAGTGTGGTTTTGTGTCGAGTATCGGACAAAAGTCCCAGACTCGATGACAGCTATAGAAAACAAAATAATTAGACCTGTGGGGGTGAGTCAGAATATGAGATACGACGACGTCATGTGACCTTCAGCTGCAACTGTCGCAGTGAGGGGGAGAGTGTGGATAAAGAGTTATGCTACAACCGTGGCGTCCTGTAAGTTCGTCGGTGTGTATGCGCTGTGCCAATGGCTGCTATAGCGGGGTAGGCGTGGCGAGGGAGGTTGGCCCAAAAACGAGTATGGTGTTGATGTAATACGTCCCGGATAGGATATATGTTTAAGTCCTCTAAAAGTTGACGATTACACGTATATCGGTCATGGCCTGTTATGATACGAGCTGCCCTGGTTTGCACACTCTCGACCGTGCGCAAGTGACTGAGTGCGGCATGTTGCCATGCTGGACATGCGTAGGTGATTGTGGACAAAATTACCATTTTAAAGACGTGGATTCTTGTTTCATGACTTAAGGCACTGCAATGCAGAATAGTATAGAGGGCAGACAATTTTTCAAGGGCTCGGTGTTTAATGTCCCTGATATGAAGACCAAAAGTAAGGCCTCGATCTAAGATAACTCCCAAGTATTTTGCATGCAGACGGTGTGGAACTTCAATGTTGTCATAGTGTAAACGATGGATGGCTGTGCTGCGTCTTTTGCTATAACAGACTGCAACGCTCTTATCCACGTTGATTTTTAGGCGCCAGATGGTAGCCCAACGTTGAAAGACATTGAGTTGCCGCTGCATGTAGTGATAGGAAAGACGAAAATTGCTGCTGTTCGTGAAGAAAGCAGTGTCATCGGCGTATGTTGCAGGAAAACAGTGTGGCACAATGGGCAAGTCTGCGGGGTATAAGGTGTAAAGCAGAGGTGAAAGAATCGCGCCTTGAGGTACACCAGCTTGAATTGGTTTGGGAGCAGACTTGGCCTGTCCCACAGAGACATGGAAAAAGCGATGAAAGAGGTACGAAGTGAGGAGTTTGAGATAAGGTAAAGAGAAGCCTTGTAAGCGGAGTTTATAAATGAGGCCCGGTAACCACACTTTATCAAACGCCTTCGAGACATCGAGGTATACACCCACAACATATTGTCGTCGATTAAAAGAGGTAGTCAGGTGGTCAACTACCCTCACTAATTGGCTTGTTGTGCTGTGGTTAGCACGAAAACCGAATTGATGGTGGGGGAGTATATCCAAAGTGGTAACGTGCTCGTGAAGTCGGGCGAGAAGTACTCGTTTGAAGAGTTTGCTCACATGAGATAACAGGCTAATTGGTCTATAGTTTTCTGGGAGAGTCGGATTTTTACCTGGTTTAGGGAGAAGAATGACTTTCGCTTCTTTCCAAGCACGGGGAAAGTAGCAAACCTGAAGGATGCCTGTAAATAGAGCAGCAAGATAGAGGAGTAGCTCCCGTGTCCCATGTTTCAGTAGTTCCGGGCGGATCTGATCAACTCCAGGCGCTTTGTTGTTGGGCAAGTGACAAATCTGACGCTCAACTTCCCTTGGTGTTACGACCTCAGGCAGGGGAAGTATTGGTTGAAAATGGAGCATGCGCATAGTGGCCCGAACGTCCTGCCGAATGTGAAGAGCGACAGGAGTCGCATTAGGTGTAAACTGGCGCTCTAGAGATGCAGCAAATAAGTCTGCGAGCCCTCGGTCGTCATGTATGACTCCATGTGGACCTTGCAGTATTTGAGTTTGACGAGAAGTCTCTCGGCGCAGGAAAAGGCGGGAATACTGCCAAATTTTAGTGTCATTAAGTGTGACAACACGAAAAAGTGTCTCCCAGTACTGCTCGGTTTGTCGTCGTGTGATGGTCTTGATTTTGCGGCTTAAGGTGTTCCATAGCGTTTTGTATAGTGGATGTCTGGTACGCTGCCAAGTACTTCGAGCCCAGCGTTTGAGATGGATATAAAGACGAAGTAATGGAGAGTCACAGTGTGGATCGGACTACGAGTCAGGAATTATTGATGTGCTGAGGGAGTCAGCCGTACGTAGAGCAACTGTAAGATGGGCAACTGCTTGATCAATTTCCGCAGGAGAATTTGGACGAGCGGCTATGTCGAGAAAAGAGTTTAATTCCTGCTTATAGACATCCCAGTTCGTAGTTCGGGAGATAAGAGCGGGTGTAGGATGGGAGATATGACGATGCGAAATTTTGAAAAGGACCGGATCATGATCTGAGTCCAGTGCTGAGATCACGTAAGGACGTGTAGCTAAGATGGTATCTTTACTTAGAACTATGTCCAGCACATCCGGTTCGCCGCCTGCTTTAAGATGGTGAGTTGGATCAGGTGGCCCATAGGCGGTGAATGGAGATGTGTGCAAATACCGGTGTAATATTCGTCCGTTTTCGTTGGAACGTCTGGAGTGCCATTCCCCATGTTTTGCATTGAAGTCCCCTGCCAATATGATTTTGGGGCCCAAAGTCGAGATGACGTCGAAATCATTGGGGTCTATGTCATGTGCTGGAGAACAGTAGCCCGTGACCAATATGAGAGGAATCCCGGGGAGGAAGACTTCTATAGCAAGGGCTTCTAGTGTGTGTAACGGGGGTAAAAGGAGTTGTCTAGCCTTGAAACTTCGTTTCAGGGCAATCAGTAATCCTCCTTTCCGTCCCTGAACTCGATCGAGGCAAAATAATTGGTAGTTGGGCAGTCTCCAGTGTGTAACATGGGCAGTGAAGTGTGTTTCCTGTATAAGTATGATAACCACCTGATGTTCAGCTAGGAAACGAATTAGGAGACGCTTCTTGTCGGTAAGACCATCTGCATTCCAGGTTACAACAGTTATAGTGTGATGAATGTGTGGTTGGTTAGAAGCAGCCATCAGCAATCATGTCAGCAAATGTCTCTATGACGACAGCAGCCTTGGACGCAGGATCCGTGGCTTACCGAAATCTAGTAAATCCTTTCTTGAGATGAGAGATAATGGGGCTAAAGTTGAAGGTTTTGATGAAAGTGAGGAGTGAATGGAGATTAAAGTCATTGGCGGATGGTGTAGACGCGCTATCTGATGTGGTGGACGGAGAGGGAGCATCCTGATTTGGTGGTGGAGGACGATCGCTGCGAGGTGCCTTATTATCCAGTGAAGTTGATACATTAGGACCGGAGCTACGGCCAGAAGGATTTGATTTTTTGAGAGCATCTGAGTAGGAGCGAAAGACGGGACAACCGCGATAATTGGCTGGATGGTCCCCTCCGCAGTTTGCACAGGTTGCTGGCGTGGATGCATCTACTTTGGCACAGGCTTTCGTAAAATGACTTTGCCCACACTTGATACACTTAGGTTGAGCTTTGCAAGTGTCTTGTGAATGACCAAGGCGTTGGCAGCGGTAACACTGCAGAACACTCGGCGGTCGATACGGCTCAACTTTATAATGAAACAATGCTGTTATGTTGTAGATCTCCTGTATGTTTGGAGTTTTCTCGAGGGAGATGAGAAAAAGGGGCATGAGAACCCTATCTCCACCAGTGGGACCCCGACGAGACATTTGATGAATCGTGATTGGCTTAAAGCCTAAGGTGAATAATTCAGACTGAAGATCAACGAAGTCTGTATCAATTGGTAATTTGCGAACGACAACCTTTAGGGGTCGGTCACTTTTGGCGATGCCAGTTTTCGTCTGTTCGCAGTAGTTTTTTATATATATGAAGTCGTCCCTAGAAGATACCTGAATCATGATACGTTCTTTGTTATGCCGAACCTGAGGCGATTCTCTGAGGGTCTTGGAAAGGTTTTTGGTAAAATTGTAAGTCTTTTGGATGCCGTAAATGTAAATGGGAGGTGGTTTAATCTCTTTGGTGGATTTGGGTCGTGGCTCTATCACAGGAGACCCGTCAGCTGTGAGAGTAGATAGAGGCTCAAATCTGTTGCTCATTGGTAAAGCAGGGAAGTCTGATGAATGTTGTTGGCTCAATGTGGACTCGAATGACGAGCGACGTCGCTTGGGTGTAGTAACCAGGGTAAAGTCCATGGCGTTGTCGTCCTGCGGTGGAACAAGGGATGGAACGTCAGTTGCTGACCGGTTAGTTGAGGATGATCGTGGCTTGGCAGTAGCGCCTGAGGTGGTGGGCCGCCCCAGCGGGATAAGGAAGTTCTCAGGCCGGTATTGAGATCGGCTGACTATCTTCGTTGGTATCTTAGTCTTCTTTTTCGAGATGACTGGGTTGGACGTAGCCATCATAGGAGCTGAAATGAAGAGTGCAGATGATATGCCAAAAATATAAGCTACCCTCCGTAAAGGAGAGTAACTTAATAAATCATTTAGCCAAGAGAAATAGCTAGGGTCGTCAACGGATAATATCAATGTGGTGTGTTAGCCTCCGTAGAGGTGTAAAAATAATTCGACGGTTGTTTCCTTCACCTCGATGAGATAAGTAATCCAACCGTATAAGATGTTCGCGACTAAATTCAACCAATGGGGATGGAACGCTTAAGTGACTAGTTTATTTTTATCCGCCAGATACGGATACCCTATTTTTTTTACCTGGTTAGAGATTCCAGGTGGCCAGTTCAGAAGATGCATATACTTTTTTTTAGGTAAGGGAGTAGTTTTGAGAAAGTTCTTTAATCATCTATTTTCTTTCTTTAGAACAAATTACCCCATCCATTAAAGGGTTACGCCCTCTCGTTGGCAAAGGTTTCAATGCATGGTGGTGGTGCTCATACATATACAATAGGTGGTCTAAGTGCAATGCAAAACCAAAAGAAATTGAAAAGAAAAAACACATAAAATTAGTAGGGAGAAATGGACAATATATAAAGCAGTGCAAGATATCATATTAACAGTGCAAAAAATACAAACATATATATATAATTAAAAAATAAATGTAGTTAGGTATATCATATATAAGCAGGTATGATAATGATATGAAGTGCATTGACGTCACAAACACAATGGGAACATTAGTTGAGACACATGATGGTTAGATCTTCTGTCTCGGGGCGACTCGAGACTGATGTAAGACGTAATGATAGCCCAATGTTAGTGATGAGTGAAGAACATGTGCTAAAATGGAAAAATATGAGGTAGATGATCTCAGACGATGTAAATGTCAAATATTGCTCTCTCCGTGGCGTCCAAATTTGTTGTTTGAACATATATTATGGTGAGGATGTTGAGCGGTGAGTGCTGATATCGAGATGGAGCATCTGTAAGGGCATCAACTCTTAAGGTATCAAGATAGAGTGGATGAGCGTTTGTAATGCGTGATTGAATATATCTTGTCCTGAGTGTAGCAAGATGATTAAAAATAGTTGGAAAGTATATGTGTTCGTAGGTCATGTAATTTGGATATGGTAACCGAATCCGATATGCCAGGCGAATAACATGGCGTTCCATAATTGCTAACTTCTCATAGAGTTTAGCTGAAGCATGACACCAGGCAATGTGACCAAATGTGAGAAGAGGTCGAAGAAAAACTTTGTATGTCTTTAGTAAGACATCCGCACTTAGGGCGGCACGTAAGGCGGCGTAGAAGATTTAATCTAATTGATGCTTTTTGCGCCAGTTTTTGAAAGTGAGGTTTCTAGGTGAGTTTGGTATTAAATACCACACCAAGATATGTAGCAGAGGCGGTTGGACGAAGAAAATGGCCGTCAACTGATACGCAGAGATTAGCGGGATCTCGGCGTACTTTAGTTCGACGTTTTGGTGGAAGAAAAACAAGGGTTTGTGTTTTCTCCGAATTAACAATTAATTTCCACTTCCTGCACCAGGTAAGAAAATTGTCGAGTGTCAATTGTAGGCTTCTGTTGATCTGAAACATAGTTTTCCCAAGTGATAAAAATGCCGTGTCGTCAGCATATTGGAAAACATAGACATTAGGCGGTGGTCTAGTCATATCTGAGGCGTATAAGATATATAATAACAGACTAAGTGCGGAGCCCTGAGGTACGCCTATATGAGGAAAAATGGGTCTAGAGAGAACACTTCCTATTGAAACATATGCTATTCGATTACTTAAAAAAGAATAAATGAGACGGATGTAACAATGGAAAGTCGGATTGTAAGAGTGATTGTAATGTGCGCAGCAAGCCCTAGTGCCATACCTTATCAAAAGCTTTCTGTAAATCCATAAGAACTAGACATGATGGAAGAGCTTTATTGTATTGATTGGTGAGAACCGTGGTTAGGCGTAGCAGTTGGTCGCTAATAGAAAAGTTTGGCCTAAAACCTGCTTGATGTGTTGGTAATAGATCGTGTTCTTTAAGATAAACATGCAGTCTGTTAACGAGAATCTTTTCAAATAGCTTACTGAAGACAGAAGTTAACTGAATGGGCCTGTAGGAACTAACATCATGAATAGGCTTGTTTGGTTTATGAAACATGCACACCTTTGAGACATTCCAATGTAGTGCATAATAACCAGTGATGAGTATGAAATTGTAAATAGACACTAGTAAAGAAATAAATAAAGGTGGAGATTCTTTGAGAATCCTGTACGAGATACTATCAATTCCTGGTGATGTGTTACGTTTCCGTCGAAGAACGGTATGTAATTCGGGAGCAGTGATGGGTCTGGTAAGAGGATGGTTGATATCGGTTTGATTTGATGTAGAAGGTTGTAAAGAATGTATTCGGGAGATATCAATGCGTTCGCTCTGGCATGGCGACTCAGTTGAAGTGAATACTGTTTGTAGTTGGTCTGCGAATACATTCGCTTTATCTGCGTCTGAAAGAAGTGGAACATTATTGACATGGAGCGGATATGTTGTAACAGTGTTTTTTCCAGTTAATTGATGAAATTTCTTCCAGTAGCGGGTAGGATGTGCTTCATCTCTCAGCTTATTGTAAGCACCAATCCAGTGCCTCCGTTTATATGCAATGAGGTAGTTTTTAACTGCCCGTTGCCATTGTCTGTGACAATGAAGATGTGCCTCGTTCCCAGTACGATGATACTCTCGAATGTGCTGTCTTGCACGTTTTACAATGGCCAGATATTGAGGCGGTAACTTTGGTCTGTGTGGGCAGATTTTGTCCTCAGGAATGGATGTTTGAGCATTTGTAGTTAAGGTATCTGTAAGCCGGGAAATAGTGTAATACAATTCAGACTCGATGGTTGGTGCTGTGAGATGTATAATGTCTCTTTCAATGGTTGTTCTAGAACTATTCCAATCAGCTTTATCATATCGTTTAACAGTACGAAACACAGGGGTAGTGTGACAAAGATGGCCCTTGTTGAGTGTTAGCTTTATTGGGCAGTGATCACTACCAATTGTATCAAGAACCTGTATTGTACAGTCACCGACCAGATTAAGTGATGTAATTACAACATCTGGTGTTGTTTGACTACTTGGTCGAGTATGACTAGGTAAGTCATGGATATCTAAATGTAACTGATGAGTTACGTAGTTCAAAAATTATTGTTTTTCCCGGTCGCTTCGACTATGGATACTGATATCAGCCATAATGATAACATTACGAAAATTTTGTGCAATATAATTGAAAAAATCGATTGGCATTGGTTGTCTCGGCCGAATATAAATTGTAGCAACGTTTATGGCGATGGAAGGAAAGTAAACAGAGAAAAGAAGATGTTCTGGATGATTGACATAAGCCTGTAGGTGATATTGTCTGAATGGTAATTTTAGTGAAAAACCTTTTGCAACTCCACCTTGAGCTCTGGCGGCAGGTCCTCTATAGTCATGTCGGTGAAGGAGATAACCTGTTAGGCATGCTGTAATATTAGGTTTGAGTGAATTTCATTTAGAGCAAAAACATGAACTTGTTTTTCGAGTAAAAGATGCTCTAGGAGAAGATCGTGTTGCTGGAAAGATCGCATATTAATAAATAAGAAATTCATGACTACAAGCAAGAACGACATAGATTTAAACAATAGTTTCAAGAGGCGCGATTTGAAAATGAGCATATTGTCTTGAATGTGTACCATGCATATTGATGTTAAAGAACGATTTTGCAGTGGCAGTAATGGTGCGAAGTATATTATCGCGTTGAAATGGCATCACGTTCAGGAGCACTATGGTGAGATAGCGAAGAAAATCTTCGATACTGAGCGGATGTAGGATAGACTGGGCTGGAGGTGTAGTTTTATCGCTACTTCGAATAGGTGCAGTAAACTCCGGACGAGTAGGTTCTGCAGGGGGCTTAGCCTTGCAACGGTAGCTGTACGTGGAGTGCACCTCTCCGCAAGTGGAACACTTTGGAGGTGGTTGTTGATTTGGCACAACCTAGTTTCATGTTATTTGCCACAATATCCGCATCGCGGTTGATTAGGACAATTGTTAGTGAAATGCGTGTTGTAGGATTGACATTTCTCGCACCTAAGAGGTACTGGCCCAGGAGTTTTAGAAGGCTCGACTCTATGGATTTTCTTATAAATAGGGGCACCATGTGCCAAAAGGTAGTCAATAGCCTGTTGATTTTGTGATAATACGCGAACCATATATGTTGGTCCGTTATTGTTTTATATGCTTATGCATTTTTCAATGTTGATGCCCTCTTGAATAAGCTCCTCGCGCACTTCGTCGTCTGTGAAATCTGGGATAACACCACGTATAACGACAGATAACATTGGCGATTTCTTAGGAGGTGGTGGTTGTTTCGGCCGAGAATCAGACTTTTTTGTTAGTTTTGCGTTTTTCCCAAAGATTTCGTAAGATGCTTTATTACGCAAATAGGTTCCGAAATTAGGATCTTTTGATTTTATGATGTATCCATTCCTAGTATGGACTATTTGTTCAACATTTGCGCGTGGAACGTATTTAATGATCTGGAGAAAGATCATCTTTGGATGAGTGTATTTCGCGTCAAAATCGGTGAGAAGAAAATTGTAAACAGGATCTGCAGTGATGCTGAGAGTTACAGATGGCGAATCTGAAGGTGGGGATCTAATGTCCATTGGTTGGACGTCAGAAGATCGAGATCCACCGCGAAATCTCTTTGCAGATTGGGTTGAGTCAGTGGATGGATGTCTTTCTTTAGACGTACTCGCTACTGGTTGACTACCCCATGAAAAGTGTCGAGTGCGACCGGTAGTTCCAGTCGTTGTAGCTTGCGCACGTGATATGCCTATACTTGTAGGAAGAGAAGCTGATAATCCTGTATGTCGACCGAGAGCCCATTGTCCGTTAGCATTGCCAGAGTCCGCCATCACTATGAAATAGTCTAGGGCCGAAGCACAAAAGAATATGAGAATGAATGAAAAGATGATGATGAGGTTCAAAAAACAGTTTGCTCTTCGAAAGTAAAAACTTCCGTCAACCCTCTAAGTGCTGTATGTGTGTTTTAGCTCACAAATGCGTATTGCTACACTTGGTCCTAGCTAACACACTAATTGACACAAGAGAGGTTAGGCTCCTTGATTCAGTATGGCATATACTTTTTTTAAAATTTTTTAGGGGTATGGGAATAAGGTAATAAGTGAACTGGATAAATCTTTATTCATCAATTATGTACTGCTTTGGTAAAGATGGTACTCTTACTCCCAGCCATTAGAGGGTAACGCCCTCTCTTTGGCATAGGTGTCAGTAGATATACATGGATTGTTAAACATTGTGGGATGGTCAAAGTGCAATTATATAAACATGAGGAAAAGTAAGCATATAAAACTAGGTATACTGATAAATAATAATAATAAGATGAACAATAATAACAATAAATGAAAAGTAGAATAAATATGTGTAAAAAAATATATATGTATACGAGGTGCTAAGGTATTAAGATGATGGAAAACAAAATGTATCACTAAAGTAATAGAATTTAGAGCGATGATGATGAGGTATGAGATGAAGTGCAGAGACGACACAAACATAGTTGTATTAGCAAGACAGATGCAGTGTTAAATCTTCTGTCCCGGGGCGACTCGGGACTGATGAGGACAGGGGGAAGCCCTTGTTAATAATGAGGATTACGTGCTAATATGGAAAAATATGAGGAACATGATCATTAATGAGGTAAATATCATATATTTCCCGTTCATCAGCAGTCAGATGTGCATTTTGAGCAAACAGTGATACTAAGATGTTTAAAGGTGAGTGTCTATACCGAAATGTAGCATCAGTAAGAGCATCAGTCTGCAGAATGTCCAAGAATAACGGATGACCTGTTTGTATACGTGAAATTATATACCTTAGTCGTAGTTCTGCGAGGTGTTTCGTGAGTTTTGAGAAGTCGATATACCCATATGTAAGCCATGTAGGGTAAGGAAGTTTAATACGATACGCCAGCATGTCGCTCCATTATGCAGAGTTTTTCGTAATATGACGCAGAAGCATTGCTCCAGGCGGTGTGTCCAAAAGTGAGGATGGGACGGAGAAACGCCTTATAAGTATGAAGTAACACTTCAGCTTTCAGACCCCAAGTTGTGCCTGTGAGACGACGCAATATATTTAAACTAATTTTAGCCTTAGCTGTTAACTTTTTCAGGTGAGCATTCCAAGTGAGCTTTGAGTCAAAGACCACGCCTAAGTAGGTAGCAGTCGGTGAAGGGCGTACTCGGTACCCATCAACATTTACTTGCAAGAGATTTGGATTTCTGTCAACTCTGGAACGCCTGTTCGGAGGTAAGAACACGATCGCTTGCGTCTTTTCTGTATTAATATTTAAATGCCATCTCTTGCACCACCTGATGTAATTATCGAGAGTTTGTTGTAAAAGAGTATTAAGTTGTTAAATAGTTTTACCAAGAGCGAGAAAAGCTGTGTCGTCGGCGTATTGAAAAGTAAAAACATTACGTGGAACTGTAGGGATATGAGAAGCATAAAGGATATATAATAAAGGGCTGAGAGCCGAACCCTGGGGAACTCCAGTAAGCGGAAAGATAGGCCAAGATAGAGCATTACCCACTGTAACATAAGCAATGCGATTTGTAAGGAAAGAATATACTCTCCTCAAATAGCAAAGTGCAAACTTAAATGATTGCAATTTTTTAATTAAGCCGTAATGCCAAACTTTATCGAAAGCCTTTTCTAAATCCATAAGAATGAGGCAAGAAGGGAAGGCTTTATTATACTGGTTAGTAATTATGGTGCTGAGACGAAGTAGCTGGTCATTTGTGGAGAAATTAGGCCGAAAGCCTGCTTGATGGATGGATAGTAGAGTAGTTGTCTGAAGATACTTATGAAGGCGGCAGACAAGAATTTTCTCAAATATTTTACTGAACACTGATGTCAGTTGAATTGGTCTGTAAGAGGAAACATAATGCACTGTCTTGTTTGGATTATGGAACATGCAAATTTTTGAGACTTTCCAATCTGGAGGATAGAAACCAGTTCTGAGAATAAAATTGTATATCGCCACCAGTAGTAGTAGAAGTGGTTGCGGGGCTTCTTTTATATGTCGACAACATATGTTATCAACGCCAGGAGCTGTGTTCTTTTTCCGCTTGAGGGCTATGTGGAGCTCATCAATAGTAATGGGTGCAGTGAGTGGATGTTCCAGATCAATGGCATGATCGGCAGAAGGTTGTAAAGCAAGAATGCAAGAGATGTCTATCCGTTCAGAGATCTTAGAGGCAGCTGTTGGAGTAAAAACGCTCTGTAGCTGACTAGCAAATGCGTTTGCTTTCTCTTCGTCGGAGAAGAGAGGAGTGCCATCTGCAATTAGAGGATAAGTTGAAGACGTATTCTTGCCAATTAGTTGATTAAACCTCTTCCAATAGCGAGATGTGTGTGCTTCTTCGGATAAGGTATTACAAGTCTTAATCCAACTGCGACGTTTATATGCAGCAAGATAGGTGCGACCTGCTCGTTGCCATTGGAGATGTTGATGTAGATAGGCATCAATCCCTGTTCGATAGTATTCACGGAGATGTTGACGAGCCTTGTGTATTAAAGTGACATACGTCGGTGGTAATTTTGGCTTATGGAGAGTTACTTGGACAGTTGGAATATTATGATGAGCACTGGTTCGTATTGCCTCAGTGAGAGTAGTAAGACACGAAGCCAACTCAGGCTCGGTAGCTGGTGCTGTTATACTTGAAAGAGAGTGTTCGATGTCTTGCCGAAAATGAGGCCAATTCGCTTTGTCAAATCTAGGAACACTTCGCGGGGCTATTACCGGTCGTTGCGGTTGTCCTCGAGTTAATGTTAATTTAATTGGATGATGATCGCTTCCGATGGAATCGAGAACTTCAAGCTGGCATTCATTAATAAGATTTATAGATGTGATGACGACATCTGGTGTAGTCTGACTGATTGGTCTAGTGTGACTAGGAAGGACATGAAGATGCAGCTGTAGATTTTCAGTTAAGAATTGCTGAAAATTTGCCTTTTCGCGGGCACTACGACTATGGATATTAATATCCGCCATGATGATAATATTACGAAAGTTATGGGCTATGTATTCAAAATACTGTAATGGTATGGGTTGGCGTGGTCGAACATAGATTGTGCTAAAATTAACTATTAATGATGGAAAATATATAGAATAAAGTAAGTATTCCGGCATATCGACAAAAACTTGAGGAGTGTATGCTCTTACTGGATATTTGGAAAAATAACCTATTGCAACTCCGCCTTGAGCACGTGCCATATGATTGGGATAATCGTGACGCTGCAGTTGATAACCAGAAATATGGGCTAACATGTTCGGTCTTAAGACGGTTTCATTAAGTGCAAATACATTAATATGTTCCTCATATAATAATGTTTCGAATAGCAGCTTATGTTGTGAAAAGGATTGAATATTAACGAATAGGAAAGTAATCTTCATGATGTAAAGTAACATATGCATGGCTTTAAAAAGCAGTTTCCAGCGGTCCAACGTGAAAATGAACATAATTGTTAGAGTAAGTTGCATGGAGATTGATGTGATAAATGGATTTTGCAGCAGAGATTATGTGGTGTAAGATATGAGCTCGCTGAAATGGAAATATATTTTGTAACACCAAACTGATATAACGAAGGAGATCTTCGACGGTTAGCGGAGGTAATATGGATTGAGTCGGTTGAGTTGTTTTATCAGCCGTTTTTAGCGGTACCGTTAGTTCTGGATGCTCAGGGGTCGGTGCTGGTTTGGCTTTACAGTTATAACTGTAAGTAGGATGAAGCCCACTGCAAGTGTTACATTTTGGTGGTACTTGTAGATTGGGACATGCCTTGGTCTCGTGTAACCCTGAGCAGTATCCGCATTTAGAAGGATTTGAACAGTTAGCGATTGTATGATCATTGTATACTTGACATTTTTCACAATGAATTGGTAACGGTCCTTGAGTTTTAGATGGTTCAACTCTGTGTATTTTCTTATAAATAGGCGCACCATATCGCAATAAATAGTCAATAGTGTCCTGTCGCTTACAAAGAACGCGGATCATGTATGTAGGACCATTATTATTTCGAATGCGAAGACATTTATCGACTGATATCCCTTTTTGCGCTAGTCCCTCGTGTATTTCTGCATCTGTTAGTTCAGGTGAGACTCCTCTAATGACAACAGACAGAAAAGATGGTTGTCGAGGTGGTGGAGGCTGCTTTTGACGCTTATCTGTCAATTTCGTCAGTTTAGCATTTTTCCCGAAAAGTTCGTAGGAAGCTTTATTCCGTATGGTAATTCCAAAATTCGGATCTTTCGATTTCAAAATGTAGCCATTCCTAGTGGAAACGATTTGAACTAGAGTGTCCCGTACCCTAGGAACGTATTTCATTATTTGCAGAAATATCATTTTGGAATTTGTGAATTTAGTGTCATATTCTGTCAGTAGAAAGTGATAAACAGGATCGAAAGTTGAATTTGGTAAGGAATGATCTACAGGACCCGTTATTTTATTAGTATGCTGTGGATTGCCCTCGACATCCATTGACGTAATAGGGGACCTTGATCGAACACGTTTAGCAGATTCTGTAGATTCTGTAGAAGGATGCCTATCTCTAGATGTGCTTGCTATCGGTTGACTTCCCCAAGAAAAGTGGCGAGTCCGGCTGCGAGATCCCATAGATGTAGGTTGATCGCGGGAAGTGCTTGGATTCGTCGGAACTGTAGGTGGTAATCCTATATGTCGTCCTAGGTGAGCTTGACCGTTGTGTTGCCAGAGTCCGTCATCGTGATAAAGTAGCCAAGGGCCGAAGCCCAAACGAAGATGAGGAAGAAAGAAAAGATGATGAAGATGAATGAGGTTCAAAAAGCAAGTTGCCCTCCGAAAGTGAAAACTTCCGTCAGTCCTCTAAGTGTCGTATGTGTGCTGTGCTCCCAAATGCGTATTACAACACTTGATCGTAGCTAGGACATTAACTAACACGAGAGAGGTTAGGCCTCTTGATTCAGTATCGGCATATACTTTTTTAAGGCTAGCTAACCGCTAGTCACCTCTTAGAGGGGTACACCCTCTTCTAGGAAAGGAAGTGAAGGACTGAGGGGAATGGGAAATGTGGATGGTCTAAGTGGGGTTAAGTTATTTCTCATTTATTTATTTATTCTTTATTATTCTGTATGCCATAGGGACATTATGATCTTTGCGATCATAATCATTCTGGAAGGTGAGTTGAAGGTATAACATATTAATCAGACATTAAATAATTATATGAATTAAAACAAAACATCAGTAATAGCAAAGTATGGAGAAAGAGAAAAATGACGAACAGGCTTAGAGATGGGAAAGACAGGTTCTGAGTGAATAGAATATAATGAGAAATATAAATAGAAAGACTGAATTATAATGGGTATGAAGGATGAGGTGAGGTGCAAAGCACGGCACAACACTTGCGAGAAGTTAGTAAAAACAAATGCAGTTATCTTCTGCCTAAAGGCGTCGCTAGGCTGATGAGGACATGGGGAGCTCTGTTAATTACAAAGGTAGTCACTGTGCATTATATGTGGGGAAAAGATGCGGAAGATAATCATGCAAATGAAGTCCTCGAGCAGGGTAAGGTCCGGATGATCAGGAGGAAGCGTGTAACAGTATAGTGTAAAGAGGAGATGTAACGGTGTATGAGAATAACGAGAGCGACATGGATGGAGTGCGATGTAGCGCATAGTCTCAAAAAGAAGAGGCTGGTGATTAGCGTAACGTCCAGCAATAAACTTGAGGCGGAGTGCTTCAAGGTGAAATTTGAGAATCGGAAAGGAGATGCGAGTGTACAGGTCACGAGTAGGGCTAGGAAGAGATATTCGAAAGGCAATACGGAATGCAAGTCGTTCGAAAATGTCCAGTTGTTTATAGTAGGAGAGTGGAGCGGAGATCCATGCAGGAAAGCCATAGGTGAGTACTGGGCGAAGGAACGTTTTGTAAGTATTCAGTACAAGATGTGCAGATAGTCCCCAGGTAGTACCGGTGAGGCGTTTCAACAGGTTTAGTCTATTTGTGACTTTGGTCTTGAGTGATTTGAGATGAGGTGTCCAAGTGAGATGATGATCGAAAACTATTCCAAGATATGTTACTGTTTTGGAAGGCTGAATGGGGGTATCGTTAACTGTTAAGGAAAGCAAAGATGGATTTCGATGAACTTTGGATCGTTGTCGGGGTGGTATGAAAATTATACTTTGAGTTTTACCGGCGTTGATTGTCAGATTCCACTAGCGACACCAGCGTGTGAAGCGATTAATAGCTTCCTGAAGAGAGATATTGATCTGTTGGATGGTTCGGCAGAGAGCGAGAAACGCTGTATCGTCTGCATACTGAAACAGGTGAATATTCGGAGGCAAGTCTGGAAAATCGGCCACAAAAAGAATATACTGCAGAGGCGATAATGCTGACCCTTGTGGTACACCACACAGGAGGAAAATAGGGTGAGAGAGTGCATCATTGATAGCTATATATGACAGACGGCAGGTGAGAAAATGGTAGATGAGACGGATATATGTAACAGGGAGTTTCAGCTGGGTAAGTTTGTAGATTAGAGCTATATGCCAGATTTTATCAAAGGCTTTCTCTAGATCAAATAGAATGAGACAAGATGGGTAAACAGAATTATAGTGGTTGGTAATGAGTGTAGTAAGACGAAGTAATTGGTCATTTATGGAGTACGAAGGACGGAATCCAGCCTGATGAGCGGGGATTATGTTTCGAGAGGCTAAGTATGGATGTAGACGTTTGACAAGAATCCTTTCAAATATCTTACTGAAGGTTGATGTTAACTGTATTGGTCGGTTGGAT
This sequence comes from Thermobia domestica, assembly GCF_964235325.1. Lineage (NCBI taxonomy): Eukaryota > Metazoa > Arthropoda > Insecta > Zygentoma > Lepismatidae > Thermobia > Thermobia domestica. The sequence continues at coordinate 192,637,350 of NC_137457.1, forward strand.
GAAATATCAGACGCTGGTTTATTCGGCTTGGGAAACATAAGAGTTTTGGAGACTTTCCAGTCTAGCGGATAAAAGCCAGTGCGGAGTATGAAGGTGTAGATCAATGAAAGAAGAGTGAGTAGGGAATGGGGACTTTCTTTTACATGGCGGTAGGTAATACCATCAAAACCTGGAGCGGTATTGCGTTTCCGCTGAAAAACAGAAGTAATCTTCTCTACTGTAATGGGAGTGGTGATTGCGTGAGTAGGTAGTGTATGAGTATCAGCCGGTTGGAGATGTGGAGACTGAGTATTAATCGTATCGGCAGGATGAGTAGGCCCTGATGCTGGTGGAGTAAAGATAGATTGAAGATGAGAAGCGAAAGCGTTGGCTTTGTCTTGATCAAAATGGGAAGGTGTATTATTGATAAGAATTGGATAAGGTGTCTTAGTGAACTTGCCACATAGTGCATTAAAACGTTTCCAGTATAACGTGGGATGGGCTGTGTCAGCAAGGTGATTACATGACTTAATCCATTGACGTTTCTTGTAGGCTGTAATGTAATTGCGGACGGTCCATTGGAGTTGGTGATGAAAACGTAAAGTAGCAGGATTTCTAGTGTGCAGATATTCCCGATAGCATTGGCGTGAACGACGTACCATAGTAAGGTATTGAGCTGGTAATTTAGGCCGAAAAGGTATGGACTCAGTTTGTGGAATGTAAAGTGTGGAGGCCTGTTGAATAGCGGTGGTTATAGTGTCAACCTGGGTAGTAAGTTCGTAGGAAGTGGTAGGTGAATGATATGGTTCGATAGCGGAAGAAAGGTAAGTGCGGTAATTATCCCAGTTGGCTTTATCATAGCGTGGAGAAAAACGAGGTGATGGATCGGATGGCGAGTGAGCAAGACCAGTATGGTAAGTAAGTTTAATTGGAGCGTGATCACTGCCAAGCAAGTCTAGGACTGTAACTGTGCAATGCGTAACTATTGTATTGGAAGTGATTGCTACATCGGGTTTAATATTAGAAGCCGGGCGAGTTGGTAAAGGTAAATCAAGTAAAACACCTGTAGTGTTGGTCAATATGAAATCTTCAAAGTGTGTACGTTCCTGATCACTGCGACTGTGCATATTAATATCAGCGAGAATAATGAAATACCTATAGGTGTTGGAGATATGGGAGAAGAAATCGTATGGTATGGGTACGCCGGGCCGTACATAAATAGTAGCAAGAGTGATAGCAATAGATTTAAAGTAGAGAGTAGCAATAACATATTCTGGAATGTTTGGTACAGAACTAGTATGTTGTCTGAAAGGAAGATGATACTGGAAACCTATGGCAGCTCCGCCGTTTGCCCGTAACGCAGGTAAAATGTTCTCATGTCGCAGTAAAGTGAAATTTGGAATTCTACACTATATGGTTGGAGTGAGGAAAGTTTCGTTCAAGAGAAATGCGGTGATATGTTCTTCAACTAAAAGTGCTTGCAAAAGAACTTTGTTTTTGGGAAGAGAGCGGATATTCAAAAACAGAAAACCTAAATCCATGATAAGCAAAACGTTACACTGGTGTTTCAAGTGGAGTAGTGTCAATATGAACAAAATTGTTAGAGTATGTGGCATAAAGAGCTACATTAAAGGTCGATTTGCCGGCTAGAGTGAGCTGTTGATGGATGTGTGGACGATGAAAAGGATGGATGTTTTGTAATGCAAGGGTGATAAATTCGAGCAATTTTCCAACGGTAACTGGATCATTGACAGTAGTTTCGGTGTTGGTAGAAGTAGACTGTGTACGTAACGGAACTACTAGCTCTGGATGTGCTTCGTCTGGGGATGGTTTGCGTTTACATTTATAACTGTATGCTGGATGGCGCTCTGTGCAAGTGGAGCATTGAGGTGGCAGCTGCATGTTTGGACAAACTCGAGTGAGATGCGGTCCAGAGCAATACCCAAAAATTGTGGGGTTTGTGCAATTTACTGCTGCATGACTGTTGTATGTCTGGCACTTTTCGCAACGGAGTGGTAGAGGCGGAGAGGATCGAGAAGGCTCAACTCGATGTTTTCTCTTGTAAATGAATGCACCATGAGTGAGCAGAAAATCTATCGTATCTTGCGACATACTACTCGTACCATGTAAGTGGGGCCAGTATTGTTACGGATCCGAATTACTCTGGCAATGGTGTGCCCTTCTTGTTGTAACTCCTCTAGTATTTCTTCGTCAGAATACGAGGGATCGACTCCTCGGATGACCACAGATAGCAGTGGTGGAAGTTTAGGTGGAGGAGCTTGCTTACGGCGAGCGGTGTTGAGAGAAACCAGGGTGGAATTTTTGCCGAGTATCTCAAACGATGCCTTATTACGAACGGTAGTTAGGAAATTGGCATCGGTGGATTTGAAAATGAAGCCGTTACGTGTTTTGACAACTTCTGTGATGGCAATACTGGGAAGGTATTTACGTAGCTGTAGAATGATGAACTTTTCGTTAGTAAACTTGGCGTCAAAGTTTTGAAGTAAGAAGCAATGAAGTGACGAAGAAGCAGGATCAGATGATGATGATGGTCGGCGAGCAGTTGTAACATCGGCTTCCATGTCTGATGAAGTGTTATCGACATGGTGTTTCTTAGGGGGTGGCGAGTTCTTGACCCTATCAGAATATCTAGCTTGGCTCCGTGGAGACCTGGATCGAGATCTGTTAGAAGCGGTTGACACAGTGGAGGCAGTCGAGCGTTCTGAAGCTCGTCGGTATCTTTCAACATAGTCCTTCCGCTTCTCCACCTTCGTGGAGGAAGCAGATGGGCTAGCGAAGACTGGCGGTAATCCTCCATGGCGACATTCCAAAGGTGGTCCACTGACTGAGCCTGGGTCGGTCATCTTAAAGGCCAATTGCTGGCACAAGCCTTCGCTGTTCTGTACGTAGCCGTGTGTAATGAGAATGACAATGATGAAGTGTATTGATGTACAGGTGGGACATCCCGTTCGGATCCAGGGGGAGCAGGTCCCATGTCTCGATCTGTAGAACCGGCTGTCCTTGGCTTGATTAGTCTGACAGACGGTTCGCACAAAAGAGACAGAGAAATAGCTCAAAACCAGGAAAAGGAAGGATTTCTCAAAACTCGTGACTATTCTCTTAGTGGCGCTTCAGAGCAAAGCTCTGGGAAAGTATGTGTGTGCATATACTTTTTTTTTTTTAGAGTGGTGGGTACTGACAGTACTTTATTTATTGAGTTGGAAGGTGTTGGGCATCAATTTAAGTATAACATTGGTTGATTGCTGAAGAACTTGGAACGAGTGGGTATAAAGAAACGACCACTCGAGGGTTTCGCCCTCTCTCTTGGCCAGGGGTGTGGGAGCATCAATTATTATTTATTTTACTCATAGCTGGTCAAAGAACTGTGAAACAATTATTGTTATTATACACTAACGAAAATCAAAAAATAAAGATATTAAACAACTAGTAAGGAAAGGTGCACATACAAAATATAACAAAAAGGTGCGGAAAAAACCAAAACTACTAAATAACGTAGAAAATGCAAAAAAAAAATTGAAAAATGATGATGAGTGAGGTGCTCGTAACGCCACAACACAACATATAGATGTTAATACAAACAAATGCAGATTAATCTTCTGTCCTGGGGCGGCTCAGGACTGATGAGAAACATGGGGTAATCCCAGATTAGTGTTGTAGTGAGACAAGTGCTATGATGGAAAAAGATGTGGAAGATGTTGACGGATGTGTTGGTGACAGAAGAAAGTGGCATGGTGGTGATATGCTGGAAGAGTGCGGATGTATATGGAAAGCAAAACTCTGAGTGGTGTATAGCAGTACTTAGATTGAGATTCTTGTTGTAAATCTGTAAATATGGTTCAAGAAAGATATCCTTACGATCATGGAGACTGGTAGTTATGAACTTCTGACGCAATTGTGCTATGTGTTGAACAAGCGGAGGAAAGGTAATTTTGTCATACAAGTCAGCATTATGATACGGAAGTTTTATCCTAAATGCAAGACGAATGGCATGTCTCTCAAGAATTTCAAGTCTATTATAAAATTTCGGAGGCGCTGAACACCAGGCTATGGGTCCAAATGTAAGTATACTCCGCATAAATGCATTGTATGTGTTAAGCAATAATTTGAAATTTAAACCCCAGGTCTGGCCAACCAGACGACGAAGAAGTTGTAAGCGGTTCTTTGCTTTGATAACAAGTTTCTGAAGCTGGGGTGTCCATCGCAACTTATCGTCAAAAATGATTCCTAATTATGTTACAGTTTTAGTTGGCTGAAGAAAGTGATCTCCCACACGTATCTGTAGTAAATTTGGATTTCGTCTAACTTTGCTGCGGCATTTAGGAGGTAAAATAACAAGTGATTGTGTTTTGTCTTCATTAACTGAAAGTCTCCATTTACTACACCAATTCAGAAAGCTAGTAATTGTTGTCTGTAAGTTTGTATTAATCTGCTGTGTCGTGTTTCCCAGTGTAAGAAAAGCTGTATCATCAGCATATTGAAAGAGATAAGTGTTTGGTGAAGGAGATGGTAAATCGGAAGCATAGAGTATGTACAAAAGAGGAGATAGACTAGAGCCTTGCGGTACTCCTGTGTATGGGAAGACTGGATGTGATAATGAGTTGTTTATGCTGACATAGGTTATTCGGTTGAGTAGAAAGGAAAATATGACTCGGAGGTATGTAACAGGAAGACCCAGTTTAAGAAGTTTATAAAATAATCCATAATGCCAAATCCGATCAAAAGCTTTTTCCAGATCCATTAAAACGAGACAGGACGGAAGAGACTTGTTAAAATGATTGGTAATAATGGTAGTTAGACGAAGTAGTTGATCATTTATGCTATAATGAGGTCGAAATCCAGTTTGGTGGAGAGGTAGAAGTTGTAGATCCATAATGTATGGGTGTAAACGAGATACGAGTATTTTTTCAAAGACTTTACCTAACGTGGAAGTTAACTGGATTGGACGATAGGACTGTACGGAATGCGGTGGTTTTTTGGGTTTCAGAAACATACAGACTTTAGATACCTTCCAATCAAGAGGATAGAAACCAGTTCTAAGCATAAATGTATATATCGATGCTAGAAATATGAAAAAAATTGACCGAACATTCCTTAAGTTATCTGTAAGTTATTTGGTCAAAGCCTGGGGCAGTACTACGTTTACGCTTGATGATAGACTGTATCTCCGCGGAGGTGATTTCACTAGTCAAAGGATTATCCGCTTCTAAAGTGTGCTGGATGGAAGGTTGAAGTAATTGTGCAATTGCCTCTTCAGAAACTCTAGGGCTGAATTGGTGTGAGCGAGGCGGGGGTGTAAATACTGACTGAAGATGTGTGGCTAAAGCGTCTGCTTTATCTTGATCTGTATCTAGAGATTGATTATACTGTATGAGAGGATAAGATGAACTAACTGTGTGTCCAGTTAGAAGATTAAATTTTTTCCAGTATTTCGTGGGATGTGACTCTGTATTCAATTCATTGCATGCTTTGCTCCAGGTAAGCCGTTTATGAGCAACAATATAGTTATGAACTGTCCTTTGCCATCGTCCTGCTTGAGACAAATACTCTGTATTCCGTGTTTGTTCGTATTTTCGAAAGTAAGTGCGAGACTTTTTGACGAGAGCCAAATACTGCGGAGGTAGCATAGGTTGGTATGTTTTGCCTCGATATGTAGGTATGTTTTTGTTGGCGCTACTGGTGATAGCTGTGCTAATGCTATGGACGGTATTATTAAGGTCGGTCTCTGATGTCGGTGGTACAAAGGAGGCAAGAGCAACATCTATATCAATACAAAACTGATCCCATTTCGCCTTGTCGTATAACATGATAGTTCTCATACTTGATTCAGATAGTTGTCGTCTCTGATGATTGATAACGACTTTCACCAGAAGATGGTCGCTGCCGATACAATCTAGTACATGTATATTACATTTATCGACCATAGAGGCAGTGCTAATAACAACATCGGGTGTAGTCTGACTGCTTGGTCGCGTATGTTTGGGCAATTGATAGACATGCCCATTTAAATTAAGAGTTATATGATCGAAAAACTAAGCTTTATCACGGGCAGAGCGACTGTGAATATTAACGTCGGCTAGTATGACATGATGTTTAAAGTGGTGAAACAAATAGGTGAAGAAGGCAAGAGGAATGATATGACCTGGTCGAACGTACATTGTAGCTACTGTTAATATAAGGTGAGGAAGATAAACTGTTGTCACTAGGTGTTCCGGTAATTGCATATGCTGCGGAACAGAGTTGCATCTATAAGTAAGTTTATTACGAACTCCAATTGCAGCGCCACCTTGGGCTCGTGCGTTATTGTCTGTATAATCGCAGCGAAGAAATTGATATCGAGGAAATCTGACATAAGTAGCAGGTTTGAGTGCAGTCTCTTTTAGTACAAATAAATCGATATTTTCCTCAAGCAGTAACTGCTCAAATAGTATTCGGTGGTGCGCTAAAGAACGAATGTTCAGAAAAAGAAGTGTCAGAGCCATATTCATACACAAAATTACGGACTTAAACTGCAGTGTCTCGGAGAGCAATATGGAAGTGAACGTACGGTCCAGAATATGTAGCATACAAGTTAACTTTAAATATAGCGGAGGCTGCTGCAATAACATGATCTAATATAAGTTGACGTTGGAATGGGAAAATATTTTGTAATATGAGTGTTATGTAGCGGAGAAAGTTTTCCACAATAAGAGGAGAGGTGATAGACTGTGACAAAGGCACGTTAGAATCTATGGTACGTAGCGGTACCGTCATCTCCGGGTGGTCAGGATTTGGATTCGGTTTCCCTTTACATTTATAACTATAAGTTGGATGCTTGTCACTGGAACAGGTCGAGCATAGAGGTGGTTTTCCCGTATTAGGACACTTTAGTATCATGGTTGCCAGCACAGTAGCCGCATTTTACGACATTTGGACACTTAGCCGTTATATGTTGGTTGTACACCTGGCACCTTTCACATCTAATTGGAAGAGGGAGGCTTGTTCGGGAAGGTTCCACCCTATGACGTTTCTTAAATATGTATGCACCATCTTGTAACAAGGCATCGATGGAGGATTGAGAAGTAGTCAGAACTCTCACCATATATGTTGGACCGTTATTATTTTTGATACGTAAACATTTGGTCACTTCAATTCCCTCTGCTTTTAGCTCCTCAAGCACCTCATCATCTGTTATTTCAGGTAAAACTCCGCGAATAACTACGGACATCATTGGTGTTCTCGAAGGTGGAGGAGTTTGCTTGATTTTGTCAGGAAGCTTAGACAGTTGTGCAGCTTTGCCAAAAATCTCGTAGCTGGCCTTATTACGGAGACTAATGCCAAAATTTTCGTCCTGAGATTTAATAATAACACCGCCCCTGGTGAAAACTATCTGTTGGATACTGGCCCTTGGAAGATACTTGATAATCTGATTAAAGATATGGCGGGTGTTACTGTACTTTGGGTCGAAGTTAGTTAGAAGGAAAGAATGCAATTTAGGACGAGGAAGGGTGGCTGCATATGACTGTTGTAATCCATCAGTAGATGTCCTAGGATCCCCAGCGGCCGTCTGCATTGGTTCCGATTCTTCCGACTTACGAAATAGGTAGGAGAGCGAGATCTGGAACGCTTATCAGCCGATTCTAAACTACCCTCCGAGAGCTGACGGGTACGTCGATTCGTTCGAGGATCGCTTTTGGCATCAGCCACTGCTTTAGGTGTGGGACCTTGAACTAATCCCGGTAGCTTATGCATGGTGCGATAAAAATATGCACCGCATAAAGTGATAAAAACAAACCCCGCTCAGATAGTGCTACAAGTAGCCCTAACAAAGCGTCAAAAGAGTTGGTCAAACTGTGATTACAAGCAATGACCTTCAAAATTTAAGATAAATCCTCCAGAAGATGAAGATCCTCTGTCAATCTCCTTTGTAGGGTATCTGCGCTGATCTCACAAGTACGTTTGCAATACTTGATCACTGCTTAGCACAGCAACTAACTACAAGAGGAGTTAGGTTATTAGTAAGTATGATGCCAATACTTTTTTTATTTCTTAAGGAGGAAGAGACATTATAATTACTCTTACAGAGAATTTGAGTCTAAGGGTAATAGATTGTATCCTCCTGCCGCTCAGAGGGTTACGCCCTCTCTTTGGCATGTGATTCTTCTATACAAAATAGGTGCAATAAAAGGTGGGGGATGGGCTATGGGATATTCTTTATTATCAGCTGAAGTGGAACATCTATTAAGAGGGTTGTGAACTCCTCATCATTTAATTTAATATCAACATTTTACATTTTTTTATTAATGCTAATAAACATAATATATATATATATATATATATATATATATATATATATATATATATATATATATATATATATAACTAGAATAACTGTAACAGTGCATAATGATATAGTGCAAAAAAACATATATATGATATAGTGCAAGAGAATCAAAGATAAGGAATAGGTGCAACATGTGGCCAGAGAAATTGTAAAGTAATGAAGATGAGAAATGAGATGAAGTGCTAGAACTTCACAAACATAAATGTGTGAATCAGACACATGCAAGGTTATATCTTCTGTCCCGGGGCGACTCGGGACTGATGAACACAGGGGGAAGCCCTTGTTAATGGTGAGGATCTCTGTGCAATAATGGAAAAAGATGAGGAATGTGATCACCAATGAAATAAATGTCGTAGATTTCTCGTTCGTCCGGTGTCAGGTGCGTGTTGTTGATATATAGAGATATAAATATATTTAATGGTGAAAGTTTGTACCGAAAGGTGGAGTCGGTGAGAGCGTCGGAGTGAAGGATGTCTAAAAAGAGTGGATAACCTGTGTGTATGCGAGAGTTGAAGTACCTAATACGTAGTTCTGCAAGATGTTCAGTAATTTTCGGAAAGGAGATGTATTCATAGGTGAGCCATGTGGGATATGGTAGTTTAAGGCGATAGGCTAGACGAATCACGTGTCTCTCCAGTATGGAGAGCTTTTCGTAATATGAAGCAGAAGCATTGCACCAGGCCGTATGTCCATAAGTGAGGACGGGGCGCATATACTTTTTTTGGTACGGGAATAGGGTAACATTGAAATTTTTATACATCTAATTGCTTTATCCTTATAAAATAAGTTCCTACTCCCAGCCATTAGAGGGTTACGCCCTCTCTTTGTCATAGGTTACAATACGTATTGGTGTTGCTAATACAAGTACAATAGATGGTCTAAGTGCAATTTGGTTACACGGGGAGTTAATCATCATTTTATTCAGATTCTATTTTATTTGATCATGGTAAAAAAGAAAAGTAGAAGAAGTAAATGAAAAGAGGAACATGAAGTGCACTGTCTCAACACAACATAGATGTGATAGTGTACCAGATTAATGCTATGTTCTGTCCAACTTTGGACGTGATGAAGACCAACGGTGCCCTGGTAAGACATAAGGTTGCTATTGTGCAGAGGATGAAGGGGCTATGTAATGAGGAACGACGGATGATGAAAAAGCTGCAACTGTGTCTAAATCCGGATGATCAGGAGGTAGGGTATAGCGGTAAAGTGCAAAGAGTAGCGACAAAGGTGTATCCTGTAGTTTGCGAGGTGGATTGAACGGGATGTCTGCTTGCATTGTGGTGAGGAGTAACGGATGCCGGCACACAAATCGGTTAGTAATATACTTCGTCCGTAATGCTTCAAGATGGAACAGAAGATGTGGAAAAGGCATAATGTCGTAAAGATCTTGAGTAGGACTAGGAACTTTTATTCTGTAGGCTATCCGTATGGCATGTCGTTCTAGTATCTTCAGTTTTTCATAATGACGCTGGAGTGCGGCTATCCATGCAGTGAATCCGTAGGTCAGGACTGGTCGTAAGAAAACTTTGTAGGTATTAAGAATGGTATTTGCTCGTGTTCCCCAAGTAGTACCGGTGAGGCGTTTGAGGAGGTTAATAATGTTATATGCTTTCTGTATTACATTCTGAAGGTGAGGGCGCCAAGTGAGGTGGTGGTCAAAAATAATTCCCAGATACGTTACATGTTTAGCTGGATGAACCCGCATGTTATCTACTTGGATATTCAGTAGTGAAGGATTTCGATGTACCCGTGATTTGCGTTTTGGCGGGAAAGACTATTGCTTGTGTTTTATCTGGGTTGAGTTTCAGACGCCACTTCGTACACCAGGTGAGAAAAGTTTTAATTGCTGCATTAATTTCAGTACTTATACGGTGAGTAGTCCGGCCTAATGTAAGAAATGCAGTGTCGTCTGCATACTGAAAGATATGTATGTTTGGCGGCAATGGTGGCATATCTGCTACATATAGAAGATACAGCAAAGGTGATAAGGCAGACCCTTGTGGTACTCCAGAAAGAATAAATATCGGGTGCGAGAGAGTGTCATTAAGAGCAACATAAGCAATACGGTTGTGAAGAAAATTATAGATAAACCTGATATATGATATGGGAAGTGTCAGACGGATAAGTTTATGGTCGAATGCCTTTTCCAGGTCGAAGACCACTAGACAAGATGGAAATTGTGTATTAAACTGATTGGTAATAATATTAGATAGACGAAGTAACTGATCATTGATACTAAAACCGGGGCGGAAACCAGCTTGATGCAGAGGGATTATATTACGTTCTGTTAGATAAGAATGAAGGCGTCGAACAACGATTCTTTCAAGAATTTTGCAATACACAGAAGTAAGTTGAATGGGCCGGTAAGAAGAAACAGTATTTGGTGGTTTGTGTGGTTTTAGGAACATCAGTGTTTTGGAAGTCTTCCACTCACAAGGAACAAAGCCTGTCCGCAGGATGAATGTATAAATGAGAGAAAGGAGGTAAAGCAGCTTATAACGCGCTTCTTTAATATGGTGATAAGTAATCCCATCGAAACCAGGTGCAATATTTTTCTTGTTCTGGATAGTTCGAGTTATATCCGTTACTGTAATTGGTTTTGTAAGAGCAGTCTTGTGCGGGAAAGTGTGAGAGATGTCAGGTTGAAGACGAAAGGTGTCAAAATTAAGTTTCTCAACGGATGAAGACGCTGAGAGTATGCAGGTGGTAACGGGGTAAAGATTCCCTGGAGATACGTTGCAAAAGCGTCGGCTTTATCCTTGTCACCTTGTAGTGGGGAATCTTTATCTATTAACGGATATGAAGTACGAGTGGATTGTCCTGTGAGCTGACGGAAGCGCTTCCAGTATTGTGTTGGATGAGCTGTTTCGGCTAAGGAATTACAGGCTTTTATCCAGTTGCGTAATTTATAAGCTTTAAGGTAATTGGAGACGGTGCGTTGAAGTTGACAATGATGACGAAGAGCTTCTTCGTTTCTGGTATGGATATATTCTTTGTAAAGGGCTCTGGAACGTCGTATGAGAGGTAAGTATTGCGGAGGTAACGGAGGACGGCTTGGAGAAGTAAGCTTGGTAGTAGGGATGTGTTTATTCCCGGCATTTTGAAGTGCTGTGTTGATAGTATCTAGTGTAGTATAAAGTGCTTCTTCGGTTTCTGGACTAGGAGTTTCCGCCAACGCAGTAGCTATATCAGTTCTATAAGCTTCCCAGTTTGCTTTATCGAAACGCAGGATACGTCGAGCAGTATGACTGGATAGGGTTTGAGAAGATTTTAAACATGTGATTGTTAACTTGATTGGTAAATGATCGCTACCCAGATTCCCCAGAACTGTAACATTACAGCGATTATGAAGGGAGGCAGAGGTAATCACAATGTCTGGGGTGGTTTGTGAGATGGGTCGTGTGTGCGCTGGAAGTTGATGAATGATGCCTGTCGTGTTTGTTTCAATGAAGTTAATGAACTGTTGTTTCTCTCGCTCTAGCCGATTATGAATGTTAATATCTGCCATAATGATATACTTACGGAAGTTATTGGAGGTATAATGAAAGACGTTAAGTGGGATAGGGTGACCTGGACGTATATAGATGGTTGCAAGAGTGACATACAGTTGGCGAAAATAGGTCGTGACTATAAGGTATTCCGGAAGTCGAAATGTGAGGAAATGTTGTCGGATGGCAAGAGTAATAGGATAGCCAATAGCTACGCCGCCATTTGCGCGTTGTGCTGGAACAGTGTTATCGTGACGTAGAAGTTGATACTGTGGTATCTTACAGCTTTGCTTGGATGTAAGATACGTTTCATTCAATAGAAATGCGTTAGCTTTTTCTTCAAGAATAAGATGCTCGAACAAAAGCTTGTGCGTTAGTAGCGATCGGATATTAAGAAATATAAACACAAGTTCCATGATCTCTTTATGCTTAGACTGCTGTTTCGAGGGGGGCAGCGTGGAAATAAACAGATTGTCCGGTGTACCTAGCATTGAGGTTAATATGAAAAACATTTCTGGCAGCATATTGGATTTGTTGAAGAACATGTGGCCTATCAAAGGGATGTATGTTTTGAAGAGCGATGGTTATGAAGGAGAGTAGGTGAGCTACAGTTACAGTTTGTTGCATTTGTGTAGGAGGCATTTGAGTTTGCTGTGTTGTATGAAGCCGAACTGGAACAACTAGACTTGGTTTTGTGCTGTCAGGTGCTGGGCGTGATTTACATTTAAAGCTGTATGTCGGATGACTCTCAGGACAGGCAGAGCAAACAGGTGGCGTTTTCAAATTTGTACACTGATTAGTAGCATGGGGATCAGAGCAATAACCACATTTCGAAGCTCTCTTACAATTAGCTGTAGGATGGTCGTTATATGTTTGACACCTCTCACATCGAATCGGTAAGGGTTGTGCAGTTCGAGAAGGTTCTACACGGTGGCGTTTCTTAAAGATGTATGCGCCGTTGGAGAGTAGTGTGTCAATCGCATCTTGCGAATTCGTTAGGACTCTCACCATGTAAGTCGGGCTTTGGTTATTGCGAATACGCATGCACTTATGGATGTCAATGCCTTCTAGCTTTAGTTCTTCCTCGACTTCGCCGTCTTGGATGATAGGGCCGACGCCACGGATAACTACAGGTAAGAAAGGTGCTTTCCTGGGCGGCGGAGGTTGTTTAGCAGTTGGTGGTTGTAGCTTTTCAAGCTTGGCTTGCTTGCCGAAAATCTCGTAAGAGAACTTATTGCGAATGATGGTTGCAAATCGAGGATCAGTAAATCGAATAATAATGCCATTCCGGGTTTTGATAATTTCCGATACAGCTTCCCTTCGAAGATATTTAGTGATCTGCTGGAGCAGAAGTTTTGGATTTCGCATATACTTTTTTTTTGGGGGGGGGGAAAGGAGAATAGGAATATTGACTTTTATCAATGCAATATGTTACTGGAAAATTATAGACTTCTCCTGCCTCTCAGAGGGTTACGCTCTCTCTGTGGCATGTGATTTTCTATAAAATGTAGTTATGAAAAGAATGGGATGGGCTAAGTGAGGTTAGTTATTAACATCGGTATTTGGGCATCGGTTTTGAAAAGGGCTATACCATCATTTTTTTAAAGACATTATTTATTTTCATTTATATTTTTATGATAAGGTACACAAAAGAAGTTAGTACAATGAAAATACCACATGTGAATATACAATGAAGGATAAATATATTAAATAAGGTAAGAAAATGATAAATACAGGTTATCACGTGAATAGCGAAATATAATTGAGAAGAAAATAGGTGTAAATGTGCAAGAATACCAATATAATGTGAGATAGTGCTTGTGTGAAAATGTACGATAATGAAAATGAAAGATGGGATGAAGTGCTGTCACATCACAAACAGATAGAAATTAGTCAGACAGATGCAGGTTAAATCTTCTGTCCCGGGGCGACTCGGGACTAATGATCACAGGGGGAAGCCCTTGTTAGTTGTGAGGATCTCTGTGTTAAGATGGAAAAACATTAGGAATATGAGCATGAATGACATAAATGGCATAAGTGTCGCGTTCTGCTACTGTGAGGTTTGAATTGCGGATATATAAGGAAATGAGTATATTCAATGGGGTATGCTTGTAACGAAATGCGGCATCAGTGAGAACATCAGTTCGAAGAATATCCAGGAAAAGTGGATGGCCCGTTTCGATTCGAGATGTAATGTACCGATTTCGAAGTTGTGCAATATGGTCTGTGATCTTCGGAAAGTCGATATATTCATACGTGAGCCACGTAGGATACGGAAGTTTAATTCGATGAGCGAGTCGAATAGCATGACGCTCCAATATGCAAAGTTTTTCGTAGAAGGAAGTAGAAGCATTGCACCAGGCCGTATGTCCGAAAGTGAGAATAGGTCTGAGAAACATCTTATAAGTATGGAGTAGGACATCGGGTTTGAGGCCCCAAGATGTGCCTGTAAGACGACGTAAAAGATTTAATCTAATAGTAGCCTTAGCTCGCAGTTTTTGCAACTGTGCATTCCAAGTCAATTTTGAATCGAAGACGACACCCAAGTACGTAGCAGTGTTGGTAGGGCGTACAAGATACCCATCGACAGTTACTCGCAAGAGAGATTTCGGTAGACTCTGGAACGTCTGTTAGGCGGTAGGAAGACCAGTGCTTGCGTTTTCTCATTGTTGATAGTTAAATGCCATTTCTGGCACCACTTGATGAAGTTATTGAGAGTTGTTTGTAGAGCACGGCTAATATTCTGGACAGTGCTGCCAAGTGCAAGAAAAGCTGTATCGTCTGCATATTGGAAAGTGAAAACATTACGTGGTACTGAAGGAATGTCAGAAGCGAATAGTATATATAATAATGGGCTGAGTGCAGATCCTTGTGGAACTCCAGTAAGTGGAAATATAGGCCAAGAGAGTGTATTACCAACTGCGACATACGCAATCCGATTTGTAATGAAAGAGTAGATTAACCTTAAATAGCAGATAGGAAGTTTGAATGACTGCAACTTTTTAATTAGACCATAGTGCCAAACTTTATCGAAAGCCTTCTCCAAGTCCATTAGTATAAGGCAGGAAGGAAAGCCTTTGTTAAACTGATTTGTAATTAAGGTGCTGAGACGTAGGAGTTGATCATGGATGGAGAATCTAGGCCGAAATCCTGCTTGATGAATAGGTAGGAGACTAATAGTTTCAAGGTATTTATGAAGTCGGCAGACGAGAATTTTTTCCAAGAGCTTGCTGAATGCAGAGGTGAGTTGAATTGGTCTGTATGAAGAAACAGAATGTACAGGATTATTTTGTTTATGAAACATGCAAACTTTTGATACTTTCCAGTCAGGAGGATAGAAACCAGAAATAGAAGAATGAAAGTATATATTGTTGCCAGGATGAGCAGAAATGAGTATGGAGCTTCTTTTATGTGTCGATAAGAGATATTGTCAATCCCAGGCGCTGTGTTCTTCTTCCTCTTTAATGCAGTATGGAGTTCATCTATAGTAATGGGTGCAGTGAGTGGATGCTCAGGATCAATGACATGATTTGCTGAAGGTTGTAAAGCGGGAATGCAAGAGAGATCGTTTCGTTCGGAGCGTTTAGAGGCCGCTGTTGGTGTAAAAACAGTCTGGAGCTGTGAAGCAAAGGCATTTGCTTTTTCTTCGTCGGAGAACAGAGGAATGCCATCTGCAACTAACGGATAGGTTATTGTGGTGTTCTTGCCAGTCAGTTGATTAAATCGCTTCCAGTAGTGAGATGGATGCGCTTCCTCGGATAAGGTGTTACATGTTTTGATCCAATTGCGGCGTTTATATGCAACAAGGTAGCTATGAACGGCTCGTTGCCATTGGCGATGCTGCCGAAGACATGCCTCATTCCCGGTTCGATAATATTCCCGAAGATGTTGACGGGCTTTCTGGATGAGCGTAAGATATGATGGTGGTAGGGCCGGTTTATGAGGCTGTACTTGCTGCGTCGGAATGTGATGATGGGCACTGGTTTGAATTGCTGTAGTAATAGTAGAAAGACAGGAAGCAAGTTCAGGTTCAGTAGTTGGAGACTTTATACTAGAAATAGAGTGCTCTAGATCTTCCCGGAAATGATGCCAACTTGCTTTATCATACCTCGGAACTAGGCGAGGTGCATGTACAGGGCGTGGGGGTTGTCCCCGAGTGAATGTTAATTTAACTGGATGGTGATCAATGCCAATGGAATCGAGTACTGCAAGTTGACAATCGTCAAGGAGATTCATAGAAGTAATGACGACATCCGGTGTAGTTTGACTGATAGGTCTGGTGTGTGCAGGCAAAACATGAAGATGGAGCTGAAGATCGTTACTTAAGTACTCCTGAAAGTCTGATTTTTCGCGATTAGTTCGACTATGGATATTAATGTCCGCCATGATTATAATATTTCGAAAATTGTTGGCTGTGTATCGGAAATATTCTAATGGTAGAGGTTGAAGTGGTCTGACATAGATTGTACTAAAATTGATAATGACTGATGGAAAGTATATGCTGAATAGTAGGTACTCCGGGAGATTAGCCAAAGCATGTGGAGTATATGCTCGAACTGGATACTTAGGAAAATATCCTAATGCTACTCCTCCTTGAGCCCGTAGAGCTTCATCTTGGAAGTCGCAGCGCTTTAGTTCATATCCAGGAATACCAGCAAGCATACTCGGTTTTAAGGCGGTTTCGTTTAAAGCAAGAACATTAATTTGTTCTTCTAGTAATAAAGCTTCTAGTAATAGTTTATGTTGACAAAAAGATCGAATATTAACAAAAAGAAAAGAGATCCCCATTATGAAGAAGACTTTGCAGAAGGTTTTAAACAGCGGTTTCCAGGGTTCCAATGTGAAAATGCACATAATTATTAGAGTAAGTTGCATGAAGATTAATGTTAAAAATTGATTTAGCAGCAGAAATGATGTGTTGAATAATAAGAGCTCGCTGGAAAGGAAAGATGTTTTGTAGCACTAGGCTAACGTAACGTATGAGGTCTTCGACAGTTAGCGGAGGTAATATTGATTGTGTAGGTGGTGTGGTTTTGTCGGCTGTTTTTAATGGGACAGTTAGTTCCGGATGCTCAGGTGTGGGTGCTGGTTTACCCTTACACCGATAACTATATGTAGGGTGAAGCCCACTGCCACATGTATTGCATTTTGGTGTTCCTTTTAAGTTGGGGCAGGTTTTAGTGTCATGAAGCCCAGAGCAGTAACCACATTTAGGTTGATTACGACAATTGGCCGTAGTGTGGTCATTATATAACTGACACTTTTCGCAACGAATTGGTAGTGGACCCTGCGTTCTAGATGGTTCGACGCGATGAATTTTCTTATATATGGGTGCACCAAATCTCAGAAGATAGTCAATAGAATCTTGCCGTTGCGATAGAATTCGTACCATATATGTTGGTCCATTATTATTGCGAATACGAATACACTTATCAACTGAAATCCCCTTTTGTGCTAATTCCTCTTGAATTTCTTCATCAGTTAAATCGGGGGAGACACCCCTAATGACAACCGACAGGTAAGGTGGCTTTCTAGGAGGTGGCTGCTGTTTCGGTCGCTTATCGGTGAGTTTGGTAAGCTTAGCTTTCTTGCCAAAAATTTCGTAAGAAGCTTTATTTCGGACCGTGATACCAACATTCGGATCTTTAGACTTCAAGATATAGCCATTTTTGGTTTTGACGATTTCAACTAGGGTTTCACGAACCCGAGGAACATACTTTACGATTTGCAGAAAAATCATTTTAGGGTTTGTGTACTTAGCATCAAAATCTGTAAGAATGTAATGAAGGAGAGTGGCGTGAGATGAAATAGTAGTAGATACAGCAGACGATGCACCTGTATGTTGTCGTTGATCGACTTCGATGTCCATTGATGCTACTGGTGATTGAGACCTGATGCGTTTCGCAGATTGCGTAGATTCGTTAGATGGATGCCTATCTCGCGATACAGTAATTGGTTCATGCCCCCAAGAAAAGTGTCGGGTACGGGTGCGACTGGATTGACCGATGTGTGCAGGTTGCGATAATGAAGTACTGGGAATAGGAGATATCGGTGGTAAGCCCGAGTGTCTGCCGAGATTCGTTTGTCCAGTGATATTGCCAGAGTCTGCCATCGTGATGATACAGCCTAGGGCCGTAGCCCAAATGAAGGTGAAAATGAAAAAGATGATGAAATGAAGTTCAAAAGACAAGGTGCCCTCCGAAAGTGAAAACTTCCGTCAACCCTCTGAGTGCCGTATGTGTGCCGTGCTCACAAATGCGTATTTCAACACTTGGTCCTCGCTAGCACATTAACTAACACAGGAGAGGTTAGACTCCTTGATTCAGTATGCATATACTTTTATTATATTATTTATTTTTTTATTTTTTTTAAAGTTAGCTAGCTATGGTGTAGCTAGCACCCATTGCGAGGGCTACACCCTCTATTAGGGAAAGAGATTTAACATATTTGTGTCGGAAAAAGAAATATTTTCTGTTGGGCAAAGAGACATTTATGAACTGTATTAAACCGCCATAAGTTTTTTTTAATTATTTATTTATTTTATTATATTATACGTGAGGAGGTCCTGTTAGTGACAAGCGGGTTTACTGTGCATGATATGAAGGTGAGATATGGGCCGGTACGTGTGATGTGCTGAGGATACTGATGATGTTATAGTCCGGATGATTTGGAGGTACGGTATATTTATATAATGCGAAAAGCAGTGAGAGAGGTGTAGACGTGTGGTGATGGCTGTGAGTGTAGGGAGCGTCGCTGTAAACGGTTTCAAAAAATAAAGCGTGTTCGTTGTCATACCGTTGAGTTATATATTTAATACGAAGAGCTTCAATATGATAAAGTAGGTGAGGAAATGTGATGCGGTCGTACAATTCACGGGTTGGACTTGGTAATTTAATGCGGTAGGCTAGGCGGAGAGCATGTCGTTCCATTATTAACAGCTTTTCGTAATGTTTTGCGCTTGCTGATATCCAGGAGCTAAAACCATATGTAAGTACGGGACGGAGGAAGACCTTGTAGGTGTTGATAAGCGTAGAAGAATGGAGACCCCACGTTGTACCTATGAGACATTTAAGTAAATTTAATCTATTTTTGGCTTTGCTTACAACGGTAGCGAGGTGTGGACGCCATGTAAGATGATGATCAAATGTTATACCCAAGTATTTCACTGTCTTTGAGTGCTGTATGGCAGCATCATTGACGGTAAGGGCAAGACGAGCTGGGTTTCGATGAACTCGTGATCGACGTTTTGGAGGAATAAAGACTATGGCCTGAGTTTTGGTAGCGTTTATTGTTAAGCGCCACGTCCGACACCAATCGCTAAAGCGACGGATAGCTTCATTCATCGCAGTGTTTATTTGAGAGATAGTCTTTGTTAACGCCAGGAAAGCCGTGTCATCGGCGTATTGAAATGTATGAATATTTTGCGGTAAGGACGGCATGTCAGCGACATAAAGCAGATACAGCAGTGGGGACAAGGCAGAGCCTTGCGGAACGCCGCTATGAAGAAAAACAGGATAAGAGACACTGTCATTGACGTAAATGTAAGCCAGGCGGTTTGAGAGAAAATTAAAAATGAAGCGGATGTACGTGATTGGAAGACGGAAAGACAGAAGCTTGAATAAAAGTTCCAGGTGCCATACTTTATCAAATGCCTTTTCGAGATCGAATAAAACTAAACAGGCAGGCTTGGAAGAATTGTAATGATTAGTGATCATGTTGGTGAGGCGAAGTAACTGATCGTTAATACTATATCCTGGTCGGAAACCAGCTTGATGTAAAGGTAGCAAATTTTTCGCTGTTAAGTGAGTGTGAAGTCTTTTGACAAGGATGCGTTCCAATATTTTACTGAAAGTCGGAGTTAATTGTATGGGCCTGTAAGATGATACGGAATTTAGTGGTTTGTGTGGCTTAGCAAACATGAGTGTTTTGGAAGTCTTCCACTGAGGGGGAAGATAACCTGTGCGGAGAATAAACGTAAATATAGTTGCTAAAAGGTGTAGTAAGGCGAGAGGCGCTTCTTTGACATGACGATAAGTGATTGAGTCCAGACCAGGGGCAGTATTGCGCTTGCGAGCCGTGACGGAGTTGATATCTGTTACAGTGATAGGCGTAGTAAGAGGATGTGCGGGTAAAACATGAGACGTGCTGGGTTGAAGTTCTGGTGAATTTATGTTAAAGGTATGTGTGGGATGCCTGCGAGGAATGGCTGCTTCAGACGGAGTGAAAATAGATTGTAGATAGGTTGCGAAGGCGTCTGCTTTTTCTTTATCTGTGTGAAGAGGATTTTCATTCTCTAGAAGAGGATAGGTAGTGTGGGTCTTGCGACCAGTGAGCATGTTGAAACGGTTCCAGTATCTGGATGGGTGTGCATCGTCTGCCAAATTATTGCAAGCTTTTATCCATTGACGGAGTTTATATGCTTTAACATAATTGTGAACTGTGCGTTGAAATTGACGATGTAAGTGCAATGACTCTAGATTTCCTGTACGTTTGTAATCTTTGTAGAGCGCTCGTGAACGTCTGATAAGTGGTAAATAATGGGGTGGGAGCGTTGGGCGATAACTATGGGATGTACTAGTCGGAATAAAACGGCTGGTAGCGTCATGGAGCGCTGTAGTTATTCTATCCAAAGAATTATGAAGATCTTCCTCCGTTTCTGATAAAGTTGAGTTTGCAAAAATGCTACTGAGGTAATTTCGATATCCTGGCCAGTCGGCTTTGTCGAAGCGCAATGTGGTACGAGTGACAGGAGGTAAGTGGGGTGCTGGACGGTGTGAAGAAGTGAGTGATAATTTAACGGGAACATGATCACTACCAAGAGGGTCGAGTACTGTGAGAGTACACCGTGCAGAGATACTTGCTGAAGTAATGACAACGTCTGGAGTGGTATCCGAGATCGGTCGGGTAGAATGAGGCAGGATATGGAATGTGCCGGATGTTTCGGTTGCAATGAAATCTAGAAATTCTTCCTTTTGGCGGGCTGTTCGACTGTGAAAATTTATGTCTGCCATAATGATGTAGGTGCGGAAAGTGTCTGAGATATACTGAAAAAAATTTAGAGGTATGGCATGACCAGGGCGGATGTAAATGGTAGCCAAAGTGACATATATATCTTTGTAGTATAGAGTGGTAATGATGTATTCCGGGATGTTTGGTATTGACAGTAAATGTTGGCGATAGGCGATTGATGGAGAAAACCCAAGGGCGACTCCGCCATTTGCACGGCACATGGGTATGGTTGTATCATGTCTGAGCAGTGTGTATCGTGAAAACTTGCAGCTTTGTTTAGGCTTCAGATGAGTTTCGTTAAGGAGAAATGCATTGACTTGTTCTTCTAGTAGCAGTTGTTCAAACAGTGGTTTATGTGATTGAAGAGACCGGATATTAAGAAACAGAAATATTAAAGCCATAATGATCGATATACAGTAAGTGAGGTTTTTAAGAGCTAGGTGGAACCGCAGTAGCATGGAAATAAGCATACGGACCTGAATATGTAGCATTTAATGTGACGTTTAGAGTTGCCTGAGCTGCAAGTTGGATTTGTTGGAGTACATATTGTGTTTGAAATGGATGAATGTTTTGCAGTGCTACGGTGAAAAATGCAAGAAGTTGTTCGATTGTGATAGGTTGATATACTGAAGTGATAGGCGGAGATTCAGATTTACTTTCGGGCGTTCTGATAGGCACCACAAGTTCTGGTTTAGTCTCGTCCACTGGTGGCCTGGCTTTGCATTTGTAACTGAACGTAGGGTGTTGTTCAGGACATGTGGTACATTTAGGCGGTTGGTGGGTATTTGGACAGACCTTAGTGAAGTGAGACCCGGAGCAAAAGCCACACGTTGGTTGATTTGGACATTTTGATGTTGGATGCGAATTATATTTTTGACACTTTTCGCATCGGAGCGGGAGAGGTTGTGGAGTGCGAGATGCCTCGACCCGGTGTCGACGTTTGAAGATAAATGCCCCTGAAGTTAGAAGTTCATCGATAGTTTCTTGGTGCGAAGTAAGAACACGCATCATATATGTCGGGCCCATATTATTCTTAATGCGGATGCATTTCGTAATGACATGGCCTTCCTGTTTGAGCTCGTCGGCAACTTCTTCGTCTGTGATCGACGGGTCCACACCACGTATAACTACAGACAAGGTAGGCGATTTTCGTGGTGGTGGTGGCTGTTTGGCTCTTTTGTCGGCTAATCGTGCCATAGTGGCTGTTTTGCCAAAGACTTCATAGCTGCAGCGGTTTAGAATTTTATAGGCCAGTTTCTCATCTGTGGATTTTATGATGATGCCATTGCGAGTGGGTATTAGTTCAGAAATTGACGTACGAGGTACGTACTTACAGAATTGCTGGAGCAGATTTTTGAGATTGGCGAATTTAGGATCAAACTGTTGAAGGATAAAGTTGTATAACGGTGGACGTTGCGGTGTTTGTAATGGGGGAAATTGCCGGTCGTCTCCTAGATCTATCTGAAGTTCAGATTCAGAATCGCTAATTGTGTGTGCTATCTTTGATGGCTGGGACAGAGGTTGTCGTGAAAGAGCTGGTGAACGTGAGCGAGATCGAGATCCAGATGGAGATCGACTAGTGCCTTGAGCACGTTTGTGGCTTTCCCTGCGTTGTCTGTCAAGAGCAGCAGCGTCAGCCGGACCTGGGATGATCTGTGGTAATCCGCAATGCTGATATGAGGGTTGTGTAGGAGAAGCCATGGTACTGAGTTAGGAAAACGAATTCGTTTGCCGATAGATATGCCAAGGTCGTCAACTGTGTACAGGTATCTCTGCCTCCAAAGAGGAGAGTATCAAATAAATCTAGAAGCCAAAAACAATAGCAAGTGTCGTCAACTATTAGGATCAATTTAGTATTTTTGCCTCCGTGGAGGCTTATAATCAATTCGACGGTTGTTTCCTTGGACCTCGAGGAGGCAAGTAATCCAACCGTATACAGAAGATCGCGAGTAAAATCAAACAATGGGGATGGAAACACCAGAGGACTAGTTTATTTTTCTCCGCCAGCAACGGATACCCTATTTTTTTTACCTGGTTAGAGATTCCAGGTGGCCAGTTCGCATATACTTGCCAAGGAAAAGTACAAAAAAGAAAAGATTTCCT
This sequence comes from Thermobia domestica, assembly GCF_964235325.1. Classification (NCBI taxonomy): domain Eukaryota; kingdom Metazoa; phylum Arthropoda; class Insecta; order Zygentoma; family Lepismatidae; genus Thermobia; species Thermobia domestica. Next base: position 192,660,273 of record NC_137457.1, read on the forward strand.
CAAACATATTGGGAATGTATTGCCGATTGTAAATATTGCGTAAAATAGCTGAAAGTTTGTTTTGCAATGAACAAAGAGTAATGAAGCATTTAAAATACAACAAATTCTTGTATTTTAGTACACGAAATTTTTTTGTAGACAGTTTAGGAAACTCTCATGAAGCAATTGAAACTAAGAGCCATCTGTTAGCCATCAACTAATTAGTCTGTTCAGAGAACATATTTCTAGAAAAAAAATCTGATTCAGAGTACAAGACTAGTAGTAGTAGTAATAATACTACTAATACAATTGCATTTTAATAACACAAATAGTAAAGGACTAATCTAATACTTATATAAAGATTGATATTAGTATTATATACTAATATTAATATATAATACTAATCTAATACTCAAATATACCACGGGTCAGAAATGACCCATGATATGCATACTACGTATATAAATATATAAAATAATATGTTAAAAATAAAAGCAAACCAAGAAACTTAAGTACATTATTTTTATATAGTAAACAAACCAATAGAAGATGTCACAAAGAACAGCTACTATCCCACAAATATTACAGACAAAAAAGTATATATAAATTGCTGCTTGGTCATTTTTGACCCATGTGTTGCGTTCTAGGGTTAATATAAACATTTCTTTTATTATTACACCTACTGTTACCATCTTGTTTCATCAGATGTAGTTATACTCTTACATTCACATAACAATCTTTTGTGATACATTTTTGATAAAGACGCTAATGTTTCTTCTTCCACTTCAAGTTTCTCCGATTTAGTAGTGGAAACTGTCAAAAATTATTATTGATTTCACACTACATACATTTGAGGAATATTGTTGTGCTGATTCCATGCTTCTTAATCACTATGAGAGGAAAAATTTAACTTTTTCTTGCATTTGTTCATACAGACTAAATTCACGTTCCCCCATAGACGGTTATGAGCACAATGGTGATTGTATATAATTAAGAATTTCATTTTGAATTAAAATCACTTTTGTGGCACGTTACAGATCACTAACGGAATTGTAAACAAGATAAAACACCCCTTCGAAAGACGACTTTTATCAGAGGTAAGAATACACAGTGTTGCATAAGTAAAATATACCTTTGTAAGAGGTGCATAAACCTTTTATATCATTATAACCCCACTTAAAACTACAACTGTATTTGGTGTTGTATCTATAAGTAACTTAAAAATTGCTTTGCACATTGTACGAAGCAGATCACCTAGTTCCATTCTTGGAGTCGTAATGTTACAATGAAGAAGTCCAGTTTAAAACTAGCATTATAAACACAAGTTAATTATCCTTCTGTTTTTCTTCTTATTCATTTACATCGTTTTAACATAAACGTAATGCAAAAATAACCAGGAAATATATTCGTCTAAAAACAAATGTCATATGGCGTGTCTTGGTTCACTAAATATGTACATATTCACAAGCTATCGTTGTTGAGTCGTTAGAGATTTCTGAAAGAAATATTGGATTGCCAGCAGAGACTGGAAAACTCATATGTTTAATTTGTTACATATTCCTTGAATTTTTATATAGTAAAAAGTATGAATATTCAATCATTCATTTACGTAGAAGTACTCTTTTTCTCTGTAGACGGAAGTTCTGTCTAATAAAAAATACACCAAGTTTCCTATGACGAAATTATTTTTTTAAAGAATATATTATATGACTGTTTACTTGACATATATGATCGATAATAATAGTATTGGTTCCATTTTAATATAAAAATTCTTTGTTCGAGTTAGTCGTTAAATAAATTGTACTTGCACTGCAATTTCACTGCACACATTGTGCCACCCTGAATAATACCGATAAATGTAACTGAATAAGGTTATAATGATATGTTTTAAATTACAAAGTAATCGTAAAATATTGGCTTTTCTACACCTTCTTAGTTAGCAACAATACATTAAAAGGGATGTTTCCAGGTCGTATCTATTTAATGACTATGATGATGGTGTCTTTGAAAGATGTATTTGTAGAGGAGCAACTTACATTTCTCTTTTTCTTTCATTTCTAACACAGTACCCATATGGTACGTTGGCATACGAAATTAAAGTCGTTTAGAAAAATTAACGATATACACTTTTCTTTGCTATGTGTTAATGATCATTCATTCCATATGCTTTATCATTTAGGATCTTGACTTCTAACTTTCGAAATACATCTTCATAATCTGCGTTTTATTTAGAAGAACTATCACCATCATCAACACATCACGTTAACTTAGGCTAAAGCCTTGCATTTTACATACTTGGTACTACTTTTGCACGTAAAACATAAATTCTTCGGTACAAATCTCTCAAATCCCCAATATATGTATTCTTATCATAGTCTTTAAAGTGATTTATCAACTTTCCTTAAATAATCTCCACGTGGAATCGTACATACTCTAGGTTTCCTGAAAATCACTAACAAGGCATCAGAACACAATTCTCTTTCCCCTAAGTGACCTCAATGATTGTAAAACTCAAGACATGCATTTGTGGTAGTGTACGCTGCACTAAGTACTTTTACTGTTGAAGGTTATCAACATCATCGGTGTACTGCTATATATATGTTAATGACCTATACCGACAAACTGTCAGAGGGAACTTTTTACATCAAAATAAGAGAAAAAAATTCATATAGACCTATGGCGAATAGTGCATAGTTTCAGAGCTATCGCTGTCCAAAATCGCAAAAAGCCAAAATCAAAAGGAACTATTTCGAATTCCAGAATCTGCGGATGGTGGTTCCTATCATCGTAAAGGAAGCCACGTATACACGGTCCAAAAGTGCGCTTTTCGTCACTTTTCATAGCTATACATCGTATTCCCTACAGGCTGTAATTTTAGATATACTCTCAATAGAGTTTTCAGATATACTCCGATTTCAAGGAGGTTTCAAAGCAGGCAGAAGGTAAGCTTTGACAACAATGGACATCCAATGCTTCGGAGGGAAATCGGAAGTGTTATGAACCTGGAGCTCTATGTTTTCTTGTGTTCTGAATAATGTGTGATGCGAGGGTTTCGTCACGGCATATTTCACGTTTTCTTCACTTATAAGCGTGAAGGAAAACATTGCAGCATGTGTTTTCCTGAGTACGAAAAACCGTGCTGCTGGCGATCCTTAACACTTCCGACATCGCGCAAAAGGATTCCTGTTCGCTGCTATCAATGCTTATCTTTTGCCTACTTTGCACAAAACATAAAGCATATCTCAATATTCGCTTGATGGCATGTATGGGAATTTCTCCTGGTATGGAATATACTGTGCACATACTCAAAAATAATGAAATATGCATTTTTGGACTTCGTATGCGTGACTTTCTTTAAGCTGATAAGGTCCACAATCCACAATTTCTGGAATTCGAAATAGGACCTGTTGAAATTTGGCATTTTCGAACTTTGGACAACCCTATATCTGAAACTATGTATTTTCCCCACAGGTCAATACAAACTTTTCTCTTGTTTTGATGTATGATAAATTAGCATAACATTATGTTGAAGTTTATCAAATAGTACTAGTAAAGTCTGACATTAAATATATATATAATGTAAACCACAATGTGTACAATGTGTACCACAATGTAAAGAAACATAATATTTAATTGGATTTTAAAATTTGTATAAAACAGGCAATGTATGAAGTGGAGGCAGTTTGAATATTCTTTAGGATTCATAATCCAATGGAAAATTTAGAGTGCCTTGACTTCTACAATGCAAATGACCGGCTATGACTTCTAGAACTAGGAAGACTCAGAAAGAATGTGCAAGAATGTTGACATGACGGAAAAATCATATAAATACTACCGGATTCTCTTCCGGGTAGGAGAAGTTCTATTTTGACGCCGAAACTCTGCGAGTCAAATTATTCATAATTAGTTTCTGTCACTCCGTCATTCTGTCCATCAGAGGTTCTGCTCGTCATCGTTATCAAAAGTAAGTGATTATGCATTGTCTTCTCTAGTCTTTAAGTCATACCAGTCCACATCATGCTCTGTAGTTTTTCCAGTCATTCAAGATCAATTCATTAAATTCTTGTTCTAAATTATTTCTGTGTTGTCGAATTTTATCTTTGAAATTCTACTCCCATGTTTCTAATTCTGAGCTACGCTATCTACGCCCCCAAGACTTGCATTAGTTTAAATTACTTCTTGGAGGAACTGGGTGGATGTTAAGGCCATTCAGTAGTTTTCATGTATGAGAATTGTTTGGGGTTTGCGACCCAGACAAGAGGTCTCCGTTCGACATGCCTCCAGAAGTTTCTAACTGCCTTTGACGTCACAAAACCGGTCACGTTTGAGGTAGATTGCAAACCTATTTTTAAGGTTTTAGCATGGTGGAGTGCGCGGTCTTTTGGATAGTGTTACAAGCTATTTTGTATGTTGAAATTCACTGTTCAAATTGATTTCGGTATTGTAATGTTTCTCCAAACGCGGGAGTGTGCAATCATATTTCAAAGTGTATTTAAACGTTTTAGAATTTAAGTGCTAAGGTTGTATTTAAGGTGGTTTAGGAATTTAAGGTTATATTACATAGAGTACAATGTTATATTAGTTATTTAAGTTAAAAGATTATTTTTCTTGCCTTATTTTGCTCATGCCCATTGATGAGTTAACAGAATTGTTAGATGACATACATTTACATGTAGTGAAATTAAAGAAAAAGTCAGCGCAAACGCAAACAAGATTTCCACATAAATATAATACTAGGCTAAACAGCAAAATGAATCAAGGAACGAATACAGAAACTCCGGCAAACAATTCGGTTAAGGTTGAGATTGCTCGAGATTTGTTGCCTATTCCGAGGTTCGATGTCAAAAGTGGTGATGATATACGTTTATTTATGGAAGAATATGATGACGTATGTAGGATCAATGGTTGGGACGAAACTAAGAAAAAGGAAATGTTACCGTTAGCATTTACAGGGCAATTTAGAAAAAGGTTACGGGTATTTTTACAGAGACAAAGTGAAGAGCCACAATCTTATGACAATTTAAAGACACTTATTTTTAAGGAATTTGGTAGATCTACACTAGGTTTAGACATAGAAGATCAATTGCGAGAAAGAATACAAAAACCTGATGAACCAGTTACGAACTTTGTGTATGACATGCTTTTGCTGATTCAGAGATTTGATGACAAGTTGTCAGAGGAAAGGGTGATTGCTCTTATAGCCTCTGCATTACAACCTTATTATTTAGAGCGCATTGGAGTATATGAATTTACAACTGTAGAAGAAATGTTAGGTGTTTTAGTTAAGCTTGAGAAAAATAAAGCCCGTGTACAGAGAAGGGAAAAACGCGAACGTAATACTTCCGTTACGAAACAATCTTGGAAGTCCGTACTTCCAAAGTTGAAAACTTCATTAACAGCAGATTCTTCAGAGGTCGAGTCAGATAGTGAAGTAGAGGTGAAACCGCTGAACAATCAGGAAAAAAGGAAGAAAAAGAAAAAGTTAGTTAAGCAGGAGGCTAGTGAACCGAAAGTGCAGAGTCAATCAAGTACTCAGGCACAAAGTCCAGTTAGCTCCGATCAATTGCAGTCGTTAGAGAAAAAGTTAGAGAAATTAACTTTACAGATTAGTCAGCAACAATCTGATCAGAATAACAGTAATAGTAGTAATAAAAACAATGGTAATAAAAACAGACAGAATTTTCAAGGAAAAGGGAATAACATTTTCAGACAAAATAGAGGAAATCAGAATCATAACTCTAGTCAAAGAGGAAATTTTAGAGGTCGATTCCGTGGTAACTATAGAAATTTTAGAGGCCAGTCGAGAAATCAATTTTATCCTAGAGGTAATTTTCATAATTACCAGTTCCAAACACCTATGTATGGTAGTAATTATCAACATTATCCGACTCAGGCACAAACACATCCCATTTGTTCTGTTTGTGGTCATGGTTTTCACACAGAGGATACATGTTTATTGCGGAAGCAGTCTTTAAACGCGTAATGTCTGTAAATGTGGGAGGTACATTTACAGATAACGCAGTATTCGGGAACAAGGGTCACGTTGTAAAATCCTCCATTACCACTCAAAACAATATGATTTTAATGCCAATACTAATAGAAGATAAGAATGCTCATGCTGTGTTAGATTCTGCTTCACAGATATCAATAATTAGAGAAGATTTAGTTTCACCAAAGGCTAAGATTTTGAATATTGATACACGCATAAAAGGAATTACTCAAAATTCTCTTTTGATAAATAAAATAGCAATTGTTCGTTTTAAGATTAATGGGAGAACATTTCATCATGCTTTTCGCGTGCTAAACAATTTTTCCCAAGACATGTTGTTAGGGAATGACTTTTTAGTATCCCAGAGAGCACAAATAGACTTGAATAGAAATGTTTTGTTGCTACGTAGATTTGGAAAACCTCCTAGGTTTGCTATAAGTGATAACAGAGATATTTCAAAGGAATTATCACCACAGGCTAATAATTTAGTTTGTAATAGTATGAACCCTGCGTTTGTTTTGGTTAATGATGTTACTATTCCGCCTCGAACGAAACAATTTGTTGAAGTAAAATTAGCGAATTCAAAGACAGGAAAAGAATGGTTACTTGAACCAAACAAATCGTTACAAGACAAGACAGGAATTTTGATTCCTAGGACAGTTTTATCTCCCAAACAACACTTTGTACAAGTTATTAATCCTTTTGTGTCTTCAATTTCGTTAGCGAAAAATGAGATTTTAGGGTATGCCGAAGATTTGGCATATTTAAGTGATTTTCAATGTTTTAATGTACAGTCAGAGGATGTAGATTCAGAACAGTTGTTGAAAGATCAGAAAATGTTTGATAGTACAAAACTAGATGTTGGTACAGAGGTTAAACCTGAGATTAGAGAACAATTGATTGATTTATGCTATAGGTATGCCGACGTGTTTGCTTGGTCAGAGGATTCTATAGGGAGAATTAAGAATTATGAGCATGTAATAGAATTAAAAACACAGGTTCCTTTCTATAGAAGACAGTATCCCATTCCTGCGGCCCTTAGACCACAAATTAGAGAACAAATCAATCTTCTTTTAGACCAAAAAGTTATTGAATATAGTGAAAGCCCATATAACTCGCCCGTGCTGTTTGTAAAGAAGAAAAATGGAGATTTACGTCTATGTTTGGACTCGCGTCTCCTTAACTCTCACGCAGTGTTACAATCCGTCTCTTTACCACCAATACATGACATTTTATCTACTATAGGAGGAAGACTGTACTATTGTTCGTTAGATATCAAGAATGCATTTCATTGTGTTCCTTTGGCAGAACAATCTAGACCTTATACAGCTTTTAATTTGCCTCAAATCGGGTCATTTCGTTATCGTTCAATTCCCCAAGGTTTCTTAAATTCTCCAGCAATATTTAGTAGAATTATGTCTATGTGTTTAGCGAACGTTTATCCTGAACATGTGATGTGTTATATGGATGATGTCCTGATTTCAAGCAATTCTCAGGAGCAAATGGTTGAGATTTTAGAAAAAGTGTTTCAAAGATTACGTAATGTAGGTCTGAAGCTTTCTGTTGAGAAATGTAAGTTTATCCACGATAAAGTAATAGCGTTAGGACATGAATTATCCAGGTTTGGTTACAAAATTTCGGACAAGATCATTAATTCAATCAAAACATTTCAGACACCAACATCAACTAAAAAATTAAAATCATTTTTGGGACTTACGAATTATGTTAGGAAATTCGTCAAGGATTATGCCGAAATAGTGGACCCTCTTCAAAAACTGACGAGAAAAAATGTGAAATTTCATTGGACAGACGAACACCAGAGAAGTTTTGATAGGTTAAAATCAGAATTGATGAAGACACCCATACTGAAGCCGTACGATGCGAAGAAACCTCTAGCTTTGTACACAGATGCTTCCCGAAAATCTGTGAGTGGAATTTTGATGCAATGCGATGAAGATAAGAAGTGGTATCCAATAGCCTACTACAGCAGGAATTTGCGAGACAGTGAGAAGAATTTGGACATTTATTCTTTAGAGTTACTCGCAGTGCTAAGTGCATTCAAAGCGCTTAGAGTATTTTTAATTGGTCGAGAGTTCAAATTGCTTTGTGACAATAGGTCAATTACCTACTTGAAAAATACTCCTAACCTACCATCGAAGTTAGCGAGATGGCAACTACAGCTAGCAGAATATCAGTATATTCCTATTCATGTTAAGTCTTCAGACAATGTGGCAGATGTACTTTCCAGGGAAACAAATAATCAACCAACAAAAGAGGACTTCGATGTTGAAGACCTGAATACATTCATTTCATTCAAGGAGGACGTTGATGTCGGCAAACTTCAGAGGGAGGACTCTTTTTGCGGTCCAATCATCCGAGTTTTGGAAGGAGAAGAACCGAAGGACGCGAAGACGGAAAGACAATCGTACTACTTTGAGATCAAGGATGGACGCCTTTTTCGTAAACAAAAACATCCTGGAGGAATTAATTATTTATTATGTATTCCTTCTTCTTTGAGAGACTATGTTTTTGACTGTGTTCATTCTTCTAATCTAGGAGGGGGACATCTAAGTTTTTCAAAAACGTATTCAGCCGCAGTTAAGAAAGTTTACATGCCAGCCTTAAAGCAGTACATACAGAAACGTTGTCAGCAGTGTATATCTTGTCAGGTGAACAAACGAAGATCTGGTCGAACACCTCTACATCCACAAACCTATCCAGCATACTCTGCTATGAGTACAATAGTGATCGACGAGTGTGGGCCTTTTCCCTTATCGGCTACACACAGACATAAATACATTTTAACAATGGTGGATGCTTGTACAAGATATTTGGTGACTAAAAGTCTTCCTGACATTACGGCAGAAACGATAACTAATGCCATTTATGAGGAAATAATTCTCAAGTTTGGTATTCCTCAATTAATTTACTTAGATAGATTGACATCTCACAAATCGAAGATCATGGAAGAAATGGCAGAACGATTCAACATCAAGTTGAAATTTGCGAATACAGCTAGTAGCTATACCATTGGATTAGCTGAGAAATTTAACGACAAAATACAAACATGCCTTCGGCATTTTGTAAACAAGAAATCAAATGACTGGGACACGGCTTTGGCAAATATAACATTTTGTATTAATACCCACAAACATGAAGGTACCCGTTTTTCGCCTTTTTACCTTCTTTTTGGGTTTGAAGCGAGAACGATGTTGGATGCGAAGTTAGATCTTCCATGCAAGTTCGTGGAGAACGAAGTCCGAATCAAGAATGTACAGGATGCGAGGGAGATTGCAGCGAAAAATCTTTCTAAGAGATTTGAGTCGCAGAAACAATACTTTCAGAGAAAGTACTCCGATCAAAAATTTTATTTAGGACAGAAAGTCCTAATCCAAGATGTTAACCCGCAGAAAGGAGTTCCGGCTTGCTTTGGAAACAAATTTAGGACGCAAGGGACAATTGTTGAAAAATTGAATGAAAATTCGTATCGAATTCGCTATCGAAATTCGAAAAAGGAAGAAGTCGAGGATTCATTTGACATTAGAAGACTACGACCGTTTTACGAAGATTCCAATTGCCAAATGGGAACGTTAGTGTAAAAAAAAAAAGTTTATGAAATATAACATTATTTAGTATAGGCATTAACTGGTGGTGGACTATCTTATTATTTTGCGTTTTGATATGCTTCAGCGAATTCTGGACGCTGAACCTCAACCAAGTCCAGACAATCGACGGAAGTTAACATAGAAATATGTTAACATTTTCTAAATTTCAATATCAAAACGTAATTTAATAATTTTCAATTGTGTCGTTTTCTATTCTATCCTTTTGGGTTAGATTAGGAATTATGGATTTTTCTTCCACACTTAGAGAAACGAATCAACATTAGAGAAAAAAAAATGATCCTGTAAAGTAAATATTAGATTAGAGAACATCCTATAAATAAATTTTAAATCTGAGATTTCATTTTCAACAAGCCGCTTAGTGGAAATTTTTATTCATTTCAGATGAATTGGATTTCCATGACTCTGATTCTTGTATGGTCCATGAGTAGCTACTGTGAGCTAAATCTTGACCCTCAGCAACAAATAACTTTAGCAGAACTAGGCATTGCTATTTCGCAAGCAGGCTTTGCAGTTCATGATGCAGAGAACATCTATACTACACTTCGGATTCATTTGGATATTAATTTTACGTTACCACACAATGATAGTTGTACAGATTGGACTCAATTCAGGCAAGAATTATTGGAACATGAAAGAGAATTTTTTGCAGAAATTAGAGACGTTATACCATGTGCTTTCCAATTTTCGAACAATTCAGTTCATTGTGTACCTAAACAACGTAATCGTAGATCAATTGTATCTTGGATACTTGGTCTTACATCTTTAGGTCTTTCAGGTTATAATTTTTATCAAACCAGTCAATTAAAGGCATCTGTAAATGCGTTACAGGAACATGATCATTTGCTAACAACAGAAGTTCAAAATCTCAAGAAAGCTTTTAATCATGAAGTTAAAATTGTACAGAATGTAGCCTTAACAGTCAAACACACTATGCTGAAAATGAAATCACAGATAGAAGAAGGATTTTGTAAAGTAGTTAGCATAGAAAACTATTTGCTTGCAATGTTTACGTACTATCAATCACAGCAAAGGATTATGAAAATGATATCTGATATTCTTCAAAATAGAGTGACTCACGAAATATTAAATTCAAAGCAAGTTTTAAGTTTAGTTAAAAACCATGCAATTTTAAAAGATACTTTGTATGTCCATGATATAGGTTTATTTTATTCAATTTCATCTGTATTTTTGGTTAACTTCAATTTTGAAACACTGAATGTAGATTTAGTTTTGAAAACACCAGTAGTAACACCAAACAAAATTTCAAAATTGTTTCAAGTTTCCAATTTAGGAATTTTACATTCTGATAAGCTTGTGAAATATAATATTCCAGAACAGGTATATGAAAGCGACAACAAATTCATGGAAATCAATAAGTTGTTATGTAAATGGCATTCATTTTTATTTTTATGCGAGACGTCTAGTTTACGAGTCACTTCCCCATCGAAATGTTTAACGAACATGGTTTTCAATAAATCATTTACTAATTGCGAAGTTCAAACTATTTCACATAAGTTTGAGTATAGTCATCTTTATACTCCTGCAGGATTATTAGTTAATTCTCTAATACCAGGACACATTACAAAAAGAACATCTCATAATGTTCTTCATACTGAACCATTAGTCTATGGTAACAACAAAACACAATTCATTTTGTATGAAAACTTTGAAAACATTTTTATAAAACACACTGTATTACCCTCAAGGCAAACTATTAATGTGGTCAACACGAATGTTGTTTTGACAATAAATATCTCAGCTCCACATTTAAATGTAACGTATGCAATTAAATCTTTAGATCAAATCAGTGCTGAATTAGAATCACTCAAACTTAATGAAAATAGTTTGCATATGCTACATTTTGACAACTTGCATAGCATTTTTTCAATTGTAATCCCGATTATGTTAGTTTTGTTTCTTGCTCTATTGTTGTATTTATTTCTTAAATTGAGAAAACTAGAGAAAAATTACGCTAACTCACATGCAAACAATCTTGAAGGTAGTAATCATTGAACTACTTACCGAACTATGTATATTTATTTTATCCTTATCAATATATTTATGTATTTAAGTTTATTATGTATATCAGTATAACAGCATACATACCTGGAAAATATATTAAAAAAAAAAAAAAGAGAAACAAAATATTAGTTTTCTTTTACTTAAATATTTCCAAATATTAGTAGAAATAAGTTAGTAGTGTAAGTTAATAGAGATAGTTCATAGGAATGTGGGCACTGTACCTTGCATGACGCACAAGTACACTTCCACATCTCATTCCAATGTTCAGTATTGATTTTGAGAATTTTTTTAAGTTTTCTCTAAATAATTTAAGATAGAATGACTATGATGATAATTCATATATGTAATTAATTTTTATTTGAATTAACTCAATTCATGATCTAAGGCTACCAAGGTGTGAGACGTCATGCTAAATTTGTTAGTCTTATTTTCATGCAATCATGTTAAGAGTATGTTATTTTTGGTCTGCGTATTAAAGCGCAGGGAACAGTTAGTTTTTATTGGAATATTTTATTAAGGATATACGATATTAATAGTAAGACTAGTGTATTGAGGCACGAGATTCAACCTCTCTCCCTATTTTACAGGCTTGAGACTGTTCAGGATTTACACTATCCTGAGCTAGGTTAAGATTGAATAACGTACCTTTTGTTTATGATGTTTATAGAAACTTATAGTTGATCTCTTAGGTTCAGACAGACGAAGAGAACACAAAAGAAAGTAGTTGAGAAATAGGAAATAAGTTTTATTATTGCTTGTAGTTGTTGTAGATATTGTGTTATTTTATTTCGTTATGGCCAAAATATTTAGTAGTCCCTTCACTCTCTTTCTTTTACAGAGAATGGACGGACAAATTATTTTTATCATCGAAGCCACGACATTAGTTTGTATAATTATTGCAGTTATATTATTTATAAGACTGTTGTTCAAATATGATTGCACCTTCTCGAAATGTTGTATGCGAAACTTGGCAACACCGCAACCAACTGGCCCTCACGTACCTCATTATGTTTCTAGTCTGTCATTAGAGTCACGTGACAATCAATTTGTAATTGCATCTACGTCAAATTCATTACATTTATATGACGATGTCAATATTTCTATTCCTAGTAATTATGTTTCTAATATTCCTCTATCCAGTAATAACTTTACTTCAATTTCTTTGAATAAAACACGTTTAGCCGTTTGCGATATGCAAATGACTATTATCTAAAACAGAGCATTCCTTTACCCTATATATCCTTCCCAGGCAATGCAGGTCACGAATTTTTTTTAACAACTAAAAGCAACATGACTGATTGATTAGAGGATGATTTCTACAAGATAATTATAGCAGGACTAGCTATGAAAAGAAGTGAGGATGGAAAAAGAAAAGGGAAACAGTGGTTTCACTTTGATGCACAACACTTCTGAACTGTAATTGAATTCACGATTTTTTTTTCACTTTTGTTCACAATCCACTAGAACTTTAAAAAAAAAAAACACAAAGGACCTATCACTATATTGTGTAGGAAGCACCATGAACACCATAAAATAAGAAACACCGAAAACAGAAACTATTATTTTAACAAACTTTGCACTATTAACTGACTTCACACACAGACAAATAAAGACAAGATGCATTCAGCACCAGCTCTGTAGCATCTTACGAGGGGATTCTACTAATCAGTGTCATTCTACGCATCTCCAGTTTTCCCCTCCCTGCTACCGCTGTCATTGAATACTACTACGCTGCATTTCCGCTATCCACTGTGAATATTCAAGAGTGTTGCTAACTCTAAATATCCTAGAGTTACTAAGTGAAGTGATTTAATTTACTTTTTTGTATTATTTACACATACTTAGTGATGAAATAAGTGAGTGAGTGCATGTCCCTAAACAATATATTTTAGTGTTGTGTGCAAGCGCTTATTCCAGTGATTATATACTTCTTAAGTTGTGTATATTCACATACTTTGAGTGATTAAAACTTGGTGAATTTAAATGCAGTTGGCAACGCGCTGTGAACATTCTTGAGAACTTGGTCTCTGAGCCAACAACAGAGAATGGTTGGTTGTTCCCACAGACATAAAGTGATAAGTCGACAGAAAAATAATCTGTTATCTAACATGACTTCATACCATCTTTGCTTATTCTACGTTCCTGAACTGTTATGTGTCTGCTTTTAACAGACTTTAACTAACAATATTGCAAAGACTTATTTACCATTACAATAAAATATTCTTTTTATATATACAGGATAATCCAATGTGGACAATATTTCAGAACATTTTTTTTAAATTTCAATCAAGCATTATTTTTCTTTTATTTATTTTGATGTTCATTTTTATACATCATGTATTACGTATAGGATACTTTATATAACATATAGGGTGTTTCATAATTTATGGGTCAATATTTTAAGAAGAATTGATTATTATTACTATTATCATTTTATGTAATTTTTGGTTTTGGTTTAACTTTTTATTATTATTTTTTTCTCCAAGCTTTTGTTTCAACCACCAAAGAAACAAAATATTTAATTAAAGCACAGGGAATATTGTGTACCACAATGTAAAGAAACATAATATTTAATTGGATTTTAAAATTTGTATAAAACAGGCAATGTATGAAGTGGAGGCAGTTTGAATATTCTTTAGGATTCATAATCCAATGGAAAATTTAGAGTGCCTTGACTTCTACAATGCAAATGACCGGCTATGACTTCTAGAACTAGGAAGACTCAGAAAGAATGTGCAAGAATGTTGACATGACGGAAAAATCATATAAATACTACCGGATTCTCTTCCGGGTAGGAGAAGTTCTATTTTGACGCCGAAACTCTGCGAGTCAAATTATTCATAATTAGTTTCTGTCACTCCGTCATTCTGTCCATCAGAGGTTCTGCTCGTCATCGTTATCAAAAGTAAGTGATTATGCATTGTCTTCTCTAGTCTTTAAGTCATACCAGTCCACATCATGCTCTGTAGTTTTTCCAGTCATTCAAGATCAATTCATTAAATTCTTGTTCTAAATTATTTCTGTGTTGTCGAATTTTATCTTTGAAATTCTACTCCCATGTTTCTAATTCTGAGCTACGCTATCTACGCCCCCAAGACTTGCATTAGTTTAAATTACTTCTTGGAGGAACTGGGTGGATGTTAAGGCCATTCAGTAGTTTTCATGTATGAGAATTGTTTGGGGTTTGCGACCCAGACAAGAGGTCTCCGTTCGACATGCCTCCAGAAGTTTCTAACTGCCTTTGACGTCACAAAACCGGTCACGTTTGAGGTAGATTGCAAACCTATTTTTAAGGTTTTAGCAATATATATATATATATATATATATATATATATATACATCTGCTAATGATTATGAAACCGAGCACTATTTGAAGCTTTCTTGTACCCACTGGAAAACCTGAAGTATATTAATATTTATTTGCATATATTGTTATTGTAGACTGTTCCCATAATTCCCGCCGACTTCGATTTTACAAAATTTGAGAAATAAATTTCACTTTTTATTTTGGGGTCAATTTGAAGGCATTTTGTTATACTACAATTAAGAAACCCATATACACCATATTACGAATCAATCATTATGGAACACTTTCATGTGTTACGCGGAGCTCTGGTTCCAATCTTTGAAACTTTCATTTACAATTTTTTTCCTTTTTCTTTTTTAATTGATTTTGTGAGTAATGGTGTATTCAGTATAAAGGTACTACAAGATTTCTCTCTCTCTCTCTCTCTCTCTGTGTGTGTGTCTCTCTCTCTCTCTGTCTGTCTCTGTGTATGTGTTTGTAGTTTCCGGTGTAAGCGTGTGGATACTACCAGGTATACTTCCGTGTGTACATATGCTAGTGTGTGTGTGTGTGGCTGGGGTATATGCAGTATTAATTGGGATCGCGTAGTAGAACTTATCGATATTAGTACTTATATACGCGGCCGTTACTTCACACGATAACTTTGGACAAATGCGAATTTCTTAATTCTGCTTTTTTGCAATAAATAAGTGGTCGTGATTCCTCTCGAAGGAGTTCCTTAATGGAGGTGATTCGCGAACTGAAAGTGGTAGAAATGGGTCATTTCCGATTTTAACGTTGATTACTATAGAGCGGAAATGGTATTAAATAGTAAGAAACAGTTTTCGGCAATCGATAAACGGTATCAAGGATAACTTTCAGCTTCATCCTTAACATCCTGGTAAAACCGGAAGAGATAGAAACTAACCTAACTGTGACTTCTGGCTTCAAATTAATCTACATAGTGGGATAGGAAGAAGCTGTCTTAGGAATTAATATAGATTTGTGGGAATAAATATCGTCTTCTCTCTTAAACTTGTAATCAAGTCGGAAGTAGCAAAACTCAACTACTTTCCATTTTAGTGTTGATTACAACAGATTAAAACGATACTAAATAACGAGAAGAGGTTTTGTGAAATTAATAAAGTGTTCCAAGAATATGTTCTATCTCGAATCTAATCTTTCCTCTAAAACTTGAAGTGGTAGAAATCAATCGCTTCCGGTTATAACATTGAGCGTTACATAATGGATAGCGAGAAGGCTTTTTTAGGTAATTCATTAAGTGCTCCAAGCGTATATTCCATCTCGGCAGTAATCCCTCTAATCAAATCGGAAGTGAAACAAATATACTTGAACTTCTGGTTCCCACACCACTACAGAAAATATAACATAATCCCCTTCAAGGTTTTATTATTATTAGGATCACGTAGTTGAACTTGTAATATTGTAATGTTAGTACGTACGTACGTACATACGTCCGTTACTTCGAACGATAACATTTGAAAGGATGCGACTTTTCTATTATTTTTTGCAATAAGTAGATAGTGTGATTTTCTCGAGATAGTTCATTAATAGATTTGATTCGACAAACAAAATGGTAGAAATTAGTTATTTCAGGTTTTAACGTTGATCAATATAAAACAAAAACGGTAGTGGATAGCGAAATGCGGTTATCGGCAATCGATTATACGTTTCAAGGGAATGTCTCATCCTACACTTAACATTCTAGTAGAACTGGAAATGGTAGAAATGAGCCATTTACGGTTTTAGCATTCATTACTATAGAGCCAAAACGATAAAGGATAACGAGAAGATGTTTTCGGCAATCAATTAATCTTTTCAAGGATAAGCTTCTTCACATTTAACAAGCTAGTAAATTCTGAAAGTAACAGAATTGAGCCATTTCGGGTTTCATCGTTGATCACTATAGAGCGGAAACGTTAATACATAGTAAGGAGCAGTTTTCGGCAATCGATAAAGCGTTCCAGGAGTAACTTTCATCTTCGTTCTTAACACCCTAGTAAAAAGGAAGTGTAGAAATCACCTATAACTTCCGGTTTCAATTTAATTTACATAGAACACAAATTATAAGATATAGCGAGAAGCAGTTTTATGGAATCAATTTAACGTTGTGGGAACAGGTAAGTTATTCTCTCTCTTAAACTCCAAACCGGAAGTAGCAAAATCCAACTACTTCCGGTTTTAGTGTTGATCGCAATAGATTAGAAAAGATAGCTGATAAGAAGCGGTTTTCTAAAATCATTTAGTGTCCCAAGAATATGTTCTATCTCGACCTAAAAGCAGAAGTGGCAGACATCAATCACTTCCGGTTATAAATTCAGTGTTATAGATTGGAGAGCTGGAAAGGATTTTACGTAATTCATTAAGAACCCCAAGAGTGTATTCCATCTCGACAGTACTCGCCCTATTAATACAAGAACTAAAAGAAATATGATACAAATTCCGGTATCCGTATTAATTGAGAGCATATTACATCATCCTCTTTGCGGTTTTTACTAGAGTTTATTTTTAAATTAAATACTAGTCGGATGTTTACTAAATTTTGTGAGCTACTAGCCCATTCCCTAAGGAATAAGTACTCGTATATTCTGTGGTCAAACTCAGCCAAGAACAGGGGTGGACACGGGTTGCATTTCATACCTTATTTCTCGATAACTACTTAATTAGCCAGCAGCATTTTCTTTATAACTATTGGCCGAATCGGAACAAAATTCGATCAATCTAATTAAGATCTCTACATTTGCTGGCCGAGCCTGTCCGAGTTTTGGGCTTGATTTGCGTGTGGTAATTCATTTCTCGGTAATCTCTTGCCAGATCCAATCTAAAGGATTTGCCATTACAGAAAGCCGCTCGTCCCTATTTATCGATTTTGCTTTATTGTGTTCAAAGTAAAACCGGAAAACGTTTATTTCTACAACTTTTGGTTGGTAACGAAAGGAGATGAAAGGTATTCTTGGAATGCTTAATCGATTGCCGAAAACCGTTTTTGTTTTACAGTGGTCAACGTTAAAACTTGGAAATGATTTATTTCTACCACTTTCGGTTTTTTGGATCACTTCAATTAACTAGCTCCTCCGAAATAATTACTCTATCCATAGTTTGCAAAAAAAAAAAAAAAAAAAATGCTTTCTTTCAAGAGCTATCGTACGCAGTTACTTAGTCGCAGCAGCTATTGTGGCCCATTATTATTATTATTATTATTATTATTATTATTATTATTATTATTATTATTATTATTATTATTATTATTATTATTATTATTATGTATTCTACCTGTTGGCAGGTACTGGGACTAATGGGAGATGTGAGTGTGATTGTGTGTTTTCTTAGGTTCCGGTCTGGAAATTCTTCTTTTACCTTTCTCGATCTTCAGCTTCCTCTTTTGATTCCATTTTTCAAATCATCGACCAACTGCATTCTTCTTCTTACTATTCCTTTCTTACCTTTCATCTCTTACTTTCAACTTTTCTCTTCCTCAGTGGGTTGAGATGTGGCTAACGTGTTAATCTGGTTCCTTATAATTATTACCAGACTGCAGTTCCCTCTATCTATTTTTGAATACTATTTTTAAGAAATTGAATTATTGTTATTATTATTGCGTCCATGTTCTATTATTCTTTTAACTGTTAGAGGAAAGGTTCATTTTTTCTACAGTTTCACTTTTTCTATAATGGTACTTCGGTATTATACTTAATGTTTAGTTAACTCAAGAAGAAGGAGATCGAGTAGTGTGGAACTTCCATTTCATGTTAGCCTTCGGTGATCATTTAGTACTGTTCAGCGAGGTAATTTAGGAGAAGAACAAAGTTCTTATAGATTATTCGTTGTAATGTTATAAAGTAGGAAATGATACAAGACGCTGTGTTTTCTAAATTAAAGTTTTGGGATCCTCTAGGGCAATTGTTCCAACATTTTTAACAAGCGCCTACATTCTCAAACCTTACATACTTCACGCCCACATCATTCGCGCATGTCTCTCACCGTTTCTGCAATTTTAGTTGCAGCATTGTATTCTCAAATCATCAGTAATAGTAAAAAAATAATAACAATAATATTAATAATCTATACTGTATATAAGACAATATAAGTGAGTTACTCATTATCGACCAAGCCATAATACTATAATTAGCAAGAACACTCTTTTTGACGAAAGCAAGGGATAAATAAAGATTTTTGGAAATATGTATCCTTAGGAGCGTAAACAGGATAGAGTATCTTGCTAAATTCTGAAGTAAGAAAGATGAAACTAGGCATATAAACTAACCACTAAAAATAACTGTACATGTTTCTCACACTTTCAGGAAATTCTGCACCTAAACAAGAAAGGAGTAATTCGTATAACATTAATTTTTCAACTCTATTTTATTTCAGTCATTTTTATAAAATGATAAATGTAAGAGTTCTTTATATTGGAGAAGTGAAATTTCAAAATTGAACTAAATTAAAAACAAACCAATACATGTTTAGCTTTTTCGAAAATTCTGTCCTAAGCGGAGGATGGAGGATAGTGTCTACCTATTAAATTATCTTCATTTGCTTACATTTGAGATGTGAAATTTGGCTTTGATTTCTTAACTAAAAATAATGGAACGTATGTTTCCGGAAATTACCCTCTTAGAGACGGGGAAAAAAGACGATTCTATAATATTAAAATTTACCACTATTTATTGAGAAAAGGTCACGAAATGTGAAATTCGCCGAAATTCGAAATGTGAAATTTGGTATACAATTCTGAACTAAAAAGAATGGAATACGTATTTCAGAGTTTTCGAAATTCTACTTTTAAGCAGAAGGAGGAAGGATTTTTTTTACTTATTTCTCGACATTCAAATCAGCGTTCGGTGTCTTATCATCATAGAATGTTCGAGGAGAATTACTGAACATATTTAGAACTACTCTAGAGCATGGTTTCATCATATCACTTTCACTGAAATACGTATCCTAGGGGGAGGGGTCAACGTCGAAAATATTTGCTAAAAATACAGTATCTTACAAATATATCATGTATGAAGATGAAATTTAATATAAAAAAACAAGTAGACACGCAACCCAGCGTTCTAGGAAATTTCACTCCCGTCTCATCTCATGAAAAATGATTGAGAATTTTAGATCATAGTTAACACTTGACTGAAGCCATTTTTTAACCATGTCAGTTCCATTAAAATTCGTATCCTAAGAGGGTGGAGGAGTTAATGTATAGGGCGAAAATTAAATATCTTCCAAGCCAAGGAGATGACACTAGGTATATAAACTTTTTACTTAATGAGGTCACCATGTGGACATGCCCCAGCGTTTTCAAAATTCTGCTTCCAAAAGAGGTTGGAGGGCCATTTCTAAAACTTTTAACTTCTCGTTTTATATTCACAAAATGACTTTCATGGCAAAGTGTTTGAAACGTCTCAAATGAATTTTTGAACATATTTAGCAAGTGGGACATTTATATTTTATCAACTCACCTTGAAAAAAAGAATCGTAAAAGCAGAAGAGAATTTAGATTTCTTGCAGAGAATAAATATTGCATCGTATGAAACACATTTTTGAACATGGTCGATCTAGGGGTTTTATTTCACTTTTGTTCAAATAAGTTACGTAACGGGGAAAGGGTGATCAAATATAACTTTCAAATATTTCCCACAAACCTATTCTACCCGTACAAATAACGGGCTTGCATATATTCATAGTAAATAATAGTAGCCATATTCTCGCAAATTTATATTTAATTCCAGTAAGACACCTGCATAGCATTGTAGTGCAGTGAAATATTATATTTTACCAGTTTTGATCTTACTGAAACCTTAGTTCGTACGCAATAGTTATTTCGTTTTTATATGATATTTAATTTAATATTTGTTACAACATTCGTAACATTTGTAATTTTTAGTTTATTTCTGTCAGAGACTCGCACCCCTAGATTAGGAGCCACTGCTGTAGGGACTACCTAGAAACTCTGAATTTACACCTACATATGATTGGTGACGTGGGGTACCACTAAGAAATATTTTTGAAAATTCATGAATTAAGGAGAAATTGGGGTGAGAGTTATTTTAATAAGATATTCTCATCTCCGAAACGTATAAGACTGGGAACTTAAAATTTGGTATTTGGATTTCTAATTTAAAATAATTTAACACGTGTTTCAGCATTTCTTTTATATCTTAGTAATAAAGGGGAAGGAAATTTCATTTAATTTATTTCATTGATGAGAAGAGGAGAATAGGAATTATTACTCATATAATAGGATGTCGGTATCTCACAATCTCTGAAAGTTACAAACATGAAATTTGGCTTTAGGACTTCTCATTTAGATCAAAATCTCTTAAAGACAGTAAACAGGACCACGCAATTTTTTAATTAAAATTGAAACGAGAAGTTGTAGTAGATATCTACCACTTAGTGTTATAGACTAGTGATTAGAGTGGAGATACAATATATTCTAGGGACGCTTAATCGAATACAAAAACCATGCCTATCTATTTCCGTTTATCATATACAGTCTTGTTCAAGAAAACTTTGCCACTCGCCTCTTTTTGAAAAGGCCTGTAGTCTTACCTACAGTTACACTGTTAAAAATACTTACTTAAAAAGGAGTAAAATTGACTCCAATTTGAAAACATTGTGTTCTCAGAATAGCTCCGAATACATTGTTCTCAAAAGTGAGAAAGTGTGGGTGTTCAAAATATAAGAACAATATGTACTCAAATTTGAGTAAATTTTACTCACTTTTGAGTAAAAATTCTCTTAAAAGCGAGATAAAATATTATTAAATAAAATGAGAAACTGTTATTTCTCAAAAAATAACGAGAACATATTTTCTCAAAAATGAGAAAGTTAACCGTAAAATGAGATGAATGTAATCAACATTTAGAAACTCATTGTTCAAAAACTGGTAATGCTCTGCTCACAAATGAGAACATGTATACTCAAAAGTGAGTAGAAAAGTATTCGAAATTCTCAGATAGCCGCAAAACTGAGAATCACACGTTCTCAAAAATTGAGAATATTTCCTCTCAAATTTAAGAGAAACTCTTCTCAAAAATGAGAAGGGTTTTTTAAAAAATCAGTAAAAACGTACTTAAAAATGAGATTTTTTTAGTATTCAAAAATGAGAAAAAATTACTTATTCTGCTGCCTTGCTGACACAGGGAAGGTTTCCTGGAACTAGAAAGGTAGATTACTCTCACACTGCACTGGACAATTTATAGTAAGTACGCCTTCTACACATTAGTATTGAAGTTAAA
Source organism: Thermobia domestica (assembly GCF_964235325.1). Classification (NCBI taxonomy): domain Eukaryota; kingdom Metazoa; phylum Arthropoda; class Insecta; order Zygentoma; family Lepismatidae; genus Thermobia; species Thermobia domestica. Next base: position 192,682,434 of record NC_137457.1, read on the forward strand.
ACATTTTCCTCTTAAAAGTTCGAAAATAGAAATCAGTTTTTGAAAAAATACGAGTACTTCAAAAATTACTTCTATTTCCCAGTTTTGAAGATGAAAATGTCTAACACCAATATTAATGTGTACAAGGCGTACTTACTATAAATGTTTTAGTGCAGTGTGAAATTCATCTACCTTTGTAATTTTGGGGAATTTTCCCTGTGCCAGCAAGGCAGCAGAATAAATACTCCCTTTCCTATTTTTGAATACTAATATAATCTAATTGTTAAAGTACTTTTTTACTCAATTTTGAATCTGCAAGGTTACATTTTTATGCTGATACTTGTTGTTTCCATAAATAGCATAGATGAGAATTTTAATTTAATCAACACACAAGCTCCTTGTAACTTAAAGTTTTCGTGATGTTGGTTTGCGTAGTTTTAAACAAGTAAGCCTGATATGGTGGACAACTTTTATGTGCACTGGTTTTCTCGATGTATTCTCGTTTCCTCCTACTTTCTTCATTGCATCACTCCATTATCATTGCCTTCTCCTTTAGCCTTGAAACATAATCATGCGACGTTCACACACACACACACACACACACACACACACACAAACAAACAAACAAACAAACTTAAATGTATATATATTTGTTTCATTTTGATTAAAGGAAAATATGTTTGTACATTGTATTTTTTATTTGCCAAATAATAAACTAAGTCTATACATGAGCACATTTTTTAGAACAACTTACATAAGACAATGAGGATACATGAACCCTCTTAATGTGCCTACAAAGTACTATGACAGATGTATGCATTCGTTGGAAAACTGCCAATGGACAATATAAATGGCTATGTTCGAGATCCTCCCAGAAGTTTTTCATTTGCTATAAATGTGTCGATGCCTTCATCTCCCTGCAAACAAAGAGATTGTGTAATTAGTGACAATAGAAATAAAAATAAAATGAAATACTTATAAATCATATTCGTGTATGGCGATATCTCTAATAATATGAGTGTTGCTACGTTGTAATTTGAATTAGTATCAATTGAAATATGACAATATAGACTCTGGTAAAGACAGTAAAGAGAATTATGCAATTTGTCTTCAATTAATATTGAAACCAGAAGTTGTAGTAGATCTACCATTTAATGTTTTAGCAGAGTGATTAGAGTGGAAATGGAATATATTCTGGGGACGCTTAATCGATTAAAAATATACAATGTGAGATTACTCTCTATGCTCTATAGTGATCAACGTTAACCGGAAATGGTTTATTTCTATCACTGCAAGTAGGTGTATCACATCCATTAACGAACTACTCCGAGATAATTATCTAGCTGTTGATTGCAGAAAACAATTTTAAAATTATCTTTTGTTCAAGAGTTATTGAGCGGTGTATCGGACGTACTAAGCCAGAGGTGTTTACCCTTGCGAGGATGGCCCTCTCGAGGGCATCCTCACCCTCAAATACTTTCTCAACCATAATGACGCGAGGGCGATGACAAGCTTGGACAGGGAGGGCGAGAGCCAACTGTCACTGTCAGGGTTAGAGCGAGGACAAATTCCCAACACGAAGGCGAGAGCGATGGTCAACTCTCTTAGAAGATGAGGGCGAGGGCCAATTCACTGTGAGAATGAAGGTGAGTGAGGTCGGAGTAAAATGAACACCTACGGTACTAACATTACAATATTATATATATCCCACTTGCGTGATCCTAATAAACATCAAATGAAAGACTTAAGACCTGACTCGTCTATGGCGATCTTTATAATAATTTTAGGGTTGTCACGTTCTGGAAGGATTAATATCAATTGAAATAAGTTTATAAAAATAAGGAAATTGAAAGGTAACCAAAAACATTTCGATATGTTTCATCTATGCAAGACAAGGAAACAATAAACCTACAAATTAGTCATTTCTGCTTGTGTGACGGAAAAAAACACAAGTGGCGTCTTTTTAGCGGAGCTTCCTGAATCAATGCTTGTTCTGCCACACTTAATACATTTACTCAAAGTCGAACAGTTTTAAGAAAGGCTATGAGTCACCAACATAAGTAAAATCCTCTTATCAGTTTCCTTCACTGTTTCCCTTCCAGGAAAAAAAAAGAAAGAAAGAAACAATGAATCACACCACATATTCTAATTTATATAAAATTTCACCGTTATTCGATTTCTACTTTTTTAGCAATTGTTAAACGAATTACTAGAATGCTTTGAGAACAGTAGCGTAACTAAGAATGCATGCCCCCCTCCACCCGCGGAAATGTCAAAAGGGCTCTTCCTGTTTCTACGTTCATGGGACACGTACAATTTATACAGTAGTAGAGTTATTTTTCCATCTAGTCAGACACTACTTGCTAATATATAAAAATTGCACATTATTATTATTATTATTATTATTATTATTATTATTATTATTATTATTATTATTATTATTAAGCAATTACATGGGACTAAAAAGTTTCTTAAAAGAAATAATTTATAGGAATTAGGAATTAGATTTCTGGGCTGACGGCATCTAAGGCCACGTTAGCCCATCCCGTATGAAGGATGACGTCCCTCAGGGAGCCCACTATACGATGAAAGGGAAGGAAAAAAGGATTGGGAAAGGAAGGAAGTAGCCTGGGACCATTATATTAGGTACCTCCATCCCGGCATTTGAATGGTATGAATGAACGAAACCCAAGAAAGACTTCACTCAAGATGGCAGGTCTGAAAAAGCTGTTACACTCTTTCGGCCGACTGTCCCCACCAGGAGTCGAACCTGGGACAGCTCACCTCAAAGGCAAGAGCAGAAATAATTTCTTCCTAACGTTCACATTACAACTAACATATGAAAACTCGTCAAAACTTGTGGAACTTGCTCACATATTTCTAAAGCGGCGTATTTTTTTTCGGAGAGTAATTCGCTGACTACTTTCTCAATATTAACGTGGTGCCATTCTTCGCTTTCAGTGCTCAGGATTGGGAAAGGGGGAATGGGGAAACTACCCTCCCAATTAAGCTTCCAGTTATTTGATAGGATTCATTTGAGTTAAAACTTTGTTGCTTTGTATGATGTGATATGAACAGGAACTTATAAATAAAGCTTGGAATAGGTTTACAACATAACAGGAAAAAAAATGAAACGAAAATGTGTTCCGAGCCTCATTCAGTAAAATGTGTCCAATGCCGTAACTTTTGCGGGGGAATGGGGAAACTACCCTCCCAATTAAGCTTCCAGTTATTTGATAGGATTCATTTGAGTTAAAACTTTGTTGCTTTGTATGATGTGATATGAACAGGAACTTATAAATATAGCTTGGAATAGGTTTACAACATAACAGGAAAAAAATGAAACGAAAATGTGTTCCGAGCCTCATTCAGTAAAATGTGTCCTATTAGAGCCCCAGACAAAATATATATTTAGTAAGGATTTCAACTGGATGAAATATTGTCTCATTTAGTTAACTTGTGAAGCACCATACTATTTTCAAAAGCATTGCAAATAATTGAAGGTGTTTCTGCTGCCCCACTATCTGAACGAAATACATTCCTTTAAGATGTAGCATATATGTAATCTGGATCTTACTTTAGTAAACCATCAACTGGCGCCCCAAGAAGTATCGAGCACGTTTGGTAAGGATTTCACTTCAAATGCCATCATTATTCTAGGGGGCCTCAACTTCACATATTTTAGGAGGCCTAATTAATGTTTGGTCTTCCAAGAAAAAGTCTAAGTTACGGGGCTGAGCTCAATTTCATCCTCGACCTTGTTCTACGAATATAAAGTTTGATGGCTTTTAGTGTACTGAATGATCGCTCAGGATGGGCTTCTTCAGAGGCAAAGTGAGATACAGTTGCAAAGAAGTACACAAATCCAGAACACTACTAACATAGGAAGTTATCTACGACTAAATAATTGGCTAATTAATTCCAAGTTAAAATTTCACTAAATTGTTTCTTCACTACTCATCAGAAACTTGTTAGTTGTTGCAACAAAAGGCGATACATTTTCCGAGTAGAGTTCACTAAATCTATTATAGCTGGTTCCGTGATTTCTTTTTCCTCTAAGTAGAGTACTCTTGCAGTAATATGAAACCTGCAAAGTGCTTTTGAATGGAGTTGAATTTCAGTTTAGCGTCCCTTTCAGCAGCGAGGTTATGTGAGACGTGGACCTACTGATTTACGTGGAATCCGAACCACATGAGCTCCCGCCGGGAATCGAACCCGGGTCTCCCGCGCCAAGGGCGCGTACGCTAATCGCTTAGCCACGGAGGAACTCTGCAAAGTGCTTTTAACATCCAAACATTATAAAGTTATACTCCGAAACTTAAATACCGGGAGCCTGTTAGTTACGCCATTGCTTGAGAATATAGATTCTTTATTCATAGAAAAGAAACTTAATGACTACATACCAGGGTTGGCTGGTTTAAACCAAGGTTTAAACCAGCTGGTTTTTTGAAAAAAAAAAAACAACTGGTTTAAACCAAAAAACGAAAATGTTCGTAAAAGTGTAAGTGTTTGTAAAATCTAGATGAACACACATTTGTGGGTTATCACGTTTCACTCCCGTATATTATTCGTATTATATTCAGACCTAAATTCCCCATTCATTACTCAAAAAGGTTATACTACAAAAGCAACTTTTTTATGTAAGTTTATAAATGTTTGTTTTGTGATTTTTTGTAGTTATTATTGTTATGTAATTGCAATCAAAGAAACATTCTAAATATTGTTTTGTTTACTATTGATAAAGTACATCGAAATGCGTACTTTGTGTGTGGGGGGGAGGGTCATACAGACCTAACGAGAGGCATTTAGTGAAATGAGAAGTATCTTCGATATCTATTTATGTATAAATGAGTCTGAGCCAAAGTGGACTCAAATAATTCGTATCTTTGTGATATGCAAATTAAGTCGTTGTATTTCTTTAATTTGGACCAATAAAAGTCGTTGTTAACTAACTTGAATTAAATTAGTTCTTCTGTACTCCGTAGTACTTTGAAATTGTCCATATGTAATTCAGTATAATGGTTTCACTTGTGCAACTGTTTAACTTTTTGTCCTTCTGAAATGCTCTTGAGAGCTATATTAAGAAGCATGTAAAGATCAGTACAACGTATTTTTATCAGGATTCCTTCGTGAGTGAGTCGGCAGACGTATCGCATTTGTGGCTAATTAGTCCTGGTTCCGAGTTCAAATGGAGGACAATTTCTCTCGGATGTAACTCGAGAAGCAGTTTTTATTCCGCTTTAAGCTTATGTGACCCCTTCCAGCATAACTCGGCTGTTGCATAATAACATCAAGGCGAAACAAACTAATTTCTGTCCATATATGATATGAATATATAGAGCAAATTATTTAAACCAAATAAACCTGGTTTAAACCAAAGAACCCGTTTTTTTCAATAAAAGCCATGGTTTTTGCCAACCCTGCTACATATACAGATGACGTTAGAACCATCCATTAGTATGCAAATCAAATTATTTATAAAACCATCCTTCTATTAAGATATTTCCAAAACGTATAACCTGCAAGGTAAATGTAATTATGAAACTATGACTACAATTGAACGATAATGGACATATTCCTAATCAGGAAGGAATACAAAAATTATGTGTCCAATGAAACGCCTGACACGACTTACCTGTAGCTCTGCAATGACATATTCGTGGCTCCTGTAAGGTGCCGGCCTTTTCCTTACTATTTTAGCTTCTTTCTTACGTATGATTACACCTTGTGGTAGTAGAAATGGGTCGTTTCACGATTAGGGGCAAGTTTCATGTCCCGTGTTAAAATGTCCTTTTCTAAACAGAAATACGAGTTTGTGTTTGTGGACATAAATAGCTAGTGTCACACTAATGTACTGTCAATACGTAACTTTGAATTATTTATTTTTATTTTTTTAAAAAATTAATTATTTTATTCGTAAATGTCACTACCATAACGTGTCCCCAGCAACAGGTACGTAAACATTCATGTTATTTTCTGGTATATACTAGTGCGAAAATATATTTATTTATTTGGCCGCCTAGAAAACTTGAGCCCATTTATATAAATACATAACAGTATTTTTCTTTTCTTTTGTTTTAAAGTTACATTTTGGTGATGCAAGCTGTGTCCCTAGCTTTTAGTGTCAGTACCGTTACTATTTACGTTTTTGTTTTTAAATGCTTTCGATTTGGCAATATTGCATCCAAAACAAATGCGCAGCGTAATTCGTATCCCTGCATGTGCGGGAGGCACATGGGATCCAACGCACGGTGGTCTCAAGATTTTTATCGTTGCTTTTGTCTGCAGGTAAGTTGAGTTATGTTTTCTCATTGTCATAACCGTAACACAGTTTTATACTATAAATGTAATATATAATTGAATGATGTAACGTCTGTTTTGTAATCCTTGTGGATCAGGTTCTTGTTGAATTCATTTCGACTTCCCACCTATGCAGGGTTTTCTATAAATTTCTGCAATACGAAGAAATGTCATTTCCATAACGGTCCTTACCGTTACGTCAAATTTCGTTACGGAAATGACTTGTTGTTTTGGTACTGACAATCAGAAGGCTGTGCTATATTTAAAATATGCAAAAAAAATATAAAACGTGCTGTACTGTTATTTTGTAAGTAAATTTAACGAATAGAAATTTGAATCATCAGTATTCATGTTCGATTTTGATGATGATGACAAAAAAAAAAAGTTTTACAATCTTGATTTTGTATTCAATTTTGAACCAAGAAAATGATATGTCATGCATGCAATATTTGAAAATCAAAATTCAACATCAATGACGAATGGCATACTTTTTCAAAATAAATTGCGAAAACACAGAAAGTGTTACGGTATGTACTGTAGAATTTTCTTTTTAATTTTTAGTTAAAAGTGTTAAAAATTTTTCGTATGTATTTATCTTAAATATATTTTTTATTTGTATCATTCTATTTTTATGTTTATTTATCTACAGGTACCATGGCCCCTTTGTCTGCAAAACAAAGACAGGCTCGTTACCGTCAGAAAATTAAAGCCAATGCAGAAAAGTATAAAGAATATTTAGAAAAGGAGAAGCAAAGATACAAGGAAAGAAAAGCAAGAGGAAAAATAAAACTAGTTGGCGATTTAACTCCAAGAGAACAAAGGCAAAAAAGAAGACAGTGGCGTGAAAACCAAAGAAGAAAGAGGCAAAGAGATAAACATGTATTGAACATTTGTAACAAAGAGACACAACCTGCTTCTCGTTTAACAGATCAAGCAAGGTAAGTTTTCCCTGAAAAAATTCAAAGGAAAGTTAGAAGTTAGTTAAACCTTTAAGGCAAGGCTCAAGATGAGGAAAGTTAATATTTAAATGGAAAAATAGTTTTTTTAAACTGCTTTATTGAAACAGACAGGATATATATATATATATATATATATATATATATATATATATATATATATATATATATATATATATATATATATTTTAAATCACCTTTTCTATATTTTAATATTTTTTGCTACTTCATAATAAACTGTATGTCAAGCGTGCGCGGGCAAAAGAGCATAAGTCAGAAATTGGCCAAATGAGTTAAGTCGATATTTGAGATCCAGAACTAATTCCCCATCTTTGGTTTTAATGGTAGGAGAAAAAGATGTTTCCTGTTTTCACAGCGTTTTTTGACTTATGCTGTTCTCCTCGTGCACACTAGAAGTATTATTTTGGTGTTCATTCGTTACAAGAAAAATGCCGAATAATTATTCCCATTCGAAAATTTCAAAATAGTTCATCAAGATTTCAAAGAAAGTCAGTTACCCTCTGTGTGCAAGAGATTATGTTAACAGCTAGCAGAATGCATACTAGACTGAATTAAAAATACTAATATACTTTAGAAATGTGCAATTAAGGATCACAAAATGCAACTCATGGTTTATTGATAAAGAAATAGAGAAAAACAGAAACAAAGCCAGGTTATATTTTCCGCAAAACAAAATAATTTGTTTTGCGGAAAAAATACTTGTTTATTTTTCTATTCAACAAATTTGCGCGAAAGTTTCAGGATAATCTTCTAGAAGTATCCAGCTGTATCAAAATTTGAGACAAATCGGAAAACAATATGTATTTTAAATATATTACCTGTATACGATAAGTATCATTCCATTTGTTGGAGGAGCTATCCCAATTTCACAAAAGTCTAAGCAGTCTTAAATATTCGTACACAAATATCTAAAAAAAATAAGATTGCTTGAAATTTAAACTACCAAACATTGGTTTGAAGAATTTATGAAATTACTAACATAAGGTCTCAAACTTATTCTCTTCCTAATTGCTACAATTTGTCTCTCTTGAATTAATTTTATTTACGTTTTATAGATCACAATTTGATGACTAACTAAACGCAATGAAAACGTTTCTTCCTTACAGTTCGTCCAGCCAACGGAGGACAGGAAGGAAACTTGTACGCAGAGATAGGGCCCGTGCATACAAAAGAATTAAGCAGTTGGAAAAGGAATTGGAACAAGAAAAGAGAAGAGCTGCCAGGTACAAGAAAAAATTCCACCGTCTACAAAAAAAGGTTGATGATACAAAGGATGTGACTCCCCGAAAAGAGACACGTAAGATATTATTAGCAGGTAATTACCAAATAAGAAGAAGACTCTTATTTAGTAATGTTGTGTTATCCTCATTGCGCAAAAAGTATCAGGCTTTGAAACGTGAGAAAGAAAAACAAATTTTTCATAAAGTTCTGTGTTCGGATATTCTGAGAAAGTATCGTCTTCAGGCTGAAGCAGGAAAGTTACTCTCTCTATCTTTGAAACGCCAACGTTCATTGTCGTCACCATCATCTCTGAACCTCTTGTTATATGAACGATCTAGCCGTACTGATGCTATTTCTGAAGGGTTGAAGGAAGCAGTGATAAATTTTCTCTCCGATAATTCAAATAGTCGTCAATTGCAAGGTAAAAGAGATAAAAGAGCAAAGAAGGGAATTAGGAAGCAAGTTAGAATACCCTCAGATAGCATGCAGTCTCTGCACAAGAAGTTTTTCCAGCAACATCCTCACACAAGCATAGGATATACCAAGTTTTGTGCTCTCAAGCCATTTTATATTCTAGAACCAAAAGTGCAATCACGAGAGACCTGCGCTTGCAAAATGCATTCCAATTTACAGTTCAAAGCAGATAAATTGAAACTTTGTAGGGTGGTTCATACAAATAATCTACATGAACTTGCTCAAACTTTATGTTGTAATCCCAAAAACAAATCCTGTTCATACCGAGAATGTTTGAAGTGCAAAAGCAAATCGCTGAATATGACAATTCCAAATCCACAGGAACATACTTTTTGGTATTGTTGGAACAATAAAAAAGAAAAAGAACGAAGTACAATACGAACGGCACATCCGAAACAATTATAGTACGAGTTACAGAAAAATAAAAGGTAAGAGGTTCGGTGACAGACTTAGCACGTGCGTTTGAAAACGATATGCTGCCTTTTCTTAGACACAATTACAACATATATCATCAGTGTTACTTAGTAAAGACACTTAAACAGACACCTACACAGAAAGAATGTGTACTCTACGTTGATTTCTCTGAGAACTATCAGTGTAAGTGTTCTCAAGAAATACAGCAGATGCATTTCGGTGCTTCTCGCAAGCAGGTATCGTTACATACATGTGTTGCCTATGTTTCTTCGCCCCATGGAGAAAATATTTTGTCATTTTGCACAATCTCAGAATGTACAAGACATGATGCATCCGCCATATGGGCTCACTTACATCCCGTACTAACTTACATTACACTGACATCCGATATTGAGTATTTACATGTCGTTAGTGATGGGCCGACAAGCCAGTATCATTCTAGAAAAAATATGTTTTTGCTTTCAACTTTGTCTTTCAGCAAGTACAATTTTAAATTTGTGTCCTGGAATTTCAGTGAAACAAGTCACGGAAAAAGTGCTGCAGATGGTGTTGGTGGAGCAGTTAAAAGACAAGCTGACATATTAGTTTCGCATGGACACGACTTAACTGATGCAAAAGCAATGTTCAATATGTTAAATAGGTCTGAAACTTCAAACATTAAGTTCTTTTACATTGATACTTCTGCAATGTCGGCTGTTGATTCCTTAATACCTAACAACTTGCCAAAAATACCAGATTTGATGAAAGTGCACCAAGCAGTCTCAGAGAGGAAGGGTTCTTTGAATGTAAGAATTCTTTCCTGTTTCTGTAACAGATCAACAGTGTGCAATTGTTTCAGGCCCAAAAAAGTGGACATGATAAATCTGTAAAAATTGTATTATCAGAAAAAACGACATGAATAGTTTATGAATATTGTTAGTAATAAAGGTTATTTGAATGCGGAAATACTTTCGTTTTTTTAAAACAGATCAGCAGTACAAAAAATAACATAAGTACATAATAATTTTTTTCTGTTGATCTGAAGCAATTGCATAGTGTTCATCTGCTTTATCAGCAGCAAATTATGTTTTTTTCTCAAACTGATGCCATTATTCACACACTGTATTATTGTGTGTATCATTAATGTATAATCATTTTATTGTATTGTGTTATTGCACTATCAATAACAACTTACTGTGTAGAACATTAGTATTCATACAGGTTTTGTGCAGAAATGATATAAAACACAAATAAAATTTACTAAATATCTTTATATTTTGTTAGAAGAGTAAAAAATGTTTGGCTAGTGAACAAATATACAATATGAGCTCCAAATTTTATTAGTGGGGTACACCATTTTTGCACCACACCACTGATATAGGAGAATTATATTAATGTGTTAGTGTATTCTGTCAAATATATTCCAATAATTGCATCCTGTGTGTCATAAGTCATTTCCATTACGTTTTTGTCATTATCGTCACGATAATGTATTTTTTGTTTCAATAAAGTACTAAAAATTACTAATACTTTTATATTTTTATTGTGAAATATTTTTTCACCTCCGTTTGTCAATTTCTAACATAATACTGCCTTTTAAACAGGGAAAATACATAATAAAACGAAAATTTGGAAACGTGTTATGGTAATGACAAATTAATCTAACGCGTTTGAAAACTGTCACGTACCTCAGAAAATATAAACGTTCCTGCGCTGCCGTGCATAAGGTGACATTGCCACTTTATATATAGGGCATATTTACGAAAAAAAGCATTGTACCCCCAAATTGTTTTTTTTTTTTTTTTAGATTTTGCACCTTCAAACTTGCCCCTAATCGTGAAACGGCCCAAATGGAAGCAAATGTAGTGCGCAATTGATTGGTATAGAGAGAAAATATGACTAAGTCAGTATATAATAATGTTTGGAATTAGTAGATATTGCTATCGTCTGCCAAAATATTTTTTGAAGTACAATGTAAATCACACTAAATTATTCAAAAACTACTTCCATGAGTTGAAATAAGGTTTTACTTAAAGTGTACTGCTTTCTAAAGCCCTAGACAATTGCTATATTCCTTAGTGCAATGATGGGGAAACATTTTGGGCCGCAGGCCAAACAAAAACGAAAAAAATATAGGTTATAATATAATTTTAAGAAAGAACAACAGTGATTATATCACTTGTAAAACCAAGCTCTATTAATACTCGAAAGATCATGAAGGGGAATGTGATAAATGGCATTGTGAATGCATTTTTAAACATTTCTCATAATTTGGCTGGAAGTATAATCCACTGTTTCTCAGAAGTGAAGTTATATTCGTCAGGTAATGAATCACGTCGTGGGCTGCGTGGAAACGTTTAAGGAGCTACATCTAATCCGCGGGCCATGCTTTGCCCATCACTGTCTTAAGACGTGAAGATAATAAGCCAAAGATGTGCAATTTTGAGTTCATGTACGTTTATTTAAAAGGTATTACGTGTTTCAAAATACTGACTTATTTTTACTTCTCAAAGTAAAGCATATAAAAGCTACTATTTGCTGCGATTGAATTATAACAATAAAACAATGTTTGTGAATAGCCACTATAAAAAGATAATGTAAAGAAAAAAAAACAAATGGGTGCTTTGCCAGAAGTAGGGTTGTGTTGATGACAAATAGACTCTTGTGTACATATTTATACATGCAACCAGAAATATGATAAATATACACGAAAACTTGATCTTACTCACCAAGAACTTTCTCTAGCGAAACATTAAAGAAAATTATCACTGCCAAACAGATGACATTGAAAAGAGACTCTGTCGCGCCGAACAAATTTTTAAATTCAGCATCGATCTGAAATATAAAGATTTAATTGTTATACAAATATATTCTATTAAATAATATATTTTACCTTTTTCTAGTCATGAAGTTGCAAAGTAGTTCATTGTCATAATGTTTTACTGCAATGTTAGAAATGCGCATACATGAATAATGTGAAGTAACAATTAGACTCTTATTCAGGCAAAGTAAACTATGATAAAACCAGGCAGATCGTGCTATTACTAGTTGTACGTACAACTAATAAGTCAGATATTCCCGAAATTAGTATGATAAATTTTTACCTAATAACATTTAGTTTTATATTAATTTGGTATCTGATAAAACACTGAAATAAGACCAAACTTTCGAGCTAAACGTGTAAACCTGTTCTTCAAAACCGAAATATTTTCAGTTTACTTCGTGTTCTTTAATATTGAGTATTATATTCATGACGTTTCGGTAGCGCTTGCTACCTTCTCAGCTGCATGAATAACTCACGCGGAAAATATTACACCCCTCACGATGTCATCGTAGAGTTTTGCATGTATGCTTTGCTTGTAAAATTCCCAACTCTAATGAGGAAGGTAGTAGGGGCTACCGAAATTGTTTGGATTAGAATACTGACTACTATAAAAGACAGAATAAAAGATAAATGCCAAAAGTATTTCGTTACTATTAAAAACCCTGCCAAATCATATCGTTGCAAACATTCAAATGAAACAAATGAAATCAAAGTTTCAGTATAATGCCTTACATTTATACTCTGTATGCTACAGAGGTTGAAGTCTTGAAGGCCGAAGTCCCGAAACAATGAGGTCGTGTGTCTTGTAAAGCTGCATATGAGAATGGTTATTTCTTATTTTGAAGGGAAAGAAAATCAGAAGTTTATTGGTTTCTTCCAAGCCTACTTTCGTTTAATTGAAGTAATAACTAAATATGATACTGATTGATAGACTTGGATTTTGGGGACTAGACCTTTTCCATCCAGGGGCGTGTACAAGGAAATTGCGGGGGGGAGGAGGAGAATAGTACATAGTAGTCATAAGTATTGAATCTTGTCAAGGCAGATTTTTAATTGCAGATTCCATTACATGGAAAATGAAGGTAGTAGTTGAATATAAAAAAAAGCTTGAAAAAAGCTGTATCCCTTAAACAACGTGCTTTTCTTTCATGTGTACGCAGGGAGAATGTGAGATGAATTTGTCACTTGAGAAATAAAGGAAATGGGGGAATGGAGAAGTGGGAGGAAACGGGAGAACTCCGAGAAAACCCACGCACACGGTGTTTGTCTACTACAAAGTTCACTTGGCGGAAGTTGGGATCGAACAAAGAACACTATGCACCACCTCGGCCCTTGGTAAGACGGATTCAAAAGCACTGTACTGTCAGATTCATATCCTGACTGAAATGTACCAGTATAAAGTCCCAGCATTGTACGGACAAGACATTAACCAGGTTGAACTGCACCAAGCCAAAGAATCTAACCAGATGGTGAAGGGAGACAGTGATGAATGAGACGTATGAATAATAATACAAAAATAGGTACAATGAAGGAATTGACATAAAACTCGGAAAAACTAACCCTCTGTGAAACTCGCATACCTTCATTTTTCAGGTTCCCACACTTCCCGATGAGTAACGAAACCAACACCCGTGTTAAACAATAAGTAATTCAGCTGAAACAGCCACCGTAGTGTTCGTAGTTTGAGGGAAAGTTTCCTAGTCTAGGGAAATTTCATAGGTAAATTTAGCAAAAAGGAGAAAAGGGAATTTTTCGATAAAACGTGAAAAATTCAGGGGAATTCTCTAGTTGACTGATTAACAAACATCACTACTTAAATTGTTCTTTGTTATTCAGAAATAAACCAATACAATTGCAATAGTTTGTGTGTGCTGCAAGTAGCATAATTTGCACCCATTGTTAGCTGGTGGGGTGCACGGTGGCTCAGTGGGGAGCGCTTACCTCAGGTGCATGGTTTCCTTGGTACGATTTTCACCCAAGCAAGCTTGTGATAACCAACATTGTGTTCGTGGATTTTCTCGAGGTACTCCCGTTTCCTCCATTTTCTCATTCTTCCATCATCATTCACTTGCTTTAATCATCGTCTCCCTTAACCTAAAGGCATAATTATGGGATGTTAAACTTTCACTATATGTTAGTTAAAGAGTTCACCACATGTTAGTTAAAGATTTCACTATATTTCATTTTGTTGGCTGTGTGTATACTTTTGTAAAAAAAAAACAGTAAACGTAAAAATAGAAGGAAAAAGCAAATGAATAAAACAAATGTGATTGGTAGCAGAAGCGTCATTTCAGATTTTGCTTGTGGGGGGGCAAGACCCCTTGATATAAGTAAAATTTTGAGTTTTTCACTGACTACTACTCTACTCAAAAAATCTATATAAATCTCAATCTCAGGGGGTGCAATTACCCCTTCCTGCCCCCTAAATGACGCCACTGGTGGTAGTTCCCTTAATATAGCTAAATTAAAATTATTAAATAACTTCTGTCATAGGTATTGGACACTCAACAAACAACGGAAAATTTGATAAAGTGAAAAGTTTGTGTCAGTCGAGGGAAATTTTCTTAAAGAAAACTACGAACAGTGCCACCAGGTTACCCCTGCACTGACTCGGTTAGATAGCATTCATTATTTTATTGCCACCTAGCACAAGTTCGTTCGTGTTTATGTCATACGTCCACACTGTATTTACATCGAGCCCTCCTGAAGTTAATCTGTATGTAGTACTGGAGCTTCTTATTTAGTGCTGCTAAAAAAAAAAGCACTTTGACCCAACCTGAGAATGTAAGAAATGTGTCAAAACTTGATAGAACAGTCTGCTCGAGTAATCCCTGTGTTTTTTTACATTGTAGCTTTTATGCAACAGATACGGAATCCGTATTTATATGGTAATCGTAAAGGAATTGCAATTTTTCAACTAATACTTCTGGTGGTCCCTTGAAATTTTATCTGTGCAAGTGAGCAGGCCGGTAGCCAGCCCAAAAATGTAGGGGTGGGGGGAATCCAACCATATTATAGTTCATTTGCAAGCCTACCGTGAACATTTTAGACAGGCAGTAAAAATTTAGGAGCCCGACTCCCTAGACCCCCCGCGTGGATACGGGCCTGAAAGTGAGGGCAAGGTTCTAGATTACTGGTCCCCCTTCCCATTGAGCAATATGACAGAAAACAACGTGCCCTGCGGGGCTCTAACCCGCCTTCACTCGCTGACGCTCGCTCGGCAATACTGTGTAGATTTAATGTATAAACTTTAGTAGAGAAATAAACCAACCCAGCTACTAACCTACATGGGGGACCAGTAATCTAGAACCTTCCCGCAAGGGAGTTTTTTTCATGTCACTCACCACAAATCTTTTACGGGACAATAAGAAGGAAATTATTATAAGAATTGTATTTTTCCAACAGTTATTTAGAGTGCACCTCCAAAAGTAAACCTGCATGCCCCAATTCACCAAAAAAAGTAAACAATTTACTGAATATGTTGGAAAGTCGCATATCATAAACACAACAACTTTGTCTAAGATATAGAATGCCCAGAAGCATAGAGTGAGGCTTCCGGGCATTCTATCTGGGAACCACTACCTAGAAGCATTACTCATGATTTTCGAAGGAAAATAATGGATTGTCGTGATTAACCGTCAATCGATTACAATAGTCGCACACAAGCAATGTTGCATCCACACTTAAAACTAAATTCATGTTGCTAGCAGTACTTACCTGCGAAATCCTCTATGATTAGTAAACAACACAAGTCGTCCATGTTGCCTTTTAACTTTCTCTTTATCCATCCGCTAAGTAGTTCCTCCATCAGCCAGAATGAGAACATATAGTTCAGGATTATAAAGGACTTATGTGCTCTTATGTTAGCTTGTTCGTACTTGTTTCCATAGTCTTGCATTTGCAAATTGTCTTTTATATCTCGCAATATTCAATGATATATCTATGTCATAAAACAATATTTTTTAAGACTACATTATTACTCGCTTTTGAGAACCAGTCTCTGACTCAAATATGCAACTAAATTTCCTCATTCTCATTTTTTTTGAGTTATTTTCTCCTCAAAATTGAGACAAATTTACTCATTTTTTTGAGTAGTAAAATGTATTTATTTTTGAATAAATCATTTTAACAGTGTAGAATTAAATCAAATAAATGTGAATTTTGTTTGGTCGATTAAAACGTTTATTTAGAACCACAGCATTATAATTTCCTTTTGCGGTTGCAAGAATATCATCTTTCATAGCAGGGTGAGTAGTCAAGATTTCTTGGACAAGACTGTACAATGATAAACCTTAAAACCGGAAGTGGTTGATTTCTAATAATTACGTTTGATTACAGGGTAAAAGAAGAGATGGTAACTATTTTGAGAACGATAACTCATTTTAAAAAATCTCGCTGTCTCTTATAGATCGTGTCCTATTTACGGTATATTAAATTGCAACTAGAATCCAGTCATACTGTATTACCAGGGTGTCTATCGGTCGCGAAAGGATTTTAAAAAGTCACGAAATAAGAAAACGGCCATGAAATTTTAAAAAATGTTACGAAATTTTGCTTTTGGGTCACGATTCATTTTATCTGTACAAATATACGTACATACTGGAAAATGTTGTTCCATAAAACAACAAAATTTACCACCAAAAACGTCTATGGTTTCAGATGAGACCAAATCACAAGTAAAGCTCGCTTCTATCACGTGCATGAAAATTTGCTCAAGTCGCACTCGAATTCGCTTTTGAGAATGTTACTAAATTTAATGGTTTGTTAAAGAAAAGGTCATGAAATTTCATTTTGGAATTTTAGTAGACACCCTGTCATTTCTGATTTAATTAGAGTGTCATGGATAGAAAAATGTATTCTTAAGATGCTCAGTCGATTGTCGAAAACAGCTTCTCGCTATCTATTACAGCGTTTGCTCCACAGTAATGAAAAGTAAACCGAAAATTGTTGATTTCCACCGCTTCTAGTGTTATCAAAGTGTTAATGATAGAAATGAAAGGTGTTCTTGGAATCTTTTAGTCGATTTCCCAAAACTGCTTCTCGCTATATACTACCGTTTTTTCCCGTTCAATGTTAAAGCGGGAACTAGCTTATTTCTGCCACTTCCTATTTCAATACAGTATTAAGGATGGAGTTGAAAGGTATTCTTGTGATGCTAAATCAACTGCCGGAAACCTTTTCTTGCTATCAATTACCCTCTTTGGTTTAGAGGATCAGCGTTAAAAGAGAAAATGCTTGATTTCTACCATTCCTAGTTTCTGATTCACAACCTCCTGTTTTATAATCCTCTACAAACGAACTCTTTCGAGATAATTACTCTAGCTATCAACTGCAAAAAACAGAAGTCAAATTCAGTTTCGTTCAAAAGTTTCGTGCGGAGTAACGGAAAAGATGGACCAAAGTACTAACTGTACAATATTATTATAAATCTTACTCTGTAATCCCAATAATTAGATACAATTTTCAGTGTTTTTGATTGTGATCTAGAAGGAAAGGAAAGGGTTTGGAAGATAATAGAGGTGGGTAATTTTACAAAGATGTTTATATCTCGGGATCCCGTAAAGTTGAAGACATGAAACGTGGTATTTGAACTGAAATTGGTATGCTTCCAGATACATAAAGTGCAAGGCCATAGGCCGAGCAAACACGGTGGCCTGGGAGCAAAGTCCCCAGGTATTTCAACTGAAATTCATTATACTTGCAGGTATGTGAGGTACGAGGCTGTAAGCCGAGCAAACACTGAAGGTTGCAGGTTTGAGATGCAAAGCGTTAGACCGAACAAATTTGCGGGTTTGAGGGCAAAGCTTTCAGAGAGACGAAGGCTTGTATTGAATAAACTCTGATAAAGACACTAAGGAGGCTCACGCTATATTTTCTTAATTAATAATGAAATAGGAAGTGATAGTAGATTTATAGCACTTCCGGTGTTAGTAGAGGAATTGGATTGGTGACAGAATTATATTCTTGGGATGCTTTATTGATTGCAGAAAACTCCGCTTGCTATCTACTCCCGTATAGAGCTTGATATCTACCACTTCTAGTCTTAGTAGAGGGTAAAGGATGAAGATGAAGTGTATTGTTATTCGATTGTAGAAAACCGGGTTCCGGTTTCTGCTCTGCAGTGATCAACGTTAAAACCGGAAAGGGTTGATGTCTACCATTTACGGTTTTAGTATAGGGTTAAATATGGAGATGAGAACGGACGGTTAACCGTTTATGGAAAACAGCGTTTTTGTTATCTATTACAGTTTTTCTTCCATAGCAGTTTTTCTTCCATAGCTTAAAAACAGGAAATAGTTAATCGCTACCACTTCGTGTTTTAGTTGTAGGTTAAGAACATAGATACTGTGCATTCTTAGGACGCTTAATCGACTTTCAGAAACAGCTTCTAGCTTTCTACTAACGTCTTTTGCTCTACAGTGATCAATCTTAAACCGAAAGTCGTTGATTTCTGTCACTTCCAGTTCAAGAGTCGCCCCCATTAATTTTAAAACATTTTTTTCCTACATAATTATGTAATACTTGGTTTAATTCCAACAAAACTAGATACATATACGTCTTAAAATCTGGAAAGAAATATTCGGGATGGTAGGGAACCCCTAGCATCCTAAGGATTGGGGATGGGAGAGCTGACATTTTAAGAATAATTGGAATGATCAATACTCGTGTTGAATCCATAGTTTTCGGGTCAGTCGCTGATAAGGATAATGACTGTTTCCATGCCATTCAAGTTCATCCCTGAAGAATCGGGAAGAGTGACATTTTAAAAGTAATCGAAAATGACTGATATTAACTGCGAATCCAAAGTTCTCATTAGTGCTAAGACGAATAGAGGTATTTTGGATACAACTTCATTATAAAGAGACTCGAAAATTGTGACGCCCTTTCCGTTGTTCTAGTAGCTAGCACGCGCGCCTTTCGTGCACATAGTCACACGTTCGATTCCCAGTGGGAGTATCTAAGAAAATTTGGATGATTACTGTGTTTGAATTTCATCATAATCTTTGAGTCTACTTCTCATATAACTTAGATGCAGAAAGGGAATCCTAAACTTAAATAATTCACTAACTAGAAACCGATGAGAGTACAAAACTCAAGGTTTCGGAAGAAAACTAGCACAAAAATTTGGAATACAAAAAGTATCATGTATCCAGTTGTAAGGAGAGAGAAAGGATCTGAACACGGAGATAAGACCATTAAACATATTATGGTTGTCAGTGATGATTATAAAGGTGGCTCTTGGGCCTAGAGTTTCGAAATTCCCTCTATGCTCAATCTGAGTTACCAGAATTTTCACAGAACTATATTCATCCATCGTTTATTCAATTCCCCCGCCCTGGAAAATCTGAAATGAACATTGATTCCTATCGTGCTTTATATGAATTACATGTATTTTTGCAGTACTGCTTTTCACGTCCATTTAGATAGCCCCCCCTTTTAAGACTAAATCAGAAATGGTCTCAATCCTTTGTACATCGTTCGTACAGAAATGTGCAGGCGAAATGTTCGTTTGTACACAATTAGGGGGGCCGTCAGAACGAAAACAAAGTAAGGGGCTGTCTTAATGGTAGCCCTTTCACCATGTCCAATTCAACCACAAACTGTCGCACTTGTTTGTACGTCTTTGTACATAAATGTGCAGCTGAAATATTTGTTTGCACATAAATGGGGCGACGCCAAAACGATAATAAACTATGAGCTGTCTAATTGATAGCCCCCCCATCATATCGAATTCAACCACAAATTGTCGCACTTGTTTGTACGTCTTTGTACAGAAATTTGCAGGCGAAATTTTAATTTATACACAATTAGGGGCGAGCCAAAACGATAACAAACTATAAGCTGCCTAATTGGTAGAACCTTCCTACGTCAGATTCAAAAGAAAATTATCCCAATCGTTTGTACATCGTTTGTACAGTAATACGCAGGGGAAACATTTGTTTCCACGCTATCAGGTGCGTCGACAGGACGAAAAGAAAGGGGAGCTGTCTACGTTTAGCCCTACCAGGTTCGATTGAACCACAAATTGTCGTGATCGTTTATACATCGTTTATGCAGAAATGTGCAGGTAAAATTTTCGTTTGTACTAAATAATATAGGGATGTGAGTATTTTTAATATTTGCCTTAGAATTGAAGGAAAGGGATGGGAATTGTAATTATTGTAATTATGTATATATATCGGGATTGCTCAAAGTTAGAGGTATGAAAGTTGTTATTTCGTCTTCTGACTTCAAATGTTAAACCAGAGTATCGTGTTTTAACGTTTTTTGATACTTAACCTAGAAATTAAGAAAGAGGTTGGGGCTACAGCTATGTATTACCATTTTTGCTCTTTAGCGATCAACGTTAACCGGTTGAATAACGGTTGCTGAGATTGAAAATGGTAGCTATTACACTAGTCGACAAACAATTCTTTTTCTCTGGCACACGGAACAAAATATCTGATTCTAATAGACGGTTTCACGTAGAATTTGAATCTGCAATCAGTTTTTCTCCATCACCCTCAGTTTTCCCAGGACAGAGGGATTTTCGGGAAATTTTTCCTCAAATTTCCCCCCTCTTTTTTTGCTATTTTCATACCTGTAGCTCGTGTACCTTAGGTATATAAACACACACATTATACTGTATGTTAGCTTGATTTATACTTAGTAAGCCCTTTAAGTTTCATAAGAGTAGCATTATTCTTTCTAGAGAAATAAACGTATTCATATAAAAAATATGCTATGTGTACTGTTCATTTTACCATATTCATTAGTGCAGATAAAATCACATGCAACTTCTACGAAAATTACAATATAAGTACGGCTTATATCTTACTGGATTTGAAATAAAACATATTTTCAATGATGTATACACGGAGTAACCATTTTATATTTACATAATAAATAATACAAAAGAAGTTAGTGGCATCTTTTTAATAAATGAAACTTACTTACCTCAACTAAAATGTTTTAGTTGTTGGCTTTTTCTTCTGTGTTTGGCTTCTGGAACATCACTTTTGAGTGTCCAACAGTAATCAGCTAGCATTTTTGAACTCCACTGTCACTGGTATCTCTTCTCCATGGAGGAAATGTCGTGATGAAAACGTTCCCCATGCTCATCACTAACAGCTCCAACGTTTTTATGAAAGAAATACAGGTGGGAGTCTAGAAAGTGAACTTTAAGGAAAATGTTGCAACCCATTTCTTTGAATGATTACAGGAAATCACTCACAATTTCACGGTAAATTGGGGCTTTTCTGTTTCCTAAAAAAATCTCTGTTAAAAATTTAAATGAACTCCAAGCTGCTTTCTCAACCAGACTTAAGAGATCCTCAAGTTTTTAGTCACGAATCAAACATTTTTTTAGGGGTCTACAAATATCCCTAGCGTCACTAACCCGAGGAAATTTTTCCTTAATGTAACAAAATCCTACATTACTTTTGTCCATTGCCTTAACAGAGTTTTTGAAGAGCACCAACTTTATGTGAAGAGGAGGTAGAGTTATGTTATCAGAGCTCACCAGTTAGGAATAAACAGCATTCTTCTGTCCAGAAGTTAATACATGCGTTGGCCATTCCTTCTTGATGTAATGTTCCGTTTTGTACCTGCTGTAACGTTCGCAGAGGAAACAATAATATTGCGTATAACCAAACTGCAAACCCATTAACAAAAAAACGACTTTTAAATCACAGCAAAGGGTCCACTTGTATTTCACATACTGAATTCTTTCTAACACTATTTCGATGTTTTCATACGTTTCCTTCATATTAGTTGCATAAGCCAAAGGCACTGAAGGAAATTTGGTGCCATTGTGCAAAAGTACATCCTTAAAAATAGTTTTGGAAGAGTCAAAAATCAATCTCTACTCTGTACTTATACCTGCATGTCCAAGTGTATCCATCACAGCACAGACATTATTACAATACACTGAATCATTTTCTTGAGAATAATAGTTTTGAAACTCTGTATGAAGGTTTCGAAAAATACACACTTTAGTGTCACGATGGAGCAGATTCCAGCCTTGAAGTCTAGAAGCAAGAAGTTCTGTCTGTATCTTGGAGAGTTTTAAATCCCGTACGAGGTCATTTAGTTCACCCTGAGTTATCAGATGGATAATCCAATGTAGATGTGCTTCCTATATAACTAGGATCAGCTTCTTCATTTGGAACTTGTGTAGTTGCCTCAAATACGTAATCCTGATTTTCCGTAAGATGAGGAGGAGGTTCTGGTACAGGTAAATCTGCACTGTGTGGAACTGGCCTAATTTCTGATGGCAAATTCGGGTACTGTACTGGGTGCTTAGATTTACTGCTTATTTCTTTTATCTGTGTCATACAAAAGTAGCAGTCTGAAGAATGATTTTTTGTTTCTCTCCAGATCACCGGTACTGCGAAGTTCATGTTACGTTCACCATTTGCCCACCCAGTCAGATGTTTCCCGCAAGTACAACAAATTTAGTGAGGAGCGAAATTCTTATCTTGGTCTCCTACACAGCAACCAAAATATAACTGGTAACACTTGCTCACAAGTGGAGTAAAATATCGACGTTGCGATTTAAATGTCAGCTCCCCACATACATAACAGAAATTGTCCGGTTGATTTACACACTTCCTCGGCATCTTCTATCCTTAAGGTATCACACCCACATACACAGAGGAATCTACACTCATAAAATTCCCACAAAATAACTAGAAATTCCCTCATACAAAAATGGCGACATGGTGTAGACATCATTGAAAATATGTTTTTTTGGAAGTCAAATGAGGTATAAACCGTGATATATTGTAATTTTCGTGGAAATTATATGTGTTGAAGATCGACCCGACCCGACCCGACCCGTGACTCGAATTGACTGACCCGACCGGAACCGAATGACCCGACCCAAGGTGACCCGACTGACCCGACCCGTAACCCGACCCGTTTGAGGGCACTATCGGAGGAGCATTATTTGCAGTACAATTTATTTTGTATGGTTTAGCATACTTTAGGGCTACCATATTTTTTTGAAAACAGAAAAAAACGGGACATCTTACAAATTAGTAGTAAATATTGTATTTTGTATTAATTTTATCTTTCGAATTTTACTACAGCATCGCACTAATTACGCAACTTAAAATAATTTATTAATATAGTCCATACTTAATCAACAGTGCTAAAAATTATTATAGAAGCTAGAAGCAGTTATGGAATAAAACGCGATCAGTGAACATACAATATTTAGGCAAAAAATATGTTTTCAATATTATTACACATACCACCTCACATGCTCTACATGTCTATAAAGAAAAAAATCCAGATTTATGAAGTTGTTTCCAAATTTCAATGGACTGATTTACTTTTGTTAACCAAAAATCCGAACTAAAAGAAAGCAATTTGCATAATTGTTTTTCTGAAGCAGACAAAAATGTGTTTTCGGGGCTGGTCTGTAACGTCACAAAATGTGTTGCCACCTCGGGGTATACATTCTTACTTTTGGTG
Source organism: Thermobia domestica (assembly GCF_964235325.1). Taxonomy (NCBI): domain Eukaryota; kingdom Metazoa; phylum Arthropoda; class Insecta; order Zygentoma; family Lepismatidae; genus Thermobia; species Thermobia domestica. The sequence continues at coordinate 192,706,062 of NC_137457.1, forward strand.
ATAATAGTGCCAGTTAGGAGGATTTAAAGATTGCATGGAATAATAATAAAGATTAGAATGAAATTGTTCCTGTAGTATTGACGGAATAGAAAGCAAAAGGAATAAGTCGATTTTATTATCTTTTCAGAGCTTTTGAAATGTAATTAATAATAATAATAAAAAAACAGGACAACGAGGTAAATTCGTGCACACCGGGACAAATTTTAAGAAACCGGGACGTATGGTAGCCTTACATACTTATTTGCCTGCGAAGTCTCAGTACGGAGCCACTACGTAGCAGAGTTGAAACCAATTCTCGTAAATAGGTTGTCAACTCAGGAAAACAAAATTGCCGGCACACCCTCAAAATTCTCTATACAAATGAGAAACTGAAGACTGTATTGATCGTTATTGTATTTACCAGCAATTGCCACTTCTTCAAAATTATCGAAACAGATGGAAATAAATCTTTAATTAACAATTATTGATCCATAAAATGAAATTTATTATATAAACCTACACTTCAAACGAAGGAAATTGTTTTAAAAAGTCATTTTCCACTCTCAATAAATGTATAAAATTCTTTTACAATAGAATCTAAGTGTTATCAAATTTCTTATGTTAAATAAATAAAAAACTGCCATAGATTAAAAAATATCGATAATGTATAATACAACGGAAATTTGTGTTTGTAAAGGAACTGTTGAAAACTTTTGATGTTCAATGTTATATTCTGCATTGCAGATTCCAAAATACCGGTCAGAAGGGCGCTAATAAGAAGTTTGTACCGACCTTAATCAAAATCACAGCAATATTCCTGGCCATGCCGGTAAAATACCGGCAAGTTAGCAACCCTACTCGTAAATCAGAATGCTGAATGCACGAAAATACTTCACCATGTATTCTATAGTTTCTGCAATATGAGTTTAATGAAGATGTTCAAATGAAACAGGACACTGTGTTATAATTTTCCCTTTAACAGTCTACTTTGTGAATTTGTTATATCTTCCACCTATCAATTTCTTGTATGACATGAGGATAATGGTTTCTGCGCAAGTTAGAAAGAAAAATCCATATTTCTCATAAAGATTCAACTCACGCAAGAAATAATAAATAAGTTTAATAATAAGAGCCGAGGAGCGATAAGATAACTCAGCAATAATGATTGTAGGTATACATATAAATATAAAAATAAAAAAAAACCTTTAATTCCATCATCGTTAGAATAAGATCAATGTAGTGAATCACATGATACTGTGAACACACCAATCGACACAATAGTGTGTACAAAGTCTTCTTAGTAAGTACTCCATAGTATGTGACATATTTTTTTAAAGTTTCTACAAATTAGACAGTCCCCCACATTTGTTTCGTTCTGGCGGCGCCATTAATTGTGCACAAACTAAAATTTCACCTGCACATTTCCGTACAAACCACGTACAAACGATTACGACAATTTTTGAATGAATTGGACATGGTGGAGGGGCTTCCATTTAGACAGCCCCCACTTTGCTTTTTTTCTGGCGGCGCCCCTAATTGTGTACAAACGAAAAATGTGGCCTGCACATATCTGTACAAACGGTTACGACAACTTGTGATTGAATTGGACATGGTCGAGAGGCTACCATTTAGATAGACCCCACTTTGTTTTTGTTCTGGCGGCACCTCTGATTGGGTACAAAAGAAACTTTCGCCTGCACATTTCTGTACAATCGATGCACAGTCAGCGACAGTAATAAGTGGAAGTTAGATATATAAGAAATGATAGCTTTTTCCAGTAGCAAAAAGTTTCACTCTATGTCTGATAGTTGGACAACCAACATGACAGCAAATACGTGCCCGAAAACATAACATGCCAGGATATTCCTCCAGTTGGAGGAAAGAGTACTACTATGTGAGAGCATCATTTAGAGAAACAACCACGAGATAAATCTGCAGAAATTCCATTCACATTAAGTTGAAAGAGATAGGAATTAATGCAAAGAAAACGAAAAGAATAATGCGCTTCATGCAGAAACCGAAAAAGTGCGGGAAGCTAAACAAAATGAGAAAACAAGGAAAGAGGAAAACGAAAGAGCTAAAGACATGGGAATAAATTAAATTTTAACACTTAAAGATAAACAGTGTCCGTCTTTCCCCCTGCCCCCATCTTGGGTTTTCTCCCTTCATAGGATAAATCTCTTTCAGTATCAAACGCGAACATCATTTATAGTGTTTAATTCCAAAAAAATGTTAACTCGGTCTAGAGCGAGACTCGAACCCCAGACCCTTAGAATGACAGTCTCACGCGGTATCCACTTACGTACACAGGCACTACCTACTGCGTTTATAAATGAGCTATTACCCGTGCTGTTATCAAACGTGTTAAATCAGCCATTGTCGGTGAGCCACCCCAGTTCTATTTGAAGTTTAAATTTTATTTACCTCACTTAGCCATCTATGGGTAGCAGTCCCCTTGCTTTCATAAAAAGCATTTGTTCTGTAGATTAAAATCAAGAATGTATTAATCTGTACTCTTGGGAGCTTACTGGAGCACCAACATATCTATCTATCTATTTATTATCTATCTATCTATCTATCTATCTATCTATCTATCTATCTATCTATCTATCTATATATACATATATATATGTCGAATTGATTGAGGATTAAAAGAGCGACTTCGTAAATTTACGGAACGCGTGTTAACACAACAGTCAGGACATCTCGTAGCGTTGTTACGTAACACACGCAGTGTAAATAAAGTTTCAAAACCAGAAGTCGGAAGATAGCCCGTGGGTAAGTCGGTAAGACGTCTGCTTGATGAGTGGAGAAATCCGGGTTCAAATCTGGGCTGGTACGTTTTTTTTTGTTCCGTTGAAAATACATTTCTATATTTTTGCGTTTGAAATTGCTTTCTTTCATTTTCTATACATTATCTTAAATTAGTGAAGGGCAAGTAATGTCAGATTACTTATATATCTGCTTTCTCTGTGCGTATAGTCCAGAGATGGAGTGGGTCAATTGGGTCAAGATTTGTGAGTAGGTCAGATGGTCGTGGGTCAACATGACGTGACTCACTGTGACACACCACCCACCGTGACCTCTCTGGCTCACGCTGATCCTACGTTTTAAATTTTAAGGTCTCCCTCTTTATTCGGCCTTCCTCTTTCAAGGTCTCCCTCCTTATTGTTAAATTCAATGTATAGGTAATTATTGAGTTGAGTTGATTTTGAGTTTAGCGTCCCTTTTTAGCAGCGAGGCTATATGAGACGGGACCTACTGATTAACATGGAATCCGAAACACATGAGCTCCCGTTGGAATCAAATCAGGGTCTCCCACACCACAGTTATATAACTGTGTCTTATATAGCAGTTAATATTCTTGCTATAAAGTATCAAATAACTAAACATTTGATGTAAATAAATGAGAAACCTAAAATATTGCAGATTATTGCAATTGCGATTTAATTCAATTTTAACCATTATACATTCCTTATTATTGTTGAAGTTGCTTTATAAAGATGCAGATTATGAATTATAGTAATTTTTTTCAATGAAATGAAATTAAATTAAGCTTGACGTCCCATGCTTATGTCTGCAAGGTAAGGGAGACAGTGATGGTGAGAAATGAATGAAAATTGTGCAACGATGTAGGTAGGAGGAAACAGGAGAATCCTGAAGAAACGAACGCACACGGTGTTTTTTCACGAGAACTCTGACTTTGTGCAAGCTGGGATCGAACCAAGGACCCCATGCACCAGAGGTGAACGCTCTACCTTACGCCACTGCCGCCCTATGAAAAATACAACCATATTTATTCTCTCTCTCTCTCTCTGTCTCTCCGTATATATAGGTATCAGAAGCATGAATAATTTTCATTTTGGGGGGCGCGGTGGCTCAGTGGTGGGTTCACCGGTGGACGTCGAAAGGTGTGGAAGTGCTTTCGACCTGCTCCTGTGCTATTACGGTAAGTGACTAACGCTTGTGTACTTTACAAGCTTTTTTTTGTTTTTTGTGGATTTGATTATTGGAAAAAGACATGCTTTCAATTCGTAAAAATACTGTGAAATTTGAATTCGACCGCTCTATGCGATATATAAAACCTAGTCCGAGTGACATACATATTTGGTTATCTGAAAACTTCTGTGACGTTATGCAATCGCTTTACAGCTGCATAATGAGAACTTTGCTTTGTATGTGAAATTTGAAAATGACATTGTATTTAATGAAGTGTTGACTCAGTTATCTGAAACTGTTCCCTATGTTCATTCAAATGGGGTACGCAGCACTCTTCGTATTTCAAATGCTGAAATCAATTACATCAAAGTTCGGGTATTTGATTTGCCTCTTGAAGTAGACAATACTTTTCTTCATGATATGTTGAGTGAATATGGTGAAATCAAGCAAATTATTAAGGAAAAGTGGAGTGCTACTTATAAATATGCAATTTTGAATGGGATTCGCTCTGTATATATGATTCTAAAAAAAACAATTCCTTCAAAACTTAAGGTGATGTCATACTCTGCATACGTTGCTTACTCTAATCAACACAGAACGTGTTTCCGATGTCTGGGGTCTGATCATGTACTCTCTCAGTGTAAAGTACCATGCGGTGCTTCACCTTAACCAGATTCTCGACCGAGTGCTTTACAAATGACTGATTTATCCATTGGTGGATTACCGACACAACGAAAAATAGGAACTCATTCTTTAGGGCAGTCTTCTAATCATTTTTCTCCCTCTACACCTACCAATCATGACTCTCATAGGATCCTGCCTGCAATTTCCGATCTTAATGTCTTTCCTGCTCTCAAACCGCCGTCATGTGAAGAAACTTCCCCAGCACATCTGATGTCGGCTTCGAACCCAGACCTTTTAGTGCATACTTCAGATATTGAACCGAAGGCTGCCTTATCAATTAGTGAAAATACATATGCCATGTCCCTCCAAAATAAGAAGAATCAAAAATCTACTTCTGCGTCACTTAATATTAATGCTACCTCCCCTCGTTCCGAAAAACAAAAGAAGCCGAGTTCTTTTCAACTCCCTAGACGTTCTTTAAGGAAGAAGAGGAAAGTGTTGTCCAAGGACAGCCGTACGGTTACAGATAGTGGAAGTGAAATTGAGTCATTGACTCAGAATAGCGACGTTGAACCAAGCTTCGAAACCCAGGAGACTTCCTCAGGCGATAAACAACACGTCCAAGCAACGAAGCAGTCTGTTACATAACCAGCTTTGGAGTGTTTCCCTCCCCTTTTGTGCGTGTCTGTTACAGGTGTTTTGCGACCATCTTTTTGTTTACAACTATGGAATGCGTTTCTGTGAAGCAGTGTTTTCTTTCTGTTTTGAATTTACCATTATTGTTTTTTCTGTTATGTCGATTTGGAGGGAGTTACGTTCCGATACTGTCAATTATATGTTCTACCGAAGTTTACATCTTATATGAGGTTCCGCAGTTCAATCCTGCTGTGATGCCAGACCCTCCCACTTTTCTTCAAACAAATGCAAGAAAAGTTTGCTCTTTAAATATAAATGGTATAAAGTCTGACTGTTATAAGCAGAGCCTTAAACTATTTATTCAAAAACATAATTTTGAATACGTTTTACTACAAGAAGTCAGTATTTCTGACTTAAGTTTTCTTCCCACATATTGTGCGATTGTGAATGTAGGTACCAAATTTCTCAAAAGTAAATCCCCACGTTGATCGCATATCCAGGCTCCTAACTATCAAAACATTTACGATCACTCCAACCCCAATCATTTCACAGATTCAACTTGTTGTATATAAGTTATTAGGACGTAAAATTGAACATAATTTATACGAAAAAGACTTTTATGCATTGCAAGACCTGTAACTGCCAAATATTCACCACAAACTTATAGTCGTATCGACATAAACAAAAAGAAGTGTGAAGCAGGAAAGTACTTTACCCAAAAGTCAAAAGAGACGCACTGAAGACATACGAACTAGACCAGTTCAGCGCTCGCAACGAGGCGACTAACATCGTCTCTGGCGTCGCTCTAGTTTCGAGTTTTTGTTTACATCGCTACTTTTTGTGTGAGAGTTTCAGTGTGAGTTATTTTCAGTTCAAACGTTCTAACTTTATAAGCATTTTCAGTGCATATTAATTTGTTCATAGTTTGGTGACGTTTATCGCCGAATTACTGCCATGAGTTGCATACGAGCTAATACATTGCGCATCAACTTTGTTACGGTGAGTCAAAAGCCCACGTCTATTGCTGTTCATGAATGGATACGTAAGGTATTTAAGTTAACCCTTGATCAGGTGTTGTCCATTGAAATGGACTTTCTACGTAAGAACTTATATCTGAAATTAATTAACAACATGGGGAACATGTGTTGCCTATTGATTTGGCGGATAATTCTGTGGTGATAGTCAAGGTGTCCTTATGCCCCATGGAACTTAGTGACATGCAATTAACGCGTGTGCTCTCCCAATATGGCGATGTTACTAGTATTGTCGACGAACAATATTCAAAGGAACATGTTTATGCTACCCGAACGGGTCGTAAGCTTGTTAAAATGACTATTAAACGCAACATTCCTTCGTTTATCACGGTCTGTGGTTTACGCTTGTTTACCAGCTTTCCTGGTCAAATTCAAACTTGCGCCATATGCAACTCCCCCGACCATTTTGTTCAGAGATGTCCCAAGAAGAGGAATTCACGTCTTACTGTGCCATCTTCATCAACCAGTTCCATTTCTCCCATTGTGCGAGTACCTCATAATTTACCAGTGGATCCATCAGCTCCTCATACCGGTATTTACAGTGTTTTTCCCGTGCTTCTTAAGAATGTTCTGGAATCAACTTCTTCAAATCCCCCGAACGAAGCAGACAACCAGTCAGCAGATCCCCAAATTCACTCCGAATCGGCTCCTGCAGAACCTGTACCATCTAATACCATGGAAGTGGAAGAAACTCAGGATACTAAAATTATTCCAGCACCCATAACACCCAGCACCGCAACAGCTGTTTCAACAGTCGTCACATCAGTTTCTACGGTAAGTGATACTGGTTTAGTCGAAGAGACTTGTTCCGTCTCTCAGACCGTACCTTTAGCTCTTCCACCAGAATTCACTCTCAACTTAACATCACGCTCTCGCGGTAGTGACTCCACAAGTGACTCAGATACAGAAATTATTCATAGTGATAAACGCAAACTCAGTAAAGAAAAAGTACTCAGTAGTGTATGTAGTAAGGACTTGCGTCCTATACACGATCTTTCTGTCAATCATGCACGCCAAACGCGAGCTTTCACAAAAAAGTTGAAATCAGTGGTTAATTCCGAAAAAGGGGGTAGTGGCATCATAATACTGTATTGTGGTACTTTTCTTTCTTCTTTCTGCAGTGACATTATCTCCTATTTATCATGTGTTGTAACGCTCGCTTATATTTCTTGTCTCTCCTCGTTTTTATGTTTACGTTCCGTTTAGCGACTGTTAATCTCAATACGTTCACTTCTTTAGTTAAGCACCATGCCTTAAGTGACTTTGTACATCAAGAAGAAATCGATGTTTTGTTCGCTCAGGAAGTCGCAGTCACGGAATTCCATTACCTACCCAATCATTCTCATGTTACCAGTGTTAGTGAAACAGCTTCAGGAACCGCCATTATTTACCGCAGCGATCTACCTTTAGAACATCCCAGCGAGCGTATTACCACCGGAGATTTAGAAAATATTCGTTTGTGCAGTGTCTATGCTAAATCTGGCTCTTCGTATAAAAGAGAACGAAATAATTTCTTTGCTACTGAACTCCCCCCGGCTTTGTATAATGGTCGCTCCGCATGCATTCTTGCCGGGGATTATAACTGCACACTTTCTGCCCTCGATGCTTATCCTCATTTCAGTGATTCGTCTCTCTCCGTCAACTAATAACATCTTATGACTTAGTGGATGTGTGGCGTCATTTTCATCCTAATGAACAAGGACATACATTCTTCACGTCTGGATCGTCTTCCTCTCGATTGGACCGATTCTATATCAGTAAATCTCTTCTTCATGGGGTTCGAGATGTACAAATTACACCCATCTGCTTTAGTGACCATCTGGCAGTTACAATGACCATTGATCTACCCGTTTCAAAATTTTTAAAACGAAGTGGCTTGTGGCATTTTAATACCTCCATCCTACAGGAGCCTGACTACATCCATCTTATTCACGAAGAATGGGCAGCTCTTTCATACCGTCATCAATATTACAAAGGACCCCTTATGCATTTCTGGGAAACGCGAGTCAAAACGAAGTTTCGAGTGATTACTCAACAATATTGTCGGAATCGGAATGCTTCATATTGTACTCAGTATCAATATTACACCAGTCTCTTAAGAGACTACATGAAAGAACAACTTCAAGGTAGCAATTGTCGACCTCAAATTCAAGAAATTAAAGCCCGCTTATTAGCCATGCACAAACGCCGCATCCAAGGTTTCACGACTCGCAGTAAAATACATCAATATGACGACTTAGAAACTCCCGGAATTGTACAAATCAACAAAGAACTCATGCGTGGCAAGCAGAAATTATATCTCAGCTTAAAGATGCCACCGGTCACGTGTATGTAGGTGAGCAAGTAATACATTGTGTCACAAATCATTATAAACAGCTGTATGCTAAGCCTACGTCCTTCTGTGACAATCCTGAACTTCTCAACTATCTTCCTACAGTCTTACAGAAACAGGATCAAGAATATCTATCTAGTCCATTTACAGTAGAAGAGGTTAAATCAGCCATTGCTTCCGGCCGTCGAGGAAAATCTACGGGGATTGATTCCCTACCTCTAGGATTCTATATAACCTTTATCGATATTTTAGCACCCTTTCTTACGAACCTTTTCAATGAATATAGGCAGACTCTAGTTCTAGGTGAATCTCTCCGCACAGGTGTTACAGTTTTAGTACCAAAACATTCTCGCACTTCCAGTGTTTAATTATTTTCCAACATCTAAAAACAATGCTGTTATCTGGTTTACTATAAAGACAATTATGTTTCTTGTACATACTAATCGGCCTTACCATATAGAATTATACAAGCAATATTTGCTATATCAGGCCAGCCTTCTCTCACCTGCACGAAAAAGGAAATTTTTTGCTAACTATTTAACTGTTCTTACAGAGTCTTTGTCCATGTATGTAATATTATAACAAAAAAAAACAGAAAGATGACAAATCTGTAATACACTGTTGTCACATCAGCTCATGATAATGTAGGAATAACTCGTGGTAAATCTACTAATAATAATGTAACCTGCCTGCCCCATGCAGACACTTATGTATATATGCATTGTCTTTTGTTCATTGTGTTTTTTTCTTCTTTTTGTTTTTATTTTACCATATTTTTTTTTACAAATGTATTAGTTCACTTTTTTTAATGCTTAATATGTTCATGCATTTTGTGTGTTCTTCTCAATAAAAAGGTTTAAAAAAAATGGTCAAGCGGTTTGGGTCACTAGTCGATCAATTAGAAGTTTGTGTGTTCAAACCCTGAGGAGAGAACCATTTTGGTTTTTTTTGTTTTTTTTAAAGTGTGTTCCTATTTTTATCAGGGGACTGAGAACATTTCTTTAAATAAAATCTTTGGCAACTATTTTTCTCTCAAATTTGATTAGAAGCGAACATTATATGAATTGCTAATCTAAAATCCACAGCTGAGAACAAAATATTATGTTCAATATTTCATTATTATCCTTTGATTTGTAATGAAAAACTAATTATAAGCATTGACGATTTCAGAAGATTTTCCCCCGGTAATGGTCAATATATGAATGAGAGAAAACTGATGAAACATTATTAGTAAACTTTGAGCATGATCGAAGTTAACTTATGGCCACTAAGGGGGAAATTTATGTTGACAGAGTCTCAAATTCTCCCACAGGTCATGCCCTGAAATCATCAGTTTGAAAGGTTTCCTTTACAAATAGAATATTACATTTATTTCTCGTTCTACGTTTTGAAATGGAAAAATCATAATTTTAAAGTGAATTATAATACGATAAGCATAAAGGTTTATAGAACTAATGAAGTAAATATTCTTGTGTAAGTTATCGATTTCTAATCGGATTAAAAGTCGAATATTCGTTTGCATCGCACTTTAAAGTAAATCCTCCCTCTATGGGTTCTTACTGGAAAGTATGTTTAACTCCAATTACTTAATCAATATTTTAAATTATATACTTTTATTGTAATACTTTTACTATTCAATGTTGTATACACTACATTTCCCAAAGAAAAAACCTCGCAAATGTATAGTTGACTAGTTGACCGCTCGACCAGTTCGTATGTCTTTTGACTTTTGAGTGCGTCTCTTTTGACTTTTGGGTAAAGTCTTTCCTGCTTCACACTTCTTTTTGTTTATGTTGATACGACTATAAGTTTGTGGTGAATATTTGGCAGTTACAGGTCTTGCAATGCCTAAAAGTTTTTTTTCGTATAAATTATGTTCAATTTTACGTCCTAATAACTTATATACAACAGGTTGAATCTGTGAAATGATTGAGGTTGGAGTGATCGTGAATGTTTTCAGCGTTAGGAACCTGGATATGCAAACCCGCTTAACGTGGGGATTTACTTTTGAGAAATTTGGTAAGATTGCCCGTGAGACTGTGATCCTAGTGGAAGATGGTATTGACCACTCTCAAGTGAAACGAATTCCATAGAGAGGTGGTATCAGTGTTTCCACTGATGGCATCTATGTGTTAAATATGTATGGTCCATCAGGCAATAACAAACGTGCTGAACCTGAACGTTTTTGTAATGAAGATTTATTGTCCCTATTACCGGCAGATTCTAGTTCCGTTCTTGTGAGTGGTGACCTAAACACGTTGGAACAACAACGGGACACGACTTCTCACTTCCGTCCTAGCATGGCATTTCAGAATTTTGTGAAATCTTTATTGCTTCGAGATGTATGGTGGTTCCATTGGCTGTTCCCTTAATTCACGTACAAAAATTCGGAAATGATGTCCAGGGTCGATAGGTTCTATTCCACGGATACACACATGTATAAGGTCATCGAAATTGATATTCTTGTTCCACCGTTCAGTGATCATGCTGCCCTTTATTGTACTATAAAATTTCAGAACTTTATTAGACCAACATACGGATCAAGCTATTGGAAATTAAACACTACCCTTTTACAACATAGTGATTTGCGTACCGACTTTCATACGCGATGGACATATTGGCAAATGCAAAGAAAACATTTTTCAAATATCTTCAATGGTGGAATCGTTATGTTAAACCGAAAATATGTGTTTTTTTGAAGTCCAAAGGTCGCGAACGAAAGCAGGATATACACAATACACTGCAATGTTATTATCGTGTTTTAAATGACTTCTGGAATCATCCTAATAGCCCTACCAATCGTCAACAGATCAATCATATTAAAGCACGAATTCTCAGTGTACAAAAACAATTACTTCAGAAATATTATGTCACAATGGACACGAGTGATGTAATTCCCAACGATCAACCGTCCCTTTACCATTATGTGCGTCACCAAAAAAGGCGACATTCTGAATATGTGAACTCTCTTCAGACAGAAGATGGCAGGATTTTCACAGACGCTCATCGTACTCATCAGACTATTTTTAATCATTTTAGTGACACGTATGGAGCAATTACCAAGGATCAGCGCACTATTAGGGAATATTTACAAGTGTCACTCCCTCAAGTCCCTGCACATTTATTTAATACCCTTATGGCACCTATACAGAAAGAAGAGATTTATTGTGTGCTTAACAGTTGCAAAGATCGCAAATGCGCAGGGCCTGATGGCATCCCTTATGAACTTTACAAGCAATATTAGGGGATTTTACAGGATATTTTATGCGACTTATATAATGAAATGCTCCGTCAACGTGACATAACCGATAATCCAGGAATAATGATACTAATTCCAAAGAAAGGGAAAGCAGTTACTATTTATGATTATTGTCCCGTCACGCTACTTAACACAGATATCAAAAAATTCCAAAAAGTTCTTGATAATCGCCTTAAAGCGATCTACCCTTTGCTTATTAGTGACTACCAAGCCGCATTAAATCCGAAGTATAATGTATTTGCAGCGCTTTGTAAAATTCGTGATCTCTCAGCATACTATAAGTTTAAACGGAATCCTGCTTTTCTCTTATCCTTTGATTTTAAACAGGGTTTTGATTGTCTATCTCATGACTACTTATTTGCGGTCCAGCGTGCACATGGTTTCCTCATTCATTTGTCCAGGTTGTAGAGTCAATGTATACACATGCTACAGCAAAAGTTCAAATAAATGGGCATCTCACCTCCCCTCTCAATATTAATTGTGGCATCCAACAAGGATCTCCGTTATCTATGGGATTATATTGTCTTGCTATAGACGTTTTACTACGAAAACTGATGCAACTCCATGAACCTCAGTTACATGATTTTCAAGTACTCAATGTGAAAGCTTTCGCCGACGATGTAAGTTTAATGGGCACGACACCGAAGCAATTTTGTTATCTCCAAGACTGTTTACGCGACTACCAAAATGTGAGTGGAGCTAAGATAATTTATATGAAATCAACGGTTATGTTTTATTACGTGGATGCCCACCTGGGCTATTTTCCTTTAATGGATACTTAAACTATAGCCAATAGTGTTAAAATATTGGGACTACGTTTCTCTTGTGATTTACAGTGCTCTTACAATTTAATATGGGATCCAATCGTACAGCAGATTCGCTTATTAACTAAAGAACATAAGTATCGTCGACTGAATTTACTGCAGAAAACTTGGTTCCTGAATACGTATATTTACTCCAAACTTGGGTATGTCGCACATACATACCCGTTACCAGAACTGTATGCAAAAAACTGGATTCTTTATGTGGTTTTTTTCTATGGTCAAACATGTTCTTTCGAATTCATAGAAATACTCTTTATCTTCCATGGTCTGCGGGTGGTTTCAATTTAGTGAATATTAAAAAAAATGTCAGACACTGTATATGCAAACAACCTACCGTTTTACATGGACCAAACGACTCATACATATCTGTGGTTCCACTGTTGGGCAGAAAATATATTTCCAAATAATCCGCCTTTAATACGTTTTTATAAATTGATCCCAGCTTATGCACACACTCTTATTCAATACAGTGGTATTCAAGATCATCCCAGTGATTTGTCTTCCAAACAACTATATTCGCTGTTAATAAAACCTGTTTATGCGAGTACTAGTCCAATAGTGTGTCAAAAATTTCCGCAGTATAATTGGCCACGTATATGGACAAACTGTAATTCAGAGTGTCTCACCAACGATGTTAGAAGTGCATGGTATTGCCTTATTTATGACGTATTGCCTACAAATGAGAAATTATTTGCTATCCATCGTGTAATGAAAGAGGTGTGTTCTTTATGTGGTCAGCTTGATACTTTACTCCATCGCATTACGTTCTGTATTTCCACACGACAAATTTGGGATGCCTTGTGTCATATGCTGGGACTTATTTGTCGACAGCCTCCATCTACATTCTCTCCCTCCATCTTACGATTTCCAGACTATCGCTGATACCCGCAGACCAAACTAAATGTGATTAATTGGTTGAATCGACATTATATATACTATATGTTACAATATCCTACTAAGTTGTCATATCTGGATTTTATTTGGCACTTACAAACTCGGAGATTGCATTTGTTTAATGCAACTTCTCAAATAGAGACAAATAAGTTTGCAAATTTCTTACGCATCTTGCTTGTCCAACAATAATGTAGTATTTTTATTCTTCTCTCTGAAGTGATTTACTTCTCCTGATTTGTTGTGTTGTACAATGTACTATTAACATTCATGTGAAATAAAAAGTGAAAAAAAAGTGGTAGAGCGTTCACCTCCGGTGCTTGGAGTCCCTGGTTTGATACCAGCTCACGCCGTTTGGACTTTGTGGTGGACAAACGCCCTGTAGTTTTCTCGTTGTTCTCCTGTTTCCTCCCACTTTCTTCATTCCACAATTTTGATCATTTCTCATCACCAACTTTCTCCTTTAGCCTAACCGGTATAACTGCGTAACGTAAACCTTAATAATTTCCACTCAAAACCATTATCCTTACACTTTTCTTATATGGAGAGAAGTGCTGAAACCAGAAATCGTTCATTTGAAGCACTTACAGTATAGATAGAAGGTTAAGGTAAGGTGTAGTACCTATCCTTGAGACTTTAAATCGATCGAAAGAAAACTCCTCGACATTTTTACAGTTGATGCTCTGTGAAAATGTGAAACCAGATGTATTAGTCAATTCAACCACTCCTACTTTTAATATGATGCTGCAAGCTGTGATGATATATATACAATTGAGAGGTTGTATCCATTGCAAATACCGTTTGTCACTATCTATTACCATTTCTGTTTACCATTAGTGATAACCTTTGAAACCAGAAATATTTAATTTGAAGGTGTTTTGGATTGAACATAGACCTAATGGACTTGAAGGAACCTATTCTTGGAAAGCTAAATCTATTGAATAAAAATGCATCTCGTATCTGCTACCATGTTTGCTCTATAGAAATAAGTATTACAACCGGAAGTAATAGTAACTTTGAATCACTTTCGGTTTAGTAGTGTGTTGTAGATTGTCATTTTATGTTATCTTAAGACACTGAATTGTTTGTGAATAAATATGCTTCTTTCTTTCTGCTATCATTTGCTTTCAATGTCGATAAACGTTGAAATCGAAAATGAAAAGTTTTAACCACTTCCGCTTTAACTAGAGCTTTAACGGAAAATATGGAATCCTTTAATCAGACGCTGTGGTTGTTCAGGTAAAACCATTATAAGTCTTTCTATTTTCTCGGGATAATAATGCATAGGCATAGGTCACTTCTACTGTATATCAACTTCGCGGATTAAATAAAACTTGTAGCTTCACGAAAGGTATTTGTTGGTCCTACAAGGTCACACAAGAACAAAAACTAATACTAGGTGTGCCTTTACAAGTGATTCTACTACGATAACAACAGAATGCTGCCTACGTTTAACATATTATGCCTCCGGGGGTTAGCAAAACGCTTAACAGTGTGAAAATCGACGCACACAACAGGTCTTAGGAACACTCACAAATACGTAAAATTGAAAGAACAGAAAATAGTGCATTTTTGAAATGAGCATAAAATTCATACTTCACGCAAAGTTCCAATATGGGAAATCAGTCAATATCTTCAGTTGAAATTACTGAAAAAGACAGAAACTGGCTATTTAAAACTCCAAGTGTAAACCTGCGCTGGGAGCGATTCTATTAGCTATATCACAACGCATTTTCTTGAGTTGCCTCTGTGGTCAAGCGAGCTTAATAGTGCTGTTAAAGTTCTAGAACCGGAGGGCGGCGGTTCGAGCCTGAGTATAGTAAAATTCTTTTTTCAAAATAGGGATGGCTTTTTTTAAATATATATATATATATATATATATATATTTACATCAGCTAATGCTTCTGGCAACAAATACTATTCGAAGCTTTCTTGCACCCACTGGAAAACGTGAAGTATATTAATATTTATTTGCATATATTGTTATTGTAGACTGTTCCCATAATGCCCACCGACTTCGATTTTACAAAATTTGAGAAATAAATTTCACTTTTTATTTAGTGGTCAATTTGAAGGCATTTTGTTATACTACCATTAAGAAACCCATATACATCATATTACGAATCAATCATTATGGAACAATCTCATGTGTGACACGCAGCAGTGGTACCAATCTTTGAAAGTTTCATTTACAACTTTTTTCTTTTTTCTTTTTTAACTGATTTTGTGAGTAATGGTGCATTCAGTATAAAGGTACAACAAGATATTCTCTTTCTCTCTCTCTCTCCCTGTGTGTGTGTGTGTGTGTGTGTGTTTGTTTGTTTCTAGTTTCCGGCGTAAGCGTGTGGATACTACCAGGTATACTTTCGTGTGTACAAATGCTAGTGTGTGTGTGTGTGGCGCGGGTATATGAACTATTAATTGGGATCGCGTAGTGGAACTTATCAATATTAGTACGTACATACAAACGGCTGTTACTTCACACGATAACTTTGGAGGAATGCGAATTTTTAAATTCTGCTTTTTGCAATAAATAAGTAGAGTGTTTCCCCTCGAGGGAGTTCCCCTAAATGGTAGCCCCTACCATCTCCAATTAAATCACAAATTGCCGCAATCGTTTGTACATTGTTTGTACAGAAATGTACAGGCCAAATTTTCGTTTGTACACTATTAGGGGCGCCGCCAGAACGAAAACAAATTGGGGCTGTTTAACTGGTACCCCCCACCAGCAACATGTTCTATTCAATCACTAATTATCGCAATCGTTTGTACTTCGTTTGTACAGATATGTGCAGGCGAAATTTTCGTTTGTACACAATTAGGGGTGCCGCCAGAACAGAAAAAAATGGGGGCTGTCTAAGTGGTAGCCCCCCACCATGTCCAATTGAATCACAAATTGCCGCAATTGTTTGTACTTCGTTTGTACAGAAATGTGCAGGCGAAATGTATGTTCGCACGCAATTAGGGGCGCCGCCAGAACGAAAAAAATTGGGGGCTGTCTAAGTGGTAGCCCCCGACCATGTCCTATTCAATCACAAATTGTCGCAATCGTTTGTACTTCGTTTGTACAGAAATGTGCACCCGAAATTTTCGTTTGTACATAATTAAGGGCGCCGCCAGAACAGAAAAAATGGGGGCTGTCTAAGTGATAGCCCCCCACCATGTCCAATTCAATCACAAGTTGTCGCATTCGTTTGTGCATCGTTTGTACAGAAATGTGCAGGCGAAATGATTGTTTGAACAAACTTAGGGGCGCCGCCAGAACGAAAACAAAGTGGGGAGCTGTCTGAGTGGTAGCTCCCCCCACGATGTCCAATTGAATCACAAAGTATCGCAATCGTTTGTACATTGTTTGTACAGAAATGTGCTGGCCAAATTTTCGTTTGTACACTATTAGGGGCGACGCCAGAACGAAAACAAATTGGGGGCTGTCTAGGTGGTAGCCCCCCACCAACATGTCCTATTCAATCACAAATTATAGCAATCGTTTGTACTTCTTTTGTACAGAAACGTGCAGGCGAAATTTTTGTTTGTACACAATTAGGGGCGCCGCCAGAACAGAAAAAAATGGGGGCTGTCTAAGTGGTAGCCCCCCACCATGTCCAATTGAATCACAAATTGTCGCAATTGTTTGTACTTCATTTGTACAGAAATGTGCAGGCGAAATGTATGTTCGCACGCAATTAGGGGCGCCGCCAGAACGAAAAAAATTGGGGGCTGTCTAAGTGGTAGCCCCCGACCATGTCCTATTCAATCACAAATTGTTGCAATCATTTGTACTTCGTTTGTACAGAAATGTGCACGCATAATTTTCGTTTGTACATAATTAAGGGCGCCGCGAGAACAGAAAAAAATGGGGGCTGTCTAAGTGGTAGCCCCCCCACCATGTCCAATTCAATCACAAGTTGTCGCATTCGTTTGTGCATCGTTTGTACAGAAATGTGCAGGCGAAATGTTTGTTTGAACAAACTTAGGGGCGCCGCCAGAAGGAAAACAAAGTGGGGGCTGTCTAAGTGGTAGCCCCCCCCCCCCCATCATGTCCAATTGAATCACAAATTGTCACAATCGTTTGTACTTCGTTTGTACAGAAATGTGCAGGCAAAATGTATGTTCGTACACAATTAGGGGCGCCGCTAGAACGAAAACAAAGTGGGGGACTGTCTAACTGGTAGCCCCCCACCAACATGTTCTATTCTATCACAAATTATCGCAATCGTTTCTACTTCGTGTGTACAGAAATGTGCAGGCAAAAGTTTCGTTTGTACACAATTAGGGGCGCTGCCAGAACAGAAAAAAGGGGGCTGTCTAAGTGGTAGCCCCACACCATGTCCAATTCAATCACAAATTATCGCAATCGTTTGTACTTCGTTTGTACAGAAACGGGCAGGCGAAATGTTTGTTTGTTCACAATTAGGGGCGCCGCCAGAACGAAAACAAAGTGGGGGACTGTCTAACTGGTAGCCCCCCACCAACATGTCCAATTCAATCACAAATTGTCGCAATCGTTTGTACGTCGTTTTTACAGAAATGTTCAGGCAAAATTTTCGTTTGTACACAATTAGGGGCGCCGCCAGAACGAAAACAAACTGGGGACTCTCTAAGTGGTAGCTTCCCACCAACATGTCCAATTGAATCACAAATTTTTGTAATCGTTTGTACATCGTTTGTACAGAAATATGCATGCGTAATTTTTGTTTGTACACAATTAATGGCGCCTCCAGAACGAAAACAAAGTGGGGCTGTCTAAATGGTAGCTCCCACCATATCCAATTCAATCACAAATTATATCAATCGCTTGTACATCATTTGCACAGAAATGTGCAGGCGAAATTTTCGTTCGTACTCTATTAGGGGCGCCGCCAGAACGAAAACAATGTGAGGGTTTGTATAAATGGTAGAAGCATTAAAAAAATGTGTCACATTTATGGAGTATTTTTCTAACAGGACTTTGTTCACACTATTGTGTGGTTTGGTTTGTTCACACTATCGTGTGATTCACTATATTGATCTTATCCTAACGATGATGGAATTAAATGTTTTTTTTTTTTGTTTTTTTATATTTATATTTATACTTACAATCATTATTGCTGAGTTAGTTTTTCACTCCTCGGCTCTTATTATTAAACTTATTCATTATTTCTTACGTGAACTGAATCCTTATGAGAAAAATGTATTGTTTTCTTTCTATCTTGCGCAGAAACCGTTATTCTCATCTCGTACAGGAAATTGATAAGTGGAAGATATAACAAATTCACAAAGTAGACTGTTAAAGGGAAAATTATAACACGGTATTTTTTTTATTTGATCATCTTCATTAAGCTCATTTTGCAGAAACTATAGAATGCATGGTGAAGTATTTTGGTGCATTCAGCATTCTGATTTACGAGTAGAGTTGCTAACTGGCCGGTATTTGCTGTAATTTTGATTAAGGCCGGTGACCGGTACAAACTTCTTATTAGACCCCTTCTGACCGGTATTTTGGAATCTGCAATCCAGAATATAACATTGAACATCGAAATTTTTCAACAGTGCCTTTACAAACACAAATTTCCGTTGTATTATACATTATCGATATTTTTTTAACGTATGGCAGTTTTTTTTTTATTTATTTAACATAACAAATTTGATAACACTTATATTTTATTGTAAAAGAATTTTATTCATTTATTGAGAGTAGAAAATGACTTTTTAAAGCAATTTCCTTTGTTTGAAGTGAAGTTTATAGAATAAATTTCATTTTATGAATCAACTATTGTTACATAAAGATTAATATCCAGTATTATTCATCGGTTTCGATAATTTTAAACAAGTGGCAATTGCTGGTAAATACAATAACGATCAATACAGTCTTCAGTTACTCATTTGTACAGAGAATTTTGAGGGTGTGCCGGTAATTTTGTTTTCCTGAGTTGGCAACCTATTTACGAGGTTTTGTTTCAACTCTGCTACGTAGTGGCTCCGTACTGACACTCCGCATGCAAATAAGTATGTAAGGCTACCATACGCCCCGGTTTCTTAAAATTTGTCCCGGTGTGCAGAAATTTTCCTTCTTGTCCTGTTTTTTCTTTATTATTATTATTAATTACATATCAAAATTTCTGAAAAGATAATAAAATCGACTTATTCCTTTTGCTTTCAATTCCGACAATACTATAGGAACAATTTCATTCTAATCTTTATTATTATTGCAATCGCTGCTTCCCCGGATATAACATGCAATGTTTAAATTCTCCTAAGTAGCACTCTTATCGCTAAAAGTAAGAATGTATACCCCGAGGTGGCAACAAATTCTTGTGACGTTGCAGACCAGCCCCGAAAACACATTTTTTTTCTGCTTCAGAAAAACAATTATGCAAATTGCTTTCTTTTAGTTCGCATTTTAGGTTAACAAAAATAAATCAGCCTATTGAAATTTTGAAACAACTTCATAAATCTGGATATTTTTCTTTATAGACATGTAGAGCATGTAAAGGTGGTATGCGTAATAATATTGAAAATATAATTTTTGCCTAAATATTGTATGTTCACTGATTGCGTTTATATTGTATAACAGCTTCTAGCTTCTATAATAATTTTTAGCACTGTTGATTAAGTATGGACAGTGGCGTATTTACGATTTTGTTTCGGGAGGGACTTTGCTAACTTCCGGGGGTGCTTTGCCTGAAAATATGAAAATTCTGCAAGATATTTCATATACTTTACTATAGTAAGTAAGATTTCGGTGGGGGGCTTGAGCCCGGAAGCCCTCCCCCTAAATACGCCACTGAGTATGGACTATATTAATACATTATTTTAAGTTGTATAACTAGTGCGATACTGTAGTAAAATTCGAAAGATAAAATTAATACAAAATGCAATATTTACTACTAATTTGTAAGATGTCCCGTTTTTTCTGTTTTCAAAAAGTATGGTAGCCTTAAAGTATGCTAAACCATACAAAATAAATTGTACTGTAAATAGTACCCCTCTGATAGTGCTCTCAAACGCGTCGGGTTGTCGGGTCGGGTCAGTCGGGTTAGCTCGTGTCGGGTCACTCGGGTCGGGTCGTCACATTCTTCACTTATTTTCTATACGGAATACTATAAAGAGCTTTGTTGTGGAATTCAATTCGAAGTTGGTGAATGAATGATAAATGTGACTAATTGAAGGTGAAATAGTAATAAAATTTTAATTTTACCCTATATTAACTAATTGGTATTGTAATTGTAATTAATATTACTACTGACTTTTTTCCTTTCTGCGTTTCTATGTCAAGTTAAATGTCACATTAAGTGAAATTGAAAGGAAATATCTAGTTAACGTCCCACGTATGCACCAATGCTAAGAGAGACAGTGATGATGAGAAATAATTGAAGTGGTTGAATGAAGAAAGTGGGAGGAAATGGGAGAACACCGAGAAAACCCATGCACATGGGGTTTGTCCACCAGAAAACTTACTTGGTACGAGCTGGAATCAATACCCATGGACCTTCGGGTCAAACATCTGCCTTTGGGCAGGACACATTATTATTATTATTATTATTATTATTATTATTATTATTATTATTATTATTATTATTATTATTATTATTATTATAACTTTAAGAGTGATCAAGAAAGTTCCGCCGCCTTTTCACCAACACCTTCGAACGTTGGTATGTAACCTAAGACGTACCTGGAATATCAAAAATCGTCTCCATCAGCCTCGACGACCTTCTGAAAACGTTCTGGAAGGCCATGGATTCCATCGCAGTCGAACTTGGTGGGACGTGAAGTGAAGAAGGTATCAAGTGCATATTGAACCTCTACTAGCTGTTTGAATTGGCGTTCTCTAAGGTGATTGTCCAAGGAATGGAACAGGTGATAATCGGACGGTACAATGTCCGTGGAGTATAGCGGATCCAATAGTGTTTTCCATCCAAGGCGTAGAATGATGTACTGGGTCATTTTAGCCACGTGGGGCTTAGCGTTGCCTTGTAACAAGAGGACCCCTTTGCGATTCAGAACTGCTGGATCCAGACAGTAAACAGTGACAGTACACAGTTGCATTGATGATCTGACCAGCTGGTAGCAGTTCCCGATGGACGATGCCTCGAGTAGTCCACAAAATGCACAGGAGAACCTTATTCTGGCGTAGTGCTGGCTTGGGCTGTTTTTGAACCGGTTCATGGGATGCTAACCAACAATGACGGCGCCGTGGAGCTTCGTACAGGACCCACTTCCCATCACATGTCAACACCCTGTTCAGAAATTGCTCGTTCCTCAGACGAGACACCAAAGAAACACAGGTGTCTGCTCGCGTTGCTTTCTGGCTCCAAGTCAAATCATGTAGGACCTATCAACCCAACTTGCAGTGCTTCCCAAGTTGATGGTGGTGGTGCCGAATGGTTTCTCCACTTACACTGAAAGGTAGCACCAGTTCCTCACATGTCTGTCTTCGCCTCAATTGCTGCCCGAAGATCTTTATTTTGAACATCTGTTTGTCTTCCGGCACGTGGTGCGTCTTCGAGTGTTTCGTCACCGTCCTTAAACCGTCATACCACTGCACTCTCCGCGTAGTCACGACACCCTCACCAAAGGCCTGTCATATCTTCCGCTCCGCGGAGCAGCAATTTGAACTCGTACAGCAAACAAGCCCTTATGACGCTCTGTGAAGGCCCCATGTTCACTCAGTCCTTACGCACGTTCACGGTGTATCTGAACAGCCACAACCAAGTAGTATGTTGTATATACTTACTAGTGTTGCTCACGAGACCTGGTTTGGGGCATTCTCGTTTCGAAAATGTGTCGTGAAGGTAGTCTCGTCTGGAAAAGTGCATATGTTTCTATTGAAAGAGCTCTGTCTCATCTCGTACCCTTTCATGAAAATTCTGTCTCGTCTCGTCTCGTCCAACAGCTGACCTTCACCTTATATCCATTCGCATTCAACTCACGGTGTGAGGGCCAATTGAACACAGACCTCCACAAAGAGATAGAACTTTCTTGGTCACTTTCAGATTATTATTATTATTATTATTATTATTATTATTATTATTATTATTGCTGGGGTAGTGATTTGACTTTCTCCGCAATAAAATACTTGCTAATTTTATATAACGTTGCAAATATCTTCTAGATAAATTAATCAAGAAAAAAAAGGTAATTCCCTACAGAATGATATTTCAGTGCAATTAGTTCCTTATGATTCTATCAGACAGCAACGCTGTTTTCAAATAGAAAAATCGGAATGTTAACGTGATGAAATTGTTGTTTGTTACACAGCAAAAAATATTAAAAGAAGTTCTATATACATTCCTTACTAGAAAATAATGTTGTCTTCAGAACTTTTATTCTTTTAGCCTTCAGAACTTGTCTTCAGAACTGTCAAAATTTATTTTGACTTTTGAACTTGATTGCCTAAATTTTAACCTTGGAAATTTGGATGTGGAGTAAAATAAAGAAGGTTAGCAGGGTAGAGAGGAAAACGAATTAGGAAATGCTGAAAAAATGCAAGAGACGAGAGCAATATTAGACGATATAAGGAAGCGAAAAATGGACGGATCACAAGTTTTGATCTTGCTAAGGGATTGCATTCTGAGGGATGTAGTAAAGGGGGTGATATCAGGAGAGCGAGAGTGTGTAAGAAGGTTGGAATTGATAGATTGTAATAAGGAGGGTGGTACTTTATGTTGGGTTGCGAGGCAGATATTAGCGGGAAATCGCAAAAATGGAAGCTTCTTACCTAATTCACGGAAACTGGCCTGTTTATTAATGGGAGAACACTGAGGAGGAGGAGGAGGATAATTATACTACAAGTAAAAAAAGCCGAAACAATGGTTTATGCATAAGAATTGGTCAGCATTTTTTTTCTGGTGGCAGTTTTGTAAAGTTCTAGCTCTCTCAAACTGGTTAGATTGTAAGGTCAAGTCACTCGGGTCGGTTGTCGGGTTAAGTCACCTCGGGTTGGTACACTCGGGTCACTTTGGGTCGGGCCAATCGGGTCAGCTCGGGTCGGGTCAGTCAATTTGGGTCACGGGTGGGGTCGGGTCGGTCTTCAACACACATAATTTCCACGAAAATTACAATATACCAAGGTTTATACCTCATTGGACTTCCAATAAAACATATTTTAATGATGTGTACACCATGTCACCATTTTTGTATGAGGGAATGTCTAGAGGGATTTTGTGGGAATTTGATGGAGTGTAGATTCCTGTGTGTGTGTGTGTGTGTGTGTGTATGTGTGTGTGTATGTGTGTGATACCTTACAGGATACAAGATGTCGAGGAAGTGTGTAAATAAACCGGACAATTTCTGTTATGTATGTGGGGAGCTGATAATTAAATCACAACGTCGATGTTTTACTCCACTTGTGAGGAAGTGTTATCAGTTATATTTTGGTTGCTGTGAAGGAGACCAGGATAAGAACTGGGTTCCTCACTACATTTGTTGTACTTGCGTGAAACGTCTGACTGGGTGGGCAAATGGTGGACGAAACATGAACTTCGCAGTACCGATGATCTGGAGGGAACCAAAAGATCATTCTTCAGACTGCAACTTTTGTATGACACAGATAAAAGAAATAAGCAGTAAATCTAACCACACAGTACAGTACCCTAATTTACATCAGCAATTAGGCCAGTTCCACACAGTGCAGAATTACCTGTACCGGTACCTCCTCCTCATCTTACGGTAAATGAGGATTACGTACTTGAGGCAACTATTGAAGTTCCAAATGAAGATGATGATCCTACTTATGTAGGAAGCACATCTACATTGGATTCCCATCTGATAACTCCGGGTGAACTAAATGACCTCATACGGGATTTAAAACTCTCCAATACATAGACAGAACTTCTTGATTCTAAACTTAAGGCTGGAATCTGCTCCATCGTGACACTAAAGTGTGTATTTTTCGAAACCTTCATACAGAGTTTCAAAACTACTATTCTCAAGAAAATGATTTAGTGTATTGTAATAATGGATACACCTGGACATGCACATATAAGTACAGAGTGGAGATTGCTTATTGACTCTTTGAAAACTAGTTTTAAGGCTGTCCTTTTGCACAATAGCAACAAATTTCCTTCAGTGCCTTTGGCTTATGCAACTAATATGAAGGAAACCTATGAAAACATCGAAATAGTGTTAGAAAAAATTCAGTATGAGAAATACAAGTGGACCGTTTGCTGTGATTTACAAGTCATTTCTTTGTTAATGGGTTTGTAGCTTGTTATACGAAATATTGTTGTTTCCTCTGCGAATGGGACAGCAGGAACAAAGCGGAACATTACATCAAGAAGGAATGGCCAACGCATGTATTAACTCCTGGACAGAAGAATGCTGTTTATTTCTCACTGGTGAGCCCTGATTAGATAATTCTACCTCCTCTTCACATAAAGTTGGGGCTCTTCAAAAACTTTGTTAGGACAATGGACAAAAGTAATGCAGGATCTTGTTACCTCAAGGAAAAAATTCCTCGGGTTAGTGACGCTAGGGATTTTTGTAGACCCCCAAATAAGGTGTTTGATTCGTGACCAAAAATTTGAGGATCTCTTAACTCTGGTTGAGAAAGCAGCTTGGTGTCCATTTAAATGTTTAACAGAGAATTTTTTAGGAAACAAGAAAGCCCCAAATTACCGTGAAATTGTGAGTGATTTCCGGCAATCATTCAATGAAATGGGTTGCAACATGTCCCTTAAAGTTCACTTTCTAGACTCCCACCTGCATTTCTTTCCTGAAAAGCTTGGTGCTGTTAGTGATGAGTATGGGGAACATTTTCATCAGGACATTTCCTCCATGGAAAAGAGGTACCAGTGACAGTGTAGTTCAAAAATGCTAGCTGATTACTGTTGGACACTTAAAAGAGATGTTCCAGAAACCAAACACAGAAGAAAGTCGACAACTAAAACATATTAGTTGAGGTAAGTAAGTGTCCATTTATTAAGAAGATACCACTCACTTCTTTTGTATTATTTATTAAGTAGATATAAAATGGTGACACGGTGTATACATCATTGAAAATATGTTTTATTTCAAATCCAATAAGATATAAACCGTGCTTATATTGTAATTTTCGTGGAAGTTATATGTGATTTTATCTGCACTAATGAATATTGTAAAATGAACAGTACACATAGCATATTTTTTATATAAATATGTTTATTTCTCTAGATAGAATAATGCTATTCTTATGAAACTTAGAGGGCTTACTAAGTATAAATCAGGCTAACATACAATATAATTTGTGCGTTTATATACCTAAGGTACCCAAGCTACAAGTATGAAAATGGTTTTAAAAAAAAATAAAAAAATAAAACGAACAGAAATTTGAGGGGAAATTTTCCGAAAACACCTCTGTCACGGGAAAACTGAGGGTGATGGAGAAAAACTGATTGCAGATTCGAATTCTACGTGAAAAGTTCTATTAGAATCAGGCATTTTCTTCCGTGTGCCAGAGAAAAAGATTTTTTTTTCAACTAGTGCAATAGGAACCATTTTCAAACTCATCAACCGTTATTCAAACCGGTTAATGTTGATCGCAGATATTAAAAATACTCACATCCGTATATTATTTAATACAAACGAAAATTTTACCTGCACATTTCTGCACAAACGATGTATAAACGATCGCGACAATTTGTGGTTCAATCGAACATGGTGGGGCTAGCACTTAGACAACTCCCCTTTTTTTCGTTCTGTCCACGCATCTGATAGCTTAGAAAAGAATTTTCGCCTGCGCATTACTGCTCAAACGATGTGCAAACAATTGAGATGATTTTCTTTTGAATCGGACGTAGGGGGTGCTACCAATTAGGTAGCCTATACTTTGTTATCGTTTTGGCGCGCCCGCAATTGTGTACAAACGAAAATTTCGCCTGCAAATTTCTGTACAAAACCGTAACAAACAAGTGCGACAGTTTGTGGTTGAATTCGACATGGTGGGAGGCCTATCAATTAGAGAGCCCATAGTTTGTTACCGTTTTGGCGGGGCCACATTTATGTGCAAACGAAAATTTCAGCTGCACATTTATGTACAAAGGCGTACAAACAAGTGCGACAGTTTGTGGTTGAATTGAACATGGTGGGAGGGCTAACATTTAGACAGCCCCCCACTTTGTTTTCGTTCTGGCGGCGCCCCTAATTGTGAACAAACGAAAATCTCGCCTGCACATTTCTTTATAACTATATTCAAACGATTGCGACAATTTGTGATTCAATTGCACATGGTGGGAGGGCTACCATTTAGACAGCCCCCCCCTTTGTTTTCGTTCTGAGGTCGCCCCTAATTGTGTACAAACGAAAATTTTGCCTGCATATTTCTGTACAAACGATGTACAAACGATTGCGACAAATTGTGATTGAATTGAACATGGTTATTGGGCTATCACTTAGAAAGCCCCCCACTTTGTTTTCGCCCTGGTGGTGCCCCTAATTATGTACAAACGAAAATTTTGCATGCACATTTCTGTACAAACGATGTAGAAACGATTGCGACAATTTGTGATTGAATTGGACATGGTGGGGGGCTATCACTTAAACAGCCCCCCACCTTGTTTTCATTCTGGCGGCGCCCTTAATTATGTACAAACAATAATTTAGCCTGCACATTTCTGTACAAACGATATAGAAACGATTGTGACAATTTGTGATTGAATTGGAAATGGGGGGGGGCTATCATTGAGACAGCCCTCACATTGTTTTCGTTCTGGCGGCGCCCCTAATAGTGTACAAACGAAAATTTCGCCTGCACATTTCTGTACAAACAATGTACAAACGATTGCGATACTTTGTGATTCAATTGGACATCGTGGGGGGAGCTACCACTCAGACAGCTCCCCACTTTGTTTTCGTTCTGGCGGCGCCCCTAAGTTTGTTCAAACAAACATTTCGCCTGCACATTTCTGTACAAACGATGCACAAACGAATGCGAGAACTTGTGATTGAATTGGACATGGTGGGGGGCTACCACTTAGACAGCCCCCATTTTTTTCTGTTCTGGCGGCTCCCTTAATTATGTACAAACGAAAATTTCGCGTGCACATTTCTGTACAAACGAAGTACAAACGATTGCGACAATTTGTGATTGAATAGGACATGGTCGGGGGCTACCACTTAGACAGCCCCCAATTTTTTTCGTTCTGGCGGCGCCCCTAATTGCGTGCGAACATACATTTCGCCTGCACATTTCTGTACAAACGAAGTACAAACAATTGCGACAATTTGTGATTCAATTGGACATGATGGGGGGCTACCACTTAGACAGCCCCCATTTTTTTCTGTTCTGGCGGCGCCCCTAATTGTGTACAAACGAAAATTTCGCATGCACATTTCTGTACAAACGAAGTACACACGATTGCGACAATTTGTGATTCAACTGGACATGGTGGGAGGGGCTACCACTTAGGCATCCCCGACTTTGTTTTCGTTCTGGCGGCGCCTCTAATTGTGTACAAACGAAAATTTAGCCTTCACATTTCTGTAGAAACGATGTAGGAACGATTGTGACAATTTGTGATTGAAGTGGACATGGTGGGGGGCTACCATTTGGACAGCCCCCACTTTGGTTTCGTTCTGACGGCGCCCCTAATTGTGTAGAAACGAAAATTTCGCCTTCACATTTCTGTAGAAACGATGTACAAATGATTGCGACAATTTGTGCTTGAATAGGACATGTTGTTGGGGGGCTACCATTTAGACAGCCCAGACTTTGTTTTCGTTCTGACGGCGCCCTTAATTGTGTACAAACGAAAATTTCGCCTGCACATTTGTGTACAAACGATTGAGACCATTTCCGATTGAGTCTGATAAGGAAGGGGGCTGTCTAAATGGACGTCTCCTTTTCACCTCTACTGTAATTAAATTCTTCCTCGAGAAAATCTGTAATCAACACTGTCAGTTGCTACGTCCTCGACTAATATACCTTAACAAGTACAGCTTTATTTTCGTATATTTTTCAACAGTTAACCAATTTAAAACTATCGCAAACAAGAATATGTAGTCAACTTCTTAAATACTTCGCTCGCCGAAACACGTTCAGCGCGTGCAACAAGCAAAAACAACATGTTTGGCGTCTCACAAATGGAAAAGGGGAAAAAAGAGAAGGAAAAGCAGCACGGCAGTGCCTTATCGCAGTCAGAGCTGACAACATAGTTTCGGTCGTCACTAACGCGAATAGACCTACTAGCGGTGTACAAGAGTTATACAGTTACAATATACGTCGTGCCACAGTAGCGCTACAGGCGGAATGTGCACGAACTACAAATGAATATGTTCCCTTACAAGCATCAGTCACTGTTGCACCCTCTTTACATTCTACACATCCTTTTTTCTCCCACTTTTTGACCTTGACAAGCAGAAGTACCAGGCTTTCCGAGTTCACAACCATAAACTGTTTGTGTACAGAGTACGTTTTCAGTTCTTCGAATGACTGTGCGCGCGAAGAACAATGGTGATGATCGGGCTACCGTATACGGAAGTCAGTAACACCCGGTTGCAATAATAAATGTAAAATACAAATATAGAGCCTTGACAATGCCGTGAGGATGAATATATATATATATATATATATATATATATATATATATATATATATATATATATATATATATATATATATAAAGTTGTATTTTGAAGTGATCGTAAAACAAATTCAGATGAGCTTTCACATTTCCATGCTCACTCGTATTTATTCGCCATGTCCGAAATTTCACAGAAATAAATCCCTACGTTAAGCGGGTTTGCATATCCAGACTCCTAAGTATCAAAACCTTTACGCTCACTCCAACCTCAATCATTTCATGAATTCAACCTGACCTACGTATGTTAGTACGTAAAATTGAAAGTGATTTATTCTGCAAACACTTTTATACATTGCAAGAGCTGTGACGTCCAAATATTCACTAAGAACTCATAGTCGTATCGCAATAAACAAAAGCTTGTATGGAACAGTAAACTGCTTTTACAAAGTTAAAAGAAAGCTCGGAAAAGCATGCAAAGTGGTCGAGTGGTTTAGGTCAGACTCTATCAATCATATGTTTGTGTGTTAAAACCCGATAAGTTTTTCTAAGTGTCTTTCTATTTTCATTTGGAGGCGGAAAACATTTATTTGAGTAACTCATCGGAAACTTCTTTTGTTTCAAATTCGGCTAAGACGGAACAATATATCAATTGCAAATCTAAAATCCATAGCTGAAAACAAAATATAAAGTATGTTTTCCCATTATTATCCCATTATTATCCTCTGATTTGTAACGAAAAACTAATTATAAACAGTTATGATTTGAGAAAATTATCCTCGGGGGAATTTTTAATAGGGGTGGTGGGTTTACTCACTGGTAATTTACATTAAGCATGATCCAAGGTATAGTGCCGAAGGCAGAAATTTCTTAGCTTGAGAAGGGTTTCAAATTCTTCCTCAGATCACTCCCTGAAATTATCACTGCTTAAAAGCTTTTCGTAAGAAAATATAATATTACACTTGTTTCTCGTTCTACATTTTGAAATAGTAATATCATAACTTATACAGAATTATAATAAAAACATAAAAAATATAGTACTAATCACGTAAAATTTATCCTGTAAGTTACAATTTTGTGTTTGATTAAAACTCAATTTTTTCGCATTGCACTTGATAGTAACTC
This sequence comes from Thermobia domestica, assembly GCF_964235325.1. NCBI lineage: Eukaryota > Metazoa > Arthropoda > Insecta > Zygentoma > Lepismatidae > Thermobia > Thermobia domestica. The sequence goes on from NC_137457.1 coordinate 192,736,181, forward strand.
ATCTCTATATAATCCTGACCTGAAAGCCATGCTCAACTCCAATTAATTAACCAATATTAATAAGAATATTTTTTTTACTTTACTATTTTCACTATTCCACTATTTTCACTTCCAAAATAAAACTCTCGAAAATGTATATTAGACGATTGGAGACTCACAAATAAATTATCATTTATCATACATATTGGTTTCTATTTGAAATTCTATCTAATCGAATCCGACAGGAATAGAGACAGAAACATCGAGAACTCCTAAAAAGAGAGAAAGAAAATGCGTTGGACTCTCCGGCCACTCGAACTATGCTCGCAGGGTGTTTTACAAAAAGGATCGCCTTAGACCAGTTGGCCATGGTAGCAACTAGCGATTCTAGCAAAGGCTTCGAGTAGCAGTTGTTCTTACAGAATAGCATGTATTTTCTATTGGTTAAAATTTAAGGCTAATTTACTTTGATGTAATAAGTCCCAAATTTCACATAAGTAAATCCCCATGCTAAGCGGGTTTGCATATCCAGGCTCCTAACTATGAAAATATTTACTATCACCCCAACCCCCAATCATTTCACAGATTCAACCTATTGTATATAAGTTATCAGGACAAAAATTTAATGTAATTTATACGAAAAACCCTTTTATGCATTGCAAGACCTGTAACGTCCAAATATTCACCACAAACTTATAGTCGTATCGACATAAACAAAGAAAAACTGTGGAGCAGGAAAACAGTTTATACAAAAGTTTAAAGAGGGCCATTGAAAACATACGAACTGGTCGAGCGGTTTGGGTCACTAGTCTATCAATCAAAAGCTTATGTGTTCAAACTCTGTAGAAAATATTCGTTTTGTTTGTTTCTTAAAAGTGTGTTCCTATTTTCATCCGAGGACGGAGAACATTTCTTTGAATAAATCTTTGGAAACTACTTTTCTCTCAAATTCAATTAGAAGCGAACATTATATGAATTGCAAATCTAACATCCACAGACGAAAACAAAATATTAAGTATGTTCAATATTTCATTATTATCCTTTGATTTGTAGGGAAAAACTAATTATAAGCATTGGCAACTTCAGAAGATTCTCCCCCGGTAATGGTCAATATATGAATGAGAGAAAACTGATAAAACAGTATTAGTCCATTTGAACATGGTCAAAAATAACTTACGGCCACGAAGGGAAATTTATGTCGACAGAGTCTCAAATTCTCCCACAGGTAATGACCTGAAATCATCATTGTTTGAAAGGTATCCTTAACAAATAGAATATTATATTTATTTCTCGTTCTACGTTTTGAAATGGAAAAATCATAATTTTAAAGAGAATTATAATACGATAAGCATAAATAAGATTTTACAATTAATGAAGTAAATATTCTTCTGTAAGTTATCGATTTCTAATCGGATTAAAAGTAGAATATTCGTTTGCATCACCCTTTAAATAAATCTTCTCTGTATATAATTCTTACTGGAAAGCATGTTTAACTCCAATTGCTTAATCAATACATTTAATAATATATATTTATTGTAATACTTTTACTGTTCAATGTTGTATACTTCATTTCAAAAAGCATGTTGTATACACTTCATTTCCTAAAGCAAAATCTCGCAATTGGTCTAGACAACTACGCAACCGGAAGTTCCAATGTCTTTGAGACAAAGGACTATTGCTCTGCACACACACACATTCACAAGAAAAGTCAGTTTCTGGCGTCGAAAAGATGTCATGCACTGAAAGAGTACTTGCATAGTTGCCAACTGCTAAGTTTATAACCAAAAGTCAATTATAAATTCAATAAAATATTCGCGTTAATTTTTCTTGCTTCGAGAGTCGATAGCAAATGGCGCCCACAGAGAATTGGCAATATTGCATTGGTAAAATTGCCAAAGGACTCTGGACCGTTCATATGGTCCTTGATTTGGTTCACCCTGTATATAATTTATTTCAACTGTCTTAGGGTAGATGGAAACACAGCATTGGCTTATTGGGAAGAATACACCACTGTAACACTATTGAGGAATGGTTCGGGTAAGTACAAAACACCAAAAATATGTATTGAAGAAATTATCCCTTTTGGCACGGTTAACAGAGCATTATTGGAGGAGCATTATTTACGAAGCACTATCAACGCCAGTTTGCACTATTCTTGTACGCCTTATCATTATTTTGTCGTTATTTTTTTTGAATAATAGGTCTTTACACCTGCATGTTTAGCCACCTTTTTTTCAGCCACTTTGATATAATTTCAAAATGTCTTCTGTCTCTTAATGTCTTTTCATTAACATGTTTATATATGTATAATTTTCCTTTATTATCATTGGTTCTCACTCAGTATTCCTAAATATGGTTTCTCACAGTGTGCTTACGTTTTGAAACTTTACACTAACAACAATACATATTTGCTACAATGTTACAAGAAAATATCACTAAACATGTGTACAAGGCCCCTTTAGGTAAAAATTCAAGTTTATATAAAAAGAAATATTTGTCTAACCTAATGAAATCATGTCTAACAAAATGAACTAATTTTTTATATATATATCGGAAATGTATCGGAGACTAAGTGGGAATTCAAAAATTAAGAAAAACACGGTCAATAACGGAGTTGACAAATTTGTGCATTACTTTACAATATAGAAGTTTCGACACTTAATAGCTATGGATAGATTTTGAAAAACCTTTCTTTTTTTCATAAAAATATGAATATCTCCTTCAAATATTTCATAAAATCAATACAACCAAAATGAGAAGTGTTACCAATATCATGCTTTTTATCATTGCAACTTAGTAACATTAATACTTAAAATCATTTGCTTATTAATTCGTTTTAACGAGACTCAACAATCTTAACATTATTTTTCCACAATAGATCTTACTTGCATATCCACTGTCATGTGATTCGATATTTGGGAGGATTTTGAAACAAAATTGGTCTTTAAATATGCTTAACTATCCTGTAATAACTTGACGGCATGCATTAAGGCTATATAACTATTCATATTTTCTACAATGGTTATTTCGGAAATATTATTTATAACGCTCTTCTTATCAACATATTTTCATCCCATTTACATTTAATTACGTCGAGGGCACAACGTCAACCTCGGTAAATAACGTCTTCAGAAAGACACTTCGTTGCTACTACTATCGGAGTATAGCCTTGCTACTGCTTTCGGAGCATAGCCTAATTTCATTAAACCCTTTATAACATCACCATCCCGGACATACATTGTCAACGGGGTACATATAAACACAATATTTCTTGAACCCATTTAAACATCCGTCGTTAGGTATTTACCTTATGCCTCACATGATCTCTGTTTTCTAGCATTATTCTTTTACAAATATTAACCTCTCATGTTCATTACTATTACTAACCATACTTCTCGATGACCGAAACTGACTTAAAGTATATGATTACTTTATTCTCATTAAAACAGATGATTGTTGACTATGTTGACGAAAAAAGAATTATTTATTTACTTATTATTTTTTTTCAAATAATTACCTTCACTTTCAGAAAAATTTACTTTCGTGTGAATGCCAAAAATTCAAATTTGCGTCTAAAGTCTCCGTTACCTTTCTTTTCTTTTTCTTTTTTTTGCCGTATCTGATAAAATAGTAAAATAAAATATGAAGATTCAACAAAAAAAGAATATCTAAATCAATAATATCTGAATGATTATTGAAATGAACTATTTTTCGGGTACTCCAATCTGGCCTTCTTCAGTGATTTACTTATATATATATATATATATATTTCCACAAAATATTCGCTAATAAACATAACGTTTATATAGAAATTTAAAATTGAATCAACACATAATATAACATTGATTATTGAAGCTATGATAATGTATATTATAAAATTGTTAACTACCAAAATAAACAAAATTTTCATTTATTTGAAGCATACATTACTTATTTTTTCTGCCTTAACTATCGTATACTAAAATAAAAATGTGAAGGACGTATATTGATACTAATTTCCTAACACTAGACTATTAGTTATTTAACATGTAAATGTTTCATCAAGAACCGAAAATATTAATCCAATTAATTAATTATGCTATCCTATGCACCATTGAAACAAACGTATGCATAGTACAACGAGAATAAAACAAGTATATCATATTGAAACTAAACAAAACTTGCTATAATTATATATTTATATATGCGCCTATATATTTTAATGCTATAAAATGCAGTAACTTTTGGATTATAGAAACGAGATTCGTGAAACATTACACTTATCACTGAAACTGTTGCGTTATTTGGTGATTTGCTTATCATTCATTTCTTTCTTTTTTTTATATTAAAACTACCTTCTCGTTTCTAAATATTCATCTTCCAAAAATAATAATGAACGAGAAATAAAAACCTAATACTCAATACAATATATGACCAAATTCAAGTTCTAATTACACTTGCTCACTAAATATGCGAAGAAGATATATTCCTAAAGCTCATGAAATTTAAAAATAAACTACAATCTATATATATATGTATAGCATTCTAACCTTTTTACATATTGGCATTATATACAAAATAGTTAAACTATTCATGCATACACTTGCCTTGTGTAACTTAACTAACAAACTATCAAACATTTGACTACATATGTACGAGTTAAACGGCGATTAAGCCTTACGTAGCGTCATCCTGTGTGCCATTGATTGACAAGGCAGGTTGTAAGTCATGAATTAAACAAAAATATAGGTTAATGAATTGATCCCGAAGATCAATGAGCGCTGACTTACGATTTCCTACAGCTCAAAGTGTGCGGGGTCGCTAACCTCCCCGACGATTTAAATAAAATTGCTTTTGCACTAAAACCTTGTCCCTCCCAGCTGAATGCTTCGCGCATTACAGCTATGTCACAATCGGGTAAATTATTCCAACCCTAGTTGGACTGTCAGTATCTAGACCTACAGAAGGTATTGAAAAAAATATGTGATAAGGACAATAAGAATACACTGGGGGGGATTTGATACTACAGCCCTGCATTTAAGTTCCATCTTATAGAATATTGAAATTATTTTGTGGCCTGCTCGTACCCACAAAATTAGTAGGTTTACAAACGCATAACTTGCTTAAGAGCACTGACCTATACAAAAATCTGCGGCCTTCTGGCAAAATGCACTTCTCAACATCAGGAAATATTGTCACATCCGAGATTAAAGTCACAATCGAGAATAGATATTCACAAATCTAAAACCACAATCATTCAACAAAATTACGAAATTGCAAATGCGTAAGAGAACGCTACAAATATTTCAAAGAATTTTGCTATTTCCTTCTTAACAAGACTACTCACATCCCGTTGCCTAACAAATACTAGGTCTCCCTTAACAACAAGTCTCTTTCCCTGTTGGGTTTGATTCCATTTTTCATTACGTGCAGCAATTTTTCGTTTTCTACGTAAATCGGCCATAACAAGCTTATTACTCCAATTAATCGAATCTTCAGCTGTGATTGCCTCCTGTAAGTTTATCCCAAAATGGGTGAATATGAGTCTTGACGAATTGATTTTTAAATGTAAACTAGCCGGTGAGACACCAAGACTTTGGGAGATGGAATAATTGTACAACAATACTCCTTGGGTTAGGTATTCAGCACATTCTTTATGAGACGACGAACACAAAGTTCTAAGAGTTTGCACTAAGTTCTTATTAACGTTTTCCACTAACGATGCCATGGGATGGATGGTACGGGGTGGTATGGCGAACAACTACGTTGTACTTTTTCATGGCCTTCAAAAACTGTTTCGAATGAAATACAGCTGGATTATCAGTAACCTATTCCTAACATAGGGAAGTAGAATTCTTCCAGGCATCTTACTACAGCTTTTGCTGTTGACGTACGTAACGCAAATGCAGTGCAATAACGAGTGTAAAGATCCATTATTACTAAAGCAAATCTTTTCTGAGTTTGACCTGTAGGGTAACTTCCTAGAAAATCTATACTAATTGCATCTCGCGTCGCATTTACAGGTATTGTATTCATCAATTTTGCAGGTGGATGTTGGTCAGGTTTCATACGTTGACAAGTAATGCAATCGCGAATGAAGTTTTTAACGGCTGTTCGCAACCCTTTCCAATGGAATGCTTTAGAAATTATTGAAAAAGTTCTTTCAACGCCTGGGTGATGAATATCGGTATGGTACGCAACTAAGATATTTTGTGTAAGTGCTGGAGGGACGCAAATTTTCCACTGATCTGGTTGGTGAAAATCTCGGACTAACAAAATATGATTGTCCAGCTTATAAAACTTTTTCCACGACCTACCGTTCTTAAATTCGGTCTCATCTACTTTACCCTCTAAAACATCAATGACGTTAGCGTAATCGGAACATTCACGTTGAAGTGCAGCTAACCTTTCAGGTGTTATGTTCATGACTTCTTCCTACAACACTTGGAAGGTATGAACTTTCAGTAGGCGGTGTTCATGGATGGGGAAGAGCCTGCTTAACGTGTCACTTATGGTGTTTTCAGAACCGGGTATGTATTGTACCTCGTAATTTAATTCCTGTAATTCAGCGGCAAACCTAAGTAAACGATTATTCCAAGGTTTAACTCGATCTAAATACGATAAAGCACGATGGTCTGTGACAATAATTACATGGTTACCCAGCAACATTGACTTCCATTTTCTAATTGCAAAAACAACCCCAAGACACTCAGCTTCTGTGGTGGAATATCTCTGTTCAGTAGGCGTTAACGTTCTACTAATACGCTGTATTATACGTTTTTCGTCACCATGTTTCTGCCAGAGGACACTTCCTATTCCGGATTGCGCGGCATCAGATTGCACGTAAAAGTCTTTTGTGAAGTCTGGATGAGCTAACATAATATTATTGCAAATATCCTGTTTATTTTGATTGAATGCCATTTCACATTGTTCGTTCCACTGCTATTTCTTTTTCTGTTTCAACAAATCGTATAACGGGGCGGCTTTCATAGCAAAATTGGGAACAAACGACCTAGACCAAGAGAACAATCCTAACACTGAACGTAAAGTTTTAATGTTGGTTGGTTCTGGCAAATCTCGAACGGCTGTTATACTACGTTCATCTTTTCGTATGCCTTCCTTGCTAACTACATAGCCTAAGAATGGAACTTTCTTAGCGCAAAACAAACATTTGTCAATGTTTAAAGTGATTCCGTGTTCTTTGAATTTTTGAAATACTTCTGCTAATAATTGTAAATGTTCTTCAAAACTATTGGTCATTACTAAATTGTCATCGACGTATCGAATGATTTTACTATGCAATTCGGGCCCTAAGACTTGTGCCATCATCGCGTTCAAAGCAGATGATCCGTTTCGATATCTGAACGCCACTCGTTAATATTGATAACATAAACCTTCGAAATTAAAAGCGAAATATGATTGAGAATCTGGATGTAGTTCGGTTTGCAAATAACTCTGCTGTAAATCAATGACCGCGGTAAATTTCTTTCCTTGCAATTTCGCGAGTAAATCTTCAATGCGCTCTGGCCTGACTTGTCGTAATACGGAGTGCCTATTAACCATACGTAAATCGATACATAGACAAAACTGATTTAACCTATCTGCTTTCTGAACTGCATTAATGATTTGTTCATGCGTAGCAACCTGTTTTTGAAAAAATTCTCTTTCGCTAGTTTCAACGCGATTAATATAATGATGCTCTCTGACATCGCCGCTATCATTTGGTTCCTCATCGCTATCCCCCAACGCGGATTGCACTGGAACGGGAAGTAAAGATATAACGACCCTAATATTTTCATGTTCCAACGAAAACGTTCCTTCACTAAAATCAACAATACTCTGTAATTGCGAAAGGGCATTGACACCCAAAATAAAGCGTTCGTTCAAATCTTGGACAACATACAACTCGAGCGAAAAGGTCAATACGTCAATCTAAACTGGCACGGTAGTTTTACCCTTGCACTTTCTTTTGAAACGGCCACTGTAATCAACCAAAAGGACGTCGTCAGCTGATTGCAAACTGGGCGCAGAAATGCACCTACTTATTTCTTTTCAAAAATCGTATGATATTAACGAGGCATCAGTGCCTGTATCGAGGAGTGTTTTAACTGGAATCTCATTGACTTTTGTTTCAATGTACGCGGAATAATTCCGATCGTAAGCGGTGACAAGTTCTCTCTCATCATTGTCTTCCTCCACATCGCTTCTTCCATCACTATCTAAAACGTCATGGTTAGCGAACGTATAGTTCCTAACTCGTATAATATTCGGGGAATTTATGAACGAGCTATCTTCGATGGACGCGACCCCTTCGTGCCCATCGGATCTTAATTTCCCTGTTGACTATGATCGGACGTGTGCCCACCGTCTCGCTCGGGCGTTCGTTACTCGACTGAAAATTGAAACCACGTCTACTGTTACTGTTATTACTATTATTTCCCCTTCTCCAATTGAAACGATTCCCAAAATTACGGTTATTATTATTACTGTGTTGTTGCCTAGTGTTGCGGTTCGATCGCTCATTACTCGTGCGCGCATCATTCGTAAATTGTTGTTCACGCCTATTCTCTCGATTGTTTCTTCTAAAATTGACTTGTTCCAAGTTTCGACTATTCTGAGCATTATTACTGCCGTTATTGGGCCTCTCTCTAGTTGATCTACTATACTGTACCCGGACCGCCTGATATGGTTTGTTTCGGTTACCTTTGCGCCTATAACCTTTTTCATTCGGCAGTCGTAAAGACTCAAGACGTTTGGCACTAGCAATAAATTGCGCGAAATCTGTGCATGGATAAAACGAGAAGATTTCTCGGTATTTGAATTGCAATGTAGGCACGATGCTGGCTAGTATTTTCGCCGGTGTGCTTTCTGGATTTAGATCACTTAATGCGCGATATTGAGTGGTCGCAAATTCTAACACTGAGTCGTGTACTCTTGGGTCGAACGAAGTATTTCGCAACGCGGTAGCCTACTCACTACAAGGGACGTCCTAGGGGGTATTGTGGCGGGAAAGAGAGGGAGGGGGCGAAGGAGACTATAATTAATGGATGATATTAAAACAGAAAGATCATACGCGAAGACGAAAAGGTTAGCGGAGGACCGTGGAGCATGGAAGCTTCTCAGCTGCGGCAAATGACCTGCTAATAAAGGCAGAATACCTATGATGATGATACGTTTTCAGAAATATCCACTATTACAGTGTCAGTAAATGTTAAGTAATTTATTGTAAATCCTTGTACTTTCATTTTTCCTCGTTCTTCCCAACTAAGGTGAAAAAATGTAATAATAAGAGGTTAGGAATTCGAAATATTACGTATATTTTAACGTATTACGAAATTATATTTAGTCGATTCCGACAGGAACACAAATAGAAACGTCAAGAAGAGGTAAAACGAAAATTGTAGTCTGGTGAGATTCCAACTACCCTTGAGTGGTGCCTCGAAAATCTACAGTCGAATATCTTAATCCCCTTCTTTTTATCTACTTATTACCAGTTACTACTTAATTTTATTCACTTTTTACTTGTTTAATTTGCTTTACCAGTAACCTAAAACGAAAGGGACATTAGCACAGAAACATCGAGGAAAGTTAAAATTTCAAAGGCTCTCCCACTGGGAATCGAACCCGGGAGCCCGTACACCAAAGTGGCAAGTGCAAGCCACTAGATCAGCGGGGAGGGCATCCACTCGACTATTGTAAGCAGTTACGATTGTAGTAAGCGTGTTTCATGTTACACCTTTCATTCCAGTATGAAATTTACTTTATATTACCTGAAGTTTAAGCCTATTTTGGCCTGGTGCAATATGTCTATTGTAATTGTTTTGTATTAACTGTATTCTTTACTTTGACGAATGATATGTATTGTTTATATAGGCTCTATTACGTATTAGTTCATAAATATTAAGCAATTATCAGGATTATTTATGACTTTTCATAAAAATTCACTTGTGCATGTGCAGTAGAAACAGAAAGATACACTTTAACGACATTATTCATACAAGTCAGAATTCAAATTTCTAACAGGTTGTCAAAATGCCTCGCTCTAATGGCTGTGGAGAACAGTCTGTTGCTCTGCGGGGAGAAATCATAGACCGAGAAACAGTGGGACAAACTCTGCCTCACATCGCTAGGAATCTGCGCTGTGACAAGGAAACAGCCAAGAAATGGATTCAGAGACATAAGGAAGGTGGTGAATGGTTCAGGTCTTGGTCAAGAATTGAAAGGCCTAAAGTGACAACTGCAGCTCAGGAGCAAACGTTAGTTACAGAAGCAATCAACATATCTCTACACCACGCGTCGATCCTTTTGGACAAAGCCATGGAATATAATTGTTCTCACGAAACAATAAGAAGATTATTGCGGGCTGATCTCCACTGTTCAAAACCCGCTAGGAAGACTCTTCTGACTGAAACGCAAAAGACCAGACGAATGGAATGGGCACAGGAGAACACAACCCAACCTCTGTCATATTGAGACTTAGTCATCTGGACCGACGAGAAAGTTTTCAAGTCTAACCAGCAAGGCAGAGTTATATTGTATAGACCACTCGGAACCAGAGATGCTGAACAAAATAACAGTACTTCTTTTTCAGAACAAATATTAGCACACTTATGTGGATACATGATGGCTGCTGGTCCTGTAGATTTGGTTGCAGTGCCCGAGATGATGAACAGCACTGTTTACGTTAACATCTTCGAAAACTCATTGTTACCGTCGTTAGAAAGAAACTTCCCCGAACAGGAAGAATATATATTTATGCATGACAACAGTGTTGTTTGCACTTGCCGGCAAACACGAGAGTGGCTAAGTGAACATGGGAGTTAATTTGTATAGAGTGGACCCCTCTATCCCCAGATTTGAACCCAATTGAACATTTGTGGGCCTAGATGGTGCAAGAATGGAAAGAGAGAAGTGACGACAGAGGCAAAACGTTTCTTCAAAATCAAGTTACGGAACTGTGGCAATACTTACCTGACACACCGTCATATTGCTAGAGACTTGTATCTAGTATTCCCTTCAGACTTCAAGAAGTTATTGACTTTGGAGGTGACTACATGAAGTATTAGTGTGTTATTTTTGTGTAAACATTTATTTTTCATTTATTTGTTATATTTTTTTCGAGAGCAAGACATTCGTTCTTCATTCATTTCTTTTATTTGTTTACTTATTAGTTCGTTAAAACGTAAAGGAAGAGTAGTATATCTTCAATAAGTATTTGCAAATTTACTTTGAACCTTTCTAAGAACACATTTTTGTCTTTTTCTTACTCGTATATCATGCCCAATATTACTTTCATTTCAGTTCATTAAATACTTTATTTCACATCTTGGATAAAAGTATTCTTGTCTTTTTAATGATGTTTTCCGTTTTGGTTCTTTAATTTCTAGATACAAGTATTGTCTTAATTCGAATGAATAAAGCTCGTTTTGTTTATTGTCACTTCCTTGATAGCTGAGTTCGAATTGAAGAACAATTCAGTGCATTAGTCCTTTAATTGTGGGCTTGTATGAAAGGTTGGACGATAGGAAGACTGTCTTTATTCGTAACGAGTGTAATTTACATTCTTTATTCTTCGTATAGTATAGTCCTGCTGTATTCATCAGCCGAAGAACAGTTTCACGACTAACACATTGTCCCGTTGCCTGAAACAAATCATTTGTCTGTTGAGAGTACGACACTTGACGATCATGTGTTGCAGCAATTGTGAGGAACGTGTCATCGCCGACCGACACCTTCCTCGGGCTACCTCTTCCATGACGTTTACTGACTGTATGTTAATTTTGGAAACGACTACACAGCCCTGACACAATGCTTTTATTCACATTGAATTCTTGCGTCACGTCCACTTGGTATCGGCCTAGTTACAATATCCCAATTATTCACTCGCGGTCAACGCGTCTCAAATGTTGTCCGGCAGCCAATGCAAGGTGTCTTCACACAATATCTCACACAAGAACCACTGACTCACTGCTTTCTTCCTCAGACACAACAGGGCTATCGTTTAACCTTTATGACAAAATATGTTCATCGCGATCGCGAAGGTACTACGCAGCGCTATAGCGGGCGTGGCTTTATCTGCTATTAATATTGAATTGGCTCCACACGTCTCTTCTTCTACGTTCTCTAGGGATGCTTAAGATTTGTGGAGCAGAGTAAATCTCAATTGACTAAGAAATTCACCTTTAAATAAGTATATATATATATTCCTGATAGATCTTCACACAAAAATAATGATCAAACTCCTGTAACTAACAATCAACATAAATCTAAATGTGAAAAATGTCTATGTGACCTTAAGTAACAAAATCATACAATAACTTACAGGTACAAAATGTTAGGCACATGCTGCTACATTTTATACTCTAATACGCATTTAAAGTAAATTCGCAGAAGAATAATTTTTCATTTTTATAAAATACTACTCATAGACGCTTAAGTGCTATTTTCACGAATTAAAAGTATGTTTCAATCTTTTAGAAAGAAAATACCACGTTGTATTCAGGACATGACATACGTAAGACTCTGAGTTCTAATGTAACAATTGTTGACCCTGCCCTAGCTTTAGTAAATATAAGAAAATTGAATACAACATAAAAATAGTACAGTTCATTTGTAGGTATATTTTCTAGTATGAACCAATATTGTTCAATTCAAATATGATGTTGACAGCTATAGGAAAATGCGCAAATAAGAAATCAGTTAGTTAAGTAAACAGTATTTTGCATTTCATGAGAATTACACAAATATGTTATAACACATATCATTGATTTCCAAACCTTAAAAAATGCATGGGTAAGCAGTTACTACACACACTCAACCACAAAAGTATCTTCCCCCTAAGTGCACTAATTCGGGTCCAGGTAATTTGCAGTTGTGAAAACGCCTAGACAGATTCAACGCAACTTACACGTAACTTTTCTCGGCACTGACAGCAGTTGTGCCTCATCTGGGTGTTTATCCAGGTAAAACTGTAATGTAGGTAACTAACGAAACAGTTCCCCATTTTAAATTAATTTCTATGTTTCGGATCGTATTTTCCAAAGAACGCCATATATTTCTCTTAATATTGTTGTGTATTAAATATATTACTTCTTTATATACTCTTTGTTTAGAGAAAAAGAAATACAACGCATGACTCAGAAAATTCTTGACAGTAGCTGAAAATATAAAATCTAGAACAACTGCAGCAAATAAGTCAGTAAATTATTGCCTTCATTGAGAGAACTTCTCCAATTCTCCTCATTCCAACATCTTTTTCTTTCTTGAGGAGAGATCTTTCTTTTCACACTGAATATGTATTGAAATTGAAATTTAAAAATTTGAAAACTTACAACCTGGCCGGAATTCGAACTCGGGCCCGCCAAACAGAAGTTCAATACCCTAACCACTTTCCTACCTCGTCACTTAACCTTTTATCTAAATTTTAACTAGTTAAAATCGTTCCATGTAAGACTATACAAACTACTAATACTCGTATGAGAAAACGTTCATTATGAGTGTCACAATGACATACTCAAGGTTTCCTTCTTTAACTCAAAAGGAAATTATATAAATCTTCGTCAATGAGGGAAATATCACGAAACGTTTTTCAAGTTGAGGCTACTTCACCGTTTTTAACTCCTCCTGACTTACATTACTACTAGTCTTCCTCATCGTAACTTCTAATTCCCAAAGAAGAAGAGCCGGCAGCATTTACGCCGATCCCAAGTTTTCCAGTATTCGCGCCCTATCCTAGCCAGTTGTTTGAAATTGGCCATGTATAATGTACAGAAAATTTGAGCAAGAGAACAGAAACTAAGCTTCTAATCCGTTCCTATTATTATTATTACTATTATTATTATTACTACTACTATGGATCCGTATAGTAAAACTCCAAGCTAATTTTAATGGAAAAGTGTCATGAAAATTTAAAAAAATCCTTGGGTTAGGTTTGAACCCACCCTAAAATTATTTGCAGTACTAAAACGTTGCCCTAGAACACTCAGACATGATGGCCGACAGCAGTTGGCCCTCATTTCCGCTATATATAGAGCATGACTCTTAATGTCTTATCTGTATTGGCCGATGAGATCAGAGGATATCTGTAATTCTTGGCGCGTCGTTCGTTAAGCCTCTTACGACTCATTATAGTTTTATTTACTTTTAGTGTGCTGATCTGTTTAAGCAATGTATTGAACCTGTTTGATGCATCTCTTATAATTTTACTTTCGTATCATATATAGAGTAAGAGAATTTTATCTTAAAATGAGAACCCCTTGAACGGTCTTTTTGTTGAATAATCAACACACTCGACTTTAGGGGGTCTGGAGGAGGGACATATTATCATGTTGCTTTTCATTTGCTTACTTGCAAAATACACCAATCCTGGATACTACATTTCAACTACCTATATCTACGGGAAGTACCCGAAAGTGTGCTCCGGGGATCGAGAATAACCTCTGTCTCAACACAATAAAGTGAAAAGTTTTGTGTCCGATAATTGTATGAATTTAGATAGGAACTGTTGTCGATCATTAGAAAGTGAGTATAGGAGAACTATTAAATAAAGTAAATAGACACGCGTCATTTTGTTATAAAATTGCATGGCGAACGCATTTTATCTTACCCAAACAGTTAGCGTTTCATATATACGGTTGAAAGAGCACCCTGATTGACCAAATTGAAAAGAGTTGAGACAACTTCCCTTAAAGGTGAAATGACAACAACGCAAAATTACCTAATCCGTAACAACCATCGTAACATTCTGGCAACTAACGTGTTTGGACAATAATTGATGAACACATAAGGGCTCAACGTTATTACTGCTGTAGTATGAGCCAAATTTTGTTCCATGGAATTTTCCTAGCTATGCAAAAATTGCAAATACTGATCGAACTTACAATAGGGATCGCTAGTCAGGAGTATGATCCTATTTATGATGTCACCTCACCTTCTTACTTAGAAGAAGAGGAAACAAAATGCATTACTGTTATCAGCTTACAAATCTTTATATTCCATTTCTTGTTGTCATAAAATGATAATTCTATCTGTAAATCCGTAAATGTAATAATATTATTGCGTTCATGTGTAAACATCATGACATACTCTATATCTTTTCCATTCCAATTAATACCTTCGACTGTGCTAGTTTTTCTTTCCATTGTGGTAATAATAATAATAATAATAATAATAATAATAATAATAATAATAATAATAATAATAATAATAATAATAAAGGAATACCATAATTACAATACCAATTACATAAATATTATCTTCCCATTCAGATAAATTACTACCACGACATAATTTGAACCCAAGTAGATGCAATGGGAGTTTCCTGCTTTCATATTTTTTTTAAGCAAATCGCCCCAACCGGAGAATTCTTCGCTACTGGCACCTCATCTCCTTTCGACGTATTCCAAACACTACAGGAACACGAACACAGAAATACTAAAGACAATTAGAATTCCGACCTTGCTCTTCAGACGAATTTGAATTCCTAGTGGATTGTGCCTCATGAACAGAAGCCGTACGCCCGGCATCACTCAGCAAATGCCACCAGTTCAATTTGCCACGAACATCTGATATGAATATAAGAAAATATAGTAGTAGTTATGGAACATAAACATAGAACTGTCTATTTCTAGACGTGTTGACACAATTCAAAGAATGTGAAAATAATTTCTGTCGTCTTTTTTCTTTGGAAATTAGAAGTTATGGTAAAGACGAAATGTAATGTAAATCGGGACCATTCTTGCATCCGATGACCAGCGCCGTAACTTATATTCTTTCTGCAGGAGGCAAGCATTATTAAGCTTATTTGGTACCCCTAGAAAAACTTAATTTCTAATTATTGGGTCACTTTCTCCAACTTTCCCTTAATCTTTATGGTCCCTGAATTCTGTGGGCCCTCCCGCAAGGCAGGGTCTGCTATTCCGTTAGTTACTCCCTGGGCCTCTTCCATACATGGCAAAATTATTAAGGGGATAATATTAATAAATATCAAAGCCATACGAACAAATATTACTGAAAAGTGTCCACGACTCGTTTTTATTCTATTTACCTTTTGTCTGCGGTTTTGTTTATATAATGTAACGATCCTATTTGAGGCTTCATTTCTAATTTCCTGTTCGTAACATATATATGGAGTAAGAAAATTTTGTCCCAAAATTGGCCCACTCGAATGGCGGAGAGCTCCACCTGAGATGCAGTTGCCTCACAAGTTGTGGCTCTGAAAATAACATAGGCTCAACCTGAAGTACATTTCGTGATATTGTCCTCATTGAGCAACGTCTATATAACTTGCTTTTGTGTTAAACAAGAAAATTTCGAGTAGGTCATTAAGACACTCACACAAGTTGCTTATATTTTCTTATATTTGTTTTTCTGTTATATTTGAGTATCTTGTTTACATTTTTTCATGAAACGATTTTAATTAGGTACTAGTTTTGGTGGAAGGTAAAGTGGCGCGGTAGGTGATTTATTACCACATTCTATTGGGTAGACCATCGTTCGAATCCCGGCCAGACTGAAAATTTTTCAAGTGTTCCTGTTTCAATTTCAATTTCAATGCATATTCAGTGTGATAAGCAAGATCTTCTATTCCTTAGAAAGAAAAATATGTTGGAATAAGGAGAATTGGAGAAAGTCTGTCAATGGAGACAGTGATTTACAAACTTATTCCCAGCAGTTGTTCTACATTTGATATTTTAGTCTACTTTCAACCACTTTCTGATTCATATGTGATCAGTGTTTTTATTTCTTTGAATTACAGTATATAATGAAATAATATATTACATACACAGCAATATTGAGATTATCATATGATGTTCATTGGACAACACACTCTGAACCAGAGAGATTGATGTCAGAATGGATAAATGTTTCGTGCGTCATCTACTTACAATTTTACTTTGATAAAGACTTGACTCAGGGCTACCAACTGCCGTCAATGCTGAGAAATGTTGCGTGTAAGTTGGGTTGAATCTGTCACTCAACTGCAAATGACCTGGACCCCAAGTAATGCAATTAGAGCGCTTAGAGGGGGAGATAATTTTTATGAGTGGCTGTGAATGATAAGGGTGCAAGGTTGTGTTACGCAAAGACGCTCGATAGAACTAGCTTGTTATATACCACATACAACACGCGATCTTATAAAACCAATCCATTTGTATATTATGTAGTCGATGTCGAAACTTATTTCCCTCGCGGCTGTGTGGTTTCACCAAGAGTTGCGTTTAATTCCCACTAATTGCTCCTATTGTGATTGTTCCTAATTTATTAAACGCAAGCATTATTCAGTGTCAGTATTAGGATGGAAACTAAACTTTTAAGAAATTAATTAATCAGCTTTGATAGTCTAATGTAAAGGAAATGATATGCAAACACATAACGTTTGCCAGTAGCATGTTCTAAATCGTATTGTTTTCATGTCACAAGGAAAATTGAGATGATACCATATGGTGACACAGTTAAAATACAACACATACTTCTCATTAGGTGAGACGAAAGGTCCTAAAATCTGGTATATTTTCACTCAATTAATCGCTTTCTATATTTTTATTTATGATGAGTGGTGCCAGAAAGTTGAGGAAATTTCCTCTTTTTTACGAGTGCCCGAAGACGAGGCTTAACATCTACATTTTGGGTTATTGTAGGAAAGAAAATGGTGAATCTTATTTGTTATTTTTTGCCTTTTTCGGCGTTTTCTAGTTCGTTGGTCTTTTTTAAGCTTTCCTTTTTGCCCTACGTCCTTCGACAATAAATTTACTGGTCATTAAGTCGAATCACCACCACTTCTTAAACATTTTATGTTTAGTAAAGAAAATTCAAAAGATAAGACAATCTTCAACGAATGGAGTGATAAGACCAGATCTGCATCAATCACAAGTCAGATAAAGAATCGTAACAATATCCTCGAGCAAGGATATTTGAGGATGGGGAAGTTTTCTTATTTCACTTTGTACTTCAGTTTGTGGAAGAAAGAAGAACTTTGTATTTCTTGAGCATTATAACCAGTTGCGTATTTAAGGGAGGGTTTATTGTCTTAAGCCTGTACTCAGTTGAGTATCCTTACAATAAATTTAATTGCGGACCAAAATTCTAGTTATGTGTTACAGTAAACAAATAATAAGAGGAAGGAGACGGTTAGGCTGTCTGCTATTATGATAAACCTTCGCCTGCAATCGCAAGTGATGGGTGAACTTCAATTGAAAGCGGTTGAAGTGCTTTGAAGCCACTTCAACCGCAAAAACGGTAAGGCAAATTTAAGTCCTTCAATGAATATTGTATGTTCGATGCGCAGAATGTGCTACTTGCCAGCTTAATATTGTTGGTTCCAGTTGAAAATGTCTGAACTACAACGTAATATATGCTATTTTTTGTGATTCTGTTGGAATTAGCATTATTATTTAGTTTCAATAACTGTATGATCAAACTCTTTTGTTTATTACAATTTAAATACAAATAGTATTTAAAAAGTAGTTCACAGGAAACCAAAATAACATAATATGTAATCAAATGCAATTGACTTCGTTCCTCTAGTCGCTGCCTTAACACAGATTTTAGGGAAATTGTTATTTTGGCAACACTATAATTTCTATGGAAATCAACACTGAAAATTCTTTAGGTTCATATTTTCTATTGTAGAATAACATTATATATGATTGTGGTAAGTTGCATTTTATTATCTCCTCTCACTTATGAAAAACAAGCAAAAGAAAAATGGTAAATTTTGTGTTATTTTAGTAATGCAGGCTCTTATGCCTCCTGATACCGCCGCCAACACCCAGTATGTTTCGCGATTCCGCGGGTCATTTAAATGATATTTTATAGTCTATAGCGTATGAAACAAAACCGTATAGCATTACTTCCATTGTGCATAGAAACATGAAGTATAAAGTATTTTGTTGTTTAGCGTCTCTAGTTTAATTTTTTGTTGCGCTGGTGGTGTTGTCTTCAAATGCAGGGAGCCGCGGGGCCAAACGCCGAAAATTCTAGAAAAAATAATAAGTTTTTGGGGGAAACACCCCCAAAACACCCCCATTTTCAATTCGGTTTGTAAATAATTTTATTCGAAATGTAGCTACAATCTTTCCAATGCGAAATCTCTTTGGGTTCGGTATTAAGTTGAAATAGTATAATTACTATAATTTTTATTATTATTAGTATTATTAGTAATAGTCATAGTAATAATACTGATACTAAGAATATTATTATTACTATAAATTTGTATTACTATGCGTGAAGAAATGTTCTACACTCAAACGAACCAAAAAACTCCGTTTCCCAACAGACTAGTCGCATGTGACATCGGGCCTTCTGCATACACCAATATAATGGTATACGGTATTAAAGGACTTACTATTTTGTCAATGTAATGGCTTGCGGTATCAGGAGGGTTAATACTAAATGTGAACTTGAATATTTTGTTGAGGGAGTTTTGATAAAGATTTTGTTCACTGGTTAGAGTTTGATAATTTACATAATAATAAGATATAAAAAATATTGTAATAAAATATACAGTGCTTAATTTTCTTACTCATCTTAATTGCGAAAGACTTAAGATAACTTTCGCATGACTGATGTAACATCGAACGAAAGAATGTTGTAAATGATAAATATTGAGAAATATTTTACTGTAATATATTGCAGGATTTTATTAAGGAAGATCTTAAAACTTTAGTAGCAACATTAGAGAAACAGCCATTGTTGAAACTCTACATCGAATGTAAAAGAAAAAAAATGTGTTAGAAAAGACGGAGTTAGATATTTTAAACAGAATAAAATTGGGATTATTGAGGAAGAAAATTATGATCAAATCCTAATCGAGTCATAGTTGAAATCATCATAAAGTTGATTCTTAAAATTAATTTTCTTTTACTCTATTATTAGTTATGTTGGAAGAATACTTTGCAAAGTATCTACTTTAATTATATAGTCATAATGATAATTTTGTAAAAATAAAATGCGTAATTTGAATAGAAAATTTAAGTAAATACGATATAATAATTGATTTGAAGATCAAAGATACGAGATTTTAAGGTATTAAATTATCTTTCCAAGAAGGAGAAGCACAACTCAATATTTAGATCAAACATGAAACAAAATAAAAATCCTCAATTTTAAACTCTCAGCCAACATGAAGATGACATAAAAGCATATAAATGAATACATTTTAATAGACATGATTAGCAAGTTAGAATCTAAATGAGCATTTCCAAATCGTGTTTCTAGAGGTAAGGTAATGCCGGTGCGTAAAATAAAATTACTCATATGAAGATTTTTCCTCATGAGTGTACATAAAACTAAATAGAAAACACATCTCATACACGATTTTCACTTAGTTTTCTTTTCATTTGAAAAGAAAAATATATATCACGAAAAAAAGCTCTACTACTCGCCTTACTTCGGCAGCGTGACTTCTTAATGGTTAATAGAAGTTACGTAAGATCTCATTTTAGAAATAGTTTGAGGAGAATTATAATTGGAGTTTGGTTAAAAATATATTAAATTATAAAGCGAATTTTAAGCGTCTGGTAAGTGTGTACAAACAATATATGGAAAAACTATTCCTAAATGACTTTCTGATTAATGAATATCAAAATACTGAAATTCAAGTTTACTTGATAAGAGTGAAGCATTATTTCTTAAATACCAAGATTTAGAAATAATCCTATAGTAACTAACAAAAAATCTGATAGAATAATTTGTAAAAAAATTATTAAAACATATAACTAGATACATATAATTAGTTTCCTAAAGGCAAGTAAACATGTGATTATGCATTCTAATAGTAAATAAGGATTTTCCAGCATATAAGCAGTCAGAATCTCAAATGCTTAAAACTGTTACAAATCATGTATTTTGTTTTTAATGTACAAGATATTTCATACAAATATCTAATTCTTGTCCTTATTGTTGTTTTTAAGTCATCTAGTACATGAAAAGCATTTAACGAATAGGGAAAATAATGTTAGTATTGATAATGCTGTTGGTATTACAAGTGACCACATACGGAAGACTAGCAGTAAATTAGAGATAACTATTACCGATGTTGCTATGAAAGGAACCGTTAATCAATTAGTGCTAAAAATGTATAAAAACGAACAAGATCTATAAATTTTTAGCAGCTGAAACATAAAGAATGCTGTTAATTTTTCTTCATAATGATAAGAAATCATTTGCGACGAAGTACGTTAGATGAATGTTAAAATATTATTAGTTTATAATAATGTATTGGAGATTGTTGCTTGCGTAAAAACAAATTTCTAATACAACATGAGTTTGTTGGGACTTTTGTTGGCGTTTTTGTAACCAGATTTGGAGAATATTTGTACTTTCACATGACTAATTTTGCTATGATGAGAAAGTTTATGCTAGCGTACTTGTTTTCTGTTATAGCCCTTCTTTCCAACTTCTGTCTATGATTTCATATTTTTCAACCGCTATTGAACATAACAAATGTTATATGCAATTTAAAATTGGCAAAATGAATACCCATATAACTCGTTCTCTGTTATAGCTACCTCTTTAGCTTATATTTAACATAGCAAAGAATAATCGATGGTTTATAGTTTTCTTTTACGACCTTATTTAACATAAGAAGGATTACTTTTATTCTATCATATATATATATATATATATATATATATATATATATATATATATATATATATATATATATAGCAGAGATAACTTAAGATTATGAACACATATTCCAAATCCTATTTAACAAAGAATAAATTTTAGATAGAGTAGATTCTGTGACTACACGCAGAAATTAGATAATAAAAAGTATTACTTTTCAACCCCTATTTAACAGAGCAGATAGTATAGAATGCTTTGACCATCTCTCAACCCCATAACACTCGTTATCTTTTATCACCATTTTTTTTCAAAAAGTATTAAACGTTATCATATAGTATGACTTATTTTTAGCCCTCTTTAACATAGATTAAATTACACAGGAAAGGATATAAGAATATTCTGTAACCCTAGATAGCGAAGAAGAAATTAAAGACTACCACCATATATTCTAACATAGTAACCTTTCAACCTCTATTTAAATAATATAGGTGTATTCGTTCTCTTTTATTCCACCATCATTTCCAAATGCTATATACACAGTTTTAACCGTTTGTAAGACAGCTGAGCTATTAAAACGAATGACCACTACATAAGAAAGAATATGACAAACTTTCTAACACATAGGTAACATAAAATATTACAATTTCTATGTAAGACAGGCTGTAATGAACTTTTAAACACTTACATTTTGACTTTCACACATAAAAACTTATTTTCCTTTTCAATTCCTATTTAAGATAGCACCAGTGAATACGTAAAACTTCGATTTAATTTCGCAATTTCTGTTTAAATTAACAGAGATTAAATATCATCAATACATATTCCAACCCGTATTTAACATAATAGAGCTTAAGCCTACAAATTGAAACCAGCCAATCCTGAACTGGGTAGTCAATTTGAGACGTAATTATCCTAGGCTATGGGAAGCCAACTTGAGACGTTAAGTTTTACGTTACTTTGGAATCCTGAACTGGGGTGACAAACTTGAAGAGTGCGTGTCTGATTCTATGGCTGGGTAGCCATACTCCTAACGACCTTGTAATCTCGTGGCTGGAACGCCAACTCTATAATGTACAAGTTTGCACTAACCGTTGACACTCTCACTCGTAGCTAGCCTTAAGTTGGGGTAAAGAAAAAGAAAGGAAAAGAAAAAAATCAAGTGGGTCGCCGATACTACTTCCTTCCTTAAGCTATGGACCAGTAAGCATAACGTTATTTAATTCCAGATTCTTGCACACTAATGGTATTATCGGTACCATGCAGGGAAAGAGAAAAAAATCATTTCGAAACAACACCACATACCTTGCATATTACATTTATTTAACTCTTTTGCAAACAGCATATAGTAATGAGAATTTTGTCAATATTAGCGATCATGAACAGCCAGACTCAACTGCAAAAAAATCAACCATGCGTATTTCAGTCTTTGAAGATTCCAGAAAACTTCTCACACCAACGCAACTAAGTAACTAGTGACAACAGCGTTTAGACATTATCCTTAATAACAATAGAAGAGTTGTTAACATTCCTCAACCAAGAATTGAGACAGGATCTTTAGTAGGCTACATCACAGCGAGTGAAGGGAGATTAAAAAATACCTTACTGTTTACAAAACATCTCATCACAGAGGGAGTAAGCGCACGGCTGCGTCGATTAACCTTCCTCCTCAAAAGTATAACGTTTCCGCTACTACTTTCCGCAACCAACTGTTAAGAGGGCGCTTTCCTTCGACATAGCTTACAACTGAACAACGGCGGTAACAGTAATACATACGGTAGAAACATTTATAGGAAGTACCAGACCAGCCAGCAATTTGCACTCTACCCCTGACACCATCACATCCAGGTGTGAATACTATCGTATTACCCACCGTCTTCGACGCGTCCGACTGGACTATTAAAGCAGCTTCGTAATTAAAGATAAGACATGAAAACAACACGAGGATTTACATAAATCTTTTAGTTGCGTGGCGACTTAATACTTAGACTATGAACTATATGTTATAGTAACCAGTACGGAGTGCCCACTACTGGGACGAACATGAGCCAGCAATCGCTAATCAAGCTTTAACTTTACCAAACACAATAACTACAAAATAAACAATACGAAGTGCCCAGAACTGGGACGAACATGAGATAGATGGTAAACGAGTGATACATTATACATCTGCGCAACTCGAGAGAATAATTTCACTTGACGCAGAAGAGAGAAATGGTGTTGATATCGGACTACCCCGTCAGCGTATGAATTGACTTACTGAATACAGACTCAGTTCTGTCTACTCAGACAAGTTACGGACAAAACTTACATTAGACAACATTATGGACATTGGAGAACTAATATACGTATATTCAGTGAACTCACTAAGTAGCAAAATGATTGACGAGTGATATATTGTCTTTCACTTAATAGAGTGACTCGAAACAACAAAAGAAACACACGATATTGATAATATTGCACCAGCTATTACGAAGAGACACAAACAATTGAATGAATTATATGATTTCTTGGACTAGATTTCTTACAGTTCGCGGAATGATGTTACTTCTTCCACAGATTGAGTCAGAAATAATAAAGACAGAGTTGCCTGGAAACGGTGACCAAAGCTCACTCAACCGCTACCTCCAACACACCTACTGGTAAACAATACTGGCATCACGGACCGGTCTCAAGAGCACTGGTTCGGGCAGCATCTTTTGGGCAGCGACCAGTCTCCGACGACCTCCCAGGTAGCTCAACATGAGATAGTCGCAAATTCTAGCCACAGGTGCAGGTTAACCAAATGGCGACCTTCTTCTTAGTCAGCAGCAATTAGAAACACATCTTCAATTTCCACCAAGTAGACATAGGTTCACCGAATGAACTATTAGAGAGCAGCAAGCAAGTCTCAATATTAAGCAGAGTAGACACGAACAGAAGTGCAGATGAGTTGTTATTATAGTTTATCACACGTTACACGGATTTCTCAAGATTGCTCAGCCACGGCATCTTCTACCGAGAAATTTTTGATCGAGAACAAGACACTTCACTGCGTAAATATATATTAACTTCGTATTCAAAGACAGGACGGAACACTATCCATTCTATCTTGACGCTATGATTTTTGTTCAGAGAGCTAAGACAAAGGGGAACGCGCTCGTAGATCCCGCTCGTTCTCTGATTGGCCGCTCCTTACTACGCAACAGAGCGTAAAACTAAAACGACGATTTTAATATTGACATATATATATCTACATAAAAATAAAATTTACGTAAACAAATATTCATATATGTACGTCCATAACAAATTACTTAGTTTTAAACGAAATACAAATTGCAATTTATTTCAAACAGATAGCGTCATCTACCCAGATTGAGAGATATCCACTCGATGCAGGCCATAGACGTACAAAGAAAGTAACATATTTTGACTACACATACTAGCCCAATTGTTGACCATCTTGAATCCTTCATGTGGGTGGAGAATTGAGAGAATATAAATAAAGAAATAACACTAAGAGCTGATTAAATATTTCTATAGAGTAATATCTTTGAGAAAATGTAACGCTCAAAGAGGAACGTTACATTCACCCAGGGGACAGGAAAAATAAATGATCCAGAAGATCAGATATTTTTGGACACCCTATATATCACCATTTAAAGATAGGAATGATGTATGTGGGCAATTTCGAAGAAGTTAATCTCTTCGTTCTTTGTAGCAGTTGAGTTTCTTCAAATTGTGAAAATTTTGCGTTCCCACACTTTCTCCAGTGAGGGTAAGCAAAATCACTGAGTTTTTAAGAATC
This sequence comes from Thermobia domestica, assembly GCF_964235325.1. Taxonomy (NCBI): domain Eukaryota; kingdom Metazoa; phylum Arthropoda; class Insecta; order Zygentoma; family Lepismatidae; genus Thermobia; species Thermobia domestica. The sequence goes on from NC_137457.1 coordinate 192,761,493, forward strand.
TTTCTAGCCAAGAAAGGGCCTGAGAAACATTTCATATACTTAGCAAATTCTCCTTTAACTGAGGAGGAAAGATGGTGGAGTCGAACCATTACTAGGTCCCCTTCTTCTAACTTAACCTCTTTCCCTCATTACTAGGTCTCCTTCTTCTAACTTAACCTCTTTCCCTGTTCGTTTCAAAATTTTCTTAGTTTTATCACTGACATTAGGAGACAATGTAATATAACGATCTTGGGTAGGTGTCTTGTGTAGAACACTAGGCCAAGGAATTTTTTTAAATGCTTCAATAGCAGAATAAGATAAAAATAGCTCTGCAGGCGTACAGTCAATACTACTACATAACGAATAATTAAAGATTTCCTGACATCGCTTAAGTACAGTACTCCACTTAGAATTATTACTATGACACTCTAAACGAATAATTCGGTTGAGCTCTTTATGGCACGTCTTAGCTAAACTATTCGAAGAAGGGGAATAACTAGACTTTTATATTGGTTTCATATTATGCTCCTTAAAATAGTTCTGCCATGGGCACGAGACAAACTGGGAACCTTTGTCTGAGACAATAGCATTACGATAGGGAAACAAATAAAAATAATTCTTTTCCAACACTGAAATTATACCTTTAACATGAGCAGTCTTCAAAGGAAAGAAACAAACCAACCTAGAGTAAATATCTATAATAGAAAAAATATAATTATAACCATTATTAAGTAAGAGCTTCCCAACGAGGTCGATCGCTAGACGGTCGTGAGGTCGACTAGCTTCTATATGAATTTCCTCTTTAAGAATTACTTGATTGGCGAACTTTGTCTCAGCACAACCAAGACAATCTCTGACATACTGTCGGACTGACAATCTTTGTTTCTTCCAGTAAAATAAAGAACTTCATAAAGACCAACATTTCGTAACTCCAAAATGACCACGTGAATGGACTATCTCAACTATTTCCTTTACTAATTCTTGAGGAATAACCAAAAGCCATTGGTTCGAATTCCTATGCTTAAAATATAAGAAACCTTGATAATAAGTGACACGCTCTGGAGAACTGTCCAATAAAGACCTTAACTTAATGGAAAAATCATCGTACTGCTTTTCCCTGACTTTCTCCACGTTGAAAAGAGACGAATCTTGAAGAGACAGGCAATTGACATGATACTCTTCTAACTTAGAAGACACTTCCGGTGGATTCCAACTCAATGTATCCGCTACGAAGTTCAAATTCGATGTTCGAAGACAAGGTCAAACCTTTGTAATTTAAGAAGCATACGAGTCGTCCTTCTATCTAAGTTCTTCATAGAAAAGGAATGAGGGACGGCAGCATTATCTTTATGAATATACGTGGTTCTTCCAAGAATATATTGTGAAAAACGTTCACATAGAAACAAAACAGAGAGCAATTCCAGCTGAAAAGAAGACAATGAAAGTTCGTGAGGTTTAACTCTACGACTAGCGTAGCCAATGACATTTGTATGATCCGATCCCTCGGGGTAGTGTGCCAGAAAAACAGCCAATTTCTCCGAACAAGCATCCGAATGGATGTGAAACGGCAAATTGAAATCAGGTTGCCCCAACGCAGGTGGATTACTGACGATTTCCCGCAATTTGTAAAAGAGATCCAAAATATCGGGAGTGAGTTTGTACTTGACATCCTTCTTAATGAGATCGCACAACTTAGAAGTAAGAGTCGAACAATTGGGAATGAACCGCTGTCGCCATCCCAATAATCCTAGAAATTGACGCATTTTCATCTTGGTTTTTGGGATAGGGTAGCAACGAATTGGTTCATTATGACGTGGGTCAACTTTAACAGTCTGACCACTAATGACATGTCCCAGGAAGTTCACTTCCGTCAGAAGGAAGCAACACTTCCGGAAATTCAGGGAAAATTGCAACGTTCAAAAATCTCGAACACACGCTCTAGATGGGAGTAGTAACTGCGTGACCTGACCTAACTCTTAATAATCCAATTTTGGAGCCACGTGGACCATAGCGAGTGAACCAATATGCTTTGGCCCGGGATTGCGTCACTTATTGAAATTTTGCTTATGCTTATTCAGGGGCCGCACGCTGGTACGAATGAGTCAGAGGTATCTTGGCCCTGCTATGACGTCATTGAATTGGGAGTTTTGGATCAGAGATCATGATGATTCTTTAAATTTACTAAAAATATGGTTTTGATGATTCATTACGTTATGAAATAGGTGCAGTACAGGTTTACGAATGGTTTTTTATTTTCGTCCCCTTTTATGGCATAAAATTTAGAGAATGTTATATCTTTGATGAGATGGACTAACACGGGTGCAAATGAAATCTTTAGTTTTACGTCCCACGTTTATGCCGTTTAGGCTAAAAGAGACGGCGACAATGAGAAATGAATGAAAGTCTGGGAAAAATGTAGCATAATGTTGCCCACCACAAAACTATTTACGTGGTGTTTGAACCAGGACCACATACAGCAGAGGTGAACGCTCTACCACTAAGCCACCGCACTTCTACTGGTATGATTGATTTAGAGCTAGTTGGTTCGAGCTAATATGTTCGTTTGACGTCACTGAACTGGGATTTTTAGCTTGGAGCTTATGATGGCTTGTTTCGTTCCCTTTTATGGGTATAAAATTACCAAAACAGGGTTTGATCTCCTTCTTGATGATCTATTACATTATGAATTAGTAGACTCCAGTAAAAGTATAAATTAGTATTAGTATTAATATGAAACTCGAAAAGTTTGGAGTTCCTTTGTGGCTAACCGGTTAGCGTATGCGCCTTTAACGTGGGAGACCAGGGTTCGCTTCCCGGAAGGATCCTATGCGGTTGGGATTTCACGTCAATTAATAGGTTCTATTTTCGCTGCTGAACTTTGGGAGGAATACTTGATTTTTGCTTGATATCCCTTTGATGAGAAATATGCAAATGAAATCTTTAGTTTTACGTCCCACGTTTATGCCGGTTAGGCTAAAGGAGACGGTTACGATGAGAAATGAATGAAAGTATGGGAGAAAATTGGAGTATCCCGATCATAATATTGCCCACCACGAAACTACTTTTGCGGTGTTTGAACCAGGGACCCCATACAGCAGAGGTGAACGCTCTACCACTGAGCCACAGCGCTCTCTACTGGTGCGGATGTATTAGAGGTATTTATATTGTATTCGTTTGTAGATTAAATAGAACTGTTGGAAAGATTTAAAAAAGATTCTTTCTGCATTGACTTATAATCATATGTTGAAAAGGAAATGTCAACTATATCGTGTTACATATGCTTACGTATTCGTTGTCACAGAATCGTTGGCATTGTTTGTTCGAACAAGTACGACGATTAATTGTCAAATAGTAAGTAATGGTTTACTTTGGAAAGATACAAAAGTTCATTTCATATCATAAGACATGGGTATATTGATGCATCCTTTTAAAATTTAACAGCGGTCCACCCCCACTCCACCCCCTTCAATTTAAGCATTTATAGAACCTCAATATGTATCATTATAAATTTCGGTGGTCCTTTCATGCGTACAAATAGTACAACTATATGTTCGGTTTTTGACTTAGTCCGTTTCCTTTGATGAGTATTAATTATTGATTTTGGAGCCTTATTAAGTTATATGATTATTTGGAAGCGTACTTAAGATTATTCCTTAGATTTGATACGTACTTCGGGATCCATTTCGTTTCAACTTAGGGATGAACATGGATATCTTACATATGCTGATTACTATGTCATAGACATTGCAATCGTCCTGAGTTCGATTCTTGGTGCTAGTTTCAGGAAACTTTAAGTTTAACGCCCCGCAAAACGATGGTGATGAGAAATGGTAGGATGAAAACAAGAGAAAACATCATAACCTGACTTGGTTGTGAATTGAAGCAGAGATTTTACACATTAGAGACAAGCGCTGAGCCACCATACTCCATTGAAAAGTTATAGTTTGTTGATTACAACGTTATAGACATTGCAATCATCTGATTTCGATTCTTGGTGCTAGTTTCAGGAAAATGTTTAGTTGAACGCCCCTCGCGGCTAAGGGAGACGAAGATGATGAGAAATGATAGAACGAAACAGGAGAAAACATGAACTTACTTGCTTGCACATTGAAGGAGGGACTTCACACATTAGAGACAAGCGCTGAGCCACCGTGCCCCATTTGGTGTCAGCAATTTTACGTATGAAGAGAAACATGGACTAGTTATATTACATTAAACATTTCTGCTCGTTGTTACGCATACGAGTTTGTTGTGAAATTGCAGAATCTGCTTTTACGAAGAGTATAATATCAGTTCATTTATTGAATATCTCTAAGGGGTGTAAACGAGGAACGATTCCGGACCTGGTTAATAACATTAATTTATATCGTTTTTTGTTCGCAGACTAAATAAAAATGATGCAAAGTTTAAAAAAAAGCTTCTTCGTGCATTGGCTTATAATCATATGTTTAGAAACAAGCATCAGCTATATCGTGTTACATGTGTTTACGTATTCGTTGTCAGTATCATTGCATATTGAATATATACAGTATTTAATTGTCAACGGTTTACTTTGAAAGGATATATTTATTCTTTGAGAAGGATAAAAAGGGATGGGATGATGTGATTTTGGACCTAGTTAGTACCTTTCGTATCCGTTCGTGGATGAAATAAAAAGATGACTCGTTGCTTGAATCTAATTAGTTCATTGTTCGAGCGATTTTTTAAACGCTCAGCGTTTGTTGATCAGTAAACGCTTCATTGATGGAAACAATGTTGCCAGATTTTGAAAATCTAAACTGCTCCGATTCTTTTTCGAAACGGTTCTGCTGAGCGCAAGAATTTTCAAAACTAAAAATTTTGAAAACTAAAAATTTTCAAACTAAAAAAATTTTAACTTTTCAAAACAAAAAATTTTTCGAACTAAAAATTTCAAATCCAAAAAAATAAACAAAAATTGTCAAACAAAAATTTCAAACTAAAAGATTTCAAATAAAATTTTGAAACAAATTTTGAAAATCAAAAAATTTTAAAACAAAAATAAAATCAAACTTTCTGGAACGAATTTATTTAAACTTAAAATTTACGAACTTAAAATTTCAAACCGAATTTGAAAACAAAAACTTTTCGAACCCAATTTTCAAACAATTTTTTTCGAACTCAGAAAGTTTCATACTTAAATATTGCAAATCAAAATTTCAAACAAAGTTTTCGATCTAAAATTTTGAACTAAAAAAATTCGAACTCAAAGTTCTCACTAAAAATTTTCGAACTCAGAAAGTTATAAAATCAAAATTTGAAACTCAAGTTTGGAATTAAAAATATTTTCGAACGAATACAATTATAAAACTCAAACTTTTCGAAAATCTTAACAGAGATTGAAAGTGATCACCTTAACAGATTACATCGTAGATTGTGAATTGTTGCTAAAGTTGAAAGTTCAGTCAGTTTAATGACTTTTAGTTTACTGATTTGAATTTAAATTATCTTGGAGAAGTATTCAGGATTAAATTTGATATATGATGATGAACCGTTTGGCTAGTCATTGCTAGTCATTTATTATGTAACGGAACATTGAAATGAAGTCTCAAGCTCATCTCATAAGACAAACTATCTAGTCAGCCCTAACTCACAAACCTTTCGCGAGCCAAGGACCATTGGTAAGCCGTAACTTTTAGTAATGTAACATAGTTTACGGTTTAAGATTTATATTGTCTTGAGAACGATTGAGTTCGTTTATGTAATGAACCCATTGGCCAGCCATAATCTGATTTCACATCGTAGCTCATGAAAGCAATCTTGTGGTAGTTGTGTAGCCGGGAACATTTTTTTGGATGTCGTTCGTCTGTCTATCACTGTATGATTTCTTAAATGAATTCAAAATCACCACTAATGATGGTTATGAAATTATGTTTATTTGTTTATGAGAATAATTTTGATGCAGTGCGTGTGAATGGGTGAGTTGGCTAATGGCGCGAGATGAAGTTTTCCTTAAACCATGTATGAAGTGAACAGAAAGACTATGGTAGAAGCCTTGTGCTATGTTAAATATTGCTATATTTTCTTGCTTTAAAAGTGGGCATAGCCTTTCTTAAGACCCCGGATTTAAATTATGTATAATTTAGGTTATGTTAAACTGCGGGTTTGAAAATATTATGCCATAGTGTGTTATAATATTAAATATGAGTTGGAAACTATGCTACATACAATAGGAACTGGAAAAAAGTGCGTAATGTTTTATAATTTCTGCTTTGGTAAATAAGGGTTGAAAAATATTAATAAAAGAAATCATGTACATCCCATACATTTCTCGGCATAGGAAACGGGGTTGGAACATACCATAGTCTCACGTAATCTTTGCTATGTTTGAAACAATGCTTGCAGTTCTCCTTACGTAAGTTCTTCTATATTAAATAGGGGTTGGAAAAAGGTTCGTCCTCTTTCAGCTGCATAATGAGTTCTCGACTGCATGTGTGTGTGCTACGTTCAATAGAATTGAAAAAGTTATTGCAAATAATCTCTATTGCTATGTTAAATAATGGTTAAAAAGAAATCATATTTTTATTAGCAGTTTTGAAAAAAAGTGTCATAAGAAGAATGAGTATAAAGTTACTTATTCAATTCCTAATATGTTGATTGAGCTTCCAAATGTATGCCATAACAATTCTTAATTTCTTGAATGCTAAATAAAGGTAGTAGAATTATGATGATTATGATTTCATGCTATGTCTATTATGATTTCTGCTACCTATATGCTACATGATGGTTGGAATATGTATTCACTTTCTGCTGCTAAACTAAATAGCCTAGACTGTATTTATCTCTGCTATTTTCAAACTAATGCTTCTCCCCTTTCATACGTAATTTTGGCAATGTTAAAAGGGTTGAAAATACTTAGTCTGGTTGCAGCCGAAAATGTTAGCGCAGAAATTACTTTCTTACCTACTTGAAAATATGAGAGAGAAATTTAAACCAAGAAAATAATGTTTATGCTATATCATATACAAGATAAATTGCGTTATGTAGGCAATGTTAAATAAAACATAACTTAGTATATAGAAAGAAATTATAAAGAGGTAGAGTATATAAAATTTATGTGTATATATATATATATATATATATATATATATATATATATATATATATGTGTGTGTGTGTGTGTGTGTGTGTGTTTGCCTGAATGCATAACTATACATAGACACACACCAGAACACAAACATTATATATATATATATATATTGTTTATATAACGCCATCAGTGCTAAATGTAACGTAATACATACATTATTAAATTGTCTATATGCCTATATCATCTATTAGGAAAGGAAACGTTCTTGTTTATTTACTATTTGTAGAAAAAGAATTTGGAGTATATACGGCGTCATGTAATTTTTAGTATATTAAAACAATGCTTGTAGCCTTTCTTCGGTAATCTCTGCTGTGGTAAATAGAAGTTGGAAAAGGGTTGGATCAGCATAACGAGTTCTAGACTGTATATATATATATATATATATATATATATATATATATATATATATATATATATATATATATATGCTGTGTTCAATTGGGTTTGGAACAGGTGTTTATTGTCTCTACTCCTATGTTACATAAGGGTTGGTAAGTTGTCATTCTACTTTTTCAGGGTTTCTAAAGATTGTTGAATACAGAACGAGTTATAACCTTACTTACACACAATTCCTGATATGTTACATGGGAGTTCCAAAAATATATCACAACCATATGTAATTCTGCTACGTTAAATAGGGTTGAAAAATGCCAAAATCTATTACAATTTCTCCTGTACTTATATTACATAAAGTTTGAATATGTGTTTACAGCCTGCTTCTAAATTGTATAGACTCTGCAAGTAAAAAAATAGCTTGTAGCATTTCTTACGTAATTTCGGCTATGCTAAATACGGATTAAAAGTTACTAAATCTCGTTACCTCCCAAAATGATAGTAGAAATTATATTCTTACCAATTTAACAATTTACTTCGCTTTAAGGTAATTCTACTAACAATGTTTCTAGGGACAAATAATTAACAATAAATGTCTAACTAATAAGGAAGCTATTTATCACTTGTATAGGATATAATTTATCTTAGTTTTCTTTAGCTCTGCACGGTGTCAAACTAAATTACATTTCCTATTATATTCCTATATTAAAGAGCAAATTGGTCAAAAATATTTGGGATATATAACTAAGAAATAAAAGGATCTTATCATTATACCATATAAGGTAGAATTAGCAGATGTGGCAACAGAAAATTACTAAAGGTTTTATCAGAAATTTTAGACAGACATAATTTGGAAACAGGATATTATTTTTTCCCTTATTTTATTATTACAGAAGAATTTGCAGGAAATTTTATTAAGAGAAAAATAAAATTGATAAAATTTTCTCTTCAATGATATTTCAGAAATTATTATTATTGCAGATCCTGGTCTAGTGGACACCAGAAATGTAATATCAAACATGTTTTAAGAAAGGCTTAATATTACCTACCGTTCGAATCCGTTTACTAGGTAAAACTTTTAAATTTAATAAGGTTCATTCGTAGTGTGTGAAAAAGAAGATTGGACGAATTGGAAGAGTTAAAAAGACATCAGATGCATGCAGAATATCGAGGTTTCAATAAGAACACAACAGAATAAAGAAAGACTAGATATATAGATTATAAGCAATTATTGAGAGAGAAAGTAGCAAGAAGAGCAGCTGATGGATATGTTTCTAATTTTTTTTAGCAAGTTCTATATTGTGTTTTCTCATTTTATGTTTAGAGAGCTTATGTCGTTTAAATATGTAGAGGAATTCGTAATGAAGAAGAGCCACTCCAAAAATAAAGTTGTTTGTTATCAAAAAGGTGTTTATAGGGATAAGTTTTTAAAGTTATACTTCGATAACCTAAAGGAAATTAGATTCTTTTAAAGTATAATGGACTTACAATTGTTTAATTTTCAATGTATGTTAGTTTTCCTACTTTAGTAATAGGAGATTTAATTTGTTTAAACGGTTATTTTTTAACATGTACAAGGGTGAATCAAAAAGTAAGGTGAATTGTTGATTTACAGAAAAGCGTACGGAGATACGTCGATGAAGCTTTACTATGTTTGAAGTATGGTATCACACTATCATTCAAAGAAGGAGCCGTAGTTGTCTAACCATTTATTCCAACGTGGCATCAAATCATCCATGCCCTGTTCAAAGAAATGTGGTTCCAGATTTCCTAACCAGGTACGTGTAGCCTGTTGTGCCTCTGTCAGTGTCTGGAAACGCTGCCCACGGAGATATTGCTTCAGGGGGCCGAACAAATGGTAATACGACGGAGCTAAATCAGGGCTATACGGAGGGAGATCGAGAAAGTCCCATTTGAACCAGCGGAGGTGTTTACGGATCCGTTCGGCTGTATGTTGACGTGCGTTATCATGCAGTAACAACACGCCCTCTCGGAGTGCCCCCGCCGTTTCTACAGTATGGCTGTTTTCAGTCTGTCCAGGGTTGGGCAGTAGGTGTCTGCATTAATGGTCGTACCCTTTTCCAGAAATTCAACATGAATAACACCGAGACGGTCCCAAAAACAGTAGCCATTGTTATCTGGGCATATGCTATTGTCTTGCTTTTCTTGGCAGTGGTGACGATGGATGTTTCCATATCATGCTCTGACGTTTGGATTCAGTTGTCCATAGAGGTATCGGAGTTTCATCGCCCGTTAAGATGCGATGAAGGAATGAATTTCCTTCGTCGGCATAACGTGTGAGGTGACTCACGGAAATGTCCATTCGCTGGTTTTTGGGTTCGTTACTCAGAAGCTTGGGTACCCAGCGCGCACACAGTTTTGCGAAACACGGTCATGGACGATACCGCTTACGGAACCATAAGAGATATTCAATTCATTAGCAATGTCCTGCAACCGTACTTTTCTGTCTTCACGAATCATGGCATCGACGACGGCCACATTCGTGTCGGTGATGGACGTTGATGGTCTGCCACTTCTGCCATCATCTGTGACAGTACACCACTTGCAAATGCGTTACACCACACGTACACTTGTTTCAGCGACATAACACTATCTCCGTAGACCTGCACCAATTCTTGATGAATATCACATGGTTTTCTTCCCTTGGCCCAGAAAAAAAACGAATATCATCGCTCACTTTATCCTTGATGTAATGTTGAAGTCGTTGCGCCATCTTTGAGTTGCTCTCAGCACCAGACGGGTGGACATAGAATGTTGTACAAGCCGTCACACTTCTATTACCAGATTACCTGTAACATGGAAAAGAATTAATTAGCTACACACAATACAGGGTTTGACAGGCAATTTCACCTTACTTTTTGATTTATCCTTGTATTTGCATTGTTACAGTACACGATAAACTTTTTAAGAATAACAGTAACCTTCAGCATCGACAACCTTCCGTCAACGTTCGCAGAGGACGTGGATTCCATTGTGGTAGAACGTGGTGCGACTTCACCACGTAGTGGAACGATCGTGGTGGAACGAAGGCAAGTACGTATCTGGAGCACTTTTACGCTTTTACAAGGGATTTAAACTGGCGTTTTCTATGTTGATTGTGTAAGGAATCGAACAGTGGTAATAGGACGGGGCGAGGTCCGAGGATGATGCTAATTTACAATGACGGCACAGTGAAGATTCGTACAAGGTCCACTTCTCATCAACCCACTTACCATCATATGTGGACACCCTGTCTAGAAATGGCTCATTCCTCAGACGAGATAGCAAAGAAATTCAATGTCTGCACGCGTTACCTTCTATCCGGGGATCAAATCATGTAGAATCCATCGACCAACCATTAGTGCTTCCTAAGATTATGAGGTGAAAACGAATGGTTTCTCCACTCACATCGAATCATAGTCCCGGTTGTTCACATGTCTGGACACTTTTAACCTCTATTGGCGTTTAAATGCTTTTATTATATGCCTGTGTTGTTATTCCTGCAAGTGATGCCTCTTGGAGTTCTTCGTTACCATCCTTAACCCATATCTCCCCACATTATTTATTTTCTTGATTTGTTGTAGTTTTTCGCAATAATTAGTCTATTTGGAGTTCAAGTCATATCAAGAAAGCTACAATTTATTTTTCTGTCCTGTGGGCAGTAGACCTCTCCAAAAATGGGGCAGTGGGCACCGAAAGGTAGGTGACATGAGAAGTACTAATGAAGGCTAACTGCACTATTATTATATATTCACTAGCAAATAAAAAGCGAATTTACACCTTTTGTTCTATTTAGCACTTTATTTCTTATATTTTATGATCATTAGTAAGAAATATTAGTCAGAGAGTCAGTATATACATATATGTGTGTATAAATAAGTGTAAATATATAAGATCATTGCCGATACCCACTACTAAATAAAGTAATTAGCTGGTACATTTCTGTATTCAGACCAGTGACGGATCTAGCCCGCGGCAGTGGGGACCTAGGCCTCTCAGTGTTTTTAGTAACAAAAATAACTGAAACTATTATTTATTCATTTTTGAAAGTTTGTAGTAATCTCATGTTATACCTATCATGGTCAGGTTCTTCTTATCCGCCTAATTTTTACTTTCTAGACCCGACTCTGAATCAGACATATGCATCACGATTCGTAACTCCATCAGTCTTTAGGAGGGAAAGTTTATTTAAGAATTAGCATGAAGTCTGAGATTAAACTTTGCACATACTTTAGCAATATTTTGTGGTACTCTCCACACAATTTTTGCATTCACTTTTTCCTATTGCGTGTCCGACATTAACTAGCCAAACGTAGTCAGGAATACGCTTTATGGTTGCATTCCGGATTTCTTCCTATAAGTAATCGTTTTGTGAATGTTAATAAATATGATTGCATAACTGTTCTTGTAAATGTTCAAAAAGTCCGTGCTGTTGCTTTGCCTTCCTCTATGTTTTAACTTGTATAAATCATACGCGTTACATATTGTTGCATTGAGAGGATACAGTTGAAATTGCTGATACCATTCCTTAATACGAATGTGGACTCTGTAAGTAACAATATTTTCATATAACGTGTAAACATCCGTATCAACATATGCATAGTGCAGTGTAAGTTGGTTAACCTATATAAATTTTTCTTTTTAGTCCATCAGTCTAACGCTTTGTTTCCCTAATGGAGATACTCCTACCTTATTTATAGCAAAATTAAAAATACTATTATCTCTGTGCCTTACAATTGTTATGCCTGATATTAAGTCTGATATCTGATTATATTAGCAACTTAGAATTTTTTGGGCTGTTTTAGAGTTGAAAAAATAAAGGGTTGTAACGAAGTAAGACAATATGGAATATAATGGGTGTCATTCCATAGCGCTTTCTGTAAATTGCAGATTGCGCTTTTGATTACGTAATCGTAATGGACATAACTATTAAAATTGTTTTTCATTGTTTTAGATGTTCTGTAACACGCAAATTTTGCCTTGAATCATACTGAATACTGTCTGTTATTTCGTATGTGTGTGTGTGTGGGTGTGTGTGTTTGTCCAAAGTTATCTTTAATGTAGGTAATGCAGATACAAGAAGCAAATATTGTAAATATCATTTTCTATATACATCCGATTTACAACTATCAAGTACACTAATAACTTCTATAGGTTATACTCCCACCATGCCTATATTTCCTTTCCCTCATTATTGGGGCGTCTGAGTTTTATGTTAGTTTACAATATAAAGCAATAATATTCGTAGAATATATAAATAGTTTTTAAATAGGAAAGGACATAATACGATTTAGTAAATGAAATTGATCACATTTAAAATACTAAAAGATAGACAAAATAATTAACTTTTCCCGACTGAATATTTTGTTGAGTTTCTCTCAAATCAACCTCCTTGCATAAGCACTAAATAAACAAATGGGAAACAGAAATTCCAGGTGTTTTGTTGGCACATACCAAACTCATCGAACACTAAAATAATTACTTTTAAATAACATAATTGGTAAAAGGAAAAAAAATAAAATGTAGACCGCCCATTTTTCGGGCTATGAGAAGATATGTGTAAAGATTGTTAAACAATTCCTGCATTGTCCTCGTGGTCTCGTAACCTTCTCTAGAGTCTTTCATATATCTTGTAACGCTGTAGTAACAAATGTTATTAATTAAATCACACACCATATTGTAATCTCAGATATGAAGAACGATTTTTATTTGGCAAGTGAGAACCATGAGAACGAAGAAAAAAGGTCTAGAAAAACGCTATAAACAATGTAAATTAATGAGATTTCGGCTTACGAACTTGCTAAATATGATCAATGAACAATGAGTAATGGATTGCTTGCATAATACATCAATATTTTTCTCAGAGCAAAAACGGAGGCTAGAGTGCATTCCTCATAGTGTGAGACAGATAAGATAAAGGAAAAATAAATTTAAAAATTTTATTGAAATGAGGGATTAAAATTAGGAAAAGAATCTATCATAATTCAGCACTTGGACGTATGACTTAGGAAATGTTAAATTCGTTTTGTGCTTAGTTTGTTCTAGGAGAGAATATGAGAAATATGAGAATAACTAGCGATTCTAAGGAATTATATGATAAATTAATATAACATTATGTTGAAGTTTATCAAATCGTTCTAGTAAAGAATGACATTACACACACACACACACACACACACACACATATATATATATATATATATATATATATATATATATATATATATATATATATACATCCTCACGGCATTGTCAAGCCTCTATATGTATTTTACATTTAAAATTGCTACCGGGTGTTTCTGGCTGCCGTATACGGTTGTCCGATCGTCACCCTTGTTCTTCGACCGCACAGTTATTCGAAGAACTGAAAACGTACTCTGTAGACAAACAGTTTATGGCTGTGAACTCGAAAAGCCTGGTACTTCTGCTTGTCAAAGTCAACAAATGGGAGAAGAAACGAAGTGTAGAATGTAAAGAGGGTGCAAGAGTGACCGATACTTGTAAGAAACATATTCATTTGTAGTTCATGCACATTCCGCCTGTAGCGCTACTGTCGCACAACGTATATGGTAACTGTATAACTCTTGAACACCGCTTGTAGGTCTATTGGCGTATGTGACGACCAAAACTTTGTTGTCAGCTCTGACTGCGATAAGGCACTGCTGTGCTGTATTTGCTTTTCTATTTTCTCCTTTGTCATTTATGAGATGCCAAACATGTTGTTTTTGCTTGTTGCAAGCACTCAACAGGTTCCTGCGAAGCGAAGTATTTAAGAAGTTGACTACATATTCTTGTTTACGATAGAAATAAGATAAGTACTTTGAATTATATTACGGTTTTAAATTGGTTAACTGTTGAAAAAATATAAAAATAAAGCTGTACTTGTAACTGAATATTAGTCGAGGACGTAGCTACTGACAGTGTTGACTACAGATTTTCTCGTGAAAGAATTTCATTACACTAGAGGTAAAAAGCAGACGTCCATGTAGACATCTCCCCCCCCCCAAAAAAACTTTTTAGACTGAATCGGAAATGGTTTCAATCGCTTGTTCATCGTTTGTACAGAAAGGTACAGGCGAAATTTTCGTTTGTACACAATAAGGGCGCGGCTACAAGGAAAACAAAGTGGGGGCTGTCTAAATGATAGCCCCCACCATGTAGAAATTCAATCACAAATTGACGCAATCATTTGTACTTCGCTTGTACAGAAATGTGCAGGCCAAATTTGTCGTTTGTACACAATAAATGGCACCGCCAGAACGAAAGAAAGTGAGGATATCCAAGAGGTAGCCCCGCACCATGTCCAATTCAATCACAAGTTGTCGCAATCGTTTGTACATCGTTTGTACAGAAATGTGTAGGCGAAAATTTCGTTCGTACGCAATTTTAGGCGCCGCCAGAACGAAAAAAATGGGGGCCGTGGGAGTGGTAGCCCCCCCAAAAAAGTCAAATTCAGTCGCAAATTTTCGCAATCGTTTGTACATCGTTTGTACAGAAATGTGCAGGCGAAATTTTCGTTTGTACACAATTAGGGGAGCCGCCAGAACGAAAACAATGTGGCGGCTGTCTAAGTGGTAACCCTCACCAAGGCCAATTCAATCACAAATTATCGCAATCGTTTGTATGTCGTTTGTACAGAAATGTACATGCAAAATTTTCCTTTTTACGAAATTAGTGGCGCCGCCAGAAAGAAAACAATGGGGGGCTGTCTAAATGGTACCCCTCCACAATGTCCAATTCAATGACAAATTGTCGTTACCGTTTGTCATCGTTTGTAGAGTAACGTGCCGGCGAAATTATCGTTTGTACACAATTAATGTTGCTGCCAGAACAAAAACAAAGTGGAGGCTGTCTAAATGGTAGCCCCCACCATGTCCAAATCAAACACAAATTGTAGCAATCGTTTATACATCGTTTGTACAGAAATTTGCACGCGAAAGTTTCGTTTGTATACAATTAGGTGCGCCGCCAGAACGAAAACAATGTGGGACTGTCTAAATGAAAGAACCTCCACCATGTCCAATTCAATCACAAATTGACGCAATCATTTCTACGTCGTTTGTCCAGAAATGTGCAAGCGAAATTTTCGTTTGTACATGATTAGGGGCGCAGCCAGAACGAAAAGAATGTGGGTTTGTCATAGTGGTTGCCGCCCATCATGTCCAATTTAATCACAAATTATCGCAATCATTTGTACATCGATTGTACAGAAATGTGCAAGCCAAATTTGACGTTTGTACACAATTAATGGCGCCGCCAGAACGAAAACAAAGTAGGGATGTCTAAGTGGTAGCCCCAACCATGTCCAATTCAATCACAAATTGTAGTAATCGTTTGTACATCGTTTGTACAGAAATGTGCAGGCCAAATTTGTCGTTTGTAAACAATTAATGGCGCCGCCAGACCGAAAACAAAGTAGAGATGTCTAAGTGTTAGCCCCCCACCATGCAAAATTAAATCATAAATGTCGCAGTTCTTTGTACATCGTTTGTACAGCAATGTGCAGGCGAAAGTTTTTTTTTGCAACAATCAGAGGTGCCGCCAGAACAAAAACAAGATGAGGGCTATCTAAATGGTACCCCTCTACCATGTCCACTTCAATCATAAATTGTCGTAATCGTTTGTTCATTGTTTTACAGAAATGTGGACGCGAAAGTTTCGTTTGTACACAATTAGGGGCGCCGCCCGAACGAAAACAATGTGTGGACTGCTTAAGTGGTAGCCGCCACCATGACCAATTCAATCACTAATTATCGGAATCGTTTGTACGTCGTTTGTACAGAAATGTGCAGGCGACATTTGTGTTTGTACATAATTAGGGGCGCAGCCAGAACGAAAAGAATGTGGATTTGTGTAAGTGGTAGCCCCCCAACACGTCCAAATGAATCACAAATTATCGCAATCGTTTGTAAGTCAGCGACAATAATAAGTTGATGTTGGATACGTAAGAAACGATAGATTTTTCCAGCAGCAGAAAAGTTTCACTCTATGTCTGATAGTTGGAAAACCAATATGACAGCAAATACGTGCCCGAAAACATAACATGCCAGGATATTCCTCCACTTGGAGGAAAAAGTATTACTATCTGAGAGCATCATTTAGAGAAACAACCACGAGATAAATCTGCAGAAATTCCATTCACATTAAGTTCAAAGAGGTATGAATTAATGCAAAGAAAACGAAAAAAATAATACACTTCATGCAGAAACCTAAAAAATACGGAAAGCTAAACAAAATGAGAAAAGAAGGAAAGTGGGAAAGGAAAGAGCAAAAGACATGGGAATAAATTATATTTTAACATTTAAGGATAAACAGTGTCTGTCCTTCCCCCTGCTCCCATCTTGGGTTTTCTCCCTTCATAGGATAAATCTCTTTCAGTATCAAACGCGAACATCATTTATAGTGTTTAATTCTTTGAAAAAAATGTTAACTCGGTCTAGGGCGAGACTCGAACCCCAGACCCTTAGAATGACAGTCTCACGCGGTATCCACTTACGTACACAGGCACTACCTACTGCATTTATAAATCAGCTATTACCCGCGCTGTTATCAAAAGTGTTAAATCAGCCATTGTCGATGAGCCACCCCAGTTCTATTTGAAGTTTAAATTTTATTTACCTCACTTAGCCATCTATGGGTAGCAGTCCCCTTGCTTTCATAAAAAGCATTTGTTCTGTAGGTTAAAATCAAGAATGAATTAATCTCTACACTTGGGAGCTTACTGGTGCACCAACATATCGATCTATCTATTTATTATCTATCTATGTATATATATATATATATATATATATATATATATATATATATATATATATATATATATATATATATGTCGGATTGATTGAGGATTAAAGGAGAGACTTCGTAAATAAAGTTTCAAAACTAGAAGTCGGAAGATATGCCGTGGGTAACTCGTCTGCTTGCTGAGTGGAGAAACCCGGGTTCAAATCTGGGCTGGTACGTTTTGTTTGTTCCGTTGGAAATACATTTCTATAGGTTTGCGTTTGAAATTGCTTTCTTTCATTTTTTGTAGATTATCTTAAATTAGTGAAAGCCAAGTAAGGTCAGGTTACATATATGTCTGCTTTATCTGTGTGTATAGTCCAGAGATGGAGTGTGTCAATTGGGTCAATATTTGTGAGTAGGTCAGTGGGTCGTGGGTCAACAGCACGTGACTCACTGTGACACACCACCCACCGTGACCTCTCTGACTCTCACTGACCCTACGTTTTAAATTTTAATGTCTCCCTCTTTATTCGGCCTCCCTCCTTCAAGGTCTCCCTCCTTATTATTAAATTCAATGTATAGATAATTATTGAGTTGAGTTGATTTTGAGTTTACCGTCCTTTTCAGCAGCGAGGCTATATGAGACGGGACCTACTTATTAACATAGAAACCGAAACACATGAGCTCCCGTTGGGAATCAAATCAGGGTCTCCCACGCCACAGGTATATAATCGTGTCTTATATAGCAGTTAATATTCTTGCTATAAAGTATCAAATAACTAAACATTTGATGTAAATAAATGAGAAACCTAAAATATTGCAGATTACTGCAATTGCGATTTAATTCAATTTTAAGCATTATACATTCCTTATTATTGTTGAAGTTGCTTTATAAAGATGCAGATTATGAATTATAGTAATTTTTTCAATAAAATAAAATTAAATTAAGTTTGATGTCCCACGCTTACGTCGACTAGGTAAAGGAGACGGTTATGATGAGAAATGAATGAAAATTGTGCAACGATGTAGGTAGGAGGAAACAGGAGAATCCTGAAGAAACGAACGCACACGGTGTTTCTTCACCACAAATCTGACTTTGTGCAAGCTGGGATCGAACCAAGGACCCCATGCACCAGAGGTGAACGCTCTACCACTAAGCCACTTCGGCCGTATGAAAAATACAACCATATTTATTCTCCCTCTCTCTCTCTCTCTCCCTCACTCTCTCCATATATATAGGTATCAGAAGATGAATAATTTTCCTTTTGGAGGCGCGGTTGCTCAGTGGTAGAGCGTTCACCCACGGGTCTTGGGGTCCGTGGTTCGATCCCAGGTCGCGCCGTTTGGACTTTGTGGTGGACAAACGCCGTGCTCGTGCGTTTTCTCGGGGTTCTCCCGTTTCTTCCCACTTTCTTCATTCGCAATTTCACTCATTTCTTATTATCACCATCTCCTTTAGCCTAACCGGCATAACCATGGGACGTTAAACTTAAAGATTTCATTTTATTTAAATTTTTATTTTGAACGTATGGTTTCAAGTTGGTATTAAACTCAGAAATCTGATCTTAATGAGTTGAGTTGATTTGGAGTTTAACGTCTCTTTCAACAGCAAGACCATATATGACGTGGACATATTGATTAACGTAACACCCGAACCATGCAAACTCCCGCCATGTGGTAGTCATTGTGATTTTGAGTTTAACTGCCCGGTCAGCAGCGTGGCTATAGGAGACGTGGACCTACTGATTAACATGGAATACGGAACACATGAGCTCCCACCGGGAATTGAACCCGGGTCTCTCACGATAAAGGCACGCGTACGCTAACTCCCACCGGGAAATCTGTTCTCCTTGTAAGAATGTTAAAGTTCTTTATTTTGCCGTTTTTGTATAACTTCATGAACCAAATTTCACAGAAATAAATCCCGACGGTAAGCCGGTTTGCATATCCAGACTCCTTAGTATCAAAAAAATTTACGGTCACTGCAACCTCAAACATTTCATGAATTCAACGTGATTTACGTATGTTATTAAGACGTAAAATTGCAAGAGCTGTGACGTCCAAATATTCACTGAGAACTCATAGTCGTATCGCAATAAACAAAAGCGAGTATGGAACAGTAAACTGCTTTCACAGAAGTTAAAAGAAAGCGTGGAAAAGCATGCAAAATTGTCGAGTGGTTTAGGTCGATACTCTATCAGTCATATGTTTGTGTGTTAAAAACGGATAATAAGTTTTTCTAAGTCTCTTCCTATTTTCATTTGGAGGCAGAAAACAGTTATTTGAGTAACTCATTGGAAACTTCTTCTGTTTCAAATTCGGTTATGACGGAACAATATATCAATTGCAAAACTAAAATTCATAGCTAAAAACAAAATAGAAAGTATGTTCACTACCCCATTATTATCCTCTGATTTGTAACGAAAAACTAATTATAAACAGTGGTGATTAGAGAAAATTATCCTTGGGAGAATTTTTAATAGGGGTAGTGGGTATACTTACTGGTAATCCACATTAAGCATGATCGAAGTTAGGTCCCGAAGGCTGAAATTTCTTAGCTTGAGAAAGGTCTCAAATTCTCCCTCAGATCACTCCCTGAAATTATCACTGCTTAAAAGATTTTCGTAACAAATATAATATTACACTTCTTTCTTGTTCTACATTTTGAAATAGTAGTATCATAACTTATACAGAATTATAATAGAAACATAAAAAATTATAATACTAATCGTGTAAAAGTTATCCTGTAAGTTACAATTTTGTGTGGGATTAAAACGCATTTTTTTGGCATTGCACTTGAAAGTAACTCATCTCTATATAATCCTCACCTGTAAGCCATGCCCAACTCCAATTAAGTAACCAATATTTATAAGAATATTTTTTCTTTACTATTTTCACTATTCCATATTATATACACTTCCAAAATAAAACTCTCGAAAATGTATATTAGACGAGTGGAGACTCGTAAATAAATTACCATTTATCAGACATATTGGTCTCTATTCCAAATTCTATTTAATCGAATCCGACAGGAATACAGACAGAAACATCGAGACCTCGTAAAAAGAGAGAGAAAAAATGCGTTGGACTCTCCGGGGACTCGAACTAAGCTCGCAGGGTGTTTTACAAAAAGGATCGCCTTAGACCAGTTGGCCATGGTAGCAACTAGTGATTGTAGCAAAGGCTTCGAGTAGCAGTTCTTCTTACAGAATAACATTACTTTATATTGGCTAAAATTTAAGCCTGAGTTACTTTGATGTAATATGTCTATTAATTTGTTTTATGAACACGTTATTGATTACTTTGGCGAATGATGTATGTTGTTGATATAGATTCTATTACACGTTCTTTCATACATACTATAGGAAGTATCAAGGCTATTTATTATGTTTCATGAAA
Organism: Thermobia domestica; assembly: GCF_964235325.1. Taxonomy (NCBI): domain Eukaryota; kingdom Metazoa; phylum Arthropoda; class Insecta; order Zygentoma; family Lepismatidae; genus Thermobia; species Thermobia domestica. The sequence goes on from NC_137457.1 coordinate 192,782,038, forward strand.
ATTGATTGGTGTATGCGCAGTACACAGAGAAGGCGAAGAAGGAAATGCTAACAGAGTGTTTCGCTCGCAAGAATGTTAGAATGTTTCGCTCGCTGTTAGAATGTTTCGCTCGCAAGCAGTAGTTCTCAACCAGGAGGCGCGCTTCCTCGTTCTGGGCAGACGTGAGGGGCTTACGAAGTCCCTTCGTTTTCTTACATCTCTTGAATGATTATACACAATTTCCAGCGACATCTTCTACACATTTGGAAGTGTTAAATAGTAGTATAAATTAACCGTCCTCCACATACAGTGCTTGTTGATTTTCCAAGAGTAAAAACTGAAATAGTTTTTATTTCAATAGAATATACAAGTTTCAATGGGAGGAGTTACAACCCCTCAACGTCATGAATCTTCGATACGTCACTGCCTGAACTGTAACTTTCAAGTTAGGAAAGAATAATATAGACATGTGACCTACTAAATATATTTTTGGATCATTATACGTTTCCAGAAATATCCACTATTACAATGTCAGTAAATGTTAAGTAATTTATTGTAAATCTTTGTACTTTCATTTTCCGTCTTTTCTCAACTAATCCTGAAAGGTGTAACAAGAGGAGGTTAATTCGAAATATTAATATATTTTCGTTATGTATTGCCTCACTTTACTTTAGGCCTATGTTTTGTGTGGAAGGATAGATCTTCTTGGGAAACTTCTGGTTGCCTTATTTTTTAAAGCAATACAAAACATTGGTTTCATTGCTGTGAAGTATAAGGAACAGATTAAATATATTTTACTGTTGTTATTGAGTAAAGAATTATCAGTTTAAACTTTGTCCAAGTTCTCACTAATCAACTGGACTCATGAAAAATTATACTTAATATTGGCAGTGCCATTGAAATGAGAGCACAAACGTGCGCAATACACATGGTATCAGCAACATTTTACATGGGTGGTACACCAGTGGGCGCGTGTTATGAGTGTAGATGCAACCTTTCGTCTGATTCTGGTCGGACATGAGCTTGGACAGAGCCAGCAACACGGTATTGCCAGACTTCATTGCTGAACGCCGTTCCTTTGGCAGTCCTTCCATCATGCTGTGGGGTGGAATCATGCTGAATGGAAAAACGGACCTCCGTATTGTGGAACATGGCAATTCGACGGCACAACGGTATCCGGATGAAATTCTACACACGCGTGCGCTCTTTCTGCGGAGCATTTGGTATGGACTTCCTGTCTGTGGATGTCAATGCCCGCTCATACCGTGCATCGAGTATCTAGAGACCGAAGACATTATGTGCATTGCATGGTTTGCATAATCGCCGGGCTTGAACCCCACGGAGCATATCTGGGATGCTCTTGGACTGAGAAGAGTGCAGCGGAAACCACCACCACTTACTCTTCATGAACCGCGAACAGCTCTCCCTCAAGGAGTGGCACCATCTGCAGCAAGAATTGATAAACAATCTGATTTGCACCATGGAGACCAGCTGTTATGCTTGTCTACCTGTTCGTGGAGATCATACGCCATATTAACTGTATATGTCCTCGCAAAGACTAGTTTTATATTTCGAGGTATCGCGGCTCTGAACTTTTTGCCCACCCAGTACAGCCTAATTACTTGTTGTCCTTCATTTCGGTAGTGCCGTGCATATGTACAGTCTTTCTGTTGATCATACTTAGTGCAGTGATCTTCTCGCTTTATTTGCTGCTACTTCGGGTTGCCTAAGTTTTGTGTAGCAGTGTATTTTTAAATTTGAATACAAAAACTAATATGTAATTTTAAAATATTTGTCAACAAATGACATTATATATTTTATTCTACAGAAATACCTTTAGGAATAAGCTGACACAAGTTCATTATGTTTAGTATTAAAAATAAATTAAAAATGTTAAACCTTGTATATTGCTTAAAGGTAACTTTGATATTTTGCACATTTTACAGAAATTTGCATAGGTAAGTATTTTTCCTATAATTCATAGCCAATTAGTGTGTTGGTAATACTTTGTTAAGAATTCTAATTTCATGCATGATATTTACCGATTTTATTACAGGAAAAGCCATCAATTATTGCTGTTTTGAGACCAAAGATTCAAAGTCCAACTTCAGGTATTTTCGTAAAGCAGTAAACCTAAGATACTAGTTTGATCCTCGCTCCCAAACATACCAGGCGGGAAAAATGCAAATGTGATTTCATATTTTATGAAATTAAATAACATCTTTTAAAATAATAATATGGGTATGAAAAGGTTAAATTGATTGAGATACTTAATGATATAATATTTCGACATTATGTATAGACATGGTCGTTTCTTCAGTTTGATTTCCATACATAAAAGAAATGTTACATATTTAAAAGAACATTTCCATATCTAAAGAAAATTCCAGTGAAAGAAATGACAAGAAACATAATTATCTTATGAGTGCACAGTAAACTAAAAGATAAAATGCCATTGTCTTGGAAATTGTTATATTTCATTAGAAGCAGGTACCCCATAGTAGTCGTTTTACTTCAGTAGTAAACCGTAAGATGTCAAATCTAAATCGTCAGTTCGATTTCCGTTGGGGTAAATTGTTGAATGATGCGGTATTTTCGTCAATGGATGATATATATTGAAAGAAATAAAAAAGAGTATACATGTAAATAAGGGAAACTACAAGTTAAATAATAAAAACAAAATTAAATATTAGTATAAATTTAGAAAAATGAAAAATGTGAAGAATGAAACAGTCTCTACTATAGGTTCATCATTTATAGAAAGAACTATTCTTACTCAATTGTTACTCCATGCAATGTCTGTTCAAAATATTTTTCTTGACAATACGCAAATATACAGAGAAAGAATAGCAGAAGTCAAGATCCAAATCTGATGAAACCACCTGTTTGACATTTTTACAATCTCTAACTATAAATGACTCCAGGTGGATTGTAATATGAGATCTCGTTATGTTAAATAGTAAATTCCTACGCAATGGTTGTTTTGGTATATTGAAATTAATATATTTGAGTAATTTATAATTATCCGTCATTGAGTTTACTGTTTTGTACAAATGTATTTGTTGAATAAGGAAAGGTCTACTGTAAAGAAAGTGCATAAAAATTTAAATAGAAGAGAAGAGTAAGATATCTTATTTCTACTAGCTAATATACGACACAGTTTGAAATAAACATACATCAAAAATTGAAGTCGGGCTCGTTATACGTTCTTTGCTTGTAGTTTATGAATAGGATCCAAACAGTATTCCAACTCTGCAATAATTTTATTTATTTGATATTTAAATGTAAACTAATGATATAAGAACACATATAAGTCATTAATAGAATATACTCTTTTTAACTTTTCACTATTAAGCTTATACTCAAAAGATGGGCAATTAATTTTATTTGAAAAAGTGTTAACAATACATTTATTATGTTGAAATATAATTTATTCCTGACACACCATTGCAAGCAATTATTAATATTTCTTTCTAGTTCATGCAGATCATTATTCACTTTAGCCCTGTAGCTTTAACTCATTAGTACATGAAGTTTCCTAGTCGTAAACTTTGCGTATAATTTATTATTTTGGGTTAGGTTTTGAGCACTTTAAACGATTGTAGCGGATTCTTCCTGAAATTTTCGTTTTAATGTGCAGCATGGGCCATAAAAATATCACATGCATGGGAAATACTTGGCTAATATTTCACCAATGATTTTACACTAAATAATATTTTATTCATCGTAACCTTTAACATTTTGTTACTTAGGTTTACGGTTTTAGTTTCTGACAACGAAATTCACAATTCTTCAACAGTCATGTACTTGAAACATTATTGATATTTCAATAAAATTGGCCGCCTTTTAAGGATTTTCCCTGCGAAAACAAAATGCAAGATATTTTGAGAACAATAACATCCTCTCACGACTGTTCAAGGATCGGGCAACAATGTTTAGTTCGTAAAGGTTTTGGATGTGAGGCTATAATGAATTAAACAACATCCGATTTTTCGGATCGTATGCGCTAATGGATTAAATATTTTCATGTCATCGGCATACAATAAACAATTACTATTGTTTACAACACCTGGTAAATCACAATTTAATAATGAGAATAGCAATCGGCCCAAATTTAAACCTTGTTGTAAACCTGAGTTAGCTACGTGAAAAAAGATTCTACATAATTATAATTGACAAAATATGTTCTACTTTGAAAATAAGACACCATAATATTTATCGAAGAGGTTGGAAATTCCATAGCCAGAAGTGTATTTATTAAAACTATAATTTAACTTATCAATTATTTTTAGCAAATCCGTATAAATTACCTCCGTCATATCTGTCATTTATAGTAACTACAAAATATTGCTTAAAAGAAGTTAAATTGGTCAAAGTTGAGGGTTCTGAATAAAAACAATGCTGAAAATGGAAATATATGATTTCGCATGCGAGAAAATTCTATTAAAATTTGTTCGAAATTTTGTAAGAAAAAACTGAAGTTAGTGCAATAGATCTATGATACTCAGTATTGTTATATTTTCTGTTTTTAATATCGGTGTTATTTTATTCGGAAAGGATTGAGTTTTCAAAATTAAATTAAATGCCAAATATAATGGAACTTCCAAAAGTTCAGCACAACCTTTAAACAAATATATAGAAAACTCATCTGGACCTCCAGTTCTACTCGATTTTAAATGCTTTATTGATTGCAAATTTCATTTTCAAAAATATGTATTATTGCTAAACTATAGCTTATAACTCGTTCATAATTTTCATTAAAATATATGTAGCAGGGCTAAGGTCGTAAACACTGCCAAAGTACTTTGCGATACCATTGCGATTTCCTGATGTGAATTTAATGAATCATCCTTATATTGCATTAATGAAATACTAGATTTCCTTTTCCTTTAACTATTCAATACATTCCAAACACTTTTTCAGGGTTGTGTTTTATTATTTCTTCACAAGATTTAACGTAGCTATTATAACCATTTTTTATAATTTTTTCGAATATCTACGAAATTCATTATATCGTACGCCATGATAAATTGAAGTTTTTCTGCGTTTCTTTCGGTACTTTTTTGATTTTAGAACATTAATTATTTCATCATCGAACCAGGATGGAAATTTTCTTCTATTTTTATTCTTAAAACTCAAGTACGTATATTTCAATAATGCTATATACTGTATCAAAGAAAATATCTAAAGCCTCATTTATGTTTCTAACATTTCTTAAGTCATCACAGGTTTAATCCTCTTAGTGTCTAGGGATGCCGTAAAAATCTACCCTGCGATAATTACAATTAGATGAGACGTCACATCTCTTTCGAGTATCCTGATAATTGCACGGAGTATTAAATGCCAACGCTGGGTGATGTATATCAACTGATACCATCGGTGAAGATACATAACTTTAATCATGTCACTACTGCCGCATAAAACCAAATCAAGGATTCTATGATTAATATTTAAAACATTATTTACATTTGTTAAATCTAACAATGATATAAGATATTAATTTTTGTGATGAAAATATCATTTGCATTCCAATTTGTTGCAGTACCGATAAGTAATATTATGTTCGTCACGTATAATTAATAATTTATGATTATATTTGAAAAATAAATATTCTACTTCTGTTTAAAGCTTTTTCCAAAAGTCAATGCTTGTGACAGTAAGTATCTAAAGCATAATAACCATTACCCTAAAAGCTTGTATTACAATTCGTGTACAAACAATTTGAATGCCACCGATACAAATATCAATAGAATAACTATTATATTTATCTTTAAGGGCTAAGTTTACAACTCTTTTCTAGTCCCCAACTTATTCTGTCTATAAATTGTATATCTTTGCACGAGCACTCATTGTTCTCTGAAACAAACTAGGCCTAACTTAACCTGATTTAAATGCACATAATAATGGAGCAGTTATCTAGATCCTTCCCAGAACATTTCATATAGCATCAACACATTCAAGCGGCAGGGGTGCAAAACACTGACTCGCCTCCCATTCAGTTGTAATAAAGAAAGAAAGTAATGTGCCCTACGGGGCTCTAACACTAACTCTATGCCTTTGCTCACTATCGCTCGCTATGTGAATTGAGGAGTTCATACGAGCAAACGATTCCACCAAATAGAAAATGTATGGGTGAAATATGATTTGAAACACATTTCGTGAAGGAATGAAAGTGTGAATATGAGTAATTACTGTCTGTGAACACCATAATAAAATTAATTTGAGTGATAGTGGAAGTATTTTATGTGTATATATGCTTTTCCACTATCCTCGTTTATGCATATAACTCCCGTAGCATAGACGCAGACTCACTACGGACGTACGCCCTCCCTACAGCTCAGCTCCCCCTGCTGCTCTCCAGCCTTACTCGGGAATAGAGCATTCGTGTTTGTTATTGGTCACCTAGCACAAGTTGGTACGTCATTTATGCACTGTGGGCTTTATGCCACACACCCGTAATTTCTTTTCATTAGGCTCAGGCCCGTCTTTCAGAACCGGTATCCTCAATGTCGTTGAGTTTAACGTCCCGTTCCTCAGCAAGGCTTTATAAGACGTGGACTTACTGATTAACTTGAAATCCGAACCACCTGAGCTCTGTCTGGGAATCGAACCCGGGTCTCCCACGCCAAAGGCGCGTAGGCCAACTGCTTGCCACGGAGGAGCTCATATCCGCAATGTATTTATACTTATGGCATTACTGCTGTATTGCCAGAATACGAAAATAAAGAAGGGATATTATTTAGTTTCTCACCCAAAATAGTAGATATAAGCCCTGGTTCACTTGATAATGATTATTGTTGGTTATATATAAATGATTATGGTTGGTTATATATAAACAAAGGGAAGAAGCATTCACAGCACATTTAAATTCCCCGTATATGTATGTGTGTCTTTTGAATGGTAGAATTCGTTGTTAATACCAAATATGAAACGGTTATGAGTAAATACACTTTATTTCTTTGCTTTGTGTTCCTTTGGGAAACTTCGGCGACCAATTTGCACGAGAAGAATATCACTATTTTTTTTATTTTTAATATCATTACAGTATCATTCAGCATGTTCCCTGTAACGTTAACGTCAGGCACCACGAGAGGCCATATCATAAGCAATGATAACCAATTGGTGGTACAGGAGACATTTATTTATTCGGACCAGAGTTAAATGGATGTAAGTCAGTTCATGTAGATGGCCATTTGAGAGAGCTTAATTTGCCTTCACTATGCAGAGGTTCAGAAGATCGTTTTAGACAGCTTACTTAATCTTAAACATCTGGAGATACTGATAACCATTTACAAGGACTTGGTATACCTGTTATATCGGATGACCCTTTCGGCCAGTTGACTGAATTAGATAAGTTTGTTATATCTGGTGCTACGGCAGACCAATATGAAAATCTTAGTGTGTATGGTGCATCAGTTGACATGAGTGAACATTCAAGAAAATTAATGAAAATACATTAGCCATTTAAATCACTTTAGTGAAGAGAAGACATCAGGCGACATGCTCGCCTGTTAAAGCGACTTATTGCATGTGTTACATCAGGTGAAATGGGTGGCCACTTGAATCAACTTAGTACATATGCCACATCAGGTAACATATGTGACAATTTAAACCATCTTTATACATATGTTACATCAGGTTACATGTGTGGCCATTTAAATAAACTTATTGCACAAGTTAACTCAGGTGACAAGGGAGATCATACAAACAAGTAAAAGAATTCTACTTCTAATAGTCCAACGAATGAAGCTCTTCAAGTAAAGTTTTCGGAGAAACAAACGTTTTCTGATCGGATATGATATTTCCGATATCGGTGAACAATTCTAACATCTGTTTAGTGAATTATTGCGTAAAGTGGACGGAACTTCACAGAATAACTCTTCAGGTAAAAACAAACTTTTATTACAAGGTGAAAAACTCCTTTAGCACTGCGTGAAAAGTAAACGGAAAGGACTTCAATAACAAGTCCAAAAATAGTGATTGGGATCACATGAAACCTGAAGTTCGGCAATTTGTTAACGACTTAAAGATTAATTATTGTGTTGCTATACCATCAAAAATAGGTTGCCTGAAAGATTATTAATGTAAGTATATTTGAAAAATCAAAATCCATTTCGACATAATCCCCTTTCAATTCCTAAACAAAACAAAAAAAAACTTTTGAAGACCTTATACAAAAATTGTTCGATGAAGGTATTATAGAGGAAACCGATTGTTCGGAATATGGCAGCAGTTGTTTTCCAGTTAAGAATAGTGATGATAGTCATAGACTTGTGGGTAATTGCATCCAAGCGATTTGTATGACCGTAGATGTTTTTTCCGACTCCCAACATTGAAGAATGTTTAGCTAGCTTACTTGGTTGTCGTTTATTTTCCACATTAGATTTATCCAAAGTCTACCACCAAATTTGCAGCAATGAAGAATCTAGATCGATTTCACTTTTGTAACCCCCAAGGGATACTACAGATTTCACCGTGTACAAATGGAAATAAAGACAGGTAGAAATTTATTAGCTCGAGCCATTATGAGAATCTTAGATCATCTCGAAATTAGGAAATTATTTTTTGATTTTATTTTGTGTGCGCATAAAAGGGTAGTTCAAAAATATTGAATTGCCTTCGAAAACATGTTTTAACAAATTTCCAAGAAAAATAATGTTTTTGTAAAAAGAGAATCATATATTAAGGAATCTTAGTCAATGTTGACTCAATAGAAATTAACCCAACTCGAATCTAGGCAATTAAAAATTTGCCCTTCATAAAAGTAGAAAGGACTTAATGAATTTCTAGTTGTAACTAATTTGCGGGCAAACTTTTTACTCAATATACAAGACGTATTGGCTCCGATTACAAATTTAAAATCGCATATGAAACCATTTAAATGAGCAAACGAAGATCGTAAGGCTATTGAGGAAGTAAAATTGTTATTCTCTACCTATGCTATTTTAAGAACACCTCGATTAAATAAACTTTTTCAGTATACATATACGAATGTGGGAGGCGTATAGGTGGCTGGTTTGGACAAGTACACGCAGAAGGAAAAACTCAAAACCTTATGCTTATTATTCAACCAAATTATGTGAATCTCATCGACATCGTTCGATATATGAAGTAGAGGTTATTGGTTCAGTGAAAACTATTACCCGATTTAAACATTATTTACTATATCATTTCGTAGACTATTCATACAACAAACGTTTAGGCTGGATTCTAGGAACCCTAAACAACTATTAAAGTACGGGCCATTAGTTGACCAACTTTATAGTTTCGAACGTATCATTCACCATAGTGGATCGGGGGAGAATAAAGTCGCTGATTTATTTTCAGTTCTTTATGATCCCGTAGAATTTGACCTAAGAGAATCATGTTTGGGGAATAACATTACAGAAAGTAATTTAGCTACGGTGAATATTTGGTAACATCAAGTTTCACACAAACCTCTGTTAGAATCACAAATATCGGACCCAGAATTAAACAAAATAAGTAATAACAGAATCTTACAAGGTTGAGGATAACTAATATATTATTGATAGATTATTAGTAATTAAAACCAAAGCAGTTTGCAATTCTTATAAAATTGTAGTTCCTGAAAACTTGAAAAGAAGTATTATGGACTATTATCACAACGAACAATTAACAGGTGGACACTCAGGAATTAGGAGGAGTCTTGCAAAGAAATAAATGATATATTTGGTGATGTAAATAAGTTTGTGGTGATTTTTGAGATGTGTCAAAAGGTAAAAGAATGTCATAAAAGAAAAATGGGTGAGTTAGGGTACAAATTTATTGGTCATGTAGATCAAAACTGGATGTGTGATCTCGCTGGGACTTTACAACGATCTAATGGTTTTTCATATCTTTTGATCTGTGATCTCGTTTTGTTATGCTAGAAAAATTATCAAAACTAAATGCTAAAGTAGAGGTCATTAAATTGAATGAATTATTCTGTAATTTGCATTGGAAGAAAGTTTGTCAACTGACAACGCTAGTATGTTTTACCTCTGAAACCTTTAAGAGCTTTATATATATTGTTGGTATAGAACATATGAGACTTTCGCCGTATTCAACTGAGGCAAATCTATCGGAAATATTTATGTAAATTTTAAAGGTGACGCTTAGTGCTTATTACTCTGGACGTCAATCTGATTCGGCAAAAACATTTAAGAATTACAATATAGTTGGAATGTTTGTGAACATTTAGGTTTCAAGGCGGGACTTAATGTGTTAAACTGTGGTCGAATGTTTAACACCCTGTTGCAGTACCATTGGTGCGTGTCCAACCAGGATCTTACTAAAAAATATAAAGCGCAGATTTGGAAGTTAGCACCTGAAAACATGAAAAGGCAATGGCAAGCTCTTAAGAAAATATTTGGAAAAGAAAGAAACATGTATATGTTGAGGTAGGAGATCTAATATTAAAAAATTTCATATAAAAATTTCCTTTAACGACAAGACAAAGAAAAGCGAAACAAATTAAGTAATAGGACCATATGCTATCGAGCGATTTTATACGAGGAATTGTATTTTAGCAGTTAACACAAACAATGATAAGTAGTATAAGAGAATCCAGCTTTCTGAAGTAAAAATACATTTTGCTAGAATGAACCAAACCGGATCAATAAACAAGAAGGAAAATGATTAAACTAAAGTAGAATTACATGTATTCAAAGTTGTATTATTATTATTAATGAATTGTCTTTATATTTCCAGTTGGAATTAAGTCTGATAAGAAACGTAACACGCAAACTCAAAATTAACTGAAGATTTGCCAAGCAGATCAAGAGTTTGATAAATTCTAGAGTACTATGGTGGCTTATTTTCAAACATTATTTTGATATTTCTTAAAATTAAATAGATATAATATATATGCATGTAAAAAATAGGATTCGACATTGTTTTGAAATTTACATGTGATTAAAACTGAAAATATAGCCTATTTTTAGAATTGTTTGAATTTCAATTTAGAAATATTTAAATAAATATCGGATTAGAAATTCATTTGAATTTGTGTAGATTAATTAACTGTTTAAATTATATATATATTCATCCTCACGGCATTGTCAGGGCTCTATATTTGTATTTTACATTTAAAGTTGCAACCGAGTGTTTCTGACTGCCGTATTCGGTAGCCCGATCATCACCCGTGTTCTTCGCGCACAGAGTCATTCGAAGAACTGAAAACGTACTCTGTACACAAACAGATTATGGTTGTGAACTCGAAAAGCCTGGTACTTCTGCTTGTCAAGGTCAAAAAGTGGGAGAAAAATTGATGTGTAGAATGTAAAGAGGGTTCAACAGTGATGGATACTTGTAAGAAACATATTCATTTGTAGTTCGTGCACATTCCGCCTGTAGCGCTACTGTGGCACAACGTATATGGTAACTGTATAACTCTTGTACACCGCTTGTAGGTCTATTGGCGTAAGTGACGACCGAAACTATGTTGTCAGCTCTGACTGCGATAAGGCCCTGCTGTGCTGCTTTTGCTTTTCTTTTTTGTCCTTTGTCATTTGTGAGACGCCAAGCATGTTGTTTTTGCTTGTTGCACGCGCTGAACGAGTTCCTGCGGAGCGAAGTATTTAAGAAGTTAACTACATATTCTTGTTTCGCGATAAAAATATGATAAGTACTTTGAATTATAATACGGTTTTAAATTCGTTAACTGTTGAAAAAAATACGAAAATAAAGCTGAACTTGTAAATGTATATTAGTCGAGGACGTAGCTACTGACAATGTTACAGGCACGTAGCCAGGATTTCGTGAAAGGGGGGGGGGTCCGTGACATGAAATACTGTGGTCATCATAAGAGGGGCTCGATCACTCTAAACTATTTTACTGGAACATATATTGGTTCGTTTAGCCAACATTTCGTAACGCTGAGGGGGAGTGACATGAAATTCTGAAGACCCAGTACCTCGATCAATCTAACTATTTTACTATCAACATATATTGGTTTGTTAGGACAATAAAAAGAGGATATGTTGGCAAGTAATTTAATAACAAACTATGAAGAAATTTCGAGCAAAATAATAGAAAAAGTATTGAAAAAGATTTTGCAATATTTACGTTCTTCTCCTGTTTATTCAAATATAATAATTTTCCATTCATTATGACCTCAATTATTATAAAAAGTACATACTGAATACTGTCTTGTAAACTATCTTCTAATATTAATAAAATAAAGAGTTTGTTTGTGTGTTTTTCTCTGTCTGTCTGTGTGCGGCCTGGGGACCAGACGAGTGGACCGAGAGTTACCAAATTTTGGTCAGGGTCCAGGCCCCAGATCAAGACACAGCGATTTTTTTCAAATTTCGAAGCAGTGGGGTCTCAGGGGTCTTTTACCGGAACCGGTTTGGGAACCAGACAAATTGACCGAGCGTTACCAAATTTTAGTCACGAATACCTTGGTCAAGGCTCCAGACCAGAATAAACGTTTTTGTCGAAATTCGAACCAGGGGGTCTCAGGTGAGCGTTTACTGGGACATGTAAAAGTAGTAGAAAATGACCGATATTTTACTATTTGTTTATTTAACAATCACCAGATACAGCTCAGAGGCCATTTTGCGTTGAATATCCAACAACATTAACAATGGAAAGGATTTGCGGAGGTATCGCCCAGGGCCAGTTTAGTAGGTGCCATCCCGGCATTTGCCTGGCAGGACTGAGGGAAACCCTGGAAAACTTCAGTCAGGATGGTAGGCAGCGGGATTCGAAGCCGCGACCTCCCGAATGCGAAGCCAACGCTCTACCACTTGAGCTATTAATGTCGAATTCTTATTTTCTCGGTCGCTGAAATCAATGGTGAAACTCCAGTCGCATTAACTTCCAAATTCACGCTATTCGGCTCCAAGCCGGGGGTCACCGGAGGGGGGTGAGATACCAAGACATATAAAAGTAATCCAAAATGACCGATATTAGTGTCAAATCCATAGTTTTCTCGGTCTCTGAAATCAATGGTGACACTTCCATTAGCGATGACTTGCAAGTATGCGGGCCGGGAGTCAGCGGGTGGTGGATACCGAGGCATGTAAAACATATCCCAAAATGACCGATATTAGTATCAAATCCATAGTTTTCGCGGTCGCTGAGATCAATGGTGATACTCCCACAGGCGTTGACTTCCAAATACAGCCCCTGTGCGAAGCATGTGTATATTCAACTAGTTTTACAATATATGCGTTCCTTTCTCTGTTGAATCAAATGCTAACAGAACTTTCTTTCAACAGAACTTTTTGTTTTTATTATTGATCAACTACTGTCTGTTCCAAATGACAGGTTAAAGGAGCAACAGAAAATTGTCCTTGAAATGACATATTTGATACTGCAAGGATGCGATGACGAAAAGTTATGATTAAAAATGTCCACGCTGTTACACAACGGCACTTACGTTTTCGAAAGCTTGAAATCTCCCTGACTAGTAGCAGGAATTCTGAGAATTCCGTAAATTTCCTTGATTTTTCAAATTCTCTGACTCTTCCAGAATACCTCGCTTACCTCGAAACCATATTGCAAGTAATACAAATCTCCTCATAAGAAAGAGTAAGCAAAAGCTTCCTGTAGTTTCCTTTTTAATTTTTAACGCTGATCCTTCTTTTTGTCATTTCATTTTGCTTTTTCCTTCCTTATTCTTTTTTCATTTCTGGTCTCGAAGGGGAGTCCGGACCCCCCTGGCTACGTGCCTGAGTGTTGATTGCAGATTTTCTCGTGGAAGAATTTAATTACACTATAGGTGAAAAGCAGTACTGCAAAAATACATGTAATTCATATTGAGCACGATAAGAGACAATGTTCATTTCAGATTTTCCAGTGCGTGGGATTGAATAAACGATGGGTGAATACAGTACTTTGAAAATTCTGGTAACTGAGATTGAGCACGCTCGGAAAATGCCCTAGAGGGAATTTCAAAGCTCTAGGCCCAAGAGCCACCTCTGTAATCAGCACTGACTGCCATTTCAATAATGTGTTTTATGGTCTTATGTCCGTGTTCCCATCCTTTAACTCCCCCCTCCAACTGGATACTTGATACTTTTTCTATTCCAAAGTGTTGTGCTAGTTTTCGGTCCGAAATCTTGAGTTTTGAACTCTCATCGGTTTCGAGTTAGTTAATTATTTCAGTTTAGAATTCCATTTCTGCATCGAGATTATATGAGACGTAGACTCAAAGATTATGATGAAACTCAAACACATTAATCGTCCAAAGTTTGTAAAAGACTCCCACTGGGAATCGAACGTGCAACTACGTGCACGAAAGGCGCGCGTGCTAGCTACTAGAACACCGGAAATGGCCCCACCATTTTTTAGTCTCTTCAAAATTAGGTTGTATTGACATCTTACAAGTTGTATGTACTTGAGTAGTAGAAAATGGATCGATCTGGGCCATATGAGGACAGCATTGGCCAACTCACAAGCCCATGGGAAATTGAGCACCGTACACCGTGAGCCCACGGTCTTTTACGACCTCCATTTTAGGGGTGAATTTATTTCCTTTTATTAGCACTTTTTAGGGGGTGTATTCGTTCTCTTTTATGACCACTTTTTAGGGGGTGAACTCGTTTCCTTTTATGAGCATATTTTCCAACCGCTATTTTAACATAGCAGAACATAACGAGCATAACAGAACTAGTAAAAGAGTATGACTTATTTTTCAACCCTTAATTGAACATAGCGCATCTGACAGAGACTACGAAACATAGTAAAGATGAAAGGGTGAACTCGTTCCTTTTTATGAGCATATTTTCCAACCCCTATTTTAACAGCAGAAATTACACTGAGGCTATGAACACACAGCAGAACAGATAATACATAGCACAGCTCATAAAAGAACATGGCTTATTTTCCAACCCCTATTTTAACATAGCAGAAATTACACTGAAACTATGAACACATAGCAGAGCAGATAATAAACACAACAACCTCCATTTTAGGGGTGTATTCATTCCCTTTTATGATTACTTTTTCCAACCCCTATTTTACCATAGCAGAAATTACATAAGATTTTTTTTTTCAATCCCTATTTTAAGACAATGAATACCTATGTAACATAGCGATTCGATACGCTCTTTGAACCGATTTGGATGAAACTCGGCATATGGGGGTTTTCGACCATGCTGAGTACGAATATCATACTTATTTTTACCTGGGTCCTATAGTTTATGTGGCATACGCCCTTTCTATGACAATTTTAGCCGATTTGGGTGAAACTCGGTATATGGGGGTTTTCGGACATGCTGATTACAAATATCATACTTATTTTTATCTGGGTCTTACAGTTTATGTGGGATACGCCCTTTGTATGACACTTAAAACCCAATCACTCGTAAACGAAGCAACATATTCAGATGGTGTTTCCACATTTTGTAATTGGTCATCAGGTACTACATGCCCCAAAATTAGTGGTCATCGAGGTGAAAGGTCAAAATACTTAAAACCTAATAACTCGAAAACAAAGCAACGTATTGAGGTGCTGTTTCCAAATCTAGTAATAGATCATCAACTACTAAAAGTTCCAAAATAATGACCATCGAGGTCAAAGGTCAAAATACTTAAAAACTAATAACTCGAAAACGGAGCCATATATTGAGAAGGTGTTTCCACATTTAGTAATTGGTCATCAGGTACTACATGTTCCAAAATAAAGACCATCGAGGTCAAAGGTCAACATACTTAAAACTTAATAACTCGTAAACGGAGCTACATATTGAGATGCTGTTTCCAAATCTGGTAATTGGTCATCAGGTACTACATGTCCCAAAATTAGTGGTCATCGAAGTCAAAGGTCAAAATACTTAAAACCTAATAACTCAAAAACGAAGCAACGTATTGAGGTGCTGTTTCCAAATCTAGTAATAGGTCATCAACTAGTCCATGTTAAAAAGTACTGATCATCGAGGTCAAAGGTCAAAATACTTAAAACCTAATAACTTGAAAACGGAGCCACATATTGAGGTGCTTTTTCCAAATCTAGTAATTAGTCATCAACTAGTACAAGTTCCAAAATAATGACCTTCCAGGTCAAAGGTCAAATATTTAAACGCAAATAATTCTTAAACAGAGTAACGTATTGAGGTGCTGTTTCAAAATCTAGTAATACGTCATCAACTATAACATGATCCAAAAGTACTGACTATCGAGGACAAAGGTCAAATATTTAAGCTTTAATAACTTTAAACAAAGCCTGTGTGACCTATTCAGTTTTGTACCAAGCAGAGAGAAGTGAAGAATGAATAAATATAGTTGGTTTACTTCGAGAAAGACAGCAAAGATATGCCATTTTAACTATTTAAACAAACGAAAAAAAAACGAAAAATTATTTTAACTCAGACTTTTATACCATTTTGTACTACTCGAATAAACGAAGGAATGCCAGAAAGAAAAGAAGTAAGGAATGAATAAAATTTAGGTGCATTATTTTCTTTTGTATCAACTGGAAAAGAGAAGAAGAGCTACTTTAACTAGCTCATTATGTACTGTTTAAACAAACGAAAATTGACCATTATGTAACTTTTGAACTACTGAAATGTTTTATTTTTGTATTAATCAGAAAAACCTGAAGAAGGATCATTTTAACAAGTTCATAATTTTGATGTTCTACTTTTTATACCAACGAGAAAAAATGAACTAGCTGAATATACGAAATAATAAATTTATGTGACCTATTCAATTTTGTACCAATGAGAAATGGCATTTTAACTGGCTCAGAATTTTACTACTCAAATAAACAATGAAGTATTTAGTTTTGTACCACCGAGAAAAAAAAGAAATTGCACCATTTTGGAGTATTCAAATAAACAAAAGACTTATAATTTCTGTCAACTCTAAAATCAATTAAACGAAGTAATGCATTTGAAAAACGGAAGTTGAGTATTTTATACCATTTTGTATTATTTCAACAAACAAAGGAATAAGCAAAAAAGGATCATTTTATATCATTTTAAACTAGTCTAATAAACGAAGGCATAAATATGAGTGAGCTATTTAATTTTGTAGCTGAGTATTTTCACGAAAGAACAAAATTGTACTAATCAGAAAAAGCGAAGAAGACCCATTTTAACTAACTGAGAATTTCTGTACGTTTTTGTACTATTTAAACAAACGATGGAGCAAATTTGAGTGGCCATAAAAATCGAAGAAGGTACCTTTATACTAGCCCAATGAACGAAAGAACAAATTTGGGTGTTCTACTTTTTATACCAAACAAAGAAGAACCATTTTGTACTGCTCAAATAAACGAAAGGAAAAACGAAAAAAGACCAATTTAACTAGCTCAGAAGTTATATATGTTTTGTATAGGTGTCCTACTTTTTGTACCAGCGTGAAATGCCTTTTTAACCAGCTCAGTAGTATTCAAATAAACAAAAAACCGAAGGATCATTTTAACTAGCTCAGAATTTCTGTACTTTTGTGCCATTCAAACAATTGAAAAAAAAACTAAATTTGGATGGAGTATTATTTTTTGTGCCAAGCAGAAAAAGGAAAGAATTTGTACAGACCAGTAAAGGCGAAGAAGGATCATTTTATACCTTTATGTGCTATTTAAATAAACGAAGGAATAAATTTGAGTGGTCAATTTCATTTTTTGTAACAAACAGAAGAAAAGCAAAGAAGGGCCATTTTAACTAGCTGAGTATTTTTGTGCTACACAAATCAACAAATGAATAAATTTGAGTGACCTATTCAATTTGGTATCAACAAGAAATACCATTTTAAATAACTCAGCATTTTATACCTTTTTGTGCTATTTAAATAAACGAAGAAAGCGAAGGAGGTCCAATTTAGCTAACTCAGAATTTTATACCATTTTGTACTAATCAGATAAACAAAGAAATAAATTTGTGTGACCTATTCAGTTTTGAAAACAAGCAGGAAAAAAAAGAATTAACATTTTGTACCTATCAAATAAACCAAGGAATAAATTTAGATGGCCTATTTAGTTTTGTACCAACCACGAAAAAAAGCGAAGAAGTTCCATTTTAACTAACTCAAAGAAACGAAAGAATACATTTTGAGTGGCTTGAGCAAAGAAGGTGAATTTGTACCTTTTGTGCTATTAAAACTGAGTGACCTATTCAATTTTATACCAAGCAAAAAAATTTTGTTTGCAATTAAAAAAAACAGAGAAGGTCTATTTTATGTACATTTTGTACTTTCTGTACCAACCAGAGAAAAACAAAGAAATACCATATTCTGCTACTCAAACAAACGACGGAATAAGCTCAGAATTTCTATACCATTTTGTGTTATTCAAATAAACGAAGGAATAAATTTGTGTGACCTATTCACTTTTATAGCAAGCCCCTTTTACTTTTATACCAACCATGAAGGTCCATTATAACAAGCTCGGTATTTTTATACCATTTTGGATTACTCTATTTCATTTTTATAACAATCAGAAGAAAACAGCTCAGAATTTTATACCTTTGTGGTGTTACATTTTGTATATTTTTGTGTCATCCAGAGAACAATTTAAATTCACTCTCACTGAGAATTCAGTTGCCAGAGTCCAATGCTTGTAATATTACAATACTACAAATTGATCCATTTATAAAATAATATAGTTAACAGTTCAAGTTCTTCTATTCTTACACAATCAAATACATATGCTACAGTGTCTCAGTGTTCATTTACAGAATTAAATAATTGTTTATCTTTTTTCTAAAAACATTTCTACTATTTCTTTGATATAATAATCACACTGTGTAATGTATTCATATACCAGATTAAATTTTTTCATCAAAGTATAAGTGTTCTTAATATTACAACCTTTAAAATGCTTCTTTATATAAAGTTTATAGATTTTTTCTCTCATTTCACGTTTAATTAAGATCGTCCATACCTTTTGCAATAATTCGTAATCATACTGCAGCAAACAGTTGTGATCTTTTTCATTGTCATTATGTTTAGAACATGCTTCACATAATAATACTGAATTTGGTGTATACTCATTAAATAATTGTATAACACAAGTATCACTAATACTTTCACTAGTACACTTGCACTCATTAGCTTCCAGTTCAAAACAGGTAATATTTGAAACACTGTCATCATCACTTTCCGGGAGTATTTCATCATTATATCTATTATAGCGTCTGCAATAATACACTTCTTCTATTTCTTGGGTTGGATATATGATTCTCACTTTATCACGTAATTCATCTGGCAAATCGGGGTCAGACGGCTGGATTAACAGTATAGGTTTCTCGTTTTCACGCTGAATTTCTTTTTCTCTAGGTGAAACATAAGCAATTTCCATGCTAGTCATTTTTCTACTCTTCAGCAAAAACAAATAAATAAATAGTTTTATATACCTACAATTAAAGCATTCTATGCATTCTCCGTGTTTCATAATATGTTTCAAGGCAATATAACATCATGATGTATGTGATATTATTTTCCAAATATACTCCATAATCTTATATTCCATTAAAATAAAATACATAATTGCAAATCTGTATATTTGTCTTTTTGGACTTAGACGAGGAAGGAAGGTCTAAAAAATTAATTGAATCGTTGAGCAATAGGCAGTATACTAGCAATACAACTGTTAGGTAACGCATTCGTAACGTTGTTTAAATATCTGCAGCACTTTTTATAGATCGTATGGAACATGGAACTTTGAAAACTTTTCTTTTCGTTGATGAGCTGATTCATCTGCTGTAATTCAAAATGGCCAAGTATGCTGTCATAATTTGTCATCCTTCATCAGTTTTCTTTAGTACGCTAATTGCTATGGAGTCTGCTCTACAGAATTAAGTTAAAATTCAATGTATAACGCAACTCTGGTTGGTTAAATCTTACGTTCAAATATGTAGTTAATGACCGGAAAAATTGATTTCAGTGTAACACCACAAAAATATAAAATTCTGAGCTGTTTTCTTCTGATTGTTACAAAAATGAAATAGAGTAATACAAAATGGTATAAAAATACCGAGCTTGTTATAATGGACCTTCATGGTTGGTATAAAACTAAAAGGGGCTTGCTAAAAAAGTGAATAGGTCACACAAATTTATTCCTTCGTTTATTTGAATAACATAGAAAGGTATAGAAATTCTGAGCTTATTCCGTCGTTTGTTTGAGTAGCAGAATATGGTATTTCTTTGTTTTTCTCTGGTTGGTACAGAAAGTACAAAATGTACATAAAATAGACCTTCTCTGTTTTTTTTAATTGCAAACAAAATTTTTTTGCTTGGTATAAAATTGAATAGGTCACTCAGTTTTAATAGCACAAAAGGTACAAATTCACCTTCTTTGCTCAAGCCACTCAAAATTTATTCTTTCGTTTCTTTGAGTTAGTTAAAATGGAACTTTTTCGCTTTTTTTTCGTGGTTGGTACAAAACTAAATAGGCCATCTAAATTTATTCCTTGGTTTATTTGATAGGTACAAAATGTTAATTCTTTCCTTTTCCTGCTTGTTTTCAAAACTGAATAGGTCACACAAATTTATTTCTTCGTTTATCTGATTAGTACAAAATAGTATAAAATTCTGAGTTAGCTAAATTGGACCTCCTTCGCTTTCTTCGTTTATTTAAATAGCACAAAAAGGTATAAAATGCTGAGTTATTTAAAATGGTATTTTTGTTGATACCAAATAGAATAGGTCACTCAAATTTATTCATTTGTTGATTTGTGTAGCACAAAAATACTCAGCTAGTTAAAATGGCTCTTCTTTGCTTTTCTTCTGATTGTTACAAAAAATGAAATAGACTAATCAAATTTATTCCTTCGTTTATTTAAATAGCACATAAAGGTATAAAATGATCCTTCTTCGCCTTTTCTGGTCAGTACAAATTCTTTCCTTTTTCTGCTTGGCACAAAAAATAATACTCCATCCAAATTTAGTTTTTTCTTCATTTGTTTGAATGGCACATAAGTACAGAAATTCTTCGGTAGTTAAAATGGTCCTTCTTCGGTTTTTTGTTTATTTGAATACTACTGAGCTGGTTAAAAAGGCATTTCACGCTGGTACAAAAAGTAGGACACCTATACAAAACATATATAAATTCTGAGCTAGTTAAATTGGTCTTTTTTCGTTTTTCCTTTCGTTTATTTGAGCAGTACAAAATGGTTCTTCTTTGTTTGGTATAAAAAGTAGAACACCCAAATTTGTTCTTTCGTTCATTGGGCTAGTATAAAGGTACCTTCTTCGATTTTTCTGGCCACTCAAATTTGCTCCATCGTTTCTTTAAATAGTACAAAAAGGTACAGAAATTCTCAGTTAGTTAAAATGGGTCTTCTTCGCTTTTTCTGATTAGTACAATTTTGTTCTTTCGTGAAAATACTCAGCTACAAAATTAAATAGCTCTCATATTTATGCCTTCGTTTATTAGACTAGTTTAAAATGATATAAAATGATCCTTTTTTGCTTATTCCTTTGTTTGTTGAAATAATACAAAATGGTATAAAATACTCAACTTCGGTTTTTCAAATTAAATAGCTCACTTAAATCCATTACTTCGTTTAATTGATTTTTGTTTATTTGAATACTCCAAAATGGTGCATTTTCTTTTTTTTTCTCGGTGGTACAAAACTAAATACTTCATTGTTTATTTGAGTAGTAAAATTCTGAGCCAGTTAAAATGCCATTTCTCATTGGTACAAAATTGAATAGGTCACATAAATTTATTATTTCGTATATTCAGATAGTTCATTTTTTTCTCGTTGGTATAAAAAGTAGAACATCAAAATTATGAACTTGTTAAAATGATCCTTCTTCAGGTTTTTCTGATTAATACAAAAATAAAACATTTCAGTAGTTCAAAAGTTAAATAATGGTCAATTTTCGTTTGTTTAAACAGTACATAATGAGCTAGTTAAAGTAGCTCTTCTTCTCTTTTCCAGTTGATACAAAAGAAAATAATGCACCTAAATTTTATTCATTTCTTACTTCTTTTTTTTCTGGTATTCCTTCGTTTATTCGAGTAGTACAAAATGGTATAAAAGTCTGAGTTATTTAAAATAATTTTTCGTTTTTTTTCGTTTGTTTAAATAGTTAAAATGGCATATCTTTGCTGTCTTTCTCGAAGTAAACCAATCATATTTATTCATTCTTCACTTCTCTCTGCTTGGTACAAAACTGAATAGGTCACACAGTCTTTGTTTAAAGTTATTAAAGCTTAAATATTTGACCTTTGACCTCGATAGTCAGTACTTTTGGAACATGTAATAGTTGATGACGTATTACTAGATTTTGAAACAGCACCTCAATACGTTACTCTGTTAAAGAGTTATTTGCGTTTAAATATTTGACCTTTGACCTGGAAGGCCATTATTTTGGAACTTGTACTAGTTGATGACCAATTACTAGATTTGGAAACAACACCTCAATATGTGGCTCCGTTTTCGAGTTATTAGGTTTTAAGTATTTTGACCTTTGACCTCGATGACCACTAATTTTGGGACATGTAGTACCTGATGACCAATTACAAAATGTGGAAACACCATCTGAATATGTTGCTTCGTTTACGAGTGATTGGGTTTTAAGTGTCATACAAAGGGCGTATCCCACATAAACTGTAAGACCCAGATAAAAATAAGTATGATATTTGTAATCAGCATGTCCGAAAACCCCCATATACCGAGTTTCACCCAAATCGGCTAAAATTGTTATAGAAAGGGCGTATCCCACATAAACTATAGGACCCAGGTAAAAATAAGTATGATATTCGTACTCAGCATGGTCGAAAACCCCATATGCCGAGTTTCATCCAAATCGGTTCAAAGAGCGTATCGAATCGCTATGTTACATAGGTATTCATTGTCTTAAAATAGGGGTTGACAAAAAATCTTATGTAATTTCTGCTATGGTAAAATAGGGGTTGGAAAAAGTAATCATAAAAGGGAATGAATACACCCCTAAAATGTTGTGTTTATTATCTGCTCTGCTATCTGTTCATAGTCTCAGTGTAATTTCTGCTATGTTAAAGCCATGTTCTTTTATTAGCTGTGCTATGTATTATCTGTTCTGCTGTGTGTTCATAGTCTCAGTGTAATTTCTGCTATGTTAAAATAGGGGTTGGAAAATATGCTCATAAAAGAGAACGAGTTCACACTTTCATCTTCACTATGTTTGTTTTAAGTGTCATACAAAGGGCGTATCCCACAGAAACTATAAAACCCAGGTAAAAATAAGTATGATATTCGTAATTAGCATGTCCGAAAACCCTCATATGCCGAGTTCATCCAAATCGGTTAAAATTGTCATAGAAAGGGCGTATCCCACATAAACTATAAGACCCAGTATTATCTGGTATGTTAAAATAGGGGTTGAAAAATATGCTCATAAAAGGGAACGAGTTCACCCTTTCATCTTCACTATGTTTCGTAGTCTCTGTCAGATGCGCTATGTTCAATTAAGGGTTGAAAAATAAGTCATACTCTTTTAATAGTTCTGTTATGTTCGTTATCTTCTGCTATGTTAAAATAGGGGTTGGAAAATATGCTCATAAAAGGAAACGAGTTCACCCCTGAAAAAGTGTTCATAAAAGTGAACGAGTCTTATGTGTTATCCGCTCTGCTGTATGTTCGTTATGTTACGTAGTCTGATGTTCTGCTATGTTTAAATAAGGGTTGAAAAATATGCTCATAAAAGGAAACGAGTATACCCTTAAAATGGAGGTCGTAAAAGGAAACGAGTACACGCTTGCTATGTTACGTAGTCTTATCTGCTCTTCTATGTGTTCGTAATCTTATGTGTTATCTCCTATGTTAAAATAGGGCTTGAAAAATTTGCTCATAAAAGAGAACGAGTACACCCTTGTTATGTTACGTACTCTTATGTGTTATTTGTTCTGCTGTGTGTTACGTAGCCTTATGTGTTATCAGCTCTTATATGTGTTCATAATCTTATGTGTTATCTCCTATGTTAAAATAGGGGTTGGAAAATATGCTCATAAAAGAGAATGAATACACCCTTGTTATGTTACATACTCTTATGTGTTATCTGCTCTGTTGTGTGTTACGTACTCTTATGTGTTATCTCTCTTCTATGTGTTCGTAGGGGTTGGAAAATATGCTCATAAAGGGAACGAGTTCACCAGCTAAAAAGTGGTCATAAAAGAGAACGAGTACACCCCCTAAAAAGTGCTCATAAAAGGGAATAAATTCACCCCTAAAACGTAGGTCGTAAAAGGCCGTGGGCTCACGGTGTACGGTGCTCAATTTCCCAGGGGCTTGTGAGTTGTCCTAGGTTGTTCCAGGTTGTTCCAGATCGATCCATTTTCTACTACTTACTTGCATTATAAGAAACAAACATAAATTAAAATTATAAGAAAATCTTAATAAAATCTTTATAAACGTTTAAGAATATATCGAAAAGGCTAGAAATTTCTCAATCTCTTTCCTCCCATGTCGTGGTGCTATTTATAAGTATACTTTAAAAATAATAATAATAAAAAACTCTACAGTCGCACCTACATTATTGGATGGCAAATAGTCTAGTTTTTCTTAATGTATAAGTTTACATTAATTAAATTCAAAAGTTGCATTCTAACTTCTTTTTAAATTGTATGAAAAGTACCACTATTCGTCTTAGCACTAATGAGAACTATGGATTCGCCTTTAATATCCGTCATTTTCGATTACTTTTAAAATGTCACTCTTCCCGATTCTTCATAGATGAACTTGAACGGCATGGAAACAGTCATTATCCATATCAGCGTCTCACTCGAAAACTATGGATTCAACACGAATATCGATCATTACAATTATTTTAAAATGTCAGCTCTCCCATCCCCACTCCTTGGGATGCTATGGGTTCCTTACCCTCCCGCGTATTTCTTTCCAGATTGTAAGACATATCAAGTTTAGTTGGAATTAAATCAAGTGTTACATAAATATGTAGGAAAAAATGTTTTAAAATTAATGGTGTGACTCTTGAAGTGGAAGTGGCAGAAATCAACGATTTCTGGTTTACGTTTGATCACTGTAGAGCAAAAGACGTTAGTAGGAATTTAGAAGCTGTTTCTGAAAATCGATTAAGCGTCCTAAGAATGCATATTATCTCTGTTCTTAACCTACAAGTAAAACAGGAAGTGGTAGCGATTAACTATTTCCTGTTTTTAACGTTGATTGCTATGGAAGAAAAACTGTAATAGATAACAAAACGCTGTTTTCCATAATCGATTAACCATCCGATCTCATCTCCATCCTTAACCCTATACTAAAACCGGAGGTGGTAGACATCAACATCCTTTCCGGTTTTAACGTTGATCACTGCAGAGCAGAAACCATAACCCGGTTTTCTACAATCTACTAAGAATACACTTCATCTCCTCTACTAAAACTGGAACTGGTAGATATCAACCTCTATACGGAAGTAGGTAGCAAGACGCAGTTTTCTGCAATCAATTAAGCACCCCAAGAATATAATTGTGTCACCAATTCAATCCCTCTACTAACACCGGAAGTGGTATAAATCTACTATCACTTCCTATTTCATTATTAAATAAGAAAATATTGTGCGAGCCTCCTTAGTGTCTTCATCAGAGTTTATTCAATACGAGCCTTCGTCTTGCTGAAGGCTTTGCCCTCAGACTCGCAAATCTGTTCGGTCTAACGCTTTGCATCTCAAACCTGCAATCATCAGTGTTTGCTAGGCTTACGGCCTCGCACCTCACATACCTGCAAGTATACTGAATTTCAGTTGAAATACCTGGGGGTTTGCTCCCAAGCCACCGTGTTTGTTCGGCTAATGGCCTTGCACCAGGGACGGCGCCAGGAACGCTTAATGGGGTGGGCGGAAAGAGGCGGACCTAGTTGCTGGGTGGGCGAACAACGAAAATGAGAACTGGGCAATGTAGACATTTTTAGACAATAATTAAATTTCAATTTTTATACTCTTTAGTTAGCTAAGGCTCAGACCGAAATAGGGGAGAAACAAGGATGTGGAAAACAGCTGTGTTGGCCTTATAGAAGGTGCCATTCCAGCATTCACCTGGTAAGACTGAAGAAATGCAGGACTTAGGATGGGCTGCGGGAGTTCGTAGCAATATGCTCGACCTACCGAATTTTGCGTGACACACACACTACCTCTACTTTCAGCTTTTTAAATAATAATAACGGTGTGTTCTGTGTAGTCGAAGAAGTTCAAGACTGCTTTAACTCCTCTCCCTCCAAGAATGCACATGAATGCATAGAAATAAAAGAAGGTTCAAACAACGCAGACTAACAGATAATACTCTACTTTTCGTTAATAACATAAAATACACAATAAGTAGGTAAAGTAAAACAAGGATAAAATAGGCTGCTGCAAACATTTTTATCTTTGAAGTATTTATTACAAGAAAGCAAGAGACAAAAAATATAAATGAGTAACTTCAGAAGCAATGCTGTCGTCTTCGATCTCTCCAACATCTAGTTCATTTTCACTTTCCTCGAAATCGAACACTTCAAATTGCGAATCCTGGTTGTCACATGTATTTGTATTTTTTGTCTTTTTCTCCATTGAAGAAGAAGGATTATCACTAACATCAACGGATTGAAAATCGCGCTTCTTTGAACACGAGAAAGACACCGAGCCTGAGAAGAAATCGCTATTTTTTTTCGACATATTAGCTGAACAAGCACCGACCGCCAAGACTTCTGAACGCAACAGAGATCAACTCAACAACGCTATAATAAGGGTTTTTACAAATCTGTTTAATGCCACACGGGTAAAACATGTGGTACATTGCTGTAAACAATTGCAAGTTGGAACCCTCTTATAAGAAGCTATTGCGCCAACACAAAGCAAGGGCGCTGATTTCTCTGTAAATTGGGGGGGGGGGCATTCAGATGCAGAAGGCATGCATGAGGATTTTAAGACAAATTGAATTCAAATTATGCCAAATATTGTATATTCATAAATAAAATGCGGGGGCGCACATGGGCTTTGGAGGAGCCCGGGCCCCCTTGGGTCCCCAGGATCAGCGCCCTTGACACAAAACACTGCTCTCCTTCCTCTCTTTCTCAAAATGAGACAATAGATAATACTGGCCAGCTCTGTCCATTATTTAGTTGGCTTTTTAGAAAGCACTTTTTTTTTTTTCAGTGCAGCACATACAAACACTGGTGTTTCAATAGCACGATCGTGCGTGTGTGTTTAACTTCAATTCATTAATCATGACTTTTGGCATCATTATATTACTACAAGTATCTGTTTTAAAATCATTGTCCATTGCAGAGTTAAACAGAGTCATAGAACCTATTACATTACAATCGAAAGTAATACCTATTTCTTGTGAAGTACAGGATGTCACCTTCAGTGCCGGATTTGCGTATAAGCTAAACAAGCTATAGCTCTCTTGGGGGCCCCAAAAATTTTAAAGAAAAAGTGGTTGTAATGTCATTTCCAAATAATAAGAAAAAGCAAAAAAGATAAAACGCACATACAACAACGGTGTTCTGTACTGTTATGTATTAAGCTCTCATGAAGCAAGTAATAGGGCCCTGTTTTCCAACCCGCCTGCAATGGGATTTCTGTTGCCCAGCCCCGCTTATAATGGAACCCTCGTTTCCTAGCTCTGCTTGTAATGGGGATTTTGTTTCAGAGCCCCATTTGTAATTGGGACCCTGTTTTCCAACCATTACACTTAGCCACTTTAATAAGACTTCACAGCATAAGTGATACAGTATCTTGTATGCGGATAGAACTCTAGTGCTACCCTTTCTTGTACTATTTGGAATTCGACAAGAAATTGAGTCTGGTAACAGTGGATGCTTAAGAAGAAGGCATGAAATTACAAGCTCGCGAAATAATAGTAAAATATAAAGGAATTACAGCCCTAAGCGGCAATAATCTTTACATCGCAAAATTACAGCTATTTTATTTCGCTGTACGTAAGAATGAAAAGTAGTTTGCAGAAGTATTTTCATAACTTTCAGAACTTGGCACTGATTTTCATAGTGATCTATAGAGTTGAGTTGATTTTGAGTTTAACGTCCCTTTCAGCAGCGAGACTACATGAGACGGGACCTACTGATTAACGTGGAATCCGAACCACATGAGCTCCCACCGTTAATCGAAACCGGGTCTCCCACGGCAAAGGTGCGTACGCTAACCGCTTAGCCACGGAGGAGCTCATGTAGTGATCTATAGAGTGCAATAATGGATCACTAAAGGCAGGGGCGGATCCAGGGGGCGATCGCCTCCCAGAATTGAATATGTTTTTATTTTAAAAATAAAACCTATCCTAAGAATTTTCACCTTTGTATTATAAACGTAAAATAAAACCTATTGACTTGGAACGAATGCCCCCCCTAAACATTCAGAATGGATCCGCCCCTGACTAAAGGATAGAATAGGAGCACGAATCGTAGTGATTTCATCCATTCGTTCTAGGCATATGAGTCGTTCGTTTGTATATATTAACAGTATTTTATGTATTGACGTTCAGAACTGCCCGAATTTACCTTGTGTAAGTTAGTATGCAACAGGCTGAATCCATTAGGTTATCGGCACTAGTTACTACCAGTGGCATATTTACGATTTTGTTTCGGGAGGGGTTTTGCTAACTATCGGGGGGGGGCTTTGCCTGGAAATGTGAAAATTCTGCAAGGTGTTTCATTTACTTTATATACTAAGTGATTTCGGGGGGCTTAAGCCCGGAAGCCACCCCCTAAATACGCCACTGGTTACTACATAGCAAGGCAAGGTACCAACATCTTTTCACGTCGCAGTAAAAGGATGCTACCTACATTTATAGGTCTTATAATAATTTTAGTGCAACAGTTAGGTCTTTTAACGATGTTTTTATGATTTTCAGCCAGAGACGTATCTAGCCAGGGGCCGGAGAGGTCTACGATCCCAGTTTTTTGAGTGACAAAAATAATTGAAGCCATTACTTACATATTTTTGAAAGTTTAGAGTAAACTCACGATATATCTATCATAATCTGGGTTTTAGTTGCCCCTTCTCCAGTTTTAACCTTCTAAGTTCGCCTCTGGTTCCAACGAATTTGTGTCGTATTACACCTTGTGTAATCTTCGAAGGTTACATTCCATTTTGAGTTACTCCAGTAACCTGACCTGGAAAAAGGTCGCACGATTAGTTAAGCTTCAGGCAGTAATTACCAACCCTGGATGATATTTAGACTGTATTTACTTACACGGATCCCTGGAAACGTTTCAAACTTTACCCAACTGAATAGATACAACTTGAAATGAGAAATGATGCGGTCTCCACATATTGCAGAAGCATGGCGTGAAGCGTGGATCATAGTTGGTGCAAAAAGATCGGCAAGGGACTTTATTGGTACCAAATTAAACTACCGCTAATTTTACAAGTTTTACAGTTTTTCTGTAATGTATTCAAAACAGTAAGTTAAGTTAACGAAATATACACGAAAACGTATTTACTTAATAGATATGTATTAGGTCCATAAATTACCATATAGCATATATTCAAACAGAAAAGGCGAAATTTTGTCACTGAAAAAGAATGCTAGAAATAAATTGGCCCCATTATCTTCAATAGCTTAGGGCCCCATCAAACCTAAATCCGGCACTGGTCACCTTTATTATTCTCCTTCTGTTGCAGGGGTGTCATTTCAGATTTCGCTTGAGGGGGCAAGAACACCAACAACATAAGACTTTCACAGTTTGCTCTAGTATATTAGTTGACAATCGATAAAGTACATGCATTCCTCGAAATCTTGCGGGGGCAATTGCCCCTCCTGTCCCCCTTAATGACACCCCTGTTCTGTTGGCCATCCATCGGGTGGGCGGTTACCCACCCCCGCCCAACCTTAGCGCCGTCCCTGCCTTGCACTTTATATATCAGGAAGCATACCAATTTCAGTTCAAATACCACGTTTCATGTCTTCAACTTTACGGGATCCCGAGATATAAACATCTTAGTATAATAATAATTGTAATATTCACCTTTATTCTCTTCCAAACCCTTTTCTTTTTTTCTAGATCACAATCAAATATGCTGAAATATGTATCTAATTATTGGGATTACAGAGTAAGATTTATAATAATATTGTACATTAGTTACTCCGTCCGTTACTCCGCACGAAACACTTAAACGAAACTGAATTTGACTTCTGTTTTTTTGCAATTGATATCTTAAGTAATTATCTCGAAAGAGTTCGTTAGTAGAGGATCATAAACCAGGAGGTTATGGATCAGAAACCAGCAGTGGTAGAAATCAACCATTTTTGCTTTTAACGTTGATCCTTTAAACCAAAAAGGGTAATAGATAGCAAGAAATGGTTTCCGGCAGTCGATTTAGCATCCCAAGAATACCTTTCAACTCCATCCTTAATACTGTATTGAAATAGAAAGTGGCAGAAATAAACAAGTTCCCGCTTTAACATTGAATGGGGAAAATCTGTAATATATAAAGAGAAGCAGTTTTGGGATATCGACTAAAAGATTCCAAGAACACCTTTCATTTCTATCCTTAACACTTTGATAAAACTAGAAGCGGTAAAAATCAACAATTTTCGGTTTACTTTTCATTACTGTGGAACAAAAGCTGTAATAGATAGCGAGAAGCTGTTTTCGACAATCGACGGAGCATCCCAAGAATACATTTTGTCTTCCCATAACACTCTAATAAAATCAGAAATGGCAGGGTGTCTACTAAAATTCCAAAATGAAATTTCATGACCTTTTCTTTAACAAACCATTAAATTTAGTAACATTCTCAAAAGCGAATTTTAGTGCGACTTGGGACAATTTTCACGCACGTGATAGAAGCGTGCTTTACTTGTGATTTGGTAGCGTCTAAAACTATATGCGTTTTTGGTGGTGAATTTTGACACTTTATAGAACAACATTTACAAGTCGTGACCCAAAAGCAAAAATTCTTGACTTTCATGACCATTTTCTGATTTCGTGACTTTTTTTAATCATTTTCGTGACCGATAGACACCCTAGTAATCCAATAGGACTTCCAGGTTCAATGAAATATACATAGAACATGACCTATAAGAGACAGCGAGAAGTGTTTTTTTTTTAATGAGTTAGCGGTCTTAAAATAGGCAGCGTTCTTAAAATAGGTAGCGTTCTTAAAATACCATCTCTTCTTTTACCCTGTAATCAAACGTGATTATTAGGAATCAACCACTTCCGGTTTTAACGTTCATCGTTGTAGAGTCTTGTTCAAGAAATCTTGACCACTCACCCTGCTATGAAAGATGATATTCTTGCAACCGCAAAAGGAAATTATAATGTTGTGGCTCTAAATAAACTTCTTAATCGACCAAACAGAATTCACATTTATTTGATTTAATTCTAACTATAGGTAAGACCACAGGCCTTTTCAAAGAGAGATGAATGGCAAAGTTTCCTTGAATAAGACTGCATATGACAAACGGCAATAGATAGGCACGGTTTTTGTATTCGATTAAGCGCCCCTAGAATATATTCCATCTCCACTATAATCACTAGTAAATCTACTGCAACTTCTGGTTTCAATTTTAATTGAAAAATATTGGGTGGCCCTGTTTACTGTCTTTAAGTGATTTTGTTTTAAATGAGAAGTCCTAAAGCCATACCGATATGCTATTATATGAGTAATAATTCCTATTCTCACCTTTTCCTTCTCCTTTATTACTAAGATATAAAAGAAATGGTGAAACATGTGTTAAATTATTTTAAATTGGAAATCCAAATACCAAATTTTAAGTTCACAGTCCTATACGTTTCGGAGATGAGGGTATCTTATTAAAATAACTCTCACCACAATTCCTCCTCTTTTCGTGAATTTTCAAAAATTTTTCTTACTGGTACCCCACGCCACAAATCCTATGTAGGTGTAAATTCAAAGTTTCTAGATAATCCCTAGAGCAGTGGTTCCTCATCTCGGGGTGCGAGTCTCTGACAGAACTAAATTTAAAATTACAAATATTACGAATGTTGTAAAAAAAAACATTAAATTAAATATTTAAATACGAAATAACTATTCTGTAAGAACTGTGGTTTCATTGACAAAACGTAAAATATAATATTCCACTGCACTACAATGCTATGCAGGAATCTTGCTGGAAATAAATATAAATTTGTGAGAATATGGCTATTATTATTTACTATTATTATATGCAAGCCCGTTCTTCAAACGGGTAGAATAGGTTTATGAGAAATATTTGAAAGTCATATTTGATCACTCTTTCCCCATTATGTAACTTATTTGAACAAAAGTGAAATAAAACCCCTAGCTCGACCATGTTCAAAAATGTGTTTCATACGATGCAGTATTTATTCTTTGCAAGAAATCTAAATTCTCTTCTTCTTTTACGATTCTTTTATTTCGAAGTGAGTTGATAAAATAGAAATGTCCCACATGCTAAATATGTTTAAATATTCATTTCAGACGTTCCAAACACTTTGCCACACTGTAACCTCTTTTGGAAGCAGAATTTTCGAAAACGCTGAGGCATTATGACCTCGTTAAGTAAAAAGTTATATACCTAGTTTCATCTCCTTGGCTTGGAAGATATTTAATTTTCGCCGTATATACTAACTCCTCCACCCTCTTAGGATACGAATTTTAATGAAACTGACATGGTTAAGAAATGGCTTCAGCCAAGTGCTAACTATGTTCTAAAATTCTCAATCATTTTTCATGAGATGAGACGGAAGTGGAATTTCCTAGAACGCTGGGTTGCGTGTCCACTTGGATTTTATATTAAATTTCATCTTCATCCATGTGAGATTTGAAAGATACTGTATTTTTAGCAAATATTTTAGACCTTGACCCCTCCCCTTAGGATAGGCATTTCAGTGAAAGCGATATGATGAAACCATGCTCTAGAGTAGTTCTAAATATGTTCAGTAATTCTCCTCGAACATTCTATGATGATGAGACAGCAAACGCCGATTTGAATGTCGAGAAATAAGTAAATTAATTCCTCCCTCCTTCTGCTTAAAAGGAGAATTTTGAAAACCCTGAAATACGTATTCCATTCTTTTTAGTTCAGAGTTGGTTTACGAAATATCACATTACGAATTTAAGCGAATTTCACATTTCATGATATTTTCTGACTAAATAGTGGTAAATTTTAATATTATAGAAATCGTCTCGTCTCTCCATCCTTAAGAGGGGAATTTCCGGAAACATACGTTCAATTATTTACAGTTAAGAAATCAAAGACCAATTTCATACCTCAAACGCAAGCAAATGCAGAAATTTTAATAGGTAGACACTATCCTCCATTCTCATCTTAGGACAGAATTTTCGGAAAACCTAAACATGTATTGGTTCGTTTCTAATTGAGTTTAATTTTGAAATTTCACGTTTCCAACATAAAGAATTCTTACATTTATCAAGAGGGTATTATGATGGCAGTAGAAAATAAGAATGGGAATTTAGTCAGTGAGAGAAATGAGGTCTTAGGAAGGTGGAAAGAATACGTTGAAGATTTATATGAGTGTAGGAATAGACCGTGTAGCCTAAATGCTGAAGTAGAAAATGAAGTAGGCGGGGATGATAAGGGATTTAGTATTCTTAGGGATGAGTTTGAAAAGGCTATATCCGAGATTAGAAATGGAAAGGCAACTGGAATAGATAACATACCAATCGAATTCATAAAAAATATAGGAGACAAGGGAAAGAAAGAATTGTTCGGATTATGGAATGAAATATATGAAACAGGAGAATGGCCAAAAGACTTTCTGAAAACGATCATGATACCGATGGCTAAGAAATCGAACCCAAAGAGATGTGAGGATTATAGAACTATTAGTCTCATATCTCATGCAGCTAAAATTCTGCTCCGAATACTGAACAGAAGGTTATATGAAAGAACGAATAAAGAAGTTGAGGAGGAGCAGTTCGGGTTCAGAAGAGGCAAGGGCACAAGAGATGCAATTGGATTATTAAGGGCGATCGGTAAAAGATTTATAGAAAAAGGGAAAGAGGTGTATGTTATATTTATTGATCTAGAAAAGGCTTTTGACCGCGTGAATTCTGAGTTGTTGTTGGGAGTTCTAACGAAGATAGGGTTGGAATGGAAAGATAGAAGAGTAATAAGAAACTTATACATGAACCAACAAGTAAGTGTTAGGATAGGGGAAGAACTGACGGAAGAGAGTGTAATTGGAAGGGGAGTTTGACAAGGATGCTGCCTCTTGCCAACACTATTTAATGTCTATCTAGAAGAGATAGTGAAAAGAGTTTACATGATGATGATGACCTTTCGGTAGGAGGTAGAATGATTAA
Source organism: Thermobia domestica (assembly GCF_964235325.1). NCBI lineage: Eukaryota > Metazoa > Arthropoda > Insecta > Zygentoma > Lepismatidae > Thermobia > Thermobia domestica. The sequence goes on from NC_137457.1 coordinate 192,816,160, forward strand.
ATGCATAAGATTTGCAGACGATATGGCGTTTGTTGTAGAATCTGAAAAGAAAATCATTAAAATGTTAGAAAAAATGAGAAAGGGCTTTGAAGAATATGGGATGAAAATAAATGTTAGAAAGACAAAAGCCATGGGGTCTGTGTCAAATATAAAAGTAGGAGGGGAGAAAATAGAACAAGTGAATAGTTTTCGATATCTGGGTAGTATTCTTAGTAATAACATGGAGTACGAACTTGAAATAAAAGCAAGGATAGGAATGGCGAAAGAAGCTTTAGGAGGAAGAAAAGTCTGTTTTGTGGGATTTTGAATAAAGAGTTGAGAAAAAGACCATAAAATGATTCGTGTGGAGTGTTGTACTGTATGGGACGGAAACGTGGACATTACGTAAAGGTGATGAAAATCGACTGGAAGCCTTCGAAATGTGGGTGTGGGGGAGAATGGAAAGAATTAGTTGGGTCGAGCGGATAACGAATGAGATAGTGTTAGAAATGGTGGGTGAGAAAGGAACACTTTTAGATATTATTAGGAAGAAGAAGAGAAATGGTTGGGACATTGCCTAAGAAGAGATTGTATCATGAAGGACGTCCTAGAGGGCAATTAGGCGGGAAAAAGAGGGAGGGGGCGAAGACGAAGAGGTTAGCGGAGGACCGTGGAGCATGGAAGCTTCTCAGCTGCGGCAAGTGACCTGCCAATAAAGGCAGAATACCTATGATGATGACATTTATCATTTTCTAAAAACAAATGAAATAAAATACAGTTGAAAAATTAATGTTATACGAATTACTCCTTTCTTGTTTAGGTGCGGAATTTTCAGAAACTGTGAGAAACATGTTCAGTTATTTTTAATGGTTAGTTTATATGCCTAGTTTCATCTTCCTTTCCTCTGGCATTAGCAAGATACACTATCCTATTTACGCCCCTAAGGATACATATTTCCAAAAATCCTTCTTTATCCCTTGGTTTCGTCAAAAAGAGTATTCTTGCTAATTATAGCATTATGGCTTGGTCTATAATGAGTAACTCACTTATGCTGTCTTATATACAGTATAGGTTATTATTATTGTTATTATTTTTGTTGCTATTACTGATGATTTGAGAATACAATGCTGCAACTAAAATTGCAGAAACAGTCAAAGACATCGCGAATGATGTAGGCGTGAAGTATGTAGGGTTTAAGAATGTGGGCGCTTGTAAAAATTTTGGAACAATTGCTGTAGAAGATCCCAAAACTTTAATTTAGAAAACACAGCGTCTTGTATCATTTCCTACTTTATAACACTACAACGAATACTCTAAAAGAACATTGTACTTCTGTTATATTACCTCGCTGAACAGTACTAAATTATCACCGAAGGCTAACATGAAATGGAGGATTCACAAAACTAGATCCGCTTTTTCTTGAGTTAACTAAACATTAAGTATAATGCCGAAGTAGCACTGTAGACTGTAGAAAAAATGAACCTTTCCTCTAACAGTTAAAAGAATAACAGAACATAGAAGCGATAATAATAATAATAATAATAATAATGATAATAATAATAATAATAATAATAATAATAATAATAATTCAATTTCTTAAAAATAGTATTCAAAAATAGATAGAGGAAACTGCAGTCTGGTAATAATTATAAGGAACCAGATTAAAACGTATTAGCTTTTCTCAATCCACTGAGGAAGAGAAAGGTTGAAAGTAAGAGATGAAAGGTAAGAAAGGAATAGTAAGAAGAAGAATGCAATTGGTCCATGATTTGAAAAATGGTATCAAATATTGGGAATAAAAAGAGGAAGCTGAAGACCGAGAAAGGTGAAAGAAGAATTTCCAGACCAGAACCTAAGAAAACACATAATCACAGTCACATCTCCCATTAGTCCCAGGTAGAATACTTAATAATAATAATAATAATAATAATAATAATAATAATAATAATAGTAATAATAATAATAATAATAATAATAATAATAATAATAATAATAATAATAATAATAATAATAATAACAGACCACGATAGCTGCTGCGACTAAGTTACTGCGCACGATAGCTCTTGAAAGAAAGCAAATTTTTATTTTATTTTATTTATTTATTTATTTATTTTGCAAATTGTGGGTAGAGTAATTATTTCGGAGGAGCTAGTTAATTGAAGTGATCCATAAACCGAAAGTGGTAGAAATCAACCTTTTCCAAGTTTTAACGTTGACCACTATAAAACAAAAACGGTTTTCGGCAATCGATTAAGCATTTTAAGAATATTTTTCATCTTCTTTCGTTACCAACCGAAAGTGGTAGAAATAAAGCATTTCCGGTTTTACGTTGAACACTATAAAGCAAAATCGATAAATAGTTTCGAGCGGCTTTCTGTAATGGCAAATCCTTCAGATTGGATCTGACAAGAGTTTACCGAGAAATAAATTACCACACGAAAATCAAGCCCAAAACTTGGCCAAACTCGACCAGCAAATGTAGAGATCTTATTTAGGTTGAGGACTGCCCGCCACCGAATTTTGTTCCGATTCGGCCAATAGTTATCAAGAAAATGCTGCTGGCAAATTAAGTAGTTATCGAGAAATAATGTATGAAATGCAACCCGCGTCCACCCTGTTCTTGCCCAAGTTTGCCCACAGAATATGCCAGTACTTATTCCTTAGGGAATGGGCTAGTAGCTCACAAAATTTAGTGAACATCCGGCTAGTATTTAATTTAGAAATAAATTCTAGTAAAAACCGTAAAGAGAATTTTATGTAATATGTTCTCAATTAATATGGATACCGGAATTTGTATCGTATTTCTTTCAGGTCTGGTATTAATACAGAGATTACTGTCGAGATGGACTACACTCTTGCGGTACTTAATGAATTACATAAAATCCCTTCTAACTCTCCAATCTATAACACTCAATTTATAACCGGAAGTGATTGATATATGCCACTTCTGCTTTTAGTATAAAGGTTAGAGTCGAGATAGAACATATTCTTGGGACACTAAATGATTATAAAAAGCCGCTTCTCCTTATCTGTTATCTTTTCTAATCTATTGCGATCAACACTAAAACCGGAAGTAGTTGGATTTTGCTACTTCCGGTTTGGAGTTTAAGAGAGAGAATAACTTACCTGTTCCCACAACGTTAAATTGATTCCATAAAACTGCTTATCCCTATATCTTATAGTTTATGCTCTATGTAAATTAAATTGAAACCGGAAGTTATAGGTGATTTCTACACTTCCTTTTTAGTAGGGTGTTACGTACGTAAATGAAAGTTACTCCTGGAACGCTTTATAGATTGCCGAAAACTGCTTCTTACTATGTATTAGCGTTTTCGCTCTATAGTGATCAACGTTGAAACAGGAAATGGCTCAATTCTTTTAGTTTCAGAATTTACTAGCTTGTTAAATGTGAAGAGGGTTATCCTTGAAAAGTTTAATTGATTGACAAAAACATCTTCTCGTTATCTATTATCGTTTTTGCTCTATAGTAGGCCTAATGAGTGTTAAAATCGGAAATGGCTCATTCCTACCATTTCCAGTTCTACTAGAATGTTAAGAATAAGAATAGAAATTCCCTCGAAACGTAAAATCGATTGCTCAGAACCACTTTTTGCTATCCATTATCGTTTTTGTTTTTTATTGATCAACTTTAAAACCTAAAAAAATCATTTCTACCATTTTGTTTGTCGAATCACCTCTATTAATGAACTCTCTCGAGAAAATCACACTATCTACCTATTGAAAATAATAATAATAATAATAATAATAATAATAATAATAATAATAATAATAATAATAATAATAATAATAATAGAAAATTCGCATCCTTTCAAATGTTATCTTTCGAAGTAACGGACTATGTATGTGCGTACGTACTAACATTACGATATTACAAGTTCCACTACGTGATCCTAATAATAATAAAATCTTTAAGAGGATCATGTTATATTTCGTGTAGTGGTTTGGGAACCAGAAGCTCTAGTATATTTATTTCACTTCCGATTTAAGTAAAGGGATCACTGCCGACATGGAATATGCTCTTGGAGCACTTAATGGATTACCAAAAAAAGCCTTCTCGCTATCCATTCTATAACGCTCAATGTTATAACCGGAAGCGGTTGATTTCTATCACTTCAAGTTTTAGTAGAAAGATTAGAGTCGAGATAGAACATATTCTTAGAACTTAATTGATTACAGAAAACAGCTTATCGCTAATTAGTTTCTAATCTATAGCAACGAACACTAAAATCAGAAGTAGTTGGGTTTTTCTACTTTCGGTTCGATTAGAAGTTTAATAGAGATTATACCTGTTCCTACAACGCTAAATTAGTTCCCAAAAAAAGTTTCTATAAGTTATAGTTTTTGCACTATATAGATTAAATTGAAACCGGAAGTTATAGGTAATTTCTGCCACATCTTTTTTACTAAGGTGTTAATTATGAAGAAGAAAGTTATTCTTGAAACTATTTATCGACTGCAGAACACTACCTCTTACTATCTATTACCCTTTTCTCTCTATAGTGATCAACGTTAAAACCGGAAATGGTTCATTTGTACCAGTTCATGTTTTACTAGAGTGCTAAGGGTACGTAGATTAACCTTGAAACGCTTTTTCGATTGTCTATTCTCGATGGCTCATTCGTACCTCTTCCGGTTTTATTAGACTATTAAGAATGAAGATGAGAGTTGGCTATGAAACATGTAATCGATTGCCAAGAATCGCTTTTCCCTATCTATTATCGTTTTTGTTCTATAATGATCAACATTAAAACCGGAAATGACATATTTCTCTATTAAAGAACTCCCTCGAGATAATCATTGTATCTTTCTATTTCAAAAACAATTTAAAAATTCGCATCCGTCCAAATGTCATTGTAAGGAGTAACGAACGGACGTATGTACAAACATTACGATGTTACAAGTTTCACTACGTAATCCTAATAGTAAAAACAGTAAAGATTTACGTAATATTTTCACAATTGATTTGGAAATCAGAAGTTGTAGTATATTTTTTTTCACTTCGTAGTTGAGTAGAGTAATTACTGTCGAGACGGAATACACTCTTGGACACTTAATAAATATTGCATTCTATTCCCTTTTCGCTATATATTCTATAACACTCAATGCTTAAACTGGAGGTGATTGATTTCTGTCACTTCCGGTTTGAGTAGAAAGATTAAAGTCGAATTAGAAAATTCTTGGAACACTTAATTGATTACTGAAAACCGCTTCTCGCTATTTATTACGGTTTCTAATCTATTGTGATCAACACTAAAACCGGAAGTAGTTGGGTTTTGCCACTCCCGGTTTATTTAGAAGTTTAAGAAAGAAAACAATACTTATTCCCACAATGCTAAACTGATTTCCCAAAACAGCTTCTCCCTATCTCCCTATGTAGATTAATTTGAAGTCGGAAATTATAGTTAATTTCTACTGCTTCCGGTTTTACTAGGATGTTAATGATGAAGATGAAAGTTATCCTTCACACGCTTTATCGATTGCCGAAAATTGCTTCTTGCTATCTTTTACTGTTTTTGCTCTATAGTGATCAACAATAAAACCGGAAATGAGTCATTTATACCACTTCTGATTTTACTATAGTGTTAAGAATGAATATGGGAGTTGTCCTTGAAACGTTTAATCGATTGCCGAAAACCGTTTGTCGCTATCTATTACAGTATGTGATCTACAGTGATCAATGTTGAAACCGGAAATGGCTCATTTGCACCACTTTCTGTTGACTAAATAATCTCCGTTAACGAACTTCCTCGAGACAATTACTCTATTTATCTATTTCAAAAAACAGAATTTAAAAATTCGCATTCGTTCAAAAGTTATCGTGCGGAATATTACGGTAAGTTCCACTAAGTGATCGTAATAAATAATTCATACCCCCGACCCCGCCACACACACACACTAACTTATGTACACACGAAAGTATATCTGGTAGTTCCCATATGCCTATGCCCGTAGCTGAAAACAGAAAGAAAGAGAGAGAGAGAGAGAGAGAGAGAATCTTATTGCACCTTTACACAGAACGCGCAATTACTCAGAACATCAATTAAAAAAATAAAAAATAATAGTTTTTAATGAAACTTTCAAAGATTGGTACTACTGCTGCAACATACACATGCAATTCTTCCATAATGATTGATTCGTAAGATGATGTATATGGGTTTCTTAATGACAGTGTAATAAAATGCCTTCAAATGGACCACAAAATAAAAAGTTAAATTTCTCTCTCAAATTTTATAAAATCGAAGTCGATGGTCATTATGGGAACACTCTACAATAACAATATATGCAAACAAATATTAATATACTCCAAGATTTCCACTGGATGCCAGAAAGCTTCGGATCATATTTGATGTCATAAGCATAAGCAGATGTAATATATATATATATATATATATATATATATATATATATATATATATATATATATATATATATATATATATATATATATATATATATATACAGAGAGAGAAAGAGAGAGTGAGAAAGTGAAGTTACTGCTTATTTTAAAAGACAGTAAATTAGATACATTTTTTAGTATGAGTAAATTTACAGCTAAAAATATTTTACATTTTTTTTATCTTTTCACATTGCGGACAATTGTAACGTACAGTTAGAAAAAAATAATATTGTATTTATTTTAAAAAAAAATGATTTGTTAATATTTCCCACAGAAGAGTGACCTACCCTGCAGACCAAATCTGTCAGAGGATGAAGGCAGTTCCCGCCATTCTCGTTGAAACTCAACTGTGGTGAATACCGACGAATTGGAAGAAGGACGAATTGATCTAATGAGGTTAAAATACTTATTTGTTTCGAGTAAAAAGAAGGAAATTGCATTGTAATAATTTCGTTTATTTAGTTTATGTCCGAAAATAGTATCGTTATTTTGCAATTCGTAAAACTTGCTTCTTTTTCCGAGTTTGTCAGTAAGCGAAAGAGCGAGGTAATTTGTTGAGTAGAGTGAATTTTCTGAGTGTAGGAGTTATGGTAAGTGTTAAACTTTATTTATATATGTATTTGCTTGTTTGTTTCTTTTTCTAATTTTATTTCATTAGGTTTGTTTAATGCTCTGTTGTTTTTGTGACTGATTTGTAGACTTGTTTGAATAGAGGAGTGGGTGTGATACTCGTGTTAAGAGATGCAGTTCTTTTTTTCCTTTCTGTCTGTTGAGATTCAAGAGCTCTGTAAGTGGTAATCTGTTAGTTAAAGGACGTATTCCTGGTATTAATCAATTTAGTGTTAGATTCTAATTGATTTGTTTGAAGTCCATCTTTTGTGTATCCCGATTACTTCGCAACGTATATTGAAGTTTCAACACTTGGAAAAGAAAATTATCGTTACTTGGTTGAATAAAGGTATGTGTATATAGAAGCGATATAATAAATGTGTTGTTCAATTAGAGTTAAAAGGAAATACTGATTTTACTTTTTAAATAAAGTTCAATACTTTCATTCTAAAGTATTAACGATCTGCACTAGGGTCGGCCTTTAGCCTCTTTCGCCGTTTCAGATTCCTGGCTGTATTCCTATTTTTGAGGTGTGGGGTTAGATCAACCTTTCTAAGGAGTGGGAGTACCACTCGCGTTAGATTGGGGGAGCGAGGATACAATATGAAGATTTTTTTCTGTATTACTTCAATAAATCGTGACATTGCGAGTGAACGTTTGGCCTTCATTAACTCTCAGAAATAAATTTGAACATTACTAACAGGCCAAACCCTAGTAGCAAAATCGGTTGGCCCAACGTTGGGAAAGTGGTAACGATGCGACAAACAATGGTCGTCCAAGGTCAGGTTTGGCCGCTTTGGCAACCATTTCCACCACAACCAAACGAAGGTTGGAACTTAGTTTACACAACCAATCCTATTTTCCAATATTGGGCAATGCAACCCCCAAGAACATTGACAATGTTCGGCCTCCCTTCATCCAACCAAATAACACAAGTCTCCCTACGAATGCCCAGCCAAATTCAAATGCTGACGTTTACCTCACCAAATCTAACATTTTTCATCACGTTCCCCAACGTGTCCTCGCGGCAGGTTGTGTACGGTGGCCATGCTTTCGGTATGGTTATTTCATAGCTTCAGTGCAATTAACCTTTTGTCACTCGCGCCAAATTTAGTAACATAACTACTCGCGCGTTTGCTTTTTTCCAACATTCACATTTTGAGATGCAAACATTTTGAGATATTTAGTAACATTTATTTGAAGTAATGCATGCAATTGGTGAGTAAATTACTTAGAACATTTCGAATTGCTGCTATAGTGCTGTCAACATGTCTTGATTCGTGGCAGAAATGCGAACTAAAGCTCAAACCATCGACACTCCCACGCGTTGAGCTAATAAGGGTTCAGCTGTTCCTAAACGAGAGAGCCTTGGCGAAAGGGAGTGGATTCCTTCAGTTGATAGCCATTAACTTCGCTCTTCAAGTTGCTGTTCAGTTGCAGTGCGTTCTTAGTCGAAATTTGTTCGTAATTTGTCCAAATACTTGTTAGTACATTTTACAATTTCATCAATCACGGCTATATCGATAAATTTAAAAAAAAAAAACATCAATTTTTTCTCAGTGATACCCTTAGCAGTAAGTTTCGGTCGTAGCATCTTTTTCACAATGTTTTTACACATTGTCTTTGCCAATGCTGCCAGTTGCTTCTTCCATTTTGTATTTTTGTCTTTCCCAATGAAACAATCTTCACTATTTTCACTGTAACTGTAACTCTCATCCGTATTGTTTGCATTTGAGTCTGCATCTACAGTGTACTTATCTACTTCAGTATCATGATCAATATCATTTTCATTCACATTTCTCATTACGTAAGTCCGCATCACTTTCAGCAGCCACTAATTTTCGATAGTTAACATCAGACTCATCATTAATATTGTCAAGCCACTTCTGTATCTAATTTGCATTCAACAAGCGAGACATTCGTTAGAAAAATAAAACTTCTCTCATAATCAGTAATTATCACTTTAACGATCGCGTGTTGGAAAATTTCAAACTCCATAAAAATATATGGTTGCTACTTTTATCACTACTCACGCGTTTGAAAAAAACAACACAGGCGAAACTATTTCCTCAACCTGCACTGGAAGCTACTATAATTGCAGCACGTCAGCGAGCTTTTAGGTGGAAGAGCGGGAGGAACCACTTGAGGAATAACAGTGAGGCTGACTCCGCTTGTGCGACAGTTCGTAAGAAAGACAATAGTTTTTATTCATCTGTTTGCTTTTTTCCAACAGTGCGAGTGACAAAAGGTTAAATATTCGATTAATTTATTTACATTTCGAACGTACAGAAAAAGAAAAACTGGAAACAGGAGTGTACGGAATTCGAACCTCAGGTGATGAGTTGACAAATCGGTATGCTTCCAACCTTTTTTACTACTTATTAGTAGGATTTTACTTAATTTTATTTCCCTTACTTGTTTTCCCAATAACTAAGAGCGACAAGGACACTAACAGCAATATTGAGCACAATTAAAATTCCAAGTTTTCGGACGGGAATCAAACCTGGGACACTATACACCGAAGACGCACGTGCTATCAGGGTACAATCACATACTTTGCAAGTGTTGGATATTGGCTTTGCGTTGTGAATCTTCTTTCCAAAAGAGTTCACTGGAGAGTATGTGTAGGAAAATGATTCAACACACACAACACGAACACCTCTTTTGTTTTCGTAATTGGAACACAACAAAACGGCGGTGAATAACTGCTCATGAGCAAAGATGCACTCTACCAGCATCAAGTATAATGGAGTTAGAAATCATTAGCCAAAGATAAAACAAAGTGGTTGGCTGCTGGGAAATGTGGTTTTCTAAGAAAGGTTCCCCAACATTTAGACAACATTAAAGTAACGTATTTCTTGGTTTGGGAAAACAGTAAATTCATATATCGTTTTGGGAACGTCGGGAAAATAGTTGGTTGGCCAACGTAAGTCAACGTAAGCTTTCCGCTATAGGCTTGCACCGACTTTCACCAACCATTTTGATCACATCCAACTCAATTCCAAAAGGTGGGCCAACCAAACTTCTTGCTAGGGAACTAGCTTTAGCACCAACAGCAATAATGTCGAACTTAATATTCACATCAATATTAGTACTGACCATATAACTAATCTACAAGAATTACATAAATATCGAATAAGTAAATCTATTCAGCTACTTGAAATTCAAATAGTATTGGATATTTCCACTTGCTGCCCCCTGCCGATTGTCCTGCCTGCTGCTATGTCATTTTGTCTCCTAATAAAAAATGCGACATATATTTCATGTCATTGTTAATAATTGACTGGAACATTTTATACTGCGTAGCGCTCGGTATTTGTTTTTCTGCTTTTGCAATATTAGTAATAAGGACCTTTTTGAGAAAAATGTTTCATACTCCTACAGAATAGTTTTATTTACCTCTAAGTAATTCTTGTTTCGCATTATTCTTTACAATAAGTTGATAATGTATGGTGCGCAGCAAGACTTCATCAGATTATAATTATTTCCAAATGTATTAATAATTCTCACAATTTATCAGATGGACCCAGAGATACAAACGTGTCGCAAAAGTAATGACAAATTTATTTCGTATAGCTGGATCCATCTGATGAAAACAAGAACAATAAAATTTGGCAAAAATACCATTCCACCCCTACCACATGCATCAATTTACGACTAAGTAATATGAATATTTATTTTTATTTATCTGATGCCCCTCATTTTATATGTTATGTATCCATTTTTCAGATTATTTTCGAATATAAATTATGTGATAAAAAGTATGGAGAAAAATGAACTCTTTTCCCTCACTACATGCGCTACTGCTTCGCCAAGTTCAGATATGTTTGTTTCAATTACTGAATGAAGTTTCAAATAAAATCCGTGGAAAACGTACTCTAAACTATTCTTAAAAATCAAGAAGGAAAGTAAAAAGAGCCGTAAATTATACTCTTCTAGCCCGAACGGAACATCTAAGTCCAAAACAACAGTTGGCTCTCTCGCACGCAACACTCAAAGATTCCGAAAGTTAACAATGAATACATGACTACAAAGCATATTGATAAAAATAAAAAAAATCAAGCACCTAACTTTATTGGATTAAACACCTAACTTTATTGGTCTCTCAAACACTGGAAGTGAAATTTTAACTAAGCTCTTTTGGCTAACTGAAGCAAAATGGCTTTAACGGGAGATGTCTTATTTCTACATTATCCCGCCAGCTATTAGTCGATTTGCAAAATATATTAAATTGTTCCCAAGGAGTCCCGTTGATACACAACGTACGAGTCCTTAACCATAATGATTGTTTTCCGGTGGTACATTAAAGTACCGTTAGTAGATAAAGGATGAAAGGAGATGAAAATGATAACATAATCAATGTGAAATTGAAATAAACAAGTGAAAATGATAACAAATTCTGTCGTAAAATGAATATATAAGAAAGAATAGCAAATTAAAATAAATAAGAACAGAAAAAGGCGGATCAAAAAACTATTTAGGGACAGGAGATAGAATAATCACAAATTTAAATAAAAATGAATAAGATCGACTCTACATCAGATAATTAAGCTAGGCAGATTAAAAATCGAACAATAATGTGCCCACTTCAGAGCATAGAAAAACGTTATGATTTGTGAAACACACAACATTAGCTCCGTATTCCAAGATGGTTCTAAGAGGAATCCTCTCATGTTGTTATTTCCGAGCGAATAGTATGTCCTTATGGTGGAACCTTCATACTTCTGTACATCGTCAATCCGTTTTGTACAATTCATGGCTCAGTATTCCAGCTCTAGGAGAAAACTCATGCTTCTCAAACATTTTTTAAAGTCTCCGCCATTTACTAGTTACTCCAGGACTAATTGCAATCGGTCGTCAAAACGGATGTAAGTTGATTTTCTACACGTCTCTGGATTACAATGTAAGCACTGTCTATTAAAAGGAATGAAAACTAGGTGTAGCATCTGTTTTAAGTACAGTCATTTCAAGATATGCAGTTTATTCTACGGTATAACTTATTTTGCCAATCCTCCACTGGGCTGTTCTGTGTTTAGCAAACATTGCAGTTCCATATTTCTCTCATTATGTTTGGATTGTGTAGTCGTTGCTCAATGACATAATCGTTGAACTCTTCGGTTTTCTGGCCCCATTAACATGACGATGAGCTAAATTTCATCATTCTTGCTTGCTAATAATGGTAATGCACTACACATACATACAGATGACAATTATTATGGTTTTATTATGGATTTATTATTTGTCGAGTCCTATACTCTTAATGTTCCGGCAGATGCTCTGGTTGAAATGGTAACGGTAGCCGAAAATCTGTGAATTAAAATCAACTTTCAGCACTTGAGGTCACTCGGAGTAGACAAAATTATAAGAAATGTAAACAGGTACTTATATGCTCGCTCTGTTTATGCAAGTGTGGTCAACTTAACTAAATGTGGAATATTTGCAATATGTTATCTGTTTCAGGTACGGTTTTACAACCCATTTCTCCACACGGTTGATAACGTTATTAGTCAGTGTAACTTTAAAAACAGTATGCTCTGAATAACGTTTCTCTCAATAACGTTACTCAGTGGGACATTCTACATTTTGGTGCTGTAGTTACGGTCAAAACGGGAGTCAAAATACCAACACATCTTACCTATTAAAGATTGTTAAGATAAGACTGGTTACAACGAATACCTCGAACCCAAGGTATTTTGTTCCTTGTTTTTAGCAATATGAAGCTTATTGAAATTCTCCGGAACATTTTTGTGTAAGAAGACATATTTTCATTGTGGCAAGTACAATTCCTATGCCTTCCTTTTCTTTTTCGGTTACATTTTATACCTGAGTTTCTTCCTCTTCGATACAGATGGTCATTGGGTTTACGCCTGAATAATATTATGGATACCCAAGGGGACAGGGGGACTAAGATGGGCTTAAGAGGAATCTCAAATATACTAGTAAATAAAATGTATAGGCACATGTCCTATTACTTTGAGAATAGAATTATTTTGATTGTTCTGTACGAGGCCTGTCTAAAAAGTATCCGACCTTAATTTTTTCCACGCAAAGTAGTGATTCTCAGGCGGCGCCACCGTGCACGGTGGAAGGAGGAACCTTAATGCGCATGCTTGAATTTTTTCACCGCGTTCGCGTGTGCCAGTCGTGAGCTGGTGGTCGCGAAGTGAGGTGCTGTTGGTAGTGTTCGTCGGATTTAGTGTTTCTCGCAAGATGACTGAACGAATTGAGCAAAGATACTGCATCAAATTCTGTCAAAGGCTGGGTGATTCTCAAAGCCAAACAATTCGTAAGATTCAGCAGGTGTTTGGAGAAGATGCGATGGGTGTAACACAAATTAAACAATGGTTCAACCGATTCAAAGATGGCCGCACATCAGTCGAGAGTGAGCAGCGTAGCGGCAGGCCCCAAACTGCTCGGAATGCAGCTGTTGTTGAGCGGGTGCGAAATTTGGTGATGGCAGATCGCCGTTTGACAGTGCGGGAGATTGCAGAAGATGTTGGAGTGAGTAAAGATTCTGCACATGCAATTTTGCGTGACGATTTGAACATGAAACGAGTGGCTGCTAAATTTGTACCCAAGTTGTTGTCTCAGGAACAAAAAGACACCCGTTTTGACGTTGCACAGGACCTTCTGGACACCACCAACACTGATCCTGGGTATCTGAATACCGTGATAACTGGAGATGAGTCATGGGTGTACGGGTACGACCCAGAAACAAAACAACAATCGTCTCAATGGAAGCATCCCGATTCTCCAAGGCCGAAGAAAGCGCGGCAGGTGCGAAGCAAAATCAAGGTGTTGCTGACTGTTTTCTTCGATGCCCGTGGAATTGTGCATCACGAGTACGCACCGGAAGGACAAACAGTGACAAAGGAGTACTATCAAGATGTTCTCAGGCGACTCCGTGACGCAGTCCGGCGCAAAAGACCAGACATGTGGACAGCGAAGAACTGGCACGTCCATCACGTCCATCATGACAACGCCCCAGCACATTCATCCCAATTGATCCACACGTTCTTAGCCAAACATGGAATTACAACCGTTCGCCAACCTCCCTACTCTCCAGACCTGGCTCCTTGTGACTTCTGGTTGTTTCCAAAATTGATGACGCCTCTGAAGGGATCCCGTTTTGAGAGTAGAAAAGACATAATGAGGAACACGACGACGGAGCTGAACAACATTCCAAAAGAAGACTTCCAGCGGTGTTTCCAGCAGTGGAAGGATCGGTGGGCTAAGTGTGTGGAAGCACAAGGGGCCTACTTTGAAGGGGATTAGGGTCCCAAATCTGTCTGGTATTCGCAACTATTTTTCTGGCCAAAGGTCGGATACTTTTTAGACAGCCCTCGTATTTAGTAAACAAAAGTTAAATCATACAGTGAAATTTCTAATTCACGCTTTTTGGTAACAGTGACAATGACAATGCCACTTTTTGGTAACTGATGACAATGCCGGTAATCACCAGACATGTTCATTTTACAACAGGCTTGCAGTGACTAATGTTTTTGAGACTCGAGCTTACTTCCCATCAAGGATCGAATTCGGGACAATATGCAGCAAAGCAACACGCACAGAAGCCAGTACAGAAAGGAGTGGGTACTTCGTTTGCTTGTTAGTTTCCTTGCTAGCAATTTAGTTTATCTTCAGATATTTTCGACAAACGTATATCATATTTGATCTGCAGCTTAATGTGAGATGAGAGTGAATATATGTCTACAGAAAATCGACTCATATCATTGCCACGAGATAAATGAAACTTGATAACTCGTGAAACAAAGGATCAACAACAATCAAATTTTTAACATAGGTGAGGTTCGGGCCTGATATGATTTTTATAATTTCAATTTCACGGGAGAACTTGGGGAGGGGAATGGGAGAGGTAGATATATAGAACTAAATAAAACGTGAGCCAGCAAACCAATCTCGATCAAATTTTCAACGTAGATGAAGTTCGAATCTGAGATGGTTTCTGTCATATCACTTTGACGGTGTAACTTAAGAGATGAGGAGGGGGTGCAACATTTAATAAAGAACGAAAAATTACCAGTATAAGTATCGAATCTATAATTTTTGGAGTCGCTCAGATAAACAGTAACATATGTGATGTTTTTAAAGTCCAAATTCGAATTCTCAACTTGAAGGAGAATGATACATATAAAAATGATAGAATTAACCAATATCAGTCTCGAATTAATAGTTTTCCGACTGGCTGAGTTCAACAATGACACTACAGATACCGTGTCCCACAATATAGGGTAGGGGAGGGGATATATAAAACACATCGAAAATGACATATATCAAAAAGCGCTTTAGTAATCCTAAACAGTTACTGAGTAAAAGAACAGATTACTATTTTTTCTCAATTTAACCCAACGAAGAGGATAAGTATGTTTAAAATAATAATAATATTAATATTATTAATATTAATAATAATAATAATAATAATAATAATATATTACTATACCTGAATGTGAACATTTGTTATTATTATTATTACTAACTATTTTAATGAATAATGAAATAATTATGTTTATCCACACAAGACACAAGCCATAAAATTATGTATATATTATAAGATAGACAGTGACCTCCTATCATCGAAACAAATGTATTTGTTGATATTAAGAATAATGTAAGATGTGTGTTATAACTCTTAGTTCTATGACTAAGTGCTGTATTTTTGCTTTCTGGCTGTTCATGGCACTAAAATAAATAAATAAATTTATTATTATTATTATTATTATTATTATTATTTTATTAATATTATTATTTTATTAATATTATTATTCACATACTTTTGAACTTGCACAACGAAATTACTGTAAAATATGTTCCATTTCTGAAATTTCTCCTGAGTTCTACCTTTTTCCTTTATTAGTGGACACTAATTTTATATCTAGGCCTTCGAATAATATAATTTGGTGGTGTACTTTGGTTCGTTCCAAGGATCATGGCTAAAGTAAATAATATTTGGTTTGTAATTTCAGATGGCATGAAAGTGTATGGGCCTTATGAATAATACAGCTATCAAACCTAGGTTCAAATCCTGTTCACGCCAAAGTTAAACTTTTTACAAAGTGATTTTGAAGAATCGACTTATCATACTGAACAAGCAATACATAAGAATGTGGAAGCAAACATCTGTATTTTGATAGAGACGATTTACGAATGCTGGTTGGAAAAGGTCAAGGGAATTACCAGGACATTCCAATGACATCACTGATTTGCAATATACACTTGTCGTGTTATCATTCTCAGCAAGAAACACTACATCATTTGTTAAACAAAGTTTGGCCAAAGCAATCGGTGGTATAGTGGTAACGTGCCAGACTTCCAAATGGAAATTCTAGGTGCTATTCCACATCAGGTAGTATGATATTTTCGCAAAATATAATGGATGCAGAGATTTATCTTCCGATGGAGAACTTACAAGAAGTCATTGGCGATCACTCGAATGACCAGTGTGTGCATTCTTTATCATACACTGTAATGGTAAGTATGTTTCATATTTATATTCGTCTCCGTCTCTCTCTGTCTTGATGTTTAATTATCCTGTCTTTGCATTTTTCACTTCTCCCTCTCTCTCCCTCTCTCACACACGCACTTTATGTTCCAAAATTAAAACGGAGCAAAAGCCCGATATACGTGGTCTGCAGAATCTAGTTAACTGTTAACTTCGATGTCGTGTTTTTCGTGCTCTCGGGATAACATCTCCAGTCCTGGCCGTCTCTGACAGAAATACTGTATAAACGCAAGGGAATAAGTCAAATCTCTTTTTTATCCTCTGGGTTACCGAGTCTCAGTCGAATTACCGGGTCTCTACGGATCTGAATCCTCGACCCAGTGGTGGTCAATAACCTAACCAATATCATCCGACTGGCACGTTGATCCGTTTGAACTCTTAGCATGTTCATTCTATCTGTTCAAATTACGTTATATCCTGAGGAGATTAAATGAATGCTGGATGTTCGGGACAGATAAATCTTCGGAAAGTCTAGAAAATGGTACCTCTTTGGTTATTTGAAAACAAAATTTTATTTATACTAGTTCGACACAAGATTTGTTCCCATGCTATAATTCAATGTTTTTTTACGTTAAAATTTCAAACATGCTACATCTATGAGGAACATAACTTTTCCTTTCCAACATTAGTAACTTTTCGTTAAGAGGCCCTATCACTGCGAAATTAAAATACCGCTTATTTTACAGCAATTGCGTCATATGTTCCAATAGATTAAAGATAATCGAAAAGTAGAACAAGACCTCCCTAGACAATATTATTTTACGTGAGATACCGTTATTACGACTCATTTGTCTGCATTCGATTTACAACTATTTAGAAAATCGGCATTTATTTTCGCGTTTCTGAATAACTGCAAACGGAAAGCTACTAGGTGACTCGTGAAAGCTACTAGGTGAGTATTGGGTATTTGTGATAGAAATTTAACAGTAAAATAGAATTCCTCAATTTTCTCTGTCTTTCTTTCTCCTTTCTTTTCCTTTCGTTTCGTTTCTTTTTTGTTTTTTTTTTGTTCAGTTTGCATTACTAGTATGAAATGGAGGATATTACCAATGCTATCTACTGGGTTTATGAGAATGTATTTTGGAACAGTACCTCAAATGAACACTACCGAATTTGCAATCGAACCACGCGGAAACAAAGCAAATGTGTTAAACTTCTGATATTATCCCAGATGTGTCTCGGAAATCTACAGTACTACTTGGAACTGAGTATGCTATCCATTATGAAAGTAACATAATAAATGTTTGAACCATCCTCTATATATATTCGAATAATTATGAAAATGTAAAAACAAACGTTATTTCTACATTACTGTTGGATTTCTGGAAACGGAACTATATAAAGGAACTTTTAACGTAGGTTATTTTATTACTACGTTTGAATTCCACAGTTTTATCTGTTTTCTCTTTTCTTTTTCCTCTTCTCTCCTCTCTCTCTATCTCTGTCTCTATCTCTCTCTGCCTCATTTATGAATTTCTTTGTAATTGACATCCATTGGTTTTAATTTTTCTTGCCTGTGTTTAAGTTTCTCACTATATCAACTTATGATCCTTGTTTCTTCCGGGTTTTGTTATTTGATTTTATCAAAACTAATACATATGAATTTTTAAATAAGAATTGCGCTCATATTGTTAGCTAATTTTAGTATAGGAGAGAAGAAAGAAAGAGAGAGTGGGGTTGTTTTTACCTGACACGATTATGTAATAAGAAAGTATGTATTGTGTGGCCTAACTGCACGGCGTTAGCTGCCGCAGTTTTTTTGATGCGGAGTGTACAAAGAATAAATGTGAGCATATATGGCAGCAGATTTCATCCTACTTATTTTGCGAAACAATGCGGAACTGTTACAGACAGTAGAACATGAACTTAAAGGTTAACTTCCAGTATAAGCTTTATCTGAATTGTGTGTTTTAACTTTAAATATTTTTTCTGTGTTTTTATATAAAAAGGTAGAAATTTCAGGTACTCGTAGTTAATATAACACTTATTGGATATTGGTATGAATCAACACGACGTTACTTCTCTTCTTACCAGCTGAGACGTACAGACACTTCAAAACAGCTGTCTTTTAAACATACTTTGATATCCAGTGTTCCTCTTTCCTCCTTTCTCGGCGAGAAAGAGTCGATGTAACGTAGACGGGCCTAAGCTAGGACAACGCCTACGGTTCTACCTCTCTGTTTCGTTGTGTTTAGCCACCTAAGCACTTATCCGAACGGGGTGCTTTTTACCTTTTCCCTTTATGAGATCGGCTGTGCACAAGATCGTGAGGGTTGGTATTCCCCGAGGGCAATCGCAACTAGACAAGGGGAATGGTTCCAAATCTCCGCGAGTAGACTCTGCAGCTCCAACTCCTGAAAATTCACCTAAACGCCCTCGCAACCAAAGTGCACTTCATCATTCAGACAATGACATTGATCGTTCACGATCACCCCTACCATCTACATGGGCTAAGCACTACTCATGGATATTGGTGCTATGGATGTTGTCCTTCTGGTAATACCGATCCTTCTATCTCATATCCTTGCACTGCTGCCTCTGGTAGAGACACTAGACACTCAGTCGTATAACACCTGATTCAAAAACGAAAATAACATTTTTCTCCAAATAGTCACATATCTACCAAGGACTAATATCCAGGAAATTACAAGACCAAAAAACGGGTGATCATAAAGTCTCCCGATCCCCAGTATGGCACTACTTCGAGCAGCAAATCTCCCTACGATATATTCGTCCTAAATTCAAAGCTCCAATCGTTGTCTACTGGTACCGAAAAGTTGCAACCGCCACATGCCTAGCACCAATCCTCTCAGTTTTATTTCGAGGTGTTCCGACAGAATACACGAGAGAAGAAATAGAAGCAGAGTAACGTCTTGAGGAATAA
The DNA here is from genome assembly GCF_964235325.1 of Thermobia domestica. NCBI lineage: Eukaryota > Metazoa > Arthropoda > Insecta > Zygentoma > Lepismatidae > Thermobia > Thermobia domestica. The sequence continues at coordinate 192,835,570 of NC_137457.1, forward strand.
TCGTTTAAGAAGTGCCTCCGTATTAAAACAATTACGGACCAACCTATATGATTCGTCTTCTGGCAGTTTCTAAGGACATGATTGGCGATCTGTTACAGCATGGTGCATACATCTGTTGTCGGCGAAATAGAGTGGAACCATCTCGTTCACCCCTTGCTCTGCCCAACATTTGTGAACGGGTTGCCTAAAACCAGCACCCTACATCTCACTGCTCAAATACTCGAAAATGTGGCAATTGTCCTGGACCACTTTCACATATTCATGCAGAAATCATAACCAAGCCCCACGCTGCCCTACCTGTTCTGATGATCATCTCATATATAGTTACAAGTACCGCGCCATACCAGCACCATAACCTGAAAAAGCAGAGCTTACAGTTCAAATTCGTACAATAGATTCCTCAAAGCTTCCGGACAATTCTTTACGTACAACTCTTACGGAGGAAGATCCTCTACGCTTCAGAACAGTTGTTCTTCAAAATATTCACCACTTTTTGCGCACTTGCATATTGTCATGAGTTACATCTGCTGCAAAATATCTTTTCAATCTTCAACTCCATGCCACATGTTCTGGAAACAGAGTCACCACTTCCATATCTCACCACTTGGAACCTCTGTCTAATATGGATTTTATCTACTACATTACGGCATGTAATTTTTCTTCTTACACATCCGCTCAATCAACAGCCACAAGTTTGTGCTTGAGCTCCATGATGAAAAGGTTCATGCTTTTGCTCTAAGTGAAATTTTTCTTACACCATTCCATCAAGTGAAACTCACCGTATATATGTTTACTGGGTTTGACTGTCCACGCCATAAAATTCGGGCACATGGCGGCATTGCTATCGGTACTTACAATCATCTGCCAATTCGGACACATGTGCTTCCTCCTCACATGCATCTCCCTGAACATGACGTTGTTACAATTTAATTACCCAATAGAACTATCACATTTTGCACTATTAATGTACGACCAAATCAAGGAACACCAAACAACGTTTTTCAATATATTGACAACAAATTTCGTCACTACCTGATCATGGCTGCCATCAACCTCCATACTTGATCGTTGAGCGAAAATCATTCATGAATCTACTGCAGCAGAAATCTTAGAACTTCCTTTTGCAACACGCCCAATTAGTCAAATATCACCAGATATCGTCATAGCATCTTCTAGCCTTACTATATAAACGAATTCTGCCTAATTGTGGAAGCAATCATGCACCGATTTTTCTCGATCTTCCTTGTGCGACACCACCAGAAATTTCTCGAAAGAGCATTCACTATTATGAATATGAGAGAGCTAATTGGCAATCATACTAATACGACGTCAAGCACACCCTCAGAGGAGTTCCTCCATCCAATACGAACACACCTCTACGTAGAGGATAATCGTTCAGATATCGTTAGACAAGCAGCGCAGGTATATTACTCTAAAAAGTATATTACTCAATAAATTGCCAGTACCATCTTAATATCATCTCATTATTACTGCATCTCGACAAGTGTTTCGAGACTAATCAGAAAGATCTGCGTCAGCATCTTCGCTGGAACAGAATGGTGTGATAGCATCCTACAAACGGTGACGCTGAGCCAATACGTGCTACAGACTTGCAGAAACACCCAAATTTTCCGTATATTGGCAAACATTCCATTAACTTACAGGCACTAAGGCTCGCTTTACTTACCCCCATTGTCGAACATGGTCATGCCTTTCAAACAGATCTCGAGAAAGCATATTTTCAGCGTATATTTACGCCCAGGGTTGAAAAAAACATTTTTTTATTTAAAAAACAAAAAAACGTTTTTAATGTTTAAAACAACGTATTTTGTTTTAACCAAAAATGTTTAAAATTTTTATTTTGTTTAAAACAATAATTTAAATACGCATATATATTACATTTTTACACTCTTAGGTATTGCTTGCCATCTATAATCAACTGCTAGATCAAATTTGGTGAACTTCCCTAATCTCGATCCGACCAAATGTTCAATTCCGCAGAAAGAAATCGGGATTTTCCCGATCTCCGTCCACCGATTATGTAGTTTAGTTTCTTTGTGTTCGGCTGGTCGTCTGCATTCTTAATCTTTAAACGCCCATTAACGCAACTGATGTGTCAGGGCTTTAAACCTCAATGGCTCAGTCTTAAACCTCAAATTAAGGCTGGAAGATGGTTTTGGTACCAATTTATTCCTGAAAGATGCAGCTTTCGTAGTGTGCATTTTATGTATATGGGAGGAGGGTAAATATCGTGCTTTTCAACAGTTTTTGGGGGGTCATTCCCCCTCTTGGGGGATAAATTCATGAAAATTGTTACGTGAAACAATGATTTAGGCCACTACATGGTAATATCATGTATTTGTACTTCTTCCTTATATGGGGAGGAGGGAGGAGGGGAAGTTTGCCATTTATTGTAGTTTAAGTTTTTTGACAACAAACATTTATGATTACATTTATTTTTACAAGAAACATCAATAGCTCAGCCTCTAATTAAGCTAGAAAGATTATTTGGTACCAAAGATGAAGCTCTCCGTCAGTTGCATTTTATATATATAGGTGGTACGTATATACGGCCGAGAAAGGAAGGATAAAGTTCGTTTCTTAATTTTTCATAAATTTTTTTTTATCAGGTTTTGGCGGGTATTCCTCCCCCCTTTGTGGTACATCCATAAAAATTGGTATGTGAAGCAATGAGGTAGTCCCCTACATGATAGTAACCTGTATGTTTACTTGTTGTTTATAGAGGAAGAGGGTGGTCAAATTTGGTTAATTTACATCTATTTTCGGGACGGTCCCATATAACACAAGATATATTTCGCTGAAGTGGTCTAGAAGCATAATTCTTGTTCGTATACATGTGTGCAGCAAAAAAGATTTGCATATGGACGTGGTGCTAGTGGGGGAGGGGAGAGAATGTCTATTCAATGTATGTTTTCTGCGCATTTTTTTGAAAATATTTCCAACATAAAACGAATTCATTACGCAGTGGCAGATGGCTACCATTTCTTATATTATTGTGACAAGTATATGGCCTACATATTCATCATTTTCAGCGTAGGGTGGCTGCAAGGGTTGTGAGGGCCCCACAAAGTAAATATTTTCATATTTTTAATGATTTTTATGTCTATTCTTTTTCTACGAATATGGCGGAAATTTCACGAATGTTACCTCATTGGAATTTGTGCTCTATACGCTTTCCAATGGTGTATAACTCATGACTCTGTGGTAATTAGGAAGATCATCAGAGCCCCGAACGTGAGAGTCTACCATTTTGTTAAAATCCCTGGCGGGCGTCTAGAGTTAATTTTGTTGTAATGCCGTAGACATTCATCATTATTAGCTACCCATGTTGCAGATAGAGATGTATCTTGAAACCTGTTTAGCTAAAATATGACATTTGCTCCTTTTGGGCTAGTCACTGCTCTTTTCTATGAGTCGTATTGTATTTGTCAGAGCATTTCTTTTAGCTTATGATGTAAGAACTCTTCATTATTATGGAAATGATAGTGATCAAAAAATACCCAAGTTTCGAATTTGTGAATTTGGATCTTAAAATAGTGTATAGTGTGTTTAACCTCCGTTATTCTTGGAAATTAAGAAATGTTGAAATACTTCATTTCAATTTCTGTTGGTTTAGTTATACGCACATTGATGTGCAGAATTTCGTTCAGTAATTGCTCTTATAATAAGAATATAACACTGCTTGTAATTTACTCCATGCACAAATCCTGCGGAGGATGGGTTGTTTGTTAGAAAATTAAATAAACTTACTCAATCTCATATTTTAGTTGTTTTAAAGATGTTCAACCACCATCGAAAAAAACACGTTTAAAACAATATGTTTAAAACGTTTAAAACAAACTGAATAAAACAACAGCTGTCGTTTTATACATGTTTTAAACACTTGTTTTAAACAATTTGTTTTAAACATATCAACCCTGTTTACGCCTCCTCATCTTCATTATGTCACTCAGCTTTACCGACATATCAAACGCCTAACAGATCTAACACGTCAGCCACTACGCCTTAGTTCGATCATATCATTGATAACGCACAGTCTCGCACTCAGCCAATCATTTCTTAAGACAGTGTCACTGTACTCCACTATAAACGAAATCCTACACCTGGTTTCGAGAAAATCAAATATCGCCTCATCAAAGCTACATCTCCTTTCTTCCATACTTTCCTTGCTTCCCTTTATAATTTTATTTTTCATAACGGCTTTTACCTACCTCAATGGAAAGTATCTAAAATACTCTTGTCTTCTATGCCCAATAAACCCCCTCAGGCTCTCTCGTCCTATCATCCAATTGAAGTTACTTCTTTATTTAATAAGAGCACGAAAATATTCTTGTTAACTGCCTTCATGCTCATCTCACTACATATAACCTAGTGCCAGTTCAGCAAACCGGCTACAAACTACCATCAGCCCCTTCGATCAACTCCTTCTGCTTACCACTACCACTCACGCCTCTTACTCTTTGACTTGGAAAAGTCTTTCAATAAGGTATGGCATATTGGGTTTATGTGTAAACTTCACAATTTCCAATGTCCTACATGAGGCTCATACTATTATTTCTTACATCTCGGCTAGCATACGTTACTATCAATAGTGCTCTATCATATCCAATCTTTCTAAACTGTGGTATACATCAGGGCTCCGTTCTGTCACCTCTGTTATTCCTTCCGCAGATAGCAGATATGCCACTAAACGAGAAATGGTTCCAGTTTGCTGATGACATAACGTTTCTTCGCTTGGGGATTACCATACAGCATATGAATCGAACGTTACAGCCTGCTACAAATTCATTCCTTGGCTGGTGCACTAGTTGGCACCTCATTGTCAGTTCTGATAAAACAAAAGCAATTGTCTTTCAGTATCCCCAAAGACGCTCACGTATTAGAGGAAAACCTAATCGACTCGATAACCATCGACCGTATTGCAATACCCTCCTCGAAGCAGGTTACTTATCTAGGCGTAGTCTTTGACAGCAAACTTGCCTCGAAACCACACGAGTGGAAACTTCAATTACAAAGTTCACGAAGACTCAACCTTATTCGAAAGTTAGTTGGCGCATTTTGGGGATTGCACTCTAATACCAGTCTCTACGTACAAAGTATTCTTATGCCCTCTTCTCACCTATGGACACACTGCGCGGATATCAGCACCAGACTCCTTCTATCTACGCCTCCAGATTTTCGAAAGGCACGAAACCCACCTTGTGTTTCATAATCGCCTTCCTTACCCTACGGCTCCACTCTACCACCGTATGAACCTTCCTTCTATTTTACAACACATAGAGTTCTTACGCACTAATTACATCACAAAACGCATGATTTCCGATAATCTGTATTTTTGACACTATCCATCCTGACATTGCTCATGGTGTTCCTCCGAAATACATACGTCTTATGACCTTGTAATCTAAAAGTCTCCCTGCCAATGACACCACAAATTTCAATATTACAAATATAACCCTTCTGATTATTCTCACCATGTTTATATACCATTGCACTTCTGATATTCTCCTTACTAACCAGGGCCTCCACTTGTCACTCATTACACACGTAGCTCAAGTACGTCAACGGGATGTCCGAGATTGAGCCCGCAACGGACGACTGGACATCCCGGGATTATCCGACTTTGCTCCCGGGACATGCACAGGATTTCCGCATGAGATACAGATGTCCGTTACTATCCCGGGATACGGGATATTAAACGGGACCACAAAGGGATGTCTATGGGTAAATCGTGAGATAATAATGGGATGTCTATCGACTATTCCATAAAGCACTAGGACGTCCACTGGTCGTTCAAGACAGATAATGCAATGGATAGCGAGATATCCCGGGATTATCCGAATTTGCTCCCGGGACATCCACAATACCTCCGTGGGAAAACGGGATATTCAACGTGACCTCAAAGAAATGTCCACTACTAAACTGTGGGATAACAGTGGGATCTGAATCGACTATGAAGGGATGATATAGGGTCCAACGTGGGATATTGATTAGATAACGTTTTGTCCTATTTAGTTACACATTTGGTCCCACAAATGTACATTGGATGTTGACTGGACGACCAGTATCCATGTATCGACTACAATTGGGATGACTATGGGATTATTAATGGGATGTTCATTGGATAACATTTTGAGGCTTTCCTAAATGTCCGCTGCCACTTATTATTTTATTGAAATTTCTGGAAAGAGGAAAAAATAGAAAACATTTGGGAAGTGTGTCGGATAGTGGTCATGGAACTCAAAGATTTAAACTAAGAATTTCTTTAACTCCTCAGTTGAATTGAGATGTTTGGTTGGTTACAAAATACATCATAGGCTGCGGAATCAAATATCTCAACTTGAAATGACTTATTGAAAACACCTCGTTCACATCATAGATTTCCATTTCAACTGTATGACCCACTTTCCGAAAATTTAATATTTCTTCAGTTTTCCCAAGTTTCTCAAAAATAAAATAAAATAAGTTCGGGAAGCGTTTAGCAGAAGCTGAAAAAGACAGTGTTAAAGAAAAACTCACGCGAAAGTAACATGTAGAAATAGAGTTTTTGAAAAAAAAATCCTTGGCACTTCTAATCCCTGTATGTAAGACATGTTGGTGGTAATCATCTTCACTAGAAAAATACTAATTCCATATTACACGTCAATTCTGTAGGAATGTCTGACACTTACTACCACTGAGACCATTCTCCGTGTACTGTAGATGAAAAGGTCATCCCATAAATTTCCGATTCCAATTTTATTTGCACCGTAAAAACTAGTAATCGATTTAAAAAAAAAACTCTCAAACAACCTTGTACCTTTTAGAAGCATATATTACCCTTAGGATAGAACAGTAGTAAACTCAGGGGATGGGGGAATATAATAAAAGTAGTTTAGAACAGTTGCATACTATGACAATGGGACTTACAACTTAGCCAGGATAACTTAGAAAACTCTTCTCCTGACTTCCTGCTTTAACGAATATGTTTTCCACCTGACTTTTTTTAAAAACCAGATAAAACTTCATGAGCATGTTTACACAGGTGAGACGCTTCAATCAAGTATATTCATTTGCATATAAGCATCAACTTTAAAAAGGTCCAAGTTCGGTGTTTAATTTTAAATTATAAATCTCAAATTGAAAATTTTAAAAAAATAAGGCTTGATGTATTACGGGAATGGACAATGTTACACGAAGTTCGATCGTTGTACTGCATCTACTACAAATGTTAGTAAGGAACACGTATAAATAAAGAGTTTTGGTCAGAAATAACTAGTATACAACAGAAATATATCTTGGTAGATTATAGTATTAACAACAATAATATAATCTGGGTTCAACTACAACATTATCGCAATGCACAAAAGATTTGCCATTGAGAAAAAGTTTGCAATCTTTTTTAACTGTATTTTCTCGAATATTTATAACAAGTACAGAAGAATGATATGAAAGATAAGGAAGTTCTAAAATGTACATAAAAGGAAAAATATTAAATGTGCTCATAAAATGTGAATGTGTTGTACTTTATTTTATCACTATCAAGTAACGGAAGGCGTTATTTATGGATATGGTTAATCCTGCAATATGCGCGGGGATATTTTTGACGTCGATAGTCGCGCGGGCTACCACTGTAACCATTTGTTTTTATTTTATTGTATTGCATATTTTTGTTAATGTTTCTATTTTTCTTGTTGCGGATTGTATTTATAAACTGTTTTAAGGGTTTTATACACAATTTGAGAAATATTTTTATTTGGAAAACTATGTATACAGAAATAAGTCCAATACCATTCATCGTTCAAAAGTAATACACGAATAAGACTTTAAAAGTTGTTTGTATTTAGCAATAAATGGGTCAATCTGGCGCACTTTAAACTTCCCTTCATCGTAAACATATGTGTTAGAATTGTTTAAAAAATAAAGTATAATTTTACAAAAAATTTAGAAACAAAGCTTACAAATAAACCTATTATGCACAAAACATATATCTTTTCAGCATAATGATTTTGTTGTATGAAAGTTTGATTACGATTTTGCATAATTATATATATGCTATTTACAATCATACATTCTTCCTTTTCTGTTTAACTATTCATGTCCTTATAAACATGTTCTGCACACAAGTGATTAGTGGTCTCCTTCTAGCATTGACCACTCATCAAAGGCATCAAAGTGCTAATAAGGGCACGTATTTCCGTCTCGTCTGTAAGTTTTGCATCACGGTCAAGTATAAATCTCAATCTAATACTGTCAATGTAAGTATTGGTACAATCAAACTTAAGTCTCAAAATGTTTGCATCTAAAGGCAGTTCTAGATATTCAAGCTGCGACAACGCAGACCTAACCCCTTCCTTTAGGTCCTGGAAAACGAAGGGCAATATTATGAGCACGACTACGAATATTACGAGTAGGAGTATCTTTTTTCTATTTGAATTTTTCCTTTGGTACATAATAATTTACTGCCTTTACTACTACTATTATCAACAGGTATCACTGATTCTGCCCTCTAAATTCTCAGTCACATCTTCTGAACTTTCACTATTTCTGTGTCAGAAAAGTGCACCTCTGCTGTCTCAAAATGTTCTTCAGCATCACTATCGCCATCTAGAAAAACTTTCTGATCACAAGAGGCATTTTGCAAACTCATTGAACATCTGATCAACACTCAAACTATAATGAAAAAACTTTTGACGTATTGGAACACTTGTCACAGCAATAATCGCGCGGGCTACAGACGTAGCCCATGAAACTTTCCAGCAGAATAACAATCAACTCCCTTCGATTTTACGTTTCACCGCAAACTCAACACGCAGAATGATAGTTGATGGAAAGGTACACAAACACCCTTTAAGATAGCATCTCGAATGACTTTGCGGCATGGAAAATAAAAACGCTGGGCTACAACAGTAGCCCGCGCGCATATTGGAGGCTTAATATATAGCGTGCACGGATGACCATGGAAAAAAATAAGGAGTGAGTCTGTCGCTGAAAGAAAACAAATATTGTAATAACTTTTTCACCATCCATGTAGTCTGTGAGATATAAGGTACCGAAAGCTTCACGAAATGAATTAGAAATAATGTACGTAAAAGGCTAATAATCACCACAAGAAACCAACCTCATTACTACAGAAAAATACATTTACTTCGCAAATTTTTAAAAATTCTTTTTATTGTTTAAATCCTTTTTGATGTTCTTCGAAAATACTTAGATATATTTACATCCATTACATCCATAATTGCATCCATTACATTTCTGAGGATTATGGCAACCACTAGAAAACGTGAAGTATATTGATTTCTAATTGCAAATATTGTCAATGTCACTTACTGTCAGAATAAAAATCTGTTTTGATTTTCCAAATTCCCTAGAAATAATATCACTTTTCATTCGATGAGTAAATTGGAATCCATTCATGTTATATGATTATGAAACCCGAAATATACGGTCCCACAAATTTTACTTCTTTACCATTATGAAACAACTCAATACACAGGGGTACCAACCTTTGTATTTGAATATTTCTTGCCCATTCTTTTAGTTATGCAAAACGACAGAGAGTAATTAAAAAAGAGGGACTAATATTTTCGGTTCTTTTGTTTTCTTTTCTGGTGTTTTGTTGGTATTCCTTCTTACTTTCTCCTTTCTCTAACCCACAAAGTTTAATTTATCAGAGAGTATGTCACATATAATGCAAACTTCTAGTACCGACTGATATCTCAGTACTCGAGTTGTATGGGTTGGGTAGAGTCAACCCGACCCATTGGAGCGTTAGTCAAAACGAACCCAAGCAAACTTCGCATAACATCTAAAATTTTACACTCTTTGTTTCCCTGCGACAGGAGTGAGCAACCCTTGATACACGTGCCAAACATTGCAAGCCGATGACTTGTTTCAGGCACGCAAAACAAGTTCTTGCTAAAATTATTGAAAATTTTTTCAAGTTATCTCAGTCCAAAATTTTAACTCAGAAGAGAAAAGTAAAGTCTCATGACCTGGTTGTTCTGGTTAGATGTGACAAATATGCTGTACCTAGATTTCTAAATGGTTGTCAGTACAAAAGAAACCTCAGAAATCACCCTCCTAGTAGTGAACATCAAACAAGACACACACATACATACATAGTATTGGAAAAGAGAAAAAATACAGTTAATTAAAAATGGCTTTGTCCTTTCAAAATCCGAAACAAACAAAATTCACTAAAAGGTAATGTTATTTGTCTTACGTAATTTCAGTGAATATTAACAATTATCCATTACATCAAACGCAACTGCTCGGCAACAAATTAAACACAAATATTTTGAAATTACTAGCATATTTCTTTCTCTGGTTGGGTACTATTAATATGAAATCTCTTAAGTAAACCTTGATACAAAATGAATGCAAAAATTGGTTCGAAACACCCAAGTAAAAAATAAGATCTCTTTCACGGGTGGGAAAATTTTGTATCAGAGATTTGCTAGACTTCGGCACGAACTCTCAGAAAGGTCTGTCTTCGGACTATAAATAAGTGTTGGACATGAGCTCCAATGCGCTGAGGGACATGACTTCTAATCGAGCAACCCGGATAAAATTCCCGGTGGGTGCAGAAGAAAAATATAGATTAGGCCGGTATCTCTCAGAGATTGAAACACTCTGAAAGTGAGTAGTTTGGTCCCTTTAGGCTTCGTTGAGACTAGAAGGGCAAATAATGCACAGGAAATAGCGGTGTACTGACCCCACACGCCTCTTAAATAGCCGCCTGGCAGTCTCTGGCCTTATAGGACTGTTGCGCTGATCAGTTTGGTTTGGTTTGGAGCTATAAATAGAAAAGTAGGTTTGCCAATAATGCTAAATGTAAGCGAGTAAAATTTGCTGTTATTTAACCTTTTGTGTCTTCTGCTATACACTATGTTCGTGCGCTGGTTTTCTACGGGTGACCTTAACTGTAACTCCCAGACAATAGAAATCTAGTTTCTGTAATAGAAAAATCTTATGTTTCCAACAGGGCACCAGGCAGAAAATTTAGGATACATTTTATTATCAATCCTTGTAAAGAGAGGAGCTACTGCGTTTGGGTAGGTGTCAAGAAAACATTTTGGGGGAGGATGAAACCGAACGGATCTTATAGTTTTGAAATTGCTGGTCACGAATCTATCTTTTATTTTTTACTGCCGTGAAAAGTAAAATGCTTTTAGGTGGGAGGAAGTGAAAAATTACAATAGACCGTGGTATTCACAAAACACATTTCCACCAATGGAAATGCATCTTATATTTCATTTACGAGCCCTGTTGTTACAAATATGAAGCCTATATTTCAGTGGCGTCACTAGAAAGTCACTTTTTTTGGATCAAAGCGAAAATATATAATAACTAACAGAGTTTTAGAACTCTCCTGTTTAGAAATAACTCTTGGAGTGAACGAAAATTAACTGATTTTATAGCTTCAGAGTCGTTGATTACGAATGTGACCTCTATTTTTCAGTGACGTGATAGAAAATTGTTTTCATAGGGACAAAGTGAAAAATTAATGTAATTTTCATTATTTTAGAGCTCTCTGTCTACAAAACATTTTTTTTTTTTTTTTTTTTTTTTGTGGATGAAACTAGACAAGTGTTATAGTTTTTAAGTTTGAGTTAAATTTGAGTTTAACGTCCCTTTCAGCAGGGAAATTGTATGAGGCGGAACTTATTGATTTACGTGGAAGCCGAACAAGATAGGTTCCTGCTGGTAATCGAACACATGTCTCCCACGTCAAAGGTGGGTACACTAACCGCTTATCCACGAAAGAGCTCAGGCGCTGACGACGATCCTGACCTTTCGTGTTTCATTGGCGCCACCAAAAAGACAATTTTGAGGGAAGGGAAGTATAAAATTATGATAAATGATAACATTGATAAACAATTTTCCAGCAACTTAATCTCTAATTATCTTACATTTTCCAGTGCGCTGAGTACAAATATGAAAGTTGTTTTCCTGAGCTGTGTCTAGAAAGTCACTTTTTTTGGAATGACAGGTCAAAGAAATTTACGATAACTAATACGTTTTAGAGCTCTCTGTCTACTAAAAATTTGGAGAGGTTGAAACAATACTGATCTTATAGATGCAAAGGCGCTAATAACGAATTTAACCTTTGTTTTTCGGTGGTGTGATTAGAATGTCACTTTTTAAGGTGGCAAAGTGGTTAATTAAGGTAATTTTCATTGTTTTAGACCACTCCTGTCTTCAAACCATTTGTTACGAGGATGAAATCGAATAGGTCTTATAGTTTCAAAGGCAATGATCACGAATCTGACCTATCTATAGTTTCCAGTAGCATGAATTGACAGCAATTTTTGAGGGTTATGTTGAAATTGAAACCAAGCTGATCTTATAGATTAAGAAGCGCTTAATACACTTCTGAAATTTCGGTAGTGTGAATATAAAGTCACTTTTCGGGGGAAAGGAGATGCAAAATGATAAATTATTTTAATTTTCATTGTTCTGAAACTTCCTTTCTAGAGAATACTCTTTTTAGATAGTACAATTAATTGATCTTATAGATTGAAAGGCGCTAATTACGAATCTAAGATTTATTTTGCCTAATTTGACTATAATCTTAAGGTAAACAGGGAAAAATGATAAATTAATTATTTTCCAAATGTACCGCTAAAAACGTTGGTTCTGTCCTTTCGTCTGTCTACAAAAATATATTTTCTAAATCAGCAGAATCGGCGAAAATATCGCGCCAGACCTTTTAAACAGTTTTGGAGTACAGAAAATTGGATTTTCTGATTTTTTCCCAAACAATGAGCCGTATCAAGTCGAAAAGTAAATAAGGGAAGAGAGGAAAACGAAATCTGGGAATAAAATTGAAGTTATGTGTGAAATTCTTGAACTGGCCCCAGATTGGTATCAAGCCTCGTTTGTACCTAGACTTATAATAAGCTATAATGATTAAGAAAATCATTACCGTACTGTCGTTGCCCGCTTCACAAACATCGTCTAGTTCCCACTTGAATTAGCTCTACCTCGGGTTCCACACGTACCAAAGACCTTACGGAACATAAGAAGATACAATCAAAGTGAATACGGATACGAATATGATGCCATGTCTGAGGATACGATTGAAAGAAAGAGCTATACTTGAGAAGAGGATTTCGAGACGGCTCCTGGATTTAGGTCAGATCACGGAGCCGCCCTTTGTTGAAGCACAAAATTGCTTAGGGTTTAGTTTGTGATATTGAGTTGCCCCAGTTGCAATAATATGAAAGTTATGCATTAAAGGGGGAATTATCGACTAAGCTGAAGGTGGCTTCTCCAATTCCCCACTGTTCTTCAAGAGCTGCGTTTTACGAATACTAGGGATCTACAACAAAGAGGTGAACTAGGAGGAAAATTCAACTTGACAATGAACATTTATTGAGAAAGTTGAAACAAGAATTGTGAATGGGAATAAATATTTTTAGTGTGTATATAGTGTTGTGCATAGAGAAATGTCGATATATCTGCATTAAGTTTTATGGTTACAGCAATTTCAGGTGTTGTTTTCCTCAACAGTATGGTAATTAGCGAGTGGAATTACCTACAATTTTGTCGTTGCGGCTATTTAAATGCTGCCCAAATATGTCTTCAACATTGGGGGAAATGGAGCGGGTACTAGTAAGACTGTTGCATCCATAATCTCTTTCTAAGCGGTGATTAAAATATTTATGCAGTTGAGAAACAATGCTGTGGAAGATAAGGGGAGCAAGTTGTCTTCAACATTTGGAGGCGAGCAGATTTGAGGCTTATTCTGGAGCATTTCAATTTCATCTCATTGTCATGTGTGGCAGTCGAACACAAATCATCACATTTCTCTCAAAAACACGTATTTCAAATTGGATTATTGGGGTGACAATGCCCCAGTTTCAAGATTAGGGGACATGTCCCCATCATCCCCTGGGATTTGCGCCACTAAAGCCTAATGTAATTTTCGGAATAATTGTTTAGTAGCGAACCCTTACCGCAACTTAATGACGGTTCGAGAGATGACGTGGGCCAAGGAAAACATGACCCACGATCATTTGACCTACCAATGGCTCCGACCCAAGACAAACGTCCCATCTTGACCCGATCTTAATAACAACCTATCTGGGTCTATTCTTACCCACAACCCATCTTGATCCGTTCTGAGCCACGAACCCGCTTTGACCTCCCTGAACCAATCTTCATTCTGGGTGGCCCACTCTGATCCACGACCCACCGTGATCCACTCTGACACACCAGGGTCTGATATAAATCAATGGCCAAAAAAAATATTGACACGTTTTATAGAAGATATAGGCTGGTTGAGTTGAATTATAAGTCGTGAAGTAAGTTTTAACGGGCATTATACAGTATAGCTATAGAGCGATGCTGTACTTGGAGACATTTAGACTCAGAAGTTATAATACTTAGAGAGATGAAATTAGGACAAAGATAATCCAGTATGCCATAGCAATTTAAATACTTTTTAAATGTCACCGTTCCTGAGACATAGGGTTCAGTATTGAATACATGAATTTTTATCCTTTAACCAAATAAAGTGAGTATAACTTAAATCAGTGTAAATAGTTACTTTCCAGCTATCCCGGATACTTCCGGTTGCTATCTTGAACAACGAATATTCCACTATATCTCGGGAATTTCTTGAAATGTTTTAACTAAACTAAAACACAGTTCGGCTCACCTGTGTTCGGTTGATGTTCGATTTATAATGACGTTTTTCACTTTTTTTTTGAGAAGAGAGTTACTTTGCGGCCCCATCTTCAAAAGTGAATACAGTCTGGAAAACTTCTTGGAATATTTTAATACAATGAAGTATCAGTAGTAGTAGTAGTAGTAGTAGTAAGTTGACCGTGTTCCGATTTTCGGGCATTTTCTCCGAAGGAACAGTTTCGTAGTGGAAGCCTATGTCCCACTTAGTCCCCGATTTCCAGATAATAATAATAATAATAATAATTAACCCTCAAAGAACATTGACCAGAAATTTGCGAGCGTATTCTTTCTAGTTCCATGTTCATTTAAAATACAAAAGAAGCTGTTCGTTAGCATTGCATTCTCACACGTTGATAAGACTAAATGAGGCAAGCGGCCAGGTTGCAGTACTGTATAATTCATTCTACTAATATGTTCTGCCTGTGAAAAAAAAAATGTAACCATAATCTAACAAGTGGACATCCTATTTGTTTACTGTCTTTAAATGTTAAAAAGAATTTTATGTGGGTCCTTTTGCGTTGGAGATAATTAGTTTTTTAGCTTGTACTTGCCCTTTGTTATCCGAATATTTACGTCAGTGGAACTGCCACTAATAAGACTAACTACTATGGAATTCGACACTAATTCGACCATTTTGAACATGTCGAACTTAGATTTGAGCGGCAGTAAGAAGATCACTATTCATCTTAGTGAGTTCGAAAACTATGAATTTAATATTAATGCCGGTCGTTTTCGATCATTTTTATGAGCTACTCTATTTTGACTCTTTCTTCCAATGCTAATACGACCTAAGTTATAGCATCGGAGTGTCTCTATTTTAGATACCTTTGGGCCACGATTTGGCGGTAATGTTTGTCGTTTTCATTGTTATATGCCATATACTTCCACCGTCTCCTTTATCTTTATGCCCATGAGGCTGTCTTTGGAATTAAATGGCACCGGGATGGTCATTATTGATCTCAGTACTTCTATTAACTGTCAATTCGACATCAATATCGGTTTTCGATTATTTTACATGTTCCTCCCCCGAAAGTATTGGTATCGATGCCTCCAAAATAGGCTTTTTTCCGTGGTATATATATGTGTACTAACTAAATTTAGTTGAAATTGCTCGATGAGTTCCAGAGTTATGCAGGAACATACATACGTTGTGTAAGACATATAAACTCAGATTCACCTTTTTAAATGCCGATACAAATTTATGTATTGGCATTTATGTCCTAGAAATAAAAATTTATGTATCATTTTACATCTGAAACTCTGAGGTTAATCTCTCGAGATTTATTCCATATGTTACACTATTGGTCTTGGCAGTATTTTGATGCTTTACAAACGATTTGCTCGTTCAATATTTTGTTTCAAGGGCATACTTGCACCACTCGCGTCTCTGGGATGCAGTTGTTTGGGAGGGCACATCAAAGAAAGTGATTTAAATACTAGTACCTAACCCAGCCTCTTTATTATCTTCGATTGAATTTATTAACTTCTTTCTTATCTTCAGTGATCTCCTGACTCCCTATAAGCCAAATCGTTTCACAGCCGGATTATTATATTTCAAATAAATATTATTTCTATGTTATTCTGTCGATGGTGAACAAATAAAATTAGAATAAAATATTGAATATTTTGTACTCAAAATATTGGGGGAACGCATCTCCCGGTCACCCCGACAATTCGCCCATGACTTGCACTACGGAAGAAAATTCATGAATAATATAAGGTAAGACGGGTAGTAAGATATAACATACTTCATAATTAATTATAATTCTTTATTTCAGTGTCATAAAATAAAAATATCCTAACGTTTTATATATTAGGTGTAACTTCTGTTCTTTCTCTCTCTATCTCTTTCTCTCTCTCTCTCGCAATGTCTTACAAATCTCGATTTTTTCTTTTTATGTGGGATTATTCTAAAAGTATCAGTTTTAGTTCTCACGATTTCCCAGAAGGAAGGTGTTGGAAAAAAATACCAAACAGTAGACCTATATATAATGTATAATTCAATTCAAATTATACATGAAATGAAATGAAATCTTTGAGTTTTACGTCCCACGTTTATGCCGGTTAGGCTAAAGAAGACGGTGATGATGAGTGATGAATGACATGGTGGAATGAAGAAAGTGGGAGGAAACGGGAGAACCCCGAGAAAACCCACGCACACGGTGTTTGTCCTCCACAAACTCCACTTGGTGGGAGCTGGGATCGAACGCTCTACAACTGAGCCACCGCGGCCGCACTAATTATACAATATATATATGCAGCGAGTGTAGCACGTCTCTTGAATTGTCATCGAGCGGGAAGGAAGGTGGGAGAGCAGTTTTGGAGCCGAAGCTGTGAGTTGTCTTAACTGACATACAGTCACGCACGGATCAAACACACACAATTCAACGCCTTCTGCTCAGCTGGCTAAGCGGAGCAGTCAATCACGTGGATTCGAAAGAAGTCGTAGATGGTGGTAGTGAATATAATGCATTTTATTAAGGTATCGTAGATTGTTTTAGCAAGCTAAATATTGCAGAGATCTTCATTCACAAGCGGATCCAGAATGATTGTTTGGGGGAAGGAAGTGATTAGCTTTCTGGAGGATAAGCGTAACCTCAATGTGACCAGAATTTTAATTTCCAAGAATGGGACGCATTTGAATCCGGGACTGAAATGAGGTGTAAACCTGATTCCTAGTTTCCATTTTTGAGACCCGAAATTGTGTGTGTGCATTTTAAAAATGAAATTATATACTCTGTGTAGATTTAAATAAATACGAAATTCTGTTTCGGAGGCAGAGCGGTCATGATTCACTTCACACATAGTCACCGCGATATATCAGACGCTCTGTCTTGCACAAAAGAAAATACTATATTGACGATGGCGTTTATTTTAATGTACAATTTTCTCTAATCATTTATATTTTGAAAAACAGTTGCGGGAAAGCAGTTGAAAACACGAGACAGGCTCGGTCTACGCAAAAGTATACGAGCATGCATAAAGAATAATACCCAACTTCAAGAAACAACAAAATACATTATTTGCATTTCTTGGTAGCGTAAAAATAATATAATAATTAATTATAATTATAAATGATGTTTAATAGTATATGGCACAAAGTGTTCCAAGTGGGCCAAAATATAGGGAAGGAATCCTTTCATATTGCTTTCATTTTTGTTTATTTCAGGACATAATTCATCAAATTGATATTTAGAAAAAAATATAATATTCAAACTGAACTACAAGGTTATTTTACTGACTCTGTGATTGTTGCCTGTAGTAGTGATTACACGAACATGAATTTCGTGACTTTCCCCCGAAATAAGAACGTTATGATTTTTCCTCTTAAAAGAACTGGCCTCCTCACTCAAGGTCATAGATCTTGTACAGAAGAGTGAAATGGATACACCTTCTAATGCATAATACTAATCATCGCTGCATTTAAACCTTGTATTTTACTACTAAGAGGAACCCGGAGTAACGAGCGGTTCGAAGATAACTTACGGTAGTTACGTATAAACCTTAGCAGCAGAGATAACTTGAAAACCGCTTCCTGTAAGCGTGCATTGCAAGTCGAACAAGCTTGCATCGAGCTAGATTGGAAAGCGTGCAAGCATGATGCGAGCTGGATTCCAGTAACAAAGTTACATTCAGTTTTCCATTCCACCTTGACGCAAACATTTTACGCTGGTGTGATGATATGACGCTCTGTGAAGTCTGTCCCTTGCAGTGCGCTAAAGCATCCCTTGCAGTGCGAAGTGTGCTAGAGCATCCCTTAGAAGTACAACAAAATGCACATTGTACGAAATCATACGTTGAAAGTGCAAGCATAGAAAGTCAAAAGCCAAGCACGGGCCAACTGGCCGAAAACTCTCTTGCTACTTGGGAAGAAATGAATTATGAATATAAACCCTGTATGAATATAATATATTGCTGTGCTCCTTATCCATATAAATCGCTTTATCACTGTAAAGTTGAATGCATAATTTATTCAATAAAATACGGCAAATAATGTAATAACAAATATATCAATTCTATACTTTCTGTTACACAAACTCAATAGAAATCTTGTCAGACCTAGCACAAAATACGCATATTTTTTTACATGAATTAAAATTGTACAGAATCAGATATAAGCCATTATAATGCATAAATATTAAAAAGAAAATGAAATCCACTAAACGATTCGCAAAGTATTGAATAAAATGAACGAAATATCAGAAATGTAAAACCAAAGTGATCTTTCCGTTCATTACTGCACACAAAATATATACCCTTTAACATACCGACTGGCAATATTATTTGATAATATCAGATGTTTGGGGAAAAATGCTAATTAAAATTTAACTTAGAAAAATTCTCATCTTTTAACGAAATTACTAATTGAGAAAAATGTACGTTTAACTAGTTCTTTTATTTTCATCTGATATAATATAGACCAACGTTTGGCCCAATAGAAAACACACTTTGCCTTTGGTGCGTTTGATCCTGCATTCGATTCCCGATAGAGGTTCAGTTGAACGAAATAAGTGGTTCGGATTCCACCATAATCTGTAGGTCCACGTCTCCTTTAGCCATCCTGGCAAAATTGTTTGACGTTAAGCAATCATATCAAATATCATGTATAATAGAGTAAACTTTAAAAAAGCAATTTCAAAAATTTTTTTGAGTTCGGCTTTCTTGATTTTGAATTCTATTTATATATCCATTTTTTAGGAAACAATTTTAAAATATAGATTTTTATTTCAAAAGTGAGCCGAGTTTTCCTTCCTACATCTGTTCACTCAACGAATGAATCACATTCTTGCTCCTTTGAGGCTTAAGGTGGCTACCTCAAGGAACTAGGAACAGAAGTATTCTCAATTCAAATATGTTTGTATTAAGTGCTATTAAGTACTACATATTTTATTAGACTCCGCTTGTCTTATCACACAGATTGGATCGATCGCTAAAAGACCATATTTGTATTTCCCAAAGACAAATGCTGGATGTTAAATGATGGACAAATATACCTTCGGGGGTTCCCCTCCGCCTCCACGTGGATCCGCCAGTGCCTTCAAGTAAGAAATTTCTGAAAGTTTCCATATACTATATCCGATCAACATCTCCAGTCACAAACCACCCTCACCTCACATGTTTATATGAAAGTATGAATACCACATACGAAAATATCTTGTCAACAACCCTAGGAGTAAAACTACAGGTGCTGACGGCGAGCCTCTACATATTGCCGCGTACAGTTTGTGGTGCCAGCTTTGGCGGCCGAAGCGAGTCTGACTCCTTTTTAAAAACACAACCCACTTGAGAGCCAATGATTGGTTGAAATGAAATGAAACGAAATCTTTAAGTTTTAAGTCCCAAGGTTATGCCGGTTATTCTAAAGGAGACCGAGATTAGAAACGAGTGATATGTAGGAATGAAGAAAGTGCGAGGAAATAGGAGAACCCCGAGAAAACACACGCACACGAAGTGTGTACCACAAAGTTCATTTGGTGTGAGCTGGGATCGAAGCAATCACCTCTTGCATCAGAGGTGAATGCTCTACCACTAAGCCACCGTGGCCCTTCCGATGATTGGTTGAGTGATGGTTGCTGTCACAGTGCCAACGTGGAGCTGTCATAGTGCCAGCGTGGAGCCATTACCCTGCTCTCTTGTAGCCTCCGACCTTCTCAAAACACATTATGCTCTTCCAAAAAAAGATGAAACAAACCGTTTTCTTACGTATAATGTCATGTCATCTCTAATCCACTGAACCAAACGAAACGTTAAAAACTACAGGAAAAATGTTGCCTCCATACCGGGCCAAAGAGCACCTACACCACTTCTTTCTTATTTCTAAGTTCTGTCTTACTTCTCTAACATTTTGGCAGTGAGGCAATTGAAGGGCAGTGCAAACTAGTACAGCGGAATTTCGGTACAACAGGATCAAAAGTATTGCATTTAATGAAACAAATTCTTTTGTCCACAAGTAGCTATCCAAATGCCAATCAAAATTGAAAAGGAGCCACCCGAATTTCTCACTAGAAATCCAACAGGACCGCCAGTTTCAAAATGGCCTCTTCGTCCAAATTTTTTATCACACATTTATTCATACACCCTAATTTATATCAGAATTAAAAATTTTTTCTTTATGTATTGGTAGAGAGTGAAATAAGCTCTTCAACAAATATAAACCCACGTAGGTCTTTGTATAAGAAACAATTATGGCCGCCATTTTCTAATATGACTGTTGTAATACAGCGGCTTTGAAATAAGAAAGGACCGGAATACAGGTTTAATAAAGCAAATAATTCCTTTTGCATACAAGTAGGTGCCCAAATGCTGCTCAAAAACTTATACGAAGCCAGCTGAATTTATCACTCAAAATCTAATATGGCAGTCATTTCCCAAATTGCCTCTTTCTTCAGGCCTACTTCGCACGTTTTTGCATATACTGTGAAGTATCAGTGTAATCATAGTGACATGATTGTAAGATAACAGTGTAAACTTTTAAATTACTTTGCCAAATTTAATTTTTATTAAATTGCGGCTATGCTCTACAGAATCATGAACTCTCTAAAATCCAAAGGACTAAAAACCTTTCATTAAGATTGTTCATTTCCAGACAGCTTCTGTAATCACATATTTGTTAATAAACACGACTAGTTTCCTTCGTGACTTTCCGCATACCTTACGCGCAGCTTAATACTTCTCCATTCATTGAACTCCCAAGTCATCATTTTGTATCCAAACAAAGCACGGAGGACACATCTACTAGGAGTATTCGCCACGAAGTTTAGGAAGGTGCAGGATCATCAGAGACAAGCAAATCATACCATTGGAGGACGAACGACTCCATGATCAAAGCATACCATTCTGCCGGTTCATCGCCACAGAAACATTTTGAGTTTGACCTCTAAGTAGTGCCATGAAGGTGTAAAAGAGTATCATCGTAAAAGTTGTATCATCGCAGAGAGAACTCGACGCCCCTATCAGCCCAGCAGGATTAAGATACAGTTGTTGGCTTATTGCAGAATATCCAGGCTCCTCCGGGGAAAAACATTCATCATCCAGATGACCAGGACGACACCAGTCTAATTGGATTTGTCAGGCTAGTGAGTAGACCAGTCTAGGAAAGTGGTCCAGCGACATCACAACACATTTAGTAGGATATGCTAAAATTATTTTGAGGTCATAAAACGGATGTAGAAGGGAGTGACATTATTACGTTATTATTATTTTGTTTGTGTGTCACGTCGCCGCACAGTGGGACAGAACCATGTGTACCGTCTCAAAAATAGGTTTTGGGAATGTTCGATATTGAATATTTTGGTAATGCACATATCTAACTGAATGTCTAATACATATTATAGAGAAGTAAAATAGATTATTGCACACTTTTTGCTAACAAAACTGGACTTGCAAGTTGACGCTCAAAATAATGTCGATTATGTAGAACAGAATTCCACCAGTTTACATGGCCATATTTTCATTATGTCAATGCAAATCGGTAAGTGTGATATATGGTTAGAATGGTTATTAAGTACTTGATGTAAAAAGTCTTTAAGTGGGCAATTATGTAAAAACTGGGAGGTACACAATTATGTTGTATAGTATCCAATATCCTATCCATATTAGACATTTTAAATAGACTTTTGACAGTTAGCGATGTCTGCCTATGTCATAATGTTGATAGCATCATATAAAGCAGCTCACATAAAAGTCATGGCAAAAAAAAATTTTTGCCCGAATCTGCCCCCCTTAAAATGAGACCAAAAATGCCTGATAGGGGGATTGACAAATTTATTAAAACTTATTTTAAGATTTGATTCATGAGATTTTTGGAAAATACATGATCTTTGACATTTTATTGTTAAATAATATTGTCTATTAGTAACGAAACGAAAGTTTAGGTAACGTGGAAATACTGGTTAATGTATTACTTTTATTTCTTACAGGCTTCACCATCCTCGATAAAATCAATATTTGCAAAGTATCTAAACAACAAAATGAGTGAATTTGTTGTGCCTCGACAAGTATTATGCGCACTCTTTATTGACCATGGGACAAAATCAAAAGATATTCAAAAATACTTAGAAAATCATCACCATTTGACGTCTGCAAAAAGTGAATTAGTTTTGAAACGTATTCAAAAATCACTTATATCAGCTTTTAACGATCGCTGGACCAAATCGAACCGAACCAAAGAACGTTTCTTTAATAAAAATTCAACGTGGTTGGACGGTGAATTTAAGGTACAATTCGAGGAAGTACCAATGGATATCACACCCACTATATCTGGAGAACGTGGACGACCACCAAAGTGTTATGAAGATCTATCAGAGAAATCTAAAAAAAGGAAGAATATGCAGTTAATACAAGAATATGGACTCGGGTATATACATAACGCATACGTTCAAGCATTGCGGTCTGAAGGAGAATTCGACGAAGCTTCTGTTGTTGCAATGATGCGGAATTGTGATAGAAATAAAAAAAGTTCATAAAGGAAAAATTGTTGCATGAAACTCACAATGCAACATATTTGACGGCGAATGAAGCTTTAAGTCTTTTTGCTGATTTAGATCTTTCAAAATCACAATACGGATTACTTCGAGCAAGTCTGATTAACAAAAACCTCGATATATTGCCATCATATAATATATTGACAAACGCAAAAAAAAATGTGTTATCATCCATCCTCTAGCATTGAAATAACCGATACAGGCGCTAAAGTAAATCTACAAGATTTGCTGGATCACACGAGTGCCCGTATCTTAAACATTGAAAATGTTTACAACCCAACAAGAAGAAATCTTAAATTGTTTACCAAATGAGGATGTGATGGTTCATCGGGACAAAACGAATATAAACAAGTTTTAACAGATGAAAGCGACTTGGTGTCAGATGCAAACTTATTTGTAGCGTCTTTGGTACCAATAAAGCTGACTGATACTGAAACAAACGAGGTTCTTTGGCAAAATCCGGCTTGCTCTTCTATTCGATATTGCCGACCAATTCTGATGGAATTTGTAAAAGAAACGCCCGAGAAAACCCGTTCGGTGGTTGATGATATTCGTGGTCAAATTAATAATTTGGAAAAGTCTAAGATACACAAGGAGGACCAGGTAATTGAAATAAGTCACGAGCTGTTCTTAACTATGGTGGATCGCAAAGTTACACAAGTTCTAACTGACACAAGTTCTGGAGCTGTGTGTACGGTGTGTAGGGCTAAACCAAGCGAGATGAATAATTTGGAGAAGATTGAATCAAAGCCAGATCATATGAATGCTTACGGGTACGGCTTGTCTACGTTGCATGCGTGGATTAGGTGCATGGAGTTAATTTTACATATTTCATATAATCTTTCGTTTCAAAAATGGGCTGCGAGAACTCCGGAAGATAAAACCAGTAAAGCAGAGAAGAAGAAACTTGTACAAAGCCTCTTTCGAAGCCGAATGGGCTTGCACGTTGATAAACCCCGGCAAGGAGGTGGAAACAGCAATGACGGCAATACAGCTCGACGTTTTTTTGAGAACTACTATTGTTCTACAGAAATTACAGGAGTTGATGCGGATCTTATTAAAAGGTTTTATGTTATTCTTCAGACTTTGGCATCCGGTATTGCTGTGAATCCAGAAAAATTTGGTGAATATACTCGCCCTACTGCACAATTGTACGCAACCAAATATATGTGGTATAACATGCCTTCTTCACTACATAAGATCTTAATACATGGGGAAAGTATAATTAGACATTTTGCTGTTCTGCCTATTGGTAATCTATCTGAGGATGCCCAAAAATCGCGTAATAAAGATTACAAAAATATCAGATTATATCACGCTAGAAAGTGCACTAGGTCCGCAACGAATGAAGACGTATTTCATGGTCTTCTATTTACATCAGGTCCATATATATCCAGTCTCAGAAAACCATCAGTCACTGTTTCCAAGGAACTGTTAGATGAAGCCAAGAACCTCTTAGATATTTGAATTGAAGTATGTACATACATTTATTTTTGTCTCTTTTATGTCGTGGATTAATAGATGTTTGTTATTTATTATAGGTTATTGTCATATGTTATATTAACAACAATACGAAATAATAGTGTCATATCATAAAGCTATATAATTCTCATTCAATACATTAAGTAAACTATGTTCTTGTACGCAAAAAATGTCATTTTTATTTTTGTATTATTTCTTTTATATATTATAAATAACAAAGTAACAACGAATGAACCATTATTTGATTATAAAATACGAAATAAGAGTGTAATATCATAAAACTGTATACTTATCATTCAATACATTAAGTAAACTATGTTCTTGTACGAAAAAGTATCATTTTTATTTTTGTATTATTTTTTATATATTTTAAATAACAAAGCAACAACGAATGAACCATTATTTGCTAGTATATACATTAGAGATACTACATACCAAATTGCAGCTATTTACTTCAATCAACAACAACGTTACAGATTTTTGCGACGGTACGCACGGTTTTGTCCCATTGTGCGCCGCCCAGACTGGTTAGTAGGACATGCCAAATTTGTTTTGGGATCATAAAATGGATCGAGAAGGAAGATTGAGAAGGTTGGAAACATGATCCTACACGATTTTTAATTGAAATTATAATTAAAAATATGTTTTGGATTGGATGAAACATGATTTCTAGCTCCGACAAGCTTTTATCCTATCAATAATGACTGTATTAAAAAAAACAATTTGACACGTTAAAATTAAATGTATTTTTTAAAAAATATGTTTTAAATTGGTAAAAAAGGGATTTTTAGCTTCTAGAAGACTTTCTCCTACTAATGAACAATTCTTAATTATTATTATGATTGTATTAAAGTTAATTAGTACGTAATTGCACAAGAATAGTATTAGTTGGTTGCAGAATTTTGAAGGAACTACAATTGGAGAATAGTAAAAATTGCGAAAGAACAACATACTTTAATATATCAAAAACTGATACTGTAAGCTTAGACCCCGCACCGCGACAGTGTGGACGATTTTAATGGAAGATGTATTGTTTTGTAATGGAGTGAAAAAGATGTGGAGTTGAAGGGAAGGGTTAAGTAGAGTTGAATTTAGGTTTAGAATTCCCTTTTTGCAGAGATGCGTGAGCAGTGAGACTTGGACCTAATGATTAACGTGAAATCCGAACCACATGAGCTCTCGCCGAGAATTTAACCCGGATCTCCCGCACTAAATGTGCGTACGCTACCCGCTTAAAGGGAAGGTTTGAGTAAAAAAGAAGAATGATTATTTATTTATTTTATTTTATTTTTTGTATTTAGTTGCTGTATATTTTATTTCATTTGATTTATGTAGATTTTCCTTTTATACTTGCGAGACGTGAAAAAAACTTCGTTTTGCAGAAATGTAGAGAACATGGTATGTTTTTACCAAAAGGTACCTTTCAAACTCGAGAGAATGCCGAGATTCAATGATGGACTTCCACTAACCTACTAACTGAACTTCAATGTGATTGATTGTTTATTTTCTGTTCTGAACATAGTCCTTCTGCTACAGATAGCAAGATGCATTTTTCCCCTCCCAGCAAGTTACAACGTGCCTGGGAGAACTGATGACCCCTTTCCTTGTATTAACAACACGTTGAATGACCCTCAATGAACATTTATCTGATGATGACCAAATACTTTGTTGAATGCCTTACGTTTTCTTATGTATTCAGAGAGAAAAATGACCAATGTTGCTGTTGTTTTTTACCAAGAATAAAATTTAACACGAGACAATGTTTATCATACTTTGAAAATTAGTGTTTGCTGTCGTTATTTTTGTTGATAATATAAATTGAAAAAAAGCTTGTTACTTTGTAGGTCTTGGTTTTAAATGGGTATTACTGTAACCATGTACCGTCATGACACGTTTCCCAGAAAGTTAGTGGAGACAATCTTGATGCTATCAACAAGCTAACATTGCTTGTAGAACTAAGTTTAACTAAAGTACGCGCTACGTGAAAAAATGATAAAAGTGTTGATTACTTTTTCAGGACATGACACGGTCTTAAATGGTCCATTGGAAAATGATAACTTCCGTAATCGATTATAGATTGAAAACGAAGGGATGGGGAGCTGAATGAACCGGGTTATAAGTATATGAATGACCATATTTCTGTGACTGATTTTACTTGCGTTTTTGGTGAGATAGAACTCTGCATTATTCGTTTGTTTGTAATTTTGAAAGTTTTCCCAGAACTGTTTTATTGATTAAGTTAGGAAGTCTATACGATTAGATATATGTTGAAATTACGTTATGATAATGATTGTTGGGGGCCCGGTGGCTCAGTGGTAGAGCGCTTTCTCCCGATGCTTGGGTTTTATGTTTTGATTTTAGCGTGCGCCAATTACTTAAGCATTTTAGGACAAACATCACGTATGGACTTTTTATAAGTCGTGGTGGACAAACACCGTGTGTGTGTGTGTAAGTTTTCATTGGGGTTTTCCTGTTTTCATCCACTTTTTCATTTCACAATTATATTAATTTTTGTTATTACCGTTTTAACTTGCATAAGAGTGGGACGTAAAACTCAAAGATTTTCTTTTAAAACACAATGATTGTATTAAAAGTATCTTTGTTTCAGTTTATTGTTTAGGTTATATGAGACGTGGGCCTTTATGTTAACACAGGAGGTGGACAATAAAAGTTTTACCGGAATTTAAACCCCGGGGCCCCCGGGCGCGCCGAGTGCGACCGTGATGCGAGCGTGTTAGTTTTTACCGCCACCGTGCGGAACCGTAAGGCGCGCGAATGTAGTCGGTTACGGCAAGTGGGCACCGCACCCGTACGGCACGCGGGCACCGTACGCTTACGGCACGCGTTTAGGTTCTTTTCGGGAATTAAAGCTAGTTTCTTACGCCAAAGGGATGTACGCTATCCGCTTAGTTACGAATGAACTTGCTAAGGAAGATGATAATAAAATTAAGTGAATTAAACTGACGAACATGATGCCAACCGGGATTGAAGTGGGAACCTTCTGGCCGCTGATTTATTTACGTTGGGTCAATTTAGGGGCATTACCCCTAGGAAATTCACATATATATTATGAAAATAATTAACGTAAAAAACATTTAGCATTAGAGATATGTACTTTACCACTGAAATCCCTTAGGACACATATATTGTATTTCTGCAGTACAAACTTGCTTGTTGAAGTAAATGAAGGGCGCTGGATCCCACCAGCATTAGCGTGCGTGAATGCTATCCTTTTGTGTTTACTAAAACTTATGGGTATTACCCTTAAGAATGAGAAAGAAAGATTAGTTTAGTTAAGTTACAGGTGATGGGTAACGTTTCTCATGAAATATTGGTAGAGCTAAACAAAACTATGCTATTTTGAATAGTAAGCATGTGGTGGCGATTTCCGTCGGGAACCCTCACTGATCTTTTTCACCTTATTGCAGAACCAATCGTAGAACTAAATAATGCTGGTTTATTTTATTCTTGTAGAAAATATTATATTTGTTTGATTTGGTAAAAATGTTGTCTGTACATATATGGGAAACTTTTTGACATACAGGCACTTGATATATGTCTGAATGACATGTCTAATAAATATTTATGTATTTTCTGTACTATGAAATAATTTGCACTATTAGAAAGCTTATTGTGTGTCTTACCTTGCATGAAGAGTTTGATAGAGTAGAAAAATATTATCATAAAATTTTATTCAATTATCTTAAAAATCAGTTACTAATATGTGTTCAGGAAGTGTTCTAAACCTGTTTCTGGCAGGCGCGCTTTTTTGAGATATATCACAGCTTCGTAAGAATTGCTATTTTTATACATAGATTGAAAGAAAAGAAAAGAAAACTTTTTTAGCTTATTGCCTGAATTTGTGATACACAAGAAATAATGGACATGTAAGTGTACTGCGAAGTTCCCCATTAGGATTTGCGTTACCCATTATAAATCTTGTGTAAGGCTGTGTATTTTTTAAGAAAACACATTTAATCAAGACTTGTTTTAAGATATTGAAATTAATGTTATGTTATGGACAACTACTGGTGGGAATTCTCTTAGTATTTCAAACATATAATTTTGTAAATTAAACGATTCCTTTTGCAATGAAAAGTGGGTATGAAAAACTATTTTGCAATTGAAAGGTGGCGTTTTGCCCCGTATATTTTTAGCTAGTTTTTCCTTCACTTTTGTATAACTGAAGACTATTTAGTATGTGTTTTTGATAATAGAATTACAACTGAGGTTTTATAATAATAATATTAATAATAATAATAATAATAATACGGAAGAGGCGGTTCAACTGATAGGCTAGTTTTATTACTACGTTTGCCCCTAGACAATTTATTTTATTTTTTGGTAATAGTGCTACAGGGGAATATGCCTCCGGCAAATGAAAGGTGTGGGATCCCCTAAGTAAATATTTATTGCGTTACTGAAGGAACGGAGGTTTATTTAAGTTTATTCTACTTATACATGTACTGATTTCCATTGGTTAAAGTAATCTTTAGAATATATATCTATTGATCCTCAATAGTCAACGTGACTATTAAGGACACCAGAACATACATACATATTTCTGAGGATATTGAAAATGTTTGACATGGAAAAGATGTTTTGCCTTTCTAAATGTTAACTATTGTGTAAGAAAAGTAATGCAATATTTAATAAAATATACCATATTATACTTTACCTTGAAAATATATATAAAATTATACAGACACAGTATGACAGACGACATAACTGTAGAACACCTTGCCTTGTATTAAGCCTTATTTTATATTTTTGTCACTAGGTCTCACGAGTAGTAGCTGTGGCTGGTCAATACATGATAGAGCATGATATAACATACATTTTACGCATACTGTCATCATTTTCTTTTACATCACCCTACGATATATATTAAAGAGAAGCTTGCCTTATCCGCAAATTCTATTTTTATTGAAGTATATAAAATTTAATAGTACGAAGTAAACTATATAGGATACTCATTGAGCTTATTGCATTTCAGACAACGAATGAAGACTTTCTGCAACTAAAAGTATTAAGGAAATCCAACTAGCTTCTTATTTTTATCAAGTGGCTTGCGAGGGTAATACACCATTTTTTCTTTTTTGTGGACTCCTTAAAGATTAACTAACACTTCAAAGGTGCATATATATATATATATATATATATATATATATATATATATATATATATATATATATATATAGTGAATTTTTGTACTTACAGATACTTTTTCATTTCTTTTTAATCAATTAATATTATTAAATAGAAAGATATAGAGTTTATTTGTTTCTGCATATTTTAAAAAGAATTGTTTACAATTAAAATATACAGAGTGATCCCTTTTTATATAAGGTAATCTGATTTTATAAAAGTTTAAAAAATTATTGATTAATTTCTCTTTTACATATAATTAATTAGTTTCTTTAGTTAATTAATGATTAGTTTCTTTTTGCATATCAATATATTTTACTACTGCTTAAAATTATTGATTAGACTTTTTCTTTTTTTAATGAAACTGATATATTCAAGTGAAGTTGATAACTGAAAATAGTTTTTCTTTGTCTTATTTCTTTCAGATGGAATTCTTTTTCCCATCGGAAGAACATAACATGGTCCACAAAGTTTATTTGCAGGAATTGGTGCGTGGTTTCAACGACTACCCGAGGGTCTTCAGTACCTGGAAAGCCATAATGGAACTACAGCGTCTGGGACATCGGGGGTCGGGGACATGCGACGCACTTTTACGCGTCCTTCGTGCCTTTGAAGGTAATGATACACTACCTCTACAGCATTGCGTAAGCAGTACTGAATTATAGATTTGTGTCTGTATGGGTTTTTCCGTACTTATGATACTTACCAATCGGCTAAAGTAAAGCTTTTATATTTATTGTCTTCGGAAGGTCAGTTGGATAGGATAAAAGATGAAGGGTTATCGAACTTTTTTGATTTTGGCTCGCGGTTTGTTTCGGAACCGTGCTTAATTCCATGTCGAAATAATGACATAGTCATGTACCCTCAAGAAAGTCATAGCTTGAGTGAAAATAATAATAAATTACATTTATTAACCAAAGAAGATTCAGCTTTCTTAATGAGATAGATGGGATTGGCACTCAAAATCCGCTGAAATACCAGTTGATGAAATGAGGAGTTTGGTTCAAAAGGAGGACAATGCTGTGGTTATACCCACGCAACAAGTCCAGGGAGAAAATCCTGTATACAATCCACCTCAGCACTGTGTACAGGGTAATTATGACTATAGGGACCAAATGTTTTTTACTCCTCCATCTGGTCCGTCATATGCTAGTGTTCCAGAAATGGTTGGTCATGGCAACACGAACAACAATAGTACAAGTTGTACTAGTGGTAGTCCTAATAGTTGTAGTATAAGTGGTAGTAGTAGTAGCAATAACAATAATGACGGACAGACTCATAAATACTAATTTCGAAGTTGTAAGAGATAGCAGACAAAGGTTCCGTAAGTTTCATCTTACGGGCCACGAAATTATCGTCAGACCTGTGGGTGATGAAAGAAATATTAATAACCCAGAGACCCTTATCGAAAATTTAATTGGAACATGTTATCTCCAATGCACTCCCCTCAGACTACATTGGCTTATGCATAGACAGTAGTAATACTACCAACAGCAAACCAGTGTATGTTCTGTTTACAGAAAGGGCAATTTCTCTGCTAGGACAGTCCTCAATTCAATTGAACGTGTATTAAATTCAAATGAGCTGTTCGTTTTAGGGCAAGAAGTAATGTTTCGATTCCTGATAGCGGACAGTATGCACGGCCAGGGAAGAAATGTGTCGAGTGCCGTTGACAAATATGCAAAATACAAAGTTTACTTGGAAAACCTATTAACTCGAATTGAAAATAAAAATATTTACTGTCTACTTCCGGCCATACAATGGGACCAAGTAAACTTCCACGGTACAAAATATGATTGGTATAATTTAAAAAGAGATGATCGCAATACATGGCTTACTAAAGCAGAAGTTCTCTGCGAGATGCATGAAAAAAATAACCGGAAATATATGGTACGTTTCCCGGGAGAACCTGCAGAAAATAAGATTTTTAACCCTTATCAAAGAGGTAGAACTATTGGTCATTTTGAACCCATTCGTAAAATTAAAACTTTTCTCAAGGCACGGAAGTATTCTTATTTTTGTTTGGAAGCTTACGATAAGAGATATCGTACACACAACTGTAATACTGGTTTTCCGATCATACTCACGAACGTGATTATACTGTCAACAAAATTAAATGAAATGCATGAAATAGATGGTTTGCTGAGGGTGTGTGTTTTAAGAACCATGCGAATAAAGCGGGTAGATCTGTATGTGATAATGTAAAGTTCTGCATCGATTGCTGTGTCAACTTTGATAAGAAGGGCGAAAATCTGATCACTTGTTTGGCGAACATTTTTGTTCAACGTGTCGTACATATGTTGATTTAAACCACACATGTTTTGTTTAGAGACAGAGACCTGTTCATACGAAATGTTTATGTACATCACCTATGATGTTAACGATGTTGAAGGCACCGAATGAACGCGGTGAAAGGGATCACGAAGTTTTACTGGTGTGTTGTCATCACGTTTGTCACACCTGTATTTGAAAAGGTATTGATGCATCTTGTAAAACGTGTGGTGATAATAATGGAAATCGTTTGTTTTATTTTAAGACAATGACGGATTTTATTAACCATGTGTTAGTAGACCGTCCTGTCTTTCAGATAATATTAGCAATCGCCCATAATGGTAGTCGCTACGATGGTCTCTTCTGTCTTAGAACTCTAAGAGAAGTGTTTCTATTAGCCTAGTGTTCTTATCCAGGGTCAGAAGTTTTTAAATATCAACATAGGTAATCGTGTTTTCTTCCGTGATTCTTTCTTTTTCCTTGGCGTGAAATTATTCAAATTAACGAGAACATTAGGCCTTCGTCAAAATTTAAAGCAGGGAGATTTCCCATATTTGGTTAATACTGCAGAGAACCAAAATTATGTTTGTCCCTAACCTCCGCTTGAGTACTATGACCCTGAGGCGCGAAGCACGGAATTAAAAGAACAACTGGAAACCTGCCACCAAGAACGCAGAAAGTGGCAAGGAGTTTAACCTGCAAAAGCATATACTGGCGTATTGTGAGAATGACGTTACAATTCTAACAGAAGCGGTTATCAAATTTACCGATATTATTGAAGAGTAAACGAAGGGTTTGCAATGTTTTATCACATTATCCACCATTGCAAGTCTTGCGATGCGGACATATTGTAACTTGCACTTACCGAAAAATATTATTCCTATCATTCCCGCATTGAGATTTCATCATAAAGCCAAGTATAGTACAAAAGCTATGCAATGGTTCGTGTATATGGAAGATCAATTAGGGATAGAAATCCAACATGCTAGGAAAGGTGGGGAAAAGTATATAGGTACGTACAAGGAAGATGGATGGAACGAAAGATTTAACGCTGCATTTGACTTCTACGGGCGTTACTTCCATGCTTGTAGGCTTTGTTTTTCCTTTAATCGGGACGCCGTTCTACACGATGCTCAAGATTCGTACAATATAATGGAGAAACGATATGAGCAAACCACTCGGCGCCGTACGTACCTGAAAAGGATAGGTGTACACCTATTCGAAATTTGTGAATTTTCTTGGGACAATAAGGTAAAGACGGATAAGAAAATGCAAAAGTTAGTTCAAGACGTAGTATTAAGCTACCTGATTTTCTTATTCCTAAGAACTGTTGCAACGGTGGTCACACGGAGGTCTTTCGTTCTTACATCAATTCTGCGAGTTATGGGCGAATTGCTTATGCCGATGTAACACGTTTATACCCATGGGTGATGGAACGTAAACCTATACCGGTTAAATCACCTAAGATTTACACGGGGCCGGAATTTCCAGATGTGGGAAGTATTCACGGTGTAGTGAAATGTATATTTTGCCTCCAAGAAGCCACTTTTTTCCGATCTTACCATACGTGGCGGGAGGTCGATTACTCTTCGGCCTTTGCCGCGCATGCATGGAAGAACAAAACACTAACGAATGTACTCATAGTGACGCTGAGTGTGCTCTCACTGGAACTTTTTGCACTCCAGAGTTACACTTTGCTCTTCAAAAAGGTTAAAATGTAATTGATATACATGAAATATGGCAAATTAACTCTTAGATCCTGAGGAGGGAAATTCAGGTGGGCTGTTCGGGACCTATGTGAATTCCTTCCTTCAGATGAAGCAGAAAACCTCTGGTTTTCCTGCTCACTGTACCACTGAAGAAGACAAACAGAAATATATCGATGAATATTATGCCTATGAAGGCATACGATTAAATTTTGACATTAATAGGATGAACCCGGGATTGAGGCAATGTGCGAAACGATACCTCAATTCATTGTATGGAAAGTGGGGGAACGCACAGATATGTCGCAGAGTATAATCGTTTGTGATGAGATCAAATTTTTTAGGTATTTAACTACGGCAAGTTATCAAATTCAAAGTGTGGTGCAAATTGATGATGACCATCTTATTGCCACATACAGAGATATTAAAATGAAAACGATCCGTTAGAGTTTTCCAATGTGACACTAGCCTTATTTATCACTTCGTGGGCCACACTTAGACCTTACGAATTACTGACAACTGTAGGACCTGACAAAGCAATTTACTGTGATACTGAGAGCATCATGTACTTACAGAACGAAGATGAGGAACCCTTGTTACCGCACGGAAACTATTTGGGTGATTTGAAAAATGATATTCCTGAAGGTTGGAAGTTTACAACCTTTATCGGTTTAGGCTTCAAAAGTTATGGAAGGAGGTTAAGAAATGCCCAAGGGGATGTTCGGCATATATTCAAAATTAGAGAAAAACACTAAATGATAGGACCTCTCAGAAAATTAATTTTGAGAGTTTTTATAAATTAGTGTGTGGACAATTAGAGTCCACAGTAATCGAAAACCCAAATAGCGTCGTTCGTAGACCGGAGTTCCGTATCTTTAGCGGTAGAAAGACAAATACACACCGTGAGGTTAACAAAAAACGAAAACTTATTGACGAACTTGACGTGACTGACAATGAACCAATACGAACCTTACTTACTGTTATAAGTCCACGAACAAGTGAATGTGATTTGTATGAATGAATTTAAGACAATTCGTTTACTGTGTAAACTCTGAGCAATCTTTGATTGTGAAAAAATTAAATTTTAATTTATTCCTAATTTATTTTTAATTTATTCTTTTTTATATTTTCGTTTGCTGTGCAATTTTAATTGGTACGCTTCTTGTAGGAAGTTCATCATATTTAAATTTTTCGTTTCGAAATTCAAGCTTTAATCTTATATCGCAGTGTTTTTTTAACCGTTTCGTTTCCTGTGTATTGTCCGAACAATTAATGATGGTAGAAATATTAAAATTCATATGGAAGCTCGATATTCAATGTATGAGTGTGTATATAAAGCAAAGTTTCTATTGTATGCAGTCATTTGATTCCAAGATGTTAAATTTTCAACACCCCTCTACTATTTTAATCTCTGGTCCTTCAAGGCCTGGTAAAACTTGGTTTTTAAATCGTTTACTTAATGAACGTGATCAAATGTTTAGTATAAAGTTTAACGATATTTTTTGGGGTTATGGCGCAGTAATACCAAAATTAGATGCAAATTAAAAATTACGTTTTGTAGAGGGATTACCTGACATGAATACTTTTGAAATTAAAGAAAATTCATTATTAATACTTGATGATTTAATGTCAGAAACTAATGGTGATGTTGCTAATTTATTTACAAAGTATGCACATCATAAAAAGTTGACTGTAATATTTATTGTTTAAAATTTATTTCCAAAAGGAAAACATGCATATGATATTATGTTAATATATGCTTATATGAGTAAATTCACATTATATTATAGTATTTAAAAATCCACGTGGTAAACTGCAAACACAGTATTTTGCAAGGCAAATTATGCCTCGGTATCGTAAAGAAATCGTGTGTTCCAACAAGTAACACGCGAGCCTCACACTTATTTGTTATTTGACTTTACACAATAAACAAACGATGCATTGCGAATACGTACAAATATTTTTTTAACGAAATCATGTGTGTGTACGCTAACGGAAAAGACGTGCATACAGAAATTTTTGTTCAGTCTTCATCAAGATGTTGAAGGTGAAAAAACACTACAACACGCTCAGTGGTCTGTGCAAATGCAAGAATACAAAACGAAAACAAACTTTACAAAATGCTTCAGGGGATTTAATAAGAACAATTTCTGAAGTAGCTAAAACACAATAAAAGGAAACATACCTTTAAATTCTCGTCAGACACAACGTTTACGTTGACATCAAAAGATCTTACGTGCTATGTATCAGCAGCGTACTGCATTAAAGAAAAAGAAAAAGTTATTATTACAAAAAGGTGGTGCACTTCTACCATTAATCTTAGGACCACTTGTTGCAGCAGCAAGAAGCAGTATTTTTAGTCGCTAAATACGTCAGAATTACGTAAAATGATTTTAGTTCCTGAATATGCTGTACATGAAATTCAATCGAATCTTAAATCCATAGACTCACACCAGTCACGTTCAGATGGAGAAATGAATACTATCTTGAAACGTCGTGATCTTGGTGGCAAATATACAACAACAGTGGCAAATATATCAACAAGCTTTGTATCGTTATTTAGAGTACACATCTTCTTCACATAAACCTATTACTTTACCTACCATTCAAGAAGAAGAAGAAAAAAACTCCTTCTCATCATCATCATCCACTTCCAAACAAGGTAGCAATACTTCTATTTTACCATCTGTATCAGACATTTTACAATCAGTAGTGGAAAAACTTCGTAGGAAAACAAATCTCTTATTAAAACAGCTGACAAGTTCTAATAATATTCAATGAGATAAGTCTGGTATAGTACGTATACATGGAAAAACAATACCAGGTTCAAATATATAAAAATATATTATGATTATTCAAATCCTAATTCTTTATCAAGTATACAAGCATTACAACGTAAAACAAAGAGATCTAACAAGAAAATTAAAAAATTGGCTAGCTTCTCAAGATGCATATACATTACGCGCACCAGCTCGTAAATTTTTTGAACGCAAAGAGTATTATGTTAGTGTAATAAATGAAACATTACAAATGGATTTTGCAGATATGCAATATATTGCAAAGTATAATAATAATTATAAATATATTTTATGTTGTATTGATATTTTTTCAAGTTATGCATATTATGTTCCTTTAAAAACAAAGAAACCTGAAATGCTAAAAGCAATAACATTTTTTTTAAAAAAAATCAAGTTACATGTCTTTAACGTACAAACAGATTTAGGTGGTGAATTTTCTAATCGTCATGAAAACAACTGTTTAAAGAATATGAAATTAATCATTATAACGTTCACTCCGAAATAAATGTGCTTTAGCAGAACGGTTTATACGTACATTAAATAAACAATTTTATCGTTATTTTACTGCAAAGAATACTTATCGTTATATTAATATATTAGATCAAATTGTAAATAATTATAATCATTCATACCATTCAAGTATTAAAATGACACCTGCACAAGTAAATGATTCCAATGTGTATCAAGTGCGGGAAAGATTATACGGAAATAAAAATAGTAAAAGTAATATAACTTGTAAATTTAGGCCGTCTGTTTACGTTTGTGTTAGTAAGTATAAACATAAATTAGAAAAAAGGATATTTACCTAAATGGTCAAAAGAAATATTTATTGTTGATAAAAGTCAGACCCGGTCATTTATAATTTAAAAGATTGGAATGGTGAAGAAATTAAAGGAATATTTTAAGGACAAGAATTACAAAAAGTAATTATAAATTCAAAGAAAACATATCTCATTCAAAAGTATTAAAACGTAAAAATGGGTTGATGTTTGTAAAATGATTGGGATATCCATCAAGTATGAATCCGTGTATCAGATCAGATTATATTCAGTCTGCAAAATGAATTCGAACTTTACACATGACTTTTACGATACTCTACCTTCAAATGCAAGTAACAATTTTCTAATAATACTACATCGTCATTTCGAGTTAAATTAGCACAACCTGTTGATTTAAGTTATAGGGAATGGGGTGTTGCATTAACAATAATTAATATTCTATGGAGTTTTTACAATATTGGTGAAAATGAAGAACTTATAATTACTACTGTTATCGATGATTAAGTTCAACGTAACCAGGTTCCAATAACACCCGGATATTATTAATCAATTGAATCTATTCTACACTTGATTCCTGAAAATGTTCGTATATTAGATTATTTGCAAAATAAAAATCAAATTGTTATTAAGCATTTTTAAATTAGAAGATGAATGTATGATTGGTATAACGCCGGGATTACAACATATGTTTTGATTTATTAATGAAAATACAATTGATATTAAAAATGTTATCTATACAAAAGTAAGAAATGTGGATTTAATATTAGCACGTGGAAAATTTCCATGTGATATAGATATTAATATTTCGAATACAATTTTTGTATGCGTTGATATTGCAAAACAACAACAAA
Organism: Thermobia domestica; assembly: GCF_964235325.1. Lineage (NCBI taxonomy): Eukaryota > Metazoa > Arthropoda > Insecta > Zygentoma > Lepismatidae > Thermobia > Thermobia domestica. Next base: position 192,873,788 of record NC_137457.1, read on the forward strand.
ATACAGGACCATTCTTTCAAAAACGTAGTGTATATAATGTACAACACGGATATGTAAAAGCTTTTGTGTTTCATACATCGCATTATGTTACTGTTGAAAAGAAATATTTTGATACGATGGAAGTAAACTTAAAACATGAACACGGGTTAAAATTACCATTTCGTATTGGAACGTTAGACCTAACACTTCACTTTAAACGATTATGGTTTCTGAAAATATTGATGATAGTTTTTATATTACAAAATTTCAAACACTAGTGCTGATGTATATCCTACAAATAGTCCAAAATATTTTATTAATCAATTAGAAATAATATTTGTTTATCAGAATACGATTGGCATGTAGGATTAAGAGAAGTACATATTCCATTAACATGTTATAATGTTACTGAAGGTGAAAATGTTGTATGGTACAAAATTAAAAATGCAGAACATATGAAAAGTAAAATACTTGTTGGATTTTATCCATCCGTTCATCATTTACTAGAGGAATTAAATACAGTATCCAGATTTATAAGTTTTAGTTTCTCAAATGTTGTACATGTTAAATGTGATGAACGTGTAGAATCAATAACATTGTCGCCTACATTAGCTTTACAATTAGGTTTTTCTCAAAAATCAGATCTTATTAAAGAATCTCGTGGATTCAAGCAACGATACGTAGATATTTGATATCCACATCAAATTTTTATTTATACAGATATTATACAATATTAATTCTTAGGGGATACAAAAGCACCATTATTACGTATAGCAACAATCTCTGATATTAAATACGGAAAAGTTCAAGCAATTACCTTTGAAGATATTCATTATATACCACTTGCAAAATTTGTTCTAACACAATTGAAATACTATTAAAAGATCATGCAGGGCAAAATTTGCAATTTCGTTGTGGGACACTAACCGTAACACATTTTAAACGCTCTCCTGCATTTGCTAAATTAATAATAATAATAGTAAAATATGTGAGCAAGACGTGTTACTTATCACCGTAGACGAGGAATACCATATGTTTTAGGACCTGTATATCAAAGTGGATATGGTATAGGTAGTTTCTTTAAAGGATTATTTCGTTTTGCTTTACCATTTCTGAAACAAGGTCCAAAAACTGTAGGACGTGAAGCATTTCAAAGTGGTATGCAAGGTGCGGGTGATATATTAGAAAATCGACCATTTAAAGAATCTGTTCGTGCGCCTGTAAAAGAAGCTGGTGATAGTTTAAAGACAAAAACAATTAATAAAGTCGGGCAGTAGCTAACTGGTAACGGCAAGAGAAGGTCACGCAAGAGGAAAGCTCCTGCAGTTGTAAAGTTTGGACCACCAACAAAACGTAAACATATACACGAAATATTTTCATAATGGCGCTTCTAAATTCAAATAGTTTTGAATGTTGTACCAATGAATTTGATTTCTTTTCTATACCAATAACACAAACAGCTTTTGAAGGAACTACAAATGCTGAATATAGTCCTATTTCTATATTAATCTCAGAAGGACCTATTGAATTTGTTATTCAGGGAGAAACATTAGAATTTATTAATTCTGCATATTTATATCTTTATGTACGCTGTAAAATTTCAAAAGATGAAGGTACAACTTTAATTCAAGGTGCTATTGTTGAACCAATAAATAATTTCTTACATTCTGTCTATTGTGAAATTGATATTTCATTAAATGATAAATTAATTCGTTCTTCATCAGGATTTCATCCTTATCGTGCATACATTGAAACATTATTTAATTATTCTTATGATGTTTCTAAAACACATTTAGCATGTGTCATTTGGAATAAAGATAATGCAAAACATTCTAATAAATTAGATAATACAAATGCTTGTTTTCAAAAACATGCTAATAAGATGAAAAGTAGTAAATCTATTGAAATGTATGGACGTCTTCATATTGATATTGTAAGTTTAGATCGTATGCTCCCTAACAGAGTAAGCTTACGTGTAAAATTACATCGTAGTAAAGATAATTTTTGCTTTACCCTCGTAGCCCCAAGCGGGGGTGCACGTGCACCCTAACTTCAATTTTTTATGCACAATTCCTTTGTGTGTTTTAGCAGAAATGTATGCATTTAGGACATTGCTTTTGTAATTGTCACGTTTCTTTGAGAAAACTTTCAGAACATTTCAGGAAATAATTAGACGTGTAATATTTAGTTTTGTTAGTGGGGTGCAGCTGCACCCCCCGTTGGTGCTTAACTTTTGTTGTTTTTATTTCTTCACATTTGAGATATCTGAGTTGATAACACTGATTGCAGTGCTGATATTGTGAACGCTATTATATAGTAACGCCTGGCGATAGTGTTTTGTTCTACTTTGATCTAAGCTCAATTGTTTTAACCATAGATGTCACTGCTATGTAATCCGTTTTTGTCTTTTTCCGCATTTGACGAAGTTGTATTCTTTTACTCTTTAGTGCTCAGTGCTGAAGGTTAGTACTTGACTTTGAAGCGTGCGTTGTTATGTCTTAGAAACGAAAACGAAGCCCAGTTGCTTGAACTTCTCGTGCATCGGGTTGTGGTCTCACAGAAAATAAAATCGTGAGATACCTTGACGACGAAGACTACGACGATCCACTGTTTGCACTTTCAGAATCAGATACTGAAGAAGGCTATTTGCAAATTATAGAAGAATGTGCTGACATGCTTTGTGGATCATCTAGTGACAGTGAAGGTGAAAATACAGCAGCTTTATGACAGCAATTTCTAGTGAGAAGTGGTTAAGGGAGTCATTTACACATATAAGATATAAAGCGCATAACGTATTACACCAGAAACGAAGCCTTACACAACACAGTGCTTCCGTGACTCAAATGGACGAATTATTCAAGCTTTTTATTTCAGATCAAATTATTGATATTATTGTGATTAAGACAAACAGAAAGGCAGTTTCAGTATTTGATAAATGTAACGAACATCACGCTGGAAACATTCGTACCTGGCAACCAACACAGAGGACAGAAATAACGGCATACATTGTTTTTTTGATTACTACAGGAGCTTTGAAAGCTAACAAAGAAGCAGTCAAAATGCTGAGGAGGAGAGATCTTGCATATTGTCGACCGATATTTCCAGTGACAATGTCAAAAAACCGATTTGTAGCTTTGGCATCTTTCCTTCGATTTGACAATTTAGAAACAAGGGATAAACGACGAGGTGTAGACAAAATAGCTCCCGTAAAGGACATTTTTGAAAGATTTGCTGAGAATTGCAGGGAAAACATGAATCCGGGACCACAATTTTTTGTTGATGAACAACTTGTAGGGCTTAGGGATAAGGCTCCGTTTAGAATGTATATGAAGAATAAGTCAGATAAATATGGCCTAAACACTGAGTGCTTGCTGAGAACAAAATCCTGTATGTACACAATATACAATTTTATGCTGGGAAGATAGAAGAGAAGGCAGAGAAAGATCAAGGGAAACGAGTAGTTCTAGACCTTGTAGGTTTAGAAAGGAAGCCCGAAATAATCCTCCATTACAATAATACAAAGGGAGGCGTCGATACAATCGACTAAATGTGCAAAAATTTTTCTATCAAAAGGAAAACCAAGCGATGGCCTATGAAAATATTTTCCAATATGTTAGACATTGGCGCTATAAATGCTATCGCAGTTTGGGGAACAAAATTCCCCGAATTGGAATTACAGAGAAAGGACAGGCGTAGAATATTCCTTTTCTCGTTAGAGAAAAAGTTGCTTTTGCCTCAAATTGAAAAACGAGAACAAAATCTTGTGGGTCTGAATTACACAGTGTTGAGCTTCATGAAATACTTGGATCCAACTGTTCAACTAAAGACGTCTGGAGAAGAGGACATTCCAAGAACGTCTGCCTCCCAGGGGAGATATCACTTGTGCCCGAGAAAAAAAACGGAAATGTTCACACAACATGCACAAATTGCATGAAGTTTGTTTGCACAGAACACAGTACTGTGGTATCGAAAAAAAAAACTTGCAACCTATGTATGGAGGGTGAAGAAAGATGTACGTAATTCTTCAGAAAGACAAACAACTTTTTGACTCAAATTATAAGTTGTTTTCATTACTTCTGTATTATAACTAAGGACATAGGAGCATTTTTACCAATGAAGGAACATTTTTGCGAACTCTGATTTCAATCAAGTTGCAAGGAGAGCAACAGCATTGTATTTGTATTTATATTCGAGGTGAATAACATGGTGAAACAGTCAACATTTTGTTCGGTTTCTTTTTCTGTGTACAAGGGTCTTATTTATGGTACTGTGTATTAGCCCTTGTACAAAGGAATCACAGGAGAAAATTGTATTGTTTGTCTTTGTATAAAACGAAACACAGAAAAAAATATTGATCATTTTACCTGGTTATTCAACGACCTAAAAGATCCAAGAGAGTAAGTACACATTATAATACAATAGATGACAAGGTTTTATGACAAGTTTGCCGGAGAATATAATTACCTAAATACAATAAAAACATACTAAATATGTTAAATGGTTGTGTTTGTTAATTCCAAATAAGGGCATATGTCGGACAGAAGGGGGCCAGAATGTTTTGCCAAAAATTGTCATTTTTGAAAGCATATATTGGCTTATTTTGGTTAGATTTCGTTAGTTGAGGTTACTTATGTTAGCTTTGAGTAAGTTAGGTTAGTTAAGGTAAGGTTAGGTTAGGGTAAGTTTATTTTACCAAAGACATTTTACACCATTGATATGATATTCGCAACGAAATATGTATGTATTATGAAGTTTTAAGTTATTTTTAATTATATATAACACTTTCCGAATTGTGTTTTCAACAATTGTTCTTCACAAATTACTCACTAATTAATTTCCCTTTCATGATATGAACTCATTATTTCTGTAAACATTAATTTTTTACTAGTTTTTCCCTCCTTCTGTTAGACATAACCCAAAGTATGAAACTTGGACACTGCGTTAAATAAGAAATAAATAATTTAATATGGGCTACGAGGGTTAATGTCTCTTTAAAATACAAGTTATAAAGTTGCACTTGAAGAAGTTATTCTTCATGTACGACGTATTGATGTAGCTGCAGATTTAGCTATGCAATTAAATACACGAATGGGTTTGGGAACGGCCAAGTTACCTCTGACGAGAGTGGAGACAAGATCTTACTATACCTGCACAAGTAAAGTCTTACAACATTGATAATCTCTTCTTGGGTTATGTTTCTAAAGGCTTGATTTTTGGTTTCATCTCCAACACAGCCTTCAATGGAAAATCACATCTTAATCCCTTTTAACTTAAAAACTTTAACGTTAACAAACTGCAACTACAAAGTGGCTCAAAATCATTTCCTCCTATTCCCCTCACTTCTGATTTTAATAACCATTTATACCTTCTAAGTTACTATACTTTGATTTCTGGTACTCGTATATATTATCAAAATTATTCACATACTGTTACTCTTGATGAGTATCCAAACGGGTATGCTCTGTATGCTTTTAGTATATCTTCAACAGGAACTTTAGAAGATAACACGTGGGATGTAGTACGCGATCCCCAGTAAATTTAAAAGTATTATTTTCAAAACCTTTATCTGAACCTGTTACGTGCATTGTGTATGCATAATTCGATTCATTAGCACAAGTAGACAAAGATAGAAATATTTATACTGATAACACCTTCTAATTTATTCATTTGCGTACGATGAGGTTCTTGTACACTTGTTGGTGTATCACGATAACGAAGATGATGAGCTTAATATAAAAGAGCTAGCCATTGTAAATCCTGACGTTCCGTTTTTAAAAAATTTGATTTTTAAACCACCATCTCGTTTAAATAAGTTAGCTGAGCCGATCATAACTACAAACAAATACCTTGGTTAGAATGTTTATGGCATTACCTGGCACGAAGGCGATGTAGAATATTCACATCTTAAGGAAATACTTCAAACATATTGATCAAATAGTACAACCATATACACATACGGAATAACTAGAAAGTGTTTTCATCAAGAAATTCATCAGAGAGAAATTACAAATTTAGAAGAAATAAACAATCCAAAGTATACTGCATTAAGTTTTCACGTTCATCGGTGTGCAAATAATAAAAATCGTTTCGGACAATACAGGTACAGTCTTCATGAAGCATTACTGAATAGTGAATATGTAAAAGTGTATGATTATGTATTACATGTGAGTAACAGTGATAGTTACATACCTACTACAATTAAAAAAATAATAATAGTTTTCATCATGTATAGTGACGAATTGTTAAAAAACTTACTAAGTGATAAAGTAACTGGAGCAAATTTTACTGGAATTTACCCTATTGACAGACTTCCTGTAACGGTAGAACCTCTTGCTGCACTTGTGATTAATCTTCATACATCTGATTCTGCTGGTTTCCATTGGGTTCCAGTGTACATTAATGAAAAAATGACTATTAATTTGACAGTCTTGCTATGGACATTCCCAAGCAAATAACCTTTTTTAAAAAAATACTAAAATGTACTTTACGAATAATCATCAATATCAACATGAAGAATCTGTGTTGTGCGAATATTTTGTTTTATTCTTTTTGCATCATATTATTCGCATTCATTCATTTGAAAAATGCTTAAAAATGTTTAATGAGAAAAATTTGAAAAAGAATGATGATCTCGTTTATAAACATGTAAATATTTTTCTTAAAAAAAGAAAACAAATATTTTTTATTTTTACTTATATTTTTTACATTTTTATAATATATATATTTTTTAAATTTTCAATAAATTTGTTAAACTTACATCCCTGCATTTTATTTACAATTCTTAAAAACATTACAATCTTGAAAATGAATCAGCTAATGCTGTTGATGTTTCATATTTCCACCAATAATTAAACTGTTTTGCATTACGATATGCACATCCTGATTTCTTTACAACATTTGTGTGAAAATTACAATATTCATTAAATGTGTTTCCACATAATTCACTTAATGAAGGATAATGTTTTTTCTAAAGCAATAACACCTAATGCAAATATTCTTTTAATCCAAAGATATTTCTCTAAACCTTTACAATAAAAGGTTGAATTCTTTAAATATAATTGATATACTGTTTCGTATGTATGATATAGTATATCCAGTCTTGCTATTCCATTTCAAAACGTGTAAATTTAATGTTAAAAAATCAATTTGTTTTTGACAACCTAGTGATAATAAGTTATAGTCTATTGGTAATTTTACCAAGAAATGAAAATTTACTGTATCATCGCATGCAGTTAAACAAAACTCACGAATAATAAATTTGTTATCAGACATTTTAAAAGATGGAATATCAATAATATGCTGATTTACACATGATGAAATTTCATTTGTGTGATGAATGAAAAATGGGATAGTATCTCCAACAAATTCTGTATTATTTAAGAAATCAAAAATTTTACGCAGAAAACATATAAATGAGATTTCACTATGTTCCTGTTTAAAAACTCCAAAAAGTTCACAAAGAGTTTTATCAAGAGATAACTACTTCGTTGCAAATGCTCCAGTATTATGAAGATGTGTACAATCATGAAGAAAATTTACTTTGCATTCCATGCATTCAACTGGATTATTGTTAGGTAAGTATACTTTTATAGTTTTTAATACACAATTCACATTAATGTTTTCATCACTACATAACATACATGAAACACTAACTCTATTCGAATACATATTTTTTCAATCTGGTATGTCCGATTTCTCTCTGTCTTTTCTTATAAAAATGTACAATAGTTCCGGAAGCAAGTCTGTATCACTTAATAAATTCACATGCGCATCATGAAATTTTTCCCTTGTTAATATTCCAATAATATTCGAGTTTGCATACAAGTAAAACAAATCTTCTTCAACAATAGGACTTGCTATAATACTCCAATGACTTTGGTTTCCAATGACTTTGGGTATATATTCCAACAAAATCGAATCTATCGAATCAAAATCATATTCTTCATCTGACGATGATTTGTATATTTCTATTTCATCATCAGATGATGATGCTTCAATATTGTTATCGCGGTGATCCTTCTCATACGACTGCATAATGTATATATATATATATATATATATATATATATATATATATATATATATTTCTGCTATAGCTCGTATTTAAAGTATTTTCATACCCACAAAGTAATCACGTGTTCAACATTTGCGGCGCCTTACTTCTTTCCTATTGTCAATTAACGCGTCCACAATTTTCTTTGTATTCTTCACCAACAATGTATTATGTTTAATCACAGCGGCGCCATACCTCTTTCCTATTGTCAATTAGCATACGAGAAAGTTTCAACATGTTTACTTTCTGCGTCCTTAATTTTCTTTGTAATCTTCGCCGACGTGTTATGTTTAATCACAGTGGCGCCAAACTTACTTTTATTACTCTGTGGGCATTATGTGATGTCTACCCGACATGCTAACGGTCTTCTTTTGTATTTATTTTAATTTTAATATGTACCTGCAACACCAACTTTCACTTCTACCCAATCGGTTTCCAAAAAATTCATTTCGTCTCTTGAGTTCGCCAAGAAAGAACGTCAAACAACCATACTCTGTATATTCTACAGTATAACCTATCATGGAAAAGTATACGTACTCCATACACAACGTCTTTCACATTATTACGAAGGAGCTTTTCGACTTCTCACACAATATTCGAGTAAATTACAAGACAATAAAAGTTACAAATTAATGATTAAAGTTTATTCCTTCCCTTCTTTAATATGATGACAGCATTTTAACAACGAGTTTGCACAGCAAACGATTCAAAAAATACCCAGATTATGCTTTAGCATACGAACTAAATAAATTCATTAATATGATCACACAATATTCAAGTAAACTACGCAACAGTTAAATTATTTTAGTAGGATCACACGTAGTATTCGAATAATTAATTAAAATATTCCGGGTTAGAGTCTTACTACTTAAACAACAGCATTTTAACAACGAGTTTGCACAGCAAACGATCCAATAAATAGGCAAAAATGCTTTAGCATACGAACCAAATAAATTACTTAATATGCTCACAGGATGTTCGCGTAAACTACGATCCAATTAAATTATTTTAGTAGGCTCACACGTAGTGTTTAAATAATCGATTTTTAATATAATCAAAGCATTATAACAACGAGTTTGCACAGCAAACGATCCAATAAATAAACGGCATATGCATTGTCTACGTTGCTATTTAAAATTAATTGGTTCACAATCTTTAATTATACAAGTAAACTATAAAAATAAAAATATATATGTCATTCAACCTTCTTCTAAAAATTTGGCCATCCCTCCTAACAATTTACCATTTCCAGGAACTAATCTAACCACGAAACGGTCAAATAATAATTCTTGCTTGACCTACCAACATGTCGGGGCGGCGGCGTGACCCACAAACAAAATAATAATAACATAATAATGCCATTATCTTCTACACCCGTTTTATGACCTCAAAATAAATTTAGTATGCCCTACTAAATCTGTTGTGATGACGCGGGACCACTTTCCTAGACTGGTGTACTCTAGTTCTCATGCTTTACTTTTTAATCATACCCTATCTCTCTCTCTCCCTCTCACCTATATCCCCAACTAGTCATTTTTCAAATTTAACTCTTTTTAAAAAAGTACATGGAAAGCATAGAGCGGCACTGTATTTCCATTAAAAAAAATAAAAATTATTAATTCATATAGGTAAAATAATAGTCAAAGAACATCTAATAGAATAGAAACTAATACAGAAAACTGAATTTAAGCAAAATATTTAGAAACATAAGACAAGTGTCACAATAGAACCTACACTAGAAAAAAGGACTTGAACAGAAATACCAAATTTGTTTGGTCAGGGCATTTGGTCACTTTATTTGCTTAGTTTATCCAAACTCTGGTCATTTATAGCAAACGTGTTTGATCATGAGCACTATATTTATTGGTTACAACATTTGGTTGATCAATTTTGTTATGCGAACCAAATCTTAAGTCATTTTGTAAAGATTTGCTTTCCCTGAACAAAATGTTTAATTACAAGGTTACGTGTATCCATGTGATTTATGGGTAAACATGGCGAGTATGAAAGTGTAGATCGCGGTTTGAGCGTATGAGTGAAAGTAGTATATATAGTGTTGGTACCGGAAGAAAAAGACGTTTAATTAACCATCACAAGTTTACACCACTTGGAATTCAAACAACCTGTGTGAATCAGCCTTTTGTCTACACTATCCAACTTTCACCACCAAAGTCTCAATGATGTGAAGTGACAAGTAATTCTCACCTGACAGCGACACAATGGATGTCGTGAGCAATACAGTAAGAACTTGGAACTTACCGCTGCTAGTCAACGTGTTTCGAGGTAAGTTTACTATTTCGTTCGTATTACTTTACTGTTACTTAACGCATATTGGCTACTATATTGACTGTAAATTTGGCATAACAAATGCGCCTTGGGTAAACTTTACAATACACGTTCCAGCTGCGCATTGATATGTACGACCAGTTTAAAACGGGGTAGAAGAAGGGTAGGACACAGTAGAGTAAAATAGGGATAAGTAGGGTAGAGGTAGGAAGGGGTTAGCTCAAGTTTAAGGAAGTTTTGACCCATTTTTCTAGAATTAATAGAGTGAAATTTATATTTTTAATTTCCGTCTAGTACCTATACCAACAATATTTGGTAGTTACTACCAAATGTTTTGGTGAAATTCATTAAATGCACGTTTAGCATTTACAACCAAATTATTTCGTTCCAAGCACCAAACTTGGAAAATTTTAACCACATTTTTGTTATTCCCCACCAAATCCTACTTATTTGTTCATTATTTGGTCAAAATTACCAAATGCATATTTCGTAATCATAACCAAATACTAGTTTCCTGCAACCAAACGAATCGTAACCAAATGATTTAGTGCTGGTGACCAAACGTTTGGTTGGCGCTATATTGACCAAACGATTTGATAAATAGCACTTATTTTTTGGTCAATCTGACGAAACCTTTTTTTTTCAGTGTACTCTATGGACTTTTACTAGTTTAATTGGGGTTGTGATTACCAACTTCTACCAGATTGTTTTGTATCATTCATCAACTTTGTTTCTCTCTGCCCAGTGCTTTTCCACGCCAACATTCTTTCTAATGTTGTACTCATATCTTAAGTAAGCGACACGGTTTCTCCTACGTTAATTATTATCGTTACAGTTAAGAATGAGTGCTATTTACTTCTGCATCGTCTGACGGGAAAATCTTTAGTATACATTCATCCATGAGTATCATATTTAAGAACACCAAAAGTACCAATGTATCAGATTTGCCTCTGATCATGTCTATAATATCAACTGAGTGAGTTAAGGAAATGGCTTGCACAAATTTTCACATTTCTTGACATAAGTACGAATTCTAGTCAAAAGAAGCCATTGTGTGCATCTGTAATATAAAATTATGTAATGAGCAGAAATGAAATAAAAAAGTCTGAACATACAGTACATTTCACAATAGATACATATTCAGAAGTTTGAAATATGATTCTACTTACGAAAATAAGCTTTTAATTTATTTTATCCAGTAAATACCGGCTTTACGTCTGAATCTAAACCCCACAATATATGGAAAAATAGATCTTGAAATCATTGACTTCAAACAAAGAAGTGCAGTACATTTTCATTGGGACACCTGAGACCCAAACTCCGTGGTTTCGAATATAACCCAATAATACCTTGGTGCTAGTAGTGTTATACTTCCGAAAGTTAAAAACTGAAATTTTATAGACAAAATTGTAATACTTTATCACAAATGGAAGTGAACAAGCTTTAAATTCTTACTCGAGTCCTACAGTACATCCTAGAGAGTATTAAATGAACATTAACATAAACAGTATTCGTCATAGCGGGATGATTAATTCGAGTTTAAATTCCCTATCCAGCATCTAGGGTATGTGAAAAGGGACCTATCGAGACACTACTCTGGTTTGTACCCGAGGAAAGTAGTGTCACCGAGCATCACAAACTGTACAGTGCGCTATCCTCTTGGATACACACACAATGTGAGGATAACTAACATGTAAACAAAATTGATTTGATTTTAGAGTGCCTTACAGGAGGCTATATGAGACGTGAATCCACAAATTAATTTTGAATCAGAATCACATGAGCTCCCACCGGGAATCGAACGCGGGTCTCGTCAAAGTCGCGTACACTTACCGATTGAGCTCAAAACTGTAAACAAAATATAAACATTCTAACTTTCACGTATTCTAACGGAAAATAATCAGATGAAAGAGTCACTGCTTAGCAATTACATAATGTACACTTCCCTAAGGATCAATAACCTTCTGTAAACAGCACTCTCATAGATACATACTTTGGCGTATTTAGGGGGGGGGGTGCTTATGAAATATCTTGCAGCATTTTCATATTATCAAGCAAAGCCTCTCCGAAAGTTAGCAAAGCCCTCCCCCCGAAAGTTAGCAAAGCCCCCCGAAACAAAATCGTAAATACGCCACTGGATACATATACTTAATCTATTGCCCTCTCTGCTCCTACACCTAACCCGATGATCAAATTCATTGAGTTACTTCATTCTGAGTGCAGATCTAAGGTTTCATTCTTGGTAAGCTCTTATGTTGTTTTTGAGATTTACGCTAAATTGCACCACGGCGACCGATACAACGTCGGTGCCGAAATGCCACATTAATTCCAACCTACTAGCCAATTTCTTGCTAGTCGAACTCCAATACACTCGATTACAGCCTAACGAAAGATATGTTCTTCAAGTATTGTTAGTTTGGAATGAATGTGCAGTTTTCTGATATTACGGTTAAAAGAAAACAGAGAAAATTTTATGATCAAAATGAATGGCTGCATATAAAGGAGTAGCGTATAAGATATTAATTATCGTTGGCTACGTATATCTTGACAACGTGTATAAGCGGTACTCATCCTTAGAATACGGTTAAACTTACAGAAAAATTACTTTATATTCCACCAAGTAGCACACCGAGTGTTGTCTTAAAACTACTTGAAAATTCATTAGAATTTTCGAAGTGATTAATACTGTTGCAAGAAATGATAATTCTATGAAAACAAAAGTGTGCAGTGTGAGAATAAATACAATGCATGTTTGAAGCGAACACCCGTCATAGATTGGTGCGTATTTACACATAAGTAATATTTGGCTATACCCACTGTCCCTCCACTCCTGATCCCTGTAGGCTCACTACCCCAGTTTTCCTCCGCTCTGAACCAGAAAAAATAAAGATATTGTCCTAAGTACGCATCTGGGCGTGTTTTCCGCGTATTACAAAAATGTGTGCGTTTATTTGTGCATGTACTGTAGAATGCAACTTTTAACTTCACATTATACGGGGCCGCGATGGCTCAATAGTAGAGCGCTCATCTTCTGCTCATTGGATCCTTGGTTCGATTTTAGTTCACGCCAAGTAGACTATGATGTACACAAACAAGTTCTCCCGTTTCCTCCAACTTTCATGATCCTACTTTCATGCTTTCTATTGGATACCTAGCATTGTTCGTGTTTTTCGAACTGTTGTTTTACTGGCATATCCATACACTTTTTATGGACATGTGCATAATGCGTAAGGACTCTGCTAAAGTGAATATTTACCCAGAATTGTAACTTCTCTAAAAAAACACTTGATAAGATACTAAGAGTGAATTTGCTGATGAGAGAAAAGCATATGTTCCTAAAAACAGGCTATCAATGTTTATTTCTTTCCTTGTATTTTGTAAGTATAGATCATAGACAGTTATATTTTTTCATTTGTAAAATATTTACAATCGTAGTGATTTGAATACAATTATCAGAAAAAATATATGAAGGAATAAAATGGTAAAGGAGGTTTTCTAGCTTTCGAGTAAACTAGAAAATAGCTCAGCATTCCTATGTGATGTAATGCAATGGCACACAGTGTTTTTTTTTTTTCAGAAAAAATGTTCGGGGAGGCACACCTGGTATTTTTTGGCAGGCCCTGCTGACACTATTCTATTTGTTATATTATAAACGTATTATTTGGTCTCCTACGGGGGGCACTTTCAGAGCTCCGATGCGGGGCTGAGCCCTCCAAAAAACAGGTGCTATCTCTAGGTACATTTCCGATCTTCACATACCTATATACTCTTTTGTAATCTGATCCCAAATCATTCTGCGTAGTAACTAAATTTCGCCGGAAATGAACCTTATCATTATCTTCCACCGAGATGACAATGAGCAGCTTAGCACAGATGAAATTCAAGAGACCACCAGAAGAAATACTTGAACAATTACAATTCTTTCACGATTTGGCCATAAATATAACGTCCGGACATATTATTCCTTGGAAAAACCTAAAATGCAAAAAAAGCTACATATGCTAGGTGTCCATTAAAAAAGCAGGAATACAGACTAAATGTTAGAGTCCTAGAGTGTCTGTAGAAAGCTGGCACTTCAGTGTTTGTGTTTGTATAAATATGTTAGGATGATGTAAAAAAAACTGTTAGGTGTCCTTTAAAAGCGATAATGGAATCCAACACAGTCACGTCAGGAGCGAAGCAAGGTGCTGCTCGAGGGCGATCTGTAGGGACCAGACGCGTAAGTTACGATAAGTATTTGCGTAAGCGAGGGTAGTGAAAACACACACTGTAGACTAATTGTTTTGTATGGGTGTCGAATGTCCGGTGAAGTAATATTTCAGACAGTACTTTCTGATAATCTCTGTATTAAAAACAAATGTCAATCTAATATATAAACATACATGTAAATCTAATAAATGAATAAATAGTTTGTCAAAAGCAAAGAGGAATCTTGCTTTAAATGATTTCCACAGAAATTTTAGACTAATGTTATCATGGACCATTCCCAAATAGTAGCATATACTATATTGGTAATATGCGTGCAAACTGATGTGCCCTAGAAATGATTATCCAGTTATATTATATATACTTATTGTATCACGCAATCCGCTTCTGGTATCTTAGAAATTGTTTCTTGGGCTAGCAGTTGCATTTATGGGTGGTGGAGATTTACTTTAAATACACGTTCCCTTACGGGTAGATACGTCCGGACGTACGTTATAAAAATGACTGTACAAAAAACTTAAACCAACTTTCCTAGACTCCCACTAAAAGCGAAAATGCTATATACTCAAGTCAGGGCAGGATCGGAGCAGAGGTACTGTCACGGGATTACATACTTAAGGACCAGGCGTGTCAGGGACGGGGAGTATGAACATAACGAAGAATCCCCAAAAAACACTTAGTATTACAGTCACTCGAACCTTACTGTGGTTTTGTAATAGTTTGACACAAGTGACAGACATTTGTAACCACCTCCAGCATTCTGTTCGACAATATAAATAAATATCCTGTTTCTCTCTCATATGAACACATTTTATTATGATATTTACACGAATTATTCTTAACCAGTATCAAGTAAACATCATATTGCATATCACCCTGCGCCTAGACAGAAAACTTATATCAAAGCTTCAAACTTTTCCATTCAAAGTAGTTTCTTTCTCATTCATTTCGTTAAGCCACGCCGGTTTTTTAACAACAAAATAATGACTTATGAATAGGTTAGGTTTTATTTTGTTTACCCACTCAGTACATAGGTTGGGAGCTGCTGGGCTTACCTCAACTTAACCTGTTTCTATTCAGCTGCAGCAAAAGGAAATTTGAAGAAAGAAAAGAAAGTACTCTTCGGTGTAGCTGGGGAGTAGTGTCTAAAATTAAAAAATAAATACATTTAGTATTATATTTCCAACTGATTCTCTAAGACGTTTTAGATTGTTACAAACCTGGTGCATGAAACCTGGTGAGAATAGTTGAGTACAGATTGATAATAGGTGTAACAGGTATACATCTGCGTCCTGATGTCCGATAAAAACAGCTGCCCTTAAAACATAAACCAATTTATGATAGGTGGCTACTAACTTTATGGTCTATAGGACCCGGGGGTTCAATGCCACGTTCACAAAATTTCTCCACTGACTTCTATCCTTGGCCAACTGGATCCAATTTCTAATTTGTATCCCTATTTCAGGGAGATTCATCTTAATATTGTTGTTCCATCTGCGTCTAAGTCCTCCAAGTGGTCGTTTTCCGATTGGTCTCCCAGTTTAGACTTTAAAAGCGTTCCTACTTTCTTACATTCTGGCTACATGACCTGCCCACCTCAGCTTCCTAGATTTAAGGATCCTAACAATGTTCAGTATATCATATAAATTATGTAGTTCCTCGTTATGAAATTTCCCTCATTCCGAGTTCACGTTCCCCTTGGGTCCGATGCCATCTTACAGAATCAGAACAGAAATGGGGGATTTTTTTTTCGTATTGAATTATATATTTAATCATTCGGAAGAGATCATAAAATGAGTCCTCCCTTTAGATTGACTTTCATCAGTGCTAACTTGGGAAAGCCTGAACACATATAAATCATATTGTGTCAACTCAAGATCAAATAATTTTTACAGTATGTAGCATTCCAGCTACATGGAAATAGAAATTTGTATTGACTGGATTTTAAAAAATGTATTCCTTGATTGAATGCAAAAAATTGTATTAAGAATATCTAGTCAAAATATTATTGATATTTAGGGTAATTATATTCAATTATGAGGTATCTGCATTATATATCGGCCTACAGTAACATTTATTTAGTGTGTATGAGGGATCAGACCTTCTGAAAGAAATTGTTTCTTAAAAAAAATGAGAGAGAGAAAAAAGATTTAAAGAGCGATAATAAAGTGAGAGAGAATTTCCAACACTGAGTGGCAAGTCTTGCTTGCGAAGCAGCTGCCTCGTGAATCTGACTTGCTTTTTTGACTCCGTTGGTGGAGTTGCGCTCGCGTGCGCTCGCGTGTCCTTGTTCACCGTGTGTTGACTCGTAGCTTGCTTGGCGCGTGTAATAGTTGAATGTAAAGTTAAAAGTGGAGTAAAAGAGTGGCCAAAGGTGAAGTGAGTGTATTGAAAATACTTTCAGTAATTGAGTGTTTAGTTAGTAATTGTGAGTACAGAGAAATGTGTTCCTTTCAGGAAAGTATTTTTCTTAAAATTTAATGGAGTTAAACCGGCATCGAGGAGACGGTGCTTGAGTGAACCTTTGTGGTGAGACAAAAGTGCCCATTATTGTGACTTTAATCTGCTCCATTTCGTGATTACATTGCTTGAATTTCAATGTCTTGTAATTTTTTAAAGCTATCTTTCCCGCCTTTAGAAAAAATATTGAATGATACTCACTTCGTCTCGGGCCCATTTTGGCTGAAAGTCAGTACTAGACCATAGGACATAAGCTGTTCCAACCAGAGGGAAGTAATAATATCCACAAATGTAAAACATTATTGGAACTAAATTGCGTTTCGCTTAATCCTGGTAAGTTCGAAGTTAATTAGTAGTTTGCACATATGGGTTTAGCTGATTTCGTAGTGTCATTAATGAGCTGGAAATGGGTTAATATAACTTGCATTCAATCACTGACATGTATTCGATTACTTTCCAGAGTATAAGCCTAATCTTTTTAGAGTTCTTGCGAAAAAGTAAAAAATTGCCCCCCTGATTCTAAAATATATGTCTCTCTGAGTGTGTGTGTGGGAATGATCTTACCCGTCCACTCAATCTTGAAGACAGTTTGGAGGCACATAGTGTAATGTGGAATCCAAACCAACATGATATTTCAGATGTTATTATTGACCAATTAATATTTCAGATGTGACCAACATGTCACCAAAGAGCCACGCGCTACCTGCAAGGCGGGAGGACAATATTATATGCGTACGAGAAACACTGAAACAAGAAACATTTTTCATATAAGGTGAGAGACCCAGATTCGATTCCCAGCAGAAGCTCAAGTGGTCCGGATTCCACGTTACTTAGTAGGTAAAGTCTCATATAGCCTCGCTGGTGAAAGAGACGTAAACTCAACTAAACTCAACTCAACTATTCTTATTTCTCGATTATAGTTATAATATTGAGTTATCACTGACATTGAACATAGAAAGGGAAAGATGTGAGTAAGTTAATTTTAATAAATGATAGCTCAGACGTGACCTACCATGTTGCTTGCAATTTTCATTCAAATCTCCCAAGTTTGGATGACGATAGGTAAAGCATGATATGTTGGTTTCATGTCAGAAAGACGTGGACAAAAGGGCGAGGACAGAGAGGTCCGCGTCCAAACGGCCCCGTGTCAAAAAGGCCCTGGGCAAAAGGTTCCCGCGTCAATTTGCACTGGTGAAAAGGGCTCCGTGTGAAAAGGACCTCTATCAAAACGGCCCGCGACAAAAGGCCCAACTCCAAAGGACCCGCGATAAGAGGACTCGAGTTGAGAGATGAAAGGGCCCGGGTAGAGATGTTCCCACTACCAGAAAGCCTGATAACAAAACAGGAGTGGAAATCAAAGATGCGTGATGGGATAATTCCCTTACAAGGGATTTATGCAAAAGCTGACGACTAGATATTTATGAAGATTGGTACCCTGACTAACCGTGGATCGCGGTGATGTTCACTTGGTTCGGAAATGCCTTGTTTACCCGCTACGTGTAATACATATACCAAGCAGTGAATGTAAAGGCTGTGCTTAGTCATACTGCCAAAACTACCGAAAGTAGCAGAAAATGAAAAATTAAAAATGCAGATAATCTGAGGGGGTCAAGTTACCAAGAACAAGATAGTAGTATCACAAAAACAGTGTTGCTAATTCAACAAAAACTTAAAGCTTTTCAAATGGAAAATATATCATTTTGTGACAGTAAAACAATTCACATAAAACTTGAAATAAAATAAACAGAAATGGTTCATCAGTGTTACCAAATAAGGGAGATATGAAGCTATAAACTTGAGGAATTATGTGGTCTGTACGATGAAAAGAACAACAGTATAATAACAATAAGACTGCACAAGACTCCCTACAACAAGACTGTAAAGTAGGGAGTAAAGTACAGCATGCACATCGTCCAGTGACAAACGGGCTAGAAAATTCATGTCAAGTGTGAGGCTAGAGTGATAAATGTGCGTATTTTGCCATACTCCCTTTCGCTTTCTGTTGGATTTATTGATGTATTATATTAAAATACTTTCCGTATGTATATTACTGGTAACCTCAATATAATGTGTTTTATTTACGCCGTTGTCTCACACGCTAACAATACATTGCCTATTCTCTCGACTGACTACTATGGCAATTCATTAATCTTTCAGAGTCGATTCTGACGTACTTTCTTCTAACACATTTCATACCTTTCGTGCCACAACTTTTATGCACTCTTTTCGCGCGTTACGCCTTCCTTTCTGTGGTTTGGAAGGCATACAGCACTTTACACAGTGTTCCAACTCTAAGTCAGTTCGTTTTATAACTCCTGGTAACGTTCCGAGAATTCGATTCCACATAAACGCCATTGGAGTTGCTGTAGTAGAGGAAGACGTTTGCGCATTTCCACATGTCTCAAAGAACTTCTTTCTACGCCAATTCTAACATGTGCCTGTTTTTGGTGCATTCTGTATGAAGCTCGTTAGTCACTGGATGATGTTAATGCTGTAGTTTATTCTCTACGGTATATTTGGTGCTACTGCAGTCTTCTTCTTGTTGTACATTAGTAGCATAGTTACCTAACAACTGGCCCGCTTTTTCTCTACCCCTAACTGCCTAAACTGAAGCTACACTGACCACAGTACTTTATCATAGAAGGATAGCACAAAGTGAAATTGAGTAGGGTACTCTGGGCATAGAATTTTATGATGCTATAACCATAAAGTTTAAATGATTAGAAAATACATTTACAATTTAAACAATCCTCATTGCCACATAAAGACTTGGAGTTAATAAATATAATTCCATAACAAATTTGATTATTTTCATTATGGTATATATCTAATTTTCGTTTTTAATATTTCTTTTAAGATGCTGATAGTGCGTTTCGTATCTAGATGGTAGTTATAATAAAGTTTTTTCTTCTTCTTCTTTAGATGATAGAGCAGCACAAATGTCTCTATTAATAATTACATAATCAAAAATATCTTCTAGCCCTTCTAAATGAGAACCCATAAGTATAGTATATTTAAAGTCTGGTTTATTTTTTCTACATTTTATACATTTTTATCATTTACATATCTTGAATTTATTTTAAATTCTTTTCGACACATTAAACATGTTAAGGGCGGTAATGTTTCGTACAGACATTCACGACAAAGAGAATCTTTTTCTATATATCTAAACTGAGCTTTACATTTTTCTTTCTTACATTTCTTACAAATTTTAGTATTACTATTTTCTTTATGTGTTTTAGTATTATTATATTTTTCTATATCTGGTAAGTATTTGTTACATGGTTCACAAAGTGTCTTAATCATATTTGTCGAAATATAATATTTTCATATTTAAATTCATTTTTATGATATTATATAGACTGTGAAAACTTTATACTTATATCTAAACTTACAACTAACTTTTACCTAACTTACATCTATATATCTTCTACCTTTAATGTCCCCATGGTAGAGTAGTTATCCCATTCTTTAAAACTCATCTCTTATCATCCACATAACTTAAAGCTAACTTATTTACTTCTATACTGTACAAATCGTGCTTATAACTTCTGATTAAATTCACCTTTTTATAATACTCTTTTTGATTAAATAAACAGTCTTTATAATCATTAAACGAAAGTTCTTTACTTACAACATTTTTCTTAACTCCTTTTGCTTTTTTTTACATTCATTCTTTTCGAACTTGATTGAAGACATTTTCGATCTTAAACCAACAAATTCTTCTATGGTTGTTCCTTTAACCTCGTCCTTCATCTTACGAAGTATTTTCTTATTGACCTGTGGTATCTTATATATGTTATCTATAGGAAAATCACTCGTGTCGAAGTAATCGATATAATTTTTCATGTCCTCGTACACATCTTCTGTTTGAATATGGTATATATAGCTATCGATATCTTTATAACATGCTTCTAATTTGTCTTGGTATTTTGGCTTCATCAAATTAAAATGGAAGTCGTACATTAAATATTTCGATAGATATAAGATGCTCATTCCAACACATATTGGTTCATTGAAAGTTAATTTTGTTTTATTCATTATGATTGCACATAGATTCTCAGAATAAATAATACTATCTTTAAAATTTGATTTAGCAATTAGTTTTTCTACTCTTGCTGGATCACATTCTATTTTTATAGGTTTACATCTCTTTCTACTATGTTCCATAGTCTTTCCAAAAACTGAGTGGTTCACCAGCTTATAAAAGTATTTCTCAAAGTCATTTGTTGCTCTAGTTCTCGTCTGTGTGTTTAAATATCTATAATTCTTTAACCAATATGATTTTTCAAATCTATTACTCGATGAATTTTCTTAAGTTATATCCAAGTGATAAACATTGTTTTAAGTTTCGATAGTGAATCACATATTTCCCTTATAATATACGGTTGGTAACAGTTTTGATTGTTTTGAACCAGGTGGGAACATGTTTTGAGGTAGTCTTTGTGATAGTCATGTAATTCTTTAGGATATTCAAGATCAACTTCTAAAATATAACCAGTATCAGAATCATCAGGTGTATTTGCGAAATCTCTTACTCTTGTTTCGTCTTCACTTAACCATATAAATCCCTTAAATGGTTATAATTGACTCATTGCCCATTCGTACAAGTTGTTAGCCGTGAAGTACATTAAGTAAGACTCTTCTTTACTTCCATCGTAATCTTCCATATACTTATTGTTTGCTTTTACATCTTTCGCTACATTGTGAAATTAGTACCCCTTATGACTTTACCCCTTATGCCTTTCTCAATCATCAAAAGCATATTGTAATCTGTTAATAACTCTAGTTTTATATTTGTCGTCTTTAACATTACATCCCAAGCTAAACCTGGTGCTGTCATATACAAGCAGAATCAAGACCATAAGCTTTAAGACATGTTTCTCTTAGGTTCTCAAACATCAGCTAATAACAATACGTCAGTCTTTAGATATAGGTCATGGTACTGTCCGAGATTATTAACTTTAAATGTTTTCTATACTTTCTTTGCATGCTTAAAATCCTCATCACTTATACGTGTGTTATTAAGCTTGTTGAAGAATGCTTCCTTTGATGGTAATTGTCTGTCTAAACACATTCCAGTCACTAATATAACCGTACGGGTAAACACCTTTTCTTGTTACAAGGTTAAATTGTTCTTCATTAGAGTAGAAGTGTTGTGTGTGAGTCATTTGTTCTCTCGTTAGGTTTGATGATAATTTGTCTAAACTACATGCCGTAAATCTAAATGAATCTACGAATTTTAATTTGATACTTCCAACTTTTTTACTGAATGATATCTAACGTTGTTCGTTATTAGGTATTAATTCTATTTGTTCTTTATTACATCCTAGATCTTTTATAAACAAGTGGGAGTCATGTCCTGGTAACTTACGTATAATCACTGGTACAAACAGGTATTCTAACTTTTAAATTACAGTTGTTACATAATGCAGCCACAAACTCTCCTATTATATGATAGTGATGTTTAACTTTGAGGTTTTTTTATGTAAATTTTCTTTACAGTAAGAGAAGGATTTGGATTTGTTGAAATCTTTTATCTGTTTACGTGTTAATGGTAGTTCATTATTTTGACTATATATGTTCGATATTTGTTTAGCTTCCTTCTTTAACATTCTTATGAACTTCTTAGCTGCATTTTTAGCTCTATCCACGACAGGATGTATTTTACTTCCATCACTTTTTACAATATAGTAACAGAATTCAGATGGCTTGTGCTGCTGAAATTTTTGGTATATGAATCATCTTCTGGATAACATTGTTTACATCCCATAACCTTACGTAGCAGACATTCAAAATCAGCGTGAATCGCAAATGGCATTAATTGTATATTGATACTTTTGAAATTCAACGTATGTATCTTCTTGCGGCATTTCTATCTTAACAGCTTCGTGAGTAGAAAAATCTTTCAGGTGTTTGTCTAATACACTTTGGAGTAAACGTATAACAAGCATGTATCACACAAGTAATTTCTAGCTCTCCATTTAGTTATTTGGGTACTAACTAATCTCCTTAGGTTTTTAATCCAACAATAGTGTGTTTTATTTTCTTTTTTCACATATAAGAAATTCACATGAATGTCTTTTTGTTTTTAGTATTATATAAAACGGTTGCTATATATTTTCCATTATCATCATATATATAAATATTAATTGTCATATTGAGTCCTCTTTCAATTTTTGAGATGTCACTTAGTTTTACAGAATAATCGATACCCTTTAATTTTTCTTTCAAGTCTTTAAGAACAGACTTGTACTTTGATGTTCGTTGTGGATGTTTTTTCAACAGGATGTAATGCAGAACCAATTGAATACAAGAAATACTTTTCATCTTTTTTTACTTTACATTGAAAACAGCCTGTTTTCTTTTGATTTCATTTGGCAGTTCCATGTATCATGACCCTCTATATGGTGCATGTTTATTAAGAGCTAACTCTATATAGTTTATATTTGAAAGAACCCATCCAGAACCTCTAGCTTGGAACTCATCCATTCTTGCTCTTAATATTTCTTTAGCATCACTTATGACCTCTTTTAGATTGGTTGATTGAAATATCTCTTTGCTAATAATGTTGAAGTAAATGTTTTGAATTTCCTTACCTTTCTTATATCGGCAGTTTATTAGGAGATTAGTCTCTAACGATCTATGTTTTTGTATGCTGATGTTCAATCTATTTATTAAAGCCTTTGATGTTGAAGTGATACAATGCTCTAGAGGATCATGTTCGTTATAAGTTGTTGTAAATCTCCATGTTTTTAATCTTGGTTTGAATGCTGTTTTTTTAGTTTTACGTTGATTTGAAGTGATTCAGTTTTTACTTTTGGTTCTTCAAATACGTCTTGTTTAAATAGGAACAGTTTTAAAGCTCTCTTCCTACCTAATCTCTTGGTTTTGGTTTTGTAAAGCTGTCTTCTTGAAACGGAAATGTTTACCTAAAGTTTAATCTGTTCTGTTCATCTTCATGTTGTTAAATACGGTAAATACGTTCTGCTTTTCTTAATCGTGAATAACCTTTTATTCCCTTTTCTCTACATAAGCTATTCAATTCAATTAGTGTATGTCCAATTAAATTATTCGTTATTATTCTATCGATTTTTTTAATACTACAAAAATCATTTTAAATATTTTCGTTATCTAATACATAAAGGGCCGCGGTGGCTCAGTGGTAGAGCGTTCACCTCTGATGCTTCGGGTCCCGGGTTCAAACTCTGCTCCCGCCAAGTGAACTTTGTGGTGGACAAACACCGTGTGCGTGGGTTTTCTCGGGGTTCTTCCGTTTCCTCCCACTTTCTTCATTCCACCATTTCATTCATCTCTCATCATCACTGTCTCCTTTAGCCTAACCGGCATAACCGTGGGACGTAAAACTCAAAATTTCATTTCATTTTTCTAATACATAAGCTAATATTCATGTGACGTAGGAAATCTCGATGTCTTTTAGCACATTGTATTAGGACATGACTTTCATGGGAATAACCCGTCAATGTTTTTAATGAAAACTAATTCATTTTATTAATCTTTTTTCAAATCTACCTCATCATGTCCATCACTATCAATTGTAGGCTCAAATTCTTTGTCACTATCCCAATTTGATTCTGGTGTATATCTTTCTAGTACTCCATTCTCTTTTTCTTTTAATAACAGTTCCTCTTTTTTAATAATATTTGTTTTTCTAGTAGTGCTGTTATGAGTATAAGCGCTTGATGAATAAGGTTAAGTTTATTCTGTATCAAATCACATTGCTTATCGATATTTATTATATACAAAATTTAACAAAAATGAATAATTATTTTCTTTTTATTATAAACAACGAGACTAATGAAAGGAAAACTATCCCCCAACTTAAATAATACTGCAGAGAGAACGGAATACGTGATTATTCAAACCTTAGGAAAGCAGAAATAATAGCTTTAATCAACAAACACAGAAATAAGTCTTTAGCAACTACTATCGTAAATTCAGGACAACCAAGTGAGCAACATTCAAGTGAACAGGATGAACTTTTAAAAGGCATGATTCAAAAATTAAATCCTGAACATATCGTAAACTACTTTCAAAATCCGCTTTGTAGAGACATAGTTATAGATGTACTTAATAGTCGGAAATTCGAAGAATGGAAACAAATTTCAGAAACAAAGAACTTACCTGATAACTTTCTAGATACCTTCAGAAACAAGCTACATTGGTGTTCAGTTACCTCATCCTATAAAATATTACTTTCTTTTATTGAACGTTATGAAGAACACATCGATTGGACCAGGTTATTAAAAAGAAAAGACTTTCTTAAATATGAATAAATTATTAATAACTATGGCAATAAACTTTACTGGGACAAATTGTGTGAACCAAAGTATTTTTCAAGGTGTTATCATCATTTAAAACCAGAATTCGTACAAGAACATACAAGACAACTTACTCATTGGGATTACTACACGTATAAATATGCTCGACAAATGACTGAAGATTTTCCTAATGAGTTTAAAGAAGAGGTTGATTGGTTTGCGTTCAGTAAAAAAAAATCTGGAAAGTATTCAAAGAAGCGAGCTTTTGAGGTTTGTACACAATTCAGAGAATATTTACATTGGAGCACACTCTCTCGTAAAATATATTTGCTCAAACTTACGTTTCTAAAAGCCTTTAAAGACAAACTCATCTGCAACATAGTTTCTAAAAAATTGCTGCATCACAGGAAAAGAACTTACAGCCTTCTTGAGCGAATTTGATTCTCTTACTGAATGGCAAGCCTTTACATCACAGCTAGATGAAACACACGTGAGGAAATATCAAAATGAAGTTTATTGGCAAGTGTTAGTTTAGACGATAAAAACGAAAAATTCATTCTTGTGTTTGAAAGCAAAGGTTTAGAATTAAACAAGAAAATATACGCTTGTTGCGAAAGCAAGTTCTCTGAAAAGTTTCAAATGAAAATCAAAGACAAGATTGATATGTTTAAATTCTTATGAGTAAATAAGGATGTTCACGATTCCCTTAAAAACAAACTAATACTACTTTCAACAGGGTTACGCTTAATAAAAATCTCAGAAGAATGTCCAATATTTAAGGAAACAAAAACTAAAATGTGTAAAACGACGTTTAAGCACGTTTTCTGTGTTGAGTGTATGCTTACCTGGTTAAGAAATAATAACACTTGTCTTTTCTGTGAAAGAGTTATTACAATCAACAACAACAATAATAATAACAACGAATATCCTGAAGAAGATCTGATATATGATAATCCTTTTTATTCTGATAATCCATTTTTCTGATACTGAAGAAAAGAAGAATGAGTTAGGATAATACAATTGGAACCAGGAATAGTGAAGATCGATGTAGAGTAACTTGATTAGTTTTAAATTTTGTAAGCTTTTATGAAAATAATAATCAAAAAAGTTACATCAAAAGTTTCTACATAGTATTAGATATTAACCGATTATATAAACAATCTATTTCTTTTACCACATCTCCTGATAGGGATGTCCAAAACTCATTACCCTTACCTTTACGAATATCTAAACACAAAACTCATTGTTAATTGTCTCTTATACTTAAAAACAAATCAATAACAAATTCATCATCTTCTTCTCCATCCAATTTTTTTACGTCTACATGAAAACCAAGCGAAATAACAAAATGATATTTTTCTTTTGCTTTATTCAGAAGGTTAATCGAGTTTGGGTCTTTGGTTTTAGACAATATAGTCACGTTGGAGTATTTTTCTTGGAGACATTGTAATCTTGTCTTTATATTACACTCTTGAATTCTTTCAACCCAATACCTGTAACTTTCATAGCCCTGTACCTGTTCTTTTTTATCTAATGTAGCGAATGTCGTAGTTTTCTAATATCTTTTGCAGTTGAATAGGGGAGAGATTCTTTCTAATAATAACCATCTTGTGTACTTTTCCTGGATCTTCTATATGTTCTGCAGCTATTGATTTTATATTATATATTTCTTGTTCTTGTTCTTCGTTTTGAATTCTCAATCTCCCCTTTGATGTTCTATCTCTTCTACTCTTGATTGTAACTCTTCTTGGTCTTCTTGAATCTGTTTAAAACTAGAAAATAAATAGTCTTCGATGATGTCATAGCATTTGTTATAGAAGTCTTTGGTATCCATAAAGCAGTAGCGAGAAATATTTTCTTATATAAATATATCCCGGAAATTAATAAATATTTCTCGTTTGTACCTTTTGGTTCCATTTAATAAGTTAAGTCTTGTTTCCTACGATTAGAGGAAGCTAAGTTTTCATTATAGTATTCTAATAATTCTTTAGAATCTTTATTTTTTAACCAATTATAAAACCGCTATTTATACATAATTTCGTTGCATTGAAGTAGCATGTGTTCTTATCTATAATCAGTTTAAAATCGCCAAAAATACCATACCATTAATTATCTTTAAAGTGTTCGTAGCGAATATCGGTCAAACTATTGATAGCACTAGATTTATTGTTTAGAAAATATTTTTTAACTTTATTTCGCTACCAGCTAGTTTTACTATATAAGATGAGTTTTTGAAGTTGCATGAATTCCGTTCACTTAGCTTATATTATAGTATCCCAAAACTTCATTTGAATCTTTAACACTTAAACAGCGATATATCTTTTTAGAGCGACTCCTAGAATTCCGGGAGTCGATTTTCTCATCATAGTACCTTATTAGTTCTTTTAAAGGTTTATTTTCTAACCAGTAACCAATTCTTTTACCACCTCTTAACACAACTTAGTAGTGTTGCAGTATCTTGTGTTCCCCTTTTATGGTTATTTTTCCATAAAAGACATTTAAATTTACACTACAAAATTACTTTCATCTATCCAGCTATTATGTGAATCACCAATCTTAACCATTTAACCATTTAACGTATACTTTGTCACCTTTGTTTCTCAAAACCTTTTCCACCAAGTATTCATCTTTATGTTTCGTCTTTAATAGTTCAGGTTCGTAAAATCTATCTTGCACATCTTTTCTAAATCCTTAATTCTATAAGTAGGTGGATTAGTAGAAATAACTTCACTAATAACAAACGGTGTTGACCAGTTAGGTGTATATCCTTTCTCAAATAACCCTTTCGATTTTGTTATACGAACATTATCACTAATCTTATACTTCGGCTTAACATGCTTATATTCTTTCTTGAACACTTTATCCAATATTGTTTGCTCATTCTTTATAATAACTTCTATAGGTTTTAAACCAATTGTTCTATGCACACGATTATTATACTCGCTAACTAGTGTTGGTAATATATCTATCCAGTTATAATTTCCTTGTGTTGTAAACTTCTTACACATGTTTTGTTTAAGTGTTCTATTGAAACTCTCAACAACAGAAGCTTTCTTACCACTATTGGTTGAGTAATGATTAATGTTATTTTTCACCATCAACTTCTCAAATTCTTTATTGTAAAACTCTTTGCCTTGGTCAGTTTGTAAGTTACTAGGTTTTCTAATTTTTAATATTGATTCAAATGCTTCTGTAATATTCTTACCGCTCTTATCTTTAACGGGAATAGCAAACGCATATTTCGAGAATACATCTATAATCGTTAACAAATACTTGAATTCTTTATTTAATTTGGAGATACCTTTTAACACACCAATATCCGTTTCTACAAGATCATCTTGCCATAAATCATCTATAACTTTCATCCCAACACTTAACCTAGAATAATTTCGTCTTCCAGGATTGAGAACTTCTATACTGTCTTCCCTAACACTTTACCTTCTTCTGGCCAATCTTTATTTTTAACAAATTGAGATTTAGTAACGCCACCTATAGAACAAATACTTCTCTTAATATATCACCCATTCTTTAATCGCTCTATGCTAATTTTATCTTTCATTTTCTCTGTTGATTTCTTACATTTAACACAATACATCATACTTATTATATAGAAACTTAAAATTCAGCATTACCTCCTAATATTTTCATCATCACTTGATTTGTTTTCATCTTCATACTCTCTTTCTATATACATAATAAGCAATAACAATTTTCCTTGTTTTAAATCAGAATCTTTGGAAGATCTAATTGCTAATCGAAAATACATCCATAATCGTTAGCAAGTACTTATAGCCTTTGTTTAACTTGAAAACACCTTTTAATACTCCACTATCGATTTCCATAAGATCTGCTTGCCATAAATCATCTATACTTTTAACAATAACACTTAACCTAGGATAATTCTTTCTGCAAGGTTTGTGAATTTCTTCCATAATTTCCCCTCTTATACCTTCTTCTAGTCAATCTTTCTTTTTAACGAATTGAGATTCACTAACACCACATACAGAACAAATACATTTCTTAATATATCTTCCATTCTTTGTTTGTTCTATTCTAGTGGTATTTTTCTTCGTATCTGTTGATTTCTTACACTTAACACAATACATCCTGTTTATTATATAGAAATTTAAAATTCATCATTACCTAATACTATACTCCTAACATTATTATTATCAGTTGATTCGTTTTCATCTTCTCTTTCTATATACATAATAAGCAATAATAATTTGCTTTGTTTCAAATTAGAATCTTTGGATGGCCTAATTTTTGACTGGTCATTTATATTAAAGTGTAATGGAAAAGTTTCAACTAGAATGTCATTTAAAAATATGTCTTTGAGATATGAATTGAGACTTGATTTCTTATGCATTATCCTACCTCTATAAAGAAATTTGTAGGCGGCAGCTAAATTATTTACAAAAAGACTGGTTTCCCAAGACCATCTTCTACCAATCGACATGGTAATTCTACAGTTTCTTTTCGTGTAAACTCTTCTTTTGCTGATTCAAGCTGTTCTAATGTTACAACATCTTGTTTATCGATTGCATTAGAGACATTAACCAATCTTTTATTCTTAAAATCAACCCAGGATGTATAATTATATGCAAAAATTTCTTCGATTTTTATTTTACATTCTCAAAGGTATTCTTTTCTAACAAACGTATGTAATAGCATCTTACTTCTTTCTTTACGTTTAGTGTTACCAAAAATATCCATATTTATTTTATACAACGAAAAGTCTCTTTCTATGTACATTACAACAAACAATAATTGTCCTTCTTCCATAGCAGAATATTTATTTGGTTTAATAGTCATTATATCGTTCTTGTTAAAGCTAATAGATAACTCTCCAATTAAAGTATCACCCAAATATATATTTAGAAAGTATTTATCCAAGCTTAATTCCATGTGCATTTTTTTACTATTGTAGAGAAATTTGTATCCATTAGAGAGATTAAATATTCTAAACAATGGCTCCTTAACGTTTTTAGATTTCATTCATGATAATAAGGGTGTACATTCTTTTTGCATTATTAATTTTTCGGTGTCTTTCTTCAACATTTGAAAGTCTTCTTGTGTAGCATACATCTTAGCGTCAATTACATCTTTCGTGATATATATGTCTTGTAACGTTTTTAATACCTCTTCAAATCGTTTTCTATCGTTATCTAATTGGCTATACCGGCTTCTAATGATCGAAGTTGTTTTACATTAACAACATTATTTAAATTCTCTAATAGTTTTAATTTATTTTCACTAATATTAATACAACTTACTCTACTTTTAACGTTACCAAAGATATACATATTTATTATATACAAAATTTATATCTATTTCACAGAGATAAGAACAGTTTTACGAGCTCCACCAAAATCAATCAAATCACCATTTTCATCTCGAACTGAAACTTTGAAATTAATAAATCTGTTGTGATGTATTGGGAAAATATCTTTTCTCTAGGCTAATATATGATTGTTTCTGTAAACTCTGCATTTGTTTTAAATGTTGCGATTACATCTGTTTCGTTATGTGTAGTATCATGTTATGTGTATTATGTTTTAAAATCATACCTTCTGCTAAATCACAGTGAATATTTATAGTATCAAATGGATGAAACTTATCTCCTTACCTTTGGTACCTTATCTCCAACATGTTCTATGCTTTTAGCCAAGTTTTTCCTACTAAAACCTAATGCAGTGTTAATGGTATCTAAAATTATATCACAATACTTGCTACATATATTAACTCTATTTTATCAATGTTCTCGGTAAATTTAATATTTTGAAAAGCACCGGTGGCGTATGGAAGATTTGATTTAATATATTCTTCTAATTTTTTAAACTATATTGACTAAGCTGGACTATGAGTTGGTCTGAAAGTACATCATCATCGCTACAAATTGTCAATTTATTATTTTTTTCTGTAATGTTTGGTTTTAAATATGTTGTATAAAATGCCGCAACAACTATTTCTAAGTAGCTTTCAAGTATATAGTGCAAAGACATGTTTAATACAGATGAATAACCATTTAAATTAAATACCTTCATTTATTATATAATAAAGAATAAATTGGATAATTGGGATATTAAAGTAAGGCTAACAGAAAAAGCTACAAAGAAAAAGAGGAACGGTGTGTTGTTACCTGATGATATAAGATGTCTGATAGTTGGACCTAGTGGATGTGGGAAAACAACGCTAATAATTGACAATTTAGTGTTAGCACCTGAGTGTTTAAAATATGCAAATGTCTATATCTATTCTAAAAGCCTATATCAACCTAAATAACAACAGCTAATGACCTTTTTCGAGATATAGAATCTAATATTAAAGCCACAATAGCAGTAGTAAGTGGAAAAAAACGAAGATTATTCCATTAGATGAATGTGAGAATGATTCTGTGGTAGTGTTTCATGATATATCATTTTAGAACAACAAAACTACGTTAGAGAATATTTTACTCGAGATCGTCATAAGGGTTTAAACCCTTTCTATCTTGGACAAACATATTCTAAAGTACCAAAACAATTAACTAGAGATAACTTAAACTTTTTTGTATCTTTAGACAGGATAATGTAAATCTAAAGCACATATATGATGAATTAGTTGGATCTGATATGTCGTTTGAAAAATTACAATCTTTATACAATTTAGTGTTGAGAAGCAGAGCATGGTTTCTTAACAATAGATATGATTAGGAAAACGAATAATGGCAAATATAAATATAAAATTAAAGACTTTTTAAAGGTGTAAGTTAATCATAGATAAACGTGAATATACGTAGGTGAACGTGTATGTAACTTTTCTTTATATAATAAATGGTTGTTAATAAAGCTAAGAAATATATAAAGTTAAAAGAAGACCTTGCTAAAAGATTTATGGAAACTAAACAAGCTAATCGAAATAAATATGAGAAATATAAAGAACAAGATCAACATGTTGTCGATGCAATTAAAGGTTTAGGTCAAGATATGTGAAAAGTAGCAGAAGAAAATAAAAATATAATTCAAGAGTTAGTTCCAGTAGTACATAAAAGCGCGAAAGTGGATTCAAGCTTATTAGGAACACCTCCTATGTATGAGAGTTCAATAAGTGAAAGCGATACGCCTATAACCGAGGAAATAAAACATATGGAAAGCAAATTAATTATAAAGTAGAAGGAATAGAATCTTTAGCAACTACCCATTTGGTAAGATTGCTTCGAGATATTCTGCAACTAGAGATGATAAAAGTTTTGGAATACAACCATATGGTGAAGATGGGAAAACTATCCATATCATATGGGATACGGAAGTTAAAATTCATGGTGATGATTTAATTATTAATATTCGACATTACACAAGAACAGAAGTTTTATGGGAATTACTAACAAAACATAATCCAAAAAAATGTAATGAAGATGATCTAGAAAAATATAAACAAATAGCCATTGATTCTAATGTAGTATTAAATAACAATGATCCAAATACAAGAAAACAACGATCTAGTAGAAGTGAAAAATATAAAGAAATTATCAAACCTGTCTGGGATGAATATATAAAACCAACACTAAAACCAACACCACCAAGAAAGAAAATACCAGTCTGGAGAAGGAATAAAAATGTATAACGAATTACCTAAAGAATATATATATGGATGGATGATTTGAGAAAATTAATAGATAGGTTAATAGTTTTAGATGGAAAAGAAAAACTGGAAATGATAACTTTTATAATGAGAAAATAGGCATAATGGATATGATTAATTCTATACTCTCACAATTTATTCCTAATGATCCGAGGGGTATAGGTTATTTGATAAAAATATTATATACGTCCCACCAAAATTTTGGTATAGTGAGAAGTATGGAAAAGGATTTATGAACAGGATTTTAAACATGAAGGGTATACCAGACTTACATATTCCAGGCTACGAGTCTTGTGGAACTTTTACGAAGCTATAACAAAGGTTAGAAAGAGATGGTAAATGTATTAACCCGCTCGATGAAGCTTGTAGAGAACATGATATTTACTACAGAGATAATAAAGATACAGCTTCTGGACACATTGCAGACAAAGAATTAGATAATGAAGTATGGAAAAGCGTTTTTGCTAAAGGTGCTAATCTAATAAGTGTAAAACTACCTGCTTTTGGAACTGCTTTAGCTATGAACACAAAATAAGATTTTTTTATGTTCATAAGTATCTTTATACCTGTACTTTTTATGAAAATTTTTCATAAAAAGTTTTTATTTATATAATAAATATGAAATTGAATAATTTTACATTTACAATTCCTCACGAGGAACTTAAAGAACAAAATATTGAGCACATTCTAACTTGAAACAACTCAAACAAAAGAAGAGAAACTAAGTAAAGAAAAATGTTTTTCTTTATCCCTTACTATACCACAAGTTAACAAAATAAACAAAGAAATGAGGACAAATAATAACAAATTCCATTATGAAGGTTTTATACTCACTATTCCTACATTTTTAGCTTTAATTGGTGCATTGGATCTGCTACTGCTGGAGTTGCTACTGTAGTCAAAACGTTAGAAGATGTGAAAAAAATAAAGAAGAAAAGAAGAACAAAAGAGACATAACTTACAATAAAAGAGAAACAAGGTGGTAAACTTTCAAAGAACTTAAAGCCCAAAACAGTTAAGAAAAAGAAATCAAAGCCTTAAGTAATTTGTACCTAATACATCTTGTTAAACAGCTTAGGATAAGAAACTTTAGAGGTGTAATTATGAGTGATGAATTACTTAAAGAGCCAAAAAAAGAAAGAGTTTGCTACTGTTAATTTTGATACGTCTAAAATATAGGAAATCATTGGATTTGTTATTGGAAAGAAGAAAATAGAAAGTATGTATTTGATTTGTTCGGAGGTAATCCACCAAAGACAGTCGTAAAATAACTTGGGCATAATATAGAGTAAAATAGCAATTGTATACAACATTTTAACGAGGTAATCTGTGGGCATTTATGTATTGTAGTATTAAAATGTTTACATGTGGATATAATTTTTCACTAATTATTAGTCAGGTGAATAGGAATAAGGTTATTTGGCGAAGTTATATTTAAGTTTGTTTTATGGGTTGAATTCATAAAACGATAACAATATTTTTTCTTTATAATAAATATGGATAAAATAGAGTCGTATGAATTACAATCCTTTAAAGCTAATCAAAAGACAATCGAAAATTTAAATTAACCAAACAGATGTATTGAGTTTGATATAGATATTGGCGAGGTGTTTGTTCATCCTTATTATCCTGATATTTATATATCTTTTGAAATTAGAGATGGAGATGCTAATGGAGAATATACTGCTGGTCAAAATATTAGACTTATTAATAATAATTTTTCCCACATTTGTTTTCTCAAATACAAATTAGTAAACATGGACAGATATTGGACATTAGTGATTATCCTGAACTAACTTCAACAGCTGTAAACACATGTACGATTCTAAAACCAGAAGCAAATCATTATGATGAATGTGGATGGGATGGAATTACATGGCAAAAGAAAAAAAACAGATGAAGAACTAGTATTTTTACTAAGACTTTTACCAGGATTTTGTTCTCATTATAAATATATTATGTGGAAAGGAGGATTAAAATATACATTTAAATGAAGGGATTCTGATAAAAATGCCTTTGGTATTTGGAAAAATAAAAAGCAGGATGGAACGTATGAGAATGATCAACCTCATCCAAGTAAAGCAAAGATTAAAAATATGGAGTTGAGAATGCCTATTGTTAATTATGAACCTAACTATGCTACCTTGCTAAGATCTGACATGTTAAAAGCGGGTAAGATTCCTATTTTCTTCAACACATACCAATGTTTACAGAAATCAGTTACAGGCAAATATTTGGAATTCGATCTAACCAAACAATTTAACTCAAGTGAATATCATATGCCTAATTTCGTGATTCCATTTTTCCAAACTGATAGGAATGATAACCAAGACGAAGATTAAAGATATTTTATCATTGTAAGGTACATAATATCCATTTTCGTAATTCTAGAAATGAGTCTTTTCCTTTAGAACCTTTGAACTTAGATTTTGAAAAACAAATATCTCAAAGCTTACGAAATGTATACGATATATAAGAGAGCTACAATTGGAAACACTGAGATGTTTTATTATTGTAAAGAGTTTATAGAAAATAGACCAATGTTTGTAATTAACACAAGCAAGCATAAACGAGTAACTGTAAATGATAGAAATAATTTGAATTGACTGTTAGTTTTGAAAGCGATGTACCAGATAAAACGTTTTATGTTGTAAAGATTGGCAAGAAAAAACTTTGAATATGATGTGCAAAAAGAAAAGATGATTGAGAAGATATAAATGAATTATATGCAATTATATGCTTATTAGATTTGTTTAGTTTTATTTAATAAAATTAATATTCCAGATAACATTCGACGAGAGAATTTAATTGCGTTAATTGAGGATACAAAATTAACACTTCAAAACTTACTAGCGAAAAATAGGAGGAAATTTAAGAGAATAGAATGTATTTATGTTACTGTTATTTCATTTTCGATACTGCTTTCTGCTTCAACAGAATTTATATATATATATATATATATATATATATATATATATATCCCCTTTCCAGTCTATTCAATTACTCCAAACGCATTTACTTCTGCCGTTATCACTGGTCTATCAACAAAATTTAGTATAGATCCGAAGAAAGAGTATTATAAAAATATGATTACTCAAATTGCAATATTTAAGAATGAGCTTAATGTTATTACAGTAATGAATGGAGAATTAACAGAGGAACATATAAAATACATTGTTGATAAAATTCTTTATGTATATAACGAGATAAGGTCGTTGCAAAAATGAACAAGTTTTTAAAAGTTTTTTGTACAATAAATAGAAAATGGCATCACAATTAAAAAAGAAAATCAATATTACCATTTTAAAACTTTTTAAATTGCAAGATCCGGAGGAAAAAATCATACAAAGTAACCTTATGGAAATTGATACAAACAAAATACATTGGTGAAAGAGTATTAGTACATTTAAATGAAAAATACAAAATCATATTACCACAGAGATATAATGAGGATACTGATCAAGTTTTAAAAGAGATGAAAACTAAAAAAACTGTTTATGAGGCAAGATGGAAGGAAAGATATTTCTAATGGCTATAAAATGCACCAACTGTTCTTCAAAAATGAATCTAAGTAACAATAATGATTAAGAAAATTTTTTAAAGTAATACATTGAGTAGTTAGCATGGAAGCTCAATTCATTCTTATTAATAATTTCAATGTAATTGAGAAAAATTCAAAAACGAAAGGCAAATCGTTTTCGAAAACAACGATTGTTTATTCAGCTTGAACTACGACCAATGGATTGAGTTTAAGAAATCATTGTTTCCCATAGAGAACGGAGTTAGTAGAAGTTCCCATTACCAGTATCCAAACTTGTAATTTTTTATATGTTTTAAGTGTTTTTATGGTTACAAACTCAAAAAACTGATATTTAGACATTCGTAATGCATAACGATAAGCAGTTCTTTTGAACGTCATTTGAATTTTAAAGATCCATATATAAATAAGAGATTTATTTTGTTTCTGTTATAATATTCTTAGAGTTATGCAACCTACAAGACACTCAAACATAGTAATTCTTATCTCTATTGATCTTGGTTTGCATTTTTAAAATCGATGAATAATAATAAAATTGATGAACAAATTCAAAATTTCGGAAAATTTTTACGGGTTAATCTTTACGTTTTCGGGAAAATGTTATTCTTTAAAAATGTCTTAGAATTTGATGTAGATTACGACAGTATTTTTTTTATTTTTCAAAGGTTACAAAAGTTAGTAAAGGTATTAAAAATTAAAATCGTATCTTTATAGGAAGGCAACTCTCCACACATCGAAATATAGCATCGCTAAGTCTATCACCACACCCGTTTGTATTTTGAAAATTGATCTATAAATAAGGAAGATATAAGCATTTTCAGTTCTTGTCCCTGAAATTTCAGAAGTTATGCAACCAGCAAAACTTTTGTAGGTAAAGTATGCAACCCGCAATATATGTTGGGCCATCCAAAAATGTAATCAGATTGGCAAAATATTAAATATGAACCGAGATATTGATAATCTTATTACTACTATATTTTGAATTTGCCGGCTAGATGAACATATTCAAGTAGTTACTCACTTACTCAATAGATGACGTTGCATATCATTTAGTATATCACTATCCTAATAGATGACTCTTGCTGTTAACAATCTTCAAATAGTTATACGCTTCTCTAAGATATGGCTCTATCTTTATGCATCAGTTTCGATGACGTTACATATCATTTGGTTTATAGCTTTGCTAATAGGTGGCTCACTGCTGTTACCAAACTCTTCAAATAGTTATATCCTTCTTTAACGATGGCTCTGTCTTTATGCATCAGTTTCTTTCTGTGTGAATAAGCGAGTGAATTTTCTCTCCTATATACAGCGTTAGCCAGTAGCTCAATTGGTTAGCGCGCGGTTCCGTAAAGCTTGTGGTTTGTAACTGACAACGTAGGTTCAAATCCTTGCCGAGGACTTGCAAATCTATATCTGCGGCCGGGGTATAAAAATGTAATTTGTCAAGGAACTGTAAAGTGAATTGGGCTAAGGGTTGTGTTCCAACTCAGATGGCTAGAGTGTCCCCACCTCTGTCTCATGTGTGGGGAGTGGCTGGGCGTCTCTGATGCTTGGAACCAACAAATTAGAAGGAGAGGGAAAGGGGAAACCTGGCGTCATGGATAGGATGGGAACAATAAGATTGTGAGCTGTGTGGGTGAATATTGTGACTCGTATTCAGATAGGTGAATATACCGAATCTGGGTGGAACTCCACAAGCTCTCTTACAGACCTCAAAGGAAGGGAGGAAGATACACCTTGTCTCAAAAAGGTTGAGCGCATTCCTTATTGCTGTTTCGAGGCAAAAATTTTCTAATTCCAACTTCGGGTATCTTCGGAAAAAACAACCTCGAAGCCAACCTTTGCAATCGGGAAAAATCTTGCAGACGTGTTTTTCTTCTTTTAAATATAATAAGACTTGTTACCAATTATATATAAAAAAGCAACATTGATTGAAATACTTAATGATACAATATTTCGAAACTGTATTAATGCCAGCACATGCTTCTTGGTCATTTTGCTCTCCATACTTAATGGAATATTTAGATACGCAAACGAATCTTTCCATATGTAAAAGAATGGTGAAACTTAAGACATAGAACATTATTCTCTCCTGAGTACTAAAATAAAAGTGAAAGTAGAACAAAAACAGCGTTTGCAGTGGATATGAATGTAATTATTATCTTAAATACCGTTATATATCGATAGAAGTATTATTCGAGCAGCGCTTGTGTTAGCTCAGTGGTACGCCATTGGATTTCAAATCGTAAGGTAGAGGGTTCGATTCCCATCTGAGTCAATTTTTTTATGAAATTCTATTTTCTGCAATGCATGAAAAAATATATAAAATAATTACATTAAAATACGTCAGTTGTATATATATATAGCATACAATCATTGCAGAACAAAGTGATTATTATGTTTAAAATATAACAGGTGTTCACAGTACGTTGGTATTCTATGATATATGCGAAAGTTAAATACAAATTAAGAAAATAATATCATCGCAATGAATAAATTACGTAGAGTGTTTATTTGGAGCTATTTGTCATCGGAAGATACTTCTGAATTTTCTCATTACAGCAAGTGATTTACGTTTTCTGAAAGGTAAAGAGACTATTCGAGTATAAACAGAAATTATTATACAAACTCCAGCCTTCGTTACAGACAAAAAACTCCTGATCCCCAACTCTATGTAAATAGGAAATTTACGAACACGAAGTCATGTCTAAGAGACTTATTTATACTCGAGAATGAAGGCAGAATAGGATTTCTTTCCAAAGGATTTCAGTTCAATAATCTGCAAGGCTTTTGTATATGGATGTGTTCCCTTTCTCTCCGCCAATATATATAAAGTAAAAGCGATCGATATTAATGTCGAATCCATAGTTCTCGTTGTTGCAAAAATTAATAATTACTACTCCGAAAGCGTTAAAGTCCAAGTTTCTCATCGTAAAGCTCCTTTGTGGTTAAGCGTATAGCGTACACACTTTCGGTGTGGGAGACCTGATTCGGCCCCCAGCGAGAGCTCATGTAGTTCGCGTTAAGTAGTAGGTCTACGTGTCATATAGCCTCACTGCTGACGGGACGTTAAACTCAAAATCAATTCAATTGATTCAAAACCCATTATTATGGCGGGCGATAAAGGATGAAAAATAAAATTTCTCAAGTGACTGAGATTAGTGTCAAATCCATAATTTGAGTTCGTGACACTGTTACAAACACAATGTTATTTAATGCCACGTTTTGCTATGAGCGAATATGCCTCCTGGATTTTGAATTTACAGGAGCAACTTCAAAAACATTGCTCACACAGCGCTAAATGTTTTCCAGCGAAACTCCGGAATGGCTGGAGCAACTTTTACCTAACATGGGAGACATATTACTTTAAATCTAAAGAAAAAATATTGTGGAATTCAGATACCTGAAGGGATTGAAGTTGGGAAGTGTGGCATGTAAAAATAGTGTAAAATGACTGATTATAGAGTGTTATCCATTGTTTTCTCGGTCGTTGAGATGAGTAGTGAGGCACTCAATGGCGTTATATCCAAATTCATCCCCATCTTTACAGGATGAAGGGCTTGGAGATATGATTAATAAAATGTAAAACTTACTTAAATATTTGTCGAAGTAATAGTTTTCTGGGGTCGCGAAAGCGTTTCTAATAACTTTGGAATGTAGTTTATAACCACTTCAAGATGGGCTCTTTAATCATATCAATTTCTCACCTTAAGAAGAAATTACCATCTCAACTAGTATATGTATCAAGCTAGCCTTCGCAATCGAGAAAAAAATGTGTAGATGTATGTTTCGTCTTTTAAATGATATACTAAATATAAAATCAGAGATTGAGTTGGTCGGTGGGTCAAATGGGTCAAGATTTATGAGTGGGTCAGTGAATCGTAGGTCAGCAAGGCGTGACCCACTGCGAAACACCATCTCTGTGACTCACACTGACCCATTGACCCATCAACCCATTCTGCTCAGTGCCTTCTAGATAGCATTTTCTGAATACTGGCAACTTGTCTACGTTTTACTTTCAAGACCTCCATTTTTCTTCTTTTTTTCATTTGGTTGTAATAAAGAAAGAAGTTCAGGCTCTTTTGGATTTTGATATTTCCAGTTGTAACAATGGCAATAGGACTGCTTGGCTTTTGAGATGCAGGCTATGAGTTTTTAGAGGAGCTAACTACTGTAAAAAATTGGTTTATTACAAATATAACCTCTTAAGTCAGTAGAGAGGATGGCATGGATAATGGATCAAATTTAATGACGATGTATTTTAGTTGGTTTGGACTTGGTCACAATGGTTCAGAGTTGTTTATAGTTGGCGGTTGGTCAGAGTGGGTCATGGTGGTTGAATGGGTCACGTTGGGTGTTGAGTCATTGTGGGTCACGATGTGTAGTTGGTCAGTATTTTATGGATCAAGGTTTCATTGACCCACACCATCTCTTGTCAACATTGCACTAAAGGGGAGAGTTTCCGAAGATGCGCGTCGGCGATTTTCTCAAATTTTGCACATAGATAGTACCCCACCAGAAAGCAATAAATCTCGAAACGGTTCACAGTACCATCTCACAGAACTCGAGATAGAGGGATTTGTTTGAGTGGCGAAATTAAGACCTCAATAATTTATCCTTCTACAAGCGAGATTTTATTCATCGTTTCCGTGGCGAAGTCAGAAGAATATGCGGCAAGTAAACTTAAGGTTGAAGGTTCGCGCCCACCTTGGGGTACTTGCTTCTTTTCCCCTAGTGTTTTTTACACTCACCTGAATATAAACAAATCATGCATATGAGCGATTTAACATATTTTTTGGGGAGAAATTTTGTGGTTCGTTGGCGTTTCGTTGAGTCTCTGCCACTGGTGGTATAATTTTCAAAACCGAAGTGGGGCCACCACGGATCGTAGCTGCGGGATCACCAACTTTTGGCGAAATATCGACAGTTGCGCATCGGTGGTCCAGTGACGCCTACGACATGGCGGCTTGTATCTGAAAACTAAGAGAATAAAGAAGCATGGTATCCATGAGGCCCGTTGACACTAATAAAAGTCTCAAACGATGAAACAGATGTCAACACCGGAAAACATGTATTTTATAATTTCAAAGGTACCCCGTGTCGAGGAAAAAGATTTGCACCAAGGTTCCCCGGTGGGTCTCAGGAGGGGTGCAACTCAAAATTTGAAAATGGCAAGGGGAATCAAGTAGTATGTCATTTAAAAGTATTACTAAAATTTTTTTAAAAAATGGTAAGAGTCCCGAGTCTTTATGCTAACTTGTGCAAAATAGTGAGCGTTCAAGATGGTAATAAATCCTTCATTGAAAACTCCTTTACCACCTCTACAAATGTGAAACTTTGAAACTACCCAGAAGAGGTAAACACTTGTATTAGCATTGCAAAAGTATAATGCACCAAGGTACAACAAGAAGCGACCCATTATGCGTTTATTACATCACTAATATTAAATTCTACGTTCCACGATTGTGTCTTTAAGCTAAAGCACAGGGTGATTTCGAATTATGAAATTAATGGTAGAATACAGAATTGACCCACAACCAACTATGAACCACTCTGAACCATTGTGAGCAACTCCGACCCACCAACGTAATCAACTCTGACCCATGATCCACTTCCTTCTCCCCATTGACTAAAGAGGTTACACTTGAAATAAAACAAGACTGTGAAATTTTCACGTATCGGAGTTTGAATTCCTACCGTCAATCGCTCAAGCACCGCTCTGTTACAACACCGGTGGATCTGACCTTTACGATATACAATGGTAAAGTGTTTCTCATCTTCCAAATTAAGATGAATTTAAATTTATCATATATAATTATTTCTTTCTTGGCTTACATATACATTTCAGTAGAAAACAGGATGAAATTTGAAAGTATCAAATCAAGATAAAGTAGAACAACGTAAGAAGAAAAGAAAGAAAAACCAGTTTTCCATATAATTAAGCATGCCGTACTAATTTAAAATGCTCATGAAATTAAGCTTGGAATACAAATCTTATGTCTATTTTTCCTACAACTTTATGGTTTGATTGCCTTATGCTCTGAACGATCCATATATTAAACACCAGCTTCAGCAATTATTATATTAGAAAGCAGTGGGTATAAAATGCAAAGGACTGTAGTTTTCATTCCTCAATTAGTTTCTCAACTAATATAAATCGTTTTCGATAATTTTTACAAATCAACCCACTACCAATTTCCAATATATAGAAAATCCCTCCCCGCTCATAAAACACATTTTTAAAAATGCCAGGACACGTTTTGTTTATTTTTAGTAAAGAGTTATATACTGAATTTAAGCTCTCTAAGTTGAACGGCTTGTAAGATACTCAATTTTTCAAACATTCGGACACCTACTCCCCACTAAGGATATGTGTTATAATGAAAGTGATATGCGTATGATAACTTCCCAGTTGAGATTGGGGCCTGACTATACCAAATGTCATTTCATTTGACTTTGCAATTTGACCGTGATAATCACACAGGCATAGTTACTTTCAGTTTTTTTATACTAGGTATAATAATTCATATATTACAGGTGATTCAAAATTTTTTCCAGCAGTTAGCTCCTCTAAAAGCTCACAAGCTGTATCTCAAAATTGAATTCCTATTGCTATTGCCACTCTTACAATTGCAAATATCAAAATCCAAAAAAACCTGAGCTTTTTTCATTAGAAATGGAGATTTAGAATAATAAAAATGGAGATATTGAAAGTAAAACGTAGACAAGCTCACCAGTGTTCAGGAGATGCTTTCTACAATGCGCAGAACAGATGGGACGGTGGGTAGTTGGGGGTCGTTTCGTCCAAAGATATTTCGTCCAGAGACATTTAGCCCAAACATATTTGGTCCAAAGGGCTATTTCTCCAAAGAACATTTTGTCCAAAAGACAATTGGTCCAAAGGACATTTCGTCCAAAAGACATTTGGTCCAAAGGACATTTCGTCCAAAACACAATTGGTTTAAAGAACATTTCGTCCAAAGGACATTTCGTCCAAAAGCCAATTGGTCCAAAGGACATTTCGTCCAAAACCCAATTGGTCCAAAGAACATTTCGTCCAAAGGATTTTCGTCCAGAGACATGTAGTCCAAACACATTTGGTCCAGGGACATTTCGTCCAAAGGACATTTCGTCCAAAACACAATTGGTGCAAAAGACAATTGATCCAAAGGACATTTCGTCCAAAACACAATTGGTCCAAAAGATATTTGGTCCAAAGGGCATTTCGTCCAAAAGACAATTGGTACAAGAGATATTTCGTCCAGGGATGTTTAGTTCAAAGCACATTTCGTCCAAAGAACATTTGGTCCGGTAACGCTTGGGGGTCAAGGGTTTGCTTCTATTAGAAGAGTAAAAGTAATGCATATAACATTATGACTCATAAGTAATACCTCCCAAGTGTAACACTCCGATTTTGAAAAAATAGGCAGGTAGATACTACACACAAAATAAACGAATGCGTGTTTTTCTGCGGAAAAGTGGTTTCAGGGGGGCAAAAGCCCCTACTCAAAATTTTGAAAGTTGACGCCCGAAAGGGAAGAAGAGGTGGACCGAAGTGAACGAAATTGTGGACAGATATTGCAGACGTAAAATGAGGGAATACGTGTTTCGTATTTATCTGGAAAAAATGGTTACGTGGAGCACAGACCCCTCCAAACCTTTGATCACGAAATATCAAAAGTACTAATAACAGTATGTCTGATGTGTGTAAAGAACATGAAGAATTGCAACGAAACTTTGAGTAGGGACACTACGCAAAAAAGTAAATAAAAACGTTTTTTATTTTCTGCGAAAGAACGGTTTTAGGGGGCAAAAGCCCAATTCCAAAAATTTGAAACTTGAGGTCCGAAAGGTCACAAGAAATAAACCAAAGTGAATGAAATTGTGCAGAGATATTGTAGACATAAAATGAGGGAATACTGGTTTCGTATTCTCCTGAAAAAGAGAAAAAGGTTTGGGTGGGACAGAGCCCCTT
The DNA here is from genome assembly GCF_964235325.1 of Thermobia domestica. Taxonomy (NCBI): domain Eukaryota; kingdom Metazoa; phylum Arthropoda; class Insecta; order Zygentoma; family Lepismatidae; genus Thermobia; species Thermobia domestica. The sequence goes on from NC_137457.1 coordinate 192,918,193, forward strand.
CAAAACTTTGATCGTGAAACATCAATAGTGCGAATAACAGTATGTCAGAAGTGGTTAAAGGACATGAAGAATTGGAACGACATATTGAGTAGGGACAATACGCAAAAAATAAACGAATGCGAGTTTATTTTCTGAGGAAAAACGGTTTTAAGGGAAAAAATCCCCCACCAAAAATTTTGAAATTTGAGGCCTAAAAGGCAAGAAGAAGTGTACAGAATTGAATGAAACTGTGCACAGATATTGTACACGTAAATTGAGGTAATTGGGTTTCGTATTTTCCTTTAAAAAAACGGTTGCGTATATCACGAACCTTTTAAACTGTTGATTACGAAATGTCAAAAGTGCAAATAATTATACGTCAGAAGTTCTTAAAGAGTATGGAGAATTGCAACGAAACCTCGTATAGGGACAATTCGCAAAACAATAAACAAAACGTGTTTTAATTTGTTCGGAAAACAGTGTTGGGGGCCTAGGCCTTCTCCGAAAAAAAGTAAATATTACCGTAATAGCGCAGGAAGTAGTGGACCAAAGGAAATGAAATTGTGGGTAGACATTTTAGAGACCCTACGTAAAATAAGGTATTTCGTGTTTCTGAAGTATCCCTATCCGTTTTGCTTCAAATTTGGCACATCAACAGCAAACAGAAAATTAATCGACACTTGTTTTTGTTTATGCGGAAAAACATTATAAGGGTTAAAGGTGCCTCCTGAAATACTATAAAATACACTATACTGTTTGTGGTTGTTGTTGATCTGCCAAATTTGAAGAAATCATATGGAGACACTTGTGAAACACGAAAGGCCTTATTTTACGTATCCAATATCTACATACAATTTCATTCTTGGCTTTCGGACTTCAACTTTCAAAACTTTGGGTGGGAGTTTTTGCACCCTATAACCCTTTTTTTCGCAGAAAATAAAAACCCCGTGTTCATTTATATTTTGCATATTGTCCATACACAAAGTTTCGTTGCAATTCTTCAAGTAAATTTAGGCACTTCTGACATACTGTTAATTGAACTTTTAATATTTCATGAGCAAAGGTTTGGAGGGGTCCGCGCCCCACCCAACCATTCTTTCTAGAAAAACACGAAACCCGTATTCCCTCATTTTTCTTCTACAATATTTGTGCACGATTTCATTCATTTCGGTCCACTTCTTCTTACCTTTCGGGCGACAACTTTCAAAATTTTGGGTGGGGGCTTTTGCCCCCTAAAACCGTTTTTCCGCAGAAAATAAAAAATACGTATTTATTTATTTTATGTGTAGTATCTGCGTGCGAAATTTTTATCAAAATTGGAGTGTTACACTTGAGAAGTGTTACTTGTGTAGCTTCTTATTTCTAAAGGAAATTTTGAAATAGAGATTTATTCCGCAATTTTCTTTTTGATAAAACAAATATATGTTGAGATATTCAGAAAAACCGTAAACGCCTGAAAACTAAATGCCCACCTTTCTTTGCTTTCATTAATAATTTTACAAAAATACAGTTTTAACTTCGCAGAAATACACACTGAGAAAAATCCATTATCCGGACAGCGGTATATTGTACAAATACAAGGATTCGTTATGTTTACTAAGGAAATCTGTACGGAGCGTACTTTATCCATATGCTACACAGGTATTGCCTTTTACCCGCTTAGATATTACATCATGTCGCTGCAGGATGTCTGACATCTAACAATCTTCTGTATTTTACATACGTATACGTATGTTAAATACTTCAGCTATATGTTATATACGTCCATCTGTGTGTGAGGTCCTGACCTCCTATAGACACCTCTTTCTTGCACCATAGATGACGTCATGAAACAACGGTCGTTTGCTTGCGAGTTGGTTTATAAACGAGGTTGCTTACAAACGGAAAAGAAGAGTGGAAGGAAACAAAAGCCTGGGTAAGCGCAATAGTAAACTATCACTTTAGTTAAATATTCCATTAATTATATATTCCTTTAGTATAACTTGCTTTAATATAGTACTAAACAAGTAATGTGATTTATGACTACAATTCTTACTATTGTAACTCGTTAATGGTTGAGGAGAAAGGAATGGGTTAATCTGAATTTTGAGAAATCTTTGAATATTAATGTTTTGTAACTTTTTACATTTCAATGTACTCAAAATGAATGTTATGTGTTTATTCATTCCTTTTTATATGTGACGGTTTATTACTTGATGGAGATTTACTACAGGACTGCTTAACATAATTGCTAAGAAACCGTTTTCAGCGCGAACATTTTCTTGTGTAGTGAATGAAGATTTAGGATTTAGATTTCTGGGCTTTCGGCATCAATGACCTTGTTAGCCCGTCACATGTGAGTTATGACGTCCCTCGGTGAGCACACTATCCGGGGAAAGGGAAGGAAGCAAACGGCCTGGGACCTATATGTTGGGTACCACCCGGCATTTGCCTGGTGTGAAATGAGGAAAACCCAAGAAAGCCTCATTCAGGATGGCTGGACTTAAAAGCTTTTGATACTTTTTCGACCGAGTGCCGCTACCGGAATCGAACCTGGGTCCGCTCGTACCGAAGGCGAGAGCGTTAGCAACTACGCTACGCGGAGCCACTTGTGTCTAGAAAATTTATTTTTACTAGGATATTTGCAACAAAATTTATTTCATTTCTTTGTTTCTTTTTCTTTTTCTTTTTGTTTTTTAACAATAAAACAAAACATATTTTACAGCCTCACTGAAATTTAAAAACAGCAGTCAGTTCTTTTTGTTTTGTTTTGTTTTGCTTGTTATGTTCTCTAGTTAACTAATGTTTGAGTTACTGAGAATTAAAACATTATTATTATTGTTTCATAATTTTGGAACCAAAAATTAGATGTTTTTATTTTTTTCCTTGTGTTGACGTCATTGTGGCAAGTTGGGGTGTTTGTATCGTACCTTGGCATTAATTTGGTTACTAGCACTTAGTTTCAAGGTCATAAGTTGCAGACCGCTTGAACCAGCTACTACACAGCTTGAAGAGTTAGGAGTGTCAGGCGTTTGACTTGCAGCTTTCGTTACAGCGTCTAAATTGCAGTATTGGATTGCGTCCAGCTTCTATCGCTGGTAAAAAAGTTATATCGCTTTCGTAATATGGTAAGAAATACAATGTAACAGTTAGGTATAGTATATATGACTAGTTTAATCAGTCGGAAATTACTCTGTTTCCTTGTCTTATTCTTTCGATTATGTTTAAGTACTGTTACTTCATAGTATTGTTTCACTATTTCTAGAAGGAATTAAGTATTAACGAAGTAAAGAATAAGCAGAAGCCCACTTTGATTGACGTTTACTATTTCTCATACTTCATTGAGAATGTTTTGATCCCCAATTGCGCAAACTTCTAGTATATGTATGTGTGTATGTATTTATGTATATATGTGTGTGATTGATTGATTGATTTTTTGAGTTTTACGTCCCGTTCAGCAGCGAGGCTATATGAGACGTGGACCTACTGATTAACGTGGAATCCGAACCACATGAGCTCCCGCCGGGAATCGAACCCGGGTCTCCTGCGCCAAAGGCGCGCATGCTAACCGCTTAGCCACGAAGGAGCTCTATATATATATATATATATATATATATATATATATATATATATATATATATATGTGTGTGTGTGTTTGTTTCTTTTTTTGTTGTTGTTGTTGCTTACACTGCTTTAGAGATGAGCTCCTTCATGGCTAAGTGGTTAGCGTACGCGCCTTTGGTGTGGGAGACCCGCGTTCGATTCCCGGCGGGAGTGGTTCGGAGTCCATGTTAATCAGTAAGTCCACGTCTCATACAGCCTCGTTGCAGAAAAGGATATGAAAATCAACTCAGCACTGCTTTACAGATGGAGTTGTTTGATTCAGGGTTCGAATGAAGCTTTTTACGGGAAGCAGGCACGTAGCCGAGGGGTGGGTCCAGACCCCCCCCCTTTGGATCAAGAAATGAAAAATATTAAGGAAAGATGAAACAGATGAATCAGCCTCAAAAATATAAAGCTACAAGAAGCGTTTGGTTTCTCTTTCTTACGAGGAGCTTTGTGTGGAGGAAACGGGGGGGGGGGGGGGTCGAGTTGAAATTGGATATTATTGTAACGGAACATTCCGAATTCCATCTAGCTCCATGTTAACCCTATGCAGCGGCGCAAATCTGTCTTCAACATTGAGAGGGACGCGTAAGACAGTTCTCATAATTTTTTTAAAGATGTTCAAAATATTTATGAAGTTGAAAAACAATGCTGCGGAGGATCAGGGGAGCAGAGTTATCTTCAAAATTGTGAGGCGGGCAGATTGAAGGCTTATTCTGGGGTGGGGACATCATTTCATCTTACTTTCCTTTGTGGCAATCGGACACAAATCATCACATTTCTCCCCCAAAAACGCATTTCAAATCGGATTATTGAGGGGAAAGTCCCCCCCACACCTCTAAGATTGGAGGGGACATGCCCTCATCCCCCCGGGATTTGCGCCGGTAACCCTATGGACTAAAATGACGATCGATAAACCGGTTCTTTCAGATAGCCTGTCAGTTAGAACTTAAGCAATGCCCAGAATTACCAATAATATGAACCATTTTGAATTTCGCGGCAACACTAATCCATTTTATAGGATGTCTTTACTCCCGAAAGAGATCTCGTTGCTATCCTTGACGGCATTAAACTAAGATAAGAGAAATAGAAAGAAGACGAGAAGAACCGAGTTCGAATGACCTCGGAAGACTATGTCTTTGTTAATACTTTTTTCTATTCTTTTACGCAAGATTTCTTCATAATTCTTTAATTAAAATACTTACTAACATATCCTCATTTTATTGTCCTAACAAATCAATATGGATATGTTGTCAGTAAAATAGTTTAGATTGATCGATCCCCTGGTGTTGTAACCACAGTATTTCAAGTCACGCACCCCCTTCCATTACGAAATCCTGGCTAAACGAACGAATATATGCTACCAGTAAAATAGTTTAGAATGATCGAACCCAAACGAAGCAGGTAATTAACATTAGTACTAGGTATGTGTAGACTAAATGAGGTGATTTGCTTCGTGACCCTTCGAACAATGTACGAAGCGGATGCAAGCAGTTAGTACATGGAGTTAGCTTACCTAAATTTAGATTTCGCTTTCCGAAATCTTAATGGATGTATTAAGTGATTTCGTTACTTACACTCTCAGTCTCTAAATACAAGGATTCAAAACACATTTTCGATTCCAAACTATGACTCTGCTAGACAAAGAAAGCATAGGCCAGTGTATGTTTTACTTCATTTTCATATAAGTGCTTGTAGGTTTTCTCGGGGACTTGGTTTCCTCCCACTTTCTCATTCCACCAAATATTCCATAACCATTAACTTGCTTTAATCACCGTCTCCCTTAGCCTAACAGCATAATCGTGGGACATTAAACTCAAAGACTTTATTTTTATTTTCAAGTAATTACTTTTCTCTCCCTTATTTATTTTTAATTTAATTTCTCTTTCAATTTCCCTCTTTTAGGAACATCAATATAATTTGCAATTCTTTCTCATTATAATAACACTATTAAAAGTCCCATATGCAGCTTACAACGTTGTAACCCAGCGGAAACGGATGAACAACGAATATTGTCGAAAATATGTATTGCTTACAGCGGCGTAGCGAGCATTACAAGATTGGGAGGGGGATGAAACTTGAAATTGCCAAGTCTTGGTTTCATTTTTTAAAAAATGTCAAGTCTTGATAAAAAAAAATGCCAAGTGTTTCGAAAATCTTACAAACCCTGTGGAAAACTATTACAGGAACCTTATTTTCATATTCGTTCCATTTCATGCCCTGTCTGAGACACGAATAACATCAGCCCTTGTTCCGCTCTCGAGTCCAATTTAACATCTAACCTCAGGATCATTATCATCACCCACGATGCACAACTGTTAATTTGATAACTCATGGCTATGTCAGGTAACCTCCGCCAGCTAATCTTCACGAGAACCTTTAAAGTTACAATCAGTTGTAGAAATGCATTTAAAAACGTAGAATAAGGTAGGATATATTTACTGTTTGTGATGTAGGAGTGCCTAATTTACATATTAAACATTCAATTGAGGCTAACCAGGCTAATCTACATCCAGGTCAAGATTGAGATTTTGACGGAACAGCATACCAATGTCATTAATTGACCTTTGCCTCAACCACTTGTCGGTGTAGCTTGTCCTGAGTTAGGGGCGGATCCAGGGAGGGTCTATCGCCCCCAAGAAGAGGAAAGTTTGTGTATTTTAATATAAAATAAAATCCACCCAGAGTTGAATCTATTAAAAGTAGCGATAGCTTGTAAGTAGTGGCATTACAACCCACCGCCCCCCAGTAGTCCATCCTGGATCCACCCCTGTTGTATACTAAGCCAAACTATGAATATCAGACGTATCCTTTGTAACGTGCTGTTTTCATTTGTTTCCTTTTCTTTCAGAAAGTTAAAATTGTCAGTTAGCCTAGTCTCTCGCTAAACTGTCAATTGTGACAAAACACACCAATAATTGTTGATGCCAACTAAAACATACATATCCAAAGCCTACAAAATATATCACATTATTTAAGTTTTTTTTTAATTGCTTGCAATGTTTTTCTTGCCAAGCATCCGAAAGTCATCTTGAATTCTGACCTTCTCATTTCACTACAATTCTTTGAAGTGTAAAACTGCACAGCTTTTTTTTTGTTTTTTCCTCTCTCTCGCTCTCTTCAGTCCTTCAGTCTCCCCCACTTTGATTTCATGATTTAGCACTCTGATGAAAAGTATTAAACACCAAAACGGAAAAGTACTAATATATAACCTCTCTTTTAGTAGCCCCTCCAACCACGCGCCCGGGGCACGTGCCTTGCTTGCTCGCCCATAGCTCTGTGACCTATATAAGTAACATACAATGCGCGCGCATATGTAAACTTGGTGCCAGCTTTGATTCTCGCTGAGAGAGTATACATATAATGTTGGTTCGAATTCCATCAAAACCGTAGGCTCATATTTGTGTAACCTTGGGAGTGAAGAAGACAGTAGACTTCAACAAATATTCCTGTCGGGCCTCGATGGCTCAGTGGTAGAGCGTTCACCTCTGGTGTTTGGGGTCTTTGATTTGATCCCAGCTCGCGCCAAGTAAACTTTGTGGTGGACAAACACCGTGTGAGTGGGTTTTCTCGGGGTTCTCCCGTTTCCTCCCACTCTCTTCATTCCACCATTTCATTCATTATATCATCATCAGCGTCTCCTTTAGCCTAGCCGGTATATCCGTCGCACGTAAAACTCAGATTTCAACAAATACTCCCTTTCCAGCAAGACATTAGGTTAAATTGGAAACAACGATCTAGATCACATACTTCCAACTTCATTATTGATATAACTGTTATATACAGGATGCATCAGAAGTCCCTTGTCATCCTTTCTGAAAACTACAGGGATGTAGTTTCATTGAGTGCGAGGTAAGAGATACACATTAGGCCCAGAAGGATACTTTCACGCGGACGGTCGCCATCTTAGATTCGAAATTGTAATACGGATGATAAGTGGGTAGTGTGATACATGGCCATGCACTAAAATGTTCTGAGGATGTCAAATGTGCAATCAGATATCATTTAACTTATTCTGGTGAAATGTTATTGGCAGTGAACCAAGTGAGACTATATGTAGTATGTCATACCCTTCTGTTTTTTTTTTTTTTCAGTGATAGAGACATACCGTTTCTGGTTTTTTAGTGATCAAGATATACTTTCAGGGAAGAATAAATGCTAAATACCTTTAATAAATCCATTTTTATATATTGACAAAGATTTTATTTCTCATGTAGAAGTAACAATACTGACATTTTTTTTTACCTTTTTCTACCTTTTGTTTGTAAAATGAGGTGTTTTCAAAGAAGTTCATTAGTTTATATTTTGATGTGCCATATTGAATTGTTTCTTTCGTATGTTGGTATGTGTCGTCTTGTCTGAAGTCTTATAAGCGTCGTGGTTTGAGCGTGGGCGGATTTAGGGGATTGCAGTGGGGGCGAATCTTACGGGAGTTTGAAATACCCCTCATTCGAATGTGTGGTCCAGGAGTTTTCCCGCTGGAAATTGTTAATATTAAAAGTCGTTTTTTGAGCACTTTCGTGTATAATTCTCTGATACAAGGTAAGGGGCTATTTTTTTTTTCAGAAAGTTGTTCACGATGGATGGATCAGTCTCTTCATTTTTTCTCCGTAACTAAAGAGGCTTTCCAGTGGTTTTCAGACATTATGTAAATAGAAATGCAATCTTGTAGGCTTCACACTTCACTGCATTTGAACATTTAGATAGCCGATATGTCGAGTCAAAATCGTAATAAAACGCACCGCCTCTGATTGTTCCCACTTCGAACACATTTCCCTGTTATAGTCAGGGGTAAAAGCGAGGGGGAACGCGGGAAACACAGTTCCTCACCTCGAAAAACATGTACGGCGTCTCCCAGACCCTAAAATGGTACAATGGGCAAAGATAGGCAGGAGGAACGGCGTGGAGTGATGCCGCTACCTACCGTCCCCCCACCTTTTCAGGTCCACTTTTACCCCTGGTTATAGTATATGTTCCACATGTTCCTACTGAGCAATAAACATTTGCAGAAGCTTCTTCCAATTAATGTGGACACAAAGTAGGATATAGGGTCAAATTCGTGCACAGACGATGGCGATACTTTGTTCTAGATGATAAAAATTATGAATATTTACTGCACAAACCATAGGCTTAACATGTCCACAAAGCTAGAAATTGAACAGCGTTAGGTCCGGTGATCGGGCAGCCATTCAACTGCCTCTCGTCGATCAACTCATGTTTTAGGGAATTGTTCAAGTAGTGACGCACCACGAATCCATAATGAAGAAAGCGCCATGGTGTTGAAAAAACTGCGAGAATGTACCATCCTCGGGCATCGCAGCTCGCAATATCTATCCCTGTACGAGCGTGAGGTATTATTCCGCAGTTAATTTTATGGAATGGAAAAGTGACTGATTAGACGTATTCCTCATTTATCATAATTAATTTTCTTTGCGCTGGTCATGTTGGAGGGGTTTTGCACGCGGGGTTGTCAGGTGACCAATTGTGCATGTTCTGCCTATTAACCTTCCCATTTACGTAGAGGTCAGCTTCATCTGAAAAGAGTATTTGCATAAAAATGTTAGAGTTTAACCATAATTACTCGATAACTCGGTCACAAAACTGCACTTGGCGACCAAGATCGTTCTCGTGGAGATGTTGCTTCATTTGCACCTTGTACGGATGCACTTATACACGCGCAGACCCTATGACTCAACCCACATTGCATTAATAAATGACGTGTGCTCCTTTGGGGCCACATCGAGAAGGAAGTCAGCACTGCCGTAGGCGTTGCTTCATCTGTAGCTGTCTACGATCGTCCGCTACGACGTATGTCCACGAGTGTGCCCGTCTCCTCAAATTTAGTTAATTACTGTGACACTGCAACATGTAACACAGTCACATTGTGAATGATTGTTTGCAATCGGTAACCACTGCACAGGCACTCCTCCCGCCCCACAGTTTGAATATTTCGATACATTCCTCACGTTCTAACGGTATGGTTCTACATCTAGAAGAAAGAGGTAAATACAACGTTCAATTGGCAATAACTTTTCACCAAATTAAGCTCCATGGAATCTGATTGCATATTTGACATACTGAGAAAATTCTAGCCCGTGGCCATATATATATATCACATTACCCACCAATTTATAACAAACAAATTTAATCCAAAATGGCGGCCATCTGTGTGAGTATTCCCAAACGGCCTAATGTATCATCCATCTCACATTCAATTAAACTACACCCGTGTAGAATTTAGAAAGGAACTTCGTATGATGTATACAGGGTGTTTCGAAAGTCCCCTGACACAGAGTAACTCTGTTATCAGAGTTACAACAAAATGTAAGAGGAAAAACCATTTCTAAATATGTTGTTTTCAATCTAAAGTGAACACTTTTTAAATCGGAGGAGCCGTTTGGGCTGTACTCTTTATGCGCCCAATGTGGAATGAAAATGCAATGTTACCATTTACCTGGACCCACAACATATGTGAATGAAGTTACTGTTTGAAATGGGCCATCGACATGTTAACGTAAAAGACAGTAACTTCATTCACTTATGTTGTGGGTCCAGGTAAATGGCAGCGCTGCATTTTCATTTAACATTGGACGCATAAAGAGTGTACAGCCAAACGACTCATCCGATTTCGAAAATTCCTTCAACTTACATTGGAAACATCATATTTGGAGACGGTTTCCCAATTACATTTTGTTGTAACTCTGATAATAACCGAGTTACTTTATGTCAGGGAACTTTTGAGACACCCTATATATCTTATGGAATATATGTTTGATGTCCCTATAACTGTAGTATAATTTTGTTTAAATTTACAAGTTATTACAAGTAGATTCTGACTTACATGCGTAAGAGTTTGTATGTAACTAACTAATGAATTGTATTTCATGAAATTTACATTGAAATATTTAACACAAAATCTTTTATATTCATGCTTAGTGTCTTGGCTTTGGACTGCAACTGATTATTGTACCCCATTATTGCTTGAGAAGAAAACCGATGTCCGAATCTTCATTTGGAGAAACCAAAGTTCTATTGGAATGCTGAGGATTGCAATTATTAATTTCTAGACTTCAAGGTGCGTAAATTATATCTAGGTATATTCTGTGTTTATTGTTATAATTACTATTACTATTATTGGGTTTAGAATCAATCAAGTACTTCGTGATATTTTAGAGGGATCAGGATGGCTGCCAGATAGATAAATATTTGAGCGTCAGGCCCTTATTTCTTTTCAATTTTATATTTAATCAATGTCTATTTTTCCACCTCATTATTCCACCAAATCGTATTCCAAGATCATCAATTTTCAATACTCATTTGGGATTGTCAGCATACACAGCATAACCGTAGGACGTAAAACAAAGATTTATTTTTCGTTTTCATGTCTTTTCTTCATACCTGTGAAAAATAACGCCTTCAACATCATAAATTTGTATGCTACTTTCAAACCTGCATTCGAGCCCAGTAATCAACTATTTGGACATTACGAAGCAAAGCAGGTCTACTTTGCAGTTAGCATAGTTTTGAAAGGATGTGACATAATGATATTGGTGTTGCGATGTTCAGCACCGTAGATAATTAAACAGTGCTAGTAAATAAATTTGTAACAATTGTATTGGTGTTTAGCTTGCATGACCTCTAGACGGGCCATTTTTTTACAACATATTGTTACTTGTACTCTATATGAGGGGCCGCGGTGGCTCAGTGGTAGAGCGTTCACCTCTGGTGCTTGGGGTCCCGGGTTCGATCCCAGTCCCCGCCAAGTGAACTTTGTGGTGGACAAACACCGTGTGTTCTCGGGGTTGTCCCGTTTCCTCCCACTTTCTTCATTCCACCATTTCATTCATTACTCATCATCACCGTCTCCTTTAGCATACCCAGCAAAATCGTGGAACGTAAAACTCAAAGATTTCATTTCATATAAACTTTGGTGCAAAGTAACCCCATAGATGAAGATATTTTGCACCACATACAAAAAAGCATGTTCAACATACTAACATAATGTTTGTCTGCAATGTTTTCTCTCCTGTATTTATACATTTCACTTTTTACACAAAACTGCATGCAGTCTACAAATATTGATGTTGGAATTATGGTACCGGTATCAGTACTTAGTATGAATTATCGATATTTGTAAAGAAAATTATGTATTTTCTGGTACCGAAATAGGAGCCACATTCTGATAGTTTAGCATGACCCACAAAAATGACAACTGAAAAACACAAAAAATCTCCGTGAACAGATTTGCCTTGGCTGCTCTTTATATCCAAGAATATCTTCTCAACCGTAATCAGTGGAAGATTTACGGGATTTGGGGCTTTCAGGCTGAAGCCCACCCAAATTGCAGGATTTATTTTTAAAAAATCTAATTTAGTCATTCCTATGCGTATGCCCGTCAAGCCCTTCAAAAAGTCTAGTGATTTCTAAATAAACGAAGTATTTCTGTGTGAAGTCCCTCTCAAACTATTCTTCTGAATCCGCCGCTGTTCGTAATTTATTTTCCAACAAGAAATCCATTTCGACATCTATCTAAAGAGGAAATTTTCCTAAAGTTAGACGGAAGGAGGTGCCAGTAGTAAGAATTTCCCATTTAAGGGGTTACGTTGACCCGGTGCAAAGTAACCACGATTTGAGGCTCAAAACAGCCTTCTCCCAGTGTTATTTTTCTATGACTTTACAATGTTTCACCCTTCAGTTTCAACTATTGCTTGGAAGTCCCATCATACACAGTAGAATTCTACGAAACCGACTTAACTTTGACGGAAATTCTTGTAGGTGATATCTTCCAAATTTTGTCTGCATTTACAGTGAGTGCTTTCCATACCTCTACAACAACAAACCCTTCAGGTGATTAGAACTGATGTTAACCGCCAACATTATAGCCAAAATCCAGTTAGATGTTCTATCTTACGGTGGCAGTTAATACTTTCTCTTTACAGTTCATGGGTTTACCGACGGAAGACTGTGTAACTTTTTTCGTATTTTGTGCGAAGTTAACCCTGAAGTGCAAAGTAACCCCTTCACTTCTTAAGGTACTTACAGATTACCTAGGTAGTTAGCGATTTTCACATTCTTTTTTAAGGTGGTAACAGTTGGAGCCAAGGGATGTGCGATATTTCGATCGAACGATTAATATTTTCAAATATCAAACTATCGATATCGAAATTTTTGACCGATATATCGATGTTTTTGATCTTTATCAATTTCTATATTTTCGATTTTTGATATTGCTTATATTTTGTTATTGCTGTATTTTTTGATATTTCGAACAAGTTTCAATAGTATTTCAATATCGATTATCTATTTCAAAATTTGGATATCACAAAGCCCTATCGAAACCCCTCCGAAATGAATTTTTTGTATATGGCCTGATTAGGGTTGCGAACGGCACGAGACTAGACAGAATTTTTGTTACGAAATTCGAGACGAGGCATAGCTCTTCCAATAGAAACAGATACAGATTTCGAGAGGAGACAACTTTCGCGACATCTTTGCGAGAGGTGACAGTCTCAAATCATTTCTCGTGCGCACACCTAGCCCATATCGTGCGTTATCAAAAAGCATGTTAATGAGAAATAACAACATGTAAATACAATATAGGTAGTTAAAAACATTTTTGTTTTCATTCTTCAGTAATGCATTATTATTAACCTCAGTATTTTATAGTCCATTCTTAATCTTAAGGTGATGTATAATTAAGTTTTGAATTCGGTTAACTTATTTTGTTTCTCAAACTGTTTTAAAAATGTATGTACAAACATGTTTATTTTCATTCTTGAGTGCTTAAAGTCACTATAGTTATTAAACATAGTATTTAATATTGTACTCTTAACGTTAAAATAATATACAGTTAACTTTTGAATTCAGTTAACATTTTTCTTACTGAAATTGCTTTAAAAAGTATGTAAAAACTTTTTTATTTTCTTTCTTGAGTGCCAAAAGTGATGCACAGTTATTAACATTAGTACCTTACACTCTATTCTTAATTTTAAACTGATAAACAGTGCGTTTCTGAATAAATTATGTCAAGTTATTTGAGTGGCGAACACTGGTAGAAAATTCTGACTACTACTGGAACATTTTGATTTTAAGCTGACGACTACTGGTGCAAGGATTTTAAAATATTGGTTTTCCTTCAACGCCTACTCCTTTTTGAATTCTGACTCATGGTCATTATAGGAAGGATCAGTGAGTCTTTCCAACTATGGTACAGCTCCGACAGATTCACGATGCTCAGGGAAGAGACAAAATAGTATGTTTTCAACCTTAAAGTGAGAACCACTGGCGTTTTTACCCTGCTATGCAAAAGTAAGTGGGTACTCCAATGGGGTTCCAATGCGGTACCTAATTTCTGCATTTTAGATATATGGAAATGCATGTGTCTAAAATGTAAAGAACTGATATTTGTTTACTGAAAACTGCAACTCGGTAAGCCTTACGGATACCGAGATATGGGAAAATAAAGAGCGACACGATATGTATGTGGGGCTTGGGGCTTGCATACTTGAAGGTACAATTTGGAAAATGAATTAAAATATGACTAAGGCTTTCAAGATATTGTCAAATAAAGGGAGGGCCATTACAAGTATGAGATTTTCGTGTTACATGATAAAATTTCCGAAACCGGTCATGGAAAGTTAATAAGCACCAGTAGCAATTCCATCTTCAAGTAATTAGATATTTCTATGGAGTGTTAGAACATCTTACAGTCTACTAAGATTAAATTTTAAAAGCTTTTGAAAATATAACTTGACATTTGTAAAGAGTATTAGAAATATGTAAGTATAAATATGTTTACCTAAAACTTCCAGCCAGTACATCTAACATATAGAGAAACACCGTAAAATAAAAGAGTATGAGATGTTGAAACTTCGGAAAAATTATTGGTCCCAACAAAATTAAATAAGATGGTACTTCTATGGGTTAAGTGAGTACCTCATTACAATTTCGATGGAAAGATTAGTTCTAGGTTTTCTTCAGGCAGTTCCAAAGGTTCATCGAGCTGTGTAAGAGAGTGAAAATTCCCTGTGAATATCTAATATAGTAACCAAAATATAACGAGCCATATGTTTTATGACGTAAAAATAGAGATCTTGAAGGATTTGTACTTCTGGGTCTTTGCTATAAGAAAGACATTCAAAAACCTACTGTATATACCTTAATAGACAATTAAATCAGTGAGGACACAGTAATTTCGTGGTGGGGTGTTTACCTAGTATGTTTTGCAGAAACTACACTGGAGTATTCTCTTAATCCACAGAGATACGATCACACTTAACTGCCCATTTAATTTTAAAATGAAATTAAGGCAAATGAATGTTGATGATAGAATTGATGGAGTGCAAAGGTGGGAGGAAACGGGAGTACCCCGAGAATACCCACGAATACGATGTCGACTACAAACTGACTTGGCCGCGGATCGAACCAGGGACCCAATACACCAAAGGTACGCACTCTACCACTAAGCCACCGTGCCTGCACCCATTTAATTGTCTATTAAGGTATATACGGTAATTTTCTGAAATTTCTTCTTCTTACAGCAAAGACTCAACAGTACAAATCCATGTGGGTCTCCATTTTTACGACGTCATAAAATACATAATTACTTATATCTCGGTTGCTATATTAGATATTGACAAAGAATTTTCATTCTTTTTGTACGCTAGGAATTATCACGCTTGGATTTACCCGAAGAAAACTTCGAGCTGAATTAATCTTTCGATCGGAATTGCCCTGACGAGTGTGAGGTACTCACTTCACCCATATAAGTACCATCTTATTTAACTTTTATTAAGATCAAAAGTTGTTTTATGAAATTTCAAGATCTAATACTCTTTTATTTCACGGTGTCTCTCTAGCTGTAAGATGTACTGGCTGGAAGTTTTGGGTAACTCTATTCTCTTTTCTAATACCCTTTACAAATGTCAAATTATATTTTCCAAAGCTTTTAAAACTTAATCTTTTTAGACCCATGATGTTCTAAAACCCCATGGAAATACCCAGTTACTTTAGGATGAAATTGCTACTGGTGCTTATTCAGATTTCATGGCCGGTTTCGGAAATTTTACCACCTAACACGAAAACCCCATAACTGTGTGGGTCCTCCCTTTATTTGACAATATCTTGATAGCCATTAGTTATATTTTCATTAATTTTCTAAACTGTACTGTCAAGTATGGAAGCCCCACATACCTATGGTGTTCCTATTTATTTCACCATATTTCGGTAACTGTTAAACGTACCGACTTGCGGTTTCGGTAAACACACACCTGTAACGTTCTTTATAAGTTTATTAAGATATATTTTAGAATGTTTAGAAATGGGAGGTCTGTGAATGCCATAGTACCCGAAAACCCCCATAAGGACGTGTGTGTAGTGTATTGAATTGAAACTACTTTTGAGGTTGTTGTTAGCTCTCAGTAATTACGTTTTCGAAACTGCACAATCTGGTACGAAAACCTCACACTTCTATGGTGTTGTTCTTTATTTTCCCATACCTCGGTATCCATAAGGCTTACCGAGTTGCGGTTTTCTGTACTAAACAGATATCAGTTCTTTACATTTTAGAGACATATATTTCCACATATCTAAAAATGCAGACATTAGGTACCCCATAGTACCTCGAACGCCATTGGGTACCCACTTACTTTTGCATAGTAATACATTTCGAGTTGTTCAGCATCAATAAACACTTTTTTTTAAATTAATCGTTTTTCTACCAGAAACCCAAAAGTCCATACCTGACTGAACAGATTTTGTCCATTTAATTTTAAAAAATGTTAAATATTTTAAAATGTAACATTTTAAATATTTTTTTGGATTTTTGTTTCAGGTATTTCATGCATCCAAACAAAACCAGGATTCTGCATGAAAGACAGCGAAAAGAAGCAGTGTAATTTGTGGCTAAAAGCACGTCCTTTCTGAAGACAGACCCGATTATATTTTCATTCTTTTGTACGAATATGTAACCTTAATAAATATACTGCTCCACAAAGTATTTCTTTCTTCCATAAATTAGAATAAATGTATGTCTGTTTAAAGAAAATGTTTGTTAGCGTTAAGTCCTTTCAACTCTTTTTCTCTGTAAATAAGAACATTATACCTTGCAACATTTTTTTGTATCATTGTGCAATTCCGATTGGATAAAGTATCTGCACGAAGCACTATTATTTCAGACATACATTAATAACTAATGTATTGTTCTGTGAATAAGGCAATGGTATAGTGAACATGTTTTAACATAAAATCTTACAGAATCAGCTTTTCAGTAGTCAACTTTATTGAGAATCCGAAGAAAGAAAGAAAAAATGTTGGACTTAACAACGAATTTCAAAATTATTTTTGTTCGAATTCTGGACTAATCCAAATTATCCAGAGAAATCATTTATGTTGCTCTCTACAGATGTATCCTTTATCCAAATCGTATGAAAAGGAGACTTCATACATCGCTATATTTTGTATGAACTATGTTTCGTATTTATTTAATCACTTTGTACCTTTCTCTAGTGTTGACAAGGCCGCAAGTGTCAATCGAATAATTTAGTGTTTCACTCATGTAACCTTGTGACTAACGTACGTCCTGTCGGTATATATATATGTTACTGGGTTCGATTAGCGACAAACAATTTTTAGCGTTAAACAAATACAAAAATCTACACGCAATGAGATACGATGATCTTTGCCTCATAGACAATACCAAGCAACTAACGGTACTGAGTGTGGTTGAGTTTACTAGTGGTATTATCTGGCTATAATCAGTGTTCAGAGAGCTATACTTCTTTTTGTACTCTGAATTGCAAACTTTGATATAACCGTTTTAAATTATTGTATATCTATCTATCTATCTATCTATCTATATATATATATATATCTATCTATATATATATATATATATATATATATATATATATATATATATATATATCATATAAAATTGTAAACTAGAAACTTCCGAGTAGTTCTGAGAATCACCGCTTTTTCTTTAAATAATGTATGAGACTATTACACTGCTCGTTACTTAAAATGTTGAACTAAGAAGGATACATCCAGGAAAGTCCAAATTTGCAGAATGTATAGAGCAGGGAAGGATAAATATGTTTGGACGATGGCTGCACAGCTTCTCATACCTGTGAACTCCGCCAGCTACAGTTGATGAGCTGTGGCATTGGATCGTAAGACGCATGGCTTACCATACCAGAAGAGAACATCCTCTCGATGTCTCGCTGTGTTACAGTCGTTCTGGTTGTCAATGTTGGGTCTGTTCTGCTCCTTTGTCACCACGTTGTCACACAGCGAAAACAGCGGTAAGTTTAACCCTTAACGTACCAAGCCTAAGTCGTCAAAGTTGTTTACCAAGCTGGAGTCTTCTGGAGACCCCAAGTATTATTTTAATTTCTCAACATAGTATTGCATAGGGTTACTCCAACTATTATTTTTTTGGATGTCTAGAAGCATACTTAAGTTAAATGAACATTGTTGACATCAAATATTATGTATATTTGAGCACTATTCAGTTCTTCATACAATTTTATATTTTTGTGTTCGTAAATCTGAAACACAGGTTTAACAATGGAGTTTTTACATTTTCAAGTGTGTTTTTATTTTTTGTATTTTTTAAAGAAACGAGTCGTTGATCTAATCATGTAATTAATATCTCAAAGGGTTGCAGGATACATATAAAAATTGAGAAGAAATTGATTCTTATGATTGCGGCAGTATCACTAAATATCACTCTCTGGGGTCCCTAGAGTACCCCGCTTGGTATGTTAAGGGTTAAGCATATTCGACACTTACTATTAGATATCGGCTTGGGAACTTTGGCGTAGCTACCCTGTCTCCCTGAAGTTGCATTTTTAATGGCGAGTACTGTGTAGGAATCATCTTGTGAGAGAACACGTTTTCAGCTGACACCATGTTTTTAATTATAGCGTCATTTAAAAAATAACATATCTGTTAATTAAAATGTGCAGAGAAGTTATTTCTGGAAACTCCTATTCACGCCTCTTGTGGTAACAACTTCTGCATTTTGGAAGAGGATATTATTAAGGAAAAGAATGAGGTAAAGTCGTCTTTATATGGTACACACGGAAAAGAAAGTATTTGACAGTTGACAAATTTTCTTTTGCCAATAGCTCGGGAACAAATAAATTTATTTGGATCTTTTTGTTGTTATTCTTCGAATAGTTATAACTTGACAACCTGCCAAAGTCGGTACTCTAATAGGTTAATTTATTGTTGAGTTTTTAGGAAAACAAATTTTGTCAAATGAAGAATATTTAATTTCGTGACTGTACAAGCAATGGATGATAACGGCTTAATAAATGACTGTACGTAAGTTTGTTTGAGTTTGAACATAGGATTGTACATGGCTGTGCATTTTGCTGCAAGTGCAAGTGCTGCAACTAAGTTATTGCAAAAGGTATGATAAATTCTTACAGTAATATTGTCACATATTGATTTACTCTGTATGAAAACTAAAATAGTTTAACATATGGTTAACCTCCTTTGTGCCAATAATTTTAAAATTAACGCTTGTGCCACTTTTCAACACTTGGCTTTGCAGTAGCTTTCCAAAGAATTAGCAGGAAGTCCAAACTTACACCCTGCAGGTAAATACATTTCTCTGGACAGTTTCACTGCTCCAAACTAAGATTGAAAAGTGTAGTATTTTTAATTTTATTATTATTGGCACAAAAGATCAACCATATTTTAAGCTATTTTTGTTTCCATACAGAGAAAAACAATATGTGACAACATTACAGTAAGAATGTATCCTGCATTTCTCAGTATGTTGCAGCATTTCAATAATGGTGCACTATACGTACAATCTAGATCCTGAATATGCCCAATCCATATATTACAACAAGGCAATACGTATGCGATACAGGTAAAATCCGTATATTTCATACGGACAATCTATAAGCTACATACATCCAATCCATACATTACATATGGCCAGCCTGTACGCGACATACGTATAATCTATATACTGCATGCACACAGTCTGTAAGCTGCATATGTGCACTCTGTATGGTGCATACGGATATTCTGTATGCTGTATCGGGACAAGCTGTGTGCGATATAAGGAAAATCTGTATAATACATACGTACAATACGTATACTGTATCTAGTCGTACGTACGGGGCACAAGTACAATATAGATGCTGCCTCGGGGTTGAACGCAAGAAACACACGTACAGAACGTATATTGCATACTTCTTGAAATTATGCTCCGTCCTGATAGTCAGTGAGTGTCGTCATTATTAACCCACATGCTACATACGATCGTGACGTCACAAAGCTAGATATTACCTCCGTATATACTTGTTACTGCAGATGACGTCACACGAATGACGTCATTGCAATTATGCAGACAGTATGTATAATACATACTTTTTCAGCTATACGTTTGCTGCAGGATGTTTTATACGGTTGTACGTTAAGTCCGGAAACTACAGGAATTACGAATGTAACCTACGTTTTTAAGTATGCCACCTACATTTTTTTTTTCTCAGTGCAGTTGTAGCTTCGTTGGTTAAGGAATTCACCTCCCAAAATGATAAACAACCCTTTGAAGAGCATACTTCCTCTTCATTTGCGGACAACATTGCCTCCTCATGGTCATGTGAATCTTGTATTTGGTTTGAGACTTGGCAATGAATATCTTAAATGTACCGTGCTGTACCGAGAAAATTAATATGAAAGCAAAAGTATATACTATATTTGCATAAGGAGTAACACTGAAATAAAAATACAAGACAAGTTAACAATTCTGGTTTGTCATACAACTCACTAATTATGTAGAAACGTCTGCCGAAGTTACAAACTATCAATAGTCTACAAATAGAAACAAGACTTGTGGTTAACCTGAAAAGATACGTATATTCTACAAGAAATGTTCCAACTTTCATCTTATATTTGTCAATCACTTTTCACAATGTTGCAGCCAAAAATGTCACTGTTTAAGAGTATTATCTTTTGACACTAAGAATATATTTTACACATGTGTATTTTTCTATTCTCAGTATTTCTTCAAAGATACTTGACACATAATTTTTCACTTTTCTAACACAAGGGTTTGAATACTGAATATTTAACTTACTCAAATTTAAACTCCATTAATTTTAGTTACTGGTACTTATTTTAGAACTATTTCATTCACAACATGAAAATTTTAGATGTCATGTTAGCAGTTATTACAGCAACATACTTCACACTACAACCTTTCCCTCACTCCTGTTATTCGGCCATGTTGTTTTCAGGCGTTTACGTTTTTCTGAATATCTCAGCATTATTTGTTCTATCAAAATAAAAATTGCGGAATAAATCTCTATTTCAATTTCCCTTTAGAAATAAGAAGCTACTGAGTCATAATGTTATATGAATCACTTTTACTCTTCTAATAGAAACAAACCCTTGACCCCCAAGCGTTACCGGACCAAATGTTCTTTGGACGAAATGTGTTCTGAACTAAACATCCCTGGACGAAATGTCCTTTGTACCAATTCTCCTTTGGACGAAATGTCCTTTGGACCAATTGTATTTTGGACGAAATGTCATTTGGACGAATTGTCCTTTGGACCAAATGTCTTTGGATTAAATGTTTCTGGACGAAATGTTCTTTGGACGAAATATCTTTGGACTAAAAGCGTGGCCACCGGGTGTGCCAGTGTGAGTCACGGTGAGTGGTGTTTCGCAGTAGGTCACGTCCTTTTGACCCACGATCCACTGATCCACTCACAAATCTTGACCCATTTCACCCACTTATCAACCGACCCACTGACCCACTCCATCTTTGATTTTAACATGTCTTGTTTCATTTAAAAGACGAAACATACATCCACATAATTTTTTCATCGATTGCGAAGGTTGGCTTAATATTATAATTGTAATGGCAATTTCTTCTTAAGGTGAGAAATTGATATGATTAAAAAGCCCATCTTGACGTGGGTACAAATTACCTTCCAAAGTTATTAGAAACGCTTTCTCACCCCGAAAACTATGAATTCGACAAATATTTAAGTAATTTTTGAGATTTTATTTTTAGCTCTCCCAGTCCATCATCCTGTGAAGATGGGGATGAATTTGGATGTAACCTCCATTGAACGCATCACTATCCATCTCAACGACCAAGAAAATTATGGATAAAACACTAAGATCAGTCGTTTTACATTATTTTTACATGTCACACCTCCCAACGTCCATAACTTCATACTACTACAATATTTTCTTCTTAGATTGAAAGTAATATGTCCCCCAAGTTTGGTAAAGGTTGTCCCAGACATTCCAGAACTACGCTCTCCTTATTAGATGTGCTGGGGGATCTTACTCTTACTGGAAGTTGAACTTAAACTTAAAGGTAATCAGAACTGCTCCCAATGAACTTGGCGACCACGAAAGATATGGGTTGTATACTAACATTGGTTATTTTCAATTATTTCTACATGTCACAAATTTCACAAACTCCTTCATTGTGTTAATGAGGGCTTAACTTACATGGCATCTGAAGTTCCAATCTTTACCTAAGAGACCCCCAAAATTAAAGATTCGACACTAATGTAAGTCTTTTTTTATAATTTTGATGTCAGTCCCTTTCATTCCTCCTAGGACAGCAAACGGATACTGCCACTGCTAGGACTAAATTTGGTCTTAAATGGCATTAAAATTTCTGCCAATTAATTTAGCGAACAGAGCTGCATTTAGAAGCTCGGCGTCCCTACGCACTTTTGCTCTCGGTGCCCCCAATAACTACACATTTCTCCGTCCCTTGATCCCTAACTTACAAATAAAACTTAATTCGAATATGCTTAATTAGTGAATTTATTGCAGTTAAATACCACTCACTAGATGCTACAGCTACAATTACGTAACAAAAAATAAATGGGAAACATGTTCTGAATTATTTTCAGATTTCTTATGCTATCATTAAATATATTAGAATAGTAAAAGAGGACTGCTCATGAAATAGTATATTTGCTCTCGATTTTTTTTAACCTTTTCATACGAAAAAAATTAAAATTTTAAACTTTGCGCTCTTCAAATATGTTGCCCTCTAGGAACGGGCCTAGTTGGACTCATGGGAAATGCGGCACTGAAAACTTACGCTTCGACTCTAATATTGGTTGATTTCGATATTTTTTGTCGCTACGTACCCACCCTGGGTGCTAATGGGAGCTTAATTGGACTTGAATTGAAAGTAGAACTGTTTACCTAAGCGACCACGAAACTATGGATTCGATACTAATATCGATCCTTTTCTAGCATTTTTGATATATATCCCGACAGTACTCTTTTCCAGATTTTAAGAAATATGGTCAAAATTGCTCTAGACATATCAGAATTATGTCGAAACACACACATACATCCACTTTCATATATATAAATACAGAGTGAGCGAGCGAGAAAGTGAGAGACAGCGACCAAAGGCATCACCGCTTCCACATTGCAAAAGCATATATCAGGTATTCAATTGAAAATCTATGTAAAGACCTTCTGCTGTGGCATGCTTCATAAGGACAATTCCAGTTTGCTCACGTGACCTTTGGGGTTCATGAATTTCTTGCGAGCGTTCCGACTTTGGATTCTCTGTTTATACCCTCTTTTTATACCTCGGATAATTTTTCAAGAATATCAATGACATGCTGTAATACGAATGTTCAGAAGTAGCCCCTATATGACAAATAGCTGTAAATAAATACACTACATAACTTATTTATTTCGATGATATTATTTTCTTAATTTGTATTTAACATTCACATATATCATAGAATACCAACGTACTGTGAACACCTGTTATATTTTAAACATAATAATAACTTTGTTCTGCAATGATTATATGTTATATATATACAACTGACGTATTTTAATGTAATTATTTGTATAATTTTTCATGCATTGCGGAAAATAGAATTTCATAGAAAAAACATTGACTCAGATGGGAATCGAACCCTCTACCTTACGATTTGAAATCCAATGGCGTACCACTGAGCTAATACAAGCACTCCTCGGATAATACTTCTAGCGGTATATACCGGTATTTAAGATAATAACTACATTCATATCCACTGCAAACGCTGTTTTTGTTCTACTTTGACTTTTATTTTAGTACTCAGGAGACAATAATGTTCTATGTCTTAACTTTCACCATTCTTTTACATATGGAAAGATTCGTTTACGTATCTAAATATTCCATTAAGTATGGAGAGCAAAATCACAAACAAGCCTGTGCTGGCATTAATACAGTTTCGAGATATTGTATCATTAAGTATCTCAATCAATGTTGTTGTTTTATATATAATTGGTAACAAGTCTTATTATATTTAAAAGAAGAAAAACACATCTGCAAGATTTTTCCCGATTGCAAAGGTTGGCTTCGAGGTTCGAACCTGGTTTACTTTTTCCCGAAGATACCCGAAGTTGGACTTAGAAAATTTTTGCCTCGAAACAGCAATAAAGAATGCCCTCAACCTTTTTGAGACAAGGTGTACATAGAAATTGAACTAAATATCCTGGGATCCATCTGGGCGGAAACAACAACAACAAACATCAACGCTGACCTCTCAGGTGGATCCCAGGATTTCTACGACGGCAGTTTTGCTGAAATAAACCTCTGATTTTTTAACATATTTATTTAACCTATTTCTTATGATCTCGTGTTAGAGCGTTAAAGCGCTGGTACTGGAATCGTTCAATTGAATCAGTGACAGATCATCTGTTCCAGTAAATGCCTTATGTATTATACATTTCTTTTCATTGAATGTTTAAAGTTAATTGTTAACCGATGTAAATGATTGAAGTATCAAATGAAAGCTTAACTACTGGAGATTAAAATGCAGTAAATATATTTTGTATAGGATTCCATTGTAAGCAATCAGGGATACTTATTTATGATTTCAAATGTCATAAAAACCTATGCCCAGAGTACCCTGCTCAATCTCACTTTGTCCTATCCTTCTGTGTTAAAGTACTGTGGTCAGTGGCGGCTTTATAATTGTAGGCAGTTAGAGTTCGAGAGAAAAAAATGTCCCATTTTTAGGTAACTATGCCACTTACTTTGTTCATTTCTTTGTACGGACCCCATAATTTCTCAATATAACAGCTCCGTATGTCCCTTATTTGGTAATAATGATAATTTACCTTATTATCTTTCACGTTTGTGCCAATTGTTTTAATGCCCTAAAATGGTATACGTTCTATCTGAAAACTATAAATTTGTATTGGGATGGTAACACTGTTTGTTGTCACTACTGCCGCGTTCTTATTCACGCGTCTTGCTCTGATAAGTATCCGCCTACCTGCATACATTTTTTATTTTTTGCCTTCTTCCGACCTCTTGGGGCATAAATTGCCACAGCCTGACCAAACACTGATTATTATATGTGATATACGTAGAGGGTAAATAAGGCATTTCGGAAACGAGTGACTGTCAGCGCGAAGATTAGCAATTAGGGTATCAATTTTCATAAATATCTAGTTGTTACGGAGAGCATACGTCCCTTATTAGTAAGTAGAAGCGCTTGTCCAACAGGAAGAGGAATATCAGTGGTTACTATAACCAAACTTGAATGGTGATTTTAATTTTGTTTGCTGCTGTTTGTTCTGCAAGAGTCGCTATCGCTTACGTCGGTTTTCGATAAAAGTTTGCTTTTCCCCAGATTTCTATTTCAGTTTTTTCTCGAGACATAGTCGGATCGTACTAAGTTAACTCGCCACTTTTATTACCGAAAATCGTGAAAAATTAAAGTTATTGTACAAGACTGAAATTTTGCCTTATATTAGCTTATGATTCAAAGAAACAAATTCACTATATGATTCCATGAAATATCTCGTACGTCGCTCGGTATACGCACGTCTTTGTGTGCTTGTTTTGAAAATTGTAACACAGGTCACACTTTCATGATCGAATTGATTTCAAATCTAAAAAGGATGATAATTATGACCCATTTTTGTCAATATTTTTGTGATTTCTTTTGAGCATTTAATTCAAATTTATATAAAAATTTAATGTAGATTGTCAATAAAATATAAAAATCCATTGTTTTTTTTTTTTTAGAAAAAAGAGAAATTTAATAGTGAATTAGATTATTCACTGCAGTTAATATCGTTGCTAGTGGACCCATTGCATTCTTTTTACAGTAAAACTTTGCAAACCAAGTAACTAAAACATTAGAACATTATTAGAAATGTAAAAGCCCAATTTATATTAATTATATTTCTTGTGTGACCTCCCGTTACAATGTGACCGCTGTTACAATGCCTGTGACATCCAGTTACTTACCACTGACCGCTGTTACAATGCTTGTGACACCCTGTTACTTACCTGTTACTTCGTCAGTGGCATTGATACATATCCATTATTATCTTAACTTTATCAGGTAAGTAGGTTTGTTCACAAGAAGTATTTTACTACCTAATAAAATGTTGAACTGTATATTTTAAATATTTTCTGCATATATTTTTCTCATTAGTTACAATAGTGAAATACTGGAAATTAATTTGTCTTTAAAATATTGCTCTCCAAAGTTAGTGATGCATTAAGAGATTAAAATGAAAGGCTACTTGCTTCTTAAATAAAATAAAATAAGTTTAAACAGAATACAAAAAACTTTTTTTTCTGAACACTTTCGCAGCTAACATGGCAACTTCATCTTTTTACCGTCCTTTAGTCTAACTTAGAAGAATTACAAAGCAGAAAACATTTAGGAACTGCATAATGAAATATTCGCTTCTTTGGTGTCATGACTTTCACTGGGGGATCTATTATAGCCTTCACATCGCTTAAGCAATAAGGAAGGGTATACTTTTTCTTAGGCCAACTGAACTGTCCGGGTCCTGAACAGTGCATTACATTTACATGTATCACATTACAGCTGTCCAATTTAGTAATAGTTCCAGGGTACAATATTCCATTGAGCTTCACAATTATCCATTGTCCAATGACTAGCTCTTCTTGTGTCGTACTCTCTTTTCTTTTCAAGTTCATCTTCTGTCAGTTTTGCACGTCTTCTACGTTGCCTCTCTCGATCCTTCCTTGTGTTTTCTTCAAGTGCCGAACCACTAAGCTTCCTTCTTTGCCTGACTTTTTTCTGTGAAAAAAGATTTTCATTTCGATCGTGTAAAAAACTCCGTAGCGTGGATTCTGATTTTGATGATGTTGGAGTCTGAACATCCATCGCTATATAGGAAGTAAAAAGAAACAAATACCTGCAAAGCAGTGGTTTGAAATTTTAACTTATAAAATGTATTCGTTTAAAAATACTGATCATCGTCTGAAAAGATCTACAAAATCCCGTAGAGTAATCAGTGTTTAGCAGAATAATTCCAGCAAACTAGAAGCAGGCCATTTTTCTACCATACACTGTAGAACAAAATAAAATAAAATATCAAACTGAACGCAGGGTCTTGATCCTTTGTTTAGGAAAATTATGGAAAATCTTCATTCCATTCTGTAATAGTACAATACTACGAACTCTGATGAGTTAATAAATTATACTTTCAATTAATATTACATGCACTCACAATAAAATATTAAAAGTGCTATTCTTAGAAGGACCAAAATCAGTTTTCAGTGACCTTGGTTTCTGTCTGTATTTCACTCCACAAAAGCCGAATGTTTCCTAAACTTATTTGTATTTAAAAGAAAGTAAAACAGTCAATAAGATTTTAAAAGATGCTAAGAGATAAACACAAGCCTCTAATCCATCTCGTATCTCAAATATTTCTAAGAGACTTTTCATTACTCTTTGCAACCCTTAATTCTGTAGTTTTATATAGCTTGATCATTAGAAAGAGTCGTCTAATTGAAACACTGGCGTCTCTGGAATGTAAAATTTGGGAGAGACATCGAAGAAAGTTAATATGTTATTCTGTCGTTAGTAAATAAATAAAATTAGAATGAAATATTGAATATTTTGTACTTCAAAATATTGGGGGGACGCGACAACCTCGTCCCCCCGCCAGAGACGCCTATGAATTGAAACATGAAGTATCGGCGGTCATGCATGTAACAGCGGTCATTTTTTGTATCGTCCGTCACGCAGAAAAATAGCCAATTCGTGACCGCTGTTACAGTGACCGAAATTTCATTTTCGGGCGATAGCTTCAGCTATCGTTCGCACGTGGGCTTAATCGTGCTGCCCTCTTCAGTAATGTTAGCATTGTGAATGTGATTTTAAAAATAGTAGTTTATTTTACATACAGAATCAACTTATTCTTTGAATCAGGTGACCGTTGTTACGTTTTCAAAAGTCATGCCTGAAATTTTTAATATATTTTGCACTTACCTTCATAATTGATTGCTTATCTGCTCGATTCAGCTGAAGTAACTAATCACACGCGCCATCTTCCTTCACTAGAAAGTGTTGCCAGTTCTGAACAGGTTTCGTGCGGTGAGTAATGACATCGCTTGATGGTATGACCTCCGTTACACAGAAATATCGACACATGACTTTGGAGGTCTGTGCTATCAGCATAAATTGCTTGCGGAAATTAAATGGTACATAAGTTTATATTTCTATATGTTTAGTAAACTGTAACATCAAAAGAATATACTTTCAATTTAATGTTTAATTTTAATAAGGTGCAGAATATCCTATTTTGTGTATCGGGACACGTGACCTCTGTTACATTTCTTAGGTTTATAGCTTCATAATATAGAGTTCGGAAATATTATTCGTCATTCACTTGTCTGTAAAGATAAGGGCAACAATGGGGATTGTCAATCCATGCAAATCTACTATACTTTACAATTCAGTAAACCTATGGAAGCCTAGGACTGAAAGTGGCGGGTTAACTTAGTACGATCCAGTCCAATGAGATTTCATCTATTAATGGGTGTTCTCTTAGTTCGAAAATTCCACTTCTGCCCTGAATCAAAGTATAAAAATACATATTATATAAATAATATCCTCTTGAAAAAATTTCTTTAATTTTGCTGTAAGAAAACTCATGGGGATCTCCATACAGGGTGTGTCAAAAGTTGTTTGGACAAAGGAATAATAACGACAAGCATGGACGGAGGAAAATCAAATGTTGCAAAATAAAATGAAATGAAATCTTATGCCGGTTAGGCTAAAGGAGACGGTGATGATGAGAAATGAATGAAATGGTGGAATGAAGACAGTGGAAGGAAACGGGATAACCCCGAGAAAACCCACGAGCACGGTGTTTGTCCACCAGAAAGTTCACACGGCGTGAGCTGGGATAGAACCAGGGACCCCAAGCACCGGAAGTGAACGCTCTGCCACTTAGCCACCGCGCGCTATCAAATGTTCCAGTTAGTATTGTTGCAAAAACTGCATTGATTTGGAGTGTGGTCACCGTGAAAGCCATCTTGAAGTCCGCTATATTGCCGATCGTACACGTTTGTATTGGAAAAGGCACTTTCTAAAAGTAATTTTACATTCAAGTTAGATTTTACATTCTCAGAAAAGAGAATATGAACTCATTTTTAACACTTAGCCATCCGCTTATGAAACAGGGATTTGACATGTATCTAATAGAAAAAAGGATCATCATAGCACAGTTACAAAGAGACACGTGGACATAGGAAAAGTAAATTTTTTAGGTTGGTATTGGTATTAAAACTTCGTTAAATGATCATTGCAGCTAACTTGAATTCCCCATATTATATACGATACGATATTTTCAAACAGAAAGGTGTATTTCTGTCACACAAATCTAGGCTAGAATCTTCCTACAGGCTATAATATGAACCGATCTTTCATTTACGAGCTGGTCATTTACGAGATTGTGTGTGCTACCTTTGACATTTGTGTCTGGTATAAGAAAATATTTGGACAGACAACTAATGAAGAAGGTTTCATTCAGTACTTATCATTTGTGTTCGTTTGTAAAATGTTGTATCGTTACCATACTCGTATTTGTTACTAGTAAGTAGGGCTATATCATATTTTAATTGTAATTATATTTGTGACTAATTGTTTACGAGTATAAAGCAACAGAATACTTTTGATGTGCAGTTTCGAATATTCGGTAGAGCTGAGCGACTTCCTTCAAATAGTAATGGGTGGAAACAATGTTTTGTCTGGTCAGTGTATTGTACGATGAAGAGTTAATACTGGAAGGACATAATGTTAGAATTGCTAGAAAGAAAGCACGTGTTATCCAAATTAAGAAATATAAGATATTTAAATTTTCTAAAGTTTAGAAGATAAACGCAAAAATTAGTGGGAATGTGTTGTTTATTTACATGAAGTTAAGTTTACATGAATCTGGTGGTAGGATAATAGTTTTTCGACAAGTAAATAAAAACATAAATCTCAAGGTCTTCCAGCCTACTGTAGCAGGAAGTGTAATGGTTTGGGTTATATATGTTCACCAGACGTAGGAGAGTTAGGGTGTATTCATGAGATTCGGATAAAAGAAATATATCTTACCATTATTAGGAGGACTTCTAATTTTGTCAAGATATTGAAACCAAATAAAGTATGTTGTAAAGAAATAATTGTTTTAAAATTGCCTCAAAATTCGCGATATCCCACCCCACAGTCTTGGCTTTAAACACATTTAACCGGCATCTTTGGAAGGAATTGCAACTTAACGTCAATAGGTACGAGTTTGAGAAAAGCATTACGTAGATCGTGGAACAATATTTCCCTAAACTATACCAGGGAAATTGTAATAACGATGCCGAAATGCTTAATGGTTGTGTGTTTGCTATTAAACACTAACTGTATTAATTTCGAGTGATAACATAATTTTAGAGTACACTTTATAGTAGTTTGTTTAATAATATCTGAGTATGTATGTGATCAAAAATATTCACATAACCATTGCAGTTTTTAACGCGA
The DNA here is from genome assembly GCF_964235325.1 of Thermobia domestica. NCBI lineage: Eukaryota > Metazoa > Arthropoda > Insecta > Zygentoma > Lepismatidae > Thermobia > Thermobia domestica. Next base: position 192,948,567 of record NC_137457.1, read on the forward strand.
TGCAGTTTTTGCAACAAACACACTTGAAACGTTTGCTTTTCCTCTGCCACATTATTACTGGATTGTCATGATACTTTTCTCTACAACACACAAATGCGAGACGTAGCACACCTACCTCGTACAAGGATAAGATTTGTAAAAATAAAAAAAAAATATTATATTTTCGTTTGGGGGAAAATTTAAACCAAAATCCATGTGCTAACATACTCTTTTCCATTTGAAAATATTGTGTGATATTTAATATTGCGGAATCAAAGATGAATATGTCCGCAATATTGAATATGACCAAACTCCCACTCAGTGGAAATTTCGCATCAACACACAACTGCATCCTTTTACTTTTCTGCGTCTACGTGTCTCTTGGCCTGTCACATTCCCTGCTACATACAAATGTCAAATATGCCCTTTTTCGGAAACAAATGAAAATAGATTTTTTAAAAATTAGTTCTTTCTCTCATATATGGAAAGATTCTAACCTAAATTGATGCATCAAATCTACTTCCTTCCATTCAAAAAGTATTGTATAATTTCAAATATCGCGGAATGCAAATTATATGCCATTAGAGTAGTTAAGATAGCTAACTCCTGGGCCACTTCTACCCTTTTTCGATCCAAATTGTTCACACAGATTCTGGGCCACCACTCCCCTCCAACCCTGAGTGGCCATAACTTTTCGTACACTTGTCACTGGCCAATATTATTTTCCTCAGTACTTTAGTGTTCCATCCATAAAGTATATTTATATCTAAAACTACATTTAACTTGTATCTTAAAGTACATCTACAACTCTTCTATCTTATCATGTACCCATGGTAAAGTATTTATCGCATCTCTTAAAACACATCTTGTATCATCTACACAACTTGAAGCTAACTTATTTGCCTCAGAACTTTACAGTTACATCCATAATGTATATTTATATCTAAAACTACAAATAACTTGTATCTTAAAGTACATCTACAACTCTTCTATCTTATGATGTCCCCATGGTAAGGTATCTATCCCATCTCCTAAAACACAGCTCGTATCATCTACACAACTTAAAGCTAAATTATTTAATTCTATATGAAATATATCGTCTATAACTCCTAATCTAATTCAACTTCTTATAGTAGTTCCTTTGATAGAGCAAAGAGTCCTTGTACTCCTTATATATTAGTTCTCTATATACAAAGTTTATCTTTACACCCTTACATTTCTTAAAACATTTTTATCGAACTTATCTTTAAATTCTCTTAGTTCCTTTAGATGTGTTTATTGAAAATTTCTTTCTCCGTAAATACACAAACTCCTCTAAAATTGTACCCGCAACCTCATCATTCATCTTACCAAATATTTCCTTATTGATCTGTCGTATCTTATATGTATCAGCTTGAGAATAATCACTAGTTTCGAAGAAATCTATATAAGTTTTCATATTCTCATATACATCTTCTGTTAAAATATGATAAACATAACTGTCCGTGTCCGTATGACATATCGATTTTGTCTTTATATTTTGGCTTCATTATATTCTAATGGAAGTCATACATTGAATACTTTGATAGGTCATAGAAACTCATTTCAAGTTATATCGGTTTATGCTAAGCCAATTTGGTATTGCTCGTTATTGTCACACAGATTTTCTGTATAAATAGATTTTCTTTAAAATTCTTCTCAGCAATTAGTTTCTCTACTCTTGTTGGGTCACATTCTCTTTCTAATAATTTCCATTTTCTTCCCGAATACTGAGTTATTCATGAGCTCATGAAAGTATTTGTCAAAATTATTTGTTGCTATAGTTTTCATATGGGTGTTTAAATCGATATAATTCTTGCACCAATCTGATTTTTTTAAAAACTTTATTAATTGGTGTATTTTCTTTAACTTTAATCCAAGTGTTAGACATGGTTTTAGGTTTCCATAGTGAATCACATATTTTTTTTATCCTATAGTTTTGTTAATACTTTTAAATCAGTATCAGAACTGTCAGTTTTACTTTTCAAAACTATTTATTTTATTTCTCCTTCCTTAACACTCTAAATGTCTTATACGGTAGATTTTGATAAGTAGCCCAGCCATAATGGTTATTGGCGTCTGAGTACATAATGAAAGACTACTTTATTCTCATCGTAATCTTTCATATACTTATTGTTTGCTTTTACATATCTTATAGAACGTTAATAAATTTCACTTCTTATTCCATTCTCTATCTGTTGCAACTCTAGTTTTATATATTAGTGGGCCGCCGTGCATCAGTGGTAGAGAGTTCACCTCTGGTGCTTGTCGTCCCGTATCCAATCCCAGCCCCCGCCATGCGAAGTTTGTGGTGGACAAACATTGTGCGTGGTTTCTTTTGGGTTGCCCCGTTTCCCCCCACTTTCTTTGTTTCACTATTTCATTCATTACTCATCATCACCGTCTCCTTGAACCTATAACCGTTGAACGTAAAACTTGAGGATTTCATTTTTCTAGTTCTATATATTGTCATCTTTATCTTTGCATTCCAAGTTATACCTGGAGCTGTCATATACCATGCTGGATCAAGACCATAAACTTTTAAGAGATGTTCCTCTAAAATTCTGAAACACATTTGCTAAAACAACAAGTAAGTTTTTAGACATACGACCTAGTTTATTAAATTTAAATCTTCCTCATACTTTCTTTGCCTGCTCATAATCCACATCACTATTGTGTGTGTTTTAAGCTTGATGAATAATGCCTTCTTAGGTGGTAAATCTCTCTGTCTAAACACATTCCAGTGTCTAACATAATCATACTTCTAAACTCCTTTCTTATTATAAGTTTGAGCTGTTCTTCATTAGGATAGAAAAAGTTGTGTGTGGGTTCTTTGTTCTGTTGTAAAGTTTGACGTTAATTTGTCTCGACCACATGCCACAAATATAAATTAATCTATAAATTTTAAATTCATAGTTTCAACCTTTTTGCTGAATGATATGAATCGTTTGTTATGAGGTAGTAAATCTATTTTTTCTTTCTTACATTCTAGCTCGTTTATAAACAATGGGCGTCATATCCTGATAAGTTATGTATAATCACTGGTACAAAACTTAGGTACTCTAGCTTATAGATTACAATTGTTACATAATGCAACAACAAATTTTCCTGTTTTATGATCATGATGCTTAAAAGGTAATCTCTTGATAGATTGCCAATATAAGAAAGGAAAAGAAATTCAGAGCTTTTACTTCAACACTAATATCGAAAACATATTTCAATCAACCAATCTAAAAGAATTTAAAACTGATGCTATTAAATATTAAGAAGAATGGATGAGTTCGAACATAGAGGTTCCGAATGGGCTTTCATGAATATAAACTGCATAGAGTTAGCTCTTAATAAACATGCATCGTATAGAGGATGCACCGTATAAATATGCACCATCATAAATAGAACTACCAAAAGAAATTAAAAGTAAAAAGCCCATTATGAATGTCAAGACCAAAGATGGAAAATGTTTCTTAAATTCAATTGTCTCTGAATTACATCCTGTTGAAGAACATATACACCGACCATCACAGAACAAGCATCTTTTTAAAGACTTGGGTGAAAAATTAAAATGCTCTGATAGTTCTGTGAAACTACGTGACACGTTAAAATTGAAAATTGAACGAAGACTCAATATATCGTTTAACGTTTATGCATACAACCAAAAACACATGGTGTAAGTTTTAATCATACTCAAAACAAAAAGACACCTATGTGAATCTATTATATGGAAAATAAGAAACTAAAAATATTATTGTTTCATTAAAGGTTTGGGTAGATTAGTTAGTAGTCAAATAACTAAATGGAGAGCTCTAAAGTATTTATGTGATACATTCTTGTTATATTTTTACTCACAAGATGCATTAGGAATACGCGAGAGAGACCGTTCAACTCGCGAAGCTAAAATAGAAATGCTACCAGAAGATACATATGTTGAATTTCAAAATTACCAATATACGATAAAGATCTCATTTGTGATTTACACTGATTTCGAATGTTTACTGCATAAGGTTATAGGATGTCAGAAATGCTACCCAGGAAATGTGACCATGTACCGAAGAATATCAACAGCATAAGCCATATGGATTCTGCTACTATATTGTAAAAACTGATGAAGGCAAAAGAGATTGTTTTGTGTATAGAGGTGAAAATGCAGCTAAGAAGTTATAAGAATGTTAAAGAAAGAAGTCAAATAAATATCATACATATATAGACAAAATAACGAATTACCTTAACACGTGAATAGATAGAAGAATTCGACAAATCTTAATACTTCTGTTACTATAAAATATAATATACTACAGAGAATCATAAAGTTAACGGGTCTTTCTGAAGCCTTTGATGCTGAAGTGATATATTGTTCTAGCGGATCATGTTAATGATAATAGGCCTTATGCAGAGTCATTTTGAAATATGATTAGTGTTATACTAAAGGCCTAACTATTGCAGGAAACTATGTTAGTCTGACTCTTTAGTATGTCACTATTCACACGTCAGAACAACTCTGCATAAGGCCCAATACGTTTTGAATCTCCATGTTTAAAAATCTTGCTGCTGAGTCTTGGAGGTTTACACCAATCGGTAGTGATTTAGGTTAATGTCTTGATTCTAAAATTAATTGTTCTTCAAATGCAAACAGCTTTAAAGATTTTTTCTATCTATTCTTTTAGCTTTCAGTTCTCCAAACGTGTCTTCTTCGAATGGGAATACGTTCTTTCATCTTAAACTTTCTTTGAATGTTTTAAGATCATCTTTTTCTATTAAGTAAATAATAGCCGGATTTCCTCAGTCGGGCGTTACCTTAAATATTCCTTTCTATGCAGAGCTGCTTCAACTAATTAACAGTAAGTCTATTATAAGTCATCTTATTTCTTACAACAAAGAAATATTTTCTAAATTTCATTTTTGTGATTCCCGTCTACACTTATTTATGAGATCCATCGACCAATCCCTGTCGTCTGTCCGCGACTCCTTATTCAGTATAATCTCAGCTATCCCCTATATCTCGAGGCCTTCCTCTCTGAGAACGTGCCATGTTGTGGTGACAGGAACCCACATTACATGGATGATATCATTAAAATGTTACATACTATTAATCAGTTGAACTATCATTAACAATGTTTGATGAGCGACATGCTTAATCTATTTTCTAGGTTTTAATTGAAAAATAATTATGTATTTTTTAAAATCCATTACCAAACATGTTAAACCTTCTTGCTACAATAATATGTTCACCCTTTTTAAATCTCATGTACTCGCTCAGTGTCTATCGGGTAATATAGTTTTAATTGTATCATCTAAATATATTAATAATGTTGAACCATTCCACGTTTGGATAAGAATCCAAGCTGTATTTTCATAGAACTTAGAATAATCTACATCTTCAAGTTTAACAGATTGCAGTTGTCTGTGTTTAGAAGTTTCAGTTAAGTAATATATTGACATGATTGAAACGAATACTATAACTCTTATAAGATTTATTTTTCTTAGAAGTTGATTTTGTTCATATTCTTCTACTTCTTCTTCCTCTATTTTAATTTCTGTTCTGATACTCATCTGACTCATTTTCACTTTCAGTCTAATCTTTTCTTTCCATTGCTATGTTATACATGGCTATAAAATTTAACCTGCATCATATAACTATATATTTTCAAGAAGTACATCACTATTGACAACCTCCCTGGTTCGTGTTTATACTTGGGGATGTTTGTGTGAACCTAGAGAAGTTACCTTCCACTCACTATCTGAAATGAGTAGGAACGTGATATACTACTATGCGAGAGGTAATGATTTGGTTCATGATATTACGGGGATTACAATGTCTGAATAACAACTCAAGATTTTGATAATTAAATGACTGTTGTATTTTCATTACTTGATGTAAGTAAGTGTATAGTGTCGTGTGCTAATTCGGGTAATAAGAAGTTTGCCAGATCTTAAATTGCATACCAAACATTGAGCTGTCGACTAATGTTTAGAAAGCAGCACGTACCTCTTGGTGTTCTGCTTTGCTACTCCTGCAGGTGCTGGTCCAATGATTTCTTCCTTTCGTCAGGCCACAGGCTGGGCGGTGTCTCGCTGATGGTCCCTCCACTGGATGGAACGGACGTTCGAACTACGAACAAGCTGCGATCTATGTTGAATGCACCGAAGTTATACCAACGGCTAGCATATTAATTATTCTTCGAAACGTATAACGAACTTTCAGAGTTCGTCTAGTAAAACGTTGAATCGCGTAACTTAAGGAAAGCTGTTACTAGACATTCTATTAAATAGAATCTTTTAACTTCAAGCTCCGATTCTCCGTCTCCGACTATCACGACTGATTCGATCTGACCCTCTGGTCTCTCACCGTCGATCTTCCATAGAACTCTCCCCGGTGACCTCTGGTCCTCTCGGTTTTGTGGAACTTCCTCTGATTTGGAATCTGCCGTTTCTGCATGACGTCAGAGGCGTGTGCTCTTTCTTGTCTAGGAAACGCAGGCGTTTCCTCATTGTGGTCGACGACTGGCAATCCTTGGAATGCTTAGACTCACGATTCCTGGCAATTCTAACATACCCGAGAAAGTGTCTGGTGTTCACAAACATCTTACAAATTTACTTACAATGAATTTTGTTAATTCTTTCCGATGAGACATTAATTGGATTTTATCATTAATTTCCTGTCATGAAAACAATTTGCTAAAGAAAGCGTGCTACATACCATCGTTACACAAGTTTTAAAAGCAATGACTACAACGTTTATGTAACTTGTTTTTCCATTGATTAATGTTTCCGTGTTACTTTGCTGTTTTATAAATCTTAAACTCAAAATTTAAATCTTTTAATAAAATATGATTAACTAAATATATACTTGAAATAAATAAGATATACGGGCTCTGCCACACTATGTTCAATGATTTCATGATAAATTCTAAGACACCCTCTACATAATGTACAGTAAATACTTAAACACAACCATTTTCTCAAACACCTCTTACAAAGGATATTATTTCCTATGGTTTAACTTTGTAAATATTATTACGAAGACAGATAGAAAGATTGATATTATCATCTAGCTCTATCTTATTATAAAGCCCATTGATAAGTTTAAATTTAAAACCAGAATAGAATTTTTGATATCTTACAATCTCACACCAGAAGACTTGATCCCAAAACTCTAGAATGCAATCTTCACATGGTCAACTGTTGAGAAATGCGTTTACTACAACTAAACCCTTGGTCTGTTATTCAGTCTAGATCTTTTTACAAAGGTAGAAAATGGAATATTGGAATTTACTACTGTTACTTTCAGTTCATCAGGGTTTACTTTGTTCAACTCATGCGATGTTTCAAATACAGTGAAAACATATTTTAATGGATTAAGTAAAAGACCATTCTTAAGGCACCAGTTGCTAACAGCTGAAAGATTCCTATTAAGTAACTCTATTGTGTCTATAATATTTTCAGGTGTACTACCGATGAAGATCTGTGTATCATGCGCATAGAAGTGAACTGATGAATGATTTATGACTGTAGAATGAGCTGCTGAAAAAAGAGAAAATAACAGCGGACCTAATGTTGAACCTTGCGGAACTCCTGCCTTTATCAGGGATGGGGTCGATACCTGAGTCTTTTCTCCGCTTAGTATTACTTGTTGCAGTCTACAAAAGAGAAAGCTGTAGAACATTTTAATGACTGATTCCGAGAAGTTGTAATGTTTCATTTTGGCCAGTAGGAGTTCATGTTTGAAAAGATCGAAAGTCTTTGAAAGTTCCAAAAAGACCAAAACTGTTACAATTGAATCCAAAATTTAATCTGTAATTTCTAAAAGGTTTGTGGTGTGCTAGGTTCTTTACGGAAACCGGATTGAGTAACAGACAATATTTTATTTTTGTTGATACAAGATGTTAATTACTAAAATGCTACTTTTTCTAGAACTTTGGAGATAATTGGAAATATATTGATGGGACGTAGTTCATCAAGCGACTATGCAACTGTCTTCTTAGGCAGTGGAAACACCTTCGCTTGCTTCCACAGTTCTGGAAAGCAACTTTGAGTTAATGAACAATTTACTACGTGAGTAAGTGTAGTTAAAATAAACGGAAGAGACAGTCGAAGAATCTTTCCTCTTATTCCACCAAACGCACAAGCGTTGGACTTAATACTTTGTATTGCAGTTTTACCTTCTGTTTCGTTTACACTGTGAAAATTAAAAGTTTCAATATTACTATTTAGTTTAGGCAATACAAGAGAATCAAGTACTTCAGTAATTGTGTCAGACATTCCATAGACACTTGTGAAATGTGAATGTCATTTACATTATCCCGAAGAATAAATATGAATCGCTTTTATCTACAGCATGATCACGCAAATTTTTCCATATGTTACGTGCAGGAGTATTATATCTCACTCGATCAGAAAATTACGCAGTCTTTCCTTGCCGAATAGCAGTAGTTGTGACCTTACGCAGGCGTCTGTAATACTCCGATTATTCATTCTTTTATATTTTCTGTAAGCGCGGTCACGCAACTTTATTAGAAGTTTTGTGTTAGTTGAAATAAAGCGATGAGTGTTCTTAGATAGCCTCTTCGTTTTGAGGGGTGCATGGTTATAAAAAAATATCGATTATAGACTTTTGTAAAAACACAACTTTATTATCTATTGTTTCCATTTGAATAATATTGTCCCAGTTGTAATTTTGTGCATCGCGATAAAACGATACGGTATTAAATGAAGCGTAAGAACGACACTAAATTACTCCATTGGGAGTTTTGGATATTGAATGAAGCTCGAGAGTGACGTGAAATACGATGTGGTCTGATGTTCCAATGGGTGGACTAATTCCAAAGTTGTCTTTAATATGTCTAATGAACTGTTCACTCAACTTATGTTTAACTGCCAATACGTTCTAACAATCGCTGTCTTTAAATTTATCAATAAATTCTCTAATAAAACCTTTGGATATTTTCCGAAAACCCATCAAGTGTACCTAAAGATCATAATTCATCTTATATACAAATTCTTTCATAAGTCTCCAGATATTTTTAGTTCACTTGCAAACTAACGCCAATGTACATTGGTATTAAATTCCCTTATAACGTTTTCTGATAATTTGTGTCTAGATCAAACTTCCATCCAATCAATTATATTTTCAAATTCTCTCATGAGGTTTTCTGATATTCTTTGATAACATGAGATTTCCTTCCAATTCACCTTGTCTCTAAATTCTCTTATAAAGTCTTCTGATCCTTTTTGCTGACATTATCATAATTCCCTTCTTAATATCCAAAGTACTGTTATAGCTAGTTTCAAATGTAAATCTTCATACATTTAATCAACTCATAGAGCTCAAACAGCTTATTACTAGGGTGGAGCGTTTTGCACTTTTGTTGGTAATTCGATGACGGCTAGTGCGGAAAAGGTGTCATTAGTGGCACCGTCCTTACTGATTTTTCTGGACAACCCCTTACCCTGCAACAAAGAACTTGATTATTTGAAGCGTTTGAGTAGGCAACACGCAGAACACCAATGAAAGAAAATCTACTTGTGATCGTTTCCAGAGTTACCTGATGGCTATAATACAATTATTTTATTAACTGAAACTTGTAGCAATGGCAGTAAATAATTTTAAGATATTTATGAGTCAAAGTATAGCCATATTAGCACAGTTGAGGAATTAATGTCCAAATTTTGTTTGGAATACCACATTAACGATGATTATATGCATAGCTCTTGATATAACACGATTTGCTTTTGGCAATTCTTCGCTTGTTATTGTTACCGAGAAGAAATGCCATCTAGTCGCAGGCTACACAACTTCGCGGTTGCTTACTTTGGCCACGCTCTTTGAGCCTGTTGCAACGTCCGGCTCCGTCCAGAATATTCGCGCATTTCCCGCTCGCCTCGTTATCTCCAGAACCTACGCCGTCGTTTCTAGAATATTCTCCCTTGATGTTCGGAGGAGATATAAATAATGCGTACTTCGGCCAACCAAATAAACATGTCAGTTTAATTCAGCTTAAGCTTCAACGATTTTAGTTCGCTACTGTTTCAGTTAAGACAGATAATTTGTGCATTATACCTAAAGTATATGTAAAGTACATTATGCCTTCTTTGTGCGATATGATTCAGAGACATTTTGTTAACTTTGGTTTCCAAGCTCGGAATAAATAGAAAGCAAGGTGAAGAAAAAGCCTCATAGCAGACCAACGCGGCAAAGTGTGAAACGAGGTTTAATTTGCACTCAAAATGAAACGAGTTACCCGCGTACGCTGGAGTTATGCGACCTTACCATTGGTTTTGAAGCTGTTCAAGTGGTGACGAAAGTGTAACTAAATTACCAGTGACTGATATTTGTAAACTAGTTGGACAAAGAGTTGTACATATTTGGCGTAAAGCAAGCTTTCCTGTGGTTTCAGAAAATAGAGTTTTTGACATGCTGAAAACATTTTATAATAAGTGTCGCACCAAGATGAAAAAACATTTCAGTCAACAAGGACAAGAAGCAACACTTCGTGCAGGTTTTATTGCACATACGGAAAAGTCTCTTTTGGATATTGCATCTTGCAAGTGTAAAACCCCCGAAGATTGAAACTGTAAGAGGACACACAAGATTCCAAAACGAGAATTCAATTTTCTTTTGGACCAGAAAACATCACGGAAAATGAGCATTGATAACATTGACGTCCGAACAAGCAAATCTCTTTCAAAAATGTTTTCCGTTAAAGAGAGCGGATTTAAGGGGCGAACAACCTAGAAAAACATTGGAAATATTGAAGCAAGTCCATCAAGTACTGGGATTAGGCATAGGCACAGTCAAAGATACTGGCGTCTTCAGGGGAATACAGCGAAGCTTTTGAATCGGAAATCACGCTTGGATCTAATTTCGAGGCGCGACCAAGAAGGAAACATAGGCTAAAGCTCATCTGTCTTCAGAATACAAGGCAGTATTTAGAACTGGAGGTTCAGACAGACAGGTTGATTTGATCGATTCTTCAGGACGCGCGACTCATAACGCCAGAGGACAAAAGTCTTCTTGTTGACAGATCTAAGGTACGAAGAGGAAAAGGTAAACTGGGTGAGAAGATTTAGAAAGTAAAGTCTCACCTAGGCCGGGCGATTACAAGTATCTACTTCCACGGAAAAAATAATGGAACTTTTGTGCAAGAAAAATTAATGGCTAACTACGAAAATGAAAGGATACAGAAAAGCATATCACAGTTCTATGGGAGCCCGGTACAGAATACTTGGGACATGCCACACCTAAGTGAGAACTGGCAAGGATATTGCCGACTCTGTATTGGAGCTTTTAGAGAAGAACTAGTACGATGTGTTAAGTCTTGGGGCAGTCGGCAGAGATTGTGAAGCCACGATCACAGGATGAGATAACCGCGTTATAAGTCAGGTACGAAGATCCCTACGAATGGAGCTGTACCATCTCATTTGCCTTCTTCATACCAACGAGTTCCTATTTTTACACCTGGTTACTGAGTTGGATGGTTGGACGATCGGACTCAACAATTTTTCCCGCTCCATCGGAAAGAAATTAAAGGATTGCCGTTGAATGGGTGTCTGAAATGGAAAAACCAGATGGTTTAAGCAGCGACCAGAATTATCTCTTTAAAATTTGTAAGAGTATTGCTACAGGAATGTGAACTACAGTTCCAGCAAACAGAAAACTAGGACAACTATCACATTCACGACGGCTTTCATTGGCCTGCAGGATGCTTTGCAACTACACCATTACTGACAAACTTAGGTCAAGTTTCTGTCAACTTTGCAAGTACATTACTCCCGTCTACTTTTCAATACGACAAAATTCTTCGTGAGAAATGAGCACCGTGCATCTGTTTAGCATAGTTAAGCTAGAACGTTTCCTGCCAGAAAATCTACAATATATATTTCATTCTGTTCTACAAACAAACGGATACTACGCTCATCATGAAAACCTCCTGATAGCGATGACAACATATGAAAATCCACATATTCGAGCGTTAGGCTGGAGAAAGATAAAAAGAAAAGTGCCGCAGCTAGAAGACTTCGAGATCAAACCGCCCACGTGATTTCATTTCCCGACATTAAACTTCACAGCTGATAATTAGTACGACATGATTAATTGCCTGAATGTCTAACAGAGACGCCAATCACACGAAACATAAAGGATCAGCAGCTTGAAGAAAATATCCGAACTTCAGCTGGTCTAACAACATTCCCTTGCCATAGTCAAGCTGTGGAACGCACATTGAAGCTAGTGTCCGAGGCAGCATCGGGAAAGTGCGGCCAGAACGCAAGAGATATCTACGTTAGAGCAAAACGGAAGTATAAAACAAGAATGCCCCGCTTCGAGACAAAGAAGAACTACATGACCTCAGTCAAATGTCAACGTATGCTTATTAGGTGGGTGAATGGGGGAACTCAAGATGCAACCACCTCGCCGTGGTGAGTTCTATATTGTTTTGCGTACTGAGCAAAATAAGCGAAGAGTTGCACAAAGAAAATCGTGTTATGTCAAGGGCTATGTCTATAATCATTGTTTAAGTGGCACTCCAAACAAAATCTTGCTGAGCTAATATGGCTGTACTTTGACTCATAAATATTTTAAATTATTTACTGGCATTGCTACAAGTTTCTGTTAATAAAATTATTGTATTATAGCCATCAGGTAACTCTGGAAACGACCACAAGTAGCTTTTCTTTTATTGGTGTTGTGCGTGCTGCCTAATCAAACACTTTAAAAAATTATGTCCTTTGGTGCAGGGTAAGGGGTTGTCCAAAAAATTAGTAAGGACGGCGCCACTAATGACACTTTTTCCGCACTAGCCGTCATCGAATTTCCAACAAATGTGTAAAACGCTCCACCCTATTATTTACCATAGATTTGTAGCCTTTGTTTTCTTCATTGAGTTGTTGTAGTTTAGGTACTAAGCATATTATTTTTTTTCTATCAGGTCATCATTTCTTAAAAGTTTCAGTTATGATGCAGATTTCATGGGTTTCGAAATAGCTTGTACACTTTAAAAACAATTTCATTTTTATAGGGTCATAAAGAATGAAATTACTCATATTTATATACAGGAAATCGTGACTGGACATTCACTTGCTAAAGAAGTCTCTTACACCTTTATTCAATCGTGTGTGTATTATTATTTAGATGATGATTTTTAAGGAATGCGGAATATGATAAAGATGATATTTGTTATAACCCAGACGATTATGATAATTTATATGATGATGATAATCCTGATTTGATTAATTTTTGCGTTGCTAATGGTATATTTGATCATTAATTTCAAAACGCTCTTCAGGAAAACATCAAACGCCTTATACTCTATTATGAACTTGCCAAATGAAATATTAAAAACACTAATACATGAGCAATGGTCTTGTATGCGTTTTACTGAAAATGTTACAGAAAATGTTATACTAAAATACAAAATAAGATTAATTGCGAAGACTTAACTACAATTACCTATCTGTAGATTTCACAAGTTAACGGGTTGACTATGACATGCAACGTCTTATCAGAAGATTTCATAAGAGAACTTCCTGATAAGGTTGATGGGGATTATATCAAACAAAAATTATCAGATTCTATTAGAGTGTTTGCTGATGAATTTAATTAAGTAGATGTATTATATTTTCAAACTTTATCTCAGAACTTTGTAAGAGATTGTGCTGATAAAGCATATTGGTTAGGAATTTCAATGGGACAACGGTTGGGAATTTCAATGAAAAGTTTTGTTTTAGAATTTAAAGATTAGATTCGTAACGAGTTTATATTTCTATATACACACTATTTCATTAGGGAATATCTAATGATCCAAAACCTTCAGAACCTCTTTTGATTTCGTTATCAAAATCTACTATTTTAATCGGCAACTATTCATGTTTTATTAAAACTAACTGTGCAATCCTCTGAAATCCTTTAAGAATAGTTTCTCTATAAGGAATTACGTTAAAATATCTAAGTATTGCGTTGACTCCAACGAGTTCGCAAATAGACCATATCATCGACGTTGATTCCTTAATTACCACTGTACTTTCTCGGTGATATACACTATCTGTAACATCTGCACAAACATCTATATTTTCTTTTAAACTCAAACTTGAAAGAAAAGATTTTCCCAAAGTATCCTATGGTATGTCTACCATAATTACAACTTTAAGAAAAAGATTTTACCCAGGATTTAGTCTTACAGTTTCACAAGAATAGAGATCATAGCCAACAGAATCTTTTACCCATAACTCTACGAACAACACCACATTGATTAAAAAAAATAACTTTGAGAGAAATAATGCGATGTTTCCTTTTATGATATAACTCATAAAAGATTTCATTTTTATTATCAAGAGTGATAGAGAGAAATATTTTCTTGTCCCGGAACCTAATACGTCTTTCTCGTTTGGACTTTATATAATGAAGTTAGCTGGCTTCAACCCCAGTTATCTAGCTAGCTATTCCTCTTATTTCTCCTTTACCACCTCCTATTACTTTAAATAGTTTAAACGGCGATGATACCGGATGTGAAAATATATGCCATTAACTCTTTTGACTCCTAGCCAATAATCAAATACCTTACAATCATCTCCTCCTTTTATATATATATATATATATATATATATATATATATATATATATATATATATATATATCGAGAGAGAGAGAGAGAGAGCTTTCCCTATTATCCCCGCAACCACCTTATTTCATTCTAAGCTGTCCCATCCATACTATTTTTCTCTTGATTAGAAACATTTTAACATTTCACATAATTTATCATTTTGTATTTCTTCTATAATTCCTCTGATAGTATTTAATTCTCATTATAAAGGTTCCCTGTATATAATTTCATCGAATTCTCTATGTATCGGTAATTCTAATTTTTAGCATTAAGTGTCTTTTTTTCATAATGACTGCCGAAAATCAAGTCTAAACTCATTAAATTGATGTATCCTCGTCGCCAAAAGTGCCTTTACATCGCCGTGACGGGTATGTGACCGCGCAGTACTCTAAGGAAGGGATGGTTGCATAAGAAATTGTGAATAATTTTGAAGAGTTTTTATTTTGACTAGGGAAATAACGTATGTATAAGGAGTAAAGGAACAGATTTAAAGCATCAGTACACTGTCATCTCTGAAAAGATTCGTATTTTCAGTTTTTCAGTTTATTATCTTCTATGTTCAGTTAATAACTGCTAACAATTGCTACTAGCGCATGTCACTCTTCAGGAATTTACTACGACATGTTCGCAGGACACTTTTCTAAATCCTAGATGTATGCGTCAATAATTTCTTTCGTCTCACTGTCCTTATTTCAGAATGGAAACTGATTACGCTGAACGCGAATATGTTTCGCATTCGTAAAGCAAGGTCCGTAATAAATGTAAATAATGTTCTTCTTATTAAAAAAAAAACAGATGTATTTATTGTTTGTATAGCACAATATAATACAGTAACTAAGCAACATGATAATCCTTAACACCAGCAAGATTTTTCCAACAGGAGAAAGGAGCAAAAGGCTGATATAGAGTTTTTCGATTTATTGTGCTTAAGTTAAAATTCATAACATTTGTAATTGATAGCATATATCGTCTTACTTTTTAAAATCGCCACTGTAGCCTATTAGTCAGAACATTCATCTCCAGACATGATGTAGAGAGAAGAGAAAGAAAGAGATATGATCAGTAGCGTAACTAATTTTCCTGCGCCAGAGATCGATTAATAATCGATTTACTCATACCCGCCGCCTGCCCCACGCATTTCAGCTGCTGCGTTATATATATGGTTCTATGTCAGAAGGGCAAGACGAAAGGGCGAGGACAGGAAGGCTGGAGTCAAAACAGGAACGATCAAAAGGACCCGCGACATAAGAGCTCAAGGCAAAACGGACCCGCATCAAACGGGCCTTGTTAAAAGGACTCTACGTCAAATGGACCGGTGTCAAAACGGGCTCCGCTACCAAAGGGCCCCAGTCAAAAGAAACCTGCTCAAAAGGTCTCCGAAACAAAAGTGCCCG
Organism: Thermobia domestica; assembly: GCF_964235325.1. Lineage (NCBI taxonomy): Eukaryota > Metazoa > Arthropoda > Insecta > Zygentoma > Lepismatidae > Thermobia > Thermobia domestica. Next base: position 192,964,549 of record NC_137457.1, read on the forward strand.
AGTCAAAACGGCCCAGCGTCAAATGGGACCGGGTCAAAATGGCTCCGAGTTAAAAAGCCCGGGTTAAAAGGGCCCTGGTAACCGCCTCCGCAACAAAACGCCCCGAGTAAAACCGGCCCCGGGTCATAAGCTTTCTGCGCCAAAGGAGCCCTGTGCCAAAAGGGCCCGAGCCAATACAGCAACGCATCAAAGGAGCCGGGTCAAAAGGGCACGGGTCGAAACAACGCGTAACAAAAGGGTCCGAGTCAAAACGGTCCCGAGTCTAAAGGGACTGGGTCAAAAGGTCTCCGCGACAAAAGACGGGAGTCGAATCTACCCCGCATCAGAAGTGTCCGGTTCAAAAGTGTCCTGCGTCAAAAGAACCCGGGTCAAAAGGTCCCCGATTCAAAAGGTCCTGGGTCAAAAGAATTTCGTGACAAAAAGACTCGAGTCAAAAGGTTCCTGCGTCAAACGTGCCAGAGTAAAAACGCCCTCGCATTAAAAGAGCGTAGGTTAAGATGTCTGCGAGTCAACAGGGCTCGGATAAAAGAGCCCCGAGTAAAAACAGCCTGGGCCAAAAGATATCCGTGACAAAACGGCCCTGCGTCAAACGGGCCCGAGTCAAAACGGCCCCGCGTCAAAGGGTCTCGCAACAAAAGGGCCCTAGTTCAAAAAGGGCCGGGTCAAAAGGCTCGCCTCAAAAGGGCACCGATCTAAACAGCCCCGCTACAAAAGAGCCCGAGTGAAAAAGGTCCCGCGTCAAAAAGGCCTGGGTCAAAACTCTCCGCGAAAAAAGAGCCAGAGTCAAAACGACCCCGCGTCAAAAGGTCCTTAGTCCAAAGGGCTCGAGAAAAAAGGGCCCTGTGTCAAAAGAGTACGGGTCAAAACGACCCCGCCTCAAAAGGGCCCAGGTCAAAACAGTCCGGCGCGAAAAAGGCCCGAGACAAAATTATCCCGCGTGAAGAGAGCCAGGACCATCGTGAAAAAGGTCTGCGTCAAACGGGTCCAAGAAAAGGCAGCCCCACGTCAAGAGAGCCAAGGTCATAATGTCTCAGTGTCAAAAGGACCAGGGTAAATGACCACCGCGACAAAAGGCCCCAAGTTAAAACGGCCCCAAGTCATGAGATCTCAGTGACAAAAGGGAACTGAGCCAAAAGGGCCCGAGTCAATACGGGCCCTGGTCAAAAGGGCCCGGGGCAAATTGTCCCTGGGTCAGAAAAGGCCGGGTCATAGGAGCGGCTTCTAGAGGGCACAAGTGAAAAGGACCCCGCAACAAAAGGGCCCGAATCAAAAGGACCGGTTTCTAAAGGGCAAGGTTCAAAAGAGCGAAGCAACGAAAAGGCCTGAGTCAAAATGGACCAGCGCCAAAATTCTACGGGTCAAAAGGGATCAAGTTAAAAGGCCCTGTGTCAAAAGAGCCTGGGTCGAAAGGAACCGTCCTCAAAAGGACCCGAATCAAAACGGCCTAGTGTGAAAAAGGTCTGGGTATAAGGGTATCCGCGACAAAAGGGAACGACTCAAAACGACCCCGCGTTAAAAGAGCTCGAGTGAAAAGGGGCCTGCGTAAAAAGGGACCCGGTCAAAAGTATCCCGCCTCAAAAGAGCCCGGGTCAAATCGGAACAGCGTGAAAAAGTTCAGGTCAAAATCGTCCTGCGACAAAGAGACCGGAGTAAAAAAGAACCTTGTGTTAAGAGAGCTCGAGTCAAAAGGGCTCTATGCCAAACGGACTGAGCCAAAAGGGGCCCCGCTACAAAAATGCCCGAGTCTAAAAGGCCTGGGTCTAAAGCTCTTTGCAACAAACGTTCCTGGATCAAAACGGGCCCGCGTCAAAAGAGCTCGTGTCAAAAGTGTTCTGCAACAAAAAGACCCGAGTCAAAATGGACCTGCGTCAAACAGGCCCAAGTAAAAAGGGCTCCGCGTGAAAAGAGCCCAGGCCAATAGGGCTCGGATAAAAGAACCCTCCGACAAAAGGCCCGGGTTCAAAATATCTCTGCAACAAAAGGGCCCGAGTCAAAAGGACCTGTGTGAAAGGGTCTCCGCGACAGAAGGACCCGAGTCAAAATGGCCCCACGCTTAAAGGGCCCAGGTTAAATGAGCTTGAGTTAAAAGGGCCCTGCGACAAAAGAGCCCGGCTCAAAAGGATCCCGCGGGAAAAAACCCGAGTCAAAAGGTTACTACGTCAAACGGACCCAAGAAGAAACGGCCCCGCGTTAAAAGAGCGCAAGTCAAAAAGTCTGCAGGTCAAAAGGGCCTAGCGACAAAAGGCCCCGAGTAGAAACGGCCCCGCGTGAAAAGGTGCCGAGTCAAAAGAGCCCGCGACAAATGGTCCCTACTTCGAAAGAGGCCGGGTCCAAAGGATGCAACTCAAAAGGGCACGGTTCAAACCAGCCCCGCTAGAAAACAGCCCGCGTCAAAAAGGCCGCGTCAGAAGGTCTCCGTGACAAAAGTACCCGAGTCAAAACGATCCCGCGTGAAAAGGGCCCGGGTCAAAACAGCCCAGAGTGAAATGTCCAGGTCAAAAGTCTCCGCGAAAAAAGAGTCCAAGTCAAAATGACCACGCGTCAAAATGGCCCGGATCGAAAAGGCTTGAGTTAAAAGTTTCCGGAATTAAACGATCGAGCGTGAAAAAGACCTGTGTCAAAATGGTCCCGCGACAAAAAGAACCGAGTCAAAAGGGCCCTACGTCAAACGAGCCCGAGTATAAACAGCCCCGCGTCAAGAGAGCCTAGAAAAAATAATGTTACCCCAATAATGTTACCTCGCCGGTTTTGAATGCTAAAGGCACCGGCTGAGAGTTACGCGGCTGAGCGAATGTAAAAAAAAGAGCACAGCTCAAAAGGTCTCCAGGTCAAAAGGACCACGAGAAAAGTCTCCGAGTCAAAAGATCTCCGCAACAAAAGGGCCAGAGTCACAACGGCCCCGCTACAAATGGATACGAGTCAAAACAGCCCGCGCCAAAAGGGCTTGGTGAAAGGGCCCCGCGACAAACGGGCCCTACATTAAAAGAGCCCGGGTCAAAAGGACCCGCCTCTAAAGAACACGGGTGAAAATAGGAGTCAAAAGATCTCCGCTACTAAAAGGCCAGAGTCAAAACGGCCCCCACGTCAAAATTGCCCGGGTCAAAAGGAATCGAGTTAAAAGAGTCCTGCGTCAAAGCAGACTGGGTCGAAAGAACCCTGCCTCAAAAGGGCCCGAGTCTTACGGCCCAGCATGAAAAAGGTCTGGGCGTAAGTGCTCCGCGACAAAAATACACGAGTCAAAATGGTCCCGCGTCAAAATTGCCCGGGTCAAAAGGAATCGAGTTAAAAGAGTCCTGCGTCAAAGCAGACTGGGTCGAAAGAACCCTACCTCAAAAGGGTCCGAGTCTTACGGTCCAGCATGGAAAAGGTCTGGCCGTAAGTGCTCCGCGACAAAAATGCACGAGTCCAAATGACCCCGCGTCAAAGTTACCCGGTAAATACGGTTTCACGTGCAAAAAGCCTGAGATCAAAGCAAGAGTGAAAATCAGGTATGCACGAGGGGATAATATCCCCTTCTTAAGTTGAAGTGATTGTGCAAAAAAAGGAGAAACATCTGTAGTTATTATTAACAGATAGTAAATTTGAATGGTGATATTAATTTTGTTTTTTGTTAATTGTTCTGCAACAATCTCTATCGCTTCTCCATCAAAGTTCGCTTGCTCTTCCGACTTTCTGAATCAAACCTTATCTATTATTGACTTTCCCCTTAGGTCTAAAATTCCATTTCCACCCCTGGATCAAAGTATAGAATGAAAAATATTCTGTGGAAAAGATTAGTTTAATGTTGCTCTGAGAAGACATATGTGGATCTCTATACAGGGCATTGGGACAGAACAATAATAGATTTTTTCGATTTATTGCCCTATATATATTAAAAGTCATAGTTTAGTATTGATAGCGTATATCCTCCTACTTTTTAAAATTGCCACAGTAGCCTATTAGTCAGAACATACATCTCCAGATATAATGTAAAGAGAAGAGAAGGAAGGAGATATGCCCAGTGGCCTAACTAGTTTTACTGTGCCCTGGATCGATTCATTCCATTGGTGATCGATTTGCTCATACCCTCCTGCCCCACGCATTTCAGCTGCTGCGTTATATATATATATATATATATATATATATATATATATACAAGGTTTGTCCGGAAAGTAATAGGACTGAGTCGATTTAAAAAAAATATTGAGCCAATCGTTACAATTCTTTGAAAACTTTCAAAATAGGCTCCTTTTGTGTCGATGCAGCGCTGCCAGCGCGATTTCCAAGCATTGAAGGCGTCACGGAAGTCATTCTCCGGAATAGCCTTGAGAGCCGCGGTGCAAGCTGCTTGGATCTCCTCTGTCGTCTCAAAATGCTTGCCTTTCATCGGGCGTTTCAGGCGAGGAATCAAAAAGAAGTCCGGGGGGCCACATCTGGGCTGTAGGGCGGCTGCGGAAGCGTTGTGTTGCCGGCCTTGGTCAGGTAGCTGTTCAAAAGAAAGGCGGTGTGAGCCGGAGCGTTGTCGTGGTGCAGCTTCCAGTCAGCTCCGATGTCTGGTCGGACCCGATTGACCCTTTGTTTGAGTTTCTTGAGCACTTCCACGTAAAACTTGGCGTTGACGGTTTGTCCAGGAGGAACAAATTCATATGGGACGAAGCCTTTGAAGTCAAAAAAGACAACGAGCATCGTTTTCACTTTGGATTTGCTCATTCTTCTCTTTTTGGGCGAGGAGACGCCGGCGTGTGCCACTCGGAAGATTGCCTCTTTGTCTCGGGATCATACTCAAAGATCCATGATTCGTCACCTGTGATTACTTTTTTCAAAAACTGGGGGTCACTTTCACATATGTTCAAATTTTCTTGGCACAATTCCACCCGTCGCAATTTCTGGTCGTCAGTGAGCACTTTTGGGACAAACTTCGCGAACACCTTTCGCATGTTCAAATGCTCCGTCACAATTTCATGAACCACAGTTTTTGGTAAATTTAACATCTGGGCAATTAAACGAATACTTAGTCTTTGGTCTGAGTTCAAAACTTCGCGCACACGAGTCTCATTGTCGGTGTTTGTCGAAGTCGAAGGTTTTCCAGCACGGTCTTCATCGGCGACCTCTTCGCGGCCCTCCGAAAAGGCCTTGTTCCACCGAAACACACCACTTCTTGCTAAAGCATCATCTGGGTAAGCCTGCTTGATCATATGAAACGTCTCTGTCGCAGATTTACCGAGTTTAACACAGAATTTAATCGCATACCTCTGCTCTAACGAACGCTGCATTTTCGGCTTGCACCACTCACAGAAACACGTAGCGCGAAAAAGCCTGTCCTGACTCTCCGTGTCTCGGAGACAACTGACCAGCCGATCGTTCGTTAGCTAGGAACGCCCTCTACTGGATTCAGTCATTGCGCGCACGCTCCGAAGTACAGTCATGGCGGAATAAAATCAGTCCTATTACTTCCCGGACAAACCCGTTAACAGTATACAAAGTTATTTTTATTAAGAAATCTAAGTTTTACTTATCTTTTTCCTAAGTCATCACTACATACTTAACTCGTAACTACTATCGTGGGGGATCAAATTTGACCTCCGCAAACACATTTCTAGCTGTGGACAATATATATATATATATATATATATATTGTTTCACTGAGGCTTCAGTCGTCTATTCTCAGTTGACCTTGCTAGGGGGCCGCAGTGGCTCAGTGATAGAGTATTCACCTCTGGTGCATGGGGTCCTGGGTTTGATCCAAGCCCGCGCAAAGTGAACCATGTGCTGGATAAACACTGTGTGCGTGGGTTTTCTCGGGGTTCTCCAGTTGCGTCCCACTTTCTTCATTCCACCATTTCATTCATTTCTCATTATCGCCGCCTCCTTTAGCCTAGCCGGCATAATCGTGGGTCGTAAAACTTAACGGTTGCAATTTTTCAGTTGATCTTGATATTTCGTAGCGACTTGTTGTTCGTGTCCATGCACTTTGTTGTTTCGATAGTTTCGGACCTGTGGGGTCGAAATTTTCCCCAGGATAGTACTTGCGCTATACGTTTCCTGCATTACATTTTTTCTGTGGTTTTCTTGTGGAGTGTTACGGAGATATGTGCAGAACTCGGAACTGGCAGATTTTGCAGAAGGTGGTTTCTTGCAATTTTCTATAGAATACTGGACGTTGCATGCTTAAATAGCCTTGTTTTTTTTACCATCTTTCCAACGAACCAAGAAGACTTCAGAGACGAGACTTCATGAGGAGTATTACGATGACTCTCGCTCAAGGTCACCTAAAAGTAAGGGGCGAATGCGGGACACTTTCTCGTAGGCTTCGGCAGTCATTGTTACGACTAACTGATAGGAACATCAATGAAGACTGTCCGCAAACAGATTCTCCAGCTAAAAGAAGGAGATGTGCTATTTGTCCTCGAATTGATGACATAAAACGTTCTTGGATTTGTTCTATGTGCAACCGAAATGTGCATAAGGGTCAATAAAGAAAAATCACTATATGTACTGACTGTCAGTAGAAGAACTAAAGTGTCTATATTTGTTCTGTGTCTAATGGATATGTGATTAAGACACATTTAGAGGTCGTCCACATATTACGTAACGCGGCAAGGAGGGAAGGGGGTTCGGCCTTGCGTTATGAAGAGTGATAAGGGGAAGGAGGGGCTTTAGGTCTTCGCTACGTAACAGTTTTTTCTGCTGTATTTTTTATTTTTATTCTCAGATTTATATGCAATCTTTTAAACAAATAATTTTATTGTTTTTTTCTTTTTTATAAATTAGCTAGAATACCCGTTTTTCATACGGGGAGAATACGTTTCCTTTTGGATATAAAGGACACCAAAACTGTCACCATCAACTTACGGACTCCAAAAACTATGGATTCGACACAAATATCGGTCATATTCGTTCACTTTTATACGGTGTATATCTCCCCTTCCCCAAGTTGCATGGCCAAATTTTAATTTAAACGGCATCGAAAGTGTTACTGTTCATCTCAGCGACCCCTAACACCATGGTCTCCACTCTAATATCAGTCATTTTCGAACATTTTGTATATGTCATCCTCCACTTTACCCAAGTTGCGGGGTGAATTTGGATTTAAACTGCATCGAAAGAGTCACTGTTTGTCTCAGCGACGCCGAAATCTATGCATTTGACACTAACATCATTCATTTTCAATCATTTTTTATATATTCCCCCTCTCCCAAGTTGCACCTTCAAACTAAAATGATAAAAAACATCCCAGGTCAGAACTTCATCTATGTTGAAAATTTGAACGAGATCGGTCGGGTGGTTAAGAGTTATTAAGTAACAAACATAGTCACTTTCATTTATATATATATATATATATATATATATATATATACGAGGATTGGAACTTAAATAGTGCCAACACTGCTGTGGAGACACTATGCAATGAAATGTACTAGTGGCGCTGATAGCGCACGTTGTTGACATATCTACCTTGCCTCCGAGCAAATAGACCCGCCCGTCCCACGTCACTGGCAGGCGCACAAGCAAGGGAAGCACAAATCACTTGTGAGCAAGCGGTCTAACGTAAAGGTGTCAAATTCGCTAGTGGACAGTGGACAGTGATCCACGCCTGACGATTAGTGAGCTCGTCCACGAAACCGGATTAGCGCGTAAGACTGTGCTTCGCATTCTGAAGGAACGCCTGGGCATGCACAAAACTGCATCACAATGGTTTCCGCATGAGTTGATGGAAATGCAAAAATGGATGCGTTACGACGCTGCTCAGACGCACTTGGAGCGGTATGAGCGCGAAGGCGAGGCTTTCTTACGCCGTATCATAACACTGGATGAGACATGGGCCAGATCTTACGAGCCAACACTGAAACACCAATCCAACGAATGGCGTCATTATGGGTCGCCGCGAAAGTCGAAAGTGCGTCAGTGCCCCAGTGTGGTGAAAGTTATGGTGTGTTATCCCAACGCATTACGTTCCTCCAGGGCAGACCGTCAATGCCCTAATCCGGTATCCTGGGCGAGCTCACGAATCGTCAAGCGTCGATCACTGTTCACTAACGCGGCAACAGCTTGCACTTCTTCTTCAGAGACGCTAGGACGACCTGCCCGATGCATGTCCGCCACAGTTTGCCGACCTTCGTTAAAGGTTTTTACCCACCGTGCCACTGTTCTGTACGGCAATGCCGATTCCCCACACGCCTCTTGAAGCCCTTGATGACTGTCGTGCTGTACGACCTCTGGCACATTCAATCTTGATCCAACTCCGTTGTTCCTGTTTCGAAAACATAGTGACACCTTTACGTTAGACCGCTCGCTCACAAGTGACTGTGCTTCCCTCGCTTGTGAGCCTGCCGGTGACGTGGGACGGGCGAGTCTACTTGCTCAGAGGTTAGGTAGGTATGTTAACAACGTGCGCTATCAGCGCCACTAGTACATTTTATTGCATAGTGTCTCCACAGCAGTGTTGCCACTATTTAAGTTCCAACCCTCGTGTATATATATATATATATATATATATATATATATATATATATATATATATATATATATATACATATCGATATAGATAAATAAATATTCCTATTCTTTTGGAAAATTGCGAACTATAGCCTATATAAATTGAATCATACAGAAGAGATTCGAAGACCCACTAGACACCAGCGTAAATGGTGGCGAATCCTGCATGTATTACAATACAATAAAACTCCGTTTTGTGGCTATCGCAGCATTGGATTTAGGGAACACGCTTTTCCGGAGTTAGTTGTTAGTGATCGTAACCACCGCCTGAAAATGCCCTCATGTTCCCACTAGTATTGCTATTTCTGAGAATGTTATCTGAAACCTTTGATTTGAATCATTACTCACTCTATTCTTCTAAGGGGTTTTGCATGGGAAACAGAAGAAATTCTTTTTCGTGAAATTATATTTTCCGCGATGGACGATCCAGGATTTGTAGATCAAAATAAGATATTAAAAAAACCTAATTCGTCGTATATGATCTCGTACTAAATTTTTGATTTTTGAATTTGAATATTTCTGAAGAAATTGAGTTTATTCGCATTCTCTCACTGATTTAGGACAAGAAGAATATGAAAAGAGGTAAACTGAAGTCCTAAGTCCAAAAAAGATGCTCGAGAGCTTCTTCACAAACGAGATGTCCCTGCTTCTTCACATGCGCAGCCACTTTGAATCTGTGGTCGACGAGGAAGGCAACTTTGCATTGTCGAAACTGGCGAATTTCAAATGTACGAAGCATCCTGGATCCCTGAAAAAGAGATCGATATTAGTTCTTCAGATCCTGTTCCACCTTCATCTTGCTTGTCAGTACGAGGGTCACTGCGAAAGTTTTCAGATGTGAAATAACTTACTTAAAATCAATTTAACACTTACATTTTCTCAAAGTATTCACCATTACACTGCACACAGTTTTGCATCCTCGAAAGCTACTTTTGGAAGCAGTGTTGCCAGCCTTTTTCTTCAAGTGTTGAAAGTTCGTTGTCGTAAGCCACTGCAGCTTCTTGAGGGCTGCAAAATTTCTTCCCATGCAAGCGATCTTTGATCCTGGGGAACAGAAAAAAATCACACGGGGCCAGGTCAGGGCTATATGGCGAATGAGACATAAGTTTGACCTCCCTAGATTCTAAAAACTGAATTGTGATATTGACCGTGTGTGCGGACGCGTTCTCATGATGAAGCAGGATCCCACGCAATCCAGTTCTTACACGCCGTTCCCGAAGCTTCTGGAACACTTTTGTTAGGCAAACAGTAGTGTACCATTGAGTAGTAACAGTCCTTTGTTCTTCAAGTGGAACAGTTGCAACATGGCCAGATTTGGAGAAGAAAGTTGCGACCATATTCTTCCCCACACTTCGCGGTCGTTTCACTTTCGTGGGTGGATTTTCGTCTGTAGACTGGCGTTTATTTTCAGAGTCAAATTGATAGATCCAAGTCTCATCACCAGTAACAATGTCAGAGACGCGTAGAGAATTGCCTCCATCAAATCTTGCAAGCATTTCTTCACACCATTACACACGCATGCGCTTCTGCTGTTCAGTCAAAGTGTGCGGCACCCAACAAGATGAAACCTTCATGAACCGAAGATGAACATGAAGAATTTTTGTTACTGCTGGCGATCCAATGTTCACTGTAGATTCAATGTCGTTGAAAGTTGTTCGAGGATTTTCTCGAATCATTTGTTCCACAGCGGCAATGAATTCATCTGACACAGCTTTTGCAGGACGTCCAGCTCTCTCTCCATCTTTAAGCGATGTCCGGCCTCTTCTGAATTCACCAAACCACAGAAAAATTGTAGCACGGGAATTAGCAAGTTCCCCAAATGCCCCCTGCAAACGGTCAAGGCTTTGTGTCTCGTTCAAACCACTTTTGAAATCGTAAAGGATCATTGCCCGAAAAGGTTCCCTTTCGAGCTCCATTCTAGACAGCCGAATACTGCTCACATCAACAAACAAGTGAAGTCGATACGCCGTTGAAACTGGCTTCGCTTCTTTGCTCTGGATACCACTACCGAACGCAATTGTTGGAATTCAAATACTGTGCCACAACAATGCGTATCTCAAAACTTTCGTAGTGACCCTCGTTGTCATCATCTTACCGAAAAGGATAGGTGTGATCTACTTGGAAAACGACAGTATGCAGTTTTGAAGAATTAGGACTGTTAATTAAGCAATCTTATGGGGTTAAAATATTATTACCATCCTACCATTTTCTAATACGTACCGGTACTTTGATTTATTAGTGAAAAATACTACAAATATATTCAGAAAAAGAGAATTTTGTAATAAAATTTCTGCTATTAAAAATAGTTTTTATTATAATAACTCCCAAAATAAGGAAAATTGGTGAGAAAACAAAAATCCAAAAGTGTTACGTAACGAACGGGAGAGGGGTTCAGCCTTGCATTACGAAGTGTGACAAGGGGGAGGGAGAGGATAAAAATTGGTCAAAAGTAGCGTTACGTAATATGTGGACGGCCCCTTAAGACTAATCATTGTGTGTATTGGTAGGTAGCCGTAGCCGGCCCAAAAATATGAGGGGGCGGTAGAAGTTAGGGGGCCGATCCAACGATATTATAGTTCATCATTATAGTATAGCAGTTCATTTGCAAGCCTACCGTGAATATTTTAGGGGGCATACGCAGGGTGGGTCCTGGGGGTCCGCCTCCCGAAATCCCGACTTTTAAAAAATGTAATCTACTTTTAGGGGCAATTTTAGAAATTTTCATATAATTTAGCCTCAAATTGTATTTGGACCCCTCCAAAACGCTTTACGCCCCTCCCGAAATAAATTTCTGGGTACGTCCCTGTTAGGGGGAACAGTATAACTTTAGGGGGGCCCGGCACCCTAGTTCCCCTGTGGATACGGGCCTGCAGCCAAGCAACTAATCAAACACAAAAGCATCAATTGTCAGCTTTTTGAATGACAAGTTACATTTTCTCAGCACTAATAATTGAATGCTTTTTTACATAAAAATAAGTTTATTTTCATACTTTATTTTCGGATAACAAAAATCTTAATTTCATTTAAGTATGTTCTTTCGCTTCGTAATAATCTATTGCCAAAAGACCATTAGTCAAAAATATTTTGAAAATATCTTTTGTCCCCAAAACTAGTTAAGTCCATTAAAGTATAGCACTAAGAAAGTCCACAATCAACTGCCAATGGTAACACGTATTAACATATTTTAATTTCAAAACAAATAATGGTGTTAAATCTCACCCCACGATAGTACTTATGCAGTATAAAAATAAGGATATTAGTAAAGAGTTGATATGAATTATGTTAATAGGAAATTAAATTAAAAATAGTTTACTCTACATAATCTAATTTAAGAAAAATAATGATAATAATAAAATAAAATAATGCAATAATAAAAAGATGGTAATAAAAAGTTTTTTATTGTAATCCTGGATTCTCTCGTGTTGAACAACATGGCTTTCCTCAATGCAGCCTCCAGAAGGGCGATAAATACGTATTATGAAGCACTCCAGTTCACATTTTTGGTTAGCCAACCACATATCAAGAAATGTCTCAAATTTATTTTTCAGACCTGCCGCCCCCACCCTCCCTCAAAACTTCCTGGATCTGTCCGTGATATCGGTTGTTGCCAAGTAACTGATAATAGTCATAGCGTACCTTTTGAAATGTTTTCAAACGCTCTTTGCATAAGGAACAGTTTTCCGTATTCTTTATTTTTTTCCTTTCCTTTCTTTTCTTTTTTTCGCCCTTTTACTGTGCTGGAAAGGGACTCCATGAGCAGTGTTTGGCACACGACCCACTCGGGAGAGTAATGCTCCCAGAAGTACGTTTTTTTCGCGCGCTAATCTAGCCAGCTGTTCTAAACGCTATCCTAGCCAGTTGTTTTAAGTTGGTCACAAAATTTATATCATGGAGTACAAGGGAAACAAAACGAGCCCTGCGGGGTTTCTAACCCGTTCCTACTACTACTACTACTTATCTGCACAAAAGTAAGTAAATCACTTTTTTGAATATTATTTTCATATTATTTTAATTTAAAAAGTGTTATAAAAATATTTTAAAAATGTAAAAAAAAATCCTCGAGCCGGGTTTGAACTCACGCCAAAAGGGACTTTCATTAGCAGCATATAGCGCTAGCCCACTTTTTTTTCCACTCGGCCACGAAGACCGACAACAATAATTATTTGATTTCTGCTATTTAAGTGCAACGTGGCAAGAAATTGATAACACCAACCAATCAGAATTGTGTTTCTCGTTCCTACTTCCGAGAGCATTACTCTCCTGATCTAGTCCTTTTGGTACAAGCAGCTCTGAAGTTGAACGTTTTCAAGGCCAAGGCCACCAACACATTTTGATAAGTACACTGTCGCGTGATTCACCCTTAGGGAGTGAGTATGCCACGGCAGTTGCATTGTGTGTTTCCGCATGATACTGAGATATTTCTTTGACAGGAAAATAGTTTGCATGGAACCAAAGACGACTGAATATAAAAACATTTAAAAGGTATACTCGGCCTGCAAGACTTACATGGCGGCCTTTACTTTGATGAATAAGGACAACCACTACCACAGTGCATGTTGTGGCACGAAAGTTGTAGTCTACGTGTCTGCCATGAGTTGGTCAGCTGTGTTTGCACACATCAGGCTTGACTTTCGTTTGTTGAGTACAGCACCGGAAATCCATTCATAATTCGATATGAAGGTTTCAACAAGTGACAGTTCTTGTGGATTGTTAATATGTTTTAGCTACTAAATGAGTGTCTTCATTATTCGATTTAAAAAGAACAAATAAAGTTTTTACTTTGGGTTTTCTGTTTTCCAAGCCTAGAAGCATTGTAGAACACATTAAGTATGGTTTCACGCCTTTCTGCGTCGAGACATAGGAGGTGATGACGTCAAAACTTTAAAAAATATTTTGTTATTAGGCCGATATGTATTTCTTTTTTATTTTTTGGCGGATTTACTTTTGCAACTAGAAGATTGAAATTTTGCACAAACATGCAGTCCACCGAACAAAATTTATCAGATTTTTTCAGGTGATCTCTGCGTTAACACTGGGGGTCCATAGGGGCAAAAAGGTAAAAAAATATGTTTAACCAAAAAACTCTTTTGTTTTTCGCGATTTTCACGCCTTAGACACACGATGGAGACATGTGAATGGTATCGTTTCAAAGCCAGTTCTGAAGAGAATTATGTACGACCCACGATTCTAGGATAAATAGGGATGTCTCAAGGAAACTTCTACACAAGATCCTGTTTTATACGGGAATCTGGGGTATTATATATATATATATATATATATATATATATATATATATATATATATATATATATATATATATATATATATATATATATATATATATATGGCAGGCTTAGTTTTGCACTTAGAAGATTGAAATTTGGACAAATATTCACTCCACCGAATAGTATTTATCAGATTTGTTTCAGATCTCTGCGTTAAAACACAGGGGTCCAGAGGGGCAAAATTTTAAAAGGATATTTTGATGAAAAATTTCTTTCTTCGTGATTTTCCCGTGTTAGATACATGATAGAGACATGTGAATAATACCGTTTGAAAGGTAGTTCTATTCTCAAGAGAATGATGGCAAACCATGATCCTAGAATAAACACGGATGTCTCAGGAAATTTTTTACCTGCCATCAGGGTCTTTTGCGGTAGTCTGGGGCACTGTGGGGATTACTGATAAATGAAATACTTTTCCTGCCCCTACTATTCAAGATAGAAAATTGAAATTTTGTACACACATATAGTATTTTGCAGTTGATTTTAAGATGTCTACGTTTGCACGGGGCTCCAAAGGGACTAAAAAAAATTTAAAAATCAGAAAAAATTCTGATTTCTCTCAAAATTTCTCACTTCAGGGACAAAATAGGGAAGTGTAAATGGTACACTCCGATTCAAAAACATTGCGACAGCTAACGCCGTGCAGTTAGGCCACCAATTATACATCTTCTTATCACATAGTCGTGTCAGGTAAAGAGACCCCTCTCTCACCTCCTTTCTTCTCTTCCATACTAAAATTAGCTAACAACATGAGCGCAATTCTTATATCAAACTATACATGTATTAGTATAGATAAAAAGAAATAACAAAAAAGAGACGAAACAAGATTCATAGGTTGATGTAGGGAGAAACTGAAACACCCACAATGAAAAATTGAAACCAATGAATGTCTATTACACAGAGATTCAGAAATGAGCAGAGAGAGAAGAGGAAAGAAGAGGAGAAGAAGAAAAAGTAACGGGAGAACAGATAAAACTGCGGAATTCAAATATAGTAAGAAAATAACCTAACATTATAAAGTTCCGTTTCCAAAAATCCAACAGTAATATAGAAATAACGTTTATTTTTACATAGTTTTTCAGAACTATTCGAATATATAGACGATCCTTTAAATATTTATTATGTTACTTTCATAATGGATAGCATACTCAATTTCAAGTAGAACTGTAGATCTCCGAGACACATCTAGAATAATGTCAAAGGTTTAACACACATGCTTTGTTTCCGCGTGGTTCGATTGCAAATTCGGTAGTGTTCGTTGGACGTAATGATCCAAAATACATTCTAATATACCCAGTAGATAGCGTTTGTCATATCTTCCATTTCAAACTACTAATGCAAACTGAACAAAAAGAAACGAAACGAAAAGAAAAGAGAAAGAAAGAAAAAAGAAAAAATTGAAGAGTGCTATTTTATTGCTAAATATCTATCAGATGTAGCATCTTCTCATAGATGTAGCATCTTTCAAATTTCAACGTGAATAAAACACATTGAATTATAGGACGGGAACAAATATTGTGTCGAACTAGTAAAATAAAATTTTGTTTTCAAATAACCAGAGAGGTACCATTTTCTAGTCTTTTCCGAAGAGTTATCTGTTCCGAACATCCAGCATTGATTTCATCTCCTCCGAAAATAACGTAATTTGCACAGAGGGAAAGAACACGCTAAGAGCTCATACGCATCATCGTGTCAGTCGTATGATGTTGGTTAGGTTATAGACCACCACTGGATCGAGAAACTTAGAACCAGTAATTCGACTGAGATTCGGTAACCCAGAGAATAAAAAAGAGATTTTACTTATTTCCTGCGTTTAAACAGTATTTCTGTCAGAGATGACTAAGGCCGTTGATGTTATCCCCAGAGCACGAAAAATACGACGCCGAAGTTAACAGTTAATTAGATTCCCCGGACCAGGCTTCCGCTCCGTTTTAACTTTGGAATATGAACTGCATGTATGTGCGAGAGGGAGAGAGCTAGAGAAGTGAAAGATGCAAAGACAGATAGGGAAACGTCAAGAAAGAAAGAGAGAGGGACGGGACGAATATAAATATGAAGCATACTTACTATTGCAGTGTATGATATAGAACGCATACACTATTTACTCGAACTATCGCTAGTGATGCCTTGTAAGTTCTCCATCAGAAGATGAATCTCTGTTTGCAGCCATTATTTTATGCGAAAAATCATACTACCTGACGGGGAATCGAACCAAGATTTTTCATTTGGAAGTCTGACACGTTACCACTACACCACCGATTGCTTTAGCCAAACTTTGTTTAACAAATGGTGTAGTGTTTCTTTCTGAGAACGACAACACGAAAAGTTCATACTGCAGATCAATGATGTCTTTGGAATGTCCTGGTAATTCCCTTGCCCTTTCCCAACCAATATTCGTAAATCGTCTCTATCATGATACAGGTGTTTGCTTTCATATTCTTACGTAATGCTTGTCCAGTATGATAAGTCGATTCTTCACAATCACATTGCAAAAATATTAACTTTGACGTGAATAAGATTTGAACCTATGTTAGATAGCTGTATTATGCATAAAGCCACTGCGTTACCCGAACACTTTCATGCCACCTGAAATTAGAAGCCAAATATTACTTACTTTAGGTGTGATCTTTGGAACGAATCAAAGTGCACAACGAAATTGATTTATTCGACGGCCTAGAGAGAAATTAGTGCCCACTAATAAATGAAGGAAATGCATACAATCCAGGAAAAATTACAGAAATAAAACATATTTTCAGTAATTTCGTCTTGCAAGTTCAAAAGTACGGGAATAATAATAATAATAATAATAAATGTGTACATTCACACTATAGTAGTCTATTATTATTATTATTATTATTATTATTATTATTATTATTAGCATCAATTACCCGCTTAATTGGGTTAAATTGAGAAAAAATATTAATATGTTCCGTTACTCAGTCACTGTTTCGTGTTACTAAAGCCCTCTTTGATATCGGCCATTTTCGTTGTGTTTTTATATCCTATCCCATCCCTATCTTGTGGGGCACGGCATCTGCAGTGTCATTGTAGATCTCAGCAAGCCGGAAAACTGTGAATTCGACACTGATATTGGTTATTTCGATCATTTTTATATGTCTCTCCCTCCTCCCACTAGAGGGACTGAATTTGGATTTAAACAGCAGCAGATGTGTCACTATTAATCTCAGCGAATGCAAAAATTACAGATACACCACTTATACCAGTAATTTCTCGTTTTTTGTTAAATGTCGCTCCTCCTCTTCATCTCTTTAGTTCCAACGTCCAAGTGATATGACAGAAACCATCTCAGGTTCGAACTTCATCTAGGTTAAAAATTTGATCGTGATAGATCATTTGTTTCGCGAGTTATCAACTTTTATTTACACTTTTTAACTTCTCCCTCTCCTCAACCCTAACCTATATCGTCAAAGTAAATAGATAAATGCTATTCTAGGCCCGAACCTGATCTGTGTTGAAAATTTAATTGAGATCGGTCGGGTGGTTCAAGAGTGATGAAGTCACAAAGACAGCCACTTTCATTTTCAGTTTTTTTTACATGTTCCTCCCTCTCACCGGCCCCTACGTTGCACCGTCAAACTGAAATGACAAAAGTAGTCACAGATCCGAACCTTATCTATGTTGAAAGCTTTATAGAGATCAGTTGGGTGGTTCAAGAGATTAGGAGCCACACACATAGTTACTTTCAATTTTATAATATAGGTTATTATTATTATTATTATTATTATTATTATTATTATTATTATTATTATTATTATTATTATTATTATTATTATTATTATTATTATTATTATTTGCTTACTTTTGAACTTGCACGGACAACTTACTGTAAAATATGTTTTAATTTCACATTCTTTCCTCGATTGTAAGTTTTTTTTATCAGTGGGCACTTATTTCTCTCTAGGCCGTCGAACAAATCAATTTTGTTGTCTACTTTGTTGCAAATAACGTTACAGGAAGAAGCCGATTCGTTCCAAAGATCAGGGCTAAAGAAAGTAATATTCGGCTTGAAATTTTAGATGGCATGATAGTGTAGGGGTAACGCAATGGCCTTATGAATAATATTGCTATCTACGAGAGCCATCCAGAAAGTGATACCCGTTTGCGCCGCTTGAAGCGCTGACGACTCGGAAAGCCGCTGGGCAAGGTCATAACGCATCAGTGGCTTGTCTGCCTGCTCTGTGCGAGGTTGCGTGATGCTAGCAGTGCCTGTGTTGTGTTTGTGCTCATTTATAATGATTAAACGAATTGAGAACCCCGCCAGTTGTGAAGTGAGGGCCGTGATTAAATTTCTTAATGAACGAAACGTTCGACCTTGTGAAATTCATCCCCAATTAAAGGAGGTGTATGGAGACAATGCGATGGACGAGTCGTCTGTTCGGCGCTGGTGTCGCAACTTCAACGTGGGGAGGGGAAGTACACACGACGAGGAGCGTTCAGGGAGACCATCTGTCATTACAGACGAACTGCTGAGGTCAGTAGACGAATGAGTGAGGAACGATCGGCGCGTCACAATTGATGAACTCTGTGAACATTTTCCTAATGTGTCTCGACTTTCTGGCGGGAAAAAGATTTGACAGTGATGACGAACTTAAAGGAGGCGTGACTACGTATCTCAATACGCGGGTGGCGGAGGACTATTAAGCTGGAATACAAAAAATCGTCACACGGTATGACAAATGCCTAAATTTGCTTGGTGATTATGTCTAGAAGTAGTGTAAAGTATGCTCTTTCCAATAAAAATCTGTATATTTGTTAATATGTACTGCTGTGTCTTGATTGCACAAACGGGTACCAATTTCCGGATGACCCTCGTAGCATAGTAATTGTGAAGAATCGACTTATCATACTGGACAAGCAATACATAACAATGTGAAAGCAAACACCTGTATCATGATAGAGACGATTTACGAATGTTGGATGGGAAAGAGGACAGGAATTACCAGGACATTCCAAAGACATCATTGATCTGCAGTATGAACTTTTCGTGTTATCGTTCTCAGAAAGAAACATTACACCATTTGTTAAACAAAGTTTGGCTAAAGCAATCGGTGATGTAGTGGTAACGTGTCAGACTTGCAAATGAAAAACCTTGGTTCGATACTCCATCAGGTATTATGATTTTTTCGCATAAAATAATGGCTGCAAACAGAGACTCATCTCCTGATGGAGAACTTACAAGGCATCACTAGCGATAGTTCGAGTAAATAGTGTGTGCGTTCTATATCATACACTGCAATAGTAAGTATGCTTCATATTTATATTCGTCCCGTCCCTCTCTCTTTCTTTCTTGACGTTTCCCTATCTGTCTTGGCATCTTTCACTTCTCTAGCTCTCTCCTTCTCTCCCTCTCACACATACATGCAGTTCATATTCCAAAGTTAAAACGGAGCAGAAGCCTTGTCCGGGGAATCTAATTAACTGTTAACTTCGGCGTCGTGTTTTTCGTGCTCTGGGGATAACATCAACGGCCTTAGTCATCTCTGACAGAAATACTGTTTAAACGCAAGGAAATAAGTAAAATATCTTTTTTATCCTCTGGGTTACCGAATCTCAGTCGAATTACTGGTTCACTACCAGGCACGTAGCCAAGAGGGGGGTCTGGGGGGTCCGGACCTGCCCTTCGAGATCACGAATGAAAAAATTAAGGAAGGATAAAACAAAATGAAATGACAGAAAGAAGGATCAACGTTAAAAATTAAAAAGAAAACTACAGGAAACTTTTGCTTACTCTTTCTTATGAGGAGATTTGTATTACTTGCAATATGGTGGCGAGGTAAGCGAGATATTCTGGAAGGGTCAGAGAATTTGAAATTTCAAGAAAAGTTATGGAATTCTCAGAATTCCTGCTACTAGTCAGGGAGATTTCAAGCTTTCGAAAGCATAAGTGCCGTTGTGTAACATCGTGGTCATTTTTAATCATAACTTTTCGTCATCGCATCCTTGCAGTATCAAACATGCTATTTCAAGGACAATTTTCTGTTGCTCCTTTAATCTGTCATTTAAAACCGACAGTAGTTGACGGAATAATAAAAACAAAAAATTATGTTGAAAGAAAGTTCTGTTAGCATTTGATTCAACAGAGAAAGGAACGCATATATAGTAAAACTAGTTGAATATACACATGTTTCGCACAGGGGCTGTATTTGAAAGTCAACGGCTGTGAGAGTATCACCATTGATCTCAGCGACCGCGAAAACTATGGATTTGATACTAATATCGGTCATTTTGGGCTATTTTTTTACATGTCTCGGCATCCACCCCCGCTGACTCCCGACCCGCATTCTTACAAGTCATCGCTAATGGAAGTGTCACCATTGATTTCAGCGACCGCGAAAACTATGGATTTGACACTAATATTTCGTCATTTTGAATTACTTTTATATGTCTTGGTATCTCCCCCCCCCTCCAGTGACCCCCAGCCAGGAGCCGAATAGCGTGAATTTGGAAGTTAATGCGACTGGAGTTTTACCATTGATTTCAGCGACCGCGAAAATATGAATTCGACACTAATAGCTCAAGTGGTAGAGCGTTGGCTTCGCATTCGGGAGGTCGTGGTTTCGAATCCCGCTGCCTACCATCCTGACTGAGGTTTTCCAGGGTTTCCCTCAGTCCTACTAGGCAAATGCCGGGATGGCACCTACTAAACAGGCCCTGGCCGATACCTTCTCAAATCCTTTCCATTGTCAATGTTGTTGGATATTCAATGTAAAATGGCCTCTGAGCTGTATCTGGTGATTGTTAAATAAATTAATAAATAAATAAATATCGGTCATTTTCTAATACTTTTACATGTACTGGTAAACGCCCGCCTGAGACCCCTGTGGTTTGAATTTCGACAAAAATGTTTAACTCTGGTCTGGAGCCTGAACCAAAATATTCGTGACTAAAATTTGGTAACTCTCGGGCAATTTGTGTGGTTCCCAGGCCGCAAACAGACAGACAAACACACAAACAAACTATTTTATTTATATAAGAAGATAGTTTACAAGACAGTATTGAGTATGTACTTTTTATAATAATTGAGGTCATAACGAAAGGAAAATTGTTATATTTGAATAAACAGGAGAAGGACGTAAATATATCAAAATCTTTTTCAATACTTTTTTTTATTATTTTGCTCGAAATTTCTTCATAGTTTATTAAAATACTTGCCAACGTATCCTCATTCTATTGTCCTAACAAACCAATATATGTTGATAGTAAAGTAGTTTAGATTGGTCGAGCTCCTGGGCTTTCAGAATTTCATGTCATCCCCCCCCCCCCCGTTACGAAATCCTGGCTAAACGAACCAATATATGTTCCAGTAAAATAGTTTAAAGTGATCGAGCCCCTTTTGTTATGACCACAGTATTTCATGTCACGGACCCCCCCCTTCACGAAATCCTGGCTACGTGCCTGTTACTACGGATTTGAATTCCTCGATCCAGTGGTGGTCTATAACCTAACCAACATCATACGACTGACACGATGATGCGCATGAGCTTTTAGCGTGTTCTTTCTCTCTGTGCAAATTACGTTATTTTCGGAAGAGATGAAATCAATGCTGGATGTTCGGAACAGATAACTCTTCGGAAAAGACTAGAAAATGGTACCTCTCTGGTTATTTGAAAACAAAATTTTATTTTACTAGTTCGACACAATATTTGTTCCCGTCCTATAATTCAATGTGTTTTATTCACGTTGAAATTTGAAAGATGCTACATCTATGAGAAACATGAACTTTTCCTTTCCAATTTGTAGCTTGCCATTACGATACAGTTTGGACTTTTAATATAGGTTATATCTGATAGATATTTAGCAATAAAATAGCACTCTTCAATTTTCTCTTTTTTCTTTCTTTCTCTTTTCTTTTCGTTTCGTTTTTTTGTTCAGTTTGCATTAGTAGTCTGAAATGGAAGATATGACCAACGCTATCTACTGGGTATATTAGAATGTATTTTGGTTCATTACGTCCAACGAACACTACCGAATTTGCAATCGAACCACGCGGAAACAAAGCATGTGTGTTAAACCTTTGACATTATCCTAGATGTGTCTCGGAGATCTACAGTTCTACTTGAAATTGAGTACGCTATCCATTATGAAAGTAACATAATAAATATTTAAAGGATCGTCTATATATTCGAATAGTTCTGAAAAACTATGTAAAAATAAACGTTATTTCTATATTACTGTTGGATTTCTGGAAACGGAACTTCATAATGTTAGGTTATTTTCTTACTACGTTTGAATTCCGCAGTTTTATCTGTTCTCTCGTTACTTTTTCTTCTTCTCCTCTCCTTTCCTCTTCTCTCTCTGCTCATTTCTGAATCTCTGTGTAATAGACATTCATTGGTTTCAATTTTTCATTGTGGGTGTTTCAGTTTCTCCCTACATCAACCTATGAATCTTGTTTCGTCTCTTTTTTGTTATTTCTTTTTATCTATACTAATACATGTATAGTTTGATATAAGAATTGCGCTCATGTTGTTAGCTAATTTTAGTATGGAAGAGAAGAAAGGAGGTGAGAGAGGGGTCTCTTTACCTGACACGACTATGTGATAAGAAGATGTATAATTGGTGGCCTAACTGCACGGCGTTAGCTGTCGCAATGTTTTATGCGGAGTTTACCATTTAAAAGACTGCTGTATTGCGATAAAACGAGACCTAAAGTATGATCATACGATAAATTGGGAAGATGCTGATGTCGCTTTACTGAATGTCTGTAATTTACTTTTAAACATCGGACACCCTGTAAAACAGAGCATACTCTATCCCAAACAGATGATGTGTCACGAACGAGTTCACATTCTCATTTGTAGGAATATTAAGGTATAAGTTAGTCTAAAAACATAACCTTTTATATTTAATAATATTGTGTGATATGCAATATGGCGGAATTCAAGATCGGTTCGAAGGTGACCCCACTCCAAGTCAATGCAATAATGCCAATTATAACATTTTTTGCCTCCATCCACGCATGTCGTTATTATTGTTCTGTCCCAATACTTTTCACTAACCCTGTATACAGCTCCACATGTCTTCTGACTGCAAAATTAAACTAATCGCTTTCACAGAATATTTTTCATACTATACTTTGATCTAGGGCTAGAAATTTTAGAACTAAGGGGAAAATGAATAATATATAAAGTAACGAGAATACAGACTCCGAAAGACGGGAGTGCAACCTTACTTTAATGGAGAATGACTTAAGTAATAGCATTTGTTGCAGAACAATCAACAACCAAACAAAACGTATATCACCATTCAAATTTCCTATTTGCTACTAATAACTACAGATATTTTCCTTCATTTGCACAAAACCATCAACTTACCAAAGGGACAATATACACTTGTGCATGCTCGATTTCCTCTCGTGCTTTGATCTCAGGCTTTTTAGCCGTGGAACCGGGCCCTTTTGACGCGGGGCCTTTTTCAGTCGGGACTATTTTACGCGTGGCACTTTCGACTCGAACGGTATTGGTGCGCGGCCGTTTTGACTCCGGACCTTTTGACCAGGGCACTTTTGAAACAGCGCCCCTTTGACGCGGGCTCATTTGTCGCCGACTCCTTACCCGGGCTCTTTCTACTCGGGGCCGTTTTGACTTGGACCTTTTTGACTCGGCTCCTTTGGTCGCCGAGCCCTTTAGACGCGGGACCGTTTTTGAGTAGGGCAGTTTTGTCATGGGGACCTTTCGCCCGAGGCTCTTTTGACTCGGGCATTTCGGTCCTCGCCCTTCTGGCATAGAATATATATTCACCAGCTGAAATGCGTTGGGCAGGGGGAAGTTATGAGTAAATAGATGATCAACGATCCGGGGCACAGTAAAAATACTTACGTAAGTGGTCATATATCTTTCTTTCTCCTGATTTCCACTCTTTATCTCAGGCTCTTTAGCCGTGGAATTGTATTTACCGGGCATTTTATCCCGGGTCTTTTCGACGGGGGGCTTCTTTGACACGGCCTCTTTTAATGCGGGGCCTCTTTTGACTCGGGACATTTTGTAGCGTGGCCCTTTCGACTCGGGAACTTTTGACAGGGACAGTCTTCACCCGCGCCCTTTTGATGCGGTGTCCTTTTTCACCGGGCATTTTTAGATACGACCCTTTTGTCGCGACGACATTTTGACTTGAGCACTTTTAACAGCGGGGCCCTTTTGACTTGGACCCTTTTGTCGCCGGTCCCTTTTGACCGGGGTCCAGTTTACTTGGGCATTTCTGTCTTCGCCTTTTTGTCCGTGTCCTTCTGACAGAACTATATATATATATATATATATATATATATATATACATCAACTCTGTGTGGGGCAGGGCAGGGGCAGGTATGATTAAAGACATGATCAATGACCAGGGCGCAGTAAAATTTGTTACACCACTGATCATATCTCTTTCTTTCTCCTGATTTCCAGTCCTGATCTCAGGGTTTTTCGCCGTGAAATTATATTGCCGGGCCCTTTTGACGCGGAGCCTTTTGAGTCGGTCCTTTTTGACGCAGGGGTCTTTTGACTCGTCCCGTTTTAACGGAGGCCTTTTTGACTCGGGCTTCCTTTCGCGGTGCCCTTTCGCCTGTAACCCTTTTGACCCGGGACCGGTTTGACCCGTGTCCTTTTTGAGGTGAGGTCCCTTTTGACTCGGACATTTTTGATAGGGGCTTTTTGTCGCGACGTCCTTTTGATTCCGGCATTTCTATTCTTGTCTTTTGTCCGTGCCCTTCTGACATAGAAATATATATATATATATATATATATATATATATATATATATATATATATATATATATATATATATATGCCAGCTAAAATGCGGGCGGCAGGGGGAAGGTATGAGTTGGATGAACGATCAGGGCACAATAAAATTAGTTACGCCACTGGTCATATGTATCTTTCTCCTGGTTTTCACTCCTGATCTCAGGTTTTTTAGCCGTAGAATTGTATTTGCCGACCCCTTTGACGCGGGGCTTTTTTGACTTGGCTCCTTTTGACGCGGGGCCTTTTTGACTAGGGGCCTTTTGCCGCGGGGTCATTTTGACTCGGGTCATTTTGACGCGGGACCGTCTTGATTTTTCTTCTTTTGAAACGGGGTCCTTTTTGACCCGGCTTTTTTGACATAAGGCCTTTTTGACTCGGCCTCTTTACTCGCAAGGATCTTTTGACCCGTGTCTTTTTGTGGCGGTGTACACTTTGTTCGGTTTTTTTTACATTGGGCCCTTTTGTCTCGGACTCTCTTCTCGCGATGATCTTTGACCCGGGCCCCTTTGACGAGGGGAACATTTTCACGCTGTGCATTTTCGACTCGGGCATTTTTGTCGCGGGGCCACTTTTGAACTTGCTCTTTTGACGCGGGGCCTTTTAAAACCGAGCCCCGTTTTGACTCGGGCCTTTCTATCCTAGCCCTTTTTCGGGCCCTTCTGACATGGAACCATATATATATAACGCAGCAGTTGAAATGCGTGGGACAGGGGGGGTATGAGTAATGGATTATTCAGGATGCAGTAAAATTACTTACGCCACTTTTCATATCTCTTTCCTTCTTTTCCCTCTACATTATATCTGGAGATGTATGTTCTGACTAATAGGTTAAACTGGCGATTTTAAAAAGTAAGAGGATATACGCTATCAATGATAAATTATTACTTTTAATATATATAGGGCAATAAATCAAAAACTCTATATCGATCTTTTGCCCCCCCCCCCCCCCGTTCGAAAAAATCCTGCGGGCGTTAGTGATTATCGTGTTGGTTAATTACTGTATTATATTGTGCTATACATGGAATAGATACTTCTGTGTTTTATTTAATAATAAGAACCTTATTTACATTTATTACAACCCTTGCTTGACGACAGCGAAACACACGTTCAGCATATTCAGTTTCCATTCTGAAATAAGGACAGTGAGACGAATGAAATAATTCACGCATACATTTAGGACTTAGAAAATTGTCCTGCGAACATGTCGTGTTAAATTCCTGAAGAGTGAAAAGCGCTAGTAGCAGTTGTCAGCAGTTATTAACTTAACATATAAGAGAATAAAATGAAAAACTGAGAATACGAATCTTTTCAGAGATGATAGTGTACTGATGCTTTAAATCTTTTCCTTTGCTCCCTATATCTACGTTATTTCCCTAGTCAAAATAAAAACTGTTCAAAATTAATCACAATTTCTTATGCAACCATCCCTTCCTTGGAGTACTGCGCGGTCACATACCCGTCACGGCGATGTAAAGGCACTTTTGGCGACGAGGATACATATTGTTCAAATCTTTAGGTGTAACCCACTCTACATTTACCCCTTTTTTCGTGATATCTAGTAGTTGCTATATAAACTATATAACCATATGTAACTTTTTCTTTGTTTATAAATGTGCATCTCCTTTTTCTTGAAGTAAACATTTGGAAAGTATGACCAGATATATTATTGTTTATCTTGTTACCTCCTGGTCTTACGAATATATTATTACCCCTGGTCTTCTATCAGTTATTTGGACTGTTTAATTTTCAGCCAGTTACCGAACGTTCTACCCCCACTCTTACACAGTTTAGAAGACATAGAATATCCTGTACTTTTATCTATAATCAATTCAAAATCTCCAATTAGACCAAATCTATAATGATCGTTAATCTGTTCGTAGCAAATATCATAACAACTATATATAGTACTCATTTTCTTGTTGAAGAAAATATATTTATTTCATTTGTTTTTGGTCTCGTTCTTAGAAGGGGCACCTGGTGATCCGAAACAACTACTCTTTACTAAATATAGTAGAGCGTCGATTATCCGAAGTAATTGGGGGACATGGGTGTTCGGAAAACTGGTTTATTCGGATAATCGAACTGTACATGTTTATTTGCCAAAAAAGTACTGTACAGTAAATTTATTCATAAAAACAGGCATCTCTTTAAGTATTACAAAGTAACGTACAAAGGCAACTTTAGTAGGAATATATAGTATGTGGTACAGTTTATTAAACAAAAATATGTACATATTACATACGCATTTTGCATGAAGAATATCACAGTACACAAAATTAACGTTTAAAAAATCCTTTAAGCGAGCGAGTACACAGTTCGGTTAAGCGGTCGTTCGGTTGACCGACGTTCGGATAATCGACGCTCTAGTGTATGTTGATTTCATGAACTGGTCGGTCATTAGAGCAGTGGCCGGAATACCGACAACCACCTTTTTGTTATGAGCTCTTAAGATTACCAATCGTTTTATGAGTAATATCCATAGAAAGTAAAACATACTAAACTTAAACTACAAGATTATCTCTACCTATCCAACTGTTATGGGAATCATCAAGCCCTTGCCATTTTACATATACTTAATTACTTTTCTTACGAAATATTTTTGTATTTAGTTTTTCATAATTCATGTTGATAGAACCTTCCTTGTACATCATCGTTGTCCAAATTTTATTCTGTATGTTGGTGGATTAGGTGGAATAACTTCGTTAATAAATACTTCTATTGACCAACTAGGTGTATGTCCTTTCTCAAACAAACCTTTAGATTTACTTATACGAACAAAATCATAAATTTTATATTTACGTTTAACACGCTTATATTCTTTGTTATATACTTTCTGTAATATTATTTGCTCATTCTTTTTATTAACTTCTACACGCTTCATACCAACTGTTCTATGTTCCTTATTATTACACTCGCTAACTAATGTTGGTAATATCTCCATCCATATAAAATTTCTTTCCGTAGGAAACTTTTTCCACGTGTTTTGCTTAAGAGTTTGGATGAAGCATTCTACGATGAAAGCCTTTTTACCACTATAAATTGAGTGATGGATGATATTATATTCCTTCGTCAACTCTTTAAATCTTTGTTTTAAAATCTTCAATTTGATCAGTGTGTAACTTAGTATGCTTTCTAATTTTTAATAGTGATTCAAACTTTTCTGTTACATTCTTCCCGCTCTTACCTTTAACAGGAAGAGTGAACGCACATTTCGAGAACACGTCAATAATCATCATTAAATACTTATAACCTTTCTTTAATTTTGAAACACATTTTAGATCTCAACTATCCGTTCTACAAGATCAGCTTGCCAAAGATCATCTATACCATTTATAATAACACGTAGACTTAGTTACATTTTTTTCTTTCAGGTTACTGAATTTCTTCTATAATGTTTCCCCTAACACCTCCAACTTCTTCTAGTATATCTTTCTTTTTAATGAATTGGGATTTAGTAACACAGCCTATAGAACAAACACCTTTGTTAACACATCTTTCATTCTTTGTTCCTTCTATACTAATGGTATCTTTCTTTGTATCTGTTGATTTTTTATACTTAACAGGATCCATAATATTATTATTATATTGAAAAATTATGGAAGCTCTCTATATACATAATGCAAAATAGCAAGTCCTTTTTTCCAAAGCTGCATTTTATCTGTTTGATATATGACCCTTTCTAAAGGAAAAGTTTCATCTAGCTTATTCTTCAAAAATATATGTAGAAAGTGCCTATCAAGCCTTAATTTCATATGCATTATTTTTCATTATAGTGAAAATTATAGAGATAGGATAAATTATGTATTCTAAAGATTTTGTCTTTATCATTTTTAGTTCTCAATTGACATAATAGGTTTATTATTAGCTTCCTCATAATGAACATATTTGCTTCTTTGTTTGATGTTTCTAAATCTTGTATTGTCACAAATTTATCTAACGCTGAGTTAAACTGACATAATATAACAACTTCACTATCATTAATTGCATCTTCTAAAACACTAATCATCTACTTACGATGGTTAGAATTTCATCCATTACAACAATAAGTAATTTTCTGAGAATTCTGATTTTTTATCTAATCCATCTTTCTTTAAGTATATGTCTTGTTATGTTTTAAATACTTCTTTGAATTAACTAGCAAAATAAACTACAAACAACATTTAAAAAATAAGTACGTTCAAATTATTTACATGGGTAAGGACATTCCTCTCTAAGTGGCTGAACTCTGTGCATACATTTTTACTCTTCAAGGATGTAAAAAATATGAGAGATTCTCTGTTTGTATCTACTGGTAGGTGCAATTTTATCCGACGTACATATGGTTGGTATTCATTTATTTTCGAATATCATCAGAAAAATACAATAAACTTGAAGTTGGAAGGAATAACAAACTGATATTTGCAGTATCAATTCCACTATGCCTATGTAAAATCATAGTTAAAGTCCCACGAAATTAAACTTGACAATACTAATGGTTATCAATATGGATTTCGTCTTTCTTATGTCATACTATTATAACTATAATATATTTTAAGAAAATAACGTTGTTCTAATAAGATAGTATATTAGAAACTGTTTCGTAGAGTAAAGTGATTTCTTATGTTTCTACCAATATATATGTACGCCACAAAAATAAAATGAATACTCCCAAGTCTACTTTTGATGTTTAGGTTCAAACGTCTTCGTAACTGTCAGTCAAATGGAGAAAAAAATCAAAAACGATATTTATTTTCTGACACAAGAGCTTTATAATGAATTGTATATGTACTATTTTTAAAGAAACGTAAGTAGTAAATTTTACGTAGTGGTAGATATTGTAGTATGAGTGTGTTCATAAAGTAGAAGCTTTGAATGTAAAAGTGCAATTATTGTAAAAACAACTAAAGGATACTCAGTTACAACTGGACGAACTCGATCAGTATGGGCGAAGAAATACACTAGAAATTTATGGTGTTCAGGACAAATTGAATGAAGATCCGCGTGAAATTGTAAAAAATGTGGAAAAAGCGCTTGGCGTTGAAGTGAAACGAGAACACATTGATGCGTGTCATAGATTAAAGAAACATCCAAACGAGACATATCCGGGTATTATTGTAAAATTTGTAAATCGTGATATAAAAGACAAAATTTTGCAAAAACGAAAAGTTAAGAGAAATTTAAACACGAATGACATAGGATTTCAAAATAATCTCCCAGTCTATATTAATCATAGTTTAACAGCATATCGAAAGCGCTTATTTGGACAAGCCAGGAAACTACAGAAAGGAAAAAAAGCATTTTTATGGGTAGATTACTCAGGAAATATTAAACTTAGAAAATTTGCAGAAGATAGAAAAAATGTTGTAATTAAAACAAATGAGGATATATCAACTCTGATGTAAAATGGATAGTTCTGATATTTTATCTATTTATTATCAAAATGTTAATACGAAATGTGATGAATTTAGGGTTAATCTTATAGCTAGTTTGCATGGATATGATGTAATTATATTAACAGAAACATGGTTGAATGATGGTGTATTTGACTCTGAACTATTTACTGCGCAATATAAGGTGTATCGATGTGATAGACCTGGTATGAAAAGAGGAGGGGGAGTTATCATTGCAATAAATGCAAATATAATGTCAAAAAGAGGAAAGACTTGTTGAAGCAAATGACTTTGATCATTTATTGATAAAGTTAATCATTAATGGGAAAGTATATTGGTTTATTTGTGTATATTTTACTCCTTCGTCTAGCGTTAATACCTATAACAATTTTTTCAGAATATTCGAAGATTTCGGTAATTTATACCATGGCAATTTATTTATTGTAGGCGACTTCAATTTGCCGTTAATAACTAATTCAAATTATGACTTAATGAAAGGGGGTCCAAGCTATAGAGCACTGCAACACTTTATAAATTTAAACAATTTAAAATCTATAAATAATATTCAGAATTGTAACAATCGGACTCTTGACTTAATAATAACTAATTTACCATGTGTACAAGTGTACAATGAAGAAAATTGTCTTGTTAATCCTGATGTTCATCACCCTGTTCTTCACATTTAAGTTATGAATAGAATTGTTAAAAAATGTTAATAAAACTACAACTAGAATTTTAAATTTTAAGAAAGACAACTTTTATGAAATTTATAAATTATTAAAAGATACTAATTGGTCAATGATAGACAATTAGATGATGTAAATGAAGCAGTAGATTTTTTCAATACAACTACATATAATATTTTCGAAAAAGAAGATCCAAATAAGAATTTCAGTTTCTCAAATTTGTATCCATGCTGGTTTTCTAATGATATAATTAGGATGATAAAATTAAAGGAGTACCACAGAAAACACAAAAAGAATTCGGTCTATAACTTAAGCAAATTTAAAGAAATTAGGAAAAATTTGAAAGATATGATCTCTAAAGCATATAAAAAATTTGTAGAGAATTCAGAGATGTATATTAAAGGTAATGTTAGCACATTTTGGAACTTTATTAAATGCAATAAAAAATAAAAAATCATACCCGCAACTTAAGACTGTGAATGGAAAGGAATTAGCAGATAATATGATAATAGCTAACGAATTTGCAAATTATTTTAAGTCTGTGTTTTCAAATGTTAAACCTAGCTATAACTGTAATGACAATAGTAATAATATGCAAGCAAATAAGGTACTTACTTTAGAATTAATTACAGTAGATGAATACCAAGCAGCAATAAAAAATTGAAACCAAGGAAATCCTGCGGTGTTGATGGTATTCCTCCTTATATACTTAAAACATGTGCAGATATTCTTAGATATCCCTTATGTTACATATACAATTTGATTGTTAAGAAAGAGTCATTTCCGAATATATGGAAGAAATCGAGAGTTACACCCATATTTAAAAAAGGAAATGATACGGTGATTGAAAATTATAGACCTATTTCCATTATTTGTGCCCCAGCTAAAATACTGGAACATATAATATATGCAAGAATATTTAATCATGTGCAAAGTTATATAAGTGTAAATCAGCATGGTTTTGTACCAGGTAGGTCGACAATTACCAACCTTATAAATTTTACTCAAGATATATATGAGGCTTTAGATCTCCAGAAATGTATAGGTAATATATATTTTGATTTCACCAAAGCATTTGATAAAATAAATCATGATGTTTTATTAAACAAATTATCTAGCTTTGGACTTAATCGGTCTTTCCTACGTTTAATTGCCTCGTATGTCTCTGAAAGGAAATAATATGTTGCATATAGACAAGCTTCATCATTCTATTATAATATAAATTCAGGTGTACCGCAAGGGTCAAATTTAGGGCCACTATTATTTATTATATATGTAAATGATCTTCCAGCAAAAATAAAATATTCTACATGTACAATGTATGCTGATGATATAAAATTATATAAAATAGCTTTAAAAGAAACTGATATGAAAAATTTACAAGAAGATATAAATGCCATATTTGAATGGAGTAAAGATAATTATTTAGAACTAAATGTAAAGAAATGTCATTATTTAAGGTTTGGAAATTATAAAAACATACAGAACTACAAGTATTATTTGAATAATGTTGAACTCGAAAAGAAACATCAAGTTAAAGACCTTGATATTGTTTTTGATAGTAAGATGTCGTTTAATGATCATATCCAAATTATTATGGCAGAGGCATATAAAAAACTAGGTTTCGTTATTAGAAACAAAAGAAACTTTACAAATTTGGAGGCTATTAAACTGTTGTATTATAATCTTGTTAAAACTAAACTAGAGTATGGGTCAATAATTTGGTCATCGAATTATACTTCTTATCAGAGAAAAATAGAAAATATTCAGAAAAAAATTTTACGTTTCCTTTTTTATAAGAAATATAATTTTTCATCGTATAGAATAGGAATTTCTTATAATGAAATATTACAGGAATTTCAGTTTATTCCGTTACATAAAAGGCGCAGATTACATGAACAAATGTTTCTTTATAAACTTATGAATGGAAATATTGA
Source organism: Thermobia domestica (assembly GCF_964235325.1). Lineage (NCBI taxonomy): Eukaryota > Metazoa > Arthropoda > Insecta > Zygentoma > Lepismatidae > Thermobia > Thermobia domestica. The sequence continues at coordinate 192,997,049 of NC_137457.1, forward strand.
AAGTAGGGACATTTTAAAACAGCTTTACTTTAATGCAGGTCAATGTAACTTAAGAATATGGAACTTTTTCGTAAATAAAATACCTAAGACGAACCGTTATAAAAATTCACCACTGTTTAGAATATTAAGCAGCTACAATGACATGGTAAGAAATCATGATTTGGATTTCACTTTCAATGTTAACAAGTACAATGTTATTATGCAAAACGCATTAAAAATAAAAAAATATTCTAATACATAGCCGCAAATTTTTGAATGTATATGAAATGTAAATATGTAAACACTGTAGAACGTATGTTTATATGTGTGAAGGTGAAGTATTTATATATAAACTATTTATCAAACAATATATAAATGTGTGTATGTAAAATTATATTTATATATGTGTGATTATTATTTTTTATATTCTTTTGTAAAATTCTTTATGTGTATTTTTCTTTTTGCTTAACTATAAGTTAATTTGTAAATCAATTGTAGTAAAAGCTCCCATAATTGGGGATGATCGTCCCTGTTGGAGTTAGATTGTTAAATAAATAAATAAATAAATAAAAATTATGTGTAATTTTTGTGACATTTTTCAACGTAGTTAAAGAGCGTAAGTAATTTAGATATTTCAAGGATTTTTGTAGCATATATATATATATATATATATATATATATATATATATATATATATATATATATATATATATATATATATATATATATATATATATATATATATATATATATATTAGGTGTAACTATACATGAATTATGACAAGATAGTTAATTACGTTTTATTGCAGTCAAATTACTGTACAGTGTCACTACATTTATAATACAGTAATGAGGTCTGCAACAGTAGGCACTGCTCTTTGAACACATATACATCAATAAGACATTATAATCATTTTAACTTTTCCCAATAGCATAACTCGTAATTGTTTCGCCTCACCCGAAGCAGAATGATGAGTCCCTTCTTCCTGTAAATTTCCTCCGCTTCTGAAATTTGTGCTATCATCGCACTGTAGAGTTTATAAAAGTGCTGGCCGTTTTGCTTTCTCCTAAAAAGAAGTCAAAAATAATCACTTTGACGATAGAATAAGACATTTGAAAATTGACGTGTTTTCAACTTTACCACTGAATCAAATTTAATCCAAACCAAATATATGTTCGGTTCGAACATTTTATAGTAAGAGTTACAGAAACTGACTGCTCAGAGGCATATTATTTTCTTCATGCGATCACTGGTTGAAAAACTTCTATTACTTACAAATAGAGAAGAAAATCTTTGAAGAAATTGACACAAATAGTTTCATTATAAAGTACATAAGAAATTTTAAACAGTTTTGTTCTATGTCATCAGAGAACACGTTGAAGAGGTGTGAATGGGAGGTGCCCCTTGGGAAATGGGACTATTCCTCAAATTTAACATTTTTATATGAAAATAAGAAAATTGAACTTCCCTAAAATGAGTTAATTCGCATATTCTCTGTCATAAGGAAATTTTGAACGTCAATATGCTCAGGAAATCCTAGTGGCGCATTAGGTAAGAAGAAATATTTATATAAGATTTACTTTAGAGTTATAGAGCATCAAATAGTCAAGGCCACTTTTAAGCTTTCTATTCTCAGACCAACATCTGCTACCACTAGGCAACATTGCTTTAGCACCAATTGCCAAGTAGAGAAGTCACAATAGTTAAAGTGAATTTGGTTTGATGATTGATGGAAATTATCTTCATTCTCAGAAAAATGCATTACCTGATGATTTTGCCAAGGACATCGCAGTAATTGTGCGTAGTGTAGACCAACACTTTTTCCGTAGATTAGACTAGTCAATTTTGATCAAAATATAAATAATTATATTCTTAATAGTTTTCAGTTGTTATGAGTGCCAAGCATTTATACATTGACTCACTCTCATAACCGTTTATTTTCTCTCCCCAAAATAGAAGAGTATTGTGATTCCTCAAAGTGTAGCTGTCCCGAATGTAATTCTCGGTAGGAAAACATTTTCTAAAATACCAAACCTTCTTTCAGCTATTTTTACTGGGAACTGCACATTGAAGAACACAAGAAATTTCGTGTAAATTCAACCATCATGAAATACAATATTTCATTTCCGAGATCTATGCTCCTTTCCTCAGAAGGATATAATTTAAAATTATAACGATGATTTAAATCCATGTGACACTCAACCTGCATAGAGGAAACGTAATTTTACCTTCACTCTTAAGTAGCCATTGAATAAATACTGCCATTTTTTCCTGTTGCAGAACATAGGATCGTTCCATTTGTTGGACAAATAAAAGCCGTAAGAATGCCTACAAATATTACAATAGACCTCAAAGTCTTGTGCCATGTCCTGTATAATATGTGTTTTTGTGTTTTTGCAAAATTTAAAACTGATAATTAATTCGATAAAAGTAACACTTAAACTTGTATGTATACTATAATTTCTAAATAAAAAAATCATTAGTGTTGAGATTTGCTTACTAATCTCTAAAGTCTCTAAATCTCTAAAAGTCCTTTTATTAGTTTGTAAAATATAACAAAATGGGGTAACATGCCCATATGCATACGTTGTAGAAAGATATTGTTACTTAAGGTCACACGGACATTTGTATATTATTTTCTGTGTTGTTCACTGCTTGATACTGTAGCTTCTACATCATTGTTTGTGTGAATATTAAACAGGAATATATACATAATATACAATAAACCTTCTTATTTAAAGATGAGTCCATTTTTATTTGAAAATAATTTTGTTAAATGGGACACATGAACTTATTTGTGATTTAATAAAGTTTATCAGCAAATTACATTATACACTTTTTTTATATAAACACCCTTGCGAAAGAGGTGATTGTTTATAATGAGAAATAAAAAAAACTGTTTTAATAATTAATTGGAAATCTTACATTTTGTACATTCAGTAAGGATAACCTTGACGTTTTAATTCATCTTCATACGTCTTACAGAAAAATGCATGAGTAAGTATTGTTATTATGCTTTATCAATTAATGTGATACGTTTTAAATATTAGTAATTTGATAAATCATTTACACTCATGTCCAAAATGATTGTCGCATATCTATAACTGTCTTCTTGTAGGAATATAATTTGATATTGATTTTGCAGGGTACATTTAATACTGATACTGTGTGTATAATCGGGAAATATATATTTGTGGTAAATTTCATAGGAAAAGAATTATAAATACGAAAATTAAAATGAATGAAACAAAATGTTGCTAAATGGAAAATAAGGTTTTATTTTCGTTTTATTGTTCTTATTTACTGCTCTTTTGACATGAAATTTGCCACATACATATATTTGCCGATTACACACATACTAACACTGTAAGAAATACCGGGCGAACTCGTTATCAAATTATATTCCTACAACAACATAGTTATAGACATGTGACAATAATTTTGGACATGAGTGTACATAATATGTTGGAACGAAAAAACTCTGAAATTATTGGCAGAATATTATCTGTAAATATTCTGTATATTTGGCATTAGGGAAACAATTGTAAATGATTTGAGTAAACAACTATCTGATTGTTATATATATTTGTGTGCTTAATTTTATAAGCTCCTCGTTCTCTCCCTCAGTAATATTTTAAGGATATTGATATGCATATTGCATACTCTTTTAAAATATTACATTGAGTAGCCATTGTACCAATAGTAGTATGATACTGTGATGCAATGTAGGTATACAGTTTGAAATCCAGGAGGTGAAACACTGTAAAATTTAAAGAGTAACCAAAAGAAATCTTTCCGCTTCGTAACTTATAGCGACAAATGTACAGTCACCAGCAAAGTATCTTCCCCTAATCGCTCTAATTCCATTACTTATGGTCCGGATAATTTGTTCCTGTGAGAGAGCTTCGACAAATGCAACCCAACATACACGTGTGTTTTTCGACTTCAGCACGGAGACATTGAAAGAGGCATTACATATATAGGGATGAATCATTGACTCCTTTTCATATAAACAGCAGAGTGCACCTTTAACCGTGTACATTCAACGGAAAACCGTTTGGGATAACACAAGTTGTCCATTTAATTTTGTAATAAAATTACACGCATCTACTTACTTTACTTCATAGTTCTCCCATAGTCAGTTTCTAAGGATCGGCGAGAGTTGCTATCCAAATTCATTAATTACACTCATCCATCTCGAGATGTTTCACTACATGATATAGCAGCGGAGGTACTCTGATTTGCGGAGCTCACTTTAGAAACTATTCGTCTGAAAAAAATAATATATAATAATAACCGCATGGACATAACAGAAATAGTTCGTGTTGGTCCCTTTCGGATTCTTTGCGATGAATCGAAGGAATGCGGCCAAAATTAAGTCCTCACTACCTCGATGGCGAGTATTCCCATTAAGCAAATTGAGTTAAAAAATAATAATTATTATTACTATTACTCTTAATTTCACATACTAAAACTGAAGTAGAAGTAATTTCATAGAACAGATATATGTGGTGGCCCCCTTAGGTACGGCCACGAACAAATAGGCCCTTATAATTTGTTTTATAGAATTCCTGGTTACGCTATTCGAAAAAAAAGTACAGAATAACAGCATGACTTTATTTTGGCAGTCGAAGTTTAATGGCCTATGATAAAAACAGTGAATACCAAAGGGCAGAACTGCGGTAACGTCTTATTTATTAGGTTCATTGAATGCAACTGTATGAAGTTACGCGAGACCTGAATACGAGGCGCTGGAGATTAGCAATGACCTTTTATAATTTTCCTAAGGTGGATGTCCTTTGAGATGATAATGAATTAATGTTATTATTTGCCTCTTTTGATCAGTGGCGGTTGCTCAAATTTTTGCCCTACTAGTAAAAGGTTTTAAGCCCTCTTGGCAGGAAAAAAATTCAGGAAATTGAAGGAAAAGCATAGAAAGTGCGTCTAGAGGTGCTACAGATCCGTGTGGTTCCAAGAAACAGAGAATGTGGTCGGAGGTTTAATCTCCCAGAAACTGTCGGATTCACTAAAGTATCGCACAGTTGGAAAGAAGGTTCCTTAAACATTATTCTGTATACTAGAGACTGATGCGACACAATTCTAAAATTGGGTCTCTGAATCCTTACTCTGTAAGATCTTGTACTTGGAGCCCATTAATTTTGTACTTGAAATAAACTTCTTAATTCTCATGTATTCCATAGTTGGAAGGAACAAAAATAATTAAAATTGAAGGCTTCTCTGAGATTTTGTCAATTATTTTAGTGTCATTCAACTATCTGAATATTAATGCAGCACCCCACGATATTATGTTAGCTTATTTTTAACCCCTTTCTGTGTCATTATTCACATAAAACCCGATACGTTAAAAGGAATATTAACTTACAAGTCAAGTGGTGTCATGAGAATATATATGGCTGAATCCAAGATTTTATGACGGGGGTGTACCATTACATTTGAGTTAAATTTGTTTTTAACTGCTTTCATGTATGAGTGGTGTGAATAAGGAAACGACCCTCAAAACCTCTGTATGCGTCTTCGGGAAATAAACCCACGACTTTTCGAAATCGGAGTCAAAGCTTTACCATCTTTGTATCGGTACCCTGTAATTTGCATTATGATAATTATTTGATTCTTTAGATCGATCATTTCTCTCATTATGGATCCTTGAACAATGATGGATAGTTGTATCATGCAAAAGAATCATCAGAATTACACGACAGCAGAAAGTTTTTGAATGTGTTGCTATTAGTTTCTCACATTCTGTAGTGTATATTTACAACGAAGAAGGGAGTGAACGTGCACCACATAATCCCATCTTATATATATACGTGCCTGCATGTGTGAATATATGGAGACTGGAGACAGTAGAGCCCCCACGATTAATAGTCACCTGTTCACCTGTTCAGTTTATGGCCCAGTGGGCCACTGCTCGCTCCTATGCGGTGGTAACTTCAACACTCTGACTCTAGATATATGATTTGACTCGACGAAAACTGACGCTATAACGATTATCGACAATAACATGCAAGTGCGAAACTTGATGTTTGGCATGGAGTATTGGTATTTACAACACAAGCAAAGCTAAAATACTTTTCAAATAAATAACATTTGTATTAATAATTTCTATTATGGGAAAATAAATGTAAAAACAAGGATTTTTTCAAGTTTGACACTTGTCCATTTAAATGTAAATAGAGAAAACTTTGAAATTAATACAGGAACTGAGAACATATTTACTACAAAACTCAGTTTTTGGTATGTAGCTTTTACAAAAGATGTAGATTTTTTTTAGAAAATAGTGATTTTTCCTAGGACGCCGCTTTCCATTTTTTGGTTGTGACCCACAAGATGATGCCCAACAGAGCAAGTGGCCCGATGAGTTCAAAACAAGGTTGGGCTATCCTTACCTAAAGAAAGAGACCATATTAATTACATTTTTTAAAATTTATATATATTAGTTAAGTTGATGTAGAATACGATAAAGACTTTAAGACGGGTTAGAAGGGACGTATACCGTAGTTTCAGTTTATAATATCAGCCTTTTTAAAAGGTTTAACCGAACCGAATAATGCTTCTATTTTCTATTAATCGTTGAGGTGTTCTTCCTAAGTAAGTTATTAAGAGAAAGATATGAGGAATTGTAATTTCCTTCAAAGGTGAAATAGCAGATTCACAGTTCCTTAATCTAGATGAAATCATTACATAGAATTCGGACTTTGCTTCAAAAAATATATTTGAATATTCTCAAAAAGTTCAATTCAGTGACTGTCACAAATCGAATAGAACCAATTATGGCTTGAATTCTTAAAGAATGACATATTTGGTTTGAAACCTATACCGTACTCAAACGAATTAACCGCTAACTAATATTTTCGAACATTTCTAGTACAATTTATCCCTGTACATGCGACGTACTTTCAATTCCTCCGTGGCAAATTCGGAAGAAAACTAGGATGTCGATCATAAGATTGCTGGTTCGCGCCCACCTCGGGTACCTTTTTACTTATTATTTTTCAACTCACTCAAATGTAAACAAATCACGCATATAGACGATTTCACATATTTTGGGGGAGTATTAATGCTAATAAAGTTTAATGATTACTCTTATTTATATTCCATCAATTTATTTTGACACCTAAATAAATCAGACAGGTTTAGCTGGATTGTTTCTTCCAACTGAATTAAAATATTTATATAAATGCAAGACATGATAGTCTGCCTGAGAATTGAACCAATAAGCTCACGCAATTACATGAAATTTTATATAAATTAATTAGCAATTAAACATATTATTTAACGCCGGTCATACTCAATAAAATTCCATTGATTTTAATGATTTAATAGATAAATCACAAGTTAATATGAACCAACAAATATAAATTTTAATAAACATAAGAATAAGTCTGGCACAAAGGACTAAGGTACATGAGGAATACAAATTGGACTAATTGTAACCATTTCATGCTTGTTAGAAAAAATAAAGAGATATTCTAATTTACATGTTTGTATCCTTACAGCAATCCAATAATAATCTAACAAAATAAATAATTGACTCGCGACAAACGACTCAGTTATTGTGACTCGCAAGATTTTGTCGATAAAATTAAATTACTACTCTTTTCGTAGAATTTACTAGAGTTTATATAAACTATTTGTTTTTCACTCTTTATCTTTCTCTTCTCTAAAATATTTTTGGGATATCCTAACCACAAAACAGTGTTTTCTATAACATCAACAGGGAAGTCCTTGTAACTAAATTCACAAATATGCACATTTGAAACCAAAGTGCACATTTCTATTTCACAAATAGTTTGTTTTCTCTTTCACTTCACCATATTTTGTTTTAAATGTGGTTTATATCCGTATAGTATTAGTGAGTTCACTTTCTTCTCAATTTTAAAATTAATTGTTTTAACAAAACACTAAAAGTTTGATCTTGTATCTACCTTCACGTGCAACTATGAATATATACTCCTTAGAGATGCATTCAGATATATTTCACAAGACAATCACTTGTTAACAAGCAGTATTGTATATTCTATTAGTAACACTCTTGGCAAAACGTCTGAGCCAGTCTCCTTTTGTACTAACCCCATCATACGCACAATCTACCAACATGTTTCAAATGGTGAAGTCATTGTCCTAACTTCCAACAACAATTTTCACTTTCACAGGCGAATTAGTTTCAAAGGGTACGAAAACTCAAATAGTCCCTTGAATCCGACAGAAGCAAACGCCTCTTCACAACGCTCTACTTCAATGAATAGAGTATGTATTAATTTTCCGTCTCAGAAAGTTGATATTCTTAATATGTTCACACTCAAAAAGTGTTCTGAATTTTAAAAGTAAATGATTAAGTAAAATACAAAAGAAAAGAAAATCCCGCATGGATAAAGTTTATTCCCTGTAATAAATTTTATACTGATGGCAATCTACACATACATATATAAAGTATCATGCGTCATTTTGTGCTTTATCATATGCAGTACAGTGTAATCTTGAATCGGATATTCGCTTGAAAACTTCCGAACTTAAATGGGCTGGAGTTGCAAAGCCACGAGCAAAAGTACCTCTCTCCAAGTGTTTCAATTGCATTACCTGGGATGCACCATCAGAAGCAGCGACATGGTTTAAAAGTAGTGGTTTTGTTTTTAATCGAGACAAAAAAGTAGCCTTTAGTCTCAAAGACTGCAATGATACACAAAACTACGATGAAACTGAGGTTAATTTTTTGGTATATGTATAGAAAGCCAACTAACCTGGGAAAAGTATGTCAAATATGTAGGTATAAAGCTCTCCGAGTGCTCTTTCTGTTAAGAAAACTAAAAGATACAATCCCCTATAATTATTTAAGAAATTCATATTTTGCATATTTTCATAGTATATTTGGATATAACATTATGGTTTGGGGTAACAGTAGTCAAGCACATGATATCCTAGTTTTGCAAAAGAAAGCTACTCAGCTCAGGATTATTGTTGGAACGTATGATCAAGAACAGTGTAAATTATTATTTATCGGGTTTAAGACAATGTCGGTAACCAATCTATATATTTATAAGGTGTTACTTTACACTAAGCAAAACCTTGATAATATGACACTGAGGGACGAAGTACATACATATAATACTAGATAGTGTAAGAAAATTGATGTACCGTTTTCTAGATTATCGAAGATCGGAAATAGCTACTTAGTTTAAGGACCAAAGCTGTTTAATAAACAGACTCTATACAGCAGCTGCCGTTCAAGGTTTATAACAGAAAGTTATATGATTGGTTAATAGCAGATCCATTCTATTCGATTGAAGAGTTCATTGAATGTGTAGAAACTATATCATAATTTCCAAAGTCATTCTATTTGCAAATATTATTAGGCTATTTATTATACTAGTAACCAGCAACTCATTGTTTGTATGTTACGATTACTTTTCTTCTCTTTTTGTTTTATACAGACCTATATATCTATATGTATATCTCATTTGGAGGTTGTCTATTGCTTGGAAAGCACAATGACAATAAAATATTCTATTATGTTCTATTCTATAAAATGTAACCCGGAATTAAAAACTGAAATTGCTGTTAATTCTAAAGCTGAATGTAAACAGCAACAAAAAAAGTGTTTTAACACCTAGAAAATATGCAAGCTAAAATAGAAATAATGGATATTAAAATCAGTTATACTGAAGGTAGGATTGGTATTATTGACGAATAGGGCTGTAGTTAGTTGCTGTGACGAAATAAATGACGTAAACAAGAAAGCTGAAATAAACGGAATAAAAATGCAGACATTAGCGTCATTAATTGAGAGAATGAATTCAAGTCCCACTATTTTAGCTAACAGGGTTGAAGCAAATATGGAGAACGTAAGTAAAGTAGATCAGAAGTGCAATAAAATTAACTTTAAGTTATGGATGTTCACGGCAAAACTATGAAAGCTGTTAATAAGACTTACGAAGATACATATATTATACATGGGGATAACTCATTGTCATATTTTGACGCGCTGGACGCGTTGCTTTTCACTTTTCCCTTCCCTATTTTGACACGTGTTACGCGTTCCGATTTTTGAGCGGCTGTTTTCGCTTGCTGTCAATAGATGATAGAATCTTGTAACGTTCCTCTTTGAGCGTTACTTTTTCCCAAAGAGATTACTCTAAAGAAATATTTAATCAGCTCTTAGTTAGTGTTATTTCTTTCTTATATTCTGTCAATTCACGACCCTCATGAAGGATTCAAGATGGTCGACAATTGGGCTAGTATGTGTAGTCAAAATATGCTACTTTCTTTCTACGTCTATGGCCTGCATCGAGTGGAAATCTCTCAATCTCGGTAGATGACGCTAGCTGTTTGAAATAAATTGAAATTTGTATTTCGTTTAAAACTGAGTAATTTGTTATGGACGTACATATATGAATATTTGTTTACGATTTTTTTATTTAGATATATATATATATATATATATATATATATATATATATATATATATATATATATATGTCACTATTAAAATCGTCGTTTTAGTTTCACGCTCTGTTGCGTAGTAAGGAGCGGCTAATCAGAGAACGAGCGGGATCTACGAGCGCGTTCTCCTTTGTCTTAGGTCCCTGAACAAAAATAAATCATGGCGTCAAGATAGAATGGATAGTGCTCTGTCCTGTCTTTGAATACGAAGTTAATATATATTTACGCACTGAAGTGACTTGTTCTCTATCAAAAATTTCTCGGTAGAAGATGCCGTAGTGGAGCAATCTTGAGAAATCCGTGTAACGTGTGATAAACTATAATAACAACTCTTCTGCAATTCTGTTCGTGTCTACTCCTGTTACTATTGAGACTTGCTTATTGCACTCTAACAGTTCATCGCGTCATATGTGGAAATATGGCCTGCCGCCTTCTTGGATCGTCGCCCGTGGTCGTCGTTGTGGGCAGAGGTGCTACAATGACTTATACGGTGAACCTATGTCTACCTGGTGGAAGTTGAAGATGTGTTTCTAATTGTTGCTGACTAAGAAGAAAGTCGCCATTTGGTTAACCTGCACCTGTGGCTAAAAGTTTGCGACTACCGCATTTTGAGCAACCTGGGAGGTCATCGGAGACTGGTCGTTGCCCAAAAGATGCTGCCCGAAGCCTTGCTCTTGAGGCTGGTCCGTGGTGCCAGTATTGTTTACCAGTAGATGTGTTGGAGGTAGTGGTTGGGTGAGCTTTGGTCACCGTTTCCAGGTAACTCTGTCTATATTATTTCTGACTCAATCTGTGGAAGAAGTAACATCATTCCGCGAACTGTAAGAAATCTAGTCCATAAACTCATATAATTCATTCAATTGTTTGTCTCTGTTCGTAAGAGCTGGTGCAATATTAGCCCACCAGAATTAGCACTCATATTCGACAAAATAAAAATGAATGTTTAGATGTATGACGCGAAAGCACCTGAGCCCACAATGTTATTTTTGGCTCATTGCTAGAACGTGACTTGGGAAAGGGTTTGACAATATCACTTTGCACGCTGACGAACCGATTTGGTCAGTGTTGCCAAGGAACTCTAAATGCAATGTGAAAGATGGTCCCTATACTACTGGATGTATATCCATGAAACGTGACATAAACATATTCTGTCATTGGAGAAAACATACTGTCGACGTATTCCTCTCTCAAGTACACCAATTTGTCAGTGTTGCAAACCAAGTTTTGTAAAAATGAGAAGTTGTAAAACAAGTTCCGTACAATGAAAAGTTTATACGCCAAGCTTGGCAGAAACATCACACGACACTATAGGAGAAAGACGTTGAGTATTACCGTCTCCCAACTGTCCTAGGTTATCAGTGTCTTCAATCATTCTAATATACATTTTCTCGAAAGGTTGCCTCACCATGTCATAATGAAACTCCTATGACCAGATGTATGCATGACTCATACAACTCTTTCTTTCTACACGAGCTCCTAACCAGTGCCGTTCGTTGCTGTGTGGTCAACTGTCATGTCCCATAATATATGTTAAACCACATGTTCATATTACTAGACAATACAAAAATACCGCCAAGGTAGTATACTGTCAAGAACATAGATAATTTATTAATTTGTTTGGGTTAATTGGTTATATTGTCTTGAATTATAGAAACCTAATTTAATATTGTTTGTTTTAAAAAGATATGAAGCACTATGTGTATATTTCAGATTGCACGCATACTATTCTGACAACAAAAGTTTGTAATGCTATGTAACAAATTTGTCAACACTTACACTTTCATCAGACAATGAAAACATCAGAAAAAAGTGACATTGGTTCGTGTCGTCATGATTGAATTGAGGTTAGGAGAATTTGGTTGAATAAGATCTGTTTTGGTCTGTGACGCACGTGGATGAAAATAGGTCCGAGTGCTGGAACCGTATTACTGGAACGTCAGCAGTTTGGGTTGTATAAAAGCTTTTATTTTTATTCACTGGGATCATTATCATTATCATTAGCGTTAGCGTTATTGCTCAGAGTATTGCTTGGAGAAGCGTCAATGAATCGTCAGAATACAAATCGAATTATCAACGATAAAGTACAACCAACTGTTATCTCTGGAATACGGATATGCAGTGCTTGGCTTGAACATCATCACCAGTAGGTATGTATCACAACCAGATTCTGTGCTAATTCAATTCATTATACATGATTCGTATACTAAACAACAATCTCCTGGGTCCACATTACACTAGCAACACTTTGAACACAAATGTTAACAAATCTGTCAAATACACATGTTCAAAATAGAAGCTTCTGTTATCATTTTGACAGGGCTCTGGTTGGCCCTCAATTAATACAACCAGTGGTGGATCATCCGCAATTACCTCTTACAGAATGCGAGTAAACACAAAGTTCATTAATGTTAACTAGATAAATGTAGGGAGCTCAGAGTGCTCTATTTAATCTAGTTTTATTCAATTTAAGAGCAACCCAGGTTGAAATGGTGGAGATGTTAAGGCTTACGCCGTTGTAACAATTTCAAATGGTAAGTCATTTACCGCACCAGGGCATGATACATTATACAGGACATTATACAGTTGCACGGTTCTAGAAGAAAGAAAATTAAACTCCCATCGCGAAATGTTTTAAAGAACGTTAATTTAAAAAAAAAATAACAAATAATTTTTCCATTTGGTAAAAATAATTATTATGTGTTTGTTAAATAAGGTAGAAAAAATAAGAATATATTATGAATTCCTGAGTAACGACTTAGTAATGATCATAGTGTCTGTAATTATTTACATCTTACATATTTTCAATATTTTAAACCTCGACCGCCACCCATTTTAGAAAAATTTTGTGTTAAGATCTTAGTGTGGTAGAGGAAAAATGCCATCTTTAAGAAATAATCATAAAATTCATTACCCGGTAGTAAAAGACGACAGAAAACCACCTACGATGTTCTCGTCATCTAAATATTATTACCTTGATATAAGGGTATTGCAAAGCTTTAAAGAATACTGTCCAACTTTTAGCGAAAAAGAGGAAGGAATTTTTAAGGACAACATTTTGTCATTAAGATACAAGAAATGGTTTTTGATCCAATGTTCAAGAAGAAATTTTGATTTAGAGGAATTAATTGAATTGGAATTTAGAAGACATTTTCTGTCTACGATTTTAGGAGTTGTAGAAACGTCTCTAACATTACGTAATGCAACATTCTTTGCATTAGAATCGGCAGAACCCAATTACACCATTTGTGCTATTTTAGAGCTCGTGTGGATCAATTAAAAGTAGACACATAGTTAGAGAGATTTAGACATAACTTCAAATGCACTCCAGCTATCGAAATCGTTAGCTTAGTTCAGAGCTTTGCTCGATTCTAAAAGCAAGCAAAAATAACAATATCCAGTGATCAAACGGATTTGGATTTAGCTGCCTTTGCAGAGCTATTCATGCAGCGTAATGCATGGCTATTTGGTTAAAGGGCTTTAGCGTGTAGTAGTAATCATTAATATGTAAATAGTTATTATCATAGGTCAAGGGAAAATATTTATGTATATAAATTTAGTTAAGGTACGATATTTCATATTTAGGTTAGGTAATATAGTTCCATGGTAATAATATTAATGTTTTGGAAATATGCATATATAGATACAACATTACTGGTGAAAAAGCACAACATAGTTAGATTTCCTTTAAACGGAACAAAGACTAATAACTAGAAAAGAAAATGTTTAATGTCAATATTAAGAATTGGACTGACTTGTTAATAACGTAACACCTAGATAATATACAATTAAGTGATTAAAACGAAGAAGATTAGGGTTTATGACCGTAGTTTTGCGATTCGATTTAGCGAGCGAGTAAGCCCGCTCGTTCTCTATCAAAGCCCCATCTGTGCCGGGCTAGAAACCGAACTTTTTCTTTTGAAAATCGTATTGCAAAATTCCAGAATTTAGTAAGTTATTAAGAGTTAAGTTACTTGTCGATTAAAGTTAAAATTAATAAGTTAATTGTCGATTAAAGTTACAATTTAAAGTATTGGTATATTTAACAATTACGTTTACAATAAACTTTTCAAAGATAAGTTCTCTGGATAGGTAGGAATTCAACTTCTCAGACAGCTAAATAATGACATAAGGTCTTACTTCATTGAGATTTTTTTCACAAATTAAATTAGTCTTCGGAGACAACATTAAAAGAGGTAGCTAAATGTACCTGAAGGAATGGTAGGGTTATAGCCTCGTTGGCTCGCTTGTAAAGCTGTGATATTTTTTAATTTTAGAATCCTACTTATCTAGAAAACGTTCGTGGAATACAAAAGGTCAAAATTAAATTTTAATGAGTATTTAGAATTATTAAGAAAATAATAAGCATTCGAAATATAAACATTACTTTGAATAGTTCGCAGCAAGTCGAACTAGGTTGTGAAATGCAACGTCGCGTTATGTAACATTAATGATTAGTTATATTCTCGACAATTCCAATTATTATTAATACCATAAATATTAAGAACATGAACGCAAATGAATAACAACATATAGAAATATTGATATTAGAGGGAAACAATTACTGGAGTTAAACAATTTTATTTTTACAAGATGAGTGACAAATATATAAAGTAATGAAGTAGTAAATAATAATAAATATAGACAAATAATAAATAGTCGATTTTGTCAAGAAGGCAATATATACTGTTTTAACATGATTTTAGATTAAGCAAAGTTATCTGTTATTTGATAGCCAACAAACGCAGAGGTTGTAAGCTAATATTCAGGTTTTTGACACGTTTCTATTCACGAACAATGACTTTAATCCTAATTACATAGTGCGCAGATGCATGCTGGATTTTTAATAATTGACTATCAATTTTGACAAATATATTCACGATTATAGAATTAGAAGTCCTATTGCGACTACTTAAAATATTATCAAGATGATTATCAAATTATTCAATATATAAAATTAATAAATATATCCTAGCACTAAAAGGCAAACATACCTTAAATTTTAGAAATTCATAATCATGAAATTTTGAAATGAGTATCGCTAATCAAATATCAACTAAATGTGAGAAGAAATTAAAATGTTGGAAATTTGGAAATGTTAAAGTGTCTATGTTGAAGTTAATATATTTAAGAGTTGTAAAATAATATAGTAAAATTGCAAACAAGAAAACATGCTTGCTACGTTACCGAACGGCTATATAAAACTGAAAGAAACAAATCGCGAACCGCGAAAAACGGAAGAAGAAAAGGAAGTAAATATAGTTTAAGTTATACATAAATAAGCTATAATGAATAGAGCAGAAATATGTATTTCGTCAAGCTGAAATAAATAATAGAATATTAATGTAAGAATGTGTTGTTATACTTGGTTATGGGTTATATAGAATAAAATAAATTTAAAAACAGAATATTGACTTAATAGCATTATATATGTACTATGTAAGATGCATCTATATGTTGAAATATTATTTTATATTAAATACTTGAAAAGACAAAGTTAAAAGATACAGCATTAAAAAATCAATCAATATTCAATCAATTAATAATTATTGATAACGGTTATTACCTATCAATTGATTACTAATTCATTATTTACTAATGATTCATTATTTATTGATATAATGATATAAGAGATAGAAACAAATATGTATACTTATAGATGTTTAACGTACCGTGGGATCCCTTAGACCACTTGGATACAAAGGGCAGACCACGGCTTTGTTATCAGCTCCTTTATCGGATCTCTCGTTCTATATTACACTTGTTCACTCTTTCATGTGCACAGAGAAGAATAATTGAGATATATATTTATTTTTGCCTCTCTTGCATTAGACTGCATTCCTGTTTTTTTTCAAGTAGAAGAATTAAAAAACAGGAGTGATAAGTGTGAATACTTCTGAGTTATTATTAAACTGACAAACTACGAAAAAAAAAAAGATGGCTCGACCTTATTCTTTTAAAGATCTTGGTCTTAAACCAAATGAGAGAGCCTCTGACAGAAAGATGCTTCAAGGAATTTAATAAATTGTTTTATTTTCCATTATATTATATGTTATGTATATTCCCATTATATGTTATATATTTGTTATTGGTTTACAACCTTTTCACGCAGACATCCCGAAGTACTGCAGGAATTATGTAAATAGAGTTCAAGTTTTATAATAGTAATAATATTTTCAAAATCAAGGAACTTTAAGCGTTGATAAATTTATTATGTGTTGTAAATTTTCTACAGTAAACTCTCAATATTCAGACACTTAGATAAAATTTTGTATCAATTTTACGGTTATGGTTATTATATTATACAATATTGTATTTTCAGTCAATTGTTATCCATTTTATATTTAATAGTAATGTATTATCGTTATTTCAAAGATTTCAAACACGTATCTTGGCGTCCACTTGCGACGACAAGTTGAAGTCTTGTCGGCGGGGGTGTCAAGAACATACGTAATTTATTAATTTGTTTGGATTAATTTGTTTTATTGTCTTGAATTATAGAAACCTAATTTAATCTTGTTTGTTTTAAAAAGATATGTGCAGATGAAACACTATGTGTATATTTCAGAATACAAATCGAATTATCAACGATAAAATACAACCAACTGTTGTCTCTGGAATACGGATATGCAGTGCTTGGCTTGAACATCACTAGCAGGTTTGTGACACAACCAGATTCTGTGCTAATTCAATTCATTATACATGATTCGTATACTAAACAACAATCTCCTGTGTCGACATTACACTAACAACACTTTGAACACAAATGTTTGACAAATCTGTCAAATAAAAATGTTTAAAATAGAAGTTTCTGTTATCATTTTGACAGGGCTCTGGTTGGCCCTCAATTAATACAACCAGTGGTGGATCATCCCCAATTACCTCTTACAGAATGCGAGTAAACACAAAGCTGATTAATGTTAACTAGATAAATCTGCGGGGCTCAGAGTGCTCTACTTAGTCTAGTTTTATTCAATTTAAGTCAAGAGCAACCCAGGTTGAAAATACTGTTGTTTGAAGAACTTTCATTTTGAAATGTTAGTAATACTGACAGACAGGTGTTTGTAGAATGATACCAACAACAGTGTGTTGGCTGTTGTGCCGAATGATGTTTATTTCAAGTTTTGTCTCTATACATGCAATGGTCAGGCAACCTATCAAGAAAATGTATTTTAGAATGGTTGGAAACACTGATAATATGAATGCTTGTGTGTTTTCACTAACATACTACAAACTATTATTGGTCGCAGTCTAACTATATAAGTCAATGCTTTCGACGTCATGTGAAAATCTTGAATTTTCGTATTGAATGTAAACACTGCCAATCTGGTGTTTTTGGGAGACGAAGACAATCACACTATGTTTTCCATTGTCCAATACTGCTTCTGTCACATTTGTTCTATATTCGTTCAATGGCACGCACACCATTTGCAACATTACGATGTTTACACTTGGCTGGTAACGCTGACAATCTAGAATGGTTGGGAGGCGGTAAAACTTAACGTGTTTTCGCTTTAGTGTCGTGTGATGTTTCTGCCAAGCTTGGCGTATAAACTTTTCGTTGTAATGAACCTGTTTTACAACTTCACATTTTTACAAAACTTGGTTCGCAACACTGAAAAACTGGGGTACCTGAGAGAGAAATACGTCGGCAGTATATTTTCTCCAATGACAGATAATTTTTATGTCACGTTTCATAGATATATATCCAGTAGTATAGAGACTATCATCCACATTGCACTTAAATTTCATTGCCAACACTGACCAAATGGGTACGTCAGGGTGCAAAGTGATATTGTCAAACCCTTGCCCAAGTCACGTTCTAGCAATGAGCCAAAAAAGAACATTATGGGCTCAAGTGCTTTCGCGTCATATATTTAAAGATACATTTTTATTCTGCTGAATATGCCATACATAGGCTCGATTCCTACTGTGTAAAAGCTTCGCATGTTTCGCAAGCAATTCATGAATACAAAACGGTCATCCTTAAGGTCTAGTATGGGTCATAAATTTGTCTGAAATGATATTGGTGAATTGTTTCTAAGTTTTTCCACTCTTACTAAAAATAATAATAATAATCCCGTTCGTTATTTTCAACACGTTCCATATATTCGTTCAACCAAAATTGGTAAATATGAACTATTCTTTTTGTATATATATTTTCTTACAATATCAGTATAACGCAAACATAGTCCAAGGTCTTTTACCCAAAGAAAGGGCGTTACTATGTACCGTGATGGAGACAAATCCTACTTCGTTTCTGTTAAGGTATCCGAAGGTTCGATTTTCATACTGTCCAGTAGCTGACACCTTCTTTTCTCTCTCTTTTCTTTCCAAAATTATAGTTTATAAGGTAATTCGTCCTTATAGAGGGTCCAAAATATTTCTTTTGATTTTTCTTAACTCTAGTATGCTTATTTGCATTGGAATAGGGCGTATTATTGAGGTCTCAAATATTTAGTAATAATAATAATAATAATAATAATAATAATAATAATAATAATAATAAAGACAAATTCCGTATGAGGACAGATTATATCAAAATCTGTAAAATCGCCCCTACCATTATTCAAAAGTTACAAAATAGTCGAGATTGGAGAGAATTGTCAGGACCATCAGGACATAACTTCTGCTTACGTCCCTACATATAGCTAAATGTTAAACGGAAATTTTCCAGGGATATTACATGTAGAAAGTAGGGTACTGGCTATCCGGCTAAGCTACACAAGACGTAGATGATGAGAATGAAAGAAATATTGAAATAAAGAATGTTTGAGAAAGCGGAATCCGAAGAAAACCTACACACACAGTGTTTATTACACCCAAAGCCCACTAGGCGGGAGGTGGGTGTAACAGGGTGAAACATTAAATTAACAACACTTCAGTATTATTATTATTATTATTATTATTATTATTATTATTATTATTATTATTATTATTATTATTAAAGTTTTATTGAGCTAAAATTTGGAAAAGTTACTTAAACGTAGGGATTTCGGAGAAAGGGTTCCGAACATTCAAGATACATCTCTACAAGTACCCATATTTTAAACGAAAGCTTTCCACTAACGTTTCATGTAGAAAGTGTTCTACTGTACGTCTTAAGAATAACTGTAATGAAAATAATTGAATATCACTAAAAGTATAATTTTTAGGATATGCAGAGGTAGGTATAAAAGCTTCGCTAAAAAAATATCTATACAGAACATTATTAATGACCTGTAAACTCCAAAGTAACAAGTAACCTACAAGATTTAGTCTAGAGAAATTATTACTTCATGAATGTTTATAGACTATTTCGAGAATCGCAACAAACGAGAATTGTTTACGATATTTTTCGTCTCGTATCGATTCCCGTCTCCAAAGCGACATGATTATCTGAATTACCCTTGTCCCGTCCCGAACGTAAAATGTTAATTCTCATGTTATGTTGTTTGTTTTAGAAACAAGATGAGAAATTTCTCTTCTCGTGGGCAAGATTAAAAAAAAAAAAGATATATACTTCCCAATTGTCACGTTTCTGCTTGTAACTGTATAGGAGAACGTGAGGAGCCTGATAGCTGGTCTGAAGAAGAGACTAAACGTGAGTAAGGCTTTCACACAGAAATTAGAAGTAGAATGTGTAGATTTGGCATCTATTTTTGTAAGAGACTGGTTAGTGCAATATTAAAGAGAATGGGAAATGTGTTTTAGTGGCAAAGTAGAACAAAGACTTAAAAACAAATTAGTAGCGTTGGGCATAAGCGAGATGACCAAAGAAAGGATAGTGGTGATAGGGGAAGTGCAAGTGTCAGAAGAAGAGAAATCTTTCCTTTCATTGGGTTGTAAATTTAAAGTGAAAGACGGAACGAGCAGGGTCAATGACATAGTCTATTCTATAGAAGAAGCGTTGAACGAAGTTAAAGAAGAAGAGGACAGAGATAGGTTAAGAAGAAAGGCAATGGTTTTGGTAAAGAAAGAAATCCACAGAAGATCTTCGAATTTGACAAAAGAAGAAAGAAGAGGATATGATAGCATTAGGAAAAGGAAGGACATAATGGTAGAGAGAGCTGACAAAGGAGGAGCGACAGTGGTAATGAATAAAGCGTGGTATGAGGACAAGGTGAAGGATTTGGTGGATGGACACTATGAATTAGTTGATAAGAAGAAAGAAGAAATTATAGAAGAATTAAAAGAAGAATGTAAAAGGAAGGGACTTAAGAAATGGATGAATGAAGATGGAAGAGTGCCCGTGTTAAAGGGTTTCTCAAAAATACACAAAAAGGAAGTAAAGCTTAGGCAAGTTATGGACTGTAGGAATAATTATTTGGAACCGCTAGAAAGTGAATTGAAACCAGTGTTAGAGTGTGTAAGAGACAGACAAGAGACTTTGGCAGTTAAAGACTATAGAGAAGTAATAAACTACACCAGTAATGCTGAAATTAAAAATGATTGTATTTTGTTTAGTTTAGATGTTAAAACCATGTTCCCTAGTCTAAAAAGAAGTGCTATACTTGATACGATTAAGAGAGTTATGGGGGGAGAATGTGTTAAAGGCTGGAAATGGGAGAAAGTTAAAAAAGCCCTCAACTTAATATGGGAGTTTGGTTTCTGTAAAGTTAAGAATGACATATATAAGATTAAGGATGGTTTAAGTATAGGACCTAAGATAAGTCCGGTATTGTCTGATATTATTATGAATGTGTAGGAGAAGGATGTGATAGAAAAGGGGAAAGAAAGGATTCGATTTTTATGTAGATACGTTGATAATTGTTTTGGGATATGGGAAGGATCAATGTATTCATTATTCATGAATTGATGTATTCAATGGTTGCTTGCTCTTTGTTGTTTCTTTCTGTTAGAATGTTATGTTGTCCCATTGGTCAGTTCAGATAGATTTCCACGCTTCTGCTTGGCTGTTTGAACGGGCCAATGAGAGAGCAGATATGTTGATGAATTGTGTATATATACTTGAGTAATTTTTTGTATCACTTAGTGTACGTCTGAAGAGGATCTTGAATAGAAGATCGAAACGTCACGTGTAAATGTGTTGTCCAGTCTTGTTCAGCAGTGTGTTTATTTCTCTGATTTTATTCGCAAGACGTTGACTATGATTGTGTGTCAGTATGACAAATTTAATTCTAGTACTTTGCACTTGCTTTGCCATGCAGTCACTATTAACTAGTAAAGCAAATTTATCCGTCAGAGTTCATGAATTTTGTAACAAAGCACGTCAAGAAATGAGTGAAATGAAGTATGGAAGAGTTGATATCAAATTTGAGTACAGTAAGCTAATGAAAAGCATGTAATAACATCTCGTATTTGAAAATAGTGTTAGCTACTTTTAATTCACCAACTTGTATTAGATTTGGTTCAAGCTTGAAGATCTGGAATGCACAAAATCAGTGTAGCTAAAAGAGAAAAGCAACAAGAATGGACGAGATGCGAACGTTGGACCAGCAGCAGAAGAATCCCGTTCACTAACCCCTCATCTAACTGCCCAACACCTTTTATAGGTTATAAATTTGGATTCAAATGATACCATCATACGTTTGTGCAATCAATGTTTTGCTCTTTTTTTCTTCAAAAACTTAATATGTATACGACGATTCGTTTCGTTTTCCATTGCAGCTTTGAAAGTCATGATTTGTCTTTCAGTATAAGATCTTTCTTCTCCTTTAGAAACAGGTCTAGCAAATACAACTTAATTCACACAGCAGTGAAAAGAAATTTCTGCGCCAACAATTAAAGTTTATTCTCACGATGTGTTTTGCATATGATATGAATGAAGAGATAGCTTCAATAGAGTATCACGCGGGACGTCCTGATATGATTGCAGCTATTACCTCATTTTGAACAATATTGCAACAACGCATACTGCTCTACAATTAAGGGAAAGACTTGACAAGTATGATTGGAAAAACTTTCCTACCCAATATAGGCATATTCGACAGAATAAAAATGAATGTTTAGACTTCGAAATGAATAGGCATATTTTAGCCCACCAGACTTCGATTTGTTTCCCAAATTGAAAGAACCACTCTGTGGAAGTCATTTTGACTTAATTGACGAAAAAACAGTGAAGTGACCCGAGTGATCAGACACCTCAACAATGAAGATGCCTTATCCAGATTACAGACCGGAACGTTCGGAAGCTGTCATAAACAAGTATGTAGATTATATTGAGGGCCTGTAAAGGTATTTAGTACAATAAATTATTTACTTGAAAAATGTTTTTAATGTGCAGAACTTTTGAAATGACTGTCGTACAATATATTGAAAAATATCCAGTACAGTTGTTAGGCAGTGTTATTTGCAGTTGTTTGTTGTTAACTAGACAGTTGTTAGTTTTAAGGGTACGTGTAAACACTAAATGCAATGATTAAAATCTATTGGTACCCTAACAAATAACAGTATATATGCCACGCTAAACAACAGTATATGAGTCTAATTTTGTTATAATGTTCGCAAAATTTGCGGACCACATACGGACGCAAATAATAAAATAAATAATTATAATTGCATACCAAGTGTTGCAAAGAAAGACTAAAGTTTATATTTCGTTAACACAATCCTCTGCAGAATGAAATCGTACAAGACATTTTAAGACATTCATTAGTTACGACCTAACTGCAGCATATGTGAAAGGAGACTTGAACCTACGATTTCGTGATAATACATAATTCTCATATTTTTACGTTTGGTGAAGTATCATAGTATAAAATGTATACTTTTCTAAGTTAACCAAAGCCAACCTACATATCCTAACTTATATTTTATGTTCAAGAACAAAAAGAAAGGAAGAAAAAAAACACCTAAGTAAAATTTTAGTGCACACCATCAGCATTATATTATGTAAGTTAAACATATCAAGCATTGTTGTGCGTGAACCTGTGTATACTGCCTAACGCCAGTCTTAATATTTGCTACTACTTGCATTTCGGTTAATTTATTTACCTTTGAATTTATAATATGGTGCTGGTTTACTTTTGGCGCACCAAACTTTGGAAGATTTAAGGTAACGTTGGTACTTCGCATGAAAAGACACATGCATAAGGACTGAATTTCTGAAAGCGAAAGAATTAAATGGTAAGTAATACACCTGTATTTTCTTTACAAGTAGGCCTAAAGGTATACTAGTGTAAATGCCCAACAAGTACTTTACTAAGGATAAAATGAGTGCATATGACAGATGGATGTGTTATAAACTATTTAACACCAGTACTGTATTTGTGCAAAGTGTACATAAGCTGTCTTTTATGTTTACAAGTGGAACGCTACTAGTGTGAAACTGTAACAAGTACTATTGAAACACATATCATTGCTAAAATGCACTCGTTTTCACTATCCACATTTTTACATATACCAACCTTGGCTGACGCAAATGCTCCCTTCAAATGCATCCCATCACTAGAGCTCAGGCCCTACATTTCGCCCTGTTATGACGCGATGTAAGTATTCGTGCTCTTTGGTAGACTTTTAGCACATGTTGTTTCGTTTCTTGCACTACAGTCTTAATGCATACATCCAGACGCCGTATTTACAAGTAAATTCTAAAAGAATTTTAATTTTTCAATAATTGATTCTGATGGTCCCCTTGAAATTTAACTCTGCCATTTGAAATATTTTACGTAGCCCACCGAAAATCATTTACCTTCAGTAAGAAGGGAATTTGTGAAATAATTGTAATTTGTGAACACTTATTTCGAGTGGTGAGGCAAAGTAAACCTGCATGTGAAATATTCCTAAATATGTGCCTAAATTATTATGTCGAGCTTCACATGAAAGGCAGTGGCGCATTTCAAACTTATTCGATGAATTGTAACTGCACATTCAATAAATGAACTGAAAAATACAGACTTTAACATGCAGTTTGAGAAGCTGAAGGCAAAGTAGAAATGTAAAACAATACACGAATTTTATCTAAATATAATTATATATTTCCAGAATAATAGCTATTTCATTGATGCATATAGACTACAACCCATACACCTAACCGTTGCAGAGATTGATAATGTGGCAGCGAAATACTAATAAATAAAAATTACTCTTTTACGGCCAATGTCTTTAAAATTTTAAGTTCCTAAGTAAGACTTCACCTGCATGAACTGAGAATACAACACAAAGAAATTTGTTTCGAGACATAATAAGTAATGCGAGAGACTTGGGGGACATTCCGATATGGATTGCGTAAACACAAAGCAATATTTACAAAGGATGTTACCTGTTAGCGAAATATCCCATTGCTTGCGAAATATCCCATTAGACGTGTCTTCGCAAGCGAAGGAAGTGAGCAATTTTTTGGTAACACCCACAAGCTACCAAGCAGTCAAAGAAATTGTGCTTGCAAAGCACACTTTGTATTGCTTGATTGCAACAAACAGTTACTTATTTCATTCATGGGTGTAACAGGACGAAAGTAGCTATTATGCAACTCTCGTAAACATAGTACTTGTTAAAATGTGAATTCGTATTACTAACTCTAAAACCATTTACATCCACAACATTACGCTTAATTTAGCCCCTTTTAGAACTCAAATGGTTTTCATATCATTGCATCTCCATTCATTAATATTTGTTTTTGTTATAATCATTTCTTCACGATTTCTCCAACGCTGATGCAAAATAGGAAATTTTGAGACAGCGTTACCATCTTGTACAGCACGAAGTGCTTACCTTTTACAAAGTATCAAATATCTCGGTATGCAATAGACTTATTAATCTAAAAGAAACATCACAATGTTCCTTATGATATAATAATTTCCTCTATGGATTTTAAAACATACTGTACTAGGGACTTTTCCAAGTTATTGCACTGTTTCTAAACTCAATGTTTCTCTCTTCTGTTGTGGCAACAATGCTTAATTGATTTTTCTAAACTTGAAGTCATCTTAAAGAGTTCTTAGCAGTATGCAACACTGAGCTGAGAGTGTCATCTCTTTTGTACTTGTTTTCATTGCTGATTCGAATTGTGAGATTGAACTTTTATTCAATCTCATTCAATTTCAAAAATACATAAAGTTATATTGGGTTGTCAACATTATTAATCTGGTAATGCACCCAAGATATGTATATATGTCCCCCTTCCTTTAGTTGCTTTGTGCAAAGTTTCGCTTCTCTTCCTCTCTTGTTTACTCTCTTATAAAAGTGGGAAATTATAAATGATGCACCCTATATATAGATTTATATATATATGTGTGTGTATATGTATGTAAGTGTCAATACATGGATGATAATTCATACATAGACGAATTACATAAACACTTGAAATGGAATGTTCTTTCAATAGGTTCGGTTTTGTCATATGCCCTTTTGCGTACACTGTGAAATTAGCAGGGTATAAGTATTAAACCATGTCAATATAAGAACTAAGGCATATATTAGAGTGACTCAATAGCGATACGTAAATAGAATGACTTAATAGTTATAAATAATGATATTGTTAAATTGTTCTGGAAAAAAATTTATTATGCCCAAAAATCTCTTCGGCCTTGTTCGACCCCATTCTGTATCTGATCCAAACATCCATGCATTGTCCTTTCTTGTGTCTGTCTGTATTCAGTCTTAAGATTATTATAAAGTTCCTTATGTATCTAAGGGCCTGATTCCCCAAGTAAAACTCTGCACAGAATGCGGACAGAATCTTTTATTAAAAAAAAAAAAACTAACAGTTGAAGCAGAGAGCAATATGTGCTGATATTCAATAAACGAAGGGCGACAAAGATTTTATTAAAAATTAAAAAGTGTTCGTACGTTATTAATTTCACTTTATGTCAGTGAGGATAAAAGTATTAAATAAGGAGCATCAATCAAAGAACAATTCGTACATCACAGGAAACCAATCGTATAATGAAGAAAAAGTTGCTAAATATCAACATAAAAAGTGCTTAGTATTAAAAATATTCCTTATCGGAACTATAAATTTCTTGCAATCAATATTCACGTAAAATATAAAAGGGCATATTATACGTATCTATGAAAGCCAATAAAAAACGTCAAGAACAACCACATGAGGCTTTAGAAGAACATGTTTTTTTTCTGATTTTTTCATTTTTGTGTTCCTCACATTTCGGTAACTTTTCTACAATACTTTAGTTATTGTACTTAATGTAGTTTCTTGTCCTTCACTATTCAATGTTTATCAAATGAAAGCTATAAGCGATAATTCGCGTCCTTAGAACGCAAAGGTTTAATTTTACAAATTTTACAGGAGAGCAAAAATAAAGTTGAACACCTTATTAAAACTGCATTTTTTATTACTTGAAATTGATTCTAAATTTTAATTTTATTCGACTTTGTTAATAGTTAGGCTTAAGGTAGTACATTAAAAGTTAGAAACATGATCAAATAACACTGTCATTTTTGTGTAATGTTGCCTATTCAAGTTATAATGATTATAATGTGATAAGAAAGAAATGCTTTGAAACAACCTCAAGCAGTGGAAATATTTATTAAAGGGAAAGCAAATAATTTTGAAATATTGTTATAATATGCACATGAATGTAAATAGTATTAGTTACTATTTTCAATGAATTCCGAACACTGTCACCTCTATAATGTAAGGCAAAGTATCTTCCGCTTGAGACGTTGATGGCAATTATTGTAAAAGTGATATTGCTCCTGAGGAATTACTCCGCTATTTAACATAGACAAGGGGTCAACTCCTTTGGCTGGAAATATTACAAGTGTATTGTTATAAAATTAAGGGAATTCAAGACGAGTTTGTCTCCCAGAAATTATACGTCCACGTATTATCTGTCAGGAAAGTAAATGTACACCTATTCTTCGAGTCTGGCATTCCTGCACTCCATCCATGGGGAGTGTGAGAATTAAATCAATCAAATGTTTACTCAACAGCAAGAAGAGAAGTTTAATGTGAATAAGACATTGCAGAGGGGCACAAGCTGTGAATAAGAATAGTGCATAGTTTAAATAAAGGACAACACCGAAGAGAAAGCCAGAAACAGTTGTTAAACGCAGAAAAAGAGTAAAAATTATGGAAGTGGGAACATAAAACACAAATAGAATAAATACACCGACAACTCAACGTTCACCAAACCATGATCTTGGTGTAGGGGTCAAGGTGCTGGCTTCCAAATGCAAAGGACGCCAGTTCAAATCCCCTGCAAGAACAATTGTAATTGTTTTTTGATAATACATACAGCTCATGAGAGATGGCAAAAGGGGTCGTATTCAGTCTTTCGTAGTAATTATTGTTGGTAATGTTTAGTACTGATATTATATTTGTCTTTGCGTATTGCTTTTATTCTTGTCTTCATTTCGAAAGAGAAGAATATCCGAATAAATGCCACCGAAATTCCTCTTATTTTGAATTTAAACGCCGTTTGCAATTAGTAAAGAATAAAAATTGAACGTTCCGACGTAGCTGCAAAAAGTAATAAAAAAACATGGGAGTGGAGGAGTTCGAAACCCATACTCATGGTTATTAAAAATACAATCACTATATGCCTTAAACCTCTCGACCATGTTTCTACGTTAACTACTAAGATACTTGTGTTTAGTTTAGGCTGGTCAATACGTTTTGCAAAGAGGCTCGGTTTAGCTCTGACGCAGCACAGGTGCGAGAAGGGAGAAGGGTGCAAGACACTTTCTCTCTCCCTCTGTGTTTCTATCTATCTATCTGTCTTCATATATATAACGCTATTTGTGAATGCCATAACTACCGTCATTTTCAGCGGATAAGACGAACCTTGGCACAAACATTAATTGTTGAAATATTTTGACTGAGATCATTAAGCATAATACTAAGATGAAAATGTTCAAAATGGCGACCCTTCAAACTTAAAAAGTTCCAAGGGAACTAAATTTCGCCCATAAATGGGTATTCACAAATTTTGAGTAACTTTTCCTCTTTTACTGAAATATTTTTGTGCATGGACTTATCCTCTTTTATTGAAATATTGGAACTTATTAATCACCTAAAGAAGGTTCACGCCCTTTCGCTTCGGTCAGGCATTTCCTTTTTCATGTGGGGGTATTTTCCTATCGGAACAAGGTGATTGCTAGTTAGGATATGAAGTTACACTTTGAAATTGAAGTAACTTATGTACTCCCATGCGCAAAAAATATTGCGCGTATACTGTAATTCACGATTTTTCGCAATTATTCCATTTTCCTTATGTTTATGGGTAAAATTCAGTTATTAGTATGTGGAGATAATAGAAAACAATCCATCTAAGGAGATATTTCCAAAAAATATAATAAAATAATAAAAATATAAGCAAAAAACAAAATTATGTTCGGTTTTGTGTATACTGGCAATAATGTTTTCGAGGGATTTTTTGCAGTAGCACAGCACGATTGCAGAGGGAATAACTTTAGTTGAATCAAGGAACTGGAAAGTGGACTAATATATTGCATTTATTGGCTTAAATCTAGGGTGTAAATTGTCTACCAAATATAAATTAGCTTCTGTAACCAAGATGTTATACGGAAGTATAGAAACAAAGAGAAAAACTGTTGACTTAAGTTTGGAAGTGACATGCTCTATAGCCATGAGCATTTATTTGTTAAGAAAAAGACAGGTAACAAAAGGTAGTCTGTGTGGTCAAGTGGGTAGAGTGGCGGACTAGTAATTCTTATATTGTTTTGACACCAGATCGAATCCCATGCGATCCCATCCAATTTTTTCTTTAAAAAACATTGTAGAAAGTGTATAATTTTTATGTTAATAAGAACCGAAACAATATAATAATGAAATAACTTTTTGTTTTTTCTGATGACGTATTTATTTAGAATTAGTGTATTATTACTAATAGCGATTGTTTTCAGTTTATGGTATGATATGCTTAATAATTCCCTCTCCGTCAGCAGAAGTAACTTCAACTCACTGCGAGTGTCTGTGAGTCAGGAACAGTAAAAAAAAAAAAAAAAACATGCGCGACCTGCTGCCTTACACACAGTGTGGCGAACACAGTCACAGCGATAGCTCGTTGTCATGAAGAAAAAAAAGCTGATGTTAAATTACTGTTCTAGTGTTTCAGTGTGTGTGTTTCTTTTTAGAGTATTGACTCTCTCTCTCTCTCCTTTTGTTTCATATCCACAAGTGCAACAAATGCAATCATAAGTCTGTGTAAGGAAATAAAGGATGCTTTCTTTAAACAAAACTAAATATACAGCTCTATTTGTGAGGAACACGAATGCTTCCAAAAGATGCCATGGATATTAATTATAATCATACCGAATTATACAGTAGCGTGAAAAACTGATAATAAAATGATCTAACATGCATAAGCTTTTTTTTCTAGCGTGACAACACATTAAAAATAACAAATTAAATTTTTGGGATTACAAATTATCACCTTACGTGTCGGTATAGGCCTATTCGGTTTCACAGTCGAGCGACGAAAGAAGAAAGTGTGGTGATAGTTATAAAAACCGAATACCAGATTTCAATGAATTCAAGCTACAATGCTCCTACATATCGAAAAAATTATTTTTCGATGTCTGTCCATCTATTCGTCTCTCGGTTCGTCACGCTTTTACATGCACTCAAATAGAGGCCATACTGTTCAACGTATCTGGACCGAATTCTAGACATAACGTTTTAATAACATACTATCTTTCGAATTTTATATCCTTCGACACCTGAAAGTAAGGGTAATTTACTGAAGGATTAAAATTTAAAATAATTCAATTTTCTCAAGAAAAAAAAGCTGTGACGATTTTATTTACTTTTTATAAATATATATTTTAATAACAAATATCCACCGTATATGAATATTTTTTCTGAGAAAATATATATGGTGTAATTTACTGTATGGTATGCGTTCTTTTTCCACAATTTTCTCAACCACATTTCATAAATAAACGTATTATTAATAACCTAACAATATTACAACTCGTTCGAAGGAGTAGTTTACTCTTAGGGTGAGCTTTCCCCCGATGGTTTTCCCATTAATGCCTCAGGCAATTTTGTTCATATTTCGTAAAGAAATGTTTCATTAATAAACTAAGATACAGCATAAATCGTTTATTCCGTTAACATACAGAAGAAGTGGTTTTCTCAAGGGTTGAATTTTTTTTGACAATTTTCTCAGTAATAACTGAGACAAATTTCTTCTAATTTCAGTAAAAATATTGTCTGTAACACTCTTACAATATACATAACTCGCTTGTTCCGAAAAGAAAAATCCAAAAGAGAGAGTTTACTTTGACAGTGAAATTTTTCCCGACGCACAGTGCGTCGAGCATATGGAAGTAATGGACAAAAATAAAACAAATCATACTGAAGTTTTTATCACATGTTTATTGTGTCGCAGGGCGTTCTTTGCTCACTTAGACTGAAGCAAAGTTGTTCTTGAAGTTATCGAACTTGACAACTGTACTTATATAGAAAATAATATCCCGGTCGTGGACGTAAAAAAACTACGTTAGACATTTAAAGCCTTATGCAGAGTAGTTCTGACGTGTGATTAGTCCCATACTAAAGAGTTCGACTAACATATGTTTCCTGTAGTAGTCAGGCTTTTAGCATGACGCTAAACATACGTCAAAACGACTCTGCATAAGGCCCTTACTGTTTACGGCACTCGTAAACACGAACCCATACGACTCAAAACTACATAACACTAAATATAATGAAGAGCAGTGCATGAAATGACTGAAACAGTTCTAATTTTTTTAGATCAGTCAGTACCATCACTGCCTAAATTATCAAATTCCATAGCTATAGAATTTATGAAGCTGGACAGCATCAGTTTTGAAATAACTTTCTAGATCTGTATCTGTCCTCCTTTTCTTTGCGTGAATCTGTATCTTGGAAGAGACAATAGGGTCAGATAGAATAAGCATATGCTTCGTCAAGTCTATATATTATTGAAGAGAGACGTTTTCCGTATAAGATGTAGCCTAGTGTGACGGAAGACTTTGTGGAGAGCTTCTAAAGCTTCTTCCGCATAACGGACAATCCTTTGGACTATTCGTCATTTCCTGGTGTATTTAATTTCGCTGTTGCTTCTTTGACAACAAAGGCAAGCTCCTCTGCCGATTTATGCGCTACAAGATCTAAGCGCCTCTTCTTTGTTTTCACTGAACACTCTCCGAACTGTTTACTGGTTCTACTTCGAATAGAGCAAGCTACATCGGTTTTCACGTTGCTGATACCGAGCAGTTATCACTGTTGAGACATAGTCCCGAAATGTACAGCGGGGGACACTTCTAAATGGTACACCTTAGCCGTAAATCTCCATATGGCTGTACCATTTAGAAGTACATGCACGATGAAACCTCTCTTTATTTTTAGCTAGGAAAACTGACCAAACTCTGTTGCGACATGCTCCATTTTTTTGCTCAAGGTCATATTAATAAATTACTAAATTTCTCTAAACTGTTGTACACATCTTCCGCGGCGTCTTCAAGTTTATAACAACTACAAATAGTCTGCATAGTTTCCGCTTTCTTCCGACTAGTACTGGTGGTTGTACTCCATCTTTCAAAAATGTCCTTGTTTTCCATGGCATCTTCCTTCGCAATTTCACTAATTACAATCAATATTGCGGACACTTGCACACACACTATTGCTGATTCCAAAGGAAATCATTAAAGGAAGATATTCCTGCAGAGATCTCAAGACATGTTTAGGCTTTTTTGAGATATTCCAAATATACCAGTAAAAAATGATTACCAATCGTTCTTCGTAAAGGAAAGAACGTACCTGTGCTATAACTGCCCACTAGTGACAAAAAGTCTCACCTTTTGCTTTGGTCTGAAACACCAATGCAATCGCTGTGGGGAGATAATGACTCAGGTCGGTCTAATATAGTAGTTGTGCATGCTAATTGTTATCTGTAAGAGTGTCATCTCGACTCGGGTCGGTCTAATGTGGTAACTTTGCGTGCGCCCTCTGTAGGATGACGGGTTGTCATCAGTTTGTGGCTAAGGATTTCTGTCTTGTGAATCATTTATGCTTCATTCAGTGCTATTTGCAAGTCCGAAGAAAATTGTTTCTTTTCTCATTTTTGTCCATTGGTCGACGCACTGTGCGACGATTTGCTTAAAAATTATTCGATATACTGTCAAAATTACAGATAGAAGAGATTACCTTTGGGGGTAAGCTTTTCCCGATGACCTTCCTAAAAACAACTCAGGAGATGTTTGTTGTTCATATTTTATAAATACATGTGACATAAATAACCTAGCTATATGGTATAATTCCCTCATCCGGAAAATCTAGAAGTGGTGTAATACTTTTGACAGTAAATTTTACCCTGCGATTTTCTCAAGAACGACTCAGGCGATTGTGTTCGTATTTCATAAATAAATGTTTTATGAAAACACTAACAATATAGCATAGCTTGTTTGTCCTGAAAAGATCCACAAAGGATAATTTATTCTTGGGGTGACTTTTTTCATGATTTTCTCAGAAATTACTCAGACGCTTTTGCTTATAGTTCGCATACAATTATATCCTTAATAATTCTAATATATGGATCAAGTTATTTCTAACCAAAATATGACCAATGGGTACTTTACTTTTGGGCCTGAAGTTTCTTCTAGCAAAGTTTTCCAAAATATTATTTTATTCGCAATTTCCCAAATAAATGTTTCAATAATAGTTGCAGCCTAACACGAGTTAGTGTAAGAAATTCAAGCGAGAACGTACAGTGCGTTTGCTCCGTACCCTTTCTTAAATGTATTTTTAATGTTACACCCAATCACAATTTTCCGAACAAAATCGAAACCTCTTTTTAAATGTGCCTTGTTGTGGTCAAATGGTTCAAGTGCATTGGTTCTGGATTTGATTTCCAGTGAGAGCTAGTGTATTTTCGTCCAAGAGATGTTACACGTCGGTGCAAAGAAGAAAAGTGTTTAAATAAGCCTAACCAAGCTAATCAACAAAGAAATAATACAATGTTACGAAATTATCGTAGAAACATTGTTAATATTAGGTAGGTGCGACTGAAATGTCCAAACGATGATTGTCAATTCCAAAGGTAAAAAAGTGAAAAATACAATGCCAGGTTAATCAGTGGCCTCTAGGTAAAGCTATCCTACTAACATAAGAAGTAATTGAGACGCCAAAAAATGTTGTAATCGCTGGGAGACATGTTAGGAGAATACAGAGGTGAGAGAGAGTTTAATACTGCGAATCATGGATAGTCTTCACTTTCGTTTGAGGGCGAATATTGAAGTCCGTAGGCCTACATAGGTTTGCATTGAAATGAACATTCTTTGTTTTCGGCCGGAGGGAGCTCAGGTGGTTTAGATTCCACTTTAATCAGTAGGTCCACGTCTCATATAGCCTCGCTCCTGAAAGGGACGTTAAACTCAAAATCACATCACACATCTTTGTTTTCGCCTTTGTTTTAAATGTCTCTGTTCATGAGCTCCTTAGTGGATATGCGGTTAGCGTATGCGCCTTTGGCGTGGAAGACACGGCTTCGATTCCCGGCGAGAGCTCACGTGGTTTAGAGTCCACGTTAATCAGTAGGCCGAAGTCTCATATAGCTTCGTTGCTGAACGAGACGATAAACTGAAACTCAATGTCTTTGTTCATAAATTTCTTTGTGTATGGTTTTGCATATACGTGGCATGGATATTAAATTTTGATTTCTACGCCATATGTATCTAATTACATACACACCTATAAAACGAACACAACAAACTTGGAATATCTACATTGTTTGCGTATGGAAAATCATCACGTTCTGCTGCACAGGAGAGCCGTGTGTATGGAATTCCATACACGTGGCAATCAACCTATTAAGAAATGTATAATAATAATAATAATAATAATAATAAACAGAAAACGATACGATCATTTACATAATTTATAAACATAAGTTAACATTTAATAAGCATATAACTGCAATGGAATTAAGTTGTTTCTCTCTCTCCCTTAACGCAACAGCCCTTATTGTGCTAAAGCGTAGAAGATAACTTGTAGCACTCACGATTTGGGGCGGTGTGCGGTCAGAACATCGGATCACTTTGTTGTTAGTCCTAGCTTTCTAGACGGATGCAGTTATTCCCGATAGAATATACAAGCAAATAGACTTTTGCATTATCCCTCAATGTGATACTTGTGGTTGCTTAACCGTATACAGACAGCTGTCCATGGAAGAATCGTTGATAATAATAATAATAATAATAATAATAATAATAATAATAATAATAATAATAATAAATAACAGAAACTCGACAAATATTCTTGCAAATAATAGGAAACAGTTTGCGTCACACTTTTCACTTTGCTAGACACACCAGTGTGCCGCGTTATACCAATTGTGCCACAGTGGAATATAGGGTATGGCTTTTTAATTTTTTCCAACTATTCCAACTGCTTCAATTGAAATGGATCTATAACAATAAGAGAGTGAATTTAGTCTTCTTACCCTTCGATTTAGAAATAAGGTTCGCGAGAATTTCATAAAAGAATAATATACTCAGAATTGTATATAGTAGTTTGTTTTATTCGAAATTACATACTTCCTACAACTGTTTTTTGATTGAAATGATTTGAAATGAAACCTTTAAGTTTTACGTCCCACGTTATGCCGGCTAGGCTAAAGGAGACACTGATGATAAGAAAAGAATGAAATGATCGAATGAAGAAAGTGGGATAAAACGGGAGAACCCCGAGAAAACTCACGCACACAGTGTCCAGCACAAGGTTCACTTGGCGCGAGCATAGATCGATCCAAGGACTCCATGCACAAGAGGAGAACGCTCTACCACTGAAACACCGTGGCCTCTGAAATTGCTTAAAGGAGAAAGGGACTACTTTATGAAAACTTGATGACAAACACATTTGTTAAAAAATACCAGCTTTTCGTGAAATATTGCTTATAGACATGGGCGGATTAAGGCTTTTGGGGACCTAGAGCCGACTATTTTAAGGGGGCCCTATGTTAAGAATAGTTCCAGTGCATAAATTTTCTTTGCTGCCTTCCACAGCCTCATAGGTTTATGGAACTACCGAGTACTATGCTGTAATATTTGAATGTGCTCCAAGTTTACAATAATTAGTTTAGTTAAATCCATTATTAACAATTAAATAATTGCATTCATTATTAACAGTTAAATGCTGCTGATGGAAAGACTTAAATCTAGCGATACCGCGAGCAACTTTAACCCTTACAATGATTTTCCGCATAAACAAAAACACGTGCCGATTAATTTCCTGTTTGCTGTTGATGTGCCAAAATTGATAGGGACATCTTAAAAACACGAAAGACCTTATTTTACATACAGTCTATACAATATCTACACACAATTTCATTTGCTTCGGTCCACTCCTTCCTGCACTTTTACAGTAATATTTTTTTTTCGGAGTGGCTCTAGGCTCCAACACTGTTTTTCCGTACAAATTAAAACACATTTCATTTATTGTTTTGCAAATTGTCCCTATACGAAGTTTCGTTGAAATTCTCCATACTCTTTAGGAACTTCTGACGTATACTTATTTGCACTTTTGATATTTCGTGATAACCAGCTAAGATCCGTGCCCCACTCAACCGTTTTTTTTTCAGGAAAATACGAAACACAATTATCTCAATTTACGTCTAGAATATGTGTGCACGATTTCATCCAATTCGGTGCACTTCTTGTTGCCTTTTTGGCCTCAAATTTCAAAATTTTGGGTGGGGAATTCTTCCCCCTAAAACCATTTTTTCGCAGAAAAAAAACCGTATTCGTTTGTGTTTTGTGTATTGTCCCTACACAATGTGTCGTTCCAATTCTTCATGTCCTTTAAGCACTTCTGACATACTGTTATTAGCACTTTTGATATTTCACGATCAAAGTTTTGGAGGGGTCTGTGTCCCACCCAAACGTTTTTCTTTTCTTTTTTTCAGGAAAATACAAAACCCGTATTCCCTCATTTTACGTCTACAATATTTGGGCACAATTTCTTTCATTTAGATTCACTTCTTCTTGCCTTTCGGGCATCAACATTCAAAATTTTGGATGGGGGCTTTAGCCCCCAAAAGCCATTTTTTCGCCAGAAAATAAAAAGAAACAGGTATTCGTTTAGTTTTTGCGTATCGTATATACACAAAGTGTCGTTGGAATTCTTCGTCCTTTACACACATCTGACATATTGTTACTAGCACTTTTGATATTTCGTGATCAAAGGTTTGGAGGAGTCTGCGCCCCACCTAACCGTTTTTTCCAGGAAAATACAAAACACGTATTCCTTCATTTTACGTCTGCCATATCTGTGCACAATTTCGTTCACTTTGGTCCACTTGTTTTTGCCTTTCGGGCGTCAATTTTCAAAATTTTGGGTGGATGCTTTTGCCCCCTAAAATCATTTTTCCGCAGAAAAAAAGAAACATGTATTCGTTTATTTTATGTGTAGTATCTACCTGCCAAATTTTATCAAAATCGGAGTGTTACTTGTAAGAATATACCGTAATGCCATTGAAACCAGGTGGAATTAAAGCACACTTTTAAATGGGATTATAATTTCGTTTCCGTTTTGTTTATAACATTACTGTATTAGAACGATACACTCATAGCCATTTGCTATTTTTTTATGTGATATACTTAGCAGACAGTTTTCCTTACATGTCTCTAGAAAATATTTTTTGATTTCGTTTGTGTTACAATGCAGTTTGACCGGATCATAAATGAAAAGTAAGAAACGTTTAAGAGAAATACAGAACTGTTGCATTGTTATTATTATTATTATTATTATTATTATTATTATTATTATTATTAATATTATTATTATTATTGATATTTTTGAAACATTTGAATTACATGCTTACGAGAATTCGTGTTGGGCCCCCTCCGAAAGGAAAAGCTGGATACGTGCCTGCACTGAATGATAGACGTATGAGTCATGGTATAGACGGGCGTGCTAGGCGATCGAGTCCGGAGCATCGAAAACAGACCACAACTTGCAGTTCTTCTTGCCAATTGATGCTGCTTTTTACCTGCTATGATATGTCGGATAATAATGTGGAATAAACGAAGGTCGAGACCATAGCGTATTGGTGTTTCATGCACCTAAACCTGTAAAATATTTGTGCCGAAAACATCTTTCACTCACTAGCTAAATTTGTGGGTATGATCGCACATCTTCCCTTATAAAGTATAGTCTTATAAAGAATATATATAGCATGCTAAAAACCTAAAGACCAAATTCAATAATTTTCTAATTTTTTCTTTTTTTAACAACGGGAAACTTGTTTAATTCATCACGATTAATCACGTTTGATACTAAGATGTCTGTTTCTGTCTATATATATTTTTCATACTTTATTGGAGACATTTTTTTTTTCAAGAAAAGAGGATGATAAAAGAAGCTATACACTAATTCTAAATAAATACGTCATCAGAAAAAACAAAAATTATTTCATTATTATATTGTTTCGGTTCTTATTAACATAAAAATTATACACTTTCTACAATGTTTTTTAAAGAAAAAAATGGATGGGATCGCATGGGATTCGATCTGGTGTCAAAACAATATAAGAATTACTAGTCCGCCACTCTACCCACTTGACCACACAGACTACCTTTTGTTGCCTGTCTTTTTCTTAACAAATAAATGCTCATGGCTATAGAGCATGTCACTTCCAAACTTAAGACAACAGTTTTTCTCTTTGTTTCTATACTTCCGTATAACATCTTGGTTACAGAAGCTAATTTATATTTGGTAGACAATTTACACCCTAGATTTAAGCCAATAAATGCAATATATTAGTCCACTTTCCAGTTCCTTGATTCAACTAAAGTTATTCCCTCTGCAATCGTGCTGTGCTACTGCAAAAAATCCCTCGAAAACATTATTGCCAGTATACACTAAACCGAACATAATTTTGTTTTTTGCTTATATTTTTATTATTTTATTATATTTTTTGGAAATATCTCCTTAGATGGATTGTTTTCTATTATCTCCACATACTAATAACTGAATTTTACCCATAAACATAAGGAAAATGGAATAATTGCGAAAAATCGTGAGTTACAGTATACGCGCATTATTTTTTGCGCATGGGAGTACGTGTTATTTGAAAGAATAATATAATAAATGTGCTTTCCCCTAACACAGAGAACTGTAAATCATGTATTTCTAGTTCGTGAGCGTGAAAGGCGAGGAGTGTTTTTAGTAACACATTGCATTGCAAATAATGGTAGGCAACATTAGTGCTAAAAATACAATAATAATAATAATAATAATAATAATAATAATAATAATAATAATAATAATAATAATAATAATAATAATAATAATAGGTGTTGTTTGTTGCAAGGCAATATCTTCCTCAATTCTTCTTCAAACGTAATGATTGTAACGCCATTTCTCCTCTACAAACAAAATATTAGCAATTTATATTGAGAGAACGGTAAATGGAAGAGTGATGGAAGCAACGTTGGGCAGTAGCCACTCATAGTACTCAGAAAAATAAGCGATTTAATGCAAAAAGAACTAAGAGTCATTGTCATGGGGAGTCATGGGGTCACGGCAGAGCCCTCTTTTGGCAAAATGTTGATAACTTATATCGTGAGAACAGGACGTGATAGTGGGATGGGACACACAAAGTTGGACACTGTGGACCCATAAGGCGCATCGAAAAAAATTGGGGGGCGGGCGCCAGCCAGCCTTACTTATTTCCACATGATAGTATAAAATTATATTGTGCAAAATACACACAGGAGTTAGCTAGTAATATATCATATTATTATTATTATTATTATTATTATTATTATTATTATTATTAGTAGTAGTAGTAGTAGTAGTAGTAGTAGTAGTAGTATTATCAACAGCGTCTTTTGATTACGTATGCATGTTTGACATGAAACCAAAGAGAAGATCCATCATTCGTAGAAAGAATAATAATAGCCAGTTCTTTAACTTTGAAGGACGGCGAAAAATACGAGAAGAGTGACTACCTGTAGCGAAAAGAAAGAATACTATCTCTCAAATGGATAAAAAATCAAGCCAAGATAGATTCGAAATCGCACGAACGGCGCGAAAAGCCAGTGCTTTGTACACTTTTTGTTTTTTAACTGACTCCGAACGTGTTTCAGTAACCTACTTATTGCTAATTTTACTTGCTTCAGTCGTTTAACTTGCTTTTTTAAATAACTTATAACGACAGGGACACGAACACAGAAACATCAAGGACAGTTAAAAATCATAATAGTCCTCCCGCCAGGACTCGAAGCCGGGACACCATATGCCAAAGACGCACGTGAGAGCCACTAGACCAGCAGGGAGGGCACCACTTACTCTCTGTGTCGTTAGGGATTACGACCACGGTATTACCAGCTTTCACTTCTCTGGGTTTTATACTATAAACAGATGTTCCTTCTTGCTGGAAAAGTTAAACCTACATTCTATGTAATACATAAGGTATTTAGACCTACATGCTCTTCATATAATGTAATAAAAGGGTCATGCTGAGAATAAGAAAAAGAACATTCCTTGGACAAAACGGAAACTATTTTCATCAGAAATATTTATCTACGAGTCATGCGCAGTAATATAATTCAGAATGGTTACTGCTTAGTTCAGTAAACGAAGAAAGGGGTATAGAAACCAAACATGTCGCGTCAACGAGATCGACCAGAGTTCCGAAATCAGATGTGTAGTAATACAACAACTTGATTAAATCGATAATTCATTCTGTATCCTTTCGTAGATCGTATTACAACTTTACGGGAGAGCAGAGAAAGTCTTACAAACCCTATCATTTAGAAAGATTTACTAACCCCATCATATAGACACAAATGGATGTAACTGTGAATAATACAACTTGGATTTAACGAAAGCCGTTTAGACATATAGTGGTTTGCAGGGTTGTTTATGGCACAAAAAATAAGACAGAATATAATTCTTCATACCTCAACTTCCTGTAGCTAGATATATTCAATTTCTGGTTAGATACTGAAACTGCTGTCGGATTTTAATACATGACGTATTGTAGGATACAAAATGCTTTGCATTACTTCTTTGTTCCTATTAGTTTAGTGTTCCGAAAGGTTGTGTATAAAATAGGGATAGCCAATTCTGGAATTTTTACTTTCTGGACTCCAGAAAGTAAACCCGGACAAATTCCGGAATTCGGAA
This sequence comes from Thermobia domestica, assembly GCF_964235325.1. NCBI lineage: Eukaryota > Metazoa > Arthropoda > Insecta > Zygentoma > Lepismatidae > Thermobia > Thermobia domestica. The sequence continues at coordinate 193,037,509 of NC_137457.1, forward strand.
AAACCCGATTTTGGGAAAATTCCGGAATTCGGAAAAATTCTGAATTTAGGAATTTTTGATTTCGTAAAAACTCCGAAATTCGGAAAAATTCGGAATTTTTCTGAATTTCTGCATTTTTTGAATTTCGGAATTTTCTAAATTCCGGATTCTTTCCGAGTTCCGGAATTTTTCTTAATTCCGGAATTTTACCGGATTCCATAATTTTCCGACATCCGGAAAGTGAAACTTCCGCTTCCGGAAAATGAATTTCTGTTGGTTAATGTGTAACGTGGCGGACGTAAGTCTTTGACCAGGTAATGGCTACTGCTTTGAAATAAATCCAAGGTATGAGAATTAAATCTGAGTATCTGTAGTTTCGTGTGGAGAAAAAACAAACTTGTGAACCAAAGGTTTAAGAACAACTTAACTTATTAATATCAGGTTTGGCGAAGATTATTTACAAAAGAAATATGAAAGACGTTTCGAATCGAAGAAATATAACATACAACTTTGCAAAGCAGAGACAAAGAAACCTAACGTAACCAGACTAAAGACGAATCGTTTACCGCGTAGCGATCGCGGTTCAGTGGTCAAGGTGCTTGTTCGAATCCACGTCGCACATTTTTTTACTTTAGGATTTTAGGTGGCGATTGATCGGCGGTGACATACGTTTTATTATATTCAGATTTTTGAATACTCGGATATTTCAATACTTGAACTATCAAATCTTCAGTAAGAATAATAGTAATAATAATACTAACAATAATTATTATTATCTCGTACAAGATTAAAAGCTAGGAGCTAATTACCGCTCAGGTCATACCATTACCAGGAGTGGATAACTTAACGTAACTGTAACGTAACGAAAATAGCTCTCTATAACAAAATTATTGGTTATTTAATGTAGGTAGGTACAAGATATAACACCAATTTTCGTTACGACGCCGTAACGTTATTAGAACATGTAACGTTATTGTACCGTAACTAATTGAAGGAACGAATCTGTTTCGGATATTCCTTGCCACGCTTGGTGGGAGAAAATCGACAATAGGTACCAGAAGAATGAAATTCTTTCCTCTGCAGGTATCTAATGGAATGAATGTGAGCAAAACAGAAGCTATTTTGCTACAAATACTATTTGCCACACGAATAACACAGATGAACAAACAGGTTTGGTAAAGGTATTGTGTTCATCAGTTACAGATCTTATCAGATCTTTGGAAAGCTCCTCGGACATGGTATCAATTGTATTGTTTTCAGAGGGTGACATTGTATTTCGTTCTTCAGGTGGTGAAGCAGAACGAAATTTCACTTTCATATGTTGTTATTGCAAATCTAAAGTAGACAGGGAGAAAAAAAAACTTGATCGATTTCTGTGAATATCATAGGAGAAAGCCAGTCACATACAAGGAAAAAGGCAGGTGGAAGGGGGAGTATGGTCAGGAGGAAGCACAGAGTGAGACAGAAGTAGCAAAGGGGAGGGAAAATAGACAATGTCTTTCATTCTTCATCTTGCTTTGTTTTCATAGCGCTCTTTGCTGTCCACAAGAGTAGGAGTAGTTGATGTAAGAACTGTTCCATGATTGGCGGGCGTAAGCCTGTGAAAATCATATTATTATTATTATTATTATTATTATTATTATTATTATTATTATTATTATTATTATTATTATTATTATTAAAACAAAGCCCACAAAATAGCTAGGAAATTGCGTGATGTATGGCCACGTCATTGGCTATCAGTCTGCATTATTTTTGGGATATTTCGCCGTTATTTGCTGATTCTTAATCCAGGCCCAATTTGCTCACTATATTGAGTCAAACTATATTATTATTATTATTATTATTATTATTATTATTATTATTATTATTATTATTATTATTATTATTATTATGTCTAGCGAGCGTAGCCTAGTGGTTAGCGTTCTTCCTTCGCAAAAGGGAGATTCTGAGTGCAAAGCTTGTGGCCTGCTACCCTGACCAGTTTCACCAGTTTTTTCGCCAGGTGGATGTAGAGATGTTATCTTTAAGTATAAATCCTGCCTTGTTTTCTTCTTTCCTTTTTCCATTATTGACGTTAAAATATTCTGTTGTAAATTGGGCTTAGAGACTACATTTTAAATATTATCACACAAATAAATGAATGTTAGAGCACGCCAGACACGCACCCAGAATTGTTTTGTTTGGAGGGATCCGAAGATTTTTGCGGGTCTAATACTTATATGTAGTATTGAACCTGTGATATTCAACACCAAAAAGACGATTAGTAATTGTTAAATAGTACCTCCTATTAAAAATGATAGAGCTAGAGATATTAAGTAAAATTTTTAGGTATATCAATCATTTCGATGTTAAACAAGTACACTTATATTAAGCAAGTTCACAAATGTTCGTCGATTTACGAAGTTTTGTGGGGAGGAATCGAATCCGGTGGATCCCCATGTAGGTCCTGGTTTCAATTCCCAGTCTTAGCGAAAATATTTTTCGGTGTTGACTCACCATCTGAAGACAATGGAAAAGCTTACGGTAAACTAGCGGAGTCCAGTTACGTACTATGCGCCTTCCTTTTACTTGTAGGAATAATGCTGTTGTTTGGGGTTACAATTCATCAAGTATAAAAGGGGAGAGGAGTTGGTAAAATCAATCTCATGTTGAAAATTTACATATGTACACGGAAAACTATATTTCAATATAAAATTGTTATGACAAAACGTGGTGTATATTTTCTTTATGACATCGTGAATATCCCTCAATTTGAGGTTAAAAACTGCCATGAATAAAACTGTAAGTTCACCTCCCCTCAAATTATATATATATATATATATATATATATATATATATATATATATATATATATAATATATTCCCAAATTTTATATCCGTTGACTGATGCCCTTTAAAAAAGCAATTCATACATACTCAACGATATATATACTCATATATATATATATTGTCAACAATAATTTTCATTAGAAAGTATTCGATTTTGGCGTAGTATGCCGTACTTTTCTCTAAGGCTTCCCGATCATTTCCTATGCAGTGAGTTAACATCAGGAAGAAATAAGTTAGTGGGCTTACCCTCGTAGCCCCCCTGCATTTCTTTTAGAGGTCAACTATATATATATATATATATATATATATATATATATATATATATATATATATATATATATATATTTTCAATTCATTCGGTTTCGATACAATACGATGTACAATTTGTTTAACTCTTTTTCGTCATCCCCATGGCTTGGGATTAAAATCACTCAAGAACGAACGGTGAATTTAACCCTTTCATGTAATATGGACTACCCTCTTCCCCTCGATTAAAAAAATATTTTTCTCGGTAATTTCCGTTACAACTGTTCGATTTTAGTGTAATATGTCTTATTTTCCTTAAGGCTTCACAATCATTTCCACTACTTCGATTTAAACTGAGTGAACTTATCTCCCTCTCACCAGTTTAATACATAAATTACTAGCTGAAATACTCATACTTCACATGGATCAGATAAAATAACTCTGTAAAAACAGTGAACAAGTAAAGAAAAAAATATCGATCATTTTCTACTAATGTTACATACAGAGCCGGCCTTAGGTGGCGCGGTACCCGATTGGGAACATTTTGCGGGGCCCCCAATTTTTCAAATAACTTGTACAGCTCACAGATGACGAGAAAAACTCTAGCAGAAGTAGTGTGACGTAGGTATGGGCTCGCCCACTTTTCGCACGGGGGTTTCAAATGACACCACGGAATAGCACATATATAACTACCCGGAGTAGCAGACAACATCTAAAGGCCAACATACACTAGCGTATTTTCGGCGCGTAATTTCGGTCCGTAAAATGATCTCGTAAATTTCGGTCCGTAAGTTGGCCCATACACCTAGCGTAAAAATAGGCGCGTAAAAGAAGAAGAAAAAGAAGTAGTCATTTTTCGCTCTTCCTCTTGCCTGTTGTTTGAGCACGCGGTCGTTTACCAGTTTACTCAAGTTGTTTGAACAGAACGGATCTATCTTTGAAGTGCAGGACCTATAAACATTATGCTATTAAGAACGATTAAAAAGCAAGAACAAAAGAATAGAAAGATTTGGACTATTAAATGATCTTCAAACGTAAGAGTACTTTTTGTTTCTTTTTCATAGTATTGGAATGTGAAATTCCCATAGAATGTTTTTAACAAAGTTAAATTAGACAGATTTTTAAAAACAAGGAAAGAAATAAAGAAAAACAAAAGCTAAACGCATGATTTTGCGAAAACAGTAATTCAATTTAATTATATTTTCACTAAATTTGTAAGATTTCTAAAATAAAGAAATAAATCTACCCTCTGTGGTGTAACATATCTAATGGAACCAGGGCCTACCATTCAGCTTATGCCATTCATGTCTTTAGGGTAGGGTGCGAATCCCGGGACGGAATTTCCATCTATTTTATTTAATCTATTTCAAAAAGCAACAAACTGAAACATTGATTCCTCACAAAGCAACCAACTATCCTCCGTCAAATATACACAACCTAATTCGCGCACTGCTTTTGGGTAATATATGCTCAGCATCTGCTGATCTTGTAGAATCTAGTCCTTAATGAAAGGGTCAAGAAAAAGAAGGAAGTCAACCGTCTCCAAGTACAAACAAACTAAGGTTTTAATTTCGAAGTGTGACTTGACAAGTTATTTAAAATTAAAATTAAAATTTAATATATAGAACACCAACTATCACTTGATCTGAAGTACAACAAAACCAATTGAAAACAATATCAATTGTGTTTTTGTACTTTACTAATATGAAAGGCGGCAACTAATTCCCTGTCCTGTTTTCTTTCCCAATCTTTCAAGCACGTTCTAACAGTGACGATATTAATGCACCATGCTACATTACATTGGATGGTATTATTGGCTCATAATAATAAGTTGCTTGGAAGTTAAAATATCTTTTAGCAAGAGGGTGCCGAACGAGCAAGAAGAAAGAAAAAGTGTTCGAAATGAATAAACGACGCGTCGCCCCGAAAAAGTATTGGCGCCCAATTAAAGCAAATATTGTTGTTGGTATGGAAAGAAATAGGTTTGTTAAAAATTTTCTTGCTTGCTAAGCTCGCAATCCAAACGTTTCAATAAGAGTCACAAGTTTTTACTTATCACTTTTAAAGAAAGCTATTATATTTGATTTTTTAATGACGATGTGACATACATGCGGCCAAGTAATGACTTACAGTGTACACAAGAGCGTTTTCAAAATCAGAAACGGTCACAGTATTAAATATGTACTCCCATGCGCAAAAAAATTGCGCGTATACTGTAACTCACGATTTTTCTAAATTATTTCATTTTCCTTATGTTTATGGGTAAAATTCAGTTATTAGTATGTGGAGATAATAGAAAGCAATCCATCTAAGGAGATATTTCCAAAAAATATAATAAAATAATAAAAATATAAGCAGAAAACAAAATTATGTTTGGTTTTGTGTATACTGGCAATAATGTTTTCGAGGGAATTTTTGGAGTAGCACAGCACGATTGTAGAGGGAATTACAGAATTGGTAACAGAACAGGGGGACAGTTGAATCAAGGAACAGGAAAGTGGAGTAGAATATTGCATTTATTGGCTTAAATCTAGGGTGTAAATTGTCTGCCAAATAAAAATTAGCTTCTATAACCAATATGTTGTACGGAAATATATAAACAAAGAGAAAAACTGTTGTCTTAAGTTTGGAAGTGACATGCTCTATAGCCATGAGCATTTATTTCTTGAGAAAAAGATAGGGAACAAAAGAAAGCCTGTGTGGTTAAGTGGGTAGAGTGACGGATTAGTAATTCTTATACTGTTTTGACCCCAGATCAAATCCCATCCGATCCTGTTCATTTTTTTTCTTTACAAAACATTGTAGAAAGTGTATAATTTTTATGTTAATAAGAACCGAAACAATATAATAATGAAATAACTTTTTTGTTTTTCTGATGACGTATTTATTCAGAATTAGCTTACTATTTATTACTAATAGCGATTGTTTTTAGTTTATGGTATGGTATGCTTAATCATTCCCTCTCAGTTTTTTTTTAACACAGCAGAAGTAACTTCAAACTTCAACTCACTGCGATTGTGTCTGTAAAAAACAAAACAAGCGCGACCTGCAGCTTTACACACAGCGTGACGAACACAATCACAGCCATAGCTCGTTGTCTGTTCTAGTGTTTCTGTGTGTGTGTGTTCCTTTTTAGAGTATTGACTCTCTCTCTCCTTTTGTTTCATATCAACAAGTGCAACAAATGCAAGGCTGTGTAAAAAAAAATCAAGAATGCTTTCTTTAAACAAAACTAAATTTTACAGCTCTCTTTGTGAATAACACGAATGCTTCCGACGAATTATACAGTAGCGTGAAAAACTGATAATAAAATGATCTAACATGCATAAGCTTCTTCTTTTAGCGTGACAACACATTAAACATAACAAATTAAATTTTGGGGATTACAAATTATCACATTACGTGTCGGTGTAGGCCTATTCGTTTTCACATTCGAGCGACGAAGGAAGAAAGTTTGGTTATAATTATAAAAAAACGAATACCAGATTTCAATGAATATAAGTTAACATGGCTCCTAAATATCGAAAAAATGATTTTTCGATGTCTGTCCATCTATTCGTCTCTCGGTTCGTCATGCTTTTACATGCACTCAAATAGAGGCCAAACTGTTCAACGAATCTGGACCGAATTCTAGACATATCGTTTTAATAACATACTATCTTTCGAATTTTATGTCCTTCGACATCTAAAAGTAAGGGTAATTTACTGAAGGGTTAAAATTTAAAACAATTCAATTTTCTCAAGTAAAAAAAGCTGTGACGATTTTATTTACTTTTTATAAATATACATTTTATTAACGAATCTCCACCGCATATGAATAATTTTTCTGAAAAAAATATATATGGTGTAATTTACTGTCTGGTATGCGTTCTTTTTGCAGAATTTTCTCAACCACATTTCATAAATAAACGTATCATTAATAACCTAACAATATTACAACTCGTTCTAAGGAGTAGCTTAATCTTAGGGTGAGCTTTACCCCGATAGTTTTCCCATTAACGCCTCAGGCAATTTTGTTCATATTTCGTAAAGAAATGTTTCATTAATAAACTAAGATACAGCATAATTCGTTTATTCCGATAACATACAGAAGAAGTGGTTTTCTCAAGGGTTGAATTTTTTTTGACAATTTTCTCAGTAATAACTGAGACAAATTTCTTCTAATTTCAGTAAAAATATTGTCTGTAACACTCTTACAATATGCATAACTCGCTTGTTCCGAAAAGAAAAATCCAAAAGAGAGAGTTTACTTTGACAGTGAAATTTTTCCCGACGATTTGCTTAAAAATTATTCGATATACTGTCAAAATTACAGATAGAAGAGATTACCTTTGGGGGTAAGCTTTTCCCGATGACCTTCCTAAAAACAACTCAGGAGATGTTTGTTGTTCATATTTTATAAATACATGTGACATAAATAACCTAGCTATATGGTATAATTCCCTCATCCGGAAAATCTAGAAGTGGTGTAATACTTTTGACAGTAAATTTTACCCTGCGATTTTCTCAAGAACGACTCAGGCGATTGTGTTCGTATTTCATAAATAAATGTTTTATGAAAACACTAACAATATAGCATAGCTTGTTTGTCCTGAAAAGATCCACAAAGGATAATTTATTCTTGGGGTGACTTTTTTCATGATTTTCTCAGAAATTACTCAGACGCTTTTGCTTATAGTTCGCATACAATTATATCCTTAATAATTCTAATATATGGATCAAGTTATTTCTAACCAAAATATGACCAATGGGTACTTTACTTTTGGGCCTGAAGTTTCTTCTAGCAAAGTTTTCCAAAATATTATTTTATTCGCAACTTCCCAAATAAATGTTTCAATAATAGTTGCAGCCTAACACGAGTTAGTGTAAGAAATTCAAGCGAGAACGTACAGTGCGTTTGCTCCGTACCCTTTCTTAAATGTATTTTTAATGTTACACCTAATCACAATTTTCCGAACAAAATCGAAACCTCTTTTTAAATGTGCCTTGTTGTGGTCAAATGGTTCAAGTGCATTGGTTCTGGATTTGATTTCCAGTGAGAGCTAGTGTATTTTCGTCCAAGAGATGTTACACGTCGGTGCAAAGAAGAAAAGTGTTTAAATAAGCCTAACCAAGCTAATCAACAAAGAAATAATACAATGTTACGAAATTATCGTAGAAACATTGTTAATATTAGGTAGGTGCGACTGAAATGTCCAAACGATGATTGTCAATTCCAAAGGTAAAAAAGTGAAAAATACAATGCCAGGTTAATCAGTGGCCTCTAGGTAAAGCTATCCTACTAACATAAGAAGTAATTGAGACGCCAAAAAATGTTGTAATCGCTGGGAGACATGTTAGGAGAATACAGAGGTGAGAGAGAGTTTAATACTGCGAATCATGGATAGTCTTCACTTTCGTTTGAGGGCGAATATTGAAGTCCGTAGGCCTACATAGGTATGCATTGAAATGAACATTCTTTGTTTTCGGCCGGAGGGAGCTCAGGTGGTTTAGATTCCACTTTAATCAGTAGGTCCACGTCTCATATAGCCTCGCTGCTGAAAGGGACGTTAAACTCAAAATCACATCACACATCTTTGTTTTCGCCTTTGTTTTAAATGTCTCTGTTCATGAGCTCCTTAGTGGATATGCGGTTAGCGTATGCGCCTTTGGCGTGGAAGACACGGCTTCGATTCCCGGCGAGAGCTCACGTGGTTTAGAGTCCACGTTAATCAGTAGGCCGAAGTCTCATATAGCTTCGTTGCTGAACGAGACGATAAACTGAAACTCAATGTCTTTGTTCATAAATTTCTTTGTGTATGGTTTTGCATATACGTGGCATGGATATTAAATTTTGATTTCTACGCCATATGTATCTAATTACATACACACCTATAAAACGAACACAACAAACTTGGAATATCTACATTGTTTGCGTATGGAAAATCATCACGTTCTGCTGCACAGGAGAGCCGTGTGTATGGAATTCCATACACGTGGCAATCAACCTATTAAGAAATGTATAATAATAATAATAATAATAATAAACAGAAAACGATACGATCATTTACATAATTTATAAACATAAGTTAACATTTAATAAGCATATAACTGCAATGGAATTAAGTTGTTTCTCTCTCTCCCTTAACGCAACAGCCCTTATTGTGCTAAAGCGTAGAAGATAACTTGTAGCACTCACGATTTGGGGCGGTGTGCGGTCAGAACATCGGATCACTTTGTTGTTAGTCCTAGCTTTCTAGACGGATGCAGTTATTCCCGATAGAATATACAAGCAAATAGACTTTTGCATTATCCCTCAATGTGATACTTGTGGTTGCTTAACCGTATACAGACAGCTGTCCATGGAAGAATCGTTGATAATAATAATAATAATAATAATAATAATAATAATAATAATAATAATAATAATAATAATAATAATAATAATAATAATAATAATAATAAATAACAGAAACTCGACAAATATTCTTGCAAATAATAGGAAACAGTTTGCGTCACACTTTTCACTTTGCTAGACACACCAGTGTGCCGCGTTATACCAATTGTGCCACAGTGGAATATAGGGTATGGCTTTTTAATTTTTTCCAACTATTCCAACTGCTTCAATTGAAATGGATCTATAACAATAAGAGAGTGAATTTAGTCTTCTTACCCTTCGATTTAGAAATAAGGTTCGCGAGAATTTCATAAAAGAATAATATACTCAGAATTGTATATAGTAGTTTGTTTTATTCGAAATTACATACTTCCTACAACTGTTTTTTGATTGAAATGATTTGAAATGAAACCTTTAAGTTTTACGTCCCACGTTATGCCGGCTAGGCTAAAGGAGACACTGATGATAAGAAAAGAATGAAATGATCGAATGAAGAAAGTGGGATAAAACGGGAGAACCCCGAGAAAACTCACGCACACAGTGTCCAGCACAAGGTTCACTTGGCGCGAGCATAGATCGAACCAAGGACTCCATGCACAAGAGGAGAACGCTCTACCACTGAAACACCGTAGCCTCTGAAATTGCTTAAAGGAGAAAGGGACTACTTTATGAAAACTTGATGACAAACACATTTGTTAAAAAATACCAGCTTTTCGTGAAATATTGCTTATAGACATGGGCGGATTAAGGCTTTTGGGGACCTAGAGCCGACTATTTTAAGGGGGCCCTATGTTAAGAATAGTTCCAGTGCATAAATTTTCTTTGCTGCCTTCCACAGCCTCATAGGTTTATGGAACTACCGAGTACTATGCTGTAATATTTGAATGTGCTCCAAGTTTACAATAATTAGTTTAGTTAAATCCATTATTAACAATTAAATAATTGCATTCATTATTAACAGTTAAATGCTGCTGATGGAAAGACTTAAATCTAGCGATACCGCGAGCAACTTTAACCCTTACAATGATTTTCCGCATAAACAAAAACACGTGCCGATTAATTTCCTGTTTGCTGTTGATGTGCCAAAATTGATAGGGACATCTTAAAAACACGAAAGTCCTTATTTTACATACAGTCTATACAATATCTACACACAATTTCATTTGCTTCGGTCCATTCCTTCCTGCACTTTTACAGTAATATTCACATTTTTTTTTATTTTTTGGAGGGGCTCTAGGCCCCAACACTGTTTTGTCGTACAAATTAAAACACATTTCATTTATTGTTTTGCAAATTGTCCCTATACGAAGTTTCGTTGAAATTCTCCATACTCTTTAGGAACTTCTGACGTATACTTATTTGCACTTTTGATATTTCGTAATAACCAGCTAAGATCCGTGCCCCACTCAACCGTTTTTTTTTCAGGAAAATACGAAACACAATTATCTCAATTTACGTCTAGAATATGTGTGCACGATTTCATCCAATTCGGTGCACTTCTTGTTGCCTTTTTGGCCTCAAATTTCAAAATTTTGGGTGGGGAATTCTTCCCCCTAAAACCATTTTTTCGCAGAAAAAAAAACCGTATTCGTTTGTGTTTTGTGTATTGTCCCTACACAATGTGTCGTTTCAATTCTTCATGTCCTTTAAGCACTTCTGACATACTGTTATTAGCACTTTTGATATTTCACGATCAAAGTTTTGGAGGGGTCTGTGTCCCACCCAAACGTTTTTCTTTTCTTTTTTCCAGGAAAATACAAAACCCGTATTCCCTCATTTTACGTCTACAATATTTGGGCACAATTTCTTTCATTTAGATTCACTTCTTCTTACCTTTCGGGCATCAACATTCAAAATTTTGGATGGGGGCTTTAGCCCCCAAAAGCCATTTTTTCGCCAGAAAATAAAAAGAAACAGGTATTCGTTTAGTTTTTGCGTATCGTATATACACAAAGTGTCGTTGGAATTCTTCGTCCTTTACACACATCTGACATATTGTTACTAGCACTTTTGATATTTCGTGATCAAAGGTTTGGAGGAGTCTGCGCCCCACCTAACCGTTTTTTCCAGGAAAATACAAAACACGTATTCCTTCATTTTACGTCTGCCATATCTGTGCACAATTTCGTTCACTTTGGTCCACTTGTTTTTGCCTTTCGGGCGTCAATTTTCAAAATTTTGGGTGGATGCTTTTGCCCCCAAAAATCATTTTTCCGCAGAAAAAAAGAAACATGTATTCGTTTATTTTATGTGTAGTATCTACCTGCCAAATTTTATCAAAATCGGAGTGTTACTTGTAAGAATATACCGTAATGCCATTGAAACCAGGTGGAATTAAAGCACACTTTTAAATGGGATTATAATTTCGTTTCCGTTTTGTTTATAACATTACTGTATGAGAACGATACTCATAGCCATTTGCTATTTTTTTATGTGATATACGTAGCAGACAGTTTTCCTTACATGTCTCTAGAAAATATTTTTTGATTTCGTTTGTGTTACAATGCAGTTTGACCGGATCATAAATGAAAAGTAAGAAACGTTTAAGAGAAATACAGAACTGTTGCATTGTTATTATTATTATTATTATTATTATTATTATTATTATTATTATTGATATTTTTGAAACATTTGAATTACATGCTTACGAGAATTCGTGTTGGGCCCCCTCCGAAAGGAAAAGCTGGATACGTGCCTGCACTGAATGATAGACGTATGAGTCATGGTATAGACGGGCGTGCAAGGCGATCGAGTCCGGAGCATCGAAAACAGACCACAACTTGCAGTTCTTCTTGCCAATTGATGCTGCTTTTTACCTGCTATGATATGTCGGATAATAATGTGGAATAAACGAAGGTCGAGACCATAGCGTATTGGTGTTTCATGCACCTAAACCTGTAAAATATTTGTGCCGAAAACATCTTTCACTCACTAGCTAAATTTGTGGGTATGATCGCACATCTTCCCTTATAAAGTATAGTCTTATAAAGAATATATATAGCATGCTAAAAACCTAAAGACCAAATTCAATAATTTTCTAATTTTTTCTTTTTTTAACAACGGGAAACTTGTTTAATTCATCACGATTAATCACGTTTGATACTAAGATGTCTGTTTCTGTCTATATATATTTTTCATACTTTATTGGAGACAATTTTTTTTTTCAAGAAAAGAGGATGATAAAAGAAGCTATACACTAATTCTAAATAAATACGTCATCAGAAAAAACAAAAATTATTTCATTATTATATTGTTTCGGTTCTTATTAACATAAAAATTATACACTTTCTACAATGTTTTTTAAAGAAAAAAATGGATGGGATCGCATGGGATTCGATCTTGTGTCAAAACAATATAAGAATTACTAGTCCGCCACTCTACCCACTTGACCACACAGACTACCTTTTGTTGCCTGTCTTTTTCTTAACAAATAAATGCTCATGGCTATAGAGCATGTCACTTCCAAACTTAAGACAACAGTTTTTCTTTTTGTTTCTATACTTCCGTATAACATCTTGGTTACAGAAGCTAATTTATATTTGGTAGACAATTTACACCCTAGATTTAAGCCAATAAATGCAATATATTAGTCCACTTTCCAGTTCCTTGATTCAACTAAAGTTATTCCCTCTGCAATCGTGCTGTGCTACTGCAAAAAATCCCTCGAAAACATTATTGCCAGTATACACAAAACCGAACATGATTTTGTTTTTTGCTTATATTTTTATTATTTTATTATATTTTTTGGAAATATCTCCTTAGATGGATTGTTTTCTATTATCTCCACATACTAATAACTGAATTTTACCCATAAACATAAGGAAAATGGAACAATTGCGAAAAATCGTAAGTTACAGTATACGCGCATTATTTTTTGCGCATGGGAGTACGTGTTATTTGAAAGAATAATATAATAAATGTGCTTTCCCCTAACACAGAGAACTGTAAATCATGTATTTCTAGTTCGTGAGCGTGAAAGGCGAGGAGTGTTATTTGATTTGCTTTTTAGTAACACATTGCATTGCAAATAATGGTAGGCAACATTAGTGCTAAAAATACAATAATAATAATAATAATAATAATAATAATAATAATAATAATAATAATAATAATAATAATAATAGGTGTTGTTTGTTGCAAGGCAATATCTTCCTCAATTCTTCTTCAAACGTAATGATTGTAACGCCATTTCTCCTCTACAAACAAAATATTAGCAATTTATATTGAGAGAACGGTAAATGGAAGAGTGATGGAAGCAACGTTGGGCAGTAGCCACTCATAGTACTCAGAAAAATAAGCGATTTAATGCAAAAAGAACTAAGAGTCATTGTCATGGGGCCACGGCAGAGCCCTCTTTTGGCAAAATGTTGATAACTTATATCGTGAGAACAGGACGTGATAGTGGGATGGGACCAAAGTTGGACACTGTGGACCCATAAGGCGCATCGAAAAAAATTGGGGGGCGGGCGCCAGCCAGCCTTACTTATTTCCACATGATAGTATAAAATTATATTGTGCAAAATACACACAGGAGTTAGCTAGTAATATATCATATTATTATTATTATTATTATTAGTAGTAGTAGTAGTAGTAGTAGTAGTAGTAGTAGTATTATCAACAGCGTCTTTTGATTACGTATGCATGTTTGACATGAAACCAAAGAGAAGATCCATCATTCGTAGAAAGAATAATAATAGCCAGTTCTTTAACTTTGAAGGACGGCGAAAAATACGAAAAGAGTGACTACCTGTAGCGAAAAGAAAGAATACTATCTCTCAAATGGATAAAAAATCAAGCCAAGATAGATTCGAAATCGCACGAACGGCGCGAAAAGCCAGTGCTTTGTACACTTTTTGTTTTTTAACTGACTCCGAACGTGTTTCAGTAACCTACTTATTGCTAATTTTACTTGCTTCAGTCGTTTAACTTGCTTTTTTAAATAACTTATAACGACAGGGACACGAACACAGAAACATCAAGGACAGTTAAAAATCATAATAGTCCTCCCGCCAGGACTCGAAGCCGGGACACCATATGCCAAAGACGCACGTGAGAGCCACTAGACCAGCAGGGAGGGCACCTCTTACTCTCTGTGTCGTTAGGGATTACGACCACGGTATTACCAGCTTTCACTTCTCTGGGTTTTATACTATAAACAGATGTTCCTTCTTGCTGGAAAAGTTAAACCTACATTCTATGTAATACATAAGGTATTTAGACCTACATGCTTTTCATATAATGTAATAAAAGGGTCATGCTGAGAATAAGAAAAAGAACATTCCTTGGACAAAACGGAAACTATTTTCATCAGAAATATTTATCTACGAGTCATGCGCAGTAATATAATTCAGAATGGTTACTGCTTAGTTCAGTAAACGAAGAAAGGGGTATAGAAACCAAACATGTCGCGTCAACGAGATCGACCAGAGTTCCGAAATCAGATGTGTAGTAATACAACAACTTGATTAAATCGATAATTCATTCTGTATCCTTTCGTAGATCGTATTACAACTTTACGGGAGAGCAGAGAAAGTCTTACAAACCCTATCATTTAGAAAGATTTACTAACCCCATCATATAGACACAAATGGATGTAACTGTGAATAATACAACTTGGATTTAACGAAAGCCGTTTAGACATATAGTGGTTTGCAGGGTTGTTTATGGCACAAAAAATAAGACAGAATATAATTCTTCATACCTCAACTTCCTGTAGCTAGATATATTCAATTTCTGGTTAGATACTGAAACTGCTGTCGGATTTTAATACATGACGTATTGTAGGATACAAAATGCTTTGCATTACTTCTTTGTTCCTATTAGTTTAGTGTTCCGAAAGGTTGTGTATAAAATAGGGATAGCCAATTCTGGAATTTTTACTTTCTGGACTCCAGAAAGTAAACCCGGACAAATTCCGGAATTCGGAAAAACCCGATTTTGGAAAAATTCCGGAATTCGGAAAAATTCTGAATTTAGGAATTTTTGATTTCGTAAAAACTCCGAAATTCGGAAAAATTCGGAATTTTTCTGAATTTCTGCATTTTTTGAATTTCGGAATTTTCTAAATTCCGGATTCTTTCCGAGTTCCGGAATTTTTCTTAATTCCGGAATTTTACCGGATTCCATAATTTTCCGACATCCGGAAAGTGAAACTTCCGCTTCCGGAAAATGAATTTCTGTTGGTTAATGTGTAACGTGGCGGACGTAAGTCTTTGACCAGGTAATGGCTACTGCTTTGAAATAAATCCAAGGTATGAGAATTAAATCTGAGTATCTGTAGTTTCGTGTGGAGAAAAAACAAACTTGTGAACCAAAGGTTTAAGAACAACTTAACTTATTAATATCAGGTTTGGCGAAGATTATTCACAAAAGAAATATGAAAGACGTTTCGAATCGAAGAAATATAACATACAACTTTGCAAAGCAGAGACAAAGAAACCTAACGTAACCAGACTAAAGACGAATCGTTTACCGCGTAGCGATCGCGGTTCAGTGGTCAAGGTGCTTGTTCGAATCCACGTCGCACATTTTTTTACTTTAGGATTTTAGGTGGCGATTGATCGGCGGTGACATACGTTTTATTATATTCAGATTTTTGAATACTCGGATATTTCAATACTTGAACTATCAAATCTTCAGTAAGAATAATAGTAATAATAATACTAACAATAATTATTATTATCTCGTACAAGATTAAAAGCTAGGAGCTAATTACCGCTCAGGTCATACCATTACCAGGAGTGGATAACTTAACGTAACTGTAACGTAACGAAAATAGCTCTCTATAACAAAATTATTGGTTATTTAATGTAGGTAGGTACAAGATATAACACCAATTTTCGTTACGACGCCGTAACGTTATTAGAACATGTAACGTTATTGTACCGTAACTAATTGAAGGAACGAATCTGTTTCGGATATTCCTTGCCACGCTTGGTGGGAGAAAATCGACAATAGGTACCAGAAGAATGAAATTCTTTCCTCTGCAGGTATCTAATGGAATGAATGTGAGCAAAACAGAAGCTATTTTGCTACAAATACTATTTGCCACACGAATAACACAGATGAACAAACAGGTTTGGTAAAGGTATTGTGTTCATCAGTTACAGATCTTATCAGATCTTTGGAAAGCTCCTCGGACATGGTATCAATTGTATTGTTTTCAGAGGGTGACATTGTATTTCGTTCTTCAGGTGGTGAAGCAGAACGAAATTTCACTTTCATATGTTGTTATTGCAAATCTAAAGTAGACAGGGAGAAAAAAAAACTTGATCGATTTCTGTGAATATCATAGGAGAAAGCCAGTCACATACAAGGAAAAAGGCAGGTGGAAGGGGGAGTATGGTCAGGAGGAAGCACAGGGTGAGACAGAAGTAGCAAAGGGGAGGGAAAATAGACAATGTCTTTCATTCTTCATCTTGCTTTGTTTTCATAGCGCTCTTTGCTGTCCACAAGAGTAGGAGTAGTTGATGTAAGAACTGTTCCATGATTGGCGGGCGTAAGCCTGTGAAAATCATATTATTATTATTATTATTATTATTATTATTATTATTATTATTATTATTATTATTATTATTATTATTATTATTATTATTATTATTAAAACAAAGCCCACAAAATAGCTAGGAAATTGCGTGATGTATGGCCACGTCATTGGCTATCAGTCTGCATTATTTTTGGGATATTTTGCCGTTATTTGCTGATTCTTAATCCAGGCCCAATTTGCTCACTATATTGAGTCAAACTATATTATTATTATTATTATTATTATTATTATTATTATTATTATTATTATTATTTATTATTATTATTATTATTATTATTATTATTATTATTATTATTATGTCTAGCGAGCGTAGCCTAGTGGTTAGCCTTCTTCCTTCGCAAAAGGGAGATTCTGAGTGCAAAGCTTGTGGCCTGCTACCCTGACCAGTTTCACCAGTTTTTTCGCCAGGTGGATGTAGAGATGTTATCTTTAAGTATAAATCCTGCCTTGTTTTCTTCTTTCCTTTTTCCATTATTGACGTTAAAATATTCTGTTGTAAATTGGGCTTAGAGACTACATTTTAAATATTATCACACAAATAAATGAATGTTAGAGCACGCCAGACACGCACCCAGAATTGTTTTGTTTGGAGGGATCCGAAGATTTTTGCGGGTCTAATACTTATATGTAGTATTGAACCTGTGATATTCAACACCCAAAAAGACGATTAGTAATTGTTAAATAGTACCTCCTATTAAAAATGATAGAGCTAGAGATATTAAGTAAAATTTTTAGGTATATCAATCATTTCGATGTTAAACAAGTACACTTATATTAAGCAAGTTCACAAATGTTCGTCGATTTACGAAGTTTTGTGGGGAGGAATCGAATCCGGTGGATCCCCATGTAGGTCCTGGTTTCAATTCCCAGTCTTAGCGAAAATATTTTTCGGTGTTGACTCACCATCTGAAGACAATGGAAAAGCTTACGGTAAACTAACGGAGTCCAGTTACGTACTATGCGCCTTCCTTTTACTTGCAGGAATAATGCTGTTGTTTGGGGTTACAATTCATCAAGTATAAAAGGGGAGAGGAGTTTGTAAAATCAATCTCATGTTGAAAATTTACATATGTACACGGAAAACTATATTTCAATATAAAATTGTTATGACAAAACGTGGTGTATATTTTCTTTATGACATCGTGAATATCCCTCAATTTGAGGTTAAAAACTGCCATGAATAAAACTGTAAGTTCACCTCCCCTCAAATTATATATATATATATATATATATATATATATATATATATATAATATATTCCCAAATTTTATATCCGTTGACTGATGCCCTTTAAAAAAGCAATTCATACATACTCAACGATATATATACTCATATATATATATATATTGTCAACAATAATTTTCATTAGAAAGTATTCGATTTTGGCGTAGTATGCCGTACTTTTCTCTAAGGCTTCCCGATCATTTCCTATGCAGTGAGTTAACATCAGGAAGAAATAAGTTAGTGGGCTTACCCTCGTAGCCCCCCTGCATTTCTTTTAGAGGTCAACTATATATATATATATATATATATATATATATATATATATATATATATATATATATATTCAATTCATTCGGTTTCGATACAATACGATGTACAATTTGTTTAACTCTTTTTCGTCATCCCCATGGCTTGGGATTAAAATCACTCAAGAACGAACGGTGAATTTAACCCTTTCATGTAATATGGACTACCCTCTTCCCCTCGATTAAAAAAATATTTTTCTCGGTAATTTCCGTTACAACTGTTCGATTTTAGTGTAATATGTCTTATTTTCCTTAAGGCTTCACAATCATTTCCACTACTTCGATTTAAACTGAGTGAACTTATCTCCCTCTCACCAGTTTAATACATAAATTACTAGCTGAAATACTCATACTTCACATGGATCAGATAAAATAACTCTGTAAAAACAGTGAACAAGTAAAGAAAAAAATATCGATCATTTTCTACTAATGTTACATACAGAGCCGGCCTTAGGTGGCGCGGTACCCGATTGGGAACATTTTGCGGGGCCCCAATTTTTCAAATAACTTGTACAGCTCACAGATGACGAGAAAAACTCTAGCAGAAGTAGTGTGACGTAGGTATGGGCTCGCCCACTTTTCGCACGGGGGTTTTAAATGACACCACGGAATAGCACATATATAACTACCCGGAGTAGCAGACAACATCTAAAGGCCAACATACACTAGCGTATTTTCGGCGCGTAATTTCGGTCCGTAAAATGATCTCGTAAATTTCGGTCCGTAAGTTGGCCCATACACCTAGCGTAAAAATAGGCGCGTAAAAGAAGAAGAAAAAGAAGTAGTCATTTTTCGCTCTTCCTCTTGCCTGTTGTTTGAGCACGCGGTCGTTTACCAGTTTACTCAAGTTGTTTGAACAGAACGGATCTATCTTTGAAGTGCAGGACCTATAAACATTATGCTATTAAGAACGATTAAAAAGCAAGAACAAAAGAATAGAAAGATTTGGACTATTAAATGATCTTCAAACGTAAGAGTACTTTTTGTTTCTTTTTCATAGTATTGGAATGTGAAATTCCCATAGAATGTTTTTAACAAAGTTAAATTAGACAGATTTTTAAAAACAAGGAAAGAAATAAAGAAAAACAAAAGCTAAATGCATGATTTTGCGAAAACAGTAATTCAATTTAATTATATTTTCACTAAATTTGTAAGATTTCTAAAATAAAGAAATAAATCTACCCTCTGTGGTGTAACATATCTAATGGAACCAGGGCCTACCATTCAGCTTATGCCATTCATGTCTTTAGGGTAGGGTGCGAATCCCGGGACGGAATTTCCATCTATTTTATTTAATCTATTTCAAAAAGCAACAAACTGAAACATTGATTCCTCACAAAGCAACCAACTATCCTCCGTCAAATATACACAACCTAATTCGCGCACTGCTTTTGGGTAATATATGCTCAGCATCTGCTGATCTTGTAGAATCTAGTCCTTAATGAAAGGGTCAAGAAAAAGAAGGAAGTCAACCGTCTCCAAGTACAAACAAACTAAGGTTTTAATTTCGAAGTGTGACTTGACAAGTTATTTAAAATTAAAATTAAAATTTAATATATAGAACACCAACTATCACTTGATCTGAAGTACAACAAAACCAATTGAAAACAATATCAATTGTGTTTTTGTACTTTACTAATATGAAAGGCGGCAACTAATTCCTTGTCCTGTTTTCTTTCCCAATCTTTCAAGCACGTTCTAACAGTGACGATATTAATGCACCATGCTACATTACATTGGATGGTATTATTGGCTCATAATAATAAGTTGCTTGGAAGTTAAAATATCTTTTAGCAAGAGGGTGCCGAACGAGCAAGAAGAAAGAAAAAGTGTTCGAAATGAATAAACGACGCGTCGCCCCGAAAAAGTATTGGCGCCCAATTAAAGCAAATATTGTTGTTGGTATGGAAAGAAATAGGTTTGTTAAAAATTTTCTTGCTTGCTAAGCTCGCAATCCAAACGTTTCAATAAGAGTCACAAGTTTTTACTTATCACTTTTAAAGAAAGCTATTATATTTGATTTTTTAATGACGATGTGACATACATGCGGCCAAGTAATGACTTACAGTGTACACAAGAGCGTTTTCAAAATCAGAAACGGTCACAGTATTAAATATGTACTCCCATGCGCAAAAAAATTGCGCGTATACTGTAACTCACGATTTTTCTAAATTATTTCATTTTCCTTATGTTTATGGGTAAAATTCAGTTATTAGTATGTGGAGATAATAGAAAGCAATCCATCTAAGGAGATATTTCCAAAAAATATAATAAAATAATAAAAATATAAGCAGAAAACAAAATTATGTTTGGTTTTGTGTATACTGGCAATAATGTTTTCGAGGGAATTTTTGGAGTAGCACAGCACGATTGTAGAGGGAATTACAGAATTAGTAACAGAACAGGGGGACAGTTGAATCAAGGAACAGGAAAGTGGACTAATATATTGCATTTATTGGCTTAAATCTAGGGTGTAAATTGTCTGCCAAATATAAATTAGCTTCTATAACCAATATGTTGTACGGAAATATAGAAACAAAGAGAAAAACTGTTGTCTTAAGTTTGGAAGTGACATGCTCTATAGCCATGAGCATTTATTTCTTGAGAAAAAGATAGGGAACAAAAGAAAGCCTGTGTGGTTAAGTGGGTAGAGTGACGGATTAGTAATTCTTATACTGTTTTGACCCCAGATCAAATCCCATCCGATCCTGTTCATTTTTTTCTTTACAAAACATTGTAGAAAGTGTATATTTTTTATGTTAATAAGAACCGAAACAATATAATAATGAAATAACTTTTTTGTTTTTCTGATGACGTATTTATTCAGAATTAGCTTACTATTTATTACTAATAGCGATTGTTTTTAGTTTATGGTATGATATGCTTAATCATTCCCTCTCAGTTTTTTTTTAACACAGCAGAAGTAACTTCAAACTTCAACTCACTGCGATTGTGTCTGTAAAAAACAAAACAAGCGCGACCTGCAGCTTTACACACAGCGTGACGAACACAATCACAGCCATAGCTCGTTGTCTGTTCTAGTGTTTCTGTGTGTGTGTGTTCCTTTTTAGAGTATTGACTCTCTCTCTCTCTCTCTCTCCTTTTGTTTCATATCAACAAGTGCAACAAATGCAAGGCTGTGTAAAAAAAAAATCAAGAATGCTTTCTTTAAACAAAACTAAATTTTACAGCTCTCTTTGTGAATAACACGAATGCTTCCGACGAATTATACAGTAGCGTGAAAAACTGATAATAAAATGATCTAACATGCATAAGCTTCTTTTTTTAGCGTGACAACACATTAAACATAACAAATTAAATTTTGGGGATTACAAATTATCACATTACGTGTCGGTGTAGGCCTATTCGTTTTCACATTCGAGCGACGAAGGAAGAAAGTTTGGTTATAATTATAAAAAACGAATACCAGATTTCAATGAATATAAGTTAACATGGCTCCTAAATATCGAAAAAATGATTTTTCGATGTCTGTCCATCTATTCGTCTCTCGGTTCGTCATGCTTTTACACGCACTCAAATAGAGGCCAAACTGTTCAACGAATCTGGACCGAATTCTAGACATATCGTTTTAATAACATACTATCTTTCGAATTTTATGTCCTTCGACATCTAAAAGTAAGGATAATTTACTGAAGGGTTAAAATTTAAAACAATTCAATTTTCTCAAGTAAAAAAAGCTGTGACGATTTTATTTACTTTTTATAAATATACATTTTATTAACGAATCTCCACCGCATATGAATAATTTTTCTGAAAAAAATATATATGGTGTAATTTACTGTCTGGTATGCGTTCTTTTTGCAGAATTTTCTCAACCACATTTCATAAATAAACGTATCATTAATAACCTAACAATATTACAACTCGTTCTAAGGAGTAGCTTAATCTTAGGGTGAGCTTTACCCCGATAGTTTTCCCATTAACGCCTCAGGCAATTTTGTTCATATTTCGTAAAGAAATGTTTCATTAATAAACTAACATATAGCATAATTCGTTTATTCCGATAACATACAGAAGAAGTGGTTTTCTCAAGGGTTGAATTTTTTTGGACAATTTTCTCAGTAATAACTGAGACAAATTTGTTCTAATTTCAGTAAAATATTTTCTGTAATAATCTTACAATATGGTATAACTCGCTTATTCCGAAAAGAAAAATCCAAAAGAGATACTTTGACAGTGAATTTTTTCCCGACGATTTGCTTAAAAATTACTCGATATACTGTCAAAATTACAGATAGAAGAGTTTACCTTTGGGGGTAAGCTTTTCCCGATGACCTTCCTAAAACACACAGGAGATGTTTGTTGTTCATATTTTATAAATACATGTGACATAAATAACCTAGCTATATGGTATAATTCCCTCATCCGGAAAAACTAGAAATGGTACCGGTATATTACTTTTGACAGTAAGTTTTACTTTGCGATTTTCTCAAGAACGACTCAGGCGATTGTGTTCCTATTTCATAAATAAATGTTTTACGAAAACACTAACAATATAGTATAGCTCGTTTGTCCTGAAAAGATCCACAAGGGATAATTTATTCTTGGGGCTGACTTTTTTCATGATTTTCTCAGAAATTACTCAGACGCTTTTGCTTATAGTTCACACACAATTATATCCTTAATAATTCTAATATATGGATCATGTTATTTCTAACGAAAATATGACCAATGGGTACTTTCCTTTTGGGCCTGAAGTTTCTTCTAGCAAAGGTTTCCAAAACATTATTTTATTCGCAATTTCCCAAATAAATGTTTCAATAATAGTTACAGCCTAACATAAGCCAGTGTAAAAAATTCGAGCGAGAAAGTACAGTGCGTTTGCTCCGTATCCTTTCTTAAATATATTTTTTAATGTTACACCTAATCACAATTTTCCGAACAAAATCGAAACTTCTTTTTAAATGTGCCTTGTTGTGGTCAAATGATTCAAGTGCATTGGTTCTGGATTTGATTTCCAGTGAGAGCTAGTGTATTTTCATCCAAGAGATCTGACACGTCGGTGCAAAGAAAAAAAGTGTTTAAATAAGCCTAACCAAGCTAATCAACAAAAGAAATAATACAATGTTACGAAATTGTCGTAGAAATGTTGTTAATATTAGGTAGGTGCGACTGAAATGTCCAAACGATTATCGTCAATTCCAAAGGCCTTTGTTTTCGTCCGGCGGGAGCTCATGTGGTTCGGATTCTACGTTAATCACTAGGTCCACGTCTCATATAGCCTCGCTGCTGAAAGGGACGTTAAACTCAAAATCACATCACACATCTTTGTTTTCGCCTTTGTTTTAAATGTCTCTGTTCATGAGTTCCTTAGTGGCTAAGCGGTTAGCGTACACGCCTTTGGCGTGGAAGACCCGGCGAGAGCTCACGTGCTTCGGAGTCCACGTTAATCAGTAGGCCGACGTCTCATATAGCTTCGTTGCTGAGCAAGACGTTAAACTCAAACTCAATGTCTTTGTTCATAAATGTCTTTGCGTATGGTTTTGCATATACGTGGCATGGACATTAAATTTTGATTTCTACGCCATATGTATCTAATTACATACATAGCTATAGAACGAACACAACAAACTTGGAATATCTACATTGTTTGCGTATGGAAAATAATCACGCTCTACTGCACAGGAGAGCCGTGTGTATGGAATTCCATACACATGGCAATCAACGTAATAAGAAATGTATAATAATAAGAATTAATAATAATAATAATAATAATAATAATAATAATAATAATAATAATAATAATAATAATAATAATAATAATAATAATAAACAGAAAACGATACGATCACTTACATAATTTATAAATATAAGTTAACATTTAATAAGCATATAACTGCAATGGAATTAAGTTGTCTCTCTCTCTCCCTGAACGCAACAGCCCTTATTGTGCTAAGGCGTAGAAGGGAACTTGTGGCACTCACGATTTGGGGCGGTGTGTGGTCACAACTTCGGATCACTTTGTTGTTAGTCCTAGCTTTCTAGACGGATGCAGTTATTACCGGTAGAATATACAAGCAAATAGATTTTGTATTACTATTAAAGTAAATAATTATACTCATTCCCTCAATGTGATACTTGTGGTTGCTTAACCGTATACAGACAGCTGATCCATGGAAGAATCGTTGATAATAATAATAATAATAATAATAATAATAATAATAATAATAATAATAATAATAATAATAATAAAAATAAATAACAGAAGCTCGACAAATATTCCTGCAAATAGTAGGAAAAAGTTTGCGTCACACAGTTCACTTTGCTGGACACACCAGTGTGCAGCGTTATACCGATTGTGGCACACTGGAATATAGGTTATGTTTTTTTTTTGTTCTTCAACTATTCCAACTGCTTCAATTGAAATGGATCTATAATAATAAGAGAGTGAATTTAGTCTTCTTACCCTTTGATTTAGAAATTAGGTTCGCGAGAATTTCATAAAAGAATAATATACCCAGAATTGTATATAGTAGTTTGTTTTATTCGAAATTACATACTTCCTTCAACTGTTTTTTGATTGAAATGATTTGAAATGAAATCTTTAAGTTTTACGTCCCACGATTATGCCGGATAGGCTAAAGGAGACAGTGATGATAAGAAATGAATGAAATGATCGAGTGAAGAAAGTGGGATAAAACGGGAGAACCTCGAGAAAACCCACGCACAGTGTTTGTCCAGCACAAGGTTCACTTGGCGCGAGCATAGATCAAACCAAGGACTCCATGCACCCGAGGTGAACGCTCTACCATTGAAACACCGTGGGCTCTGAAATTACTTAAAGGAGAAAGGGACTACTTTATGAAAACTTGATGACAAACACATTTGTTAAAAAATACCAGCTTTTCGTGAAATATTGCTTATAGACATGGGCGGATTAAGGCTTTTGGGGACCTAGAACCGACTGTTTTAAGGGGGCCCTATGTTAAGAATAGTTCCAGTGCATAAATTTTCTTTTCTGCCTTCCACAGCCTCATAGGCATATGGAACTACCGAGAACTATGCTGTAATATTTGAATGTGCTCCAAGTTTACAATAATTAGTTTAGTTAAATTCATTATTAACAGGTAAATGCTGCTGATAGAAAGACTTAAATCTAGCGATACAACGAGCGTAACGAGCGGGAAAAAAAATTAGCATCGGTCTGAAGCCTATAATATAATAAGTTGATTACTATATTTTAGTATTAAACAGAGGGATTTTAAAGGGCCCCCTGAGCTTGGGGCCCCGAAGCCTGGGCTCCATTGGCTCCGCCCTTAATTCGCTAATGCCTATAGATTATAAATTAGAGGGGACGGGCAGGGTCCGTTCTAAAAATTTCGGCCCGTGCAGACCTCTAGCCCCTGTGAATATGCTATCTTTGAAAATACAGTAGAGTTTCGCTTATCCGACATGAAACAGGCAGGCAGAACGCCGGATAATATGGATGTATTAAGGAAAGACCTATTAAAAGTCAAACTATGATATAATTTTACATATTACGCATCTAATTATCATGCTTTGCAAGAAACAAATACAATGCATTGACTCAGTGACGTATTCAGCGTGAGGTCCTGGAAGCTGTCCCTTACCAAACCTCAAGCACTTTTTAATAAACCTACTTTTTCCCTTTTGAGGTTCTTTTATGTCAGATTACTTTGAGTCAGTGTCCAAACTGTGGACAATGCGTTGTTGTTATAATTCTAACAAGTAACACTTCCCAAGTGTAACACTCCGATTTTGATAAAATTTGGCAGGTAGATACTGCACATAAAATAAACAAATAAGTGCTTCTTTGTTTTTTGCTGAAAAACAGCAAAAGCCCTCACCCAAAATTTTGAAAGTTGACACCCGAAAGGCAAAAACAAGTGGACCAAAGTGAACGAAATTGAGAACAGATATTGCGGACATAAAATTAGGAAATACGTGTTTTGTATTTTCCTGGAAAAAACGGTTAGGTGGGGCACAGACCCCTGCAAACCTTTGATCATGAAATATCAAAAGTGCTAATAACAGTATGCCAGAAGTGCCTAAATTTACACGAAGAATTGCGTCAAAACTTTGTGTTAGTGCAATAAGCAAAAAATAAACAAATAAGGCTTTTTTATTTCCTGCGAAAAAACTGTTTTAGGGGCAAAGGGTCCCACCCAGAATTTTTAAATTGGACGCAAGAAAGGCAACAAGAAATGGACCGAACTGAATGAAATTGTTCACAAATGTTGTAGAGGTAAGATGAGGGAATACGTGCTTCGTATTTTCCTGAAAAGAAAAAAAAAACTGTTGAGTGGACCGAGGCGTTGAGTGTCGGAAGGAGAGGACCGAAACGAATGAAATTGTCTGTAGATATTGGATATGAAAAATAAAGCCTCTCGTGTTTCACAAGCGTCTCCATCAGATATCTTCAAATTTGGCATATCAACAACAAGCACAAACAGTTAGCGTATTTTGTAGTATATCACGAGGCAACTTTAACCCTTATAATGTTTTTCCGCATAAACAAAAACACGTGCCAATTAATTTCCTGTTTGTTGTTGATGTGCCAAAATTGATAGGGACATCTTAAAAACACGAAAGTCCTTATTTTACATACAGTCTATACAATATCTACACACAATTTCATTTGCTTCGGTCCATTCCTTCCTGCACTTTTACAGTAATATTCACATTTTTTTTTATTTTTTGGAGGGGCTCTAGGCCCCAACACTGTTTTGTCGTACAAATTAAAACACATTTCATTTATTGTTTTGCAAATTGTCCCTATACGAAGTTTCGTTGCAATTCTCCATACTCTTTAGGAACTTCTGACGTATACTTATTTGCACTTTTAATATTTCGTAATCAACAGCTTAGAAGGTCCGTTCCCCACTCAACCGCTTTTTTTTTTCAGGAAAATACGAAACACAATTACCTCAATTTACGTCTAGAATATCTATGCACGATTTCAAAATTTTGGGTGGGTAATTCTGCCCCCTAAAACCATTTTTTCTCAGAAAATAAACCCGTATTCGTTTGTTTTTTGCGTATTGTTCCTACACAATGTGTCGTTCAAATTCTTCATGTCCTTTAAGCACTTCTGACATACTATTATTAGCACTTTTGATATTTCACGATCATAGTTTTGGAGGGGTCTGTGACCCACCCAAACGTTTTTCTTTTTTTTTTTTTTTCAGGAAAATACGGAACCCGTATTCCCTCATTTTCCGTCTGCAATATCTTTGCACAATTTCATTCATTTCGGTTCACTTCTTCTTGCCTTTCGGGCGTCAACTTTCAAAATTTTGGATGGGGGCTTTTGTCCCCTAAAACCATTTTTCCGCAGAAAAAAAAACAGGTTTTCGTTTAGTTTTTGCGTATTGTCCATACACAAAGTGTCGTTGAAATTCTTCGTCCTTTAAACACATCAGACATATTGTTACTAGCACTTTTGATATTTCATGATCAAAGATTTGGAGGGGTCTGTGCCCCACCTAACCGTTTTTTCAGGAAAATACAAAACACGTATTCCTTCATTTTAAGTCTGCCATATCTGTGCACAATTTCGTTCACTTTGGTCCACATTTTTTGTCTTTCGGGCGTTAACTTTCAAAGGGCGTTTGGGTGAGGGCTTTTGCCCCCTAAAACCGTTTTTCCGCAGAAAATAAAAAAAAAACATGTATTTGTTTATTTTATGTGTAGTGTCTGCCTGTCAAATTTTATCAAAATCGGAGTGTTACACTTGGGAAGTGTTACTTGTAAGAATATACCGTAATGCCATTGATACCAGGTGGGATTAAAGAACACTTTTAAATGGGATTACAATTTCGTTTCCGTTCTGTTTATAACATTACTGTATTAGAACGATACACTCATTGCCATTTGCTATTTTTGTTATGTTATATACGTAGCAGACAGTTTTCCTTACATGTCTCTAGAAAATATTTTTTTTTGATTTCGTTTGTGTTAGAATGCAGTTTGACCGGTTCATAAATGAAAAGTAAGAAATGTTTAAGAGAAATACAGAACTGTTGCATTATTATTATTATTATTATTATTATTATTATTATTATTATTATTATTGATATTTTTGAAACATTAGAATTACGTGCTTACGAGCTTTCGTGTCGGGCCCCCTCCGAAAAGTAAAGCTGGATATGTGCCTGCACTGAATGATAGACGTATGAGTCAAGGTATAGACGGGCGTGCTAGGCGATCGAGTCCGGAGCATCAAAAACAGACTAAGACCACAACTTGCAGTTTTTCTTGCCGATTGATGCTGCTTTTTACCTGCTATGATATGTCGGATAATAATGTGAAATAAACGAAGGTCAAGACCATGGCGTATTGGTGTTTCATGCACCTAGACCTTTAAATAATTTGTGCCGAAAACATCTTTCACCCACTAGCTAAATTTGTGTGTATGATCGCACATCTTGCCTTATAAAGTATAGTCTTATAAAGAATATATATAGCATAATAAAAACCTTAAAACCAAATTCAATGATTTTCTATAGTTTTCTTTTTTAATAACGGGAAACTTGTTTATTTCATCACGATAAATCACGTTTGATAATAAGATGTCTGTTTCTGTCTATATATATTTTTCATACTTTATTGGAGACAAATTTGTTTTTTTTTTTTTTCAAGAAAAGAGGATGATAAAAGAATCTATATAACAGCATAAACTGAAACCAATGGCTATTACTAATAGTACACTAATTCTAAATAAATACGTCATCAGAGGAAACAAAAAGTTATTTCTTTAATGTATTGTTTCAGTTTTTATTAACATACAAATTACACACTTCTATAATTTTTCGTAAAAAACAAACTTGAACAGGATCGCATGAGATTCGATCTGGGGTCAAAACAGTATAAGAATTACTAATCCGTCACTCTACCCACTTGACCACACAGACTTTCTTTTGTTGCTTATCTTTTTCTTAAGAAATAAATGCTCATGGCTATAGAGCATGTCACTTCCAAACTTAAGACAACAGTTTTTCTCTTTGTTTATATATTTCCGTACAACATATTGGTTACAGAAGCTAATTTATATTTGGCAGACAATTTACACCCTAGATTTAAGCCAATAAATGCAATATTCTACTCCACTTTCCTGTTCCTTGATTCAACTGTCCCCCTGTTCTGTTACCAATTCTGTAATTCCCTCTACAATCGTGCTGTGCTACTCCAAAAATTCGCTCGAACACATTATTGCCAGTATACACAAAACCGAACATAATTTTGTTTTTTGCTGATATTTTTATTATTTTATTATATTTTTTGGAAATATCTCCTTAGATGGATTGCTTTCTATTATCTCCACATACTAATAACTGAATTTTACCCATAAACATAAGGAAAATGAAATAATTGAGAAAAATCGTGAATTACAGTATACGCGCAATTTTTTTTGCGCATGGGAGTACTTATTCGGCGTTTTGATGATGATGAGTTTGATTAGTTAATCACGTTTTTCTACCCAATCGTTTTAATCACGGCGGTGGGAATAAAGGTATGAAAAATGAAAGGATAGAAGACACACACTCAAGTTGCTGTTTGCACGGGAATGTTAAAAAATGAACAAGGGGAATAATAACGTTCTTGAATTTGAAGCAGTTGTAGAATAGGGGCTTAATGAGTCAGAACTTAACCCCACACATTTCCTCTTTTTCAAAGACTGATCACTACATTGGCGGAACAATGGTCTTTCGCGCCCCTAGGCAAAATAGGACTTTTAGTATTAAATCTTCATAATTTTCTGCACAGTGTTCGTCCATATCAAAAATCAAAGGAAGCTTTCTACAATTTCGAACTGTGGGAAATGATCACTAGGTTTAGAAGATAGCTAATGATGATGCTTATTTGTTCGATTTTTGTAATGTCTTGCGTTAACCCAAAATAATACTGAAAAAGGAGCCCCTAGAATCTCATTGCAAATGTTTTTCTTAATTTTGTTTGCAGTGAGATCGATGATTTCATTCTGAATTTGTGGGCTTAGGTGCTTCCTGTCGTCTTCTAAAAAGGACTTTCAAAACATCAAAAGAAATTACCTGAGTTGTATCATTCTTTCACAGATTCTCGATGTCCATGATGTATTACATTACCAGAATACAGGGAAATGAAAACACGAAACACCCGTTTTAATACTTACTCTCAATAATTAGACCCTATTTCTCGCTTGTGTTTCCAAATCGAGTTTGCTTACCATTGTTTGTCTTTTGACCTATGCAGATTTATCCATTACTGAGTGAATATGGGTTTCTGAGCTTTCATGCCTTACTATTTTAATTGACAAGTTCTCCCATGTATTTATGCTATTAATCCATTCTTCTCGAAAATTTCGTCTCCGCCTATCTGCAAACGGCCAGCAAGGCTCACAGCAGACACTATCTAACTTGGAGAATAACGTAACCGTATTCTTCCTAGAACGCCAGTCTTATTTCGAAAAGTGTAGTACTCATCGGAAAATCTACGATTTCCATCATTATCATTTGTAGGATACACAGGTAATCGTGGCTTGCATGACCCATAGTTCAAAATCTGCTTTTTTAGAACAATATCTGTCACTTCAGATGGGTAGATTGGTGCTCATTTGGATGCCCCCCTGACATTGGCGCCCCGGGCAGTTGCCGGTTTGTCCGACCCTTGGTGCTTGTGCTTGGTTCCGTGTAACCGCGGTATGTGGCAATTTTGCTGTGCCTCTAATCACGGTAAATCCTTTAAACTCGTTATAATCCAGAACTTATAGCTCATATAATTTGTCATTATTGTTGAAACCCTGTTGCGCAGTGGAATTTTATTTAAAGTTAGTAAGTTTAGTATATGTAATATAGGACTTATATCGTATTAATACAAGAGGATTAATTCCTTAACCATACAGTGCTATAACCTCAACGAGTTTTCAGTAATGCCAATAGTTTTATACGCAAATATAATAAACTGCGAGCGAAGTGAGCAGGAATTTTTATTCTTGAAATGTTCGAAAATAAAGACCGCGAGACCGCGAACATAAAGAATTTGCTTCTTTTTTTTATTAAAAACCTGGAGCGCCCCGTAATATACTGAAAAGCCTTGCGCCCGTAGGTAATGCCAACCCTGTCTACCCTATTACTATGCCACTCTATCACTACCAGTGATTTTATTTTTATTTCATTGACATATGAAATGGTTCCAATTTAAAGGAATTTATTGGGGTCATTTCTAGCTGTGTGATATTTTTATCTACATACATTCTAAATATATATACGTGTGTGTGTAGTTTAATATGTTTATTAATAATAAGTAACCTTAAATTCAAAATTTTCAGTCATTACGAAATTAAGTAAATACCATAATTTTAAACATTTGTAGTATTTGGATTTATATAATTTTCAAGTACAAACATTAAACATATTCTTCACCTCTATCGATCAATATTAAGAAATTCGCAAAGAAGGTCTATTCAGAGCTTCCGTTATATTTCACAAAATACTTTTTACCATAAAACAATCAAAATTAAAATCTTCTTTATGTGGTCACATCCAGAATAAAATTACAAAAGTTTACAATTATTACTGGAAATTGATGCCGTTACCCATTTCGAAGATTTTTTAAACACAGTTTCTAACGTATTAAAATTTCATTTCTTATAGATAGTATGAACCGTAAATAGTTGTAAAATTTCAAACTGTTCTCAAAGTGGATTTGTATACAGCCAAAGACAGTTTTGTAAATTAAACAAAAAATCCAAAATAAGCCTCTTGAAAACAAGTTTTATTTGTAAAAGAATATAGAATGATCACTTTTGGCTGTTGCAATAGTCTGTGCAAGAAGCTTGATAAAAATGCAACGTAGCATAGCAACAGCTGTATCTGTTAGTTGTAAAAGAAAAAGAAAAGGAAAAAAAGAAAAAAGCTTGATAAGGTGAGTGTAGGGGCGCCGAATTCTACTTCGCCCCGGGCACCGAAATCTCTAGCTACGGATCTGTTTTCCATCCCCCTTCTAAACATTTGTCTACATTTACTGACACTTATCGATTCGACTGTGATATTCCTCATTTTTGTAAGTATATATATATAGAAAAAGTTTCGAACTTTTAACATTCCCCTTCACCGGACGAAAATTCTTATTAATTAATACACTGAGAAACGTTCGTTGTCCGGACAGCGGTATATTGTACAAATATACGGAATCATTATGTTTACTACAGAAATCTGCACTGATAATATGTTATCCATATGCTACACACTTTCCTCGCTTAGATGTTAAATCATGCAGTTGCAGGATGTATGACATCTAACAGTCTTCCATATATCACATGCGTATACGTATGTTACATACGCCAGCTGTATGTTACATGCGTATATCTGCATGTGAGATCCTGACCACTTATATACAGTTCTCTCGTTCGTACAGAAAGTACGTTTATTCGAAACATTTATACGGATAGTATGTATAAAACACACTTTTTTCAGTTATACGTTTGCTGTACGTTAAATCCAATAACTACAGGATTTACACATGTAACCTACGTTTTTACGTACGTCACATACATTTTTTTCTCTTTACAATTTCACAATACGCCCTATGTCCACCTTCCGTGTTAGTGTATAAGATATAAGAAATGTACAGTATTCAATGTATGGTCTACTGAAAAGTTTTTAACACAGTAATCAGATACTTTTGATGGATGTAAACCAACTTTTAAATTAAAAAATGATTGATTCGAATGACTGGACCAAACCACCTGTTCAAATTAAATATAGCCCCTAACAAATTTGGTGCTTTTTTTAAAATTAATTTAGTTAATTGTAAAAATATAATTTAAGTTGTTGGCCAATGTAATGACTATTAGTGAATATTCTATGTTTAAATGCATCGTTGGATGACTAACAGTTAATGAAAATATAATGAAACAAATTGTAGATCTGAAGTGAAATGATTCAAATAAAAGCGTATAGATATAATTAAATACTACTAAAATTATTCCTCAACAATGTCTTAAAATTCACTTAAATTGGGAATATCATTAACAAATGTGCTGTCCATCGACGATTAGGGGCGTGGTGGTAATTGCTGCCCCCACTTTTTTGGCTTTACCCTATAACCTAATTACATACCCCGTTTCTATTAGTAGTGTTTTGTCCCTCTTTCTAGTGTCCATACCCAATTTCTGTCACTGATACTTTCCATTACAAGCGAATGGATCTGTTTTTGCGCAACTACAATTGATCGCGGAAAGTAAGATAAATATAACGCTTTATTAAAATTATTATAGTTATTTAGTATACTAAATATTAAATTTGTCTAAAGAAAAAGGAAAGATAAAAAGAAAGAGGTTTGCACGTATATGTTATATGGGAACATAAGAAACTGCAAAAAATAAAATGTACGGTTGTTACAACTGATTGTAGCTGTTTCATGAATTTGGCGTAGCTATGATATTTGGCATATTATCACGAAACTTTACAACGATCACTGGTCCTTTATCCTTAATATTGAGCCATTAAAACACCTTTATTTATCTGTTTTCACACTTTGTTTAATAATCATAACTGAGAAGTGTACATTTTACGTTTACACACTTTTTCTTCAATATGTCTACCTCGTTAAACTGATTAGCTCTATTTATTTTCGGTTGTCCTGACAACGACGTCCAAAATCATATTATTTTAAAATATTTTAATATCTTTTTATATTGACATTATATACTAACTTATTTCTTCTTCTTTCTCTTTTTCTAATAGTATAATCAGCCTAGTACATATTTAAAATACCTTACGGCCCAAAATTACAAGAAAATAATGATTTATAAGTAAAACTATACAATGTACTGTTGTAGCTTTACCATAATATATACCTTAATTTATTTAATTTCGAATTTATAGTAGTCAGATTCGGTTCAAACATTAGTTATTCAAAACCCTCTATCCTCCAATTCAACTCAGATTAGGTTATTTTCAAACAAAGTTAAACTATTCTGAACGACTGGTTTGTTTAAATTTTACTACATGTTGGTACAAACATCCAACTGCATATTAAAATGAATAGAGAACTACCCAATCTTGGTTCAGATTTTTCTCAAATGAAGATTAAACTGTTAACTCATTAAAGACACTTTGAACCAAATACATTTGTTCGTTTAAATTTATTATTTTACTACGTTTGTTTCACAACTTATGAACTAATGATTTGAAGCAATCTAAGTTGGAAGAGTTTCCATACTGGTTCAGAAAATAGGCAGATTTGTTTTATTTTAAATTTGCATTTTTCTCAGTGTATACATCCCGTGGAATTGTATGTTTTTAATACTCATAATTCTTATATTCATTACATAAGGCATATTTCACTGTAAGAAAGCGTAGTTATAAGAAATTCAGCAGAAAGTAAAAAGGAAAATGTAAAGAAACTTGTATGTTATACGAAACTGAAAACAATTAAATATCAATTAATTTCGAAGCTCTATACTAAACATACCACTAAATTAACATACTATTAAGTAGGAAGTCAATTATTATATAAATTCTCGTGACAGTGATGGGCATGCTACTTATAAACATATTAAAATGATTAACTTGAGTTGATTTTGAGTTTATCGTCCCTTTCAGGCTATATGAGACGAGACCTACTGATTAACGTGGAATCCGAACCACATGAGCTCCCACCGGGAAGCGAACCCGAGTCTTCCACGCCAAAGGCGTGTACGCTAACCGTTTAGCCACAAATGAGCTCAGTATTACGATTGAGTCGTTCGTGAAATAAATTATTTAAGTGTCAGGTATTCATTGTAATTTAATGTTTTGTGGTAATATACGTTAAGTTAACGTTTATCTGGGAAGGATTGATAGTAACTACACCACAAAGGTTGAGAAATGCTTTAATAGAATACTGCAAGTTAACATGAACTATTATGAGTGTATTCCTATTTCCTGCAAATGGGTGTCATTTCAATTTTGGTGTTAGGTATGTTCTGTTTTGAATCTACATAAGCTTTTCAAGTAAGTGTTGGTACAATCCCCATCGTGACGAGATATAATAAAATGTTGAAAAATATTCAACATAGCTGGTACCCTGGATTGAACTTGAACTTTTAAGGCTGGAAACCAAGCACACTAAAAGGAACGGTACAATGATTGTGCTGCTTAGACTTAGTATGTGAGCCAGGGGCGTCATTTCAGACTTCACTTGAGGGGGCAAGAGCACCTCCGACATAAGACTTTCACTTTTGTACCAGTATATTAGTAGACAATCGATTAAAGTATATGTATTCCTCAAACTCCTGGGGGAGAGGCAATTGTCCCTTCTGGCCCCTTAAATGACGCCCCTAATGTGAGCATTAATGGCGAAATAGTCTATTAAATTCTATTAAATTTAAATTAAGTCTATTAAATTTAAATATGTGTACAATCTGAGGTTTAAAATATTTTAATACACAAACAATGAAACATTAGGCTATGTATTGTGGTTTATCACATTTTCTTTTTCACGAGTAATGTTAAGATTACGTGAAAAACATAGTGACTTTCTGAACCTATTTTGCTACAAGTTCTTGTAAGATTGAGAAGGTACTTAAAACAGCAAGCAACAGGTGGTCGAAATAGCAAAAACTTTTCAGCGAACTTCGATACTCAAACGCAATTTTTTGAACAGTTTTATCAGGCAGATATCGAGATAGTATCTTGTTGAAGGTCAGGATTATTACTTTTTTTTCTTAAATATACCTAGTAGGTAACTCTAGCCTCTATGCTGGTGATGATTTCTTCTAAGAATATTGTATGGGTACATTGAGAAAAAAATGGAGGTGGCGTAAAAGATAGGTTACATGCGTAATTTCTGTAATTTTGGGACTTAACGTACAGCAGACGTATAACTGAAAACGCATGTTTTATAATACTTTCTGTATAAGTGTTCCATCTATACGTACTTTCTGTACGAAACAATGTAGGCGGTCAGGATCTCACATACAAATGGACGTATCTAACATATAGCTGACGAAGGTAACATAAGTATATGCATGTGATATACGGAAAACTGTTAAGATGTCAGACATCCTGCAACGGCATGATGTAACATCTAAGGGCAGTGCCTATGTAGCATACGGATAACGTATGCTCCGTACTGATTTCTATAGTAAACAAGAGGATACCGTATATTTGTACAATATACCGCTTTCCGGAGAACGGATTTTTCTGTGTAGCGTGGGACAAAACAAAATATCAAAAAGCTGCATTTGAACATTATTTGGTAAAAGAGTGTTCTTCACGAGAGTGAAATGTAACTATCTTTGTTACTGGTTACATTTTTATTCATATTGGACCGGAGAGAACAAAGTGCCCGAAAGTATGTCTGGAAGTATGTCTGGTGTAAGATGTCAAACCTTCTTTCCCTTCTCTTGCTTTCTCTCTCTTTTATAAATAGGGTTTGGCGAGAATTGGTCACTGTAAAAGTCATGTTATACTTCTCTTCTTAATATCAGAACATGAGCCAACTCTAAAGGTGTGACTTCATCTTTATAACAATCTCGACCTCTGTGTGTGTGTGTGTGGGGGGGGGGTAATGTGCAAATATTAAATTTAATGTTAAATTCGTAGTCGAAAGACATTATGTTCGATTGGATTGGGTTGGAATTTAGCGACCTCTTAAACAGCTAGGCAATATGAGAAGTGGGATCCAAACTGCATGAGCTCCTGCCGAGAATCGAACAGGATGTCCCGCGCCGGAGAAGCGTACGCTGACTATATAGCCAATGAGGAGCTCTCATCATTTGCGAATTCTGATTAGGAAGTATTGGATTTAAATACCTTTAATTTTCTCTATGTACTGAAAATTAATTATGAATTTTAAATAGGAAATAATGTCTCGTTTTGTGCAATAGAAAATATTAATTTAGCCGAGATCGTGTATTGTATAGAAAGACTTTAACTAGATTGGAATGATGATTCCTGGTGAGTCTACCAGCAAACCTCAGCAACGATTCGCGAGGACAACACAAGAACAGGTTTTCTGTTCTGAAAACAATAACACCAGACCAGGAAGAAGGCCATGGAAAGGGCAAGAGACCACCTGCTGCTCGAAAACCCTTTCATTTGAGCCGTTTTTACGCGCCGCATTTACGCTCGAAGCTAAAAGCAGCCAGACTTTTCTAGCGTATAAAAATTCGGTACGTAAACGTACGCCAAGTCCAATACACTAACGTATTGACAGCTGCTAACAAGACTAACGCATGAAATTTTATGGCTACGGTGGAAAAATACGTCAATGTATGGCCCACTTAAGTATAGACCACACCTGAAAAACCGAAAATGGACTTGACCGGATCGTTGACTTTTCCCCGCTTCTCTGTTTTAGGGTCCTTCTCGTTATCTGCGAGCTGTATCAAGGTCCGTAGAACTAATATTATATATATATATATATATATATATATATATATATATATATATATATATATATATATATATATAGATAGATAGATAGATAGATAGATAGATAGATAGATAGATAGATAGATAGATATATCGCTCTCCCTACTGGTCTAGTGGTTATGCCCATTTTCCTTTATAATGTGTTTCCATCTGTAAATGTTCTGGTGAAAACACTCACCTTGTTCATTACTTATAGCAGCTAATTTTTCAAAGAAATAACTGAAATGGAAATGCAGACAGTGAATGATTTTAAAATACATATTTCACTCTTGTACCAACCAATTTTTCAAGAAGGTTCTGTACCAGTATTTCA
Source organism: Thermobia domestica (assembly GCF_964235325.1). NCBI lineage: Eukaryota > Metazoa > Arthropoda > Insecta > Zygentoma > Lepismatidae > Thermobia > Thermobia domestica. The sequence goes on from NC_137457.1 coordinate 193,075,712, forward strand.
TAGTTTTTTTTCTTACAAGTAAACCTATCGATGTCAAATCTAGTTTCTTCACCAAACTTGGCAGAAAATTGTGGAATATCAAGAAACGAGCGTAAGCAAAGTGTAAAGTGCTTCCGGCCATAAAGACGGCCGCAGTGGCCAAAAACCTGATTGATCAGAATAAGATATAACAATGTATTTCAAGTTTGAAAATTTCGTTTTATTTGTAAAAGGGTAAAGGGATGAAAACAAAAAATCTCTTGAGGGTATGCTTATCATGGCCGCCATCTTGAAGTCGGCCATCTTTTATCTTGCTCGACTTTTTTTAAATAGGAAGCGGGTCATATAATATTTTAAATTGGGCTAGAATTTTACGAGAAATACAATGGTGAAGTCATTGTTTCCATAAGTTTATATTTGTAAGACATAATAAATGCACATTGATATGAATTCGTTGGTTCAAAGAATTCTTAACAGCTGTATCTTTTCGAGAAGAATTCATGTCATGAAAACTTAATGTATGCTAGTGACAATATCATAGGTAGCTACTTATTAAAGGTATAACCAGCATGAAATCGTTATCCGAATCGTAATACGTCAAATTGTGAAGGCGTTAAAATATTAAATAATACTTTTGATAAAGTGGATATTTTCAAATATCTAGGATCAATATTAACAGAAGAAAATCATGTTCACGACGAAATGAAATGTCGACTAAAAGCATTGAATTCGTGTTATTATTTAGTTCAAAATCTCTTGTCGTCGCGAATTCTGTCGAAGTATTTGAAGCTTAAAACATATAAAACGATAATCATGCCTGTTGTTCTGTATGGTTGCGGAACATGGTCGCTTACTCTGAAAGAAGAACATAGACTGAAAGTATTTGAGAACAAGATCCTGAGACGAATATTCGGACCCAAGAGGAACGGGAATGGGTAATGGCGGAAACTTCATAATGAGGAACTACATAATTTATACGGTTTACCAAACATTGTTAGGGTCGTCAAGTCTAGGAGGCTTAGGTGGGCAGATCATGTAGCCAGGATAGAAGAAAGTAGAAACGCTTTCAAAGTCTTGACTGGAAAAATCACCATTAGGAAGACCTAGGCGCAGATGAGAGGGCAATATTAAGATGGATCTCGCAGAAATAGGAATTCAAAGTAGAAACTGGATTCAGTTGGCTAAGGATAGAAGTCAGTGGAGTGCTTTTGTGAATGCGACATTGAACCTCCGGGTTCCATGGGCTATAGAGTTAGTTAGTTATTTAGGGCAAGGTTTGTCTTCTGGATTTGTATTTGTAACATAGCTATAATAAGAGAAAGGATATCCAAACAAGTTGCACTGAGGCTGATTTATTTGATATCTCGGTATTAATTTCAGTATCACATGATATAATCAGTAAGAACACCAGGAAGTTTAATTTTGTGAGGTGCTCAAAATGAAAGGATCCCAGAATAATGATATACATATTTACACAAACTCAAAGAAAATACTCTTATGCCCAGGGATGTATGTAAGGAAATTTGGAAGAGTATTAAGGGTGTTGGGGGGTATGCAGAATACTCCCTGGACATAATATCTATTTTTACAACAGAAGTTGTAACTGTATAAAAATAAAGAAACTACTGCAGCATTAAATTTAAAAAAAATACTTTTGCTCGGAAACTTAATACAAATTATTCATTTACTTGTTAGGGAGAGGTCATACCCTCCCTTGTGGAGTCCATCGACGTAACTGTATTAAAATATGTTGTTGTGTGTACGAGAGAGCAGAGCCATCTTAACGGTACAATAGCCACTTTATCGGGGGGCCCCGCGAGCAGAATAGCATGTATTAACTCCATGTATTAGTAGCAAAATTTAGTCATAGGGACTACAACGCAATTATTTGCTCTGGGGCCTAATATGCTGTTAAAACGACACTGGAGAGTACATTAGATTGGACAGTAGACTAGACGGCAAAAGCGCGGGGCCCCCATATGCGCGGGGCCCGATTGGGAGCAATCGGTTCAATCGGCTTAAAGCCGGCCCTGTTTACATATCCCGGTAAAGTCCCCTGAGACTCCTTGGTTAGAATTTTAAAAAACTGCCTCTGGCCTCCAACCGATGGGGGCTGTATTTGGAAGCAAGTGCCCGTGCGAGTATCTCAGCGACCGCGAAAACTATGGATTTGACACTAATATCGGCCAATTTGGATTATTTTTACATGTACTGTATCGGTATATCTCCCCCCGCATACAATGGGAGCTGAATTTGAAAGTCATCGTTCATGGAAGTATCATCATTGAACTCAGCGACCGCGAAAACTATGCATTTGATACGAATATATGTCGTTTTAGATTATATTTACGTGTCTCGGTATCTCTCAGGGACCCCCGGCCCGCAGCCGAATGGGGTGAATTTGGAAGTTAATAAGATCGGTGTTTCACCATTGATCTCACCGGCCGCGAAAACTATGAATTCGACAGTTTGTTATTTTCTACTATTTTTTACATGTCTCGGTAAACGCCTTCCCCCTTGAGATCCCAGGCGGCACACTGACAAACACAAAAACAAACTCTTTACAAATATATATAGTATGTGTTTAGTGGTAACTTTCGTCCTGAGGGCAGAAAAGTCCCTCCAATCATTTTGTGATTGGGCCAAAAGTAAATGTTCATTAATGCAAAGCATGAGCACCAGAAAAGATTAGAAGTATACACATACGTGTATGATCTCAGCGAAAATTTGTATCATGCAAACAATATACACAAAAAAATAGAATGCGCTTATCTCCTTTCTCTCAAAAATCAGATTAATGGGGCAAAAGCCCTTCCGGAAGTTTTGGAGCTAGTTTTAAATAATATAGAAAACCACATCCGATTTACTTGAAACTTAGTGGAAACATCGCAACAATAAATAAGGGACGTTCATTTTCCTTTTCTGTGAAAACTGGTATAAAGAGTTAACGAAATATTTTTCAGTTAAATCCGAAAATAGATCAATATGACTAATTCAGTTGTAGTTTCTTTTATATGTACATTACAACGATAAAATAAGATAATATGAAGTTTCTTTCAATGCCAGTGCGAGAAAAGGTAGAACACGTCCAACTCATTTAACTTGTATATACGTACACTCATGTCCAAAATGATTGTCGCATATCTATAACTGTCTTCTTGTAAGAATATAATTTGATAAAGATTTTTTAGGGTATTTTTAATACTGATACTGTGTGTATAATCGGGAAATGTATATTTGTGGTAAATTTCATAGGGAAAGATTTATAAATACGAAAATTAGAATGAGTAAAACAAAATCTTGCTAAATGGACAAGAAAGTTTTATTTTCGTTTCACTGTTATTATTTACTGCTCTTTTGACATGAAATTTGCCACATACATGTCTTTGCCGATTATACCCATACAAACATTATTAAGAAATACCGGGCGATTTCCTTATCAAATTATGTTCCTAAAACAACATATTTATAGACATGCGACAATAATCTTGGACATGAGTGTACATACTAACTATAAAATATGAACGCGTTTTCCATTCGAGCGGAAAATCGCGAAAGGAACAACACATCTAAACATTTTGTAGCTAGCTCCGTAAGTGGCAATATCTGCTTCGAATTATTAAGCAGAGATTGTCGAATACGTTATATCAATATGTACCATTAACTTGCAACTTCGTACAACAGCTGAACAGGAATGAATCCAGAGGTCAGCCTGATGGAAAATACACCAGAAGTTTAGAATTCTCCTGAGAAAATCATGTAACAATTTTATATTATCTAGATTTCAGTTTTGTGTATTTTACACCGAATGAAGCAAAAATGTAAAAAGTAAAACTTCTGTCTTAACAGACACCCTCCTTAAGTCTTACGACCAACTATGATATGATAAGATTCTTTTCTCTCTTTTCCCCCTTTTGAAATAACTTCTCTGTTTTACGGTGAATCATCAGTCTGACATTAATGTTACCAAACCCTCTTAGAATCTTACACCTGATACTAATCCAGATTCTATATTTAGCGCTGACTTCATGCTTTCGCAGCTGCTAGACTGACCTTTGAACCGAGCACTTGTATAGACTTGTGTCACCCCTTTTATTGTATAATGCTGTGTAATCATAACTGGTTTTAGTTGGAACCTATGTCTGTATTTTTTTCATTTTACTGAAATGTTACCCTTGTGAAGGTGTGTGCATTTTGGAAACTTCATAGTCATCAGAATCGTCGCGCGCCTATCATAAGTAGTATGAGATCACCTTTAGCCAATCAGAGTTCACCAAGTGGTCCAAACCATTACATCATCCACATCCAATCAGCTTCTAAAGAATTTTTTTCTAATTATTGCACAATCTGGTGTAAGATTGAAACACCCAAGCTCGAGACATAAAACCTTGGGAATGAACTCTCTAGAGGTTCATTACCTCCGAACGACGCGATGAGCACGTAGTCCTTGCTCTAGCTCCCCTCGTGGGGAGACAGTCCTCTGCACTTCTCGCAGAGTGACCTTAAGATACTTTAGCGATACGTTAAACTTTCCTGGACTTAGTGTTGTGTATAGTGAAGAACTAACGACTCAAAAGTGCTGTGTCAATCAGGTGTGATGACCGTTACAACGCCCCCCATTATACATCGAATTCTAATTGTGGTTGGACTGAAGAAAGTACTTTTTACTAGCTCCCCCTGAGAGCTATTATACACTTACTCACTATATGAATTCTTCTATAGACTAAAATATTCGTTTCGCACCTACTTTCATGGAACTATTGTTCGATGTCGACTATTTCGAAAATGCACACCTCCCGAACAATCATGGATCTGTAGAAACCAGTAATCCCTTGAATTTTAATCTTAGTTAGTGATTTAATAGTGATTCTTCTAATGTCTTATATTATGGTCTGTAAAGAAACTGAACTCTTTTATAATAAATCAACCGCAACACACTCGTAATACTTTCATATTATTATTACTATAACAGGCCGATAGAAAATCCCATCCTCTCCTTAAATCTAGAGAGACGCCTCCACTCGGACCACCACGACATCGATTTAAGTGGTAAATCACCTTACGGTGGATCGTCGCGAGATTGAATCTACAAGTAGTCTAGATCGTAGTCCTGTTGGCTACTGGGGACTCTCGTCCCCTTTCGAGGGACTGCAATTGGGCCAGGTACTTCAAGATCCTGTCTCGACTGGGATACCTGTTGCTGACCTCTCCTCTGCATCCACCTACAGGTAAGAACTAACATCTTTCAGCCAATCCGCTCGGGCTATCAACTATCACTCCTAGTTTTCTGACTTCAAGAGATTACTGTAGTGAGTGAGCTAATTACGTCACTTGTGACTAATTTGTGTAATTCGATTTGCAGTAGTGTTGTGTATCGCCAGTGAATAGTGTAAAAGGGCATTGGTAGGAAAGTGCCTCTTAGTGTAAATCATGTGTTCGTTATTCTCTTATCCTTGCGATTTCTCAATATGGCATTTGAAATGTAATAATTCATTTCACCAAGGGGAGTCGCTTCCTCAATTGGCTTAATTCTTAATACGTAAATGAATATTCTTTAAGCCCTAGTAAATTAATTAATTGAGTTAAAACGGTCATTGGTTTTAATTGTTTGGTCGTTCAACTATTCTCTAGCTGTGAGTGCCCATTTGCTTGGACCCTCTCAACGTTAACTAGCGCACTCTTACTTTATTCTTTCGTCCGCCCCTCTTGATGTAATGATTGATATCGGGATGTATTTGAACTCCCCTCTTTTGATGTACAGAACCTGGAAGTGTTTCTTATCGCCACTAGTGTGGCCCCACGTTAATTATAGATATTATTAGGTGTTTAACTAACTATACATGTGTATAATTTGGCAACACGGCGGACATTAAATGCTAAGTATACTTTCTAATCTTGTGAGATAAACTCTGTCGGATTAATGATTCATTGCGCCACTATTAGATTGAACGACCGCTCTCTCGCTGAGGCCGTAGCTTCAGACCTTAGTATCATAAATCACACCGCTCCGTGTTCAGACCACTACTATCGGTGTGATCCAGAAAACAATTATTTATTCGTATTGGTTGTGTTTGTTGCTTTAGCACTGTCTTAGGAAACTCGTAATATTTTGTGAGATTCAGGAAGCGACTATTCGACGAGCTTTTGCCTTTTACGCAAGGATAGGGGTAGCCTTATTAAGATCAGAATGTTATCCGAAAAGTCCTACCGGTGGTTTCGCTTGAACTCGACCCTTTACGGGTTCTCGACGCTACATTATTTTGTTTATATATTATTGATCGGTATGTGTTTTTTTCATGTTAGTATTTGTGTGCTTTTTTATCTTTCTTTCTTCACTTGTAGTACTTGTGCGTGTGAGTGTGTTTTGTTAAAAGTACCACTTTTGTCTTTTCTTTTTTTTATTATCTTAATGTATACTTTTATTTTTGTTGTATATAACCGTATCTTTCGACTCAACTGATTGTATGTTTTTTGTATAACTCAATGTACTTCCTTGACAAGGGTTAGGTGGCAGAGCAGCAATACAGTATGCTGAACCTCGCCCGCTTGATTAAAGCCTTTTTCTATTCAATTGTGCGGAACCTCGAACAATAGTGTCAAGATCTGTATCAAATTCGTTTGCAATTTTAGGAATACTTTTCCGAAGATCTGCTTTCACAGTCATCCTAAGGAGCTCATAAAAATATGCTGTTGGTCGGAGGATGCGGGGTTTATTTTTCAATATTTTCACTGGCACGATAATTTACAAACCAAGACCATATAGTGTGTTCATTCACCACTTCTGGAGCAAATGTACCGTTTGTATTTCGCGGCTAGATGTGAAGAATATTTTAACTTGAACTCTTGAACCCAATACCAATCGCATTTATGGGTTCTACATGATGTATTTTCACACGGTGCTGTTCAACGACAAAGCACCGTGTGGCTCAGTGATAGAGCATTCACTTTTCGGCGTGGGCGAAGGTAACATAAAATTATACGAGAATGACAACGCATTTTGGGAGTATTTGGGAACTGTGTCGGACATCTTGAGCTTCGTTCCGTAGCGGTTTGCGTCAACGCAATGCAAATTTTGTGTTTTACAGTATTTTCTGATAGTCGAGATAGTTGTAATTACTTGTTTCATTATTTACGTTACGTTGCCAAGGCTCTTGTAGACTGGGCTCCCTTGTTATTAATCGCCTATTTCAGCGTTCTTTATAACTCGCACACAGTGACACACAAACAGGGTCCAACAGGTCTGGACCCCCCTCAAAACATCCTAACTCTATATATATTTGTACACTTTCTCAATAAAACTGTATTTGTTCAACCTGAAATGATTGATGTAGCATGAAAATTTGATCTTACACTTCATCTGTACTCTTTCTCTTATAAGAGGCAGCGGTGGTTCAGTTACAGAGCGTTCACTTCTCGTGTATGGGGTCCCTGGTTCGATCTCCTCTCACACCAAGTAAACTTTGTGGTGGACAAACACCGTGTACGTGGGTTTTCTCGTGGTTCTCCCGTTTCCTCCCACTTTCTTCATTCCACCATTTCATTCATTTCTCACCATCATCACCGTCTCTTTTAGCCTAGCCGGCATAGCCGAGGGACATAAAACTGAAAGATTTTATTTCATCTCTTCTTCTTTATTATTATTTTTATTTATTATTATTGTTATTATTATTATTATTATTATTATTATTATTATTATTATTATTATTATTATTATTATTATTATTATTATTATTATTTGCTCGTTTTTTCGATAGAAGTGTTCATCGAGCTACACTCATATCCTTCCGGTGTAGCACCGCGGCTATAAGAGATGTAGACCAACAATCTAAGGTAGGATATGAACCATCGTAATGCCTTCTACCTCTTGCACCGAAAATCGTCCCAGGACCACGTCCATCAAACGAGCGCGCTCTAGGTTTTTAGACCAACAGCAGAGATGGAGTGGATCAGTGGGTCAAGTGGGTCAGGTTTTCTGGGTGGGTCAAGTTTTCTGAGGGTCGTGCGTCAACAGCATGCGACCCACTCTGACCCACTGCGACCCACCGACTCAGTATGATTTACCGACCCACTCTGCTCACTGCATTGTAGACAGTATCTTCTGAAGACTGGTAAATTTATCTTCGTTTTACTTTCAAGATCTTCATTTCCTTTCCTTTTCCATTTGTTTCTGTCTAATACCTCAGGTGAGTATATCTAACCAAGTGAAAAAAAATCTTCAGGTACTTTTGTATATTGATATTTGTAATTGTAATAATAGCAATAAGACTTAAACTACTACTTGGCTTTCGAGACCTGCGAGTTTTTAGAGGAGCTAACTACTGGAAAAAATACATTTTTGAATCACTGTAATATATAAATTATTATATAAAAATTGAATGTAACTATGTGTGCCTGATCATCACGGTCAAATTGCAAAGTCAAATGATATTACTTTTGATATATAATTAGACCTTATTCCAAACTGGGATGTTATATTGCTTTCATTGTAATACATAATATCCTAAGGAGGTAGTGATTATCCCAATTTTTGCGAGCCGTGAAACTTACGCAGCTGAAATTCAGTGTATTAACTCTTTATTGAAAATAAACAGAATGTGTCCTAGCATTTTTTTAAAATTCTCCTTTATGGAGGAGGGCACTTTCTATATATGAAAAATTGGTAGTGAGTTGGTTTGTAAAATAATCGAAAACGATCGATGTTAATTAAGAAGAAAATCAGAATCAAAAATACAGTGCTTTGCTTCATATATCCATTGCTTTCTACTATAATAATTGCTGAAACTTATTCTTTTTATATGGAGCGCTTACAGCACAGGGCAATCAACCCATAAAGTTGTGAGAAAAATAGGCATAAATTTTGTACTGTAAGCTTAATTACAAGGTAAGTTTAGATTGTACGCATAATTATATGGAATATTTTACTCTTCTTTTCCTTTATGTTGGTCTACTTACCTTGATTTGGGACTTTCAAATTTCATCCTTTTCTCCACTGAAAAGTACCGATAAATTGATCAAGGAAATAATTATACTATGATAATTTAATTGAAATTCATCGTAATTTGGCACATGGCAAACAACAGTGTGGTAATTGAAGGTGAAGAAGGAGGGAAATTCCCATTCACCTCTGGACACTTTCCAGGATCATCGTTCCCTTTAGCTTTCTAGACGGGGGAGGGAACTTGGTAATTGCATCAAACCTTCATGTGTAATTACAAAAATTAAATTTATAAGCAAATAAGAAATCATCAGTTTATTAGGCTTTAATTGATAATTTATTCACAAGATTCCCTATCGAAGGTGTGGTACATGAAGTTTCTGTTCTTCATGAGTCGACATTGCCAACTGACATGGTCGATATGGAAAAGATGTTGTATGGTGATAGAGAGATGATACTTCTTGCTGAGTATTTCAAAACTGACCGAGAAAAATCGTTATCAAACTTAAGTCTAACAAGCAGATTGTCGATGAGGAGTTGCAGAATCGGGTAGAAGTATTATCAATTTCTACGACAGAGTGCAAACGGATATTTCCCCTTATGAATTTACAGATGACTGATATTAGAAATAGACTAAGTGCTCAAACATTGTCTAACTTGTTCATCAATGTTAATGGCCCACCGCTAGACAAGGTCAAAGTAGACGAGCTAGTTATTTCTTGCCTGAAGGATGAACATCATTCCGCTGCGGATAATTCACCACAAAAAATTTCTGGAGGCCAATAGGAAAGAAACCCGATTTCAGAATTTTTTTAAGGTGGCAAATTACGAGTTATGGAAAATGTATTCTTGTATTAATAATGGCTTATTTGTGTTATTCAACTTTGTACCTAATATTTAATAAGTCTTTTCTTTCCTCTAGGTAAACTACTTTGAATAAATATTCATAATAATTTCAATTATGGATATTTGTAACTTAAATTTAACGTGGTGTTTTAGTGATTACACAAATTACAATTATGAGCATACTTTATGGAGATGCTCTCACAGAGGGTACCCGAGCACCATTATACACTATGAAAAGTAATTTTTCAAGTCTTTTGTGAGAAAAATACTATGAACTGAGAAAGCATAAACTTTTCCATATTGTACAGGGGTATTTTCCTGTGAATAGAAGTTTCTTTTGGAATGCGTTGAGAAGTTAACACTTGCAAGAATACTCTCTTAGTACAAGTATATTTTAGGCACACACTAATTTCTCCCCACCTCGAAGTGCTTTCATTTCCTCACTGACAAACACTTTACCATTTGATATTGTAAAGGTCAGATCCACCGTTATTGTAACAGAGTGGTGCTTGAGCGATTGACTAGTAGTTCAAACTCCGATTAGTGAAAATTTCACAGTCTTGTTTTATTACAAGTGTAAACTCTTTAGTCAGTACAGAAGAGGCCGTTGGATCGTGTTCAGAGTTGGTGACGATGGATTTTGTGAGTCAGAGTAGGTCACAGTGGATGAGTGTTTCATGGTGGGTGGTGAGTCGCGGCGGGTCAGAGTGGGTCACAGTCGGTGGTGGGACATGGTGGGTTAATGGGTCGTGGATCAAGTTTTCATTGACCCACGCCAACTCTGACCAGCAGGAAAAGCATATGCGCTACTAAAGAGGAACTACTCCCAACTAGCAACTGCTCATTATTCCAAAGAAGGAGAGTTACTATTATTGTTATTATTATTATTACAAATTGATTAATAATAATAATAATAATAATAATAATAATAATAATAATAATAATAATAATAATAATAATAATAATAATGTACAGTTGTTATTAAGGTTAGTGGTAGCCCAAGCCATCAAACCAGTATATTCCACTGTTATATACTAGTTTTCCTAATTCATAATCCTTTGTTCAGACGCGCTACTCCGTTTGACTTAGTCAAGCTTAAACAGTACTGGATGGGCAGAGTGGTAAATAATCTGTGCTCTACTGGTAAATCATTTGTAAAACTAGTATACGAATGACCTCGAGTTTGACTTATTTCATTTTTAAAAAGAAAATACAGGCTAGGGCTACTCAACAAAGTTTAAAAAAAAAAGTTCATAAAACAAGTAGGTTTCTGTAGTGCAATATTTTCACAATTAATATTTGAAACCGCGACTTGTACCACTTCCGATGTTAGTAGAGAGATTAGAATACAGACGAAATGTATATTTTTGGGACGCTTAACTGATTGCAGTAAACAGCTTCTTGTTATCTGTTACACCTTTTATTCTATAACTCTCAACGTTAAAACAGGAAGTTTCTGATTTTCGACCACTTCCGGTTTGAATAGAGGCCTACGACAGAAGATGGTAGCTATTTTTAGAACGCTGAATAGAATGCAGAAAACCGCTTCTTACTGTTACAATTCCTGTTCTATGGATATGACTATTGAAACCGGAAGTGGTTCATTCCTACGACTTCCGGTTTCAATTGAAGATCAATAGAGGACATGAAAGGTATTCTTGCAGTTGCGTAGCGAGAAACTCATCAAAGAAGCGGTCACACACAAGTATTTCATATATATATACAGGCATGGGCGCCGATCCCGGGGGGACCAAGGTGACAGGCCCCCCCCCCCAAAGCTCATGTTCACTCCTTATTGTATTTAAGAATACATAATATTTGGAATAATTTGAGTGCAATTTGTTTTAAAATCCTCATATATGCCTTCTCCATCTAAGTGGGACACCATTTTAAAGACAAATCGGCGCCATTGTATACAGGTGCAGATCCGAGGGAAGGCTAAATTAGCTATAGTCCCCTCTTGACGATCAGGTATACACTGGTTAAAATAGGCTTCAATTCTGCTTTACACAAATGCTACAAGCTATGGTTTAGCCCCTCCCTTGTTCATATCCTGGATCCGCCACTTTATCTATCTATCTATCCATCTATATATATATATGCATAGAGAGAGAGAGAGAGAGAGAGAGAGAGATACAGGGCCGGATTTAGGGGGTGTAAAGGTGCACTTCCCCCCTTCGTTGTAAATATACATTATCTAAAATGAGAAGCGAGCAGTGAAAATAGCAACACATTCCGAAACTTTTCGCCTACATGTTTCCGTCTGGGGCTTAAAAGAAAGCAGAGCTTCGCAAAAGCAATAGTTTGAGTTTGTTTTCTGAAGGTTGAAGGAAAAGGATTCACCAAGCAAAATAATATAACTTTTGGCAAGTAAGTAAGAAAACATAAGGCAAGAGGAGAGAAGGACATTTTTGTCCTGCATTCCACTTGCGTTCCTCTTTAAAATATTTTCCTTCGTTCTATTAAACGATGTCCCGACAAAACGTACCAGCGACAAAATGTACCACTTGAATTTTCGCGACAAAATATACCACTTTTGAGGACCTGTCATAAGAGACAACGTGTCATGGATTAATTAAAGCATTTCTGATATTTATTCCACGACAAAACGTACCACTTATATAAATTACAACCTGTCTTGGACTTATTAAAATATTTCGGATATTTAATCCGCGACAAAACGTACCACTTCAAGCATTTTTTTTCAGCGTGTTCACAGATTATTCTCCAGATCGAACAAACTTCTTTTAAAGGTTCTATATAGGGATGCGCTCGAGTCGAGACATGTCTCGAATCTCGACTCGACTCGACTCGAATTCGAGTCGAGATACGAGTCGAGACACAATTTGTAAAATTCGAGACGAGTCGATACAAACGTATTTCTCGACTCGAATTTTCGAGTCGAGACACGAGTCGAGTCGAGACGGCTCTTAAAAATCTCGACTCGACTCGAATGTCTCGAAAATCTTTCTATAATTTTTAATATTATTTTGAAGAAAGTATTCACTCAGAAACAGCCTTGAAACCAATTCCAGCTTTTATTCCTTTAGAAAGGTACAGAACGCATAAAATTAATAGTTAATCTTTAAAGATCAAGATTTAATTTTCAGCTCAATTCAGTTAATTAGAACTAATAGTTAATGTCGTTGTATTTGGTTGTACTGTAAATATAATGATAATAATAATAATAATTGATTATCTAGTTTGTATAAAACTATTATCCGTAGTCTAAATCTAGTTTGTGTAAAACTATTGCGATAGAGTGAACTTCATAAATTCTCTGAATGAGCAGTTGGGAGTCTATAGTAATTTAGCATAGTTATAATTATTGTGTTTTCGTTCCCATGAACGCAATAGGGTTACGTAACTTCTGGATTATTCGCTTGCCCAACTATTCTGAGGCTTTAATATGTTGCAGCATATCACGAGCTACGGATAATATATAATGTAACATTTGTTGTACATCACATATTATGATACGAGACTATTTTACATAGTATATCTTATCTAATATAAATAAAATAAAGAGTTTGTTTGTGTGTTTGTCCGTCTGTTTGTGTGCGACCTGGGGACCAGAGGAGTGGACCGAGAGTTCCCAAAATTTGGTCACGGGTACCTTAGTCCAGGCCCCAGATCAAGACGAAGCGTTTTTTTTTAAATTTCGAACCAGGGGGGTCTCAGGGGGGACGTTTACTGGGACCAACCTGGGGACCAGACAAGTTGACCGAGAGTTACCAAATTTTGGTCACGGATACCTTGGTCCAGGTCCCAGATCAAGACGAAGCGTTTTTTTTTTTAAATTTCGAATCAGGGGGGTCTCAGGGGGGACGTTTACTGGGACCAACCTGGGGACCAGACAAGTTGACCGAGAGTTACCAAATTTTGGTCACGGATACCTTGGTCCAGGTCCCAGTCTAAGGCGAAGCGTTTTTGTCAAAATTGGAACCAGGGGGTCTCAGGGGGCGTTTAGCGAGACATGTAGTAAAAGTAATCCAAATTGATCGACATTAGTGTCAAATCCATAGTTTTCACGGTCGCTGAGATCAATGGTGACACTTCCATCAGCGATGACTTGCAAATTCAGCTACTACTGTATGCGGGCCGTGTGTCAGCGGGTGAGGAATACCGAGACATGTATAAATAGCCCATATTGATTGATACTAGTGTCAAATCCTTAGTTTTCGCGGTCACTGAAATGAATGGTGATACTTCCACAGGTGTTGACTTCCAAATACAGCCCCCATGCGAAGAATGCGTATATTAAGCTAGTATTACAATAAATGGACTGCTTGGATGCCAAGAACTAGTACAGATAAGTACCATCCACTTCTATGAATAGGTATTTTTTAAAAGGATTTTTGTAAACACTAAGTTATAAAACAATGAACTACATATAGTAGTTATGGTTTTGGTTCCCAACATAAAAGAAATATGGATTGTTCATGAGATATTGAACTTCAACTTTCACTCCTGGAAAATTTCAATTTTGGAGTTAGGCCACTTGGCATCAAAGCAGTTCACTGTAAGATAAATACATTCCGCACATTAGTAACATAGTTGTTCAGGGGCCTTCGATTTCCATCCTCTCAAATGAAAGCTGAATGATTGCTTGATACATGCTGACTATATAGGAGAAATAGTGTATTAAGTTTTCGAGCTTTGGTGCGTATCCGTATTTACACTCTGATATAACTTTAAGTTCACACTCAAATCGAGCTAATTGTTTAATGCATTTCGAAAGCTTTTGTTTTTATGCAGCTCATTAAGGAAAATCTATTTCATAATCGTAACATTTATGTACTAAGAAACTATGAACGTAAAGTGGACTCGACCTAGCCCCGTGGCCGCTGTGACTCAGTGGCACAGCTCTCACCCTTGGTGTGTGAGGACTCTGATTCTGTGTGTGTGTGTGAACTCCGCGCAGGGCTGCCAACTAAGTAGCTGGTAATTATTGTGCATGATGGTCAAAATTATGGTATTTACTAGGGTATTATGGTACGCTCCAAAAATCAAGCGTGATATACAGTAATTATTATTGCGCCCCCCCCCCCCATTTGTTTATTTGTCAATTGGAAAGCTACTTATTTCGAGCTATATTATTATTATTATTATTATTATTATTATTATTATTATTATTATTATTATTATTATTATTATTATTATTATTATTATTATTATGTAACAATAGCATGAACGTCGTTTCTCTTACGTATTGGTACAATAACATCTGATCGAAATAAATTGTCTCAAGCTTATGATGCACTAGACTACATTGTCCACTAGACAACAGAACTCGAGATATAGTTCAAATCACTTTATTCAAGGTTCAAATGCAAGGAAGAAAATTAGTAGCTAATGTTTCATATATCGTGTTACACCGTCTTGTACGGAAGATGCACTAGATTCTTTACATACAAGACTATCAGCTTTAGGCTATCATGCTACATTATGAGAAACCTAAAAGGAAAACGCTAAAATGCACACAGAATTTTTGTGGCTTCACAGAAACGTTAACTTCGCATAAAATTTAAAAGTTGTACAACTTTATTTGTAATGCATTTCAGCACGTCAAGTTCTTTTTTTATGCACAGAATAACATAGTAGTTTTGGGCAAACTATCATATCTCATTTAGGATTCTTCCATTTCATATTTCTTCATAACCAAGGTTTCAGAGGCAGCAACTGAAGGGATATTTTATACTCAAATACTATCAGTAACTAGAGAAGGAAAATTAGGAAGCAAGTCAGCCAGGGCCTATATAGCCCTATTTAAAGGTACCATTCCAGCATTCACATGGTGAGTGTGGGGAAACCATGGGAAACCTCAGTCAGAATGATCGGCCTCGCGATTTGAGCCCAGGATCTCCCGATTGCAAAGCCCACGCTTATCACTTACCTACGCTCGTTCGGTAATATATGCAGAGGATCTCTGTTACTACCTTAGATGCTTGAAACCTCGGTCTGATTTCCAATGGGATTTCGTGTGGTTCGGGCCCGATTAAATTTATGCACCTAGTATTGCCCACGAGACAAGGGAAGACAGAATTTTCGTGTTGAATTACGAGATGAACAGAACTCTTCCAGCAAAAGCAGCATTCTTTTTTTCTAGACGAGACAGCTCTTTCACTACACATTTTAGAGTCAGGATAACCCCAAACCTTGCTCAGATTCAACATTACATCTCTCTGTGTTGTAAGGAATGAAACTCCAATTAAATAAGCACGTACTATACTTTTTAAAAAATTGGGTAACATTAACACTCACAGAATGGAATGGCTCTATGCCCTACGTTGCCCCGTGTACCGTATTGCTAAAGTTTTCGCCTTTGGTGCGAGCAGTCCGCTTTCGATTTCTGGTTGGGACACTCGGTCGAAAAGATGCGTAATAATTGCCCTAAGTGAGGCTTTTCCTGGTTTCTCCTAATTCAAACTCACGAATGACGGGATGGCACCTAACATATAGATCTCAGGTCGCTTCTTTCCTTCCCCATACCCGAATAGTGTGATCGCCGAGGTTCGTTATCTCTAATACACAATGGGCTTAAGGCCTTAGATGCCAATAATGGTCAGAACTCGTATGTAAAAATAAATCTATATTTATATCGATAAATCTGCACTACAAAAATTACATTCTAAAGAAGTTTCCTAAAAACTCCTCCATATCACTATTGAGGTCTATAATACATGAGAAAAGTTATTTTTTAAAAATACAATACAATACAGTGGTCCCTTTGCAACTGCATTTTTCTTCCCTTCTCAGTTTCTGATGCGGCGGAGAGGCAAGTATTAAAGAACAGACAGAATCCTCATCTGCCAATAACTGTTTTCCGAAAAGAAAACCACCCCAGTCACTTCGTTCTAAAGTGGAACAAAGTTGTCCTTTTAGTAAACAGGGCAATGAAAACATTCAGGGATAGTATATTTTTATGGTACCGTACTTCAGAAGGTGGGGACCAGGGGCGATCGGGGCGATCACCCCCTCCAGAAGAGGAAACTTTCTTGTTTTATATATATAAATAAAATCCATCCCAGAGTTTGGAACCCTTAAAAGTAGCATTATGACAACCGACCGCCCCCCCCCAGAAGTCGATCCTGGATCCGCCCCTGGTGGGGACAGAGAATACAAAGGAAGTGAAACCAGTGTCATATTTATAACTTTATATTCTATGTGGAAAAAGATACAAAAATTCCATATTCTTCCGATTTTCCAATATTTAAGTGAAGCAAAAAGACAGTCGCATCTCCTGGATTATGGTACTTTTGCGTACCATAATGAAAGTACTATGGTACATGGTACAGGACTTGAAATTATGGTATGTGTACCATAATTATGGTACGGTTGACAGCCCTGACTCCGCGGCTAGTGTATGCGTACTGAGTCGGAAGCGGTATGTATTGTTTATGCTACTTACAACGTTACCCCCCACATAAAATATAAATTCACCCTTTCTCCCTTCTCTTTTTCGAATACAATGAACCGACTCTTTTGCTGAAGAACGATGCTAAAAGAAAATTGAAACATCTGTGTCTAAACTTTCTTTGAAGCGCAGTCTTTTGTATTTGTAAGGTTTTGCGAGTGTTTTCGAGATAGCCAAATTTTTACCATGGACTCCTGCTGCGAACTGACCGTGAGTAAACACCCGATCTCGCTGTGCTCAATTTCTCTCGCACACGTGAAATGGGTTTGTTGTTTCCAAAACAAATAGGAAGTTACCTTGTGCTTTTGCATTTCTGCACGCACACAGGTACCATTATTGTTTTAATGATCAGAAGAAATATCAAAACCATCCGATATATATGATACAAAACAGCTAACAGAGGGAGGCAAAGATAAAAGTAGGCCTATACCAAGTTTTCCGCGTGGTACCATTATGGAGAATAAATATTTGATAAAGTCACGTAGATGCGCTTAAACCTATTCCATCTGTCCTTATAATTTTTCTGGTCTCATCAATTTCTCAGGAGAATACGTACAACATATGTCCAAATTCCATGTATACTCTTTCTAAACTAATGAGTAAACTCATTAAGAACACCAACGGATATCAATAAACAGGAAAGAAAACAATACTTTATACTTCTATCATTTGGTACACATCTCTATGAAGCACAGCTTGTTTCTTTTTGAAATAGCTCCTTCGTGTCACAGCTGTGGTTAGTTTTGTTTTGTGTTAGGATGAAAGAGAGAAATGCAACATTTGCTTCGAGGTGAAGTTATATATATTATTAAGATAAGCGGTGATAAGCGAGGTTTAACAAAGAGTGCCTTTCGGATGCACAATTTAACGGGTAGTTGCAGTCCGTGTTGAGAATCGAACCAAAGCTATGTAAGACATGTTAATATTGAGCTCTTTTGTGGTAAAAGTGAACTTCAGAAACACACAAAAGACTTGAAACATCAAGCTAATGTAAAGCAATTGAAAAATAGCCTACCTATCGCTGCATCTTTTCTGTGGCTAGAAACATGCAGTGTGTAGCAACAAGAATCGTGTTAAGGACTTTTTTTTCGAACATAACATTCCCTTCCACACCATAAAAGACAATACAGTATAATGTTTGTTAAAAGAAAGTGCACATAATATTTTTAAATTTTGTTTGTGATTCTATCATGCATAATTATAAATAATGCCTTTCATACTACGAGAATGAATTCAACTATACGTCATGGCCCCTCTAAAGCGGGGCCGCGGTGGCTCAGTGGTAGATGGTGCTCACCTCTGGTGCTTGGGGACCCTGGTTCGATCCCAGCTCGTACCAAGTGAACTTTGTGGTGGACAAACACCTTGTGCGTGGGTTTCCTCGGGGTTCTTCCGTTCCTCCCACTTTCTTCATTCCACGATTTCACTAATTTCTCATCATCGCCCCTCTCCTTTAGCCTAACCGGCATAAGCGTGGGACGTAAAACTCAAAGATTTCACTTCATTTTTTCCCTCGAAAGCGATATCTTTCAAAATTATTTATTGTTAGATATTGTAAATTTACGGTATCTATTTTAGTGGACGGGAAATTTTGCATCTAATCGGATAATTTCATGGCTTCTAACAGGAATTCGCAGTTATGAAATTTGCATCACTGTCTTTTGAAAGGATGCCTAGAAAAAATACTACTAGAAAATAACTGAAAACCCAAAATGGATTTGATAGCCAAATTCACGTCATCTTGGTGCGTCATCATTTTTCTTTAAATATTTGTATTTAGTATTAGATTAGAGGTTAGTGTCCCTTTCAGCATCAAGGCTATATGAGACGTGAACTTACAAATTAACGTGGGTTCAGAATCACAGGAGTTCCCATCGGCAATCGAACCTAGGTCTCCCGCACCAAAGACGCGTACGCTAATCATATGGACAAGGGTGTTCGATATTTAGTAATGTGTACATAAAGTTGTGAAATTGCGCTTGTATAATGGAATGCAATTCCTTCTACTGACATAAACCTTCACAATACTTAGCTGGACAAAGTATCTTTAAAAAGAAAATGTCACTCTTTATGTTTCAGTTCCTGGTTCGACTGAAGGATGGAACAAATTGCAATGAGCGTTTTTGGATCCTACTTTGTGTAGTTGATTCATCATAAACTTGGTATTTGATACGGATATGAACTATTACACTTATTTGGTGTTTATTTCTAAATAATAAGTCCTAATACAATTTCATAAAGTTGTAATTCTTCTTTAGTTTGTATCACTTTACACAATGACAAATCCAAAAGGTGTGTTGTATCGGTGCAGTACCAGTTTTTCACGTTTTTCAAAATGTTCCAAAACCCAAAGAATAATCTTTAATTTCTGATACTTTAGTCGTCACAAATTACAATTTTATAATGTAGTCAATGTTTATAATTACTGGGCAGTTGGGCGTTTAAACTAATGACATCATAATAAAGTCAAAACCCTAATTTTGAGTTGAATTGATTCTGATTTTAACGTCCCGTTCAGCAGCGAGGCTATGTGAGACGTGGACCTACTGATTAACGTGGAATCCGAACCTCATGAACTCCCACCGGGAATCAAGCCCAGATTTCCCACGCCAAAGGCAAGTATGCTAACCGTTAGCCACGAATGAGCTCCACCATAATTTTAGTGGGCGATAAGAAATATCTCGCCAGTGCTTTTACAATAAATAAAATTTTATAAGTATTAAAGAATAGTGGTAAGAGATTTTATAATAGCTCTTTTATTTATGAGATATGAGTATTTTGAAAAAAAAAAACAACTAAAGAATAGGTTGGCGGAACCACAAAAGACTCGTAAAATAAACTTTCTTATAAATACATACGCACCTTACTCACCTTTTATAATTGCTATGCTTACATTCTCCATAAAAACAGAAATTCTCTTTTAGTGATACTTTACACAAGATCATGAAGTGGGTTCAAATTTAATTAAAGGCAAAATACAATACAATAATCCACAAATATTGCCTCAAGTGAGTTTAAAGATTTCTAAACACTAGTGCGAAACCGGGCTCTGCCGTTGCGATCGATTTACAGGTCTTGAGACGAAAGTAAGAAGGGTCTTACGCACACAGTAAGTAAAAACAATTAATATGCCGGTAACTTTCCCCCAAATGGGTGTATCTTAAAACTAATCTTACCATTATTTTTCTAATTAAATTCTAGCCCGAAATTATGTATCATATTACCCTATTCCCATTTTGAAAACTTGACCTTAATTCAAAATGGCGGATTTCAAGATGGCTGCCATCAAGGTCATATCTACCATACGACTTCCCCCCAGGACTTATATGTATCCACATGGTTTTTCTTCACTTTTCTTCATTAACGCTCCGTTTACAAAGGGTAGTAAGGGACTTCTGTGGTAATCTCTAATAACCACATCACAACTCTTAAAAGTTATTAAAAAAAATAGAAAACATGCACCATGGCAAAAATTTGTCATCACAAGTAATGATGCATACATGCCTTCTATCAGCAAAAAAAAAAAAAAAAAGTTTCATTGAAATTGGAGCCGGACATTTGAGTGATGTCCCTTGTGGGATGTGATTGAACGTGACGTCAGAACACATCGCCCCCCTTCCCGGAATTTACGGGAATTAGGTGACTGAGTGAGCACATGTGGTGCCAGCTCTCTCCAGCGACCTATCAAGGATCATTGCGTGTATGCCAAGACGTGTCGCCGTTTTTATCCATGCCAAAAGTCGACATACTGACAATTAGGTAGGTAGTCATGATGGTCTGGCTGATGTGTGCGTATATTTTAATTCGTACATTTTGTCTCGACTCGAATTTCGAGACGTGTCGACTCGAATTCGAGTCGAGTCGAGACAGAGACTGTCGAGTCGAGACACGAGTCGAGACAGAAACATATTTTCGAGTCGAGACATGAGTCGAGACAACATTTTCTCGAGACGAGTCGAGACAGGCTTAAATCTCGACTCGACTCGACTCGAATGCATCCCTAGTTCTATACGTGACAAACGTAACATTAAACACGTTTATCAGCGAGTAAGAGAACACGAATCTTCCAAAATACATTAGACCAGTGTGGATGCTTACATATCTAACAAAAGAGAACATAATGTTGAGAAACTACTTCCTCATGAACAGGTAAAACAAAGGTAGTATAAGGTTGAGAAGAACAGACAGATAATGCATCGAGTTGTCAAAGTGCAGAAACTCATTGGTGAAAGAAAGCTCACTTACAGAGGAAATGTAGCAGCCTATAAACTGAAAGACACAGCTATAGATCATGGAAACTTTTTGGATATTGTTCCTTTCATAAGCAAATTTGATCTTCCGCTTAAAAGTAATTTAGATAAGGTCACCGAGAAGAATCATATACGAGGAAGTAAGCAGGATAGTGGTCGCATAACTTTTACTAAACACGGTAAATTATGTTTTGAATGCTGTCAGCACACTTATCAGAGAAGATATTTCGAAAGAAGTCTCTCAAGCATCAATATTTTCTGTTCTATTAGACACTACTCAAGATATAGTAGTTTCAGGCCGGTTCTGTGTTGTTTTACGGTATGTTGTGAAAATAGTTGTGAAACAAAGTATTGTTGTCATTATAAAATGCATATCTACCACAGGCCAGTGTGCTTGCGGTTTACTGCTGGAAATTTTGCAGAAGTTGAACCTTGATATAAAGAAGTGTATTGGAAACTCAACCGATGGCTCAACATGCAAGGACAATATTCAATTTTTTTCAATTCACCTATGATCAGTTACACGTGTGATTCAGTTGATTTTGAGTTTAACGGCCCTTTTAGCAGCAAGGCTATATGAGACTGGACATACTGATTTACGGGAAATCCGAAGCACATGAGCTCCCACCAGGAATCGAAGCCAGGTCTTCCACGACAAAGGCGCATACGTTAACCGCTTATCCACTAAGAAACTCAGTTACACGTGTGATGTTACGCTTATATACACAATCATGTCATATGTGATCTGACAAAAAATCGCATTGGTTCTGTATCATTGTTCTGCTGAATGACTGTGCGATACTTATGTGAATGACTGTGCGAGTCTTATCAGCGAATGGACATTTGGAAGATCAAATGTTAACAAAGGCGTCTTACAGTTATTGCGGAAACAAGATGGTAGAAAACACACTGTTTTTCAGAAATAGTTTGGTCATTTTTCCAACAGCCCAGAAAGTGCTTTGTATATAGATTTGACCATAATAATTAAGAAAATTGCTTCTACAGAAAATATCAAACCAAAAGCTAGGTATAAAGCGAAAGGATAAAAAAATGATCTTCTCAAGTTCAAAACAACTCGGACAGCACACATGTTCCTTAAGATATTTCAAGTGTCGACCTCTCCGTCAAACTATCTCCAAATAGAAGGTGCTGCTAGTGTAGTCCTATCGGATGGTGCAGACTACTCTGTTCCAAGTGAAAGAGTAGAGAGATGATTTTGAATCCGTTAAGAATCCAGCATTAAGCTTTGCAGAATGGACCAATAACAAATTTGAAGACTTAGAATGTGATTTCTTTGTTTCTATTGACCTGTCGACAATTGGCCTTCAGAGATGGACAAAGATTTTCCTGTGAAAATGAAGATGAAGCTGCTTCTATTCAATGACGAGGTACTGCATCGAAGCATTCAACACAATATTGGACATGGTAGTTGCGAGTATTTCTTCAGGATTCAAGAAGCAATGCACTTTATGGATTATTTGGACCCTAGACACTTCAACCAAGTAACAGAACTTCCAGACGTGCCTTTTGATAAACTTATGTATTTTCTGAAAAACTTCAGTTAAGAGGTTTCCAAGGATACAATAAATGTATTCTCTTCGACTTTTGAAGGACGTGGATATCCTTGAAAGTCAGTCTTGATGACGAGCACAACCGAGAGACAATGACTGTGCTGATGGTGCAAGTGATTCAGAATTAGGAGAAAATACATTTGTTTACAAGGAAAGCGAATGCAAAACGTGTTGCAAAATTGTCCAATATACTGCTTTTTAATTTTGAAGAATTGTAAATTTTGCAGTAATACTTATCCAGGTTTCCAGCATACAAATTTTTATTGACTTTGTCCGTAACTCAGGTAAAATGTGAAAGATTTTTTTTCAAAACTGAAATAAACTGAAATACATTAAAAATTGGCTAACGAGTACCATGTCTCAGGAACATTTGAAAACATTTATGTTGATGTCTATTGAAAAAGATTTATTGAAAAATATTTCGAATGCAAAAGTGATAGATATAGTACCATCAAAAACTAGTACACTAAAACATCTGCTAATTTTGTAATATAGTATACGTTCTCCTTGAACTTCATATAATATTTTGAGTAATTCAGAATAATATACTGATGAAAGGATATCAAGTTTTAATGGTCAATTGTTAATACTATTGACTTACTGTAGAAAGAAAACTGTGCAACTTGATTTGTGTCATTGAGATGCTGGTGGCCCTTGTGGGAGAAAGCACCCGCGCCCCTCTAATCATGCCTATCCGTCCCTGGTCCAAAGCCTGGATAAAGTGTGATGAAAATCAGAAAATATTCAAATATTGCATATGCAAGATTCATGCTGGTCTTGGTGTTGCGAGAATCTTGCAGGTATGGTCTTGGTGTTGCGAGAATCTTGCAGGCATGGTCTTATGTTAGTCTTAGTCTTGGTCTTGCGTCGGTAATCTTCTCGCCACCAATCTAGTCAACTTTTAATCTTATCTTACTTATATACGGTCCTATCAAGTGTTACGTTTTGTCGCCTGTCATTATTTGACGGCTGATTGGAAGACTCCTCGCAAGTAGCCCTCCAGTCAAGTGGTACGTTTTGTCGCTTGTCATAATTTAAAGTGTTTTTAGAAAACCATTCACAAGCATCCCTCAGGGTATGTTGTACGTTTTGTCGGTGGTACGTTTTGTCGCGTATTCCTATGCATCAGTGTTGTCAGGGATAAAGAATATTGTCACATGTCACTTTGAAGAGTTTCAGTATGATTGGTTCTTTTGGTAGTTATAGGTATACCCCCTCGGACAACTCTGGATCCGGCCCTATATATATATTAAAAAAAAGCTCTATGATGTTGCCGGATTCAGACTTCAGGTTACGTCACTAGAAATCGTTACATATACTGGCCTGAAAAGGTCAGAAATACAGCATTCGAAGCAAATAATTGGCCATGTACAGGGCCAAATGAAGACATTCTCACACCCAAGACTATTATTCAGCTCCTCCCTCTTCCGTCAAACAAAATATATTCGTAGTTCTTGTGTTGTAATTTGCAATGATCACATTGTTGTTACAATGAATTCTGCATTTAGTGGGGACTACATAAAACTTCACTTTGAATGCTCGTTTAGGCTGGATCACTAAAAGACAACAGTGTATTATAATATGTAATACAGAGACGCAGAAAATTTTTAGTACAATGGATCTATTTATTTTATAATATACAAGGCGGGAGAGAGGCAGCAAAATATGTGGTCCTAGGTTGGAGCCTAGGCCCTAAATGAAGCCTGACCACTATAAGCGGCACTTATGTGCACCATGTGGCTGGCTAGAGTAATATTATTTTCAGTTTTCTTTAGTTGCACGGTATAGAG
Organism: Thermobia domestica; assembly: GCF_964235325.1. Taxonomy (NCBI): domain Eukaryota; kingdom Metazoa; phylum Arthropoda; class Insecta; order Zygentoma; family Lepismatidae; genus Thermobia; species Thermobia domestica. The sequence continues at coordinate 193,100,500 of NC_137457.1, forward strand.
AAAATGATCAAATTTGCTTAGAAGTGAAGGGAAGTTCTATTAAATTTCCTTTCGCCACAGCCCATAAAAGATCTCTGGCCTGCCAGATGGTGCTCTATCTACTCGGTGATGCGTGGCTACCCAATTACAGCCCAAACGCCATTATTTTTGGCTTACTGGACTGAAGTTTGATAACCCTGGATTCAGATAGCATCCCAATTGCCTCATGATACTAAATTAACACTGAATAATTTTAGTGCTACCCAGGCCCGTGCTGGCCCACCGGGACACCGGGACGTGTCCCGGTGCGCCCTCCGAAATATCACAGTATAAATGAAGGTACAAGTATTTAGTAATAAATTCTTACAGTCTTATTGGTAAAGATCCCATAAAAGGTACAGTGCGCCTTTACATTAGGCGCCCTTCCGAGACCACACCAAAGATGAACGATTTTATTTACTCTTCTGTATAGCACAATTCTGTACAATAAATACACACAGTTACTGTTGGTAAAGAACCCGTGTAAGGTACAGTGCGCCCTTTACATAAGGCGCCCTACGAAACATCACATTATAGATAAGTGGTTTTAGTTATCCTGTATACCAGCTTTGTATAATAAATTGAAATACTGACTGGTAGTACAGAACCTGTGAAGAATACGAGGCGCCCTTTACGTAAGATGCCCTGCGAAATATCACATTATTTTTTTTATTTTATTCTTCTGTACTTCAGTTTTGTATTATGAAATCATACAATTGCTATTGCCAGAAAACAGGTAAAGAGTATAACCACTTACAAAAATATTATAAAGTTATATATCTATAAAACGAAACAATGCGATACATCAAGATTAGTTCGGATAGTCAAACGTACAATGCATTTATGTAATACTACACTGACACTAGTCTCTAATTTACGATTTTTACGGCATCGAAGCTTTCACAGTCTTAATATGCATCCATATATCCAAGCATATTGATTGTTCCTGTGTGTTTTAAAGCAGTGTTCGGATAATCAGTACCTGTTGTATTTCTGAAATATAGCTGTATTAATTTCCGTAAAATGTAGTCTTCCTGTCACCATGGCATGGCGCGTTCCCAGGTTGTGGATCCAGGAGAAGGTTTCTAGATACAGAGGTTAGCTGCGAATATACTGCGTAAGCAGTCGCGGACAGACAAGGGGTGATAATCCAGCTTGAGAATTTGGTGTGAGGCTGACAACCTCATACTGTAAAAAAAAGGATTGTTCAGATAAGTTCGCAGGATCCTCGGATCAGATCTGATAACTTGGCACGAACTCAGCAAAGTAAAATCGACATGAGATTTGGAACATGAAAGATAAGAAGTCTCTATAGGGCAGTTGCGTTAAAATGTGTAACGAATGAGTTTAGAAATAAAAGATGGAACTAGTGAGATATCAGGAAGTTAGATGAGAAGAAAATGGAGGAGACAAGTCGGGAAATTTTACGTTCTTTTACGGGGAACAAATTAAAAATTACCAACTAGAAACAGGGCTTTCCGTTCACAAACGAATAGGTAATACCAGCAATTACATAGGTTGAATTTGTTAATGATAGATTTTCTTTTACTTCTCTTAAGGGTCGGTGGTGTAATATAATTGTTTTAAATACACATGCCCCAACAGAAAATAAGGATGGCGATAAAAAAAATACAGTTTTTACAAAAAAATAGAACGGTATTTGATCATCTTCTGCAATACCATATGAAAATTCTGTTAGGCGGTTTCAATGCGAATTTAGGACGAGAGGGTATTTTCAAACCGATTATAGAGAATAAATATTTGCATAAGGAAGATTGTGACAACGGCGTTAGACTCGTGAACTGTGCAATATCCAGAAACTTTATCGTGAATATCACAAAATTCCAACATCGCGAAATTCATAAATATACTTGGACTTCATCAGATGGAAAAACACATATTCAAACTGGTCATGTTTTAGTAGACAGAAAAGAACAGTCTAGCACAACTGATGTTCGGTCGTTCAGAGGACAGTAAGAGACAGACTATCGTTGAATAAAGGAAATATTCAATATCTGAAAACGGAGCGGTTTATTTTTTTTTTTTTTAATAGAGGAGAATCAGGCGAGAGGGGAGCCAGATTGAAGTGTCGAATAGATTCTCGGTTTTAAAAGGTTCGGAGTGCAATAGTGCTCAAGATACTTGGTTGAAATTAGAGATAACTTTAAAATTTCAGCAAAAGAAATATTGGGTCACACAGAAATACGTAGGAACAAACCATGGTTCAACCAGGATTATCAACCATCAAAGCAACTAAAGTAGCAGAGAAGAGAAAACAGAAGAAACAGCGTTGGCTACAAAATCCAAACGAAATAACCACATAAAATTTCATTGTCATCTGTCGGAAAATTTAAAAAACTTTTAGAACGAATTAACGCGACTTTTGAAAGTTAAAATTAATTAACTTGAAAATAATAGTGAAAACAAAAACATTCGGGACATGTATAAATGCATCAACGAACTTAAGAAAGGCATTCAACTTCGTGCTTATATATTAAAGAAACCTAAAGGAGCAGTTCTCACTGATACAGATATCATCTTAAATAGATGGACAGATTTCTTTGACGATTTGCTTAACACATACCCAAAAACTAATGCGCGTGGAGAAAGTGAAATTCATGCAGTATAACCGTATATTCCAGAATCTAACCAGACAGAAATAGAAATCGCTATTTTAAAAAATTAAACACACATCTCCGGGTGTAGACGAAATTCTGGTTGACTTAATTTTAGCTGGAGAGGAAAAATTGTAGAGCAAGATACACAAACTCATTCTCCTTATCTGGAACAAGAGGGAATAACCACAAGAGTGAAGAGAATCAATCATTGTTCCAGTTCAGAAGAAAAGCAACAAAACAGATTTAATAATTATCAAGGCATTTCTCTTCTGTCAACATCCAATAAATCCTCTTAAACATTGTATTAGCAAGATTGACTCCATACGCAGATGAAATTATTGGAGATTATCAGCCCGAATTGAGATAAAATCGATCAACTATCGACCAGATATTTACCATTCGACTAATACTTGAAAAGAAATGAGAGAATACAACATCCTGGCACATCAATTATTGCCTTTAGACTCTGGTAGGAGGGAAACATTGTACAACATGCTTACAGAATTTGCAATACCGAAAAAGGAGATTAATTAAGATATGTTTATATGAATCCCAAAGTAAGGTTCGAGTAGAGAAATTCTTGTTCACGAGCTTTCATGTTGAGAATGACCTGAAACAAGGAGAAGCGTTGTCGTCATTATTATTTAACTTTGCTCTGGAGAACACTATAAGGAAAATCAAAGACAGCAATCAGGTCCTAGAGCTGAATTGTGTTTTCCAGGTTATGGTGTTTGCTGATGATGTAAATTTAATAGGAAATGATAGAATAATAGGTAGGAATGCAGAAATCTTAATTAACGCTTGCAGGGATATAGGCTTAAAATAAATGCAGAGAAAACTAAATAAATGGAAGTTTATCGGGATCGTAATACTGCATTTTATGGATGCGTTAAAATACCAACTTATATTTTCTTTCGACAAAATGGATACTTTCAAATATCTAGAATCATTATTAACAGACCAAAACCATAATCACAAAAAAATTTGATGTCAACTGAAAGCAGAGATTTCGTGCTATTATTCAGTTAAAAATCTTTTGTTGTCGCTAATTCTTTTGAGGAATTTGTAGCTCAAAATATAAAACGATAACCATACCTCTTGTGCTGTATGGTTGCGAAACATGGTCACTGACTCTGAGGGAAAATCGCAGACTGAAAGTATTTGGAAACAAGATTCTTAAACCAATATTCGAACTCTAAAAGGAACGGGAATGGGGAAAGGCGGAAACTTCATAAGGAGGAACTGCATAATTTTATACCGTTTACCAAACATTGTTAGGGTCATCAAGTCTAGGAGACTCAAATGATCAGGTTATGTAGCCAGAATGGAAGAAATTAGAAACGCTTTCGAAGTTGTAACTGGAAATCCAAATAAGAAAATGACCGTTAGGAAGACCGAGGCGCAGATGGGAGGACAATATTAAAATGGTTCTCGCAGAGATTGAAATATAAAGAAGAAACTGGGTTCAGTTGGCTAAGGACGGAAATCAATGAAGAGCTTTTGTAAACGTGGCAATGAACCTCCTACGTCCATTGGCGTGCTATATTAAGTTGTTGATACGTTTAGCTTCTTTTTATTTCAGAAAAATGTTATTACAGGAACTAAAATGCTTTCGCTAGTAAAGAGGATTTCGATTCGAGGTTAGCTATTTACGTTAATATTAAAACAAATTTGGTGGTGATTTTGATATAAAATAGCACCCATACTTTCTTTCAAAGTCTCTCTCTCTCTCTCTCTCTCTCTCTCTCTCTCTATATATATATATATATATATATATATATATATATATTCCTGTTTGTATGGGCGCCCTTTTAGTAGACTTGTCCACCGCCCTCATTAGTATCCCAGCACGGCCCTGGTGCTACCACAGGGAGTAATGAACCCCTCACAACAAAGTAGCGCACACAAACAATTCTTCTAAGCTGGAGCTCAGTAATGTAAAAGCACTACAGGTATATGTTTAATTTTAACAAACATTTTGTGTTTGATGCGCTCCATTTGCTATCGAAGTTAGTAAATTAATAATGCCACAGAAAAAAGAGATTGAAAAGATGAAGAATACTGCATATAATAATTTGTTGAAATCTTAGGTAGGGTAAAATCCAGAGCTTCCAGGATTTTTTTTTTTTAAAACATGACTAATCGTTGTTTTTCTTTGTGATAAATTATGACAAGGAGAAAACAGCCAGTGGACGGAAGGTCGAACTCGGAAGCTCCTAGTGTGCGTAGCTGTGGAACACAGCCTCGGTTGCCGATCCCAGCCGAGCCGAATCTGTATATGGCCAAGCTTGGCCACCAAATAAAGTTATATTTATTCTCAGATGATGAGCTACTTGTCTAGCAAATTTCCTTCAGATCCAGCCAGTATTTACTTAGAATAAAATACCATATACAAGCAAAGCCGAGCCAAGCCGAGTCTGTCAGCCGAATCGGCCACCAAGTGTACCGGTCCTTATTCTTTCGCTGATGGGCTACTTGTCGACCAAACTTCGATGACATTCGGCCAGTATTTATCGAGAAACAAGATACAATGTACAAGACAAGTCGAGCCGAGACTCGGCGACCGAGCCCAGACATATTATATAATGATCTTTATTCCTTAAGCGATACGGTACTTGGCCACCCGTGTCGCCACGTTTGGCCTAATCCTCGTTTTGCCTAACCAATTATCTGACACTTTTATGACAGATAAATGATAAGATTTGTATCCGCCATTTTAGGCGCAAAAAGGATCCTCGTTTGCTCTAATCCTCGTTACGCCTAAACTGGCGGACAATAGGAAAAAATTGTGTAAATTCAACTAGAGGGAAATTATAAGAGAAAATTCCCTAGTATATGAAGAATTAAGAAATGCAAAATATATAGATTAATATTATATTAACTATTTTCGAGGAGTTAGGATCAGTAGTCGAAGTGAGACGGTTTTGCGGTGGTATGTCATACCGCCTCTGGTTTTTCAGTAATGAGGACATACCGTCTCTAGTTTTTCGGTGATCAAGACAATATTTAAATAGCCGGAATGTTGAGTCAAAATTATAATAAAACATACTTCCTCTGCTTATTTTCCACTTCGAACACTGATTAGGATTATCAAATCTCCTTTATGTATTTAACTACTACTCACCCGTATTGTATCGAAGTACGAAGATCTCCAGAGTCAACTATATTTATTTCTGTCATACGAGTGGAAATTTAGTGTACCAGCAGGACAATCACCCTCGTAACAGATCCCGGTTGGCTACCACCTGTTTAACTTCTTCCTGTTAAAAGAACCACTGAGAAGCCCGGATTTCAATCTCATTGTATACACGACTCCAAAAGTGCATTACCACCTGCAATTCTCCGTTTCCTGCAATAGCAGGCAACCCAAAAAGCTCAGCGCTTGGGTTGGTTGCACATTCGAAAGGCGTTGGACCAAACCTCAATTTTGTTACAAATATATCAGTGTCTCAAACTGCAAATAAGAGAATAAAATAAATTGTTAAGACTTACCATTTTATTATCGTGATGGCAATGGATGACATAAAAGTTACAAAATCATCTTACCTAAGCAGTTCAAACAAGGTGAATGGTAAGAAACATACATAAGAGGAAAGCAGTTTCTTTCCTTTTCCAAAAGAAAATCTCGTAAAAAAGAAAAAGATTATATAATGTAAAGGTTTAATATAAAAGCCTAACACCCCAAAACAAACATCCACACGACACAGAAAGAGAGAGAAACACAGAATAAGGAACACCAATGGCTTAGCTGACTAGCGGGCCTCTCATACAAGATAAAGAGATGGGACCTTAGTTGTAAAACTAATTGTAATAATAATAATAATAATAATAACAATAATATTAATAATAATAATAATAATAATAATTATTATTATTATTATTAAAAATCGTATACTTTCCCAATCTCTGACCTACCTAAGAGCATGTCTGTATATAGCGGTCATGTGAGTACCTTTTGTCAATGAGTGGCCCTAAAGGTAAAAGGGATGCAAATATCTGAGAGAGAGGAACAAAAAACTTTCTTATGATAAATTCTAGGGGAAAGTTCGAGGAATTGCTTTTGACGGGTGCTTTCTTGTTTTTCGGGGACAGAAAATTGTATCGGCTAAGAAATTACAGTATATAATATTGCAAATTTGCAAGTGCATTTATTTACAATGCAATTTGAGGTAATAAAGAAATTGAGGACTTCGGGACAAACTACTTGTCAAGTCCAAAAAGTGAAACTATAAAGGAGATAGCTTCACAAGTATTTCTATTCATCTGATTTTCTTCAAACTTGGCACATATATACTAGACCGAAAATAAATGCACACATGTTTTTTTTGTTTCTTTCGGAGAACAGGTTAAAGAAGGCAACGGGTCCCTTTTAAAAAAGGGTACCTTTGATTTAAAAGGACCAAATTAAAGAAACGATACTCTGCCGATGCAAAGATGACTTCAAAGTACAAAATACGGGTTTTGAAGTTTTTCACAGAGAAGTTTTGCAGAGGCAATGCTCCTTCGAAATGAGAAAGGACCCCGAACAATCTTTATGGAAATTGGATGTCGGTGGAATTGCTTGGAACCGTGTTATGTTGTAGATATTATGTTCCTGAGAAAATGTCTCAATGGACACAACCAAAAATCGTTGGCTGTTTGGCCACCATGAGGCCATTTTTTTACAAAAAAGCCGAAGAAAACGACATTCGAGATTTTGGACAAAAATACTAAAACCGTGATGTTGTAGATATTGTGATTCCGAAAAGGTCCTAATGGCCATAACCACCAAACACTGATATTTGGCCACTACAGGGCTACTTTTTTTAAAACATCCAAACATAGTGATATTCTGGATTTCAATGAAAATCAGTAAAACTGTGATGTGTTGTAGATGCTGTGATCCTGAGAAAAAGTCTCAATAAGCACAACCACCAATCACTGACCGTTTGGCCACTACGAGGCCACTGTTTTGAAAGTAACCGAAGATGGCGATGTTCTGGATTTCGGTAAAATCACTGAAACTGTGATATTTTGTAGATATTGTGATTCTGAGAAAAGGTCTTAATGAGCACAACCACGAATCACTGATCGTTTGGCCACCACGAGGCCACAATTTTGAAAGTAACCGAAGATAGCCACTTTCTGGATTTCGGTAAAATCACTGAAACTGTGATATTTTGTAGATATTGTGATTCTGAGAAAAGGTCTTAATGAGCACAACCACGAATCACTGATCGTTTGGCCACCACGAGGCCACAATTTTGAAAGTAACCGAAGATAGCCACTTTCTGGATTTCGGTAAAATGACTGAAACTGTGATATGTTGTAGATGTGGTAATTCTGAGAAAAGGTCTTAATGGGCACAAACACTAATCAATGACCGATTGGCCACAACGAGGCAACTTTCTTGAAAGTAACCGAAGATGGCCATGTTCTGGATTTCGGTAAAATCACTGAAACTGATATTTTGTAGATATTGTGATTCTGAGAAAAGGTCTTAATGAGCACAACCACGAATCACTGATCGTTTGGCCACCACGAGGCCACAATTTTGAAAGTAACCGAAGATAGCCACTTTCTGGATTTCGGTAAAATGACTGAAACTGTGATATGTTGTAGATGTGGTAATTCTGAGAAAAGGTCTTAATGGGCACAAACACTAATCAATGACCGATTGGCCACAACGAGGCAACTTTCTTGAAAGTAACCGAAGATGGCCATGTTCTGGATTTCGGTAAAATCACTGAAACTGTGATATTTTGTAGATATTGTGATTCTGAGAAAAGGTCTTAATGAGCACAACCACGAATCACTGATCGTTTGGCCACCACGAGGCCACTATTTTGAAAGTAACCGAAGATGGCGATGTTCTTGATTTCGGTAAAAATGACTAAAACTGTGATATGTTGTAGATGTGGTAATTCAGAGAAAAGGTCTTAATGGGCACAAACACTAATCAATGACCGTTTGGCCACAACGAGGCCACTTTCTTGAAAGTAACCGAAGATGGCCATGTTCTGGATTTCGGTAAAATCACTGAAACTGATATTTTGTAGATATTGTGATTCTGAGAAAAGGTCTTAATGAGCACAACCACGAATCACTGATCGTTTGGCCACCACGAGGCCACAATTTTGAAAGTAACCGAAGATAGCCACTTTCTGGATTTCGGTAAAATGACTGAAACTGTGATATGTTGTAGATGTGGTAATTCTGAGAAAAGGTCTTAATGGGCACAAACACTAATCAATGACCGTTTGGCCACAACGAGGTCACTTTCTTGAAAGTAACGGAAGATGGCCATGTTCTGGATTTCGGTAAAATCACTCAAACTGTGATATTTTGTAGATATTGTGATTCTGAGAAAATGTCCTAATGGGCACAACCAATAATTACTGACCGTTAGGCCACATTTTTGAAAGTAATGGAACATGGTGATGTTCTGGATTTCGGTAAAAATGACTGAAACTTTGATATGCTGTAGATGTGGTGATTCTAAGAAAAAGCCTTAATAGGCACAACCATTAATCATTGACCTTTGGCCACTACAGGGCGACTTTTTTGAATGTAACGGAACATGGTGATGTTCTGGATTTCGGTAAAAATGACTGAAACTGTGATATGTTGTAGATGTGGTGATTCTAAGAAAAGGTCTTAATAGGCACAACCATTAGTCACTGACCTTTGGCCACAACCAGGCCACTTTCTTGAAAGTAACCGAAAATATTGATGGCCTGGATTTCGGTAAAATTGACTGAAATTGCGATATGTTGTAACCATTGTGATTGTAAGAAAAAGTCTTAATGGGCACAGCCAATAATCACTGGCCGTTTGGACACTACGAGGGCAGTTTTTTGAAAGTAACGGAACATGGTAATGTTCTGGATTTCGGTAAAAATGACTGAAACTGTGATATGTTGTAGATGTGGTGATTCTGAGAAAATGTCCTAATGGGCACAGCCAATAATTACTGAGCGTTCGGCCACTACAGGGCTACAGTGATGTTCTGGATTTCGGTAAAAATGACTGAAACTGTGATATGTAATAGATCTTCTGATTCCGAGAAAAGGTCTCAATGGGCACACCCACTAATCACTGACCGTTTGGCAACAACCAGGCCACTTTCTTGAAAGTAACCGAAGATGGTGATGTTCTGGATTTCGGTAAAAATAACTGAAACTGTGATATGTTGTAGAGCTTGAGATTCTGAGAAAATGTCCTAATCGGCACAACCAATAAATACTGAGCGTTTGGCCATTACCGGACCACTTTCTTGAAAGTAACGGAACATGGTGATGTTCTGGATTTCGACAGAAGTGACTGAAACTGTGATATGTTGTAAATCTTGTGATTCCACGAAAAGGTCTCCATGGGCACACAAACTAATCACTGACCTTTGGCCACAACCAGGCCACTTTCTTGAAAGTAACCGAAATTGTGATGTTCTGGATTTCGGTAAAAATGACTGAAACTGTGATATGTTGTAGATCTTGTGATTCTGAGAAAAGGACACAACCACTAATCACTGACCGTTTGGCCACTACAGGGCCACTTTTTGGAAAGTAATCCAAAATATTGATTTTCTGGATTTCATTAAAAATGACTGAAACTGTGATATGTTGTAGATATTGTGATTCTGAGAAAATGTTCTAATGGTCACAACCAATAATTACTGACCATTTGGCCACTACCGGGCCACTTTCTTGAAATAACGGAACATAGTGATGTTCTGGATTTCGATAGAAATGACTGAAACTGTGATATGTTGTAGATCTTCTGATTCCGAGAGAAGGTCTCAATGGTCACACATACTACTCAGTTTCCGTTTGGCCATTGCAGGCCACTATATTGAAAGTAATCGAAAATGTTGATGTCCTGGATTTCGGTAAAAATGACTGAAACTGTGATATGTTGTAGATTGCTGATTCTGAGGGAAGGTCCTAATAGGCACAACCAATAATCACTGACCATTGGCCAGAAGCAGGCCGCTTTCTTGAAAGAACCGAAAATATTGATGGCCTGGATTTCGGTAAAAATGACTGAAACTGTGATACGTTGTAGATATTGTGATTCTGAGAAAAAGTCTTAATGGGTACAGCCAATAATCACTGGCCGTTTGGACACTACGAGACCACATTTTTGAAAGTAAGCTAAAATGGTGATGTTCTGGAATTAAGTAAAATGATTAAAACTGTGAGATGTTGTAGATATTGTGATTATGAGAAAATGTCCTAATGGGAACTACCAAAAAATTACTGACCGTTTAGCCACAACCAGGCCAATTGAAAGTAACCAAAGATGGTGACATTCTAGATTTAGGTAAAAATGACTGAAACTGTGATATGTTGTAGATATTGTGATTCTGAGAAAAGGATTTAATAGGCACAACCACTACTCACTGACCGTTTGGCCACTACAGGGCCAATTTTGGAAAGTAATCGAAAATGTTGATGTTCTGGATTTCGGTAAAAATGACTGAAACTGTGATATGTTGTAGATATTGTGATCCTGAGAAAAGGATTTAATAGGCACAACCACTAATCACTGATTGTTTCGATACTACAGGGCCACTTTTTTTGAAAGTAACTTAACATGGTGATGTTCTGGATTTCTTAAAAAAAATAACTGAAACTGTGATATGTTGTAAATCTTGAGATTCCGAGAAAAGGTCTCAATGGACACACCCACTAATAAATTTCCGTTTGGCCATTACAGGCCACTTTCTTGAAAGTAACCGAAAATGTTGATGTCCTGGATTTCAGTAAAAATGACTGAAACTGTGAGATGTTGTAGATATTGTGATTATGAGAAAATGTCCTAATAGGAACAACCAAAAAATTACTGACCGTTTAGCCACAACCAGGCCAATTGAAAGTAACCAAAGATGGTGACATTCTAGATTTCTGTAAAAATGACTGAAACTGTGATATGTTGTAGATATTGTGATTCTGAGAAAATGTCCTAATGGGCACAACTAATAATTACTGCCCGTTTGGCCACTACCGGGCCACTTTCTTGAAAGTAACGGAACATGGTGATGTTCTGGATTTCGACAGAAGTGACTGAAACTGTGATATGTTGTAAATCTTGTGATTTCGATAAAAGGACTTAATGGGCACACACACTAATCAATTTCCGTTTGGCCATTACAGGCCACTTTCTTGAAAGTAACCGAAAATGTTGATGTCCTGGATTTCAGTAAAAATGACTGAAACTGTGATATGTTGTAGATATTGTGATTCTGAGAGAAAGTCTTAATGGGCACAGCCAATAATCACTGGCCGTTTGGACACTACGAGATGATTTTTTGGATAGTAATCGAAAATGTTGATGTTCTGGATTTCGGTAAAAATGACTGAAACTGTGATATGTTGTAGATATTGTGATTCTGAGAAAAGAATTTAATAGGCACAACCACTACTCACTGACCGTTTCGCCACTACAGGGCCAATTTTGGAAAGTAATCGAAAATGTTGATGTTCTGGATTTCGGTAAAAATGACTGAAATAATAGAGTGTCAGTGGGTCAATTGGATTAAGATTTTTAAGTGGGTTGTGGGTCAACAGGATATGACTCACTGCAACACACAACCCACCGTGACCCACTTTGACCAAACAATCCGTTCTGACCCACGCTGACCCACCGAACTACTATGACTCACCAACCCATTCTGCTCAGTGCATTGTAAACAGCTTCTTCTGAGCACTGGTGAATTTGTCTACGTTTTACTTTCAAGGCCTTCTTTTTTCTTCTTTTTCATTTGTTTCTATTGAAGAAAGAACTTCAAGCACTCTTGCAGAACTTTAGGAAATTGATCATATTTGCAATTGTAATAATAGCAATAGGACTTACTTCTTGACTTTTCAGACACAGCCTAAGAGTTTTTAGAGGAGCTAACTACTTGTTTTATTTTGAATCACCTATAATGTATGAATTATTATATAAAAATGTAATATAACTATGTATGTGTGATCATCAACATCAAAGTCAACTGAAATGACATTTGGCATATACATAGTTAGGCCCTAATCTCAATATCATTTTTTAAAACTCCCTTTTGTTGGGGGGGGGGCATTTTCTATATATAGGATTGATTTCTAAAAATAATCGAAAACGATCGATATTAGTGGACTGCCTAATATTGATATTAGGCAGTCCTTGATATGAACCACCATGACTGCCATGATATAAATTTAACTTCAACTGCTTCTTCAATGTTCTTCTTCTTTTTAGTTTTTACTTTCTATGGTTAGAGTCGAGGGTGAAAAAATATGCTGTTCAGAAAATGCTGTTTACAATGCAGTGAGCAGAGTGGGCCATGGTGGGTGATGGGTCGCAGTGGGTCACGGTGGGTGGTGGGTCACATGCTGTTGACCCACGTCCCACTCAGAAAACTCGACCCACTGACCCACTCACCCACTCCAACTCTGGTTAACGTTTCGGCGTCTGGAGTAAACAAGTTCTGCCAGAGGAACTTTTTTCTTTCAAAATATATTTTTATATGTTCATATTTATTGTTATTATTAATTACTTTCTTGTATTTTTTCCTACATTATCTTAGATTAGTGACCGCGGTTTAGGATAGATTATGTAAAGTCAAATACGGTTATGTATGTTTACATTTTCGTTTCTTTCTTTCAAAATGCACTCCTATCTGTTCACGTAGTCCAAACGTAGGCATACACCTCTGTATTGATCAACTATAACATTCTAGTGTATGAGCTTATTTGCTTCGGCTCTTCTGGGCTTAAGATGTAAGTAAAAACATATTAAGAACAAATAATAAAGAAACTAAGTTTACCTGATGGATAAAAATAAGAAATTATATAAAATGCAATGAGCTTATCAGTACGGTACTGTATACGCACTTTTGGGCCACCCTGTATATTATTAATAATTTATTTCTTGCATTTAATAATAACTAGCTGAAAATAACCACTTTTCGCATGGGTCAGATAAAATATCTATGTAAACAAACTGAACAACGAAACGAAAATATATCGGTAATTTTCTACTACTTTTACATATCGCGGGAAACGCCCCTTGAGACCCCCTGGTTCAAAATTTAAAAAGAACGCCTGTGGCTCCCAAGCGATGGGAGCTGTATTTAGAATTCAACGCCTTTGGAAGAATCACCATTCATCTCAGCGACCGTGAAAACTAAGGATGTGATACTAATATAGGTCATTTTGGATTATTTTTACGTGTTTCTGTACATCTCCCCCCTCCCGGTGACCCCGGCCCGCACGCGATGGTAGCTGATTTTTAAAGTCATCGCTAATTGAAGTGTCACCATTGATCTCAGTGACCGTGAAAACTATGAATTCGACACAAATATCGGCAATTTCCTAATATTATTACATGTCTCGGTAAACGTCCCCCTCCCCTGAGAACCCTGGTTCGATTTTTTAAAAATAAAAACCACTTGGTCCTGGTCTGGGGCCTGGGCAAAAGTATCTGTTATTAAAATTTAGTATCTTTTTGTCAACTCGTCTGATCCCCAGGCCGCACAGAGACAGACACACAAGCAAACTCGAACAGATAGAACAAACAGCGTTCTTTCGCGTTGTTGCTTCCACCCAGCCTAAGTGCCGGAGGGCTTCTTTTATACGTAAACACGTCTATTGAATCTGCCTCTTCTATCGAAGTAATGGGTCGCGTGTAGTGCTAGTATTAGCAATTTTGTTGTTATTGACCTTGAAGAACTAACAAATGGTTTCACATCAAGTCACAAGTCGCTTTGGTCCGTGAAGTTGATATACAGTAGAAATGACCTATGCCTTACTCACCCGTTGTGAAATAGAAATATTATGTTGGTTTTATCTGAACACCCACAAATCTGTTATAGCAAGAGGCCTTTCTACAACTACTTCCAATCTAGATTAAATTTCACGGCTAACTTTTTGAATCATACACAAGAGTATCATTGATATACTAGTGTTAATAATATTTATGGAACCAAAGACAGGTTTTAAACTACCAAATTGTGCTGTGCATAAAGTCGGAAATCTTATAGAGTGATTTAATCAGTGTGTCTGTTGACAGATACCAAAGCAAAGACAGAAAGTGATATAGAGACAGGGGCGGATCCAAGGGGGGGCGACGGGGCGATCTCTCCCCCAGGAGAGGAAACTTTCTTATTTTTTATATATAAATAAAATCCATCCCAGAGTTTGGAACCCTTAAAAGTAGCATTATGACAACCCCCCCCCAGAAGTCGGTCCTGGATCCGCCTTTGTATAGAGAAATGGTTTTCTGCTATTGATTCTTCATCCAATGAATAGAATAGGTCCCATCTCATCCGTTAACTTTATATTGAACCCAGAAGTGGTTCAAATTAGCAATTTCCGGTTCTAACATTCAACCCATAGATGAAAACGGTAACATACATGAAAACTTTTTTTTTTTTTTTTTGTAAACGATTGCGCGTGTATAGGCAACATATCATGGTCATTCACAATCTCTACCAAAATTGAAAATGGTTTAAATTTATTATTACTTCCGGTTTCAACAACAGTTTCAACTTTCATCGGTATAGCATAAAACGGTTACATAGCGAGAACTGATTTTTGAAAACGAGTTACCATCTAGAGTCAACATCATGGGTACACAAAATATTCTACCGAAATTATAAATGGTTGAAATTTACTATTACTTCCGGTTTCAATTTCCAATTTCCGCCTAATAGAAATAGTAAATGCTTCAAGATGTGGTCTTTTGCAATTAATTCAATATCCAAAGAATATATTTTATTTCCTCCGTTAACCTTCTACTCAAACCGGAATTGCTTCAAATTAGCCATTTTCGATTTCAACGTTTGTCGACATATAAAGATAATGATAACGGATAGTGAGAAGTGGTTTCTGCAAACGATTTAGAGTCTGAAGACAAATATCTACAATACTAAATTCGGCTGTAGTTAGAATTTATAATAACTTCTGGTTTCAATAACGGTTTCAACGTTTATCGCTATAGAATGAAAACGGCAGCAGATAGCTTGAAACAGTTTTAAGCAAACGATTCAGCCTCTCAACAAACATATCGTTGGTATCCATATAACTCTACTAAAACTGGAAATTGTTCAAATTTACTAGTACTTCCTGTTCCAATACTGATTTCCGTAGAGCAAAAATGGTAAAAGATATTGAAAAGTGGCTTTTTGCAATCGATTCATCGTCTCAAGAATAGCCTCCTCCATCTCCGTGGCAGCTTTGATCAAAGCAGAATTTGTTAAAATTAGCCATATTATGTTTGAACGTTCCTCGCCATAGAGCAAAAACAGTAACAGATAGAACATTTTTGTCCAAACGATTTACCGTCTCTAGGCAACATACCATAATTATTGTCAACACCCTACCGGAACAGGAAGTGGTTCAAATTGACTATTACTTCCTATTTCAATTCTTTTTTCCATAGATCAAAACAATAGGAGATATCAGGATACGGCTTTTTTTTTACGATCAACAGGAAGTGGTTCCAATTAACTATCATTTCCTATTTCAATTCTTGTTTTCAGGAATCAAAAGAATAGGAGATATCAAGATACGGCTTTTTTTTAAATATATCAGAGTCGTAAGGAAATGTTCCTCCAAGAATTCAGCATCCCAAGAATACTTTCCACCAATCCCTATTCAAAAAAGAAGTAGCTGAAGTTAGCCAAGCTCGCTTTCAACGTGTATTGCTACATTTTTAATCTATGACTAAGAGTTTCAACTTGTTGCATATATTAGAGGAGTTACCAGTACCAATACCAAACTAAAAGAAGTGAGTATCGTTTCACAGTATGAAACGAAGATTTCCAAACAATATGAATTCAATAGTGAAACTTGAAGTAGTGTTATCATCTGTCACAAAAGAAAATGTACGTTTTTCGCGGGAGAGTATGCTTCTATCACCTCTCGATTTAATTAAATGTTTTAAAGGACCAATCCCTAACCATAAATCGATAAATGTATTACCTCTCGTTTTGCAACTCAGACAAGATACGATAGAAATATCGTAAACCTTAATAGAAAGACAAAACAGCTACGTTCTTTTACAAGCTTGAAACTTACGAATATTAGCAGTATATATTTACAGAGTAGGGAGTTTCTGCTACGTTATTCCGTAGTCATTGGATCCGTACAGAACTACCACCCAGATGCTATGTGAGCTTTGTGGTGGACAAATACCGTGTGCGTGGGAGTTTCCGGGGTGGTCCCGCTTCCTCCCACTGTTTTCATTCCACCAATTCATCCCATCATCATCCATACAGCCTGAGCCGTAGTTACCTGAAAAACGTATGACAAAGTCAAGTACTTGACCTACTAAGTAGAATTTGGTACGCTACCTTTAGACCACGGAGGCCAAAACCGTGAACTGGCGTGCTCATAAGATCAGTGCAATTTGTAGTTATGTTCAATTAGCAAGCCAAATACCAAATGATGTTACATGTTCCTGTATTCTTTATATCATAGTATGATACTACAAATATAACAAAATATTATGATAAAATAAATCACCAAGACGCCAGGGCGGATTAGGTGTTCCTGGAACGGTGGCTCAGTGATTGAGTGTTCACCACTGGTGGATGGGGCCCCTGGTTCGATCCCAGGTCTCGCCAAATGAAATTTGTGGTGGACAAACACCGTGTGTGGGGTTTCCTCCCACTTTATTAATTCCACCATTTCATTTCATTTATTCCACCATCATCACCGTCTCCTTTAGCCTAGCCGGCATAACTGTGGGACGTAAAACTCAAAGATTTCATTTGTATTGTTTTGTTTTCGTATTACTAGTAATAGCAGCAGTGGTATTCGCTGTCGTATTAGTATAGTAATAAGTAGTAGCAGTAGTTGTAATAGTAACAGTAGTAGCAGTGGCGGCAATAGTGGAATTAGCACTAGCATTCGTAATCGCAATAGTAATAATAGTATTAGCAGTAGTAGTTGTAGTATTAGTATCACATACGTTGTAGAAGTTTTACATATCTCCTCTGTTACTTGTAATGCATTAATGAGTGTAGTATAAGACTTTTACGTCCATGAGCTGTATTATTGTATAATAAACATGGCCGGACAGAGCAAGCACAAATAACAAATAGACAGACAGTATAGGGATATAGAAAACAAACCTTGGGTAACTTTTCACACGATTTTCCTATTTGAGAAGGACAAATAGACAGTGCAATATTATGACGACATATTTCTCATTTTCCATTACATATTGAAGGATTGACTTGATTTATCAACTTGGTTGTTCTCAGGCCGGTTACGCCCGGCCCGTTTAGAGCCCGGCTCTTTTGTGCCCGGCCAGTTTAGAGTCCGGCCCATTCTCTGCCCGGCTCGAGATTCGGGCCGGATCGGGTCGAGACGGACACAGAATACAGATCCATCCGGGTCGTCTTCGGGCCTGATTTGCAGGGCTCTGGTCTACAGACACACGGATAAAACCGTTTTATAAGACTTCCAGCATTTATGCACAGCATAGGTTTGAAGGCCATTTCTATATTAACTTCATGAATTAAAGGGAACTTGTATTCCTCGAAAATCATTTGTTGGTCCTTCAAGGTCAATCGAACAATGAAAAAAATGATACTAGGAGTATTTTAACACGCCACTCACTACAACGGTATAACAGAATGCTGCCTCCGGCTGTTAATAAAAGGCTTAACTAGCTGGAACTCGCTAGTACAGGAGCAACGTAATATGCCAAACAACGTTGTACTGTGTAAGAAATGCTAGGGGTTGTTCTGTCTATGTGCGCCGCCTCCTTGGTGTTCCCTGGTTAAAGCACTCACACAAATAATCTTGTCAGGGCGCTGCAGGCAAGATTTTTAGTTTCGAAGCATAATAAACATAATAAAATAAATATTTCTCGCTTGACACTATTAAAAAATAAACAATTAAAACATAGAGATGGTAGTTAAAATTTCTAACGTCTAAAACATAATTGATTGTTTTTGCAAAGGCAACCAAGGAACACACTAAATTAGTCACTTTATACTTTATGTCCACAACAAAATCCTTGCAGGGGTCGCGGTGGCTCAGTGGTAGAATATTCACCTCTGGTGCTTGGGGTCCCGGGTTCGATCACAGTCCCCGCCAAGTGAATCTTGTGGTGGACAAACACCGTGCTCGTGGGTTTTCTCGGGGCACTCCCGTTTCCTACCACTTTCTTCATTCCACCATTTCATTCATCTCTCATATCACCGTCTCCTTTAGCATAACCGGCATAAACGTGGGACGCAAGACTCAAAGATTTCATTTTCAAAATCCTTGCAAGTTCTTTTTGCAATACCATTAAAATTATTTTCTTTTATGATGATATTTTCATTTTAATTTGTATGAATGTAGTATTTTCTTTTAGTAACGTTTGGTAATATCACTGCCTCTTGCACTCATTGTGCATCATGTAAGTTGTTGAAAATATACACTAAATACCACGATTATATATGTTGGTAATATGCATTACAGGAATTAAATTGAACCCGGGTTTCAACCTGTTTCTTTACGTTTAAGTCAGCCGTGTTACCGACTGAGCTAGGACAGTCCCAACTTATCCTTATATTACCGGTATATTTTACTTTATCACAGCACAGCCCTTTATGACAGTGTTCATAAAAGATTTTAACTAAAAAGAAATCAATCAAAAAAAATCGAGACTCCCCTGAAAACATATAACTCGTCCCGCCATTTATATGCACCCACATACATTTTGGAAAGTCGGCGCCGTTGGTTCTATCTGTTGTGTTTGAAATCAGTGTTTCTTTCAGAAACTATGTTCCGGGGGAGGGGGGCACACTTCGTATTCCGGGGGCACTATCGATAACTTTCTATTTTTTATTATATTATAGATGTATTATTTTGGTCTCTTCCGGGGGGCACTCTTAGAGCTCCGGGCGGGCAGTACCCCTAAAAACACTTCTGGAAGAAGCACTGTTTGAAATACACCTAATCTAATATAAATAAAATAAAAAGTTTGTGTGTCTGTCTGTCTGTCTGTGTGTATGTATCTGTGTGCTGCCTGGAGACCAGACAAGAGGACCGAGAGTTACCAAATTTTGATCTTGGGTACCTGGGCCCAGGTTCCGGATCAAGACGAAGCGTTTTTTTTTAAATCGAACCAGGAAGTCTCATGAGACGTTTACAGGGACATGTAAAAGTATTAGAAGATATCCGATATTAGTGTCGAATTCAAAGTTTTGGTGGTCGCTGAGATCAATGGTGAAACTCCGATTGCATTAACTTCCAAATTAACCCCACTTAGTTGAGGGTCGGGATGCCGGAGTTGATAACTGACATGTAAAAATAATCCAAAATAGCCGATATTAATGTCAAATCCAAAGTTTTCGCACTCGCTGAAATCAACGGTGATACTATAGAGGCGTTGACTTCCGAATACAGCCACCATGCGAATAATGGGTTTTTCTGATAGTTATTAATAAATGCAAGAAATAAATTATTAATAATAAATGGGAACAGATAGGAATGCATTTTGAAAGAAAGAAACGAAAGTGTAAACATACATAACCATGTCTGACTTTACATAATCTATCCTAAACCACGATCACTAATCTAACAAGAAGAAAGTAGACTTTGGTAAATTAACTTCGGGGTCATTTTTCGCGAGGTAGTATTGCACATTTAAAATATGAATATTTAGGGATGCGCACGAGTCGAGACATGTGTCGAATCTGGACTGAAATTCGAGTTGACACACTTTGTAAAATTCGAGAGGAGTCAAGACAAATTTATTTCTCGACTCTAATTTTCGAGCCGAGACACGAGTCGAGTCGAGACTTTTCGTAAAAATCTCGACTCGACTCGAATGTGTCGAAAATCTTTCTATAATTTTTAATATTATTTTGAAGAAAGTATTCAGTCAGAAACAGCCTTGAAACCAATTCCAGTATTTATTATTTTAGAAAGGTACCGAACGCATAAACTTAATGGTTAATCTTTCGAAATCAAGATTTAATTTTCAGCTCAATTCCGTTAATTAAAACTAATAATTAATGTCGTGATATTTGATTGTACTTCAAATATAATAATAATAATAATAATAATAATAATAATAATAATAATAATAATAATAATAATAATGCTCTGGGGGACATACACGTGAGCATGTATCTAGTATAGCTCGAGCAAGGCACAATGACGGCCGAAGCGTATCGCACACTGCTTGCAGACTACGTACACCCCTTGATGACCATGTTTCCCAACGGTAGTGGCATTTTTCGACAAAATAATGCACCATGTCACAAGGCCAGGAGTGTGATGAAGTGGTTCAAGAAATGTTCAACAATGTTCTATATCTTTTGACGATGTGCGAATTACAAGGGGGATGAGGGAAATCCCCATTGGTAATACTATACCCTCCTATATCCAAAGGAGATTTCCCTCCATGTCAAAGAACTATGTGCTGTGTAATTAAAATGTATGAGTTGTTTTATCTGTTGTGTGTATGAAATAAATTATTAAAAAATGCAACAAATAAATTATTGACAGTACATGTGATCAGATAGGAATGTATTTTGAAAAAAAGAAAAGAAACGGTAAACATACGTAACCGTATTTAACTATACATAATGTGACTAAACTAACCGATGGTAACTAATCTAGAATAATGTAGGAAAGATGCAAGAAAGCAATTATTAATAATAAATATCAATATATAGAAATATATTTTGAAAGAACAATGTTTCCCAGAAGTAACTTTGTAAATTTAGGATTTAGGATTTAGATTTCTGGGCTTTCGGCATCTGAGACCATTTAACCCGTCACGTTCGAGGGATGACATCTCTAGTCGAACACACTTTCCGGGAAAAGGGAAGGAAGAAAGGATTGGGGAAGAAAGGAAGTGATCTGAAACTTAAGGTATCACCCTGGCATCTTCCTGGTGTGAATGTGGAAAACCAAGGAAAATCTCATTCAAGGTGACTTGCCTGAAAAACTTTTAAATTTTTCGACCGAGTGCCCCCACCAGGAATCGAACACGGGACCGCCTTCATGTAACCATATAAACGTATGTTTGTCTATTCAATTACATTGCGAATAGGCGAAATTGGAACAATGTTGCATCGGAGTCAGTCAACTAGTTCGAATAAAATCTGTTATTCATAGCACAATCCCTTCGAGGACATTTCCAAGATCGAGGCAGTAACCCACATGGTCGAAAGTAGTGTTTCCACGAGATGAGACGAGAGAAGACTTCAAGCTGTCTAGTCTCATGAGACGAGACACGAGAAATGTCTCGTCTCGTGGCAACACTAGAGCGGATGAGGCCCACAAAAAGGAGCTGTTATACAAAGTGGTTAAAATTACAGCTTTTAACCACTTTTGTTTGGTTATCAGCACAACACACAACACGACTACAATCTTCCAATCAGTGTTTCTTTCAGAACAAATGTTTCTTGGAGGGTATATTTAGGATTCCGGGGGTACTTCTGGTATTATTCTATTATAGATTTATTATTTTGGTCTCCCCGTGGGGGGTACTCTTAGAGTTCCAGGGGGCAGCACCCCAAAAACATGTCTGGAAGAAACACTGCTTAAAACAAAGATTACTTAGTTTCGACCACTGGCGCCCGAAGGGAGGGGGAAGGGGCCCGGCCGTCCTTCCTCACGAAAATATATGTGTAATATAGCAAACTACGTATATTAAATATCAGGCGTAATATAGCAATCAAGGAGATGAGCCCCTTAAAAATTATTCGGGCGCCAATGGTTTCCAGTAATGAATTATTACGACAGGAATATTTGTCAATATCATCGGTACAGTCGAAAGGCAAGCCTTCCCCACTTATTCTGAAATCCTTTTTTCAAAACCTCTGGCGCCACTTCAAAATATAAGGCCCATGTGACTTTCTGATTTCAAAAATGACTTTGGTTCGAATAACATCATAAAACAAAAAAAAAAACGAAACTAAATTTTATTGTCAAACCAACATCCTTTCAAACTCAGTACAGGAAAAGGCCTACACGTTTCTGTCTTTGTTCGGAAGGAGAAAACTCATGAACAATGGTTAGTTGCTGATGAAACTGGCATTAAGAGAACTTGTATTTCTACAAAGGATTTTTATACATAGATATAACCACCAGCCCTCGGAATGAAATATTCTGAAACACTGATCTCAAAGAATGGTTTAACATTTTACTTGAATCTGGAACAGTATCACTAAATATTTAAACTAGAATCGGTTGGAAAATAGAAATGAAAGCTGTTATAAGAATCATTTAAAAAATAACTTTAGGTCTTCCTTGTTCTTTTAGGATAGTCCTCATTTGAAATAATAAACGCTGATATACTTTCGAAGGCAAAAATTTATTCCGAGTTAATAAATTTTTAAACAATTTCAAAAACGGTCTTTTCATTTTTGAGACATGAGACGATACGAGGCATTTCAAGAGACGTCTCGTCACGTCAGGGAAACGAGACGGGACAAGAAGTCTGTCTCGTCTCGTGTCTCGTATCAAAGGTTTCTGTCTGGTCTTGTGGCAACACTAGTTGAAAGAAAGAAACTAATGAAATCTTTGTGTTTTACGTAGGCTAAAGGAGACGGTGATGATGAGTAATGAATGAAATGATGGAATGAACAAAGCGGGAGAACCCCGAGAAAACCCACGCACACGGTGTTTGTCCACCACAAAGTTCACTTGTCGGTGACTGGGATCGAACCCGGACCCCAAACACCAAAGTTGAACGCTCTACCACTGAGCCGCCGCGGCCCCAAGAAAGAAACAAATATGTAAAGATACATATATGAGTACACACACACGGATAAAGTAGTCATACATGTATTTTAATCTTCTGACTACTTAACCCCGACTAATTTAAGATTGCAAGAAAGTAATTATTAAGAAGAAATATATACATATAGAAACGTATTTTGAAAGGGAAAAAAAGCAAACCGTACCAGCCGTGATATGAATCTGGGTTGCCCACTCAACAAGCAGACACCTTACCGAAATATCTGCGGCAGAACTTGCAATTTGTGGTTTTGAAGCTTTATTTATACTGTGTGTGTTACGTAACGACGCTAGGGATGTCATTACTAGTGCTACCACCTCATTCAAGACCCTTTTTGTAAATTGTTTGAGGAAAAAAGAGTGATTTCGTAAATCAACAAAATGGATCTTGTATATAGAGGGTGTAACTAAAAGGTACGACAAAACTTCATGGGTGTATTCCTTATTGGTAGACAAGCAAAAACGTTCCGATGACCATATGTCGGGAAATGCATCGTTCCAGAATTACGACCTTTGAGCTGACTACTAGTGTGAAATAGTCACATTCTGGTCGCTCTTTAATATGTCTCAATTTAAACCTCAATATATCAAACTCTGATTAAGATAGGAAGGTAATTTTAGTAGCAACGTGTTCTGCAAAAATTAAGCTTTCCGCTGATATGCATTTTATGAGTGTATCCCCAAGGAATGCCATCTCCAAAATGCTGATGCAAAAATCAAACAAAAAACAAGTAATTACCCTCCCATGTCCACCGTGGTACTCCCACACATACATAAAATATACAGGGTGAGACAAAAGTCCTTGGACACCTGCATAAGTGAAAATCGACGGGAAAAGTAAAAAGTAATGATGGGAACAGAGGTTTGATGAGGGGTCGCAACATTTGAAGTGTACGTCATCTTGAAATCCGCCATTTTGGATTCACGTCATTTTTTTTAAATGGGAAGGGGGTGTATGACTCATCAAATAACACTAGCTTGAGCTCAGGAATTTAGTGGTGTAATTTGTTTTTCCTATCTAGTACAGTTTAAAAGTTATTAATGTTCAAAGGTGGGAAATTACCTTGATACTGAATGCTACAACACATGTTCTACGTGTTGTCCATTTCGTGCAATTCACAACTGTAGTCCCTGCAACCACTCTGACTGGAGTATCACACGGAGGAGATGTCTCCAGAAGTTTGGTCACAGGCTTGTTGGATGCGTTCCTCCAGGTGTCTCAAATCACGGATTGTCTCAGCATACACTATCTGCTTAAGATGTCCTCATAGATAAAAATCAAGGGGCGTTAAGTCAGGGGATCTGGGCAGCCACTCCACGGGACCACGGCGACCAATTCACTTCCGTGGCAGTTGTTCATCCAACCATTGACGGACACCAAGTCTATAGTGTGGAGGGGTCCATCGTGCTGAAAATAAGATGGGAAAATGCCGTCAGCGTTCAGTGTGGCAGGGAACACAAAGTCCTGAAACAGCATCAGATACTGTGGTGCAGTTAAGGTGTTGTAACTGAAAAATGGCCCAATGATGCGGGTGTCCCATATGCCACACCAAACCATCACCTTCGCTGGACTATGTTCTCGACTCGGGTGAACCCAGATCGGATTTGCGTCACACCAGTGTCGACAATTATGTCGATTAACCTCCCCGTTCAAAGTGAGATACGCCTCGTCACTGAACAGTATGCCCTTGACAAACGCAGGATCCAGTTCGTGTTGTTCAGTAGCCCACATGCAGAACTCCAACCGGCGATCAGGGTCATCCTCGTTCAGTTTATGTTGCATGTGCAGCTTTTAAGGATGCCACTGATTGGTGTGCAATATCCGGATAACGGAGGATTGGCTTATTGGACATGCTAGGGACACACGACGGGTACTTCGTGTAGGACTTTTCACAAACGACGCAACAACCGCCGTTGCAGTTTCCTCATTGGTGGCAGTCTTTGGTCGCCCACTACGTGCCCTATCTTGAACAGAGCCCGTCTCTCGGAATTTGGTGATCACGTGAGCCACCGTGCTGTGCGATACCGGTTCTCTGTCTGAGTGCCGTCGGTTGTAGTCAGCTGCTATTGTTTGGTAGCTGCGTTCCACTGATATAAGGATGATTTCGATCTTCTGTTCACGTGTCAGACCTATTTTAGATCACCTGGAACAGAGAGAATTGGGTCAGTATCAAGATAATTTCCCACTTTTGAACATTAATAACTTCTAAACTGTACAAGATAGAAAAAAACAAATTACACCACTAAATTTCTGAGCTCAAGCTAGTGTCATTTGATGTGACATACACTTTCCCATTTAAAAAAAGACTTGAATGCAAAATGGCGGGTTTCGAGATGGCGGCCATGAATGACATACACTCCAAAAGTTGCAGCCCCTCATCAAACCTCTTTTCCCATCATCACTTTTTACTTTTCCCGTCGATTTTAAAACTTATGCAGGTGTCCAAGACTTTTGACCTACCCTATATATATAGGCGGAAAGCATCGTCCTTTAGAAATACATAGATATCAAAAATATCTTCCTAGGTTAATTAGGGTCTGAGTTATTGAGGTTTAAATTGAGTCACATTAAGGAGCGACCAGAAAATGACTATTTCCAACATTAGGCGGCTCAATGGCCGTAACTCTGTAATGATACATTTCCCGACATATGGTCATATGAACGATTTTGCTTGTCTACCCATAAGGAATCCATCTCTGAAATTTTGCCGTACCTTTTTGTTACACCCTGTATATATGTGTGTTGGTGCAACAATAAGTTCCCAAGAATATAGATTAATTCATTTTTGATTTTAATCTACACAACAAATGCTTTTTATGAAAGCAAGGAGCCTGCGAGTTAAAGATGGTTAAAGACCGTAAATAAAATTGAAGATCTGAATTGCAGAACATCCGAAGTCCACCGTAGTACTTTTTTGTTTTTTAGAAGAAAGACAAGAAGATTATACTTGGAATGCTATTCTGTTTAGCTGAAATTATTTTGATTTTTTTTTTAAAAAGTTTTGACTTGGACTTACGTATTATGCAAGTGAATAGCCCTGAAACATAGATGCTAACATAAAAAACAGAAAACGAAAAATACGAAGAAAAAGAGTGGTCTTGGGATGTTTTGTAATTCAGGTTTTCAATTCAAACTTCAAATGGAACTGGGGTAACTCGCAGACAATGGCTGACTTAACACTTTGATAATAGCGGGTGCAATGGCTGGTTTGAGAACACAATTGATATGGCCTCTGTAGCTAAGTAGACTCCCACCCTTCCCCCTCAACATTGGATACGGAAATGAAAAACTTATTTAGAAGTTGATTGTTGATTCCGGCATATTTCAAGCATCACTTCTCGGAATCTGGGCCTGTGATATGTCGATATATCGCTATCATCGATATCTATATTACCATATATCAACATTCGATATCGCAAATATATGGACATGAACATAATCATTCTAAATTTTCGATATCGATATTCGGGGAGTGGGGATGCGAGGTATAAAGGTCCCCTAAGACTTGCGATGGATGAAGAAATTAAACTTACTTTTTGCAAGATTGTTTTCTAATCATAATATCTTTATTACCAAACATTGCAATGTAAATATATCCACTTGCAAATTTGCAATATTATATGATGTAATTTCTTAGGCGCTAGAACTTTTTTGTTCCCTGAAGAAAGAAACAAAAAAATCCCGTGGAAAAGCAAGTACTTCGAACTTTGAACTAGAATTTACCGTAAGAAAGTTTTTCGTTTCTCTTCCTTGGAGATTTCCATCCCTTTTGGCCTTTGGGACCGCTAATTGACAAAAGGTGCACACATGATCGCTATATGCATTTATGCTCTGAGGGAGAGTCAGAGATTTAGAAAAGGAAACGACTTTTTAATAATAATAATAATAATAATAATAATAATAATAATAATAATAATAATAATAATAATAATAATAATAATTATTATTATTATTATTATTATTATTATTATTATTATTATTATAACAATGGGGTTTACAACTAGGGTCTTGTCTCTTTATCTTGCATGGGAAGGCCGCAAGTCTGCTACGCCACTGGTGTCCCCTATTCTGTGTTTGTCTTTTTCGTTTCGTGTAGATATTTGTTTTTGTGCTGTTAGGCTTTTATATGAAACTTTTATATTATGTAACTTTTTCTTTTTATGAGTTTCTTTTTTGGGTGGGGCGGGGGGAAAGAGAGAAATGCTTTCTTCTGATATCTGTTTCTTACCATTCATCTTGTTTGAACTGCTTAAGTAAGTCATTTTGTAACTTTTGATGTCATACTACTCCATCACAATAATAAAATTGTCATTCTTAACAATTTGTTTTATCCCCTTATTTTCAGTTTGCCACACTGATATATTTGTGACAAAATTGAGGTTTTGTCCAACGCCTTTCGAATTCGCAACCAACCCAACCGCCGAGCTTTTTGGGTTGCCTGCTATTGCAGGAAAAGGAGAATTGCAGGTGGTAATGCACTTTTGGAGTCGTGTATACAATACGAAGCAAAAAACCTGCAACATGAAAGTTTAAGTTCATTGTGAAACTACGCCAACAACATAGGCAACCAACCTAACGTCTTTGTGGCACTGATCACGCCAGGATAACCTTCGGCTTCGTCCCCCTGCACACTTCGTTTGGAGCAAGAAATTCATAGACCACGTGACTACAAATCACAAATTTCTCACAAGATGGAGTAATAGATTGAGGTTCTTCTCATTTCTCTTCTCATTTTACATCCTCAGTTTTAAAGAGAGAGAAAGAGAAAAAGGTCAACGTGATAAAAACTAAATAAATAGGAATATGCGAAATATAAAGGAAAAGAAAACGTGCGCATATATTGACAAATGACACATGCACTTCAAAGGAGACCACCTCAAATTTTGTTATGAACCATATATAATAACTGTGAGAATCAGCAAACCACAAAGACATAATTACACACAGTAAGTGTTATATAACACATATTTATTTAAATAAATAAAAATGCTCGCAGAAAGCTGAAAATGTCTTTAAAATCTCAACCATAACTGAAACAAGAGATTACTTCTCTATTGTTTTTCTTCGTAGCATCCATCTACATGGAGAAATGAAAAAGAGAGAACATCTTAAGAGATTCGCACGTATACAATATCGGAAACTGCTAAATGGAAAAAATTGCAGTCTTTGGATGGGATTCGAACCCAGAACCATAGTATTAGAAATCTCACACTCTACCGATGTAGCTAGTCTGACAGTAATACCCTGTTCCTCCATCATTACCTATGAAAGATGGAATGGAGTCTGCAGAAAACTACGTCTAACATGTCCACGACAGACCGCCTATAACCTATGTCTAATTGGTACTTAAAAAGCTAGTTCTACACGTGCATAGAAAAGTAAAATCAAATGAGTAGTTAGTACACATCACTTTGTCTGTCTCACTCTATCTCTGACTATAGAAATCGAGGAAGAAGAAAAAAGTATAGAGGTGAGAACATAGGAAGAACAAGCAAAAATATAAGTTGCAGAAACTGAATATCAAGGGGAGAGAGAGAGACATAGAGACAGAGAGAAAAATAGAGGAACGGAGCAAATGATTTAATATACATCGGAAAAGAAGGTTCACAACTGTGCTATACATTTAATGTATTGAATACTCTGCAGGCCCGTATCCACGGGGGGGGGCTAGGGGGACCGGGACCCCCCTAAACTTTGGCTGGCCCCAATAAAGGTTTCACGATAGGCTTGCAAATGAACTATAATATGGTGATGAAGTATAATATGATTGGGTCGGGCTCCCCCTAACTTCGGTCGCCCCCCCCTATATTTTTGGGCTGGCTACGGGCCTGATACTCTATTTCTTCTAAATTGCTTGCTAGATGATAAATATTAATTTGTAAAAACGTAGCAAATGCCCGCGTTGTCTTGTTTTCTTACTGTTTTAGTAATAGTGGAAAACGTGGTTTATGCAACATAATAAATTACTAATTTTCCCACAACAATCATGTAGATGTTGTTGATGATTTTGAGTTTAACGTCCGTTCTGCAGCGAGACTATATGAGACGTGGACATACTTATTAACGTGGAATCCGAACCATATGAGCTGCTGCCGGGAATCGAAGCAACCATGTACTGTTGGTAAGAAATTTCTAAGCAAAAGAAAAAACTGATCAGCAAAATACATAAAACGATAGTCCTGCAAACTATTACTTAAAGAGAATTTATTGTAAAATCAATACATCCATGTGGCGGTATATAGTCGTAAAGTGATTAGAAAACTTAATATTAAACTGTCGATCACATTGTTTTACTTATTTGAATTCAATGTCGTATAGATTCGGTTTTAGCTCTAGATTTCAGCGTTCTCACTTCGATTCTTAACTTGTTGGAAATATGCATTAATCGAAATTATAAAAGTATACGAAATTTAACTAGCTAAAAGAAGAGAATAACATAAAAATCCGGATTAGAGTATTACAATAAGCATGTGTATTTTGTTTAGGGTTTGCAAGTCATAGCTTATAGGAATTATAGAAAAAACGTTCGTTGTGAAAGCACAAGAAAGAAAGCAGAGAATAGACACAAACCTCAGGTGGGTTTGAACACGAGAAGGCGGAGGTAGTAGACTACTCTACTAAACCGCTCGGTTATATCTTAACTCTGTAGTACGTTTTGAAAAATATTGTCTAGAGTATTTGCACTTTACTTGTTTCTGTTTTGTTGTTTGTCATATAATGTATACGAGTGGCGAATAATAGAATAGAACTGTTTTAAACGAGTATGAACAAATTTCCCAGACAAGTTGTAATCTTGTATGTATCTAAATTGCACAAATAAATCAGATTAAATCTGTAAAGTGCTTCGGGGGTTTTGATGGAAGTTAACTGTTGCATAGTTACGAGCTTTTGTTTATGCCCACCACTCGATGGAAGTTATGTTCTTGAAAGATAGTAACTGCTACTATATTCTAGTGTATTGGATTTAAAAAAAAATGGAAAATATTTTGTTACTAACAGTGAGTGAGTATTTTTGCGTGCAACAACAGTTGATTACAGGCACATCTACTTCTTCTGCGCATGTTTTTCATAATACGACGTCATGTATAGAAATATTGTGCATTATCGTATATTCAAAGACGTTTTTAGCACTTTTACTTTTGTGTAAGAATGGCGCAATATGATCATTCTGTACGTGAGAGTGTTATCGCTCTTATTGAACATGCGGGATTGAGTGTTCCTGAAGCAGGCGCTCGATTAGGCGTGCATCGTGCAGCAGCGTTCAGATGGTGGAAAAAAATATGAGGAAACTGGAAGTCTAACTCGAAAATCTGGGAGTGGTCGGCCACGAGTATCCTCACCGACACAAGACCAACGATTAGTTGATCAATGCTGTCGACAGCCTTTCATGTGTGCCCGACAACTGCAGCAATCTACCGCCTTTCCAGGTGATGTAACTACAGTCCGACGGCGACTTCGGGCCGCAGGCTTAAGGTCCTTCCGGGCTGCTGTTAAGGAGAGATTGACAGAAGATCACAAAGTCGATAGACTGGCGTTTGCAGAGCTAAATATTACTTGTCACTGGGGCACTGTTGTCTTTACAGATGAGAAAATATTTTCCACTGGAAACTTTGGGAAAACACGTGTGTATCGCCCATCTGGAACACGGTTTGATCCACAATATATGGCCCGTTCAGCGCAAATGGGTCATGTGACGATTCACTGTTGGGGATGGATATGCGAGACTGCAGGTTGAGGTGGTATCCATCGAATTATAGGCCGACTTAATGGTAAAAAAATGTTGATCTTCTCGACTTTATGCTCCCTGAAATAAAAGCACATGTTGGCGACGACGTACTCTAATCCGGATTTTTATGTTATTCTCTTCTTTTAGCTAGTTAAATTTCGTATACTTTTATAATTTCGATTAATGCATATTTCCAACAAGTTAAGAATCGAAGTGAGAACGCTGAAATCTAGAGCTAAAACCGAACCTATACGACATTGAATTTGAATAAGTAAAACAATGTGATCGACAGTTTAATATTAAGTTTTCTAATCACTTTACGACTATATACCGCCACATGGATGTATTGATTTTACAATAAATTCTCTTTAAGTAATAGTTTGCAGGACTATCGTTTTATGTATTTTGCTGATCAGTTTTTTCTTTTGCTTAGAAATTTCTTACCAACAGTACATGGTTGCTTCGATTCCCGGCAGCAGCTCATATGGTTCGGATTCCACGTTAATAAGTATGTCCACGTCTCATATAGTCTCGCTGCAGAACGGACGTTAAACTCAAAATCATCAACAACATCTACATGATTGTTGTGGGAAAATTAGTAATTTATTATGTTGCATAAACCACGTTTTCCACTATTACTAAAACAGTAAGAAAACAAGACAACGCGGGCATTTGCTACGTTTTTACAAATTAATATTTATCATCTAGCAAGCAATTTAGAAGAAATAGAGTATCAGGCCCGTAGCCAGCCCAAAAATATAGGGGGGGGCGACCGAAGTTAGGGGGAGCCCGACCCAATCATATTATACTTCATCACCATATTATAGTTCATTTGCAAGCCTATCGTGAAACCTTTATTGGGGCCAGCCAAAGTTTAGGGGGGTCCCGGTCCCCCTAGCCCCCCCCCGTGGATACGGGCCTGCAGAGTATTCAATACATTAAATGTATAGCACAGTTGTGAATCTTCTTTTCCGATGTATATTAAATCATTTGCTCCGTTCCTCTATTTTTCTCTCTGTCTCTATGTATCTCTCTCTCTCCCCTTGATATTCAGTTTCTGCAACTTATATTTTTGCTTGTTCTTCCTATGTTCTCACCTCTATACTTTTTTCTTCTTCCTCGATTTCTATAGTCAGAGATAGAGTGAGAAAGACAAAGTGATGTGTACTAACTACTCATTTGATTTTACTTTTCTATGCACGTGTAGAACTAGCTTTTTTAAGTACCAATTAGACATAAGTTATAGGCGGTCTATCGTGGACATGTTAGACGTAGTTTTCTGCAGACTCCATTCCATCTTTCATAGGTAATGATGGAGGAACAGGGTATTACTGTCAGACTAGCTACATCGGTAGAGTGTGGGATTTCTAATACTATGGTTCTGGGTTCGAATCCCATCCAAAGACTGTAATTTTTTCCATTTAGCAGTTTCCGATATTGTATACGTGCGAATCTCTTAAGATGTTCTCTCTTTCTCATTTCTCCATGTAGATGGATGCTACGAAGAAAAACAATAGAGAAGTAATCTCTTGTTTCAGTTATGGTTGAGATTTTAAAGACATTTTCAGCTTTCTGCAAGCATTTTTATTTGTTTAAATAAATATGTGTTATATAACTGTTATAAGACTGTGTGTAATTATGTCTTTGTGGTTTGCTGATTCTCACAGTTATTATATATGGTTCATAACAAAATTTGAGGTGGTCTCCTTTGAAGTGCATGTGTCATTTGTCAATATATGCGCACGTTTTCTTTTCCTTTATATTTCGCATATTCCTCTTTATTTAGTTTTTATCACGTTGACCTTTTTCTCTTTCTCTCTCTTTAAAACTGAGGATGTAAAATGAGAAGAGAAATGAGAAGAACCTCAATCTATTACTCCATCTTGTGAGAAATTTGTGATTTGTAGTCACGTGGTCTATGAATTTCTTGCTCCAAACGAAGTGTGCAGGGGGACGAAGCCGAAGGTTATCCTGGCGTGATCAGTGCCACAAAGACGTTAGGTTGGTTGCCTATGTTGTTGGCGTAGTTTCACAATGAACTTAAACTTTCATGTTGCAGGTTTTTTGCTTCGTATTGTACATCTCAGAGACATACTATGGACATTCCAGGTAGTATGTGAAACGAGTGGAAATTCAACTCAAAAGTTGTAATTTCAAAAGTAATAATAAGAATTGAAATATATTTTTCTTCTTTCTTCGTTAGTAACACATTGGGATTTTTTGATTGTGGAATTATCAAAGTGGATTTGTCAGCGGAGCGATTTGTCACAAATAACTCATTTCGATCACAGTTTTCCATTAAGTTATCAGCAAATTTAAGAATCTTCTGTCAGATCTAGCTCGAAATATTTACAATTTTCATACATACATTTCAAATTCCATTATAATTACAATAGAATCACAATAGGATCCATTATAATGTATTAACAGTTTCAAGAAAACCATTGAAATTGGAATGAAATCCTCTGAAAGATCAGCAAAACCTACAATAAAATAACTTTTGCATCATAAGAAAAAAACACACAAGCTATATTTTCTTTAAACATACCGATTAGGCAGTACCATTTGACAATATCAGAATTTGGAAACAAACTGCAAACTAAAAGTTACCTTTGAGCAGTACTGACCTTTAAAAAAAATTAATAACAGATGTAACTTGTTTTTCTCTAAGCTCAAATATAGCCACTATGCACTCTGTGAGGGTATTAATATTCTCAAAATGGAACGGAATCGTAACTGTACAATCGTCGAAACATTTTTCCGAAAGCAAATAGCAGTGTTGAATTAAGACATTTTCACCCGGGGGAATGTGAACTTCTCGGGGGGGGGGGGAGGGTTGGTTTTCTGTATTTTTGCAAGAAAGCAGCATATTTAACAATTCCATTCACATGCATATCTTATCTAATATTAAGAATAATTGCTGATAAATATTCAATATGAAATTATAATTTTATAAAAACAATCTAATTTTATATAAAACATTAAATAAAGACTGGCAAAAATATTTTAAACTAAACTTTAACTGCTACTTAGAGTAGCTATTTTTGTTATTATTTCCTATATTCAGTAGTTACTGTTTGTTACTAATGTAGAAATTTTTAAAAAGATTTAAATTAACTCAAATATTTTTTTGTCCTAAAACAAACATACATAGGAATATCTTAACAAAAAGTTATCATTCTTTCTCACACTTCTGATTCTAAATCAAGCATATTAGCCTTGGTTTCTTCACTGCATACACATCAATAGTTTAGTTTACAAAATCTTCAGTAGGATTAGTGCCGCGTCGTGGAAAATCAGCGCTTGGGGCGAGAGTATACGACGGCACCCCCCTACATAAGAGTGAGGTCGACAGACCAGCCGCGAAAAGTGAGAAAATTTTTAAAAGTAAACCCTGCTTTTCCTTGATTTTGAGCACATTTTATTACTTTTTCCTGGGATACGGCTGTTTCGGTGTAGGATGTTTTGGTGTAGGACGTTTTCGTGCAGGGTGTTTCGGTGTACGGATGTCTCGGTGTAAGGACGTTTAGGTGTGAGGCTGGTTCGGTGTAAAAGTTCCAATGTTTACACCGAAACGTCCACTCTTCAAAAAGAAGATTATTCGTTAGGAAGAAATAAATTCATGAAGTAGAAAATATAAATTAATAAATAAAATAAAAATTAAATGCTGCTATAATTACCAGGGGTTACTTATTTATAGTGAGTCCCCTCGCTTCACTCTATGTCAGAACTTCTCATATTCTCAAATGTTATAATTATGAATTGATTGGGAAAACGTTTTATGGCAATGATATTTAGTAAAAAAGTGTGTGATGCATAAACATTGTATACACCACACACACCTTATTACGGCAATAACCGTGCACAAATCGCAAAATGCTGCACAATCTTTGAAGGTAAAGTTTCAAACACAGGTGGTTTTTCTTCCAAATAACCGCTTTTATATCATGCATACGCAATAAGATTAGCAAATCTAGGAGAAGAAAACTGATTATGAATCAGTGTTGGGATCTTAATTATATTATTACGGAGATATAAATTTATGTTATAGAGGACAGTGTCAGAAAAAGCCTCAAGAATTTTTCTAACGGCCTAAAGAACACAAGAAGAGGCTGAATCCTACCAGTTGTTCCTGCAGAAATGGTTTCTGTTATGAGTTACTCTTTTGTTCTTAAAATAGGTTCAAAATTGATGAATTGTGACCACTCCTCGAAGCTAATAACAAAATGGACTTTGCATTAGACGCTTGTAGAAAAATCTCTTGGAACCATGATCTCACAACACTTGATGTTAATTGTCCCGGATTTGATGCTTTCACAAGGATATTTTCAAGTTTAAAGAGGTTGTGTTGGACTATAAGACCAAATGTTCCATTGTTTTCCTACAAAACAATTAACAGTGGTGATAACAAAACACTATTTGCAGAAATTAAAGGCTATATGATGTACCTACGAGTCATAGAATTTACTGACTGTGCCACACTTTCTACTGTTTGTATCTCTGTAAACACTAGAGTACATCCCGTCTGCATTTCCAAATTGAACCGTATTGATCAGAATTATAAATATTTTCTTTCCCAATATAACGTGTTGCTTCACATTCGCGACAAATGCATTGGCACTGGCTTCTAACTTTTTGGGCTA
Organism: Thermobia domestica; assembly: GCF_964235325.1. Taxonomy (NCBI): domain Eukaryota; kingdom Metazoa; phylum Arthropoda; class Insecta; order Zygentoma; family Lepismatidae; genus Thermobia; species Thermobia domestica. The sequence goes on from NC_137457.1 coordinate 193,136,220, forward strand.
TAGATTTAATCAAACGTCCTGTTAAAATAAGTACAGAAAGGGGTTTCAAATCAGTCTGCACCTTCTCTCAGTAGTCTCTGCCAATTATAATTGTTCTTGGCTAACTGCAGAACATTTCAAACCAGAAGACTATTTGTAATTGTAATCATCATATTGGATCCGCCAATTTTAATTTTGTAATTTTAACGTCAGGTTTTGAATCACCTGTCCTAAAACCCCCTTGGCAGTAAGCTGACCGTATCATTTAATCTTCTATTTAAATAATTATTTTCTATTTATGCTTGGAGGCCACCTCTAACGTTCAAAGGGTGGTTCCTACCCTTACATTGCAACACTGCCAAAGTAAAAAAAAAAAAAAAAATACGTGACGATTATTTTCTGATATTCTACAAGTATGCAAAGTTTCATTGAAATCAGTAAATTACACTTCCGTAAGTCTCCTTGTTAGTGCTGTTTAAATGGAACAAATAAGTTAATTGGCGGACATGAAGTCAGAAAAATGAAAAAATGCGCCGATGTTACGAAGAGATTGAGCAATAACAATGAGACTCAATAACAATGTTAATCAGTTTACACTATTGCAGAGTGGCTACACTATGACACTTCATGACTGTTCATTACAAGCATATGGTTAATGCAATCAAATATTAGGCTATACACCGAAACGTCCTTTACAGCCAAGCGTCCTTACACCGAAACGTCCTTACACCGTAACGTCCGTACACCGAAACATCCGTACACCGAAACGTCCTACACCGAAACATCCTATACCGAAACGCTCTATACCGAAACATCCTAGACCCCTTTTTCCTTTCATTTTATATATGTGCACATGAGAACATGTGCACATGTGTTTCATTCCTCTCTTTTTCCTTATTTTCTTTTCTTTTTCCCTCCCGAATTTTGCGCCCCTTTCTTCGGCGCCCGGGACCGTCAACCCGCTTGCCGCTTCCCCATGCTACGGCACTGAGCAGGATCTTCGTCACCTTCAATAGCAATCTTCCACTTATATATTGATAAATTCTATATAAATCTCTAACCCAGGAGGGATAACTGTTCCTCCCTGATCTCTCTAAATGACGCCCTCTGAATCTCACCCATTAACTGACTTATTTTTAGTTAAAGAAAGGTGTGTTTACTTTAACAATCGTAAAACACATTTACGTCTGTTACTTCCGATGCGAGAAATGGGATTTAAGCGCTCTGTTTCAAATAATACAAGAACTGAAGTCTGCTGACATCAGAGATCATATGGAACGATCGAAAGATCTTCCCTATCGTTCCTTTCCTATCTCAACTGTGCTAATGTTACCTACTAATATATAATATAGGGCGAAAGTATAGTACCTACAAACCTTTCTTCAACAGTTGACAATTTCATGTTCTGCCAAACTCGGTCATAGCGTTAAGAAACACAGGTTTTATTGACTATTTGGTATTCTATCTTAGATGTTTAATATTTATATAGAATGGGTCTGAGTCATTTATATGCATATTGAGAGAAATCGGATTTCGTCTGCACGTGCACGGAAAGAAAAGCAAATAATTGAGTGAAGTAATTTCTACATTTTGTGACTGAAATTCTGGGAGTTTCTCCGGGGGGATGAATTTTCTTCGGGGTGGGGGGAGATTCCCCCTAGGCTACTCCATTAATTCATCCCTGTAAATAGTCATATTACAAATTAGTTATAGGGAAACTAATTTCTATTTCTCAGTTCTTCACATAGTAGGGAATATTTTTTTCGAAAAAATACCTCCAATTTTATCACCACGATTTTTTTGTAGTAAGCCATTTTAGGCAAAACGTGGATTAGGCCAAATGAGTATCCTTATTTCGCCTAAAATGGCTGACATATATTTAATCTTCTATCTGTCATAAAAACGCCAGAAAATTGGTTAGGCGAAACGAGGATTAGGCCAAATGATGCAAGATCTTGGCCACCAAATTTTATTTGAATCTGACCAATAGTTACCGAGAAATAAAGTACCACATACAAACAGAGCCGAACCGAGCCTGTCCTTTGCCGAGTCGGCCACCAAGTATAGAGATGTTTATTCTTTGGACAATGGGCTATCTGAGCACACAATTTCGATGATATTCGACCAGTAGTTACGGAGAAATAAAATAGAACGTACAAGGCAAGCCGAGCCGAGCCTGTCGCCGACCAAACTCGGCCATCACATGTAGTGATCTTTATTCCTTAGATGATTGGATGCTTGTGCATCAAATTAGGTTTAAATTTAGCTGGTAGTTACCGAGGAATAAAGTACTAGATACACACACACATAATTACATCTGGAGTAAAACTACATGCTTACTAAGGAAACTGAAAAGAAGAGTTGTAACATTACAAATGGAACATACTTCATGTAAGCAGAATCCACTTTCAACATTACAACACTAATGGGAGAGCTTGAGCCGGGTGAGGCCCCCTGACTACGCCACTGCACTTTTGAGACACTTGAGAACTATTCGATTGGATAAAACTGCTTTCATCTATCTTTTACCGCTCTTGCTCTATGTAGACCAATATTTATTGAAACGAGAAATTATAGTTGAATGAACCACTTCCGGTTTTAGAAGATAGTTAATAATAGAGATCAAATATGTTCTTACGAAACAGAAACCCGGATCTTAATACGTATTACGCTTTTCGATCTATGATGATCAATGGTCAAACCGGAAATGGTTTATTTAAACCGCTTTCGGTTTCAGAAGACTATTTTAATAACAAACTCAATTCCTAATTCTTGACTCTTTGTATTTTTACCAAATTTGGTGATGATCCATGAAATTATTTATTTATTTATTTTTGTCACACACGGACACACACGAATATGGTGAATATATAATGGAGTTTTGGTAAACCAAACTCTAGTTATTCAAAAAATTACAACGAAAACTTGATTTTTGCCATCCCTGCACACAATTAATCCGTTCTAACCGTTCTAACACACATAGTAGAAACATCGTACTATGTGTGTTTTTGTGATAAATATTATAAAAAAAAATCTATCCTTCCAGAAAACAAAAGAAATAGGCAAATATATAAGAAACATTTAGACTTTTTTTTTTTTTTGGTTGTGCATTTGTAAGTGGAAGAGATTAAAGCTACTGCTTCGAAGGAGAATTCGTCCGTTTCAAGCAACAAAAGATGTAGAAAAGCAATTGCAAAGACATTCCATACTGAGGTTTCAAAGATCATTATCTTTATTCTACGTAATGTTTTGTTGACACGTGAATCACACCAACTTCCGCCGAAAATGCAAATTCAGATACTTGCCGTCGTAAAGTTGTGCGAGTTGGCAAGTGGGAGTGGGAGTGGGAAGGGAGACTGCTCAAGGCGTAAATGATTATGAAACTGGAGGGGTAGACACGGGTTTCACTTTTCAAATTGTCATAATACATCCTTCCTCAGCATTTATTCTTCAAAGAATGTCATCCGTAGTAATTCATGGGATTTGCAAGTGGTCTTTTACTCTTTACCTGCAGTAACTCAATACGGAAGAATGCATTACAATTAATCCAAGTAATTAGGTGCAAAATTTTGACAGCCATCTGAATTGTATTACTCTTTGGCAACAAAATTACCATCTTTGAACAAAATTACAAGTTCCTAAATTCAGTATTTTCTAAGATATTTATGAATTAAATTTTACATGTTATCTTATGAAGATTCTGAAGCCTCTGATGATGGGAAGACATCCTCTTAAGCTGTAGGTCATGTCTGACAATGACGTAGCAAGGGAGGATCACCCGGCTCAAGCCCCCCCCCCCATTAGTGTTGCGATGTTGAAAGTGGAATCCGCTTACATACAGTATGTTCTATTTGTGATCCTGATGTTAGGACTTTTCTTTTCAGTTCCCGGAGTAAGCCGACCGGATGTTGTAGTTTACTCCAGATGTACTGTAATTATGTATGTGTGTATGTAGTACTTTATTTCTCGGTAACTACCAGCTAAATTTAAACCAAACTTGATGCGCAAATACCCAATCATCTAATTAATAAAGATCACTACATGTGATGGCCGAGCTCGGCCGGCGATAGGCTCGGCTCGACTTGCCTTGTATGTTCTATTTTATTTCTCCGTAACTACTGGCTGAATATCATTAAAATATGATGCGCAGATAGCCCATTGTCTAAAGAATAAAGATCGCTATACTTTACAAAGCGACACGGCAAAGGACAGGTTCGCCATTACAACAACATTAGAACTACGAATATATTTTGTTTGAAGGAAGGGGGCTGAAGTATAATCTTGAATATGAGAATGTGTTCATTTCGCCCTGTACATTGTCAGTTATTCGCTTCCAACGCCATATTTCTGACCTTCTCATGCCGGCATATGTAATGACTTCTATATATTGATTTGCTATATATTACAGACACGCCACGAAACCTCAAGTCTGAATTCAGCAACAAGATCAGAGAGATTTTTTTTTTTTTTTTTGCAAGATATAATTTATGCAAATGTCTATCGCCAAACTGAAATCTTCAGTCACCAATGGCGACCTGGCGATCGAAAATCCCAACCTGGCGACCAATTGGTACATGGTTTTATTTTATATTAGTTAGGCACCAGATCAGGGTTGGAAAAAATACAGTTTTATTTTTAAAAAATCATGGGCAGCTAAATTTAGTACAATACACATTAGACAGCAGATAACTTTGTATTTGAATCAATTTTACCTGAATCTCGAGGAGACACTTGGCGAATGTACCTGGTGAGAACCAACATGTAGGCTACTATATCAACGAATGCCTGCGATATATTAATTTCAGAACCGCAATTTGGAACCGCAAGAACCCTTTGTTTGTTTTCTGAATGCAACACAAAAATTTGTTTCTATGATAATTTTTTTATTTACCTTTTAATATCAGTTCTACAAGTAGAACAACCTTCGACTATGCCACTTTCTCGCAAGTTAACTTATAAGCATATAAACAATACAATGAGCGTTAAAAATCAAGGGGAGAAAATGAGACAAAATAAACTGTAGATTACCACATTGTCACGAGAAGTCAAACATTCACATGAGAAGAAAATAGTCTTCTGAATGGGTAGCACTTTTTGACTATTTTCTTTCTCTGGCAGATTTTTTTTTTTACAAAAATAAAATAAAATGGAAGTATGTTTTAAAAAAGTCTTAAAATTGCGTGTTTAAAACAAAATGTTTAAAACGTATATAAAATTTGATTTAAACAAAACTAATTGTTTAAAACAAGATTTAATCATTTGTTTTAAACATTTTGTTCTAAACAAAACAACCCTGCACCAGATTCATATTTCTAGTTGCCATGGTGACCTGGCACTCCGGATTTTTCAACCCATACACACACACACACACACACACACACACATATATATATATATATATATATATATATATATATATATATATATATATATATATATATATATATATATATATATATATATATATATTAGGGATGGCCAGTTACGGAATTTTTACTTTCCGGAATCCGGAAAGTAAAATCGGAAAATTCCGGATTTCTGAAGAAAATCGGAATTCAGAAAAAATCCGGGATTCGGAAAAAATCTGGATTTCGGAAAAATTCCGGAATTCGGAAAAAATATTTTTTCTTTTTGTAATCCTAAGAATTTTGTTCAAATGCAAACAAGTAAATTTCCTTTTTGCAATCCTAAGAATTCATGATGCAAGTTAAGCTGAAACTTACATCCTAAAGTATACACTAATCAATCTTTCCATGATTAATGAGATATAGTCCAAAAGTACGATGTACTCCTAATATTTAATTTTTGTTTTACTGTGATATTGTCCAGAGGTAAGACATATAAACAACTTGACAGAATGAAGATGTTATCATACGTAGTTTTCCAGAAAATTGTGAGGAACGAATTTTTATGAAGTTAAAATATGCGTCGCTTGTTGCCAGTGTGATGCAATTGATAACTTTTATGCTGGAATAGTCTTATTATTATTATTATTATTATTATTATTATTATTATTATTATTATTATTATTATTATTATTATTATTATTAATCGTTTATGTGCTGTAAAAGAAAAAAAGGACCGTTAAGTAGTAGATTTTATCTGTTGTTTTTTGATATCTTCTAACAGTAATAGCAAATTGCTTGTAAATACGCAATGATTATCAAGGGCAATGGCATATTAATGTAAGGACTACTCTGCAGACTAGCAATAAATAACAGATAAACAATAGTTGCAAAAAAAGTAACTAACTTGGGCACGTCAGGGGACATCCACATTGCGCATTATGTTCGCGAGAATATAGGGACGCATTGAGACTCTAGCAAAGAGCGTGGTGTTATCATGTTCGTTTAGCTAACTTTAATAAGGTGAGCCTGATGTATAAAGTTGTTAAAGTCATATTATTATTCCAAGGGCCGTATGATGGAGGCATTAACGGTAGTATTAATGGCACTAATGAGCACTTACTTGCTCTAACGGTTAAGCTCATTTTTGAGATGATTCATAGAAGTGGGCGTGTTGGCATGCAGTTAGAAGACCTATATCCATTATTTAAAAAGCACACGTTATCTGTGGAGTACTAACGATTTGCGTCACTATCTAACACTAACATAGCACTAACGATGTTTAAATTCGAAATTGGGGTCTGACATAAGTGGCTTGTCAACTTCACGGACATGATATTTTCCTTGAATGCGAGAATTTTGCAGCCGGAAAATTTGCGCCTGACCAGAAAAATAGGGGAAAATGCGCCCTCAATATATTTGCACTGGAATGTTTGCCCCTACTCCAAAAAGAGGGAAAAATGCGCCAGCTATATATTTGCACTGGGATGTTTCCGCCCTATAATTACACTTATTTTTGTATTGTGTAAAGTAACTTTCACTCACACTTGAACTAGGCTTGCCTCTAATCGTCTCATTGAGTTACTCCATCGGTTATAATATTCGGTACAAATGAAAAACTACAATTTTATTTCACTAAAGGGAAATCCATAGAAATACAATTTTTCACTATACTACAAAATTTACAATAAAAGTATAAATGACTGATATATGATTATTTACTAATATAATCAAAGAGTATAATTTAATCTGCAAAAAGCTGTTTGGCTTACCCAGATATCTCTGTTCACAATTCTTGCGAGTTGTTTGGCTTTTCAGGACACAAAATATAGAAAAGAAAATGAAAAGTGAATGTAAAATCAGTTCAGTAATATTATCAAGAAAACTATGTACGATGTGTTTACTTGCTGGAATTACACTTCAAACACACAATTGCGTTCAGTCGTTCTTTTAGAACAAATGTTCCGGGGGCACACTTAGTATTTCGGAGGGGGTCACTGGTGGTACTATTCTATTTATTATTATATTATAGGCGTATTATTTTGGTCTCCTCCGAAGGGACACTCTGAGAGCTCTGGGGAAGTCAGTGTTCCCCCAAAATCATCTCTGGAAGAAGCAGTGATTGTGTTGATCCGTTGTGTTCTTTTGGCTTATATTGAAGTTTATTCTCCCCTTATATAGCCACAATAAAAATAAATCACAAATGTCATGGCTATGGGGGGAAGATTGTTTATGCATTAATGTCAGCCCCTCCGAGCAAATGCGTAAGCTCGAATAGGTTCTTTTATTTCGCAAGGCTCAAACTTCCCGGTGGAGGTACATCGCACGCGCAATTTTCCCTATTCTTGAGGTAGGGTTGCAAATTTCCCAGGCGCAAAATTCTCGACACCGTTCGAATGACCTCGGAGGATTATATCTTTTTTCAATATTTTTTATATTCTTTTACTCGAGATTTCTACATGGCTTCTCTTTAAAATACTTACTAACATATACTCATTTCATTGTCCAAACCAATCAATATGGGTATGTTGTCAGTAAAATATTTAGATTGATCGGGCCCTGGTGTGTAACCACAGTATTTCATATCACCCCCCCATTAGAAATCTTGGCTAAACGAACCAATATATGTTGCCAATAAAATAGTTTAGAATGATTGAGCCCCTGGTAAATAACCACAGTATTTCGTGACAGACCCCCCCTTCCTATTACCATATTCTAGCTACGTGCCTGACTCAGCTAATTCTCTACATTCTTTACCAAGCACACATTTTCTAAAGCGGAAAATGCTCTCTAAATACCTAAGCTCATTATTTTCAGCAGACGCACAAATTGGGTAACATTCTATCTACATAAATGTTATATATGTCAATTACTAGAAACCGCTTCTTGCTATCTATTACCATGTTTACTATATAATGATCAACGTTAAAACCGGAAATGGTTGATTTGTACTGCTTCCGCTTAGAATATTACATTCATCAGGGAACTCGATTCTTAACTATTGATTCTGTACATCCTGGCCAAAATTGATGGTAATCCAACAGATAGTTCTTGAGACTGCTTGTCTTACTGACGGACAGAATGAATATATGGCCATAGAGTTTTGATTAACTAAATTCGTTAATGAGTGATGATGGAACAAATACAAGAAAGGGAACCAAGAGTACAACCGGGAAAATGTTCGAACACAAAATTAGCCATCCAATACCCACATGTCCTGGGTTAGAATACCATAGATGAAAACTCTACCACTGAGTCATCAATCACCCGCATATTAGTTTTATTAGTTATTATATTAATATAAATTAATGAATGCCTGCTTATGTTAATTATTGAACAATTACATTGTATACTTCGTAAAGCCAAAAATTATAAATTTGTATTTATTGTACATATGTATGTTGACAATAAGCGAACGTTATTATAATATTTGTTGAGATTTCTTTTCCTTCACTGCCTTTCGTCTGGTTAAAAAGTAGTTTGCAGCGCTTTGGAGCAGCTGCAGGTGGGAACACGATAATGTTTGAGACATACCGGCGACTTCTTAGTGTGTGAAAATAAGACCTTCCTCATAAAGCAGTAAATAAGTGCAGTAGCAATTGTCTACGTAAGTGATAAAGTCATATCCAACTACAAGAAACTAATACAAGTTTATATATTCATTACAGTATATTGTTTTTCTTTTAAGAGCTACTAGCTAGGGATGGCCAATTCCAGAATTTTTACTTTCCGGATCCGGAAAGTAAAATCGGAAAAATTCCGGATTTTTCTAAATTCCAGATTTTTTCCGAATGTCGATTTTTTTCCGAAATCCGGAATTTTTCCGAATTCCGGAAAGTAAATTTTCTGATTCCGGAAAATTTTGGCCATCCCTAATATATAGAGTTTCTATACATAATGCTTGTGTGTTGGGCCCCCTTGCTGAGTTTCTCACTACGCCACTGATGCCTGATATGTATTTCATTTATAAACTAAATTGCTTGCAAGCAAATGAAATGTCCTTCCTGTTCCCTGCGGGCCAGTGTATTTGTAACTTTGGTGTATGTAGCTCCGGGTTCGATCCTTGGTGGGAAGTGAGCTCGAGCTTCAACCACATTGGTCAGTCCATGTCTGTTGTAAAATAAACATGTATGGTGACTACTGGCAGTGAGCTCCTTCATAGCTAAGCGCTTAGCGTACGTGCCTTTGACTGGGAGACCCGGGTTAGATTCCTGGCGTGAGCTCATGTGGTTCCGGTTCCACGTTAATCAGTAGGTCCCGTGTCATAAAGCCTCGCTGCCGAATAGTTTAATTTCCTCGCTATCAGTAACATCCACGCTTTTAAATGATAATCATGTACCGTAAGTCCTTTAGGGAGATAAATGTTGAATGTTTTTAGTAATTCGTATTTTAGTAGTGACATGACATGAGAGTGAAAAGGTTTGTTACGAAATTTCAAAGCCTTATGCACAAACGCCGTATTGCATTTGAATTTCTTCGCTGCAGCTGCAACAGTGTTACGTTTCTCATTCTTTCTGAATAATGCAACGTGCTCCTGAATTTGTTTGTATTTTTTAACGACAGCTTCTGTTACACACATATTTAGTCCGGCTTGGAGATGGCATCTCATACTCGCTCATAGAAGGCTCACTTTCACTAACTGATGGACTAGTTATCAGTTCCAAATCCATTTCGTTTGTCGAATTTTCATGTTCACTCTCTGTGTCAGTGTCTATATATAATGTGTCAGTCACTGTTAGAGAAACGTTACCATCATATTTACTTGCTATCATTGCAAGCAATGTATGATCTGTCAGGAAAGTAAATGTACACCTATTTTTCGAGTCTGGCATTCCTGCGCTCCATCCGTGGAGAGTATGAGAATTAAATCAATCAAATGTTTACTGAGGGGCAAAAAGAAAAGCTTAATCTGAATAAGACATTGCAGAGGGGCACAAGCTGTGAATACGAATAGTGCATAGTGTAAATAAAGGACGACACCGAAAGAGAAAGCCAGAAACAGCTGTTAAACTTACAAAAAAAGAGTAAAAATTGTCGAAGTGGGAACACAAAACACAAATACAACAAATACGCCGACAACTAAACGATCACCATACCATTATCTTGGTGTAGTGGTTAAGGTGCTGGTTTACAAATGCAAAGGTCGCCAGTTCTTATCTTAAGCGAGGACATTTTAAAAATTTTTGTTAATAATACATACAACTCATGAGAGATGGTAAAAGAGGTCGTATTTAGTTTTTCGTAGCAATTGTTATTGGTAATGTTTAGTACTGATAATACTTTTTGTCTTTGCGTATTGCTTTTATTCTTTTCTTCATTTCCAAAGAGAAGAATATCCGAACAAATGCCACCAAAATTCCTCATATTTTGAATGTAAACGCCATTTGCAATTAGTGAAGAATAAAAATTGAACGTTCCGATGTAGCTGTAAAAAGTAAAAAGAAAAACATGGAAGTGGACCATACTTATGGTTATTAAAAATACAATTTCTACATGCCTTACACCTCCCGACCACGTTTCTACGTTAGCAAGTAAGAGGTTTGTGTTTAGGTTAGGCTCGTCAATACGTTTAGCAAAGGGGCCCGGTTTAGCTCTGACGCACCACGGGTGCGAAAAGGGAGCAAAACACTTTTTCTCTCTCCCTCTGTGTGTCTATTTATCTATCTATCTGTAACGCTACTTGTGAATGCCATAACCACCCTAATTTTCAGCGGATTGAGACGAAACTTGGCACAAACACTAATTGTTGAAATATCTTGATGAGTTCGTTAACCAGAATAATCAGATGAAAGTGTTCAAAATGGTGGCTCTTTAAACTCTTAAAAAGTTCCAAGGGAACCAAATTTCGCCCATAAATAGGTATTCAGAAAGTTTGAATAAATTTTTTCCTCTTTTACTGAAATATTTGTGTGCAGAGACTTATTTAAATATTGGACCCGATTAATCGCCTAAAGAAGGTTCACGCCCTTTCGCTACGGTCAGTTTTTTTTTTTTTTTTTTTTTTTGCAGGAGGGGGTTATTTTGCTATCGGAACAAGATGATTGTTAGTGATGATATGAAATTACACATTGAAAGTGAAGTAACTTGTGAAACGTGTTATTTGATTTGCTTTTTAGTAACACATTGCATTGCAAATAAAGGTAGGCAACATTAGTGGTAAGTAAAATTAGAATAATAATAATAATAATAATAATAATAATAATAATAATAATAATAATAATAATAATAATAATAATAATAATAATAATAATAATAATAATAATAGGTGTTGTTTGTGGCAAGGTAATATCTTAATCAATTCTTCTTCAAACGTAATGATTGTAACGCCATATCTCCCTTACAAGCAAAATATTAGCAATTTATATCGAGAGAACGAGAAACTGTAGAGCGATGGGAGCAACGTTGGACAGTATACACTCATAGTACTCAGAAAAGTAAGCGATTTCAATGCAAAAGGAACGAAGAGTCATTGTCATGGGTACTCATGGAGCCACGGCAGAGCCCTCTTTAGGCAAAGTGTCAATAACTTATATCGAGAGGTGATACTGGGATGGGACCAACTTTGGACACCGTGGACCCATAAAGCGCATCGAAAAAAATAGGGGGGGGGGCGCCAGCCAGCCTTACTTATTTCCACATAATAATATAAAACTATGTTGTCGAAATACACACACGAGTTAGCTACTAATATTTCATATTATTATTATTATTATTATCGACAGCGTCTTTTCATTACGTGTGCGTGTTTGACATGAAGCCAAAGAGAAGATCCATCATTCGTAGAAAGAATAATAGTCAGTTACTTTAACTGTGAACGACAGGGAAAAATACGAAAAGAGTGGTCTACCTGTAGCGTAAAGAAGCAATATTTTCTCTCAAATGGATAAAAAATCAAGCCGAGATTGATTCGAACTCGCATTGACGGCGCGAAAAGCCAGTGCTTTGTCCACTTTTTTTTTTTTTTAACTGACTCACTGAACGTGTTTCAGTAACTTACTTATTGCTAATTTTACTTCCTTCACTCGTTTAACTTGCTTTTTCGAATAACTTATAACGACAGGGACACGAACAAAGAAACATCGAGAACAGTTAAAAATCATAGATGCTCTCCCGCCGGGAATCGAACCCGGAACTCCATTCACCAAAGGTGCACGTGCTAGCGACTAGACCAGCGGGAAGAGCACCATTCTCTTCCTGTGTCGTTAGGGATTACGACCACTGTCTTGCCAGCTATCACTTCTGTGGGTTGTATTCTATGATCACATGTTACATTATATGTAATACGTGAGGTATTTAGACCTACATGCTCTTCATATAATGTAATAAAAGGGTCATGCTGAGAATAAGAAAAAGAACATTCCTTGGACAAAACGGAAACTATTAGCATCAGAAATATTTATCTACGAGGCATGCGCAGTAGTATATTTCAGAATAGTTACTGTTTTGTTCAGTAAACGAAGAAAGGGGTATAAAAAAGCAAATATGTTGCGTCAACGAGATCGACCAGATTTGACAGGGACGGAAGCAGATGTATAGTAATACAACAACTTCGCTCAGTTCATACGAGCCGAGCCGGTTGATATCACTACCCGAGTTGGTCTTCTGCTTGGGCTCAAGAATTCGACCGTGCAGGTCTCAGCCTTAATTTTAAGAACTACAGTATATACTTATATTTGTGATTACGACATTTGAGGCTGTCTCGTAATAATAATAAAAAAGCTCTTGTCTTCTCGTTATCTAGACGAGACGAGATACACTAAAATTGCCCCACGAAATGCACTAAAATTACGAGAGGAGACGCACCCTTGCCGTGAGCAACACTAAAAGTATCCCACATTACTGCCTACATTTCTCATGGTTTTGCTTTCCAGTCTGATCAGGCCAATATTTCAAAACGAGTTAAAACGAGCTGAACGAGCGAGAGAGCCATTATAAAACTCGACTCAACTCGAAACTCGACCTCGAAAACAGCGCCTTGGCTTGGAACTCAACTCAAGAAAAATACCTTTGACTCGACTCGGATTGAAGTCGAGTCGAGTCGAATTTTGGCTCGACTCCTGCTCATCCCTATTCGTATTTGTATTTTGTTTCCACTTCAACAATTTCTACTCTTTTTTTTCTTCGTTTACCTATTGTTTCTGGATTTCTCTGTCGGTGTCGTCCTTTATTAACACCATGCACTATTCTTATTCCCAGCTTGTGACCCGCTTCAATGTCTTATTCAGTTTAGGCTTTTCTCCTTACATTGACTTGACATGTGATTGATTTAATTCTCACTTTCCGCGCACGACCGATGAAAATGTTTTATTATTATTATTATTATTATTATTATTATTATTATTATTATTATTATTATTATTATTATTATTATTATACTATTGAACTTGCACGGCGAAATTACTGTATAATACGATATCATTTCAGTAATTTTATTCCATTGTATGTTATTTAATTTATTAATGGGTACTAAATTGTCTCCAGATCAACGAATAAATTAACTACGGCATGCACTTTGGTGGAAATATCATTACATGAACATGTTTGGAACGAACCAATAATCTTATTGTAATGATATTACCACCAAAGTGCATGCCCTAGTTAATTTATTCGTTGATCTGGAGACAATTTAGTGCCCATTAATAAACTAAATAACATACAATGGAGTAAAATTACAGAAATGATATCGTATTATACAGTAATTTCGCCGTGCAAGTTCAATAGTATAATAATAATAATAATAATAATAATAATAATAATAATAATAATAAAAATAAAAATAATAATAATAATAATAATAATAATAATAATAATAATAATAATAATAATAATAATAATAATAATAAAACATTTTCATCGGTCGTGCGCGGAAAGTGAGAATTAAATCAATCACATGTCAAGTCAATGTAAGGAGAAAAGCCTAAACTGAATAAGACATTGAAGCGGGTCACAAGCTGGGAATAAGAATAGTGCACGGTGTAAATAAAGGACGATACCGAAAGAGAAATCCAGAAACAGCAGGTAAAAGGAGAAAAAAGAGTAGACATTGTTGAAGTGGAAACATAAAATACAACCACGAATAGGGATGAGCACAAGTCGAGCCAAAATTCAATTCGACTCGAGTACAATTTGAGTCGAGTCAAAGGTAATTTTCTTGAATTGAGTTCCGAGCCAAGTCGCTGTTTTCGAGGTCGAGTTTCGAGTTGAGTTTGATAATGGCTCGCTCGCTCGTTCAGCTCGTTTTAGCTCGTTTTGAAATATTGGCCTGATCAGACTGGAAAGCAAAAACCATGAGAAATGTAAGCAGTAATGTGGAATACTTTTAGTGTTGCTCACGACAGAGGTGCGTCTCATCTCGTAATTTTAGTGCATCTCGTGGGGCAATTTTAGTGTATCTCGTCTCGTCTAGATAACGAGAAGACAAGAGTTTATTATTATTATTATTATTATTATTACGAGACAGCCTCAAATGTCGTAATCACCGATATAAGTATATACTGTAGTTCTTAAAATCAAGGCTGAGATCTGCACGGTCGAATTCTTGAGCCCAAGCAGAAGACCAACTCGAATAGTGATATCAACCGGCTCGGCTCGTATCAACTGAGCTAACAGCTCGAGTCGGCTCGGTTGGGATGAGCCGATGACCCGAGCCGGCTTAGTTGGAACAAGCCATCGACTCAGCTCAATTGAGCCGATGGCTCGAGCTTTCTCGGTCGGGATGGGTCACCTACTCGGCTCATGTGAACCGGTTCGAGCCAGCTAAGTTGAAACTAGTTCATCAGCACGTTTCGACTCAGCTCACCTAAGCCGATGGCTCAAATCGGCTCGGTGTGGTGAGCTGTTGGCTCGGCTCACTTCTCGATTCGGTTCGATATTGAATGAGCTGTAAGCCGAGCCGCTCGAGCCGTTGAAAAGCCCAAACCCGGTCCCAGCTGTTTTGAATATGTTTGGATGAAGCCTATAACTTTTAACAATTTTTTGCTCGAGCCCGAATACTTGCCCCTTCGGAACTCAAACTCAGAACGTGACCGATGTCCTTGCCTCCTGAAGACTTCCAGACGACCGAGATCGACAGTCAATTAGCTTATTCAGATACAAACCGTATATCTTTTAAAGATTATACATGGAGTTGATATAATAATAATAATAATAATAATAATAATAATAATAATAATAATAATAGTTTTAAACTTGCCCTGAAATTTGGCAAAACTTACTTAAAAGTAGAGATTTCGGGGAAAGGGTTCCGTACCTTCAAGACACACCTGTGCAACTACCAACATTTTAAACTAGAACCTTTCATTGAAGTTTCATGTAGAAAGTATGTTTTGAGGAAAATAACTGTAATAAATATAACTGAATATCACCCAAGAGTAAGGCATATAATAAACTAATTTTTAGAATATGCAGAGGTAAATATAAAAGCTTTGCTACAAAAATACCTACACAGAGCATAATTCAATGAGCTCTGAAATACAATGTAACGAAATAGCCTATGAGATTCAGTCTACAGAGCAATTGTTACTTAAAGAATGGACATACATTATTTCGAGAATCGAGACAAGACGGGAAATGTTTACGATACTTTTCGTCTCGTCTCGATTCTCATCTCCAAAGGGAGACGAAAATTTTGATTTAGACTGACCTGTCTCGAATGTATAATGTTAATTCTCATGTTATTTTATTTGTTTTAGAAACGAGATGAGAAACTCCTCTTCTCGTGAGCAACATTAAACCAAACCGAAATATTCTTTCGAAATGTCACGTTTCTCCTTGTAATGGTATGACCTGAGCGATAATTTAGCTTCTAGCTTTTAATCTTCTACGAGATAATAATAATTATTATTATTACTATTATTATTCCTGAAGATTTGATAGTTCAAGTATTGAAACATCCGAGTATTCAAATATCTGAATATAATAAAACGTATGTTATCGCTGATCAATCGCCATCAAAAATTCTAAAGTAAGAAAAAAAAATTGCAACGTGCATTCGCAGAAGCACCTTGACCACTGAACCGCTATCGCTACGCGGTAAACGATCCGTCTTTAGTCTGGTTACGTTAGGTTTCTTTGTCTCCGCTTGCAAACTTGTATGTTATATTTTTCGATTCAAAATGTCCTTCGTATTTCTTTTATGAAGTCGGCAAAGTTTACATTAATAATTTGAGTTTTTCTTAAACCACTGGTTCACAAGTTCGTTCTTTCTCCACACGAAACTACAAATATGACAGATTGAATTCTCATACTCCCCATTTCTTTCAAAGCAGTCGCCATTACCTGGTCAAAGACTTATTTCCGCCACGATTCATATTAACTAAAATAAATTCATTTTTCGGAAGCGGAACTTTCACTTTCCGGATTTCGCAAAATTATGGAATTCAGTTATACTCCGGAATTCAGAAGAATTTCGGAACTCGGAAAGAATCCGGAATTTAGAAAATTCCGGAATTGAGAAAAACTCCGACTTTCGAAAAAATCCGGATTTTCCGAATTCCGGAATGTTAACGAAATCAGAAATTTCTAAATTCCGGATTTTTCCGAATTCCGGAATTTGTCCGGCTTTACTTCCGGGAGTCCGAAAACTAATAATTCCGGAACGGGCTATCCCTAGTTTATACACAACCTTTCAGAACACTAAGCTAGTAGCTGTCTACAAACAAACAAGTAATGCAAAGCATGTTGTATCCTGCAATACCTCATGTATTAAAATCCGACACCATGACCCTTTTATTACATTATATGAAGAGCATGTAGGTCTAAATACCTCATGTATTACATATAATGTAGGTTTTTACTCTTCCAGCAAAGAAGAAACATGTGATCATAGTATACAACCCACAGAAGTGATAGCTGGCAATACAGTGGTCGTAATCCCTAACGACACAGGAAGTGAGCGTTGCCATCGCCACTGGTCTAGAGGCTAGCACGTGAGCCTTGGGTGTATAGAGTCCCGGGTTCGATTCTCGGCGGGAGAGCATCTATCATTTTTAACTGTTCTCGATGTTTCTGTATTCGTGTCCCAGTCGTTATAAGTTATTAGAAAAAGCAAGTTAAACGAGTGAAGCAAGTAAAATTAGCAATAAGTAAGTTACTGAAACGCGTTCGGTGAGTCAGTTAAAAAAATAGTGGACAAAGCACTGGCTTTTCGCGCCGTCCATGCGAGTTCAAATCATTCTCGGCTTGATATTTTATCCATTTGAGAGAAAGTATTGTTTCTTTTCGCTAAAGGATGGATTTTCTATTTGGTTTCATGTCAAACATGCTCACGTAATGAAAAGGCGCTGTAGATAATAATAATAATAATAATAATAATAATAATAATAATAATAATAATAATATTAAATATTAGTAGCTAACTCGTGTGTGTATTTCGACAACATAACTTTATATTATTATGTGGAAATAAGTAAGGCTGGCTGGCGCCCGCCTCCCTAATTTTTTCGATGCGCCTTATGGGTCCACGGTGTCCAACGTTGGTCCCATCCCACTATCACCTCCTGTTTTCTCGATATAAGCTATCGTCATTTTGCCTAAAGAGGACTCTGCCGTGGCCCCATGAGTACCCATGACAATGATTCTTCGTTCATTTTACATTGAAATCGCTTACTTTTCTGAGTACTATGAGTGCATACTGTCCAACGTTGCTCCCATCGCTCTACAGTTTCTCGTTCTCTCGATATAAATTGCTAATATTTTGTTTGTAAGGGAGATATGGCGTTACAATCATTACGTTTGAAGAAGAACTGAGGAAGATATTGCCTTGCCACAAACAAGACCTATTATTATTATTATTATTATTATTATTATTATTATTATTATTATTATTATTATTATTATTATTATTATTATTATTATTTTACTTACCACTAATGTTGCCTACCTTTATTTGCAATGCAATGTGTTACAAAAAAGTAAATCAAATAACACTCCTCGCCATTCAGGCTCCCGAACTCGAAATACATGATTTACAGTTCTCTGTGTTAGAGGAATGCACATTTATTATATTATTCTTTCAAATAACACGTTACACAAGTTACTTCACTTTCAATGTGTAATTTCATATCATCACTAACAATCATCTTGTTCCGATAGGAAAATAACCTCCTCCTGAAAAAAAAAAAACCTGACCGTAGCGAAAGGGCGTGAACCTTCTTTAGGCGATTAATCGGGTCCAATATTTAAATAAGTCTCTGCACACAAATATTTCAGTAAAAGAGAAAAATTTATTCAAACTTTCTGAATACCTATTTATGGGCGAAATTTGGTTCCCTTGGAACTTTTTAAGAGTTTGAAGTGCCACCATTTTGAACATTTTCATCTGATTATTCTGGTTAACGAACTCATCAAGATATTTCAACAATTAATGTTTGTGCCAAGTTTCGTCTCAATCCGCTGAAAATTAGGGTAGTTATGGCATTCACAAATAGCGTTATATATATACAAATAGATAGATAAATAGACACACAGAGGGAGAGAGAAAAAGTGTTTTTCTCCCTTCTCGCACCTGTGGTGCGTCAGAGCTAAACCGGGCCCCTTTGCTAAACGTATTGACGAGCCTAACCTAAACACAAGCCTCTTACTTGCTAACGTAGAAACGTGGTCGGGAGGTGTAAGGCATGTAGAAATTGTATTTTTAGTAACCATGAGTATGGTCGACTTCCATGTTTTTCCTTTTACTTTTTGCAGCTACTTCGGAACGTTCAATTTTTATTCTTTACTAATTGCAAATGGCGTTTACATTCAAAATATGAGGAATTTTGGTGGCATTTGTTCAGATATTCTTCTCTTTCGAAACGAAGACAAGAACAAAAGCAATGCGCAAAGACAAAAAGTATTATCAGTACTAAACATTACCAATAATAATTGCTACGAAAAACTAAATACGACCTCTTTTACCATCTTTCATGAGTTGTATGTATTATTAACAAAAATTTTTTAAAATGTCTTTGCCGAGGATTCGAACTTGCGTCCTTTGCATTTGTAAGCCAGCACCTTAACAACTACACCAAGATCATGGCATGGTGATCGTTTAGTTGTCGGCGTATTTGTTATATTTGTGTTTTATGTTCCCACTTCGACAATTTTTACTCTTTTTTTGTAAGTTTAACAGCTGTTTCTGGCTTTCTCTTTCGGTGTCGTCCTTTATTTACACTATGCACTATTCGTATTCACAGCTTGTGCCCCTCTGCAATGTCTTATTCAGATTAAGCTTTTCTTTTTGCCCCTCAGTAAACATTTGATTGATTTAATTCTCATACTCTCCACGGATGGAGCGCAGGAATGCCAGACTCGAAAAATAGGTGTACATTTACTTTCCTGACAGATCATACCTGTAAATGTCTTATCTTCTACCCAATTCTCACTCAACGCACTATATTTTTCCACCACTGTTTGATTTAAAATGTTGACTACGTTTATTGGATTAATTGCTCGCATTTTATGCACGCAACGAATATTTCATTGGTCAAACAAATGCGTTCGTACCGAACGTCACACGCCTGCCCGCACCAAAACTGCTGTATTACTACCATTTGTCATTCGGAGACAGACACCAAGCACCTCAATTCAGCCCCATGTTGCAGACCAAGAAAAACAATCCGTCACCGGAGTGTTGCACCCAACGTTTAAAGAAGTTCGCTGAGTAGAATATCGTGTGTGCTTGAGGTTAAATCGTACAGTATGAAGATTGTACATAAATTACATGATGATTTTGGTGCCAGAA
Source organism: Thermobia domestica (assembly GCF_964235325.1). Lineage (NCBI taxonomy): Eukaryota > Metazoa > Arthropoda > Insecta > Zygentoma > Lepismatidae > Thermobia > Thermobia domestica. The sequence goes on from NC_137457.1 coordinate 193,156,266, forward strand.
TTTTATGTTGTAACTGATTGATAGATAAATTAAATAAAAATCCCATACTTTTATTTCAACTTATGTCAGATGAAGCTGTTTTTTTTAATGGAACGGTGTCTTCGTCACGGGAACGCTTCTTGGGACCCAGTCCACCGGCGAAAAGGATTGAACGCTGTGAAGATCAAAGGGGTATTATGGTGTGGATGGAACTAACAGAAACTGGTGAAATAGGGCCGTTTTTCTTCGAAGGAAACGTTAATCAACTTATATACCATAATATGTTGCGAAAATTTCTTTTCTCTGAACTTGATCGCTTTAATCTTGATCCACACAATGATATATGGTTTGATCAAGATGGTGCTCCAGCACATCGTACACTACAGTACACTACAAATTTTAAGAGCAAAATTTGGAAACCGTTAAATAAGTATAGTTTCTGATGTTGAGTGGCCAGCTAGATGTCCCGATCTAACCTTGCAACTTCTTAAGCAACAAGTTTATAGAACTCATTCAATAGCACTTGAACAATTTCGACGATCGATACAGCGATTGCCGTTGAACAGTTAACTCCAGACACTCTTGAAAAAATCTTCACAAAGACTTTTATACACAGAGTGAACGTAAGTTTAGCACATCACGGAGATCACGTGGAATAAATTGCATAGTACTAAAAAGATCTACAGTATACAAGGACGTCAGTGTTCCTTGTACAGGTAAGACAATATTTCAAATGTTTCTGTACAGTAAATAGCTATTAATATGTTTCAATAAGAAAAGAAAACATTTCTAATGCAGTTTTGCAAAGCTAAGTAATGAACAAAAGGTGGTACTCATACTATGTTCAATTCACTGTTTTAAACATCACAGAAACATACCTACCATTGTCTGCAGGATCTGAATTACAGAATTAGGATTCTTCACCTTATGGAAATATTGACCTTTTCATTACGGTTATGTGCACCCCTTAGAAGGACCTTTCTGCATGTGTTCTATGGAAGCTCAAATCCGTATTTAAAACATCACAGTTTATGCTTGCTAACACATCAAACGTGAAATTTTAACTGCGTAACCTTTCACCTTGTATGACTTTCTTCCTATTCCCATACACACCAATTCAAAGCACCTTTATGCATGTGTTCCATGGTAGTTTAAATCATTTTTCAAACGTCACAGTTTCATAGTTGCTAACACATCAAACATAAATTTTTAACTGTGTGACCTTTGACCTTTTCCTTATACCCATACACCTCGTCGCAAGGAACATTATGCATGTGTTCTATGCACTTCAAAGCATTATTTCCAATGTTACAATTTCTTATTTGTTAACACATCAAATATGACATTTTAACTACGTGACCTTTGACCTCTGATGATGTTGCTGACCTCTTCGTTTTGCTAAAAAGGATGTTCGGTAGATCCTTTGTGCATATGTTTTTTTAAACATTATCTTCAACTGAATTAGTTATGTACAATAAGTTGGGTACAATCAGTTGTGTACAATGAAGTAGTAGCACTACTTCATTTTCACCTAATAATATAAAGTCAGTTTTTGTGATTTTACAACGTACATAAAGGTCTGCAGCAAATTCTGCTGCTTCACTGGGAATAAGAAAATCAATAGGAACATCAAAAGTTAATGTTGAAATTGGTTTATATTCAGCAGTGTTTGAAGATTCAATGGCAGTTTGTGTCATCGGGGTACTAAAAAATTCATAATCATTGGTTCAACATTCTACATTGTTTTAATTCAGTAATGTCTTAAACACGAATATATCTCAAACACGACTTCTTTTCATTTGCTGATTTTTCTGCTTTTCTTATTTTTGTTGTTGCGTTTACGGTTTTAGGAGGTCCAAATCGAATATTAGCCGCAGCATTATCTTACCTTGTCCGTCTCTTACCGCTACCAGTTATCAACTTACAAATGTTGTTAACCGGTTTTGTCTTTTTTATTTCATAAGCTTCTACGCGTATACAAACGGATTCCATAAATATATTATCTTCTAATACATCACCAGCTACTAGTACATCCGTTTGTAATGCTTCAATATCTAATGTTTTGCACTTTGTTTCGGACATGGTTATGCAAAACGAAATAATCCTTAAAAGAAACTAAATATAGCATGTCCCCGTTGATATACAGCTCCTGAAAAGTATGAGAACCATGTCCGTAATGACGTCTAAATTTCATTTTTAAATAGTTATATATTGTAGCGGTATATGGATTTTAAGATTTTATTTTCGGTGACGGAGATAAAGATTTATTAGAATTAAAATTGAAAAGAATAAAATAATGTGATAATGTTATGTCATATTAACACGTGCATTTGTTTGTTTATGTAAATTGCCACACATGGTTGTATTTATGTTGTGTTGTCAGTGAAATCATGGCCAGACGCTAAATCGTCACATTGTTTGTTTTGTTTTCTAAAGATGAATATCAAGAACTGTAATGTCATCAATGTGCAATCTAGTTTGTTAACATTGACACAATTTGAATGTGGCACAACTTTCAGATCTGCAGAGATTGTTAGTCTGGGAATTTGGTCACGATGTAATACGGGTTGAAACAAATGTTTCACCAATAGCTGAGGTAAACAGAATTGAACAACATAGCGAATTCCAGCGTCTGGAATTGAGAACAAAAACCTCGTGTTGGGGAAAATCTTGATCAGTCGGATCAGACGCCGATTAGACGGATCAGAGGATCAGACTACGTTCAGACGTCGACAAATAGCAGCCTAGCAGTGGTCTGAGATCAATCACGACCATACGTAGCTCAAGGGTGAATTACTCTACGTTTGAAGTACAACTACAGTCCGCTAGTAATGGTTGGTCTTTAGTTGGTATTCCGTTGGAGGCCATACACAGACATGAACCTTGTCCAGGAGGTCCAGACCTTAGGAGTACAAATCATCAGTCCAGACAGTCATCGCATAAAGAAGGTATGAGTGCCTCAGCTATGTGTGTTGATCGTGATTCAATTTCCAGTCGTTTACGATTTGTGATCTGATTTGTTAGGCAACATTCACACAGAACATACACTCAGACACTATGACATTATTTAGACAAATACATTAATGAAGCGAATTATAGAGTTTATTATAATTTCCTCTCACTTAAACTTTAACCTACTCATTCTGGATAATGAGTAGTAGCAACGTCTGTACGTCACTCTTCGAATATCCCCATGCTTTATACGAACGACGTTAGGAGGTTGTTATGGTGGAGATGCTTTTGGTTCGATCCCCCGTGTGCTTTTAAAGCTCTTTATAGAATATGGCGCAGATGTTTGGTTCATGTCCCAGCGCGGTTAAAATAAGTTTGTTATTAGTATTATTGTAAAGAAATGTCAAGTTCGATCCTACGTTCACCATTGGTGCGATGCGAATTTTTGGTCGAATCCCGACAGGCTTACGGATGACTCATATAGTGTTTAAGTAAATAGGCTAACCCTCACCACCCTCCCTCACTAAGTTATTAAGTTAGGTTTAAGTAATTGTAAGTGGTAAATATATTGTTAGATGACTGAAAACACAGTGTTAACAAGGGCACAGATAGCAAGCAAAGGCATTCGAATAGAATTTAACGATTTATTTAGTACAGCTGAAAGATGAGGACAGGTAAGTAGTCAGGAAACAGCCGTCGAGCCCGCGAGTCCAAAAATTGTAGTAGCAAAAGACCCAGTATTCAATTTCCCGAGTAGCCCGGTGGTGACATCTTTTTCGGAAGACTATCCATCACTTTTACATATAGATGAAAATTTGATAAACGGTAGTGAAGATATTAACACCGAGAACGTAAACATGGCGTCGAATGTCACATTCTATGCGGATGTCCATAAGCTTCCGAAAGTCGTTTTAATACATGATGGGGACATTATTGCTTTTTTCGATGAATTCGACGATGCATGTCAGATGGCAGGCGTCGCCGAAACAAAAGAAAACAATTACTTCCGAGTATATTCAGAGGAGTTGGGAGACAGTGGATAAAACTCTTTCTGAAGCGTAAAAATTTAGACGAAATTTCATATTACAGAGAAATTTCATGTCATTTATGTCGAGATTTACAAGCCGACATAGTAGAATAATTTACAAGGTCTAATGTAACTCTTGACATAGAAGACAGAATACGCGAACGGTTGCAACAACAAGATGAAGCAATCATAAAATATGTTTATAATATGCTAGTTTTATGTGAGAGGCTAGATTCGAATATGTCTGACAAAAGAAAAATCGGCATAATAGTGTGTTGTTTACACCCTTACTATATGGAAAATGTAGGGACTGTGGCCTACTCAAACTTAGACAAGTTCGTTGACAGTTTACAGAAAATAGAACGTAATAAGTGTAAAATTGAGAACCGGGTGAAACGTGAAACCGGTAAAGTCACCATAAAAGATTTGGTAAAGAAAATAAGAGAGCAAGTCGAAGACGATGAGAGCGATACAGAGTTAGACCGTGTAGTAGTTCGAAAGAATAAAGACGGAAATAAAATTAAGCAAGAACAGCAGAGTTTGACGCAACTAGCTGAATTAGAGAAAAAAATCGATCAACTCCAAATTGCGTTATCAGCGAAAACCCAAGATTATGAAAAGCGTAAGAATAGAGACACTAAGCCAAGAAAAACTCAAAATTTTAGAAGTAACGAGCAATATAGAGGCAATGATAGAAATAATTACCGAAATAATAATAATAGATTTTGGAACAATAATGGCAACGGAAGAGGTCAAAACAATTTTCGAGGCAATAGAAGCTATAACGGATTTTCTAATAGGCGAGGAAATCGGAACGGTATTGGCGAGGTAAGAGGTTGAGGTCAGGAAGGAAACTGGCATAAAGATAATCATTCTCAGTATACGTGCTGTCACCAATGTCAAAGCTAACAATAGCAGAACCCGCAAACATTTGTGCCAGTAGTACCAGCACAGGTGAATGGTACAACGTACTATCAGCCGATGGGTTCGCAAAATTTAAACTGGGTAGGACTGTAAATGGAAGAGGCACATTTACACGGAATTGGAATTGCAGAATACGTGAAGTGATAGCCTCTGTATTACAGAAAAATAACATGGTGTATTTGCCATTAGAAATTGAAAATAGACAAGTAAAAACTTTGTTGGATAGCGGATCGCAAATATCGATTATTAACGAAAAATTATTACCACCAAATGCGAAAGTTATACCAAAGCAAACTAAAATACGCGGAATAACCCAAAATATTCTTGTAATTAATAAATTGGCTATTGTAAAGTTTAACATTTCAAATCAAACATTCCATCAAGAATTTAGAGTTATTAAAGACTTTCCTTATCAAATGTTGATAGGAAATGATTTTCAGAAAAATCAGAATTGCCAAATCGATTATGGTAATACTAAAATATTGGTTCAAAAATTTGGAAGACAACGAAAAAACGAAAACGATCAGGAACCAAGATCAGTTTCCAAGAATACTGCAATTCGTACTAGACCTAGTTTAAGACCAAAATGGGCACTAAGTCATAAAGTTAAATTATTACCAAGAACGAGGATGACGAAGTAAATTTAGCGAACTCTTGGAATCGTAACGAGTACTTATTGGAACCGGGTAGGGGACTAGAAAATCAGTATAACGTATTAATACCTACAGCAATATTGTCTAAGGAAAATCAGAAATTAGAAATTATAAACCCCTCCAAAAAAGTTATCATGTTAGCTAGAAATACGACAATTGGTGATGCTGAGGAATGCATGAGTGAGAAGGAGTTAAGGCAGGAAGGTTTGACAGAGGATGAGGTATAGAAGGTGTTAGAGGCAAGAAGAAATTATGATAGATCTAGATTAAAATTTGGAGCTAAGACGAAATCAGAAATTAAAAATAAACTAGAAAAATTATTTTTGATTACGCTGACGTATTCGCGTGGAAGGAAAATGATTTAGGTCGAGTGAAAGGTGTAGAACATAAGATTGAATTGGAGACAGAAGTTCCTTTCAGAACACAGCAGTATATGATACCCATTGCACTGAGAGAAAAGGTCAAAGAACAGATCAATATTTTGTTAGAGCAAAATATTATCGAGGAAAGTAACCTATGCTATTCGTCAAAAAACCCTCTGGTGCTATCAGAGCTTGCTCGACTGCCGTCATATCAATGCCAAGGTCAAGTTCCATTCCGTGGCATTACCGACCATACATCAAATTTTAACGTGTCTTGGACATCAAAAGTGCATATCATCAGGTGGTAATAACGAAAGACTCTAGGCAATACACGGCATTTAACATCCCAAGCTTTGGCACATACGCATATAAAGTTTTGCCCTTGGGATACATCCAATCGCCCGCAGTGTACACAAAGATCATGGCTATGACACTTGCTAACGTTAGTTCGGAGGCGGTGACATATTACATGGACGATGTCTTTGTATACGTTAACGAACAAGATAAAATGGTGTCGGTGTTGAAGACCATCTTCCAAAGATTACGTAAATACGGTTTAAGGTTATCTGTTCAGAAGTGTCAATTTATTGAAGAGAAAGTTTTGGCACTAGGGCATATTGTAAGCGAAGCAGAATACGAAATCAGTCCTAAGGTAGTTCAGGCGATAAATGCATGCAAGCCACCAAAATATGCTAAGGAGTTGAAATCATTTTTAGAATTAACGAACTATGTTAGAAAATTCTGCAAAGAGTATGCAGAAATTGCAGCAGCTTTTCAGCCATTGCTTATAAAAGGTCACAAGTTTGTTTGGACAGATGAACATCAATAGGGTTTCGAAAAATTAAAAAATACATTGTTAAATGCACCACTCCTAGCACCTTTTCGAGAGAATTTAGAGACACGAGTATATACGGATGCATCGACTAAGTCCATAGGTGCTGTGTTGATACAAAAGCAAGAAAATAATGAATGGAATCCGATTCCGTACTATAGCAGAGTATTGCGACCACAGGAGGCGAAAAGACATATAGTAGAACTCGGAATCTTATCCGTGGTTAGTGCATTCAAAGCTTTTAATTATTATCTATATAATAAGGAATTTGAATTATTCACGGAATTCCGGTGTATAAAATATCTCCAGATGGATGAAATTGTACCTTTTAAACGTTCAAAGAACCACAGAAACAAGTATGTTATAGTTTTCGTTAACAGTGCCACAAGGTATTTTGTCGCTAAAGCAGTTCCAGCTATTATATCCGAAATAATAGCTGAAGTAATTTTTGAGGAATTGATAACAAAACATGGCATACCCGAAATTCTATCTATGGATAGACATAGTACTCATCGTAGCCAAATAATGGAAGAATTAGCAGAACGTTTCGGTATAAAATTAAAATTCGCAAATACCGATGCTCAATACAATATAGGTACCGCTGAACGAGCAATAGGGTCCATTCAGCAGGTAATGAAACACTATATTGATAGAGAATTCACAAATTGGGACGAGATTTTTTCATGCATTGTGTTTACAATGAATACGCAAGTTTACGTCGGTACGAAGCATTCGTCATACTATTTAATGACAGGACGTGAACCCAGGACGTTCCTAGAACAAGATATCCATATAGTAGTATATTGGCATATTGATATTTATCAATAAGAAGCAAAGTATTCTTTATATAACATATTACATGTCTAAGTTTATATTTGTATGAAAGACTAGACAGACGTTGGTTGCTCCCCTGCATAATATAGAATGGCTTGGGAACATTTCCGCCATCGCTCACAGCGCGAGCGCTGAATACCTCCCATCATCAAGGATGCGGGACTTATCAACCAACATGGAAGCTTGCTAAACGCCACGCCTGCATATAGTGAATAAAGCATTTTCATGCGATTTTCGATGCAATATGTATAAATTCTAACCGAATAAAGAATTGTAATGTTATAGAAAGATAGAAGAAAAATCAATACACGGATTAGTACATAAATATATACATATAAGTAGTTAGAAAGCGTATTTAGTACATAAATATGAGCGAAAATGAGTCTACTACAACTTTGAAAAAAGTAAAATAAGAGAGGAGAGAGAGAGAACTAATATGTAATAATAGTGACTTTTAGCACTACAATAGATTACATAAGAGTAGAAAAATAGTTCATTGTAAGGAAATATGCATTCTTTGTGCATGAAAAGTAGCAATGAAAGAATTAAAGAACAAATAAAGTAGGCCTACAGTAAACACAACGTAAGATTTTAATAATAGTAACCACAAACACAAATATAGAAACATATTAGCTCAGAATAGATAAAATAGACGAAAATAGATGAAAAGAGAATCTCACGCCTAGTTATTTTATATTTTGCAGAACTACGGAAAAGAAGACAGTGGTATTATTAGTAGTTTTATTAGCTTTAGGAATTTTAGTAGGGTTGGTTCTAATAATTACTGGATATGTAATATATAGATTACAGAAAATAGAAAAAAAGAGAGGAAAAATCGCTTGTATAGAAAACACGAAAGATACACTCTACGCATGTACTGACATATACTCAGTAATTCACAAACACAAAAGTGAAAAACACTTGAAAATAAACACTTTAGATCACAATGGTGAAATGGTGGAACAGGCACGAGAAAACACAAACATAAGGGGTGCACATATGTTAACAAACACTGCCGAAATCCAGGGTGTTGCAAATAGTAACACCAATTTTGAAGATGCCGATGCCGTAAATAAGCACGAACTTTTATCCCAAGAACCGAACAATGCTAAAGTTTACTTTACACCATGTGATACCGTTATTCTTTGAAAATTACTAAATTTTGGAGAAAATAACCACAAGCGCGAAATTTCCACAAGCGTGTGTTTCCCTTCCCAGAAATTTATGCCAAACGATTTGAATCCTTATTCATATGGCATATTTGGCGAGGTTTCTATTTTCGCATTCCCCGTCCAGCCCTTTATTTGCCTCGTTCCGCTGGTGGGTTGGGCTTAGTCAATATTCGTATCAAATGTCAAACGTTGTTTATGGCTGACACTTATGCAGCGCTCTCATCACTCAGTTCTATCACTAACCATTGGGTAAGTTGTTTCTGGAAGGATTATAGTCAACCACAAAACCCTACTTATATTCAATTCGTTGATCTGTGCCCGACTTATATCAAAACGTTTATCCGATATTGGAATTATTCCGGGATGGTTCTCCACCCTCAACCACACAATGCGCGATCGTTATATAGGACACTCACCGCACACTCTTTCTCTCACATCACTTTACGAGTACCTCAGATGTATCCACACGTAGATTGGCCGCAGGTGTTGTCTAATATCTCAAACCCTATCATACCTGAGTACATGCAGGTTGCGTGGTTTCAGGTAGTACATCAACTTCTCCCGACACGGGCGCGTCTCTATGAGATTCAACGAGCCCGAGATGCCTTCTGCGAGCACTGCCAGCAAGAGGACACTTTAGCCCATCGATATACACACTGTGTAGGCTCGCAATTAATTTGGCACACCATGCAGGAGGTGTTGGGCCGCATTACCCGTCGCCCGCCTTCATACTTCACGGTGCAATTTATGTTATTCCCTGATTTTCATTTTTATCCCCCCCACTAAAAATCGAGCGATGCTGTTTCTTCTTGCCAGCACTCTCATATATTTTCAACGCTTCACAACCTTGTTAAATGCACGCACGTATTTTGAATTTTTGAAACGTACACGACGAAAGTTATATACGCCAGTCAGGGACCGGCACCTTTTCAGCCGTTTTTTGGAAGTGGTTTTGCAATAACGCACATCCCTCTCTTTCAGAATAGCATTTTTTAAATGTCATATAATATTATTTTGTGATGTATAGTATATGTGTTATTATGTAATATAGTAAACAGGCTTCAGCATTCTTTACTACTACTTTTCTTGTGATGTCTAGTATATGTGTTATTATGTAATATAGTAAACAGGCTACAGCCTCCTTTTGTACTTAATTATGTTGGGCTTCTGTGGTTGTGTTTTCAGCTTGTAATTTATGTAAGGAAATAAAAAAAATATAGTGTAGCGGTAAAGTAAGGGTGTTACAGTTAATAAAGCTGTCCAGCATAGGTTCAAATCCTGTTCATTACAAACTTGCATTTTTACAAAGTGACAGTGAAGAATCGATTTCTCATATTCGACATGCAATGCTTAAGAATGTGGAAGATAACATCTTTATCATAATAGAGAATCTACAAATGTTTGTTGGGAAAGGGCAAGGTATTTAAAAGGATATTCGAAACACTTTATTGATCTGCAGTAAACACTTTTCGTGTTATCGTTCTCAGAAAGAAATATTACAGCATTTGTTGAACAAAGTTTGGGTAAAGCAATCGGTGGTGTAGTGGTAGATTACTAGACTTCCACACGGAAAATCTGGGTTCGATTCTCCACCAGGTAGGTTAACTGTTTCGCATAAAATAATGGCTGCAAACAGAGATTTATCTTCTGTTGGAAACTTACAAAGCATGACTGGCGAGAATTCGAATAAACAGTGTGTGCATTCTTCATCTTCCACTGTAATGTTAAGTATATTTCATATTTATATATGTCCCTCTCTCTCTCTTTCTTGACGTTTCCCTATCCTGTCGTTGCATCTTTCACTTCTCCTCGTCTCTCTCACGTATGCACGCACTTCATGTGTGTGTGCGTGTTCCAGAGTTAAAACGGTGCAAGAAACCGACAGACCTGGTCTTGAGAATGTAATTAACTGGCAACCTGGTCGAGTATTTCGTGCTCTGGGCATAACATTTCTAGTCCTGGTCATCTCTGAAAAAAATACTGTTTAAAAGCAAGGTAATAAGCAAAATATCTTTTTTATCATTTGGGTTACCGAGTCTCAGTCGAATTACCTGGTCACTACGGGTTTGAATCCTCGACCCAGTGGTGGTCCATAAGTTAACCAACATCATCCGACTGCCACTATGACCCGTTTGAGCTCTAGCGTGTTCATTCTCGCTGTGCAAATTTCAACGTTATATTCGCAAGGGGTGAAAGTGATGCTGGATGTTCGGTACAGATAAATCTTCGGAAAAGACTAGAAAAATTCAACTTCTTTTGTTATTTAAGAACAAAATTTCATTTATACTATTCGACACATATTTGTCAAATCTTATAATTCAATGTGATTTATTCACGTTGAAATTTGAAACATTCAAGATCTGCTACATCTATGAGGAACATTCAATTTTCCATTTGAACATTTGTAACTTTTCTTTATCATACGGTTTGCACTTTTAATATAGCATATTTCTGATAACAAATTTACCAGTAAAATAGCATTCATTCAATTGTACCTTCTTTCTTTCTTCCTTTTTTGCTTTCTTTCTTTCCTTTTATTTGGTTTGTTCACTTTGCATTAGTGTCTGGAATGGAAGATATGACCTACGCTACCCATTGGGTTATTAGAATGTAGTTTACATCAGCTAGTCCAATGAACACTACCGAATTTATAACCGAACCACACAGAAACAAGGCATGTGTTATACCGTTGACATTATCTTAGATGTGTCTGTGAGATCTACAGTTCTACTGGAAATTGAATATGCTATTCTTTTTGCAAGTGACTTAATGAATGTTTCAAGCTTCCTCTATATATTCGAATAGCCCTTAAAAGATATATAAAAACAAATGTTATTTGTATATTACTGTTGGGTTTCTGGTAACGGAACTTTATAATGTTAGGTTCTTTTCTTACTAAGTTTATAATTCCACATTTTTATCTGTTTTCCTTTTTTCTTCTTCTCTCGCCTTCTCTCTCTCTCTCTCTCTCTTTGCCTCATTCCTGAACCTCGGTGTAATAGACATCCATTGGTTTCAATTTTTCATTATGTGTGTTTCAGTTTCCCCCTAAATTAACTTAAGAATCTTGTTTCGTTTCGGTTTTGTTATTTCATTTTTCGATACTAATTCACGTGTGGTTTGAAATTAGAATTTCGTTCATGTTGTTAGCTAATTTTAGTATAAGAGAGGAGAAAGGAGGAGAGAGAGGAAGTCGTTGTCTGTCGCAATTTTTTTGATGCGGAGTGTACAAGCTGACTAGAATCTATAGAGTGCTGAATCCTACATTTTTTCCCAGCGGATATAATTGATTTCTAGCAGTGGAGGCGTGTTCGATCTTTGTCCTTTTGATTCGAAAGAAATTTAACATGAGAATTATCACACAACGGAACTTTTTTATAAAGTCCAGTGTACTGTCATTTATCTTCTTTACACTTAGCTTTGAGTAATGTTTTATAATTCACGATTAATTCAACTAACTGTACTTGTAATAAGAATTATACAAGACATCAGCAAAAGTAAACGATTTATAAAATGCAAGTATAATCTAAGGAGCCATCTAGAAAGAAATTAATATGTTACTGTATAAGTATAGTTTTATCAAAATTAACATATAAGTATGAAATATAAATTGTCGTATATATACGTTAGAATGTGTTTCTATCTCTTCAAACTCTAGGCCTAATCGTTGTTCCCTTACTTCCTTAATTACGAACTCACCAAACAATGTAATCGTACTTCCTTTAAGGTTAGCCTATGATAACTTCAAGAATTCGTCCATTCTCGTTAGTGCTAAAAGCCACGAATTAGTTCCGTCTCATAAATGATAGGAAAGTAGATAATGTTTCTTCCCTACGTTTAACTCGTACATAACACAACATTATTCTAAGTACTCAAAAACCGAACAATATTTTCAGCATGTTTATCATGGAAAAATGTAGAAAGCACGATCGAATCAAGTGACACGACACATGATTTCACCATTTTCCTCAAAATATTACTGATAATAATGTTTAGAAAATACACAAATGAACAAAATGCACAGCTTCTAAGGAAGGGTGAAGGGAAGGTATCCCATCATACCTAGAATTTCAAGATATTCTAGTGGTGGGTACAAATCAAATAAATATAACACAATTTCTAATTATGTTCATTTCGATGAGATAAATTACATGATGGGATAAAAAGTAGAAAAAACTAGGTCATGAGCAGGAGTTAAAAGAAAAGTAATAAAAATGATAATAGACGCGTAAGCCTCACATCATCTCCACCAAAGTCAGTCAGATCTTGTCAGCTCATAAACTCAGATAAGAAGTTAATAAATCGATATATTTGAAGATGTCAGAAGTAACAAGTTGCGCCCACGATTTTGTAAAATTAGTAAGTGGTAGAGCGTATGAGTCGAAATCTTACCACAGTTGCATTTAAATAAAACTGAGAACTTACGAAATCGAACTGATTGTATTGTTGAGAAGATAGAAATTAGTAAAAAGAGAAATCGCTGTTACGATATGTTAATCTACACGTTGTTACTTGATGCTTTCGGTCTTTCTTCCCTCTTGGTTCCATTGCTGGACAATGCTCGTCCATTCGTGGGTCTTCTTGATCTATGCTATAAGGTACACGATGAAGCGGATGGCAGTAAGGTATTGCATGACTCAAATAGTTACCCTGGTGTATCTGCGTTAATCGTCGATTACTTCCCTTACGTTGAAAACTGCAGTTTACGTAGAATAACTATAGGTCAGGAATGAGTACAAAGAAACACTCTATTATTTTATTGATGAAGAAATTATTATACATATTTAAGAGTAAGACGATAAAAGCAGGGAAACAGGTCTTTGATTCTAATGCATATGAACTTTTAAGAAAAAGAATTGACTTGTGTCAAACGATGAAGCGTTTCATTGAGATTAAGTTAAAATAAAGTACTCCAACGTTCAGAATGTTCCAAATAAAATAACTAGAAATGTATGTAAGTACATAACAATTTCTTACATCTTCACAAAAGGGAATCTCAAAAGTTTGCTCTGACGAAAAATGAATATATTTTTTTTCAAATTCTGTAATAACATTTACAGAAATATGAAGAAGCAAATCTATTTAGGATGTTTTATATATCAGTCTTATTGCAAAATAATATGCGTTCATCACAGCCTTGAGGTAAAGGTTTACACAACGAAAAGACGTAATATATAAACTGATGTACTAAATGAATTAAATTCAAATTAATAAATGTTTTAATTAAGTAATATTTCATGCCGTTGAATGTACTAATTGATTAATTTTATATACATGTACTTCTTTAATTTAATTTTCATTTTATTTTGTATTTTAAATCACGTAGGTAGTATAGTATTATTTTCAATATTATACCATATTTATTAAATGTTTCTGAATGTGATTAGAAATTAGCGACAGTACACGTACTTTACATGGTATAGCAATATACTCTATAATGTTTCACAACTAAACAAATAAGGAAGATAAAATTTCTGTGATTATAAGGTGGAATATTCTACAAAATAAACATAGTTCATTGTCCTTATTTCTGTCAGTAATTTTGACAGACTCAGAACTAGAAAACAAATATAACTAGGAAAGACATATTTAATTCCTTTCTTGTCATACACTAAAAGACGTCAGCATTTTGCTGACATTGTAATTTTTTAAATATATTTTTCCTATAAATATCATGGTGTGATACTTGCTACCAGTGTATCCAGGTAATCGGTAAAGGAAAGAGTAAAGTTCGTTTCCTCTCAGATCTCGACACCTTTTTAAAGGTGATTTCGCTATTCACTTTGTTATTTCTTAGTTACAAAAACACTGCTGATTGACTGTATTCATGGTGAATTACTGAACTTATACACTCCGCATAAGAAAAAGCGACAGCTAGCACATTGTAGCCAGGCCACCCAATATATACCTTCTTATCCCACAATCGTGTTTGGTAGAGAGACCACCTTTTTCTTCTCCTTTCATCGCTCCCTTATTAAAATCAGCAACAACATGAGCACAATTCTAATTTGAAAATATATATGTATTAGTGTCAATAAAGAGACAGAATAAAATGAGAAGATACGAGATTCATAAGTTGTTGTAAAGAGAAAGTTAAACATATTTCAATGAAACATTGAAACCAATAGACATCTGTCAGAGGTAAGGAAGTGATACAGGTAGAGAAAAGGCAATAGAAAAACGAAAGAGAGCAAAGACAAAAATATTGGACTTAAACGTAGTAAGAAAATAACCTAACATTATAAAGTTCCGATTCCTGAAATCCAAGAGTAATATAAAAATACCGTTTTTTTATTTTTGTCAGAACTATCGGAATAAATAGGCCTACTTAGAGGATGCTTGAAAAGTTCATTAAATCACTTTTAGATGAATACCAAACTTTGTGATCAAATGAAATACTGAATTTCAGTGAAACTCTTTTTACTGTCTAGGTGTGAGAATTTCACCAGTGAATTTTGGCTACATAATAAACGAACACTATATATATAAAGATAGAATCGCAGTGGTATCATTAACAGTGAAATGCCTCTTTTTGGCTTCAACTAAGCAAGTAGGGATCAAGGGGACCAGAAGTTCAGGTCGAAATTGAGTGCAATTTGAGATAAGTGTACAACAACTCCTTTTGGATGCAACCCAAATATTATATTTAACTACTGTCCCTGTTATTTAGTCAGCTCATGTTAGAGATCCTTGATTTCTTTCATGATAAAGTCCTAGAAAAATAATTACTAAGAATGTTATTCTGATGAGGGATCAGGATAATGTATTAGTATTATTGATGGTACTTGTTATTGGTAAGAGGAGAGCAATTTCTACATTAAAGATGAGGAAAATTGTTGCAATAAGGAAGAACCGTAGAAAAAAGGGAATTCGAGCGTTTGATTGAGGGTCAAATCCGCATTCGAAAGAAGAGCTCTTTTTCCGATCATTAATAACTTTCTTGGAAAGAAGAGTTGAAATAGCTATAACAATTAAACAAATGATGATAGTTAGTAGAGCAGTTGTTAGCATTGTATTAATTGCCTATTTCATTTAAATAATCATTTTGATTGGAAGTCAAATATACTTTATATTAAATAGGCTAACCTCCTCATCAGTAAATAGAAATATAAAGGAATAATCATACTACATCCACAAAGTGTCAATATCAGGCGGCGGCCTCAAATCCTAAATGGTGTGTAGGAGAAAAGTGTGATAGAAGATGACGTAATACACAGGTGGCTAGAAATGTAGAACCAATAATAATATGAAGACCATGAAAGCCTGTTGCATGAAGAATGTTGATCCTTAAACGGCATCTGCAATGGTGAATGGGGCTTCGTAGTATTCAAATGCTTGTGGGGCGGTGATGTATAGACCTAAGAGGATTGTAACTAGTAGGTCTTATGTGGTTTGAGTGTGGTTGGCTTCTATTAATCTGTGATGAGCTCATGTCACAGTCACTTATGAGGCTAGTAGAATTGCGGTATTGAGGAGAGGGATGTGTATTGGATTGAATGGTACAATTTCTGTTGGTGGTCAGAATGATCCAATTTCTACAGTCGGTGCTAGTCTACTATGGCAGAAGGCTCAAATGAATGAAACAAAGAGAATACTTCGGAAATAATAAATAAAATTATTCCTCATCGAAGACCTAATGTAACTTGTATGGTGTGTAATCCTTGATATGTTCCTTCTCGAGTTACGTCTCATCATCATTGAATTATAGTTAATAATGTGATTAGTATGCAAAGGAAAAATAAGGAGGGGTCATATTTATGAAATCATCTAGTGAGGCCATAGTTGTAATTAAGGCCCCTGGGCTTCAGTAAGTGGCAGGGGCTTTGATCAACAAGATGGTAGGTATGATTTTGTGGTGCTGACATAAGTAACTTCTCTTGAGTATAGTGTAACTAAGACTGCAAATACATAGGATTGAACGGCAGCGGCAGATTCTAATATTAGTAGGGTAATTTACCCAATTATTAATAATGAAAGTATGGAGAAGGATAAAAAAGGGCCTGTATTACCTAGCAACGTTAGCAGGAGGTGACCTGCAATTATGTTTGCTATCAGTCGTACAGCTAGGGTTCCAGGCCGGATGATGTTACTGATTATTTCAATACATACTATGAATGGTATAAGAGGGGCTGGAGTTCCAGAAGGAACGAGGTCAGCAAATATATGTTGGGTGTGATTAATTCAACCATAAATCATAAAACTTACTCAAACAGGAAAAGCTAAGGTATATGTAAAGGTTAAATGACTAGAGCTGGTAAATACATAGGGAAATAGACCTATAAAGTTGTTAAACAAGATGAAGGAAAATAAGGAAATAGGTAGGAAGGTTCTTCCATGCTGGCTAGCAGGGCCGAGAATGGTTTTGAATTCCTTGTGAAGAGTTAAGGTAATTTTATTTCATAAAATGCTTGATCGTAGAAATAAGAATGGAATTGGAATAAATAGAAGCCTGATTACTGTTCTAAGTCAATTGAATGATATGTTTTTAATTGAAGTAGATGGATCAAAGGTTGAAAAGAGGTTTGTTATCGTTTTCAATTTAAAGTTTTTTTATGTTAGTACTGACTAAGGTAGGACAAGGTATGCCTGAATTAAAATATATAATAGATGCAAATAGAAGATAACATAAGGAGAATATAATAAATAATATTAACCGTTTTTAAGGGGATATTTGAGGAATAAAAAAATACTATTGAGTAGTAATTTAAGCTTGACATGCTTATGTTATAATTTAGCTACGTTTTCCAATTGCAAGTAATTGTTATTTTACTATCTTTTGGTTTAAGAGACCATTGCTTACATTCAGTCATCCAATGAAAGTTCTTGCACTATTTTTGTTATTCAGTTAATAAATACTGAATGAGGACAGGCTTCAACGACAATTGGCATAAAGCTGTGATTAGGTCTACAGATTTCTGAGTATTGACCAAAGAATAGGCCTGTACGTGTAATATTAGCTGCTACTTGATTTAGGCGTCCTGGTGTGGCATCTGTCTTAATTCCGAAAACGGGTATGGATCATGAGTGAAGAACGTCTGCAGCAGTAATTATTAAACGAATATCAATATTAATAGGTAATACAATACGGTTATCTACATCTAGTAGACGAAATGAATTGGGATTTATATCATTGAAAAAAATTATATAAAAATCAAATTCTGATAAGGAGAAGTCGGAATATGCATAGCTTCAGTACCATTGATGTCAGATTGTTTTAAGGGTAATTACTGATTGATGAATTTTGTCAAGTAAATATAAGAGTCGCAGTAACGGAAGGGCGATAAAGGTTAATGTAACGGCGGGTAGAATTGTTCAAATGGTTTCTAAGGTTTGCATTTCTACTAAGTTGCGGTTAACATGTGTGTTTGGTAAGAGGGAGGGTAGTAAATAGCCCACAAGGACCGTAATTATAGTTACAATAAGTATTGTGTGGTCATGGAAAAGTTATTTGTTCTATTACAGGATATGCAGGATCTTGGAAAACTGGTTGATTTCAAATGGCCATTTCTAAGAAAGATGATTATTATCTTATATTTGAAACTTAGGCCCAATGCACTTACCTGCCATCTTAGAAGTGTGTTAATAAGGGAAGTTCTGCATAACTATGTTCTGCGGGTGATAAGTTTTGAAATCATTCTAGGGATGCTGTTTGTTGAACTGAAAAGACTACTGGTCGAGCTCTTGCAAAGGCTTCTCACATAATAATTACGAGTACTAAGAAGGCGATGAAGGAGAGGAATGAGCCTACACTTGATACTATATTTCATGTAGTGTAGGCGTCCGGGCAATCTGAATATCGACTAGGTATTCCTCTTAGACCTAAGAAATGTTGAGGAAAGAATGTAATATTTACTCCTATAAATATTACTAGGAATTGAATTTTGAATCATGTTGGATTTATTGTTGTTCCTCTGAATAGAGGAAATCAATGAATAAGTCCTGCTATCATGGCAAATACGGCCCCTATAGATAATACATAGTGAAAATGTGCTACTACGTAATAAGTGTCGTGTAGAACAATTTCTAAGGATGAATTTGCTAGTACAACTTTAGTGAGACCTCCTACAGTGAATAAGAAAATTAAGCCTAAAGCTCGTAAGATTGAGGGCGAATAAGTTATTTGTGTTCCATGGAGTGTGGCAATCCATCTGAATACCTTGATTCCTGTTGGAACAGCAATGATTATTGTAGCTGCAGTAAAATAGGCACGAGTATCAACGTCTATGCCGACAGTGAACATATGGTGCGCCCATAAAATAAATCCTAGGAACCCAATTGCTAGTATTGCATAAATTATTCCTAAAACATCAAAAGTTTCCTTTTTGCCACTTTCTTAGATTACAATATGTGAAATTATACCAAATCCTGGGAGAATTGAAATATAAACTTCAGGGTGACCAAAGAATCAGAATAGATGTTTATATGAAATAGAGTCTCCTCCCCCACAGGGATCGAAGAAGGAAGTATTAAGATTCCGGTCAGTTAAAAGTATTGTAATGGCTCCAGCTAGTACAGGAAGAGATAGTAGAAGTAAGACGGCAGTGATTAGTATGGATCTAACAAATAGTGGCATTCATTCTAAAGTCATTCCAGGAGTTCGTATATTAATTACAGTTGTAATAAAATTTACCGACCCAAGGATTGAGGCCACACCAGCTAAATGAAGGGAGAAAACAGAAAGATCAACAGATTCCCCGTCGTGAGCAATGGCTCTGGAGAGTGGTGGATACACAGTTCACCCTGTTCCCGCGCCACTTTCTACAATTCTTCCAGTTAATAGTAGAGTTAATGAGGGGGGTAGTAACCAAAATATTGTATTATTTAGGCGAGGGAATGCCATATCAGGTGCTTCGAGTATTAAGGGAACTAATCAATTGCCGAATCCCCCAATTATGATTGGCATAACTATGAAGAAAATTATAATGAAAGCATAGGTCGTGAAAATTACTTTGTAAATTTGGTCATCCCCAATTGAGCTATCAAGGCAACCAACTTATCGAATAAGGAGGCTTAGTGATGTACCTACTATTCCTGCTCAAGCCCCAAAAATTAAGTATATTGTACCAAAGTCTTTATGATTCGTAGAAAATAATCATCGTTGCAAGTAAATAGGATTGCCGAAGTATTAGGTGATAGATTGTAAATATATTTATGGTGTAGTAAAATTATAGGTTTTATAGTCAATATTTATGATGTCGGACTGCAATTTCGGAGTAGTAGTTAATATACTAAGACCTAAAGCTTGCCTTTTATTTACGGCTTTGAAGGCCATTAGTTTTTTTTTTAACATAAATTATTTTGTTTAAAAGATGTTGACGGTTAGAGGCAAAATAATTATCCCTCTTAATGAAACATTAATGAATGTTGATCACAATGACGTTTCTTGATTTTTTTCAGTAAAGATGTCCATGTTTGGTTATGATGGTTAATGATGAAGGCAGCGTAGGCAATTCGTATATAGTAAAAAAGAGTAATTAGTGCTGTTATTACTATTAAGGCAAGAATAATATATGATATTTGTTCGGCGGCTTTTATGATGATGATTCACTTAGGTAAAAAGCCCAAGAATGGGGGGAAACTACCTAAGGACAAGAGACTAGTAAAAATAGCTAATTTTGTTCTTATATGAATTTTATTGGAGAAAGTTTGATTAATATGAAATATTTTGTTTATTGCAAAAAGGTGAACTGCCATTGTTGAAATTAAGGCGTAGAATAGAAAGTAAAGGGGTCGTGTTATGTCACTTAATGATAAAACATATAAGCATTGAACCAGTGTGATTAATGGATGAGAATGCTATGATTTTAGGTAGTGATGTTTGATTTAGATCTCCAATTGAGCCTACAATTAAGGATAGGACTAAGGTCTGGCGGGTTAAGTTTGTGGGACTTAAGCTGTACGAAAGTAAGCCAAGAGGAGCTAATTTTTGCCATGTTATTAAAATGATACAGTCTATTCAGAGTATAGCCTCTATTACTTCAGGCATTCAAAAGTTATGGGGGCAGCTCTTATTTTAAATAGTAGGGAGATGGAGATTAGGTAATATGTAGTTTGCAGTCCAATATAACGTAAAATGGTTGCTATTAGAAGCAACGATTTTGCAATGGCTTGGACTAAATTTTTTTTAGAGCAGATTCAGTATGACGTTGATTGTTGCTCTTTGAAATCAGGGGGATGAATTATAGGAGGTTAATTTCAAGACCAATTCAAGTACCAAATCATGATGAGGAGGTTAGAGAAATAAAAGTACCTAGAACAAGCGTTGTGGAGAATAATAGAGTTTTAGGATTATTGAGCACTAAAAAAAGAAAAGTAAATCTTCATATGCGAGGTATGAGCCCACTAGCTTATGTTAGCTTATCTTTCTACGCCTTAGTGTACGGTGCTCGAAATATTTTTGATATCAAGGGTGGAAGTTTAATTCTTTTGGGTGTAATAAGAGTATATTAAAATACTTGATTTATCCTATAACGATAATCCTTCAATCAGGCATCTTATTATTTAATTATTATTTATAGTGCTATGTAGGAATTTAAATACATCAATATTATGTTATAATGATAAAGTATAGACATATTATATATTAAGGATAATTAAAGCTTGAAAATCTATTAAATACTCTTTATTAGCCTGAGATACCGGCCAGAGGTATATTAATAGGCTGAACGTATCCATTAAGTGCTAGATTTTACCACATATATGTAGGAAGAAAATAAATATACATGTATAGAACACAATTTGGTATGGAGGGGAAAAACAAAATTGTATCCTAGACAAGGGACAAATATGGTATATTTAATATTAATTCCTATCAATTAAAGTTAAAGATGTAATTAATGGTTATTTATTTTAACATTATGTGTTAATGATAAAGTATTTTCCTGGCTTTTTTCCTTATTTATCTAGTTGTATCCTCGTTGCCAAAAGTGCCTTGCCATCCCCGTGACGAGTATGTGACCGCGCAGTACTCCAAGGAAGGGATGGTTGCATAAGGAAGTGTGATTAATTTTCAAGAGTTTTTATTTTGACTAGGGAAATAACGTAGTTATAAAGAGTAAAGACATAGATTTGAAGCATCAGAACACTGTCATCTCTGAAAAGATTCGTATTCTCAGTTTTTCAATTTTTTCTCTTATATGTTAATTTAATAACTGCTGAGAACTGCTACTAGCGCTTTACACTCTTCCGGAATTTAACATGACATGTTCGCCGGACACGTTTATAAGTCCTAAATGTATGCGTGAATTATTTCATTCGTCTTACTGTCTTTATTTCAGAATGGAAACTGAATATGCTGAACGTGAGTATATGACCGTTATATATGGGTATATATTACGCAATGACCGTAATAAATGTAAACAAGGTTCTTATTATTAAATAAAACAAAGAAGTATCTATTCCGTGTATAGCACAATATAATACAGTAATTGACCAATATGATACTCACTAACGCCCACAGGATTTTTGCAAAAGACCGATATAGAGTTTTTTCGATTTATTGCCCTATATTTATATTAAAAGTCATAACATTCATCATTGATAGCGTATATCCTCTTACGTTTCAAAATCGCCAGTGCAGCCTATTAGACAGAACATACATCTCTAGATATAATGTAGAGAGAAGGAAGGAGATATGAAAAGTGGCGTAACTAATTTTACTACGCCCTGGATAATCCATTACTCATACCCGCCCCCTGTCTCACGCATTTCAACTGCTGCGTTATATATGTATGATTCCATGTCAGAAGGGCCCGACAAAAGGGTTAGGATAGAAAGGCCCGAGTCAATACGGGGCTCGGTTATAAAAATACCCCGCGTTAAAAGAGTGACCCAGCGATAAAAGTGCCCGAGTCGAAAATGCATCGCGTCAAAATGTTCCCCTCGTCAAAACGGCCCGGGTCTAAAGATCATCGCAGTAAGAGAGTCCGAGTCAAAAGTGCCCTATGACAAAAAAGCCGGTTCAAAGGTGACTCTGCTTCAAAAGGGCACGGGCCAAAAGATCCTCGCGAGTAAAGAGGCCGAGTCAAAAGAGCCTAATGTCAAAAAGCCGAGTCAAAAAGAACCTCGCTTCAAAAGGGCAAAGCTCAAGACGATCCAGAGTCAAAATGACCCGAGTCAAAAAGGCCCCGCGACGAAAGACCCCGAGTGAAAAAGGCCCAGCGTCAAAAGGAGCCAACTGAAAAGAGCCCCGCGTCAAATGGCTCGGCAAATACAATTCCACGGCTAAAAAGCGTGAGATGAGGAGTGGAAATCAGGAGATAGATATATTTGACTAGTGGTGTAACTAATTTTATTGTTCCCTGATCGCGTATCATCTATTTACTTCAACTTTCCCCTGCTGCAACATTTTACCTGGTGAATATATATACATTTCTGAGTCGGAAGGGCACGGACAAAGAGAAACGGACAAAGAGGCAGGATAGAGAAACGTGTAGAAAGAGAGAGAAGGACGGGACAAATATAAATATTAACCATACTTGCTATTGCAGTGTATGATATAGAATGCACAGACTGTTTACTCGAACTATCGCCAGTGATGCCTTGTAAGTTCACCATCAGAAGGTGAGTTTCTGTTTGCAGCTATTATTTACTATGAAAAAAAAATCATACTACCTGATGTGCAATGGTACCAAGATTTATCATTTGGAAGTCTGACAGTTACAACTACACCATCGATAGCTTTAGCGAAACTTTGTTTAAAAAATGGTATAGTGTTTCTTTCTGAGAACGAGAACACGAAAGGAGCATACTGCGGATCAATGATGTCTTTGGAATGTCCTGGTAATTCCTGCTATTTCCCAACCAACATTCGTAAATCGTCTCTACCATTATACAAGTTTTTCCTTTCACATTTTTACGTATTGCTTGTCCAGTATAATAAGTCGATTCTTCATAATCACATTGTAAAAAAATAACTTTCACGTGAAAAGGCTTTGAACCTATGTTATATAGATATATTATCCATAAGGCCATTGCATTACCCCTACACTATCATGCCGCCTAAAATTACAAGTTGAATATTACTTTCATTAGCCCTTATCTTTGGAACAAATTGGCTTCTTCCTGTAACGTTATTTGCAACAAAGTGCACAACGAAATTCATTTCTTCGACGTACTAGGGAGAAATAAGTCCCCACTGATAAAAAAGCTTACAATCGAGAAATGGATGTGGAAATAAAACATATTTTGCAGTAATTTCTCCGTGCAAGTTCAAAAGTACGCAATAATAATAATAATAATAATAATAATAATAATAACATATATAAAATTGAAAGTAACTATGTTTGTGGCTCCTAATCTCTTGAACCACCCGACCGACATCTATCAAGTTTTCAACATAGATAAGGTTTGGATCTGGGACGACTTTTCCCATTTCAGTTTGACGGTGAAACGTAGGGGCCGGTGAGAGAGAGATACATGTAAAAAAAACTGAAAATGAAAGTGGCTGCCTTTGTGACTTCATCACTCCTGAACCACTTGACCGATCTCAATTAAATTTTCAACCCGGATCAGGTTCAGACCTAGGATGGTCTTTATCTATTCAGTTTGACGATATAGCTTAGAGTTGAGGAGAGGGAGAAGTTAAAATGTATAAATAAAAGTTGATAACTCGCGAAAGAAAGGATCCATCACGATCAAATTTGTAACATAGGTGAGGTTCAGGCCTGAGATTACTTTTTTCACTTCACTTTCTCGGTAGAACTTGGAGAGGGCAGTGGGAGTGGGAGGGATATCAATAAATAAATTAAATTAATAAAACTTAATGACTCGTGAACCACTAAACCAATCTTGATCATATTCTCAATCTAGATGAAGTTCCAACCTGTGATGGTATCTGTCATATCACTTGGACGCTGGAACTTAAGAGATGGATAGGGGAGCGACATTTAACAAGGAACGAAAAATTACTAGTATGAGTGCCTAATCCGTAATTTTTGGAGTATCTGAGATTAAGAGGGAGACATCAGACGCTGTTTAAATCCGAATTCAGTCCCTCTACTTGGAAGACGGAGAGATAAAAGTGATCGAAATAACAAATATGAGTGTAGAATTCATTGTTTTCCGGCTCGTTGTGATCAACAATGACACCACAGATGGAGTGTCCCACAACATATTGAGGGAAGGATATATAAAACATATCCAAGTGACCGAAATCAAAGAGGGCTTTAGTAATACTAAACAGTGACTGAGTAACGGACAATATTACTATTTTTTTGTCAATTTAACCCAACGAAGCGGATGATTGATGCTAATAATAATAATAGTAATAATAATAATAATAATAATAATAATAATAATAATAATAATAATAATAGACTGCTATACTGCGAATGAATACATTTATTATTATTATTATTATTATTATTATTATTATTATTATTATTATTATTATTATTATTATTATTATTCACGTACTTTGAACTTGCACGTCAAAATTACTGAAAAATATGTTTTATTTCTGTAATGTTTCCTGGATTGTATGCATTTCCTTTATTAGTGGGTACTTATTCCTTTCTAGGCAGTCGAATAAATCAATTTCGTTGAGTACTTTGATTCCTTCCAAAGATCAGAGCTAAAGTAACTAATATTTGGCTTCCAATTTTAGGTGGCATGATAGTATTGAGGTAGTGCAGTTGCCTTAAGAATAATACAGCTATCTAACATGGGTTCAAATCTTATTCACGTCATAGTTAATATTTTTACAATGTGTTTGTGACGAATCGACTTATCATACTGGACAAGCATTTTATAAGATTATGAAAGCACCTGTATCATGATAGAGACGATTTACGAATGTTGGTTGGGAAAGGGCAGCGGAATTACCAGGACATTCCAAATACATCATTCATCTGCAGTATGCACTTTTCGTGTTATCGTTCTCAGAAAGAAACACTATATCATTTGTTAAACAAAGTTTGGCTAAAGGAATCGGTGGTGTAGTTGTAACGTGTCAGACTTACAAATAGAAAATCAAGTTCGATTCCGCATCAAGTAGTATGATTTTTTCGCATAAAATAATGGCTACAAACAGAGATTCATCTTCTGGTGGAGAAAATACAAGCATCACTGGCGATAGTTCGAGTAAATAGTGTGTGCGTTCTGTATCATACACTGCAATACTGAGTATGCTTCATATTTATATTCGCCCGTCACTTTCTCTCTTTCTTGACGTTTTACAATCCTGTCTTTGCATTTTTTACTTCTCTCCCTCTCTCCCTCTCATACATACATGAACTTCATATTCTAAATTAAAATGGAGCAGAAGCCTGATATACCTGGACCGGGAGTAGTAGTACGCCCCCGCGTTTGCGCGAATGACTCATCCTCACTCTCTTTTATGACCGGGATTTTTGAAATTTATTCCCTTTTACGGCTAAGATGAGTGCTTTGGTACCTCGATTCTGATTGGCTGAGAGAGGTCACGTGACTTTAGGCTCCGCCCACGCGGGAAATTCAAATTTTCAGGTCACGTGGTATGACGTCATGAGTCGCCCTGCGGGGAAATCCCTCACCAAGATTTTTGAAAATTGTTCCCTTTTACGGGTAAGATGAGTGTTTATGATTGGTTGACAGAGGTCACGTGATGTTAGACCCTGGGATATTTGAAATTCGTTCCCTTTTATGGGTAACATGAATGCTTTGGTACCACGCTGATGATTGGCTGACAGAGGTCACGTGATCTTAGGCTCTGGGATTTAAAAAAAATTCGTTCCCTTTTACGGGTAAGATAAGTGCTTTGGTACCTTGATTCTGATTGGATGATAGAGATCACGTGATTTTAGGTCCCAGGATTTTTGAAATTAGGGTGTCCTTTCTGATGTATACTTTGGTATCTCGATTCTGATTGGTTGATAGAGGTCACATGATTTTAGACCCGCCACACGGTGAACAGGTTACATGGGAAAACCCCTTACTTATTTGTTTTATTTTATGTGTAAGATGCGTGTTTTGGTACCTCAATTTTGATTGGTGGATAGAAGTCACATGATCTTAGCCCCCCCAGTCCATGAGGGAAATACAGAGCGATATGACGGCGATCCATCCTAGACCGGGATCTTAGAATTTAGTTCCCTTTTTATGGTTATGCGTAAAGTTCCCATGAAGGGTTCAACCTCCTCCTTAAATAACCCTTTTTTGGTATCATGATATTGTACTGAAGTTTACATTAAATATTATCGTTCTCTTTGGCAGATAAGATGATTACCAGCTTTCTTACCTTGATGGAGATCCTGTCCTTGAATTAGTAGCCTATGTCTCTGGAAGTAACAATGGTGAAAGAGGGTTGTCGCTTGTAGATTTCTTATAACACATTGTTGTGAGTTTAAGCGATTTTTTAAACGCTCAGTAAGCGCTTCAATTATGGAAACAGTGTTGCCAGATTTTTCTTACCTAAACTGCTCCGATTCTTTTCGAAACGGTTCCGCAGAGTGCAAGAATTTTCAAACTAAAAATTTTTCGAACTAAAAAAAATTTCAAAACTAAAAATTTTCGAACCAAAAAAAATTTCAAACAAAAAGTTTCAAACAAAATTTTGGAACTAAAAATTTTGAAACAAAAATTACAAAAAATTTTCGAACTAAAAATTTAAACAATTTTTTTTGAACAAAAAATTTTAAACTAAAAACTTTCGAACTAAATTTTCAGATCAAAAATTTTCGAACCAAAAAAATTTCAAAAAATTTCGAACCAATTTTTAAAAACAAGTAAACCACATCTAAAAATTTTCAAATTAAAAATTTTTCGAACTAAATTAAAAATCAAATTTTGGACACTAAAAAAATTCTTTAATTATTTTTTCGAACAAAATCATGTAAACCAAATCTTGAATATATTTTCCACCTTAAATTTTCAAGATTACCATGATTTGAAAACAAGTGTTTAGGGTTTCAAGAAATAATAAAACATATTTTTTTTCAACTTGTTGTATTTTAACGAAAAGTATGTGCTCTTCCTATACATGTTTATTAAAATAATAAATACAGGATCTAGTTTAATGAATATGTTGGACGTGTCATCATCTTCGAATGTTGTAGACGTATCCTGTAAAGAAAAAGAAGAAACGACGGATTACTTTAAGAATTTCTTTTTTTTTTTCTGAAACAATAAAAATGAGTCAATATTGATAAGAGAGAAATAAAACTTACTCGTAAATGATGGATCTGTTTAGGCTCATCTTCCTTCTCGGGTACGAGATGACAGCATTTCTTCCACTGATGGTGGTTTACGAACTCTTCTGGGTACTGCATTTTCTTGGTGTTGCTGCTTTATGGTCAAGGTTTCCCCTTCGGTACGAGATGACTACATTTCTTCCACTGATGGTGGTGTTGATGGTTTATGATCTCTTCTGGGTACTTCATTTTTTTCTTGGTGTTGCTGCTTTGTGGTTAAGGAGAAAAAAAGGAAAAAGGAAAAAAGAAATGGCGGCCTTATTGGGTGTTTACAGTTTTTTTCTTCGTCTTCTTTTTCCAGTTCCATCTTCTGTTTTTTAACGTACCCGTACGGAACCGTATCATAAGAATTGAGTTCTTTAAATCGACGTTTTGTGTATCGGATACTGTACATTTTTTCTTCTTTGCGTGTGACGATGGTATGGTCTTTGGTCCTGCATATTTTATGGGGGATAGTGATTGTGACTTGTCCACGGCATTGATTTGTAATCATTTCTTTTAGCGTGTTGAAATTTAATTGTTGTCCTGCATTGTAGTTTAATGTAAATCCTCTAATTTTACATATGTAGCTGGTGACGTTGGTATCCGGATTGTATATTTCTAGGCTGTAATTTTTTGGTCCTCCACTGACAAATGTCTTGATGTATGCTCGTGGTCCGTAAGATTCCATCTCATTCGATAAGCATCCCAAGTACGTTGAAGGTTCAATGGTTGGCTCCCCGGGCTTTTCTGTAAAAATCACAGAATCCGTGTCGAAATATAAAACACGTTCCTGCAACATTTCCAGGTACTTGTACAGTTCCACACGTGCCTGACATGTTGTAAATGCACCTAACACGACATTGGTGTTTCGGTTTTGAACAGGCACATGTTCATTGTACTCCCAGAACGCATACAACATCGTATCATTGATGGGTACAATTTGATGGAGTTTAATGTCGGGGGAAGTGAGTTTTTCATAAAATTCTTCCGGCCGATCAATAATTGTGGTCTGGCTAAAGTTTGAACGCTGACAAAGCTTTCCCCATAATGAGTTCACACAAAGCTTAGATAAACTTCTTCGTGCAGGATTATTTTCAATTTTGGACGGATCCAATGCAATACCTTCACGCTCCAGGACGGTTTGTATGAATTTTGATTTGTCTTCTTCGGTGACACAGGAACTGGGCCAGCCAGACGCTTCCATTTTTGATTTCAAAAATGTATTGATATATTCCGTGAACAAGCCACCTGTTTTCGTGATGGGATCATATTGTTCAATGTCATAATCCCAAATTTCAAAAATTTCCACTGGTTGATATCCTAATTCTACTGCTTTCTGTATTTCATATGATACCCATGTTCCAGTGAGGCATCGCTCCTGGTCGTTGTGTGTACACGTTGCTGTAGCGTCTGGGTTCATTTCTTCGGCACACGCAGCACACAGTGGAAAGAGTAGTTTCTTGTTACATCGGTAAGGCAGGAGACCATGATAAAGATGGCGACTTGGTAATATCGACATTTTGATTAGACCATTGACTTTATTTATTGGTGGTATATTTTCATCACCCTGTAGATAAATTCGTGGATGCCCTACAGGGTATTTAGCACACTTATTTATGTAAGGATAAAAGCGAGACAATATCGAAATATTTTATTACTTCTCCTGCTTTTTCGTCGACTTGGTGGTACAATTTCACGCAATTGGTCCTTCCTCCAAAAAAGCTATCTCTTGGATTTAATGGTCTGCGGTTCATGTACGGGTGATTCTTCAGATACGTCGCCATTGCAGGATTTTGTTTTAAGAACTGATTAAATTCGCACTCCCACATTTCATGTACAATGTACCCCAATTCACGCAGTCTTGCATTTTTTCGTTGCGTTCGTTCATAACGGAATTCCATGGTGTCTTCTGGATTGCTGTAGATGGGCTGATTACGGCCTGTAGTAATACATACTTTACACCCGTGATAAAAGCAGCCGGCATGCTCGTAGACGTGCTCCTCTAACGTCTCAGGATCTTGGTAGTAGCCATCAACATGGAATCCCGCAATAAACACTTCTTTTTGTCGGGCCGCATGTAAGATTTGTTTTTCTTCGGTTTTTTCAATGTAGGCCAGCCATTGCATTGCAGCGATCGATTGGGTACTTCTCCATCGATAGCCATGTGCCGGTAGAATTCCAATGGTGTTGGGTTTAAGGAAATTCCGGCGGAATACTAAATTGGAAGCACTGGCAATCGTGATCGTCTCCAAGAAGGGATTCACTTTGGTTTCTGTTTCAAATGACGTCATAAACGAAACGCATGCTTGTCGCAGTACATTGACATCTTGAATACAATACTTGAGAATTTCTTTCTGAAAATCAAACGTGTCATTACGATGATCGTTGTACCAATGCATGAACTTGTTTCTGTCTTCGACGGCCATTTCATTTGCACCATAATACTTCGTTTCTGGAAGTGGTCCAATATACGATTGATTCTCCTTGGTGTTGAAGAAATGCGGGAATTAGCCTTTGGTTGCGGGTAAATTGAACGCTTTTGACAATTTACTTAATGCCATAGGTAGGAAGTTCAACGAGTCAATGAACGTCAGATTATTCAACGTTAAACTCAGTATCTTGGTTCCATTTAATATGACGTCAGGTCTCCATTGGCATTGTTCTACCATGGTCTTTAGGATAAAATGTCCATCGTATCCCTTCGCGTTGTGCGCGACACAGAAAATCCTATTTATATTGGGACGACGTTCCCGCAAGTACTGGAGAAAATCATAAACTGGATCCTCTCCTTGGAAAATATGCTGGCGCTGACCACACGTACTGCAAGACTGCTGGATATTATTGTTTTCAACACATGCATAACATACTTGTTGTGCAACCAATAAATTTGGAACGTGTACATACGTATTATCGCCAATATTCGTGTCCTGCATAGATTCTATATCATAGAATATCAATAAGGCTTTCTTTGCGTGCATGAGTGAAGGAACACCAGGTTTCAAACATTGTCGATCAGGAAGCATAAAACATTGATGTGATCCCGGAACAATCTTCTTACAAACATTGCAAAAGATCTCATTACAATCATGAATGCGTTCTCCACTTCGTACAAAGGAATATACTCTGTAGCATCTAGTACATTGCTTCACCATTTTGCATACAGGTTCCCCATGATGATATACAATATTACGATGATTGTTAAAACATTCTTCGCCGTAAAATTGACGATTGCAGTCGTTGCATAATACTGGCGTTTGGTTCTTGTCGCATAGAGGTCTCTGTAAACATTTGGAGCATGTTACAGGACAATTTTTCACATGCTCATTACGTTTACTATACTTTTTATGGCACGCTTCACAGTAGAACTTGGTTGCAAAACAAGCAGTTAAAGATTGAATGATGTCAAAGTGGCCAGCCAAACAAATCAAATTTATGGGAGTGCGATTTTCGTCGTTGGGCCCCTCGTACATGATGTAACGGCCTGTGAAACTGGTATACACAGTAATTTTATATTCTTTAAGGTATGCCTGGAATTGTCGAATTTCATTTACACTGGCACCATGATCCAAATTCACTCCTGCATTTGCACATAACGCATCGACTTCTTGGTCCACAACATATTTCGATTGGCGTTGATATTGCCAATATCGTTGCATATCTACATTCTTGTATGCCTTCAGACCAATAGCAATAACAAGGGCGTACGCCAGACACCTTGAATCTTGATTTTTTACACGTACAATCCCTTTTTTGCAACGTAACAATTCTTCATTTTGAAGTACTCCTTGCCGCAAACCGCCGCCCTAGCCACGTGGAATATCCACACGATGAAAATGAACGGTGAATGGCTCGTGCAGGAGAAATGCATTGTTACTTTGTAAAACTCTTTCGAATGAGGCCCACATCGTTTCCAGTGATAGGTTTCGTGCTTGGCGAAAACTCACCCAAAATGGCTTATTGGTATTGCGTGGCGATATTACTGATAAACCAACCATCGCCTCATCGTCGACATTGGCTAACAAATGGTCCAGCATTGCTTGAAAACTATTATGCACATACTGTATGATATCGGTTCCTACGGGTGGTGCGTTGAATTGAACTTCGAGCATTCTGCCTTCAATGTTAAATCGTCTATAATGACGAGTGATTTCATTGCGAACAGTAAAACCCGATTCGGCCATGGTTAACAAAGGAGAAAACAAACAAACAGGTACAATTGCGATAAATGTGTAAGGGAAAAAAGGAATTGAGCAGCGTGAATTTACTACAAAAGAAAAGAAGAAAGAAAAATCTTAATCACCTGATAAACAGGAAATCATAACATTCATGATAAATAATTAACTAAGTAATTCATGTAAAGGTCCTGAGTTTGATTCCCTGGCGGGGCGTTCAGAATCTCATTATGAAAGCACGTGTACTAGAAATTAAAGTTCTTTTTAAAAATAATTATGTTACTGAAATGAGTGTTTTATTGCTGTCAAACTCGAGACCATTACATCAGCATTTAACTGACCTATCATTCTATAGTGATAAAAAGAATGCATGAATGAATGTTTCATCAGTACTGAGATGTGATAAAGCACGCGTAAGCATTTTTCTACTCACAACGACCTTTAAATGATGCGTTTGCAAGTTGAAGAGATTCATCAAACATTAACGATACCCATGCGTAATTGTCAAAATAAAATCTGTATAGCGTATTTTTTTTATTATTGTGACTAAGCGGTTAGCGTACATGGTTCGGACGTGGAAGTCCCTGGTTCAATCCTCGGCGGGTTTGCTTTCCACGTCGGGGGCATGTCAAGCCTTTTCTGTAATTTAATATTCTCATGCGTTATCATACATTCTTTTCAAAACTAAGCTAAATGACTGACGTACACACCTCATAATACATAAACGTACACCTTGTCTCAAAAAGGTTGAGCGCATTCTTTATTGGTGTTTTGAGGCAAAAATTTTCTAAGTCCAGCTTCGGGTATCTTCGGGAAAAAGTAAGCCAGGTTCGAACCTCCAAGCCAGCCTTTGCAATCGGGAAAAAGTTTGCAGATGTGTTTTTCTTCTTTTAAATATAATAAGACTTGTTACCAAGTGTTTAAAAAAGCAACATTGATTGAAATACTTAATGATACAATATTTCGAAACCTTTTATTAATGTGACCACATGCTTGTTTGTCATTTAGCTTTCTATACGTAATGGAACATTTAAACACGTTAAAGAATCTTTCCATATGTAAAAGAATGCTCAAAGTTAAGAAATAGAACATAATTATCGCCTGAGTACTAAAATAAAAGTCAAAGTAGAACAGAAACAGCGTTTGTAATGGATATGAATGTCATAATTATCTTGAGATCCGTTATACATCGCTAGAAGCTTAGTTCTAGAAGTCCTTGTGTTAGCTCATCGGTAAGCTGTCGGCTTTCAAATCATAAGGTTGTGAGTTCGAATCCCATCTGGGTCAATACTTTTATTAAAATTATATTTTCCGCAATGCATGAAAATTATATAAAATAATTACATTAAAATACATAAGTTGTTTATATATAACATAATAATTGCAGAACATAGTAATTATTATGTTTAAAATATAACATCTGAGATAATTTTCACAGTAGGTCGTTATTATATATGAGAATGTTAAATTCAAGTTAGGAAAATCGTTTAATAGCAATAAATAAGTTATGTAGTGTATGTATTTGCAGCTATTTGTCATACAGATTTAACTTCTCAATATTCTCATTACAGTATGTTATTTATATTCGTGAAATACAGTATATTCCTACGGATATAGAAAGTGTATAAACAGAGTATCCAAAGTCGTATCCTGCTTCAAGACACATAACTTTTCCCGATCCCCTTAACGTCACGGGAAGAAACACAAATTCTCTTTAGAACGGAATGTCGTTACTTAGAGTCTCATTCGAATACGTTGAATATGCTTTTGTGTATTCATCTCTCTCTCTCTCTCTCTCTCTCTTTCGCTTTGTTTATGTGTGTGTGTGTGTGTTGCGGAATATCCCAAGTTGAATACAACATTTGCAAAGTATATGAGCATCATTGTCATCGAATACCAGAAATTGAAAGTCGTGTTTCTTCAGGTTAGGTTTGCGTGTTCATGTTAGCTCACTGGTAGAGTACGGACTTGCCACTGAAGAGGTCTTGAGTTCAAAGCTTAAGCTAATTATCATTCTTTTGTTAGTAGGATTGCACAGAAATCGGATACAAGGAGTGGTTTACTTCTAGAAATATTTTCAGAAGCGTTTAGGTAGTCCTGGAAAGGGCTGTTTTCGGGAGTTAAGGCGGGGACATTAATATTGTGTCCAAGACCCTTCTGAATTTATTACACGCTCCATTCTTCTGGCCATGGAATCTATTACATGGGTGACAAATCTATCTCCTTCCCCTACCTCCAGCCATGCTTCGGAAACAAGATGCCACAGGTCATACTGAGTTCTTGGTGGATCTGCCTCAGGCCAACTTTCCCTTAGAGTACGCTTCACTTCTGCTCACATATTTTCCATGAGCTTGAGGTCTGCTCCACGAGGCGGCCAGTCGATTAAATCAATCTCAGGGTGCCCTGCGAACCATTCCTGAACCACACGGGAATTATGTGTTGGCGACTGGTATTGCTGGAACTGAATTACACCATCAGGCTGAAATACTTGTACAGATGGCACCATGATATTACTGATAATGTCTAAGTACTGAGCATTGTCCAGATGTCCTTCAATTCTATGAAGCTGTCCTGCTTCGCGACTGGAAATCCAACCCCAACATAAAATAGATACATGGCCACTGCGATTGCAAGCAGCCACATATCCATGGTCATATCGGGTGCCTCTCGGACGATACACAAAACCGCGTCCCTCCTTTGATGTTGTGAATATGGATTCATCTGAGAAAACTACGTTTTCCCAATTGAGACCCACATTCGCCTGTGCAAACGCGAGACGGTAAATTTTGTGGTCGTCTGAGAGTTTTTCCTTCACGGCAGCAACACGGCCACTTAACCCAGCATGACGAAGCCTTCGCAGAGCTGTATGCTTACTACCAGGAAAGATAGAAGCTTCCCTTATCTGTCTAGACGTCCTTAGTGGGTCTAACCGAGCTTCGTTTACTAATCTCGCATCTTGGGCTTCGGTTGACACATGCGGACGACCAGGAGATCGTAAATTACCAGTCTGACCTGTAGCACCATATTTCCGAATCCATTGCCTTCCTGTAGAGGCCGGGACACCTACTCGCCTGCTAGCTGCAGTTGCAGAATAACCTTCCAACTCCCATAAAGTAATTACTGCTGTACGTCTATCCATAGTTACCAATGTTCTGAGCTGTGAGAAGAAAGCAATAAGTAAAAGCTAGTACCTGACGTGTGATTGGTTACTTGCACGACACGCCTATTGTGGGGAACAGCGTTGCCAGATCTAGCATAATGATGCTAGATCTAGCATAATTTGCATGTCTCTAGCACCTAGCATCTTGCTTTTAGCATCCTGCCCAAATCTAGCACAATTTCAGCAAGTTATCAAAAAGCCGTAAAACCTGGAGAAGTTGGTCGTGGGAAGAAAAAGAACGGCAGAAATGTATCCTCTTCCATTGATTCATACACTCGGTAAACCATACAGGCAGTCTTATTTTCCTAAGTAAGTTCGGAACGGCTTTGGGCTTTTTTTTTTGTGGCTCCACCCAGGGTTTTCTAATCCTTTAACTCCGAGGCATGGGCGGAGCTATGGGGGCAATTCTCCCCCCAACTTTTTGACAACTTCACCATCTTTACTTCTGACTTGATGATCATATTTATTCCTGAAATGACAGCTCCGAGACCGACCAAAAATCTGCCCCCTCCCCCAGCAGACGATTCCCAACTCCGCTTATGCTGCGAAGTAATTTTCTTTCAAAATATGTAAACAAAAACTTTGCATTCATTTATACGATATATACGCCATTGAGTTTGGCAACGACTGCAGTAATTTAGTTGAGTTAAAATTTTGGTGCGTGAAGTATTGAGTTCTATCCATGCATTCTTGCTCTCTGTGTATTTTAAGCTACGTTATCGTATCTCAACTTTGTTTTTTTTTTTTTTTAAACTCCTGAATTAGTAATTATGAGGATCTAGCATAATTTGACCGAATCTAGCATAAGTTCGATCAGGTTTTGGAATAATTCCGAGCTGTGAGTCTGGCAACGCTGGTGGCGAACGACTTGGTCAACGACTCGCGAAAGAAATCTGAAAATGGTGCGCCGTAAAAATAATAATAAAAACAGTTTTTATAAAGGAATATTAATACATACAAAAAGCTGTTTAAAGAAGGAATTGTTATACTGACTTTACACGTATAAAAACATATACCATATACCAAACAGATTGAGCGATATGATTATAGCTGTTTTGAGACGAACACTTTCGAAGTCCAACTTCGGGTGTCTTCGGAAAACAGTAAACTAAAGCTGCTGGTTCGAACCTCCAAAGCCAACCTTAGTAATCGGGAAAAAATGTACAGATATGTTTTTCCTTCTGTTAAATATAATAAGACATGTTGAAATGGTATTAAGTGTAGAAAAAAGTAACATTGATTAAAATACTTAATGATACAATATTTCGAGACTATGTATTCACACTCTCGTTTCGTCATTGTGATTTCCATACGGAAAAGAGCATTTACGTATGAGCTCAGTTATATTTCAGAAGCAGCTTCCGAAAAGCGGTCATGTTAGCTCAGTGGTACACCACCGAGCGTTTAAATCGTGAGTTCGATACCCGTTCAGATGAGATTCCTTTATGATATTCTACTTTCCTCAATGCATGAAAATTATGTAAAATTGTTACATTACAATTCATCAGTTGTATATATATTTTCATATCATCAGTTGTATATATGAGTTGAATATATATATTCATATCATCAGTTGTATATATCAGTTGAATATATATATTCATATCATCAGTTGTATATATCAGTTGAATATATATATTCATATCATTTCACGACATAAGTAATTCTTATCTTTAAAATATAACATCTGAGGTATTGACAGAACGTCGGTATGTTGTATGTGGATATTAAATACAAATTAAGAAAATCGTGTACTAGCAATAAATAAGTTATGTAATATATTTATTTGCAGCTACTTTCATCGCAGATAACTTCTCAATATTCGCATTACAGCATTTAGGTAGAGCATATCGAAAATCGGATCGTGGTTCAAGACAAAAAACTAGCTAGCCCCAAACTGTCACGTAAGAAATTCACGAATCGCAAAAGTAAAGTGAAGAGATTGAAAGCGGTAATTCCTTAATCGCTCTCTCTCAATTCTCTCTTATCTGCATTTATACATATAAAAGTGTATGTATGTATGTTCCATCATAACTCATGTATGCCTAGAGCAGGGTTTCTCAACCTGGGAGTCGCGGCCCCTAGGGGATCGCGAAGATAGGCGGAAGAGATAAATATAGTTAGAATCTAATACCAGAAATTATTTTTAAATATTATTTTTAATTTTGTTTTGATAGGCATACTTTTATTTTTTATACACACTGTAAAGAACAATAAAAAATAAGTCTACTGAACATTTTCAAAGGGTGTAGAATTCGTGTTACTATTCGGTTCAAAGTCTCTTGTCGTCGCGAATTCTGTCGAGAAATTTGAAGCTTAAAATATACAAAACGATAATCATGCCTATTGTTCTGTATGGTTGCGAAAGATGGTCGCTTACTCTGAGGGAAGAACATAGACTGAAAGTATTTGAGAACAAGATCCTTAGACGAATATTCGGACCCAAGAGGAACGGGAATGGGGAATGGCGGAAACTTCATAACGAGGAACTACATAATTTATACGGTTACCCAACATTGTTAGGGTCGTCAAGTCTAGGAGGCTTAGGTGGGCAGGTCAGGTAGCTAGAATGGAAGAAAGTAGAAACGCTTTGAAAGTCTTGACTGGAAGACCAAACGGAAAACGACCATTAGGAAGACCTAGGGGCAGATGGGAGGACAATATTAAGATAGATCTCGCTGAGATAAAAATACAAAGTAGAAACTGGATCCAATTGGCTAAGGATAGAAGTCAGTGTAGAGCTTTTGTGAACGCGGCATTGAACCTCCGGGTTCCATAGGCCATAGAGTTAGTTAGTTAGTAGAGTTGTTTAAAAATGAATTTAAATCAAAGAGGTATGATATAAAACTAATGAGAACTGTATATAGAAATACTAGAAAAATACACATGAAACAAAACCTGCACACTGAAATACAATTAAAATTAAAACCTAATGAGATACCTAAGCATGGTGTAATTTCACTAGTGCAGCAATGCCCGGTTCAATCTTCATGACGAATATTATCAAGCCATTTTCAACTGATAAGCGATTTTTTATCTTTGTTTTAATGTTTACCATAAAAAAAACACTTTCGCACAAGTACGATATAGCAAATGGAATTATTACTTTTAAAGCAGCAATCACCAGACCAGGATATTCTTCTCTCCTCATCAGGCAGAACTTGTCCAAGTCTTCGTTACAGAAAACCAGTTGCAAGACTTGTCGCATGATCATTCTATTATTTGTTCAAGAAGTTGTGGGCTTAGATCGGATACGTTAATGGCCTCTTCAATGAAGGAGTTTAACATTCATCTTGAACCAGCACCTTCGTCGTTGGGAATATAGATATTACAGTTACTGAATCCACTGTCAGTGCCGGGCGCTGGCTGGATGGGCACGAACGACTTTTCTTTGAAACTCGACTCGACTCGAAACAGACATCTTTGAGGTCTACTCTTGGGCTCGGCGCGAAAAATATATTCCAACTCGACTCGGATTAGAGTCAAGTCGAACCAAAACGAGCCAAATCCTGTGTGTAGTCCTACCTAGACAATACATAGACAATAATTATTCTATCATCAATTATACTACTGTTACTACAAATATTATTATTATTATTATTATTATTATTATTATTATTATTATTATTATTATTATGACAACACCGTGTACAAACATGAACGATAGATGGTTAGTAAAGGAATACTAAAAGCTAGTTGACTTCCGACGTCGGTAGTCATGAAGTCTACAAGGCAAGGACATCGTTCATTACCCTAAGCTGTAAGCGTCGGTGGACTACAGATGGTCAACTATTAACCTCTCGCCAGAAATTGGTGGCCCCGCAGCGACGATCCGTGATGGCCCAAGTTCCATTTTGAAAACTTTACTACCAGCGGCAGAGACGCGATGAAACGCCAACGAACCACAAAATTACTCTCCCAAAATATGTTAAAATGCCTATATGTATGATTTGTTTATATTTAGGTGAAACAAAAAAACACAAAACAAATACCCCGGGGTGGACGCGAACTATCAATATTACGATTACTAGGCACGTGCTCTTCTGACTTCCCCACGGAAACGATCATAAAAAGCTTGGTTGTTGAAGGATAAATCATTGACGTCTTAATTTAGCCAATCAGACAAACCCCTACATCTCGAGTTCTAGGAGGTCATACCGTGAACCGTTTCAGATTTATTGCTTTCTGGTGGAGTACTATCCATGCGCAAAATTTGAGCATAATAGCCGACATGCATCTTCGGTGCCTCTTATCTTTTGTACAATTTTAACCAGAGATGGTGTGGGTCAATGAAAATTTGATCCACGACCCACCATGACCCACTATGACCCACCACCCAAATGACCCATTGGCCCACTCTGACCCATCAACCATCGTGATCCACTCTGACCCACCACCAACTATGAACCACTCTGAACCATTGCGACCAACTCCGACCCACCAAAAC
The DNA here is from genome assembly GCF_964235325.1 of Thermobia domestica. Lineage (NCBI taxonomy): Eukaryota > Metazoa > Arthropoda > Insecta > Zygentoma > Lepismatidae > Thermobia > Thermobia domestica. The sequence continues at coordinate 193,195,931 of NC_137457.1, forward strand.
CCATCGAAATCAACTCTGACCGATGACCCACGTCCTCCTCTCCATTGACTAAAGAGATTACACTTGTAATAAAACAAGACTGTGAAATTATCACTTATCGGAGTTTGAATTTCTACCGTCATTGGCTCAAGCACCTCTTTGTTACAATACTGGTGGGTCTGACCTTTACGATATATAATGGCAAAGTGTTTCTCATCTTCCGAATTAAAATGAATTTAAATTTATCATATGTAATTATTTCTTTGTTGCCTTACAGACACATTTCAGTAGAAAATAGGGTGAAATTTAAAAGTTTCGAATCAAGGAAAAGTAGACCAACGTAAAAAAAAAAAAAAAAAAAAGAGAGAGAGAGAGATAAACTAATTTCTATGTAATTAAGCATGCCGTACTAATTGAAAATGCCCATGTAATTAAGTTTAGAATACAAATTTTATGGTCATTTTTCTCTAACTTTATGCTCGGAACGCTCCATATATTAAACACCAGCTTCAGCAATTATAAATAGAAAGCAGTGGGTATAAAATTCAAAAAGAACTTTAGTTTGCATTACTCAATTTTTTTCTCAACTAATATCAATCGTTTTCGATTATTTTTACAAATCAACCCACTACCAATTTCCAATATATACAAAATGCACCCCCGTCCCCCCGCTCATAAAAGACAATTTTAAAAAATGCCAGGGCATATTCTCTTTATTTTTAATAAAGAGTTATATGCTGAATTTCAGCTCTCAGTTGAACGGCTTGTGAGATACTAAATTTTTCGCAAAAATTCGGACTTCTACTTCCCCTAAGGATATGTATTATAATGAAAGTGACACGCGTATGATAACTTCCCAGTTGGGATTGGAGCCTGATTATATACCAAACGTCAATTCATTTGACATTGCAATTTGACGGTGATGATTACGCAGACATAGTTACTTTCAATTTTTTATGATACATATCCTTATTTCATATGTTACAGATGATTCAAAAATATTTTTTCAAGCAGTTAGCTCCTCTAGAATCTCACAGGCTGCATCCCAAAATCCAACTCCTACTATCCTATGACAATCCAAAAGTGACTGAACTTTTTTTATTAGGAACAAATGACAAAAGAAAAATGGAGATCTTGAAAGTAAAATGTAGAAAAGCTCGGTGCCCCCAATAACTCCATATTTCTCCGCCCCTTCATTCCGAACTTAAAAATAAAACTTAATTCGAATACGGTTAATTAGTGAATTTATTACAGTTAAATCCCACTCACTACATGCTACAGCTACAACTATGTAAGAAAAAATAACAACTGTGAAACATGTTCTGAATTACTATTACATTTCTTACGCTATTATTAAACATATTAGAATAGTAAAAGAGGATTGTTCGTGAAATAGTATATTTGCTCATGATTTTTAACTTTTTCATACGGAAAAAATTAAAATATTATTCAAGTTTTAAAATTTGCACTCTGCAAATATGTTGCCCTCTAGGCAATGGGACTAATGTGGACTAATGGGAAATGCTGCACTGTTAGCGGCGCTGAAAACTTACGATTCGATTCTAATATCGGTTGATTTCGATATCTTTATGTCGCTACGTAACCACCCTGGGTGCTAATGGGAGCTTAATTGGACTTGAATTGAAAATAGAGCTATTCACCTAAGCGACCACGAAACTATGAATTCAATAATAATATTGACCCGTTTCTAGCATTTTTGATATGTATCCCGACAGTACTCTTTTTCCAGACTGTAAGAAATATAGTTAAAATTGCTCTAGATATATCAGAATTATGTTGAAACACACACATAAATCCAATTTTATATTCTGTATATAGAGAGAGCGAGCGAGCGAGAGAGGGCGACTGAAGGCATCACCACTTCCACATTGCAAAAGCATATATCAGGAATTGAATTGAAAATCTATGTAAAGACTTTCTGCTGTGGCATGCTTCATAAGGACAATTCCAGTCTGCTCACGTGACCTTTGGGGTTCATGAATTTTTTTGCGAGCGTTCCGACTTTGGATTCTCTGTTTATACCCTCTGTTTATGCATCGAATAACTTTTCAAGAACATAAATGACATTATATATTATGAATGTTGAGAATTACTCTCTATATGACAAATAGCTGCAAATAAATACACTACATAACTTATTTATTGCTATTAAACGATTTTCTTAACTTGTATTTACATCCTCATATATAATACCGACCTACTGTGAAAATTATCTCAGATGTTATATTTTAAACATAATAATTACTATGTTCTGCAATTCTTATGTTATATATAAACAACTTATGTATTTTAATGTAATTATTTTATATAATTTTTCATGCATTGCGGAAAATATAATTTTAAAAAAAGTATTGACCAAGATGGGATTCGAACTCACAACCTTATGATTTGAAAGCCGACAGCTTACCGATGAGCTAACACAAGGACTTCTAGAACTAAGCTTCTAGCGATGTATAACGGATCTCAAGATAATTATGACATTCATATCCATTACAAACGCTGTTTCTGTTCTACTTTGACTTTTATTTTAGTACTCAGGCGATAATTATGTTCTATTTCTTAACTTTGAGCATGCTTTTACATATGGAAAGATTCTTTAACGTATTTAAATGTTCCATTACGTATAGAAAGCTAAATGACAAACAAGCATGTGGTCACATTAATAAAAGGTTTCGAAATATTGTATCATTAAGTATTTCAATCAATGTTGCTTTTTTAAACACTTGGTAACAAGTCTTATTATATTTAAAAGAAGAAAAACACATCTGCAAACTTTTTCCCGATTGCAAAGGCTGGCTTGGAGGTTCGAACCTGGCTTACTTTTTCCCGAAGATACCCGAAGCTGGACTTAGAAAATTTTTGCCTCAAAACACCAATAAAGAATGCGCTCAAACTTTTTGAGACAAGGTGTACATAAATCGTCTATAATGACGAGTGATTTCATTACAAACAGTAAAACCCGATTCGGCCATGGTTAAAAATGAAAACAAACAGACAGGTACGGTAAAGCAAATATGTAATGGGAAAAAAAGGAATTGAGCAGCGTGAATTTACTACAAAAGAAAAGAAGAAAGAAAAATCTTAATCACCTGATAAACAGGAAATCATAACATTCATGATAAATTCTTAACTAAGCAATTCATGTAAAGGTCCTGAGTTTGATTCCCTGGCGCTGGCGTTCAGAATCTCATTATGAAAGCACGTGTACTAGAAATCAAAGTTTTTTTTTTTAAATAATTATGTTACTGAAATGAGTGTTTTATTGCTGTCAAACTCGAAACCATTACATCAGCATGTAACTGACCTACCATTCTATAGTGATAAAAAGAATGCATGAATGAATGAATGTTTCAACAGTACTGAGATGTGATAAAGCACGCGTAAGCATTTTTTTTCCACTCACAACGACCTTTAAATGATGCGTTTGCAAGTTGAAGAGATTCACCAAGCATTAACGTAACACATACGTAATTGTCAAAACAAAATCTGTATAGCGTATTTTTTTTATTATTGTGACTAAGCGGTTAGCGTACATGCTTCGGATGTGGAAGGCCCTGGTTCAATCCTCGGTGGGTTTTGCTTTCACACATCGGATCGCTGTCAACCCTTTTCTGAAATTTAATATTCTCGTGCGTTATCATACATTCTTTTCAAAACTAAGCTAAATGATTGACGTACACACCTCTGGCCTTGGTTCAATCCCGGGTGATTGCTCGAATATCACATTAAGCTGAAGGGGACGCTAATGCTTTCAAAGGGAATCGAACCATATTATTCTCAGGCATAGTTTCTGAAATTTTGTAATGTATTCTTTTCAAAACTAAGCGCACACATTTTTCTGGCCATGGTTCAATTCCCGACGGGAGTTCACATTCAACATTAAGCTAAAGGGACGCTAAACCATATCATTTATCGTGCTTACTTCTAATGTGTGGGGGTCCTGATTCGTACTCCCACTTTCCCATTCCACTAATTTCTTCATAGTCTAAATATTTCGTACTAAAAGTAAAACAGTGTATTCGTGATCCGCCCACAAATATGAAATAAAAATAATTTTCGAATCTTGTGTGAAAAATAAAATCTCACTGAACTTACCTCAAATTCAATGAACGAAAAGTCGGTGCAGTAAAGCTTCTTAAATGAAGACACTTCTAAAAAAGTCTACCTTCTCACTCGATAGTTGAGAGCGGTGTAGGATTTGAAAAATGAAATTTAGATTTTTATTTAGGTCGCTGCGAAAACGATGTCATCATCAACCAATCAGAAACGTGGAAATTTATAAAATGACATCACAACGAACCAATCAAAACGCTCGCTGCTTTTGTCATGAATCACGAACCAAAACGATGTGTAACAATCGATCGTGACGTCATTCACGTTTCTCAATAGTTACAACATCTAGTATCGCAATTCCGATGCCAATTCCCTTCTGCCAGGATCATGTCACTACTTGTCGTAACTGTGACGACATTTCATTTTCCTCATATTCCATACGAGAATGTCAATGTTTGCTTTTTTCATGAATCATGCTGACACGTTCGTAGTAAAACAAAAGTAATGCGATCCGATGACGTTTGCATTTTCAATCATATGTACTTCTATGTCAACACAAAAAAAAGTATATCAGCATTTTATTTTAATCCACGAACGGAAGCGTTACACTGTCAGATTTATTTTCTTAAAGTATATGTGTATCCTTTTCAAGAACCATGGTTCGAAACCCACCAAGCACGATTAAAACCAAATTCATTCATAGCTAAACGGTTAGCATACACATCTTTGGTTTGAAAGACCTGAGTTCGATTCCTGGAGAAACATTTCTTAGGATTTTTCTAAAACTTGGTTTAAATTTCTAGTTCGAAAATTTTAAAAGTTTAGTTCGATAAAAAGTTTGATTTGAAAATTTTTAGATGTGATTTACATCTTTAGTTCGAAACTTTGGTTTTTAAAAATGTTTTAGTTCGACAAAATTTTGTTTCAATTTTTTTTAGTTCGAAATTTTTTTGGGTTCGAAAATTTTTTGTTTGAAACTTTTTTGTTTCAAAATTTTTAGTTCGAAAATTTTTTGTTTGAAAATTTTTGTTTGAAAATTTTTGTTTGAAAATTTTTTAGTTACAAATTTTTTTAGTTCGAAAAAATTTTAGTTTAAAATTTCTTGTACTCTGCGGAACCGTTTCGAAAAGAATCGGAGCAGTTTAGGTAAGAAAAATCTGGCAACACTGTTTCCATTAATGAAGCGCTTACTGAGCAATAAATCGCTTAAACTCACAACAATGTGTTATAAGAAATCTACAAGCGACACCCTCTTTTACCTGTAAAAGGAAACAAATGAGTGAGGGGTATTCCCATGTAATCTGTTCACCGTGTGACGGGTCTAAAATCATGTGACCTCTATCAACCAATCAGAATCGAGATACCAAAGTATACATCAGAAAGGACACCCTAATTTCAAAAATCCTAGGACCTAAAATCACGTGATCTCTATCATCCAATCAGAATCAAGGTACCAAAGCACTTATCTTACCCGTAAAAGGGAACGAATTTTTTTTAAATCCCAGAGCCTAAGATCACGTGACCTCTGTCAGCCAATCATCAGCGTGGTACCAAAGCATTCATGTTACCCATAAAAGGGAACGAATTTCAAATATCCCAGGGTCTAACATCACGTGACCTCTGTCAACCAATCATAAACACTCATCTTACCCGTAAAAGGGAACAATTTTCAAAAATCTTGGTGAGAAATTTCCCCGCAGGGTGACTCATGACGTCATACCACGTGACCTGAAAATTTTAATTTCCCGCGTGGGCGGAGCCTAAAGTCACGTGACCTCTCTCAGCCAATCAGAATCGAGGTACCAAAGCACTCATCTTAGCCGTAAAAGGGAATAAATTTCAAAAATCCCGGTCATAAAAGAGAGTGAGGATGAGTCATTCGCGCAAACGCGGGGGCCTACTACTCCGGGGAATTTAATTAACTGTTAAATACGGCGTAATATCTTTTTTATCCCCTGGGTTACCGAGTCTCATTCGAATTACCGGGTTACTACTGGTCCGAACCCAACCTAACCAACACCATACGATTGACACGATGATGCGTCTAAGCTCTTAGCGTGTTCTTTCTATCTGTGCATATTACGTTATAATCGGAAGAGATGAAGTCAATGCTGGATGTTCGGAATATATAGGTCTGCGGAAAAGATTATTAAAAGGTACCCCTTTGGTTATTTGAAAACTAAATTTTATTTATACTAGTTCAATACAATATTTGTTCCCATCCTACAATTCATTCTATTTTATTCACGTTGAAATTTGCAAAGTGCTACATCTATGAGAAACAAACTTTTACTTTCCAACATTTATAGCTATCCTTTATGATACAATTTCGACTTTTAATATAGGATTTATCTTATAGATATTTAGCAATAAAAAAGAACTTTCAATTTTCTCCTTTTTCTTTCTTTCTCTTTTCTTTAAGTTTTGTTTTTATTCGTTCAGTTTGCATTAGTAATATCAATTGGAGGATATGACCAACGCATTCTACTGGGTATATTAGAATGTATTTTGTGTCATTACGTCCAACGAACACTACCAAATGTGCAATTGAACAACGCAAAAACAAAGCGTGTGTGTTAAACTTTTGACATTATCCTAAATGTGTCTCGGAAACCTACAGCTCTACTTGAAATTCAGTATGCTACCCATTATGAAAGTCATATAATAAATGTTTAAAGCATCGTTTATTTATTCGAATAGTTCTGAAAAATATGTAAAAAGAAACGTTATTTCTATATTACTGTTGGATTTCTGGAAACGCAACTTTATAATGTTAGGTTTTTTCTTACTACGTTTGAATTCGATAGTTTTATCTGTTCTCCCGTTACTTTTTCTTCTCCTCTCCCTTCGCCTTCTCTCTCTCTCTCTCTCTACCTCCTTCTCTCTCTGCCTCATTTTTGAATCTCTGTGTGATAGACATTCATTGGTTTCAATTTTTCATTGTGGGTGTTTTAGTTTCTCTCTACATCAACCTATGAATCTTGTTTCATCTCGGTTTTGTTAGTTTAGTTTATCTATACTAATACATGTATAGTTTGAAATAAGAATTGCGCTCATGCTGTTAGCTAATTTTAGTATGGGAGAGAAGAAACGAGGTGGGAGAAGGGTCTATTTACCTAGCACGATTATGGGATAAGAAGGTGTATATTTTTTGGCCTAACTGCATGGCGTTAGCTTGTGCAATGTTTTTGAATCGGAGTGTACCATTTACATTTCCCTAAGTGAGACATTTTGAGAGAAATCAGAATTTTTCTTATTTTTTTTTAAATAGTCCCTTTGGACCTCCGTGTAAACGCAGACATCTTAAAATCAACTGAGAAATCTATATGTGTTTTCAGAATTTCAAGTCTCTATTTTGAACAGTAAGGGCAGGAAAAATAATTAATATATCAATATTCCCCACAGTGCCCCAGACTACCGCAAAAGACCCTGATGGCAGGTAAAAAATTTTCTAAGACATCCGTGTTTATTCTAGGATCTTTGTTCGCCATCATTGTCTTGAAAGTAGAACAACCTTTCAAACCCTATAATCTACATGTTTCTATCATGTATCTAAGGCGGGGAATTCGCGAAGAAAGAGATTTTTTGTAAAAATGTCCTTTTAAAATTTTTGCCCCTCTGGACCCCTGTTTTAAGGCAGAGATCTGAAAGAAATGTGATAAATACTATTCGGTGGATTGAATATTTGTCCAAATTTCAGTCTTCTAAATGCAAAACTAAGCCTGCCAAGAAATAATATACCCATAATACCCCAGATTACCGTAAGAAACGGGATCTTGTGTAGAAATTTCCTTGAGACATCCCAATTTATTCTACGATCGTGGGTCGTACATAATTCTGTTCAGAATACAACTGCCTTTCAAACGATACCATTCACATGTCTCCATCGTGTACCTAAGGCGTGAAAATCGCAAAGAAAATTATTTTTCGTTAAAAATATTTTTTACCTTTTTGCCCCTATGGACGCCCAGTCTTAACGCAGAAATCTGAAAAATATCTGATAACTATTCGGTGGACTGAATGTGTGTGCAAAATTTCAATCTTCTAGGTGCAAAAGTAAGTCCGCCAAAAAATAAAAAAATATATCGGCCTAACAACAAAATGTTTTTTAAAGTTTTGATGCCATCACCTCCTATGTCTCGAAACAGAAAGGCGTGCAACCATACAAAACGTGTTCTACAATGCCTCTAGACTTGCGAAAACAGAAAACCGAATGTAAAAAGCTTTATTCGTTCTTTTTAAATTGAATAATGATGACACTACTTTCGTAGCTAAAAAATAGGTACTAGAACTTCAAAGGGTTAACAATCCACAAAACCTGTCACATTTTGAAACCCTCATATCGAATTATGAATGGATTTCTAGTGCTGTACTCAACAAACAAAAAATAAGCCTGATGTGTATAAACCCAGCTGACCAACTCAGGGCAGACATGTACTACAACTTTCGTGCCACAACATGTACTGTGGTAGTGGTGGTCCTTATTCATCAAAGTAAAGCCTAGCATGTAAGTCTTGCAGGCCGAGTATACCTTTTAAATGTTTTTATATTCAGTCTTTGCTTCCTTACAAAACTTTTTTCCTGCGAAAGCAATATCTCGGTATCATACGGAAACACACAAAGCAACTACTGTGGCATACTCACTCCCTAAGGGTGAGTCACGCGACAGTGTACTTATCAAAATATGTCGGTGGGCTTGGCCTTGAAAACATTCAACTTTAGAGCTGCTCGCTTTTCTCACATAGCTTGTGCCAAACACTGCTCATGGAGTCCCCTTCTAGCACAGTAAAAGTGTGAAAAAGAAAAGGAAGGAAAAAAGAAAGATTACGGAAAAGTGTTTCTTATGCAAAGAGCGTTTGAAAACATTTTAAAGGGCACGCTATGACTATTATCAGTGAATTGGCAACAACCGATATCGCGGAAAGTTCCAGGGGAGCAGGTCTGAAAACTAAATTTGAGACATTCCTTGATATGTGGTTGGCTAACCAAAAATGGGAACTGGAGTGTTTCATAATACGTATTTATCACCCTTCTGGAGGCAGCATTGACGAATGCCATGTTGTTCAACACGAGAGAATCCAGGATACCATACAAAAAACCTTTTATTACCACCTTTTTGTTATTGCATTTTTTATTTTATTATTATCATTATTTTTCTTAAATTAGATGATGCAGGGTAAACTATTTTTAATTTAATTTCCTATTAACATAATTCATATAAACTCTATTAATATCGTTATTTTTTTTCTGCATAAGTACTATCGTGGGGTCAGATTTAATCCCGTTATTTGTTATGAAATTAAAATATGTAAATAGGTATTACCATTGACAGTTGATTGTGAACAGTTTAGTAGTGCTTTACTTTAATGGATTTAACTAGTTTTTGGTATAAAAGATACTTTCAAAATACTTTTTGACTAACGGTCTTTTGGTAATAGATTATTACAAAGAGAAACAACATACCTAAATGAAAGTTTTTTGTTATCCGAAAATAACAAAATATGAAAATAAACGTATTTTCATGTAATGAAAGCATTCAATTATTAGTTCGGAGAAAATGTAACTTGTCATTCAAAGAAACTGAGAATTGATGTTTTTCTGGTTGATTCGTTGCTTGGCTACAGGACCGTAACCACAGGAGAACTAGGGGCCGCCACCCTAAAGTTTTACTGTTCCCCTAACAGGGACATACGCAAGAATTTATTTTGGGAGGGACCTAAAGCGTTTTGGAGAGGTCCAAATACAATTTGAGGCTAAATTATATGAAAATTTCTAAAATTGCCCCTAAAAGTAGACTACATTTTTAAAAAGTCAGGATTTTGGGGGCGGACACCCAGGACCAACCCCTGCGTACGCCCCTGCCCCTAAAAAATTCACCTTAGGCTTCTAAATGAATTACTATAATATAATGATGAATTATAATATGGTTGGATCGGCCCCCTAACTTCTACGCCCCCCCTCATATTTTTGGGCTGGCTACGGCTGCCTTCTTGGCTACCTATCAATACACACAATGATTAGTGTTAAGGGCCACCCACATATTACGTAACGTTATTTTTGACCAATTTTTATCCTCACCCTCCACCTTGTCATACTTCGAAATGCAAGGCTGAAATCCTCCCCCGTTCGTTAGGTAAAACTTTTGGATTTTTTTTCACCAACTTTGCTTATTTTGAGAGTTATTATAATAAAAGCTATTTTTAATACAAAATGCTTTTATTCTGAATATATTTGTAGTGTTTTTCGACAATAAATGTAGTGTTTTTCGATAATGTGAAGAAGCAGGGACATCTCGTTTGTGAACAAGCTTTCGAACAACTTTTTTTGGACTTCGGACTTCAGTTTACCTCTTTTCATATTCTTCTTGTCCTAAATTAGTGCGAGAATACGAATAAACTCAATTTCTTCAGCAATATTCAAATTTAAAAATCAAAAAGTTTAGTACGATATAATTTTCGATGAATTACGTTTCTTAATATCATATTTTGATCCACAAATCCTGGATCGTTCCATCGCGGAAAATATAATTTCACGAAAAGAATTTCTTCTCTTTCCCATGCAAAACCCCTTAGAAGAATAGAGTGAGTGATGGTTCAAATCAAAGGTTTCAGATAACATTCTTAGAAATAGCAATACGAGTGGAAACATGTGGGCTTTTTCAGGCGGTGGTTACGATCACTAACAACTAACTCCAGAAAAGCGTTTTCCCTAAATCCTATGCTGCGATAGCCGCAAAACGAAGTTTTGTTGTATTGTAATACATGCAGGATTCGCCACCATTTACGCTGGTGTTAGTGTCAAATGCATAGTTTTCTGGGTCGCTGAGATAAACAGTGACACGTTCCATGCAGTTTAAATCCAAATTCACCCCGCAACTTGGGTAAAGGGTGGTTGGTACGTGCAAAATGTTCGAAAACGACCGATATTAGAGTCGAGACCATGGTGTTTGGGGTAGCTGAGATGCCGTTTAAATTAAAATTTGGCCATGCAACGTGGGGAAGGGGAGATACATAAAATTATCAAATATGACCGATATTTGCGTCGAATCCATAGTTTTTGGAGTCATAAGTTGATGTCGACAGCTTTGGTGTCCTTTATATCCAAAATGAAACGTATTCTCCCCGTATGAAAACGGGTATTCTAGCTAATATATAAAAAAGAAAAAACAATAAAATTATTTGTTTAAAAGATTGCATATAAATCCAAGAATAAAAATTAAAAATACAGCAGAAAAAGAGTTACGTAACGAAGACCTAAAGCCCTTCCTCCCCCTTGTCACGCTTTATGACGCAAGGCCGAACCCCTTCCCTCCTTGCCGCTTAATGTAATATGTGGATGACCCCTAAATGTGTCCTAATCACATATCCATTAGACACAGAACAAATATAGATTATTTAGTTGTTCTACTGACAGTTTGTACATATAGTGATTTTTCTTGGTTGATCCTTGTGCACATTTCGGTTGCACATAGGACATATCCAAGAACGTTTTTTGTCATCAATTCGAGGACAAATAGTACATCTCCTCCTTTTAGCTGGAGAATGTGTTTGCGGACGATCATCTTTGATGTTCCCAACAATTGGTCGTAACAATGACTGCCAAAGCCTACGAGGAAGTGTCCCGCACTCGCCCCTTAGTTTTATTTTATTTCGAATGAGAGTCATCGCAATACTCTTCATGATGTCTCGTCTTTGAAGTCTTATTAGTTCTTTGGAAAGATGGTAAAAAAATAAAGCTATTTAAGCATGCAACGTCCAATACTCTGTAGAAAATGGCAAGAAACCACGTTCTGCAAAATCTGCCAGTTCCGAGTTCTGCACACATCTCTGTAGCACTCCCCAAGAAAACCACAAAAAATATAATGCAGGAAACCTATAGCGCAAGTACTATCCTGGGGAAAATTTCGACCCCACAGGTCCGAAACCATCGAAACAACAAAGCGCATGGACACGAACAACAAGTCGAGATTTCAAGATCAACTGAAAAAATGCAACCGTTAAGTTTTACAACCCACGATTATGCCGGCTAGGCTACAGGAGGCGGCGATAATCAGAAATGAATGAAATGGTGAAATGAAGAAAGTGTGACGAAACTGGAGAACACCGAGAAAACCCATGCACACGCTGTTTATCCAGCACAAATTTCAATTTGCACGTGCTGGGATCAAACCCAGGGCCCCATGCACCAGAGGTGAATACTCTACCACTGAGCCACCGCGGCCCCCTAGCAAGATCAACTGAGAATAGACAACTGAAATCTAAGTTAAACAATATATATATATTTTGTCCACAGCTAGAAATGTGTTTGCTGAGGTCAAATTTGATCCCAAGATAGTAGTTACGAGTTAAGTATGTAGTGATAACTTAGGAAAAAGATAAGTAAAAACTTAGATTGCTTAATAAAAATAATTTTGTATACTGTTAGTATATATATATATATCCTCACGGCATTGTCAAGGCTCTATATTGGTATTTTACATTTAAAATTGCAACCGGGTGTCTCTGTATGCCGTATACGGTAGTCCGATAATCACCCTTGTTCTTCGCGCGCACAGTCATTCGAAGAACTGAAAACGTACTTTGTACACACACAGTTTATGGTTGTGAACTCGCAAAGCCTGGTACTTCTGCTTGTCAAGGTCAAAAAGTGGAAGAAAAAGGGATGTGTAGAATGTAAAAAGGGTACAACAGTGACTGATACTTGTAAGAAACATATTCATTTGTAGTTCGTGCACATTCCGCCTGTAGCGCTACTGTGGCATAACGTATATTGAAAGTGTATACCTTTTGTGCACCGCTTGTAGGTCTATTGGCGTAAGTGACGACCGAAACTATGTTGTCAGCTCTGACTGTGATTAGGCACTGCTGTGCTGCTTTTGCCTTTCTTTTTTCTCCTTTGTCATTTGTGAGACGCCAAACATGTTGTTTTTGCTTGTTGCACGCGCTGAACGGGTTCCTAAGGAGCGAAGTAATTAAGAAGTTGACTACATATTCTTGTTTACGATAGAAACATGATAAGTACTTTGAATTATAATACGGTTCTTAATTGGTTAACTGTTGAAAAAATACGAAAATAAAGCTGTACTTGTAAATGTATATTAGTCAAGGACGTAGCTACTGACAGTGTTCATTACAGATTTTCTCATGGAAGAATTTCATTACCCTAGAGGTGAAAAGCAGATGTCCATTTAGACAGCCCCCCACCCCCAGCTTTTCAGACTCAATCGGAAATGATCACAATCGTTTGTACAGAAATGTGCAGGAGAAATTTTCGTTTGTACACAATTAGGGACGCAGCCAGAACGAAAACAAAGTGGGGGGCTTTCTAAATGGTGGCTCCCCATCACGTCCAATTCAATCAAAATTGTCGCAATCGTTTGTACATAGTTTGTACAGAAATGTCCAGGCGAAATTTTCGTTTCTACATTACTAGGGGCGCCGCCAGAACGAAAACAAAGTGGGGCTGTTTAAGAAGTAGCCCCCACCATATCAAATTAAATCACAAATTGTAGCAATCGTTTTTACATCGTTTGTACAGCAATGTGCCGGCTTATCCATTGCAAGCAGTTGTTGTGTGTTAACATCGCTCCAGGAGTCAGTCATCTGTGACAAGATGGGAATAGATCGTGCAAATACTGATATTTGTGGTGCTGTGCTTAAACTCTCGTTTTTTGGTTTAATAATTACAGTGCTACTTGTAATTGGTCGAGTGGAAGTAAATCCAGCCCCTAAATCATTAGATGGCTTATATAAAAAGCTAGAAGAAATCGACTCAAAGATAAATGGAATATACAGTGTGACTAATGACCTAAATAATCAGCTGCAAGTAGTGGTGAATGAACTCAATGCTGTTAAAAAGGAGAACGAAGAACTGTAAATTAAATTGGCTGCTAACAGTGAACTCTTGGACAAATTAGAAAATCATTCAAGAAGAAATAATCTAATATTTCGAAACATTGGCGAGAGCGAAGGTGCGGAAACTTGGGAAGAATCTGAGAAACGTGTTATAAAGTTCGTCACAGAGCAATTGAAAGTGGATCTAAACGCAAATGAAATAGAAAGAGCCCATCGTCTAGGCCGCGGACATAACAGACCCATCATTGTAAAGTTCTCTTTCTACAAGAAGAAGAATCTAATATTAAAAAAATGCATATCATGCTAAGGGAACCCCTGTCTCAATTACCGAAGATTTCTCTGTCTCAGTTCGTCAAATTCGCAACTAACTGTCTATATGTGGGATGTCCGTTCCAAAGGTAACCATGCAAAGCTTCAGTATAACAGGTTAATTATAAATAATAAAGCATTTACTCTTTAAGAGCTGCAACAAAATAGTGCGACGCCATCAAAGCAGGAGGAAATTCCGAAGAACGTAAATACAGAATTTGCAACACTACCAGCGGTTAACCAAACCCCGATTTCAGTGAGTGCATCCACTTGTGCAGAAATGCCATCGTCCGATAACAAAAGAGGAAGGAAGATCACCCGGGCAACCTTGCCACACCCCCACAGAAGCAGAGTGTGACTAACAAAAGAATGCAATGAAATCTGTGGTAACTTACCTGATCTCGAAGAAATGTGTTTGTGTAGTTCGAAAATAGCAACTGGTCTTACAAATAATAAAGAGTCTCTAAAAATATTCTATCAAAATGCTCGTAGCTTACGTGGTCGAACATGTGATTTCTTTTGTGGTGTATTAACTAACAATTACGATCTAATTGCAATCACTGAGACATGGATTAACGGAACTCATTATGATGCTGAGTTATTTGATAAGAGATATACTGCGTTGAGACAAGACAGAAACTCTGTCAAAACCTGTAAAACAAGGGGTGGGGGTGTTCTTATTGCAGCCCTAAGTAAACATTGCATATTCTTATTGGACAGGTGTGACGATAATTATGACTGCCTGATTGCCAAAATAAACAGTGAGGGGAAAACCATATATATTTGTGTTGTGTATTTCTCATCGGAATCTAATATTGAATTGTATAATGATTTATTTACTTGCCTTGAAATTAATTGTCCTCAAGGTTGTCCTGTTCTCCTGATTGGTGATTTCAATATCGGAAATAAACGGTACGGAATTTAATTTTGAAACAAGCTCTTCTAAATGTAAGAATTTATATGAATTTATGTCTTATTATAATTTGCAATCATTAATTATGCCGATGTCCGATCAAAACTGGAATATGCTGCTGTGATTTGGAATCAATCACAACAGCAATACAGACACCAACTGGAAAAGGTGCAATCTAAATTTATCAAATACTTGACGTACAAGACAACTGGAATTTATCCATAGTATGAAAATTATCTTACATTAATAGACAACTTCTGTATCCCTACACTTGAACAAAGGCGAAATGTGTCATATTTGACTTTTCTCCATAGAATAGTACAAAACGAATTTAATTGTACGGATCTCATATCAACATAAAATTTTAATGTCCCGACACTTAAAAATCGTGCTAATAACTGTGGTCTGTTTTATTGCAAAAAACCAAGGACCAACGTATTATTGAAATCACAAATTTGGAGAATGTGTTCTACTTATAACAAAATATGTCTCAAACACAAAGAAATTGACATCTGCAAAGAAATTGACATACGAACTCTATGTTTAAGGAAACTGTTGTACATGTATTATGTAATACACCAACACTATAATTGGGCTTATGCCTGTTGTGTTGATGGCAAAAAATTAAATAAAATAAATAAATAAAAAAAATAAAGTTTTCGTTTGTACACAATTAGGGGCGCCGACAGAATGAAAAAAGTGGGGGCTGTCTAAGTGGTAACCCCCCACCATGTCCAAATCAATCACAAATTGTCGCAATCGTTTTCAAATCGTTTGTACACAAATGCGCAGACCAAATTTTCGTTTGTACACAATTAGGGGCGCTGACAGAAAGAAAAAAATTGGGGGCTGTCTAAGTGGTAGCCCCCCACCACGTCCAATTCAATCACAAATTGTCGCATTTGGTTGTACATCGTTTGTACAGAAATGCGCAGGCCAAATTTCCGTTTGTACACAATTAGGGGCGCCGCCAGAACGAAAACAAAGTGGGGGACTGTGTAAATGGTAGCCCCCCACCATGTCCAATTCAATCACAAATTGTCGCAATCGTTTGTACATCGTTTGTGCAGAAATGTGTTAGCGAAATTTTCGGTTGTACACAATTCGGGCGCCGACAGAACGAAAACAAAGTGAAGCTGTCTGAATGGTAGCCCCTCCACCATGTCCAATTCAATCACAAATTGTCGCAATCGTTTGTACATCATTTGTACAGAAATGAGCAGGCGAAGTTTTCGCTAGTACACAATTAGGGGCGCCGTCAGAACGATAACAAAGTATAGGCTGCCTAATTGGTAGCATCTCCCCACGTCCGATTCAAAGGAAAATTATCTCAATCGTTTGTGCATCGTATATACAGTAATGCGCAGCCGGAAATTTTGTTTCTATGCTATCAATTGCGTCGACAGAACGAAAAGAGAGGGGAGCTGTCTAAGTGCTAGTCCCACCATGTTCGATTGAACCACAAATTGTCGCGCTCGTTCGTACATCGTTTGTGCAGAAATGTGCAGGTAAAATTTTCGTTTGTACTAAATAATATACGGGTGTGAGTATTTTTAATATTTGACCTAGAATTGAATAAAAAGGATGGGGATTGTGATTATTGTATTTATGTATATATCTCGGGATTGCTCAAAGTTAGAGATATGAAAATTGTTAGAGATATGTTGAATTCTCATTTCAAATGTTAAACCAGTGCATCGTGTTTTAACGTTTTATGATAGTTAATCTAGAAAGTGAGAAAGTGGGTGGGGCTACAGCTATGTATGATCGTTTTTGCTGTTTAGCGATCGACGTTAACCGGTTTGAATAACGGTTGCTGTGATTGAAAATGGTACCTACTACATTAGTCTACAAAAAATTCTTTTTCTCTGGCACACGGAAGAAAATACCTGATTCTAATAGAACTTTTCACGTAGAATTCGAATCTGCAATCAGTTTTCTCCATCACCCTGTTTTCCCGTCACAGAGGGGTTTTCTGGAAATTTCTCATAATTTTTTTTTTTTTTTACCATTTTCATACCTGTACCTCGGGTACCTTAGGTATATAAACGCACAAGTAATATTGTATGTTAGCCCGATTTATACTTAGTAAGCCCTCTAAGTTTCATAAGAATAGCACTATTCTTTCTAGAGAAATAAACATATGTATATAAAAATATGCTATGTGTACTCTTCATTTTACCATATTCATTAGTGCAGATAAAATCACATATAACTTCCATGAAAATTACTGTTTATATCTCATTGGATTTGAAATAAAACATATTATCAATTATGTATATACCGTGTCACCATTTTATTTCTACTTAATAAATAATACAAAAGAAGTGATAGGTATCGTCTTAATAAATGAATACTTACTTACCTCAACTAATATGTTTTAGTTGTCGACTTTCTTCTTTGCTTGGCTTCTGAAACATCTCTTTTAAGTGTCCAACAGTAATCAGCTAGCAATTTGAACTCCACTGTCACTGGTATCTCTTCTTCATGGAGGAAATGTCCTGATGAAAATCCCCATATTCGTCACTAACAGCACCAAGGTTTTCAGGAAAGAAATGCAGGTGGGAGTATAGAAAGTGAACTTTAAGGGACATGTTACAACCCATTTCATTGAATGGTTGCAGGAAATTACTCACAATTTCACGGTAATTTGGGTCTTTCTTGTTTCCTAAAAATATCTCTGTTAACATTTAAATGTACATCAAGCTGTTTTCTGAACCAGAGTTAAGAGATCCTCCAATTTTTGGTCACGAATCAAACATCTTATTTGGGGGTCTACAAACATCCCTAGCGTCACTAACCCGAGGAAATTTTCCCTTGATGTAACAAAATCCTGCATTACTTTTGTCCATTTCTTTAACAAAGTTTTTGATGAGCCCCAACATTATGAGAAGAGAAGGTAGAATTATCTTATCAGAGCTTACCAGTGAGGAATAAATAGCATTCTTCTGTCCAGGAGTTAATATATGCGTTGGCCTTTCCTTCTTCATGTAATTGTTCCTGCTGTTCCTGCTTTGTTCCTGCTGTCCCATTCGCAGAGGAAACAATATTTCGTATAACCAAGCTGCAAACCCATTAACAAAGAAATGACTTTTAAATCACAGCAAACGGTCCGCTTGTATTTCACATACTGAATTCTTTCTAACACTATTTCGATGTTTTCATACGTTTCCTTCGTATTAGTTGCATAGGCCAAAGGCACTGATGGAAATTTGTTGCCATTGTGCAGAAGGACATATTTAAAACTAGTTTTGGAAAAGTCAATAAACAATCTCCACTCTGTACTTATATGTGCATGTCCAAGTGTATCCATCACAGCAGAGACATTATTACAATACACTAAATTATTTCTTGAGAATAATAGTTTTGAAACTCTGTATGAAGGTTTCGAAAAATACACTTTAGTGTCACGATGGAGCAGATTCCAGCCTTTAAGTCTAGAAGCAAGAAGTTCTGTCTGTATCTTGGAGAGTTTTAACCCTGAACTGGTCAGGTGAAAAAATACATTAAAACTGTAGTGGGGTCTGCGAAACCCCAATGAATGAAAATAAGATGTTATCACAATTGTGCATGTAAAATATGCCATGTTATTTTCCACAGTCTGGGCAAATACATAAACTGTGTTCCAAACAAAGCAACCTATGACTCTTCACTCGAGAAAATTTTGTCTTTCTGTCTTTTTCTCGAAAGCACAAGTGACAACGCCCGCTTCTGACACGTGGCTCTGGACTCCCCACTCTTTCGCTTCCATCTCTATTTTTTGCAACAACCTGCTGCAGCTCCCTTGGATGATATTAGGTTTCACGTCTATTCATATGCTCTTTGATAAGTGCCATGCGTAATGACGGCAAAAATTTAATTCTTGGCACCTTCTGTGCTGTTGAATTAGACTTGGAATATTACACAATAGCACTGTTTACCCCGCAATGTCCAAGATTGAGAAGAAAATAGCCGTAGGCCATCTTCATGTGCGTCTCGTCGTAGTGTACGTACCACACAGCTGGTCAAGGGTATCCGCCCACCCTTCGTCTCACTGTAGTTGGTTAACATTTCAGGTTTTCCAGAGTCTGTTATCTTCTGGTCGTGGTTCATGCTAGACAATAAAATAACTGCTTTGTTCTTCTTCTGAACAGATGAGCAAAGCGTGAGGTGTACAGTGTGTCCAAAGAGAGTTGATCCAAGTTGTCTAGGCCGGCTAGCATTCAATTCTTCTGGTATTTCAAGTTTGTTGGCTCTCACTGTTCCCAGGATCGTGAGTTTCTCTGTTTTCAATTTCTCAGCAAGTTCAATGAAGGTGATCCAATTGCCAACGGTCACATTTCGATTTGTCTCTTTGGTTGGTTCAATTAGTCGCAGCACTGTTTGCGTTAGCACTGACACGTTTCCGCGAACTTCAAGTTCTGAACCAATATAAATGAAAGCATTATTCATATAGAAGTTTCTTGAATCTGCAAGGCACAGAATTTTTACTCCACATTTACTAAGTTTTTTTAGGAATGTTCATTTTAAAAGGGCATTATCCCAGAAATGGTACCAGCATTTCGTCAACACTCACAAAGCTTCCAACAACAAAATACTGCACACACTTATGGATGAATGTATCCCAAATTTCACGAGTAGGAACAAGTTTATCCGTTTCCCTTCGCTCTGCTCGTGTCTGCGCACAGTCAAACCGCAAGGCTGCAAGAATGAACTAAAATCTCTTGACACTCATAGTGTCCCGGAAGATCTCTCTATATGTACCGCCTGAAGCAAAAAGGCTAGAAATCTCTTCGTTTCCTGATTTTAGTACACCTGTCGGGTATAACAGTCCTATCACTGCTTTGATTTCAATCATATCGACATCACCCACAAGTGATGCCAGTGGTTGTTTATACCTGCTTCTAATTTGACGAATTTTGTCATTTGAATGACTTACTATAATTTGTAGCATGGCGTCAGTGAAGTATAATTGCCAAATACCTAAAATGTCATTGTCACGAACACCTGGCAATCTGATAACAATGTTATGCGCACGTGTACGTCCAAGTACAGGGGGATTCTTGCTCCACTTTAAACATTAGTTTGCATCACAAGTGGGCACACAATTTTCTTCCTCGCAGTTTCATCTGAGGATGATATGCCACTAGGCTCCACTACACCATCTGAGATTTCCAAGGACGAAGATAACTCATTTTCACTGATATCGCTGACAGTTTAGTCATCGAGTAGAGGATGTATTTCTTCATCTGTCACAGGCTTCCTCCTAGCCATGGCACCTTAAATTCTACAAATGTTAAAAATGTTTAGTGCAAAAAAATGGGAGGAAATTCCCTAGAAAATGTTCACCTTAATGTATAAATTCACAAACGTTAAAACTCTGATGAGGTTTCACACACCCCAAACTGCTCCCCACTGACACAATGTTTGGAATGAATTCAAAGTAATGGCGCGCACAGATTCATCTATAGACCACTAGAGAATACCAAAACTGCCAACGCCATCTGTTGCCTAGATATAGAGGTAGGTGTAGAAAAAATGTCATGGCGTCTGTCGAACCCCACTAGAAGAGTTAACGGTTAAATACCGTACGAGGTCATTTAGTTCACCCTGAGTTATCAGATGTGCTTCCTATATAAGTAGGATCATCTTCTTCATCTTGAACTTCAATAGTTGCCTCAAGTACGTAATCCTCATTTACCGTAAGATGAGGAGGAGGTTCTGGTAGAGGTAAATCTGCACTGTGTGGAACTGGCCTAATTGCTGATGGCAAATTAGGGTGCTGTACTGTGTGGTTAGATTTACTAGTTATTTCTTTCATCTGTGTCATACAAAAGTAGCAGTCTGAAGAATGATCTTTTGTTTCACTCCAGATCGTCCGTATTGCGAAGTTCATGTTTTCTGCAAAATGAGTTTAATGAAGATGTTCAAATAAAACAAGATACTGTGTTATAATTTTCCTTTAACAGTCTACTTTATGAATTTGAAAAAACCTTCCATTTAATAATTTCCTGTACGAGATGAGAATAACTGTTACTGCGCAAGTTAGAATGAAAAAATGGCATTTTTCCCATAAGGATTCAGCTCACGTAAGAAATAATGAATAAATTTAATAATAAAAGCCGAGAAGTGATATACTAACACAGCTATAATGATTGTAAGTATAAATATAAATATAAAAACAAAAAAATAACAATTCCGTCATCGTTAGAATAAGATCAATGTTGCGAATCACACGATAGTATGGACACATCATACGACACAATAGTGTGCACAAAGTCTTGTTGGGAAAATATCCATAGTATGTGACACTTTTTTTTTAAAGTTTCTATCATTTAGACAGTCCCCCACATTGTTTTCGTTCTGGCGGCACCCCTAATTGTGTACAAACGAAAATTTTGCCTGCACTTTTTTGTACAAACGATGTACAAACGATTGCGATAATTTGTGATTGAATTGGACATGGTGGGGAGCTACAACTTAGACAGCCCCCACTTTTTTCGTTCTGGCGGCGCTCCTAATTACGTACAAACAAAAATTTGACCTGCACATTTCTGTACAAACGACATACAAACGATTGTGACTATTTGTGATTGAATTGGACATGGTGGGGGCTACCACTTAGGGAGCCACCACTTTGTTTTCGTTTTGGCGGCGCTCGTAAATGTGTACAAACGTAAATTTCGCCTGCACATTTCTGTACAAACGATGTGCAAAAGATTGCGACAATTTGTGATTGAATTGGATTACGTGGGTTCTACCATTTAGAAAGCCTCTCCACATTGTTTTCGATCCGGCGGCGCTCCTAATTGTGTACAAACGAAAATTTCCCCTGCACATTTCTGTACAAACAATGTGGAAACAATTGCGAAAATTTGTGCTTGAAGTCGACATGGTGGGGGCTACCACTTAGACAGTCCCCACTATTTTCGTTCTGGCGGTGCCCTTTAATTGTGTACATAGAAAAATTTCGCTCGTACCTTTCTGTACAAACAATTTACAAACGATTTCGACAATTTCTGATTGAATTAGACATGGTGGGGGCTACCACTTAGACAGTCCCCGATTTTTTCGTTCTGGCGGTGCCCCTAATTATGTACAAACGAAAATTTTGCCTGCACATTTCCGTACAAACGATTTACAGAATATTGCGACAATTTGTGCTTGAATTCGACAGAGTGGGCGGTTACTACTTAGACAGCCCCCAATTTGTTTTCGTTCAGGCGGCGCCCTTAATTTTGTACGAACGAAAATTTCTCCTGCACATTTCTGTACAAACGACGTGCAAACGATTGCGACAGTTTGTGATTGAATTGCACATGGTGGTTTGCTTCCATTTAGACAGCTCCTCTCAATTCTTTTCATTCTTACGGCGCCCCTAATATGTACAAACGAAATTTCGCTCGTACATTTCTGTACAAACGATGTACAAACGATTGCGACAATTTGTGATTTAATCGGTCATGGGAGTGGGGCTACCATTTGGAGCGGCACCATTTTTTTCGTCCTTGCGGCGCCCCTAAATATGTACAAACGAAACTTTTGCGTGCATATTTCTTTACAAATGATGTTCAAGCGATTGCGTTTGGATTTTACATGGTGGTGGGCTACCATTTGGACAGCCCCTCACTTTGTTTTTGTTCTGTCGGCGCCCTAGTTGTGTACAAACGAAAATTTCACCTGCACATTTCTGTAGAAGCGACGTGAAAAGCAGTACTGCAAAAATACATGTAATTTATATTGAGCACCACAGGATGCAATGTTCATTTCAGATTTTGAAGGGCGGTTTGAATTGAATAAACGATGGCTGAATGTAGTAGTGTGAAAATTATAGTAACTCAGATTGTGCACGCTTGGGAAATGCCATAGAGGGAATTTCGAAGTTCTAGGCCCAAGAGCCAACTCTATAACCATCACTGACTGCCATTTCAATGGTATTTTGTCCGTGTTCCCATCCTTTCCCTCCCCCTCCAACTGGATACTTGATACGTTTTCTATTCCAATTTTTTTGCTGGTTTTCTGCCGAAACCTTGAGTTTTGTACTCTCATAGTTTTCGAGTTAGTTAAATATTTAAGTTTAGGATTCCCTTTCTGCATCGAGGTTATGTGAGGTTATGATGAAATCCAAACACTGTAATCGTCCAAATTTTGTAAGCTCTATAGTTATCTACGATAAAATCAGAAATGACCCATTTCCATCACTTGCAGTTGGCGAATCACCTCCATTAGTTAACTCCCTCCAGAGGAATCTCTCTACTTATTTATTGCAGAAAGCAGAATTAAAAAATTCGCATTCGTCCAAAGTTATCGTGTGAGACAACTTCCGCTCGTATGTACGTACTAATTTTGATTCGTTCCACTACGCGATCCCAATTAATGCTTCATATACCCCCGCCACACACATATACTAGCATATGTGCACACGAAAGTATACCTGGTAATATCCACACGCTTACGCCGGAAAGTAGAAACACAGCACTATTACTCATAAAATCAATTAAAAAAGAAAAAGAAAAAAGTTGTAAATGAAATTTTCAAAGATTGGTACCACCGCTGCGCTTAACACATTAAATTGTTCCATAATGATTCATTCGAAATATGATGTAGATTGGTTTCTTAATGGTAGTATAACTAAATGCCTTTAAATTTACCAAAAAATAAAAAGTGAAATTTATTTCTCAAATTTTGTAAAATCGAAGTCGGTGGGCAGTCGGAACAGTCTACAATAACAATATATGCAAATAAATATTAATATACTTCACGTTTTCCAGTGGGTGCAGGAAAGCTTCGAATAGTGTTTGTTGTCATAATCATTAGCAGATGTATATATATATAACGCAGGAGCTAAAATGCGTGGGGAAGGGGAGTATGAGCACAGTAAAACTAGTTAGGCCACTGGGCATATCTCGTTTCTTCTCTTCTCTATACATTATATCTGGAGAGGTATGTTCTGACTAATAGGCTACAGTGACGATTTTAAAAAGTAAGAGGATATACACTATCAATGATAAATTATTACTTTTAATATATATAGGGCAATAAATCGAAAAACTCTATATCGGTCTTGCCCCCCCCCCCCGTTCGAAAATATCCTTCGGGCGTTAATGATTATTATGTTGGTTAATTACTGTATTATATTGTGCTAAATGCGGAATAGATATTTCTGTGTTTTATTAATAATAAGGACCTTATTTATATTTATTACGGCCGTTGCTAGACGACAGCGAAACATATTCACGTTCAGCATTCTCAGTTTCCATTCTGAAATAAGGACAGTGAGACGAATGAAATAATTTACGCATACATTTAGGACTTAGAAAAGTGTCCTGCAAACATGTCGCGTTAAATTCCTGAAGAGTGAAAAGCTCTTATAGCAGTTGTTAGCAGTTATTAAGTTAACATAGAAGATAATAAACTGAAAAACTGAGAATACGAATATTTTCAGAGATGACAGTGTACTATTGCTTCAAATCTATGCCTTTACTCCCTATATCTACGTTATTTCCCTAGTCAAAATAAAAAAAAAACTTCAAAATTAATCACAATTGCTTATGCAACCATCCCTTCCTTGGAGTACTGCGCGGTCACATACCCGTCACGGCGATGTAAAGGCACTTTTGGGCAAGAGGATTCATGTAATCTTTTGGACAAGAGGGTAATTGTTGTTGGTCTTGAGGGTAAATAATGAAATATAATGGTCGCAGTACTTGCTTTTGTTCAAATTAGCGTTTGAAGCAGTTAAGGTTTAACGAGATCCGGCGAAATTCGTGACAGCTGCCACGGTGAGACGAGGGGGTCAGAGGGAAGGGTGAAGGTGGTTAAGGTGAAGTTATAAATTTCAAATATAGAGCGTTATCTTTTTATTTTTAGGCGAAATTATTTTTTGGAATCGTGAATTCTATGTTTGAGGTTATGAAATTATTTGTTAAGCCAGGATTAGATACCCTATTATTTTAATGTAAAATGGTATACATTCGTAATAGTAGTTATGTCCTTGAAACTCAAAGGATTTGACGGTATTTTAGGCTGTTCAGAGGAATCTGTCCCGTGATCGACAATCCACGACATATTTTACTTGCTGTTGTATTTCAGTTTGTATACCGCCGTAGTTGATCTACTAGAGGAGAGGTTAAGTAACTTCAGTGTCTTATATTCAGAAGGACTTCAAGTCAAGGTGCAGTTTATCAGTAAGAGGAGATGGATTACAATAGAATGTTTATACGGATTTTGATATGAAATTATTTAAGTGAAGATGTATTTGAATGTAATTTTAGTTACATTGCTAGCATGAGTGGGGCTCCAAGATATGTACATATCTCCCGTCGCTCTCATTTGTTTAGGTGAGATAAGTCGTAACATAGTGCGTGTACCGGAAGGTGTGCCTAGATTGAATTAATTACAAAATAGGCCTTGTTAGTTGAGCTACTCGTTTACATCGAAGAGGTTTCTGTGTGATTCAGATTATTTTGATTGAAGAATGTATTTATTATTACTGTTGTTTATATTAGTATTAAGTGAATCAACTGAATTGATGTTATTGTATAGGGTATAGAATTAATTTGTTAATATTATAGTTAATTAGTACCTAAGGGAATGTATAACTAAGTGAAATTTTTGAGGAAGAAGACGTGAGATGTTGTACCTTTTGTATCAGGGGACACTGAATAATATTACTATATAATTATTTCCCGAAATGGAAGGAGTTAAGGTAGTATGGCATTATAGGTAGTGTATTATTTACTAGTTTTATTTTAGTGGTGAAATGCCTTTCGGTTTCCATTATATCTGCATTTACAAGAATTGAATTTAGTTCGTTTGCGGTTAGCTTGTTATGAATTTTGTTTTCTTGTAGTTTAGCCCTAAGTAATAGTAAGGGGGATTTGCTGTTTACTTTTATTATTTATAATGTGATCTTATATTAAATGAAAGATGTGGGCTTAGAGGTAGCTATCATTTGTAATTTTGTTATAAATTATTTGAGCTGTTTATTATATTTTATTACATTTAATTTATTATTGTACTTTATCCTTAATTATCTAAGGTAATTTATAATGGTGTTACTAGTATACTGGAGAGAATGATTAAAGGAATTCGGCAAAATTTTCCTCCGCCTGTTTATCAAAAACATGTCCTTTTGTTAAAATATAAGGTCTGACCGGCCCAGTGAGAGTTTAAACGGCCGCGGTATCTTGACCGTGCGAAGGTAGCATAAATATTAGTCCTTTAATTGTGGGCTTGTACGAAAGGTTGGACGAGTGGAAGACTGTCTTTATTTGTGATGTTGAATTTTACTTTTGAGTGAAAGGGCTTAAATGATTTAAGAGAAGGACGATAAGACCATGTAGATCTTTATATTTCTGTAGCAATTTTTGTAGTTGATAATGAATATATTTGCTATTTAATGTTTGCCGTGGGGCGACGAGAAGATAAAGTGAGCTCTTTTTGTGATGATTACTTTTAAGTATTTTTATGATCCTTTATAAATGATTAATAGACTAAGTTACCTCAGAGATAACAGCGTAATTCTTTTTGAGAGTTCATATCGACAAAAGAGATTGCAACCTCGATGTTGGATTAAGGTTTTATCTAGGTGCAGAATCTTAGTATAGGTCTGTTCGACCTTTAGAATCTTACATGATCTGAGTTCAGATCGGCGTGAGCCAGATCGGTTTCTATCCCTTACTTAGAAATAGTACTTTAGTACGAAAGAACCAAGTACTATATTATTTATCGTTGAGGATTAAAAATAAATAATAATTACTTTGGCAGATAAGTGCATTAGATTTAGGATCTAATAATGGGTGTAGTGAATCCAGGTAATAGTGTATTATGATTATATTATAGGTGTAATTTCTTATTTTATTTTGATGATTTGTGTTTTAATTGGAGTTGCATTAGAATAGTATTCATTGATAGTTTACAAGACCAACATTTTAATTAAACTATAAAAGCTTATGAAAATATCATTTGTTTGTTTTCTTGTTTTCTAGTTATTTTAGAAAGAGCTTGCTTTGTTGTTCAGAGTAAGCATTTACTGATGATTTTATTAAGACTTGAATTAAACAAGACGTAAAATTAGGGAAGTCGTGTTTCGCATTTTCCTGAATTCAGTGAATTTCTGGGGAATAAATTCAAGAGTTTTAAGTACATTGACGGCAATCATAGTTTTCAAATGTTTTAAGTGTTATTTAATATAGAACAAATTTTACTTGAGATCAGCATGGTATTGGCATGGTATTGGCTACCTTGAATTCCAGATGGGAGGGGGCAGTGTTGTATGAGACTTTAAGAGCATTGAATGAAAATGTAAATTGGGAAAATTTGCGAAATTTGTTGTTACTCAAATACATAACGACTGTTTGTTTTAACTCCTTAATTTCTCTACGTATTTATTGGTCAATTGTTATGATCTGTAATGATTTATATTAATGTTCTAAAATGAAAGCCTCTGAAGAAGAACTTGTTAAAACTAATTTTGGGAGGAATTAATCCAAATCAAAAATTCCGTAGGTTGAACTTGTATATTCCTAGAGATAGGGTTTAACTTTTAGAAACTGCCGATCAATACGTGTTATTTACTAGAAAGCAACTTGATTATCATAAACATTTGCGTTGGAATAAAGGCAAATGAAATTTGGTATTATCCAATAACAGTAGTAATTACAGTCGATTGCGAAAAGGAAATTTAGATACAAATAATAGAAAATTAGGTAAAGAATTATCCAATCAAAGGAGAGACAGGTCTCGGATTATGATATCTCCAGTTGTTCATTACCCAAAAAATTATCTTTCAAAAAGAGTTGGTGAAAAATTAAGTTCTAGTATACCTTCTGAATTAACAAAACTATTACATCTTTTATAGTAGACAAGATCAATAATCAACTGACATATGTCTACATTGTGGACCAAGTTGTAATCTCGTTGTGGAAGATTTCGTGAGAAACTGTGGTGCGGAGAGATTTCCTAGGGAAGTGGAAGGTAGAACAATTAATAGTCCGTCAGGTTTGACATTCAAGACTAACAGAGAAGTGCTGTTGAATTTAAATTAAGCTGGTTATTTTGAAAGGATTAATTTCGATCGTAGATAGACTTCCATGTGAGTGTTTATTGGGGACACCCTTTTTAAGGAAGACCAAGTCAATAATTGATCATTCAAACAATAGGTTGTTATTGAATAACGGGAGGAAGATTATTCGCAGAAATTTCCGTTCTGTGGTAGCCGATAAAAAAGACGATTTAAATCTGGTGAGCTGGGTGACCATCCGGAAGATTTGGAAAAAGGAGCTTTGAATGTAGCTAGGTTTACGGGTCAGCGAAAAGGGATGACCTTTTTTAATTATTACAGAAAATTCTGATTCGCTGGGTTTTTCACACAAGAAAATCCAATGAGATCTGGATTATCAGAATTTATAATTAATATTGTTAAATATCGATCACCCACCTCTATCACAGTTCAATGAGTAGCGAGTACATGTTGAAAGGGAATGTAGGAATGGTGATATACCGATTGAAGGGTACTCGGAAGTGGATAACAGAAACAGAAAGCAAGAATTAGAGCCTGAACAGACTTCAAGTGAAATTAAACGATCTGCAGCACAAACAGGTTTATTATCGGAGTCAACGTTGATACAAGGAAAAGAAAATGAAGTTCCCTGGAGTGAAGGACTTAGCAATAATTGGAATGGAAGTTAAGGATGAGCATAGTGATGTGAATACCTTGAAAACTTTGAGTTCTAATATCTGCGTGAATGTTGGTGAACTTCAGGTTCCTCTAAAAGGTGAAAAAATGTAAACAAAGAAGTGTAATTAAACGCCAATAATATGATTCCGAAACCAGCTAGGACTAAAAAGAGGAGAAGGCGGATGAAGACGACAGAAAATCTGGATGAAGTTAAGGAAACAGAGAAGGATGTGGAGAATGTGAAGGACGAGATAGCTAAATCCTTAAGTTATAAGTGGTTGGGACCATTTGTAACCCGTAAATTTTCAGCTCTTAATACTTTATTGCATTCTGATGAAAGAGACACTTCGGATTCCTTTCGGATATCCCACGTATCAGAAGTTAAGATTTATCGAGACCGTCGTAATTAGCTCTTATTTTGATTCGGTAATGACTTGAAGGAAGATTATTTGAAAGAAAAATAGTATTTAGAAGTTATTTGTTATGGGAATTTATAGTTTACAAATATTCATTCAAGTCTTTAATGCTCTTGTATTTATCGAAAAATTTAATGTTCTTGTATCGATTAAATGTTATATGGCAATATTGACATTAAAAAAGTCGCTTAGAATTGATATTGACATTTAAAAAAAAGTTTATAAGAATTCATGCTGACTTTTAAAAAAAGTTTTAGGGGAATTCATATCATTATTTAAAAGAGTTTGTTGTAGTTCATATTAACATGTAAAAAGAATCTGCATTTTTGTAAATGTATATATACATACATTTATATTTGAATATTATTAATGTAGAAATTAATAATAAAATTGTATAACATTAAGTGCAAGTAGAATTGATATTAGAAATTTGATTGTGTATCTTAATTCTAATTTTATTATAATTCTGTTTGCTTATATGTTATTTTTGTATTTTCTATCTTCCGAAAAAAATTCTGGCATGATTTTTCTGACACGCATGGAGGATGTAACGGAGGTTACATAGTTTTCTTGTTTGGCATGGATATCCTCTTTGCGAAAACGAAGAATGTTAAGAAATTAAAGAGAGTGAGAAAAAATATATGAAATAAAAATGTAAAGACAGACGAATATTAAATTATAAATTTTAAGGGGAATTGAAAATTGTATTTGCTATTTACTTTTCAGAGAAAAATGTGAATTATTTGTAGAGTTCTTTTTTAAAAAAGGAAAAGTAAGAAAGACAATGGCACGGGTTATAAATCGTGGCGACACTCTTTACACTAGTCAAGATTACAGGTGTCTTCCCTTGTGGTCTTGAATTGCGTGTTATCGTGTAATGGAGGACGGATTAGCTTGGGAATTGCTGGATGGAATGTGCTGGATTAGCTCTTCTGTGTGATCGAGTTGAATGGTGGTTGTGAGTGAATAAAGGAATTCAAGTTCGGAGGTGAAGTGAAGTTATATAATGGCTTTCGAACGATTTCAAACGTGTATTTGTTCGTCTGTAGTGCTAATTTTTATTGAATTCAACAAAAATCGTGATTTTCTGAAAATCGAAAATGTGAATATTTTTGTGAAAAAAGAAAAATGAAGTGAGTAGAAGTGAGCAGTGTGTGTCCTTTTGAGACAC
This sequence comes from Thermobia domestica, assembly GCF_964235325.1. Lineage (NCBI taxonomy): Eukaryota > Metazoa > Arthropoda > Insecta > Zygentoma > Lepismatidae > Thermobia > Thermobia domestica. Next base: position 193,226,307 of record NC_137457.1, read on the forward strand.
GCTTGAACCTGCTTTTAACTATTAGAATTTGGTCTTAATCATTCTATTCATTGAAGCTTCCTCCCAATTTCTATTCTGATGAATTTTCGAGATAGATTGAAATTTAACGTTTGAAGCTATTCAAAAAAAGCATTTCACTTCATCTCACGTTAAATTGCTTATAGTTCAGTCAGTCCAATTTTAATAAGAGAGCCACCAGGATGATAGGAAATAGGTAAACCTTTGGTGCGAGAAAGGAATACTTGAGAATTCAGAAATTAAACTTTTTGGTAAGTGTCGCATTTTAATCTATCCCTTCGTAGTGAGTTAATTTAACCTAAGGTGTTGGTGACTTGGTAAAGTAGTTGATTGAGAGAGCTTTAAAGTAAGAGCGAAATCCATCCCGTGCATTTCCAAATCAATACCATAATTTTAGGACTTTTTGGCGATTCCTCCCCCTCCCGATTTTTCGTTGACATCGAAATTTGACCGATTATTTTAGCACTGTCTTATCATAAATTTAATGTTCACTCATTGTGATTATATTAAGTTTGTTTAGTTTTTTTGGTGTATTAAATTTACTTATCTTAGGCTTATCCGATATCCTGTCTTATACATAAGTAAGGTGAAAAGTGAAATGCTGAGATTAGGAGAGTTACTTTTAGTTTGGATAATTCGAATATTTATTTCTTATGAGGGTTGATTTCTATATGTTTGAGAAACTGAGTAAGGATAAACCGCAACTTGATTATGCTGAACATAATGATAGGAAAAATAGGTAGTCTAATAGAATTAAATTTTGAAAAATAATTTATTGCGAATGTTAATTGGATTTTGTCCTGTAACGAAGTATTTGGTTTTGACTTTTATTAGTTGAGAAATTTAAAAAAAGATAATTCGCATATGGGTTATGATGATGAAAATAATTTAAAATTAGTTGTTTCAGGTACAAATGAACTTGATGATGATTAATTGTTTATATACGTACGTTAATTGGATTAGTCAGAATATACAATTTTTGGAGTAGTATTATAAAATGGAACTGAGGAAAGATGCTATTAAAAGATTTTCTTCATTAGTTAATTCTTGAAGGCATATAGTACGAAGGAATTTCTTTTGTAGATTCTTGTATTTTAGAAATTGTTTGGATCGGATTTTTAGGGGTGTTCTGCAACTTCAGATATTAGAGCCTGGATCATTGGGAACTCACAAAAAGAAATTAATATTAACCGAAGTTTTGAATTTTGCCTGACTAGGGAAGGAAAATTGTTCGAAATCGAATTAGAGACACTTGTAATTAGTAAGTATTTAATCGGTGATGACCTAGGAATAAATATTTATTTATTATCAATTTTTTCCCGTTTATCGATCAATATTTCACGAAATTTTAATTATTATTTTTGTTGTTGCTGTCTGTATATATTTATCAAAGGAACAAGTATATATTAAGAGCCTGGTTTTGTTGTAATAAAATTGTTGTCCAATTGAAAATTTAGAGTGTTTACTTATTATATAATAGTATTTATTTGTTCCTACCCTGTCAATTAATATTGAACTGTCTGAAACTCTTGATAAGCTTGTGGTTACCTGGCTAATGTGGAACCCCGTAGGTCCGAATGTTAGGGACATTATTTTTAATGGGTCAGAAGTAACCAGACAATAATTTTTTGTTAATTTTTCTTACATTGACTGCTCGTCTTTGATTCAGTTGTGATCCTGACTGATAGGAATGTTACAATATGTAATATCTAATAACCAGATCAACATGAAGGACTATTATTTTTTACGAAATTGATCCACAAAAGTATTACCTTTCATAAAACATTATGTTTTAGTACTGCGTTAAAATATAACATAAGATTGTTATATTCATATAGATTCGACCCCTTTTCAGATAAAGAGCTTCTAAATAATTACCACATGTACCTCAAAGAAGACTAATTTTTCCGATAATGATCCACAAAATATTATCTTCTTTAAAGCTGTATGTACCTTTAGTGGCGAGTTAAAATCTAACAAACGAAGAATGATATTTTTATATGGAGTGTCCCTACTTTCAGATGAAAAACATACAGAAATTTGATAAGTTCCATACCATATTAACGTAAAAGAAACTTTTTTTTCCGAAAATGATACACAAAATATTACAGATTTAAACCTATTTAAGCCTTAGAGCCAAGGTAAAATCTAACACAATAAAAATGTTATATTCATCTATAGAATCCCCATCTTCAGATACAATGCGCAGAGCACATATATCTAATCTCTCTGTAAACAATCATCAAAATATTATATTTTTAAAGCTAAATAACTTTTAATGCTAAGTTATAACCTAATGAAATAATAATGATGCATTATCTAGAGTACTCCACTTTGTACCAAAAAGCATACAAAGGGGGGGGGTATAAAATATCGAATTACCACGCGTATGGCAAACGAGAGAAATTTCTTAGAAAATGATCAAGAAAGTATTAAAATATTTAAAGCTATATAGCATTTAATGCCAAGTTAAAATGTAACAAAGTAACAATGTTACATTCATCTAGAGGTCTCCCTACTCTTAGACAAAAACTATATATAAGTAACATATGTAATTACTAATTACCATGTGTACCCTAAAACAGACTATTTTTTTCCCAAAACGATCAACAAAATATTAAAAGATATAAGACTTTATAACTTTTAGTTGAAAATTAAAATTTAAAAAAAAATGTTATATTAATCTAGAAGTTACGCACTTCCAGATAAACATCAAATAAATGTGAGATATGTAATATTTAATTAAAATTTGTACGGCAAATTATACTCATTTGTCCGAAAATGACCAACAGTGCGTTATCTTTCTTAAAGCTATACAACTTTCAGTGTCAAGTTAAAATCTAACAAAATAGAAACATTATATTCATCTAGGGGGTCCTTATTTTTATATAAAAAGCATACTGATGTGAGATAAGTAATTAATAATTACCATATATACGAACAAGAGACTATTTTTCAGAAAGTATTCCACAAAAAATTAACTTACTTAATGTTATATAATTTTTAGTGCCAGGATAGTAATTAACAAAGCATGAATGTTATCTTCAGCTACAGGGGGCCCACTCTTCGATAAAAAGAGTAATAAAGTGGGTAATGAAATCTATAATAGCCATATAATGGCCATAGCCATATAGCCATGAAATTGCAACAAAAATGTGTTTGTCCACTATCGCTATTTACAATTTTCATAATCAAATTTTCACAAAAATTTGATTATCCATTTTTTTACTCACCACTCTCTCTCTCTCTCTCTCTCTACTTAATTAAAAACTTTCGTTTCTACTAATACTGTATTTACCCTATTCGTTTTCTTTTATTCCCGTATGGAAGTGTGTCAAAATTTTCTATTCGTTTTCTTTTACTAGCAGTAACCTGATAGATTTCATGCGCCTCCAGCTTAGTAATCAATTTATAATCTTTAGTACGTACAATTTGTCGACCGAGAGGAACGCTAATAGATGGTGAATTATTTAAAATCATATCTTTCATCTGTTCAAAGTTAACATATTTTAATGTTTTATTATTCAGTGAGATTCCCTTGAGTTTACATATTGTCTTTGTTTTACTATTAAGAGTGTTAACAACGGTATAGCCGTAACATTTGGGACCACCATCACAAAATTCTTCCATATATGCATCCGGACCATATTCTACCAACTCATTCTTCCATTCCCCTAAATACACTCCTATTTTTAACTGTGGCTCACCAAGCAATTGAGTGTAAATAATACTGTCGGTATCATAATATAACACGCTCTCGCCAAGTAAATACAAATAACGAAATAACTCGAGGCGTGCGTGTGTCGTGGTGTATGCGGCGATTATCACGTTAATATTTTAGCAGGAGCAAGAACGCTCTCATTAACACTCCAGTTGAGCACACGGATTTTGTCGCCTATTGGAATACATGATTTAACTTCAATATTCATTCAATATTCAACTTCAATATCAATTTTTGTTAATTTATCGAAATACTCCTCGGGAGTTTTAATGATAGCGATTTGCTCCATGTTTTCTCTTTGTGCTAACTTACCCCACAGGCTGTTTACCCTAGCTTTGAAATTCGTTTCTTAGGTTTGTTGCGCGTAATCATTTCTTGGTCTAATTGGATACCCTCTTTCTCATAGTACTCGTGTATGAACTGTTCTTTTTTTGTTCAGTGACGCATCCTGCAGGCCAACCTTTACATTCCGTCTTGATCTTCATAAACAGGTTAATGTAGTCCATGAAAAGACCGCCCTCTTTCTTTTCACCGTCATACATTACAATCTCATAGCTCCATACCTCATGTTTTTGAGCACTCTGTATCCTTTCTCAACAGCTACCTGCACTTCGTCTACAACCCATACTCTAGTCAAAGCTCTCTCCTCATCCGAATGCGTGCATTCTTCATTAAGAATGTCCGCGCATGTTCGGCATAAGGGGAATAATAACTTTTCACCACCCCGATAGGGCAGCACTGGGTGGTAGAGATTGTCCGGGGCTAATACCGTGCACTTTATTATTCCCTCAAATTCCGAAATATCATGACACTCAACATCCCCCACATAAATTTTCGGGTGGCTCACAGGATATTTTTTCACCTTACAATAATAAGGATCAAGGGAGGTTATATCGGTATACATGGTACGCTCCCCCTCTTTCACCTTTTTGTACAGTTTTATGGCGTCGACCCTGCCATCATACAGGGCATCCCGCTTATGAATTGGGCATTTCTTAGCCATGTGGTGATTTTTTACATATATATATTCACTGTCGGGTGTTCTTTCAGAAAGTCGCGCCACCGGCATTCCCACATTTCATGCACTATATATCCCCGTTCTTTTAATCTATTAATTTTGTTTACAGTATTCTCATAACGCATATTAACAGTAGTGTATGCATCGTTATATGTGGTGTTATCACGACCTGTAGGGTAACACGCCTGGCACCCGTGGAATAGACAACCCTGATACTCCCAAACATGTTCTGCGCCATTATAGTGCGCATAACTATCCACTTTAAAATCACCCCGCACCACAACCTCTAGTCCGTTACCAGAATGCTGAATTTGTGTTTTTAATCGGTCTGCCTCGTACACGAGCCACTGAACGGTAAGGACAGATTGCTTATCACGCCACCTGTACCCACTATGTGGGATAATACCAATGGTGTCTGTTCGCAAGAACTTTTTTCTATACATTAAATTGCACGCGCTGGCAATGCTTATACTTTCTGGGAATGGGTTGACACCCAATATAACTTCAAATTCGTTCATAAATTTTATGCACGCACTGCGCAGCACGTTCACATCGTTTACACAGAATTTAATGAGCTGTTCTTTTAAAATGAAGCCCGTCTCTACAAGTATTTCTTTTTCCTCATTATACCAACGCAAAAACTTCACTTTCTGTTTCTTTTTAAGCCCCCACATCGTAATGCTCAATGCTGGGTAAATCAGCTGTATACTCCTGCTTAGCCTTTGTGTTAAATAAATGAGGGGAATGACCCTTCGAGAATAGCAAATCGAACGCGTCGCTTAATTTGGACAAAGGCATTGGTAAGAAATTTAGACTATCAATAAATTTTAAATATAAATATCCCATCGCTAAAATTTTGCACCCACGCATAATTATTCGCGGCGTCCACCCTTTATCAATCATTATCGCGCGTAAAACAAAATGGGCCTCATACCCCTTTGCGTTATGATCTACAGCGACTATTTTGTTTATTCCAGAACGCCTTTGTGCTAAATAATCTAGAAACTCTACAATGCATTTGTCCCCATAAAATACACGTTCTCTAATACCGCATACAACGCACCGTTCACTCGCACTGTTTCCACAATAATAACATACCTGTTGGCTAACTAACAGGTTGGGCTCATGCTCAAAAATACCTCCGGCTACTTCTTTATCCTGACGGCACTCAATGTCATAAAACACTAATAGCCATTCCTGTGGAGGACGCGTTCGGCACGGTTGAATGTAACATAAATGCCCTGACGGCATCATATTATTACACCCTGTGCAGAATACCTCCCCACAGACATGGGGATTCCGCCCTTGTTTCACCGCGTTTGCTTTACGACATTGAGGACACACTTTCAGAATATCACATAATGAGGCTTTATGGTTTTTGTAGCACTGAGCCCCATAAAAGCATATATTACATTCCCTGCAATATATTACACTTTCTGTAATGGTGCATGGTGGTCTATTCCGGCATTTATTACACAAAGCTTTGCACTCCCCGTATGCCTATCTTTAGTTTCGAACTTTTTATGACATTCTTCGCAATAATAAACGCATGAAAATGCAGCTGTTACATTAATGATGACGTTATAGTGATTGTTAATATATAGTAAACTAATTCGTTTACCATGACCGTGAGCCTCAAAAAATATTTTTTTGCCCGACAACCCGTCATACACCGTGATTTTATATGCCGATAAATACGCCTGATTTTTTTAAATTCCGGTATCTCTAAGCTAACACCAGCCTTTTCACTTAATTCAGATACCTTTTTAAACATATTTGTTGAGTATTGATGGCGATATCTATCTCTTTCTTTTTTATTATCTTTATGCTCAATAAGCCCTATAGCTACAGCGAGAGCTTGGGCTAGACAATAATAATCAGGGGTTTTTAATAGCCATAATACCTTTGTTACGTTTTATATATTCGTTTATATCAGAGAAATTCTGTTGCACCCGCCTATACCAATAGGTAGTTCGACGTGGTGAAAATAAAGAATAATCTTGATATAGGAATGATGTATTTGATTGAATTACTTTTTCTAACGCCACCCACACATTTTCAGCAGTCATATTATTAGCAGTCCGAAAAGACAGATAAAATGGTTTATCGGGATGATTTTGATTTATGAAAGTCAAGCATACACGATGATGAGGGAGCACACCTCTCATTACATACTGTACCAAATCAAGAGTACCATTTTCTACCTATTCAAGGGGGTTTTCTCCCTCTAAGTTAAGAGTTAATTCAATTGTCAGTAAATTTCCATTATCCTTAAATTGTCTATAACATTGAAATACTATACTAAGCTATACTATACTATACTAAATCTCTCCATTTTTTGTAAAATCTTTAATATTTGCTGTTTTTCTCACTATAGAATGCCAAGTATTTTTTAGAATATTGTAAAATCGTTAATGTTTGCTTTTTTTTACTATAATGGGGTCTCTTCCAACCTTAGATTACCAAGTAATAACACCCGCTGTTTTACAACGATCAACAATCATACGCTGTAGATCACCAAGTAATGTTTTTTGTAATATTATATTATCGTTAATGCTTGCTGTTTTATCTTAATTGAGGTCTTCCAACTATAGATTACCAAGTAATATTTTTCCCCTAATAACCCATTATCTTAACGCTCACTATTTTACAACGATCAACAATCATTCACTGTAGATCACTAAGAAATCCAAATAGTGTCTTCTGTAATAAGGTTTACGCTATATTGAAAGCCATGTTTATAGAATTTCTACTGGATCAAAGCCACGTCTCTCTTTCCCTTATTTCTAACTATACTATAATAATAATAATAATAATAATAATAATTAATTAATTAATTAATTAATGTAAATTTTTGCAAAACTCCTCTCGGAGAAACGCTATCTCTCATAACTGGGAGATGATTGCCTGGGGGCCAGGTTGCAACTATGGCACTGAAACCCCCTGCCATGGCACGGCATTGAAGCTCTTCATCTTCCAATTGAGAGATATTCAATTTTTATTCAATAATCTATGGAGATGTAATCCTTTATAACCCGGCCAAGGTTACAAATTATTACGGCTCCGAACAGGATTTGAGCCTACATTATCCTCCACATCTCCGTTCTTTAGATTGCTGCCTTTACCAATTGCGCCACATTTGGAAAGGCAAAAAATCTCTCAATAAAAAGATATTTAAGTAGAGCTCTGCCCGCCACATAATTGAGATGCCATATATTAGCAAAACTAGCAATCATTATTTTCTGTCTGTATTTTACTGCCATTTGGTGAGCTGATTTATAATTACCAACAGCGCTTATAGCATCGGAACTCTTGTGTAAGTGGCCAACATAAGACAACATTGCCATGACAGGGCTGGACCATGGGTGGACCATTTCACGCACGGATTTTGACCTTTGGCCTCGATGGTCATCACCTTTGGGACACGTGGTAGTTGATGACCAAAACAGCACCTCAAAATGTGGCTCCGTTTTCGAGTGATTGGGTTTTAAGTGTAATATATAAGACCCAGGTAAAAAAAGTGCGGCATGTTCGAAAACCCCCATTTCCCTTGTTTGAAATAGGCGCGCAGTAGGTCATAAATGCGAACAAGGACGTGAGTCCAGTGGGCGTGGCCAGAGTGTGTCCAAGTGGGCGTGGCCAGGGGGAGGAGTCACGTGACCGGCGCCAGCCAATCAGCGTGAAGGGGGCGTGATTTGTTTGAGCATGCACAGTAGGAAAAAAACAGCCCAAGGTGACCCCTCCCTACTGGGGTCAACCTGTTACATTACAACGCTAATCCATACATGGCTAGGATTACCCGGGGCAAAATTCTATCCTTTGGGAAGAAAAAAATGTCTCCACCGTAGTCCCCGAGAATTCGCGCCGTCAGTTTATGACCTGTTCGATTAATTGCCAATTACCTCAGCTGACGCATTTCAAATCATTAGTAGAGGTGCAAATTCCTTTTTCGCATCACAACTCATCAAGTTCTACCGCGAAAGAATCCAAGGCGTTCCAGAACGTTGTCGGAATGTCGTCGATGCTGATGGGGACTATTTTCGATCTTCCTGGTACGTCTTACGTGACATATCGATAAAAGGCGACACAATTTTCTAGATTACCTCTATATGTTATTGTTCTTTTTGTTAGAGAACGTACTCTTAGACAGATTTTGAATCCTAAAACTAAAGACTAAAAACCTATTCAGTAATTCAAAGTACCTAAGCTGCACTCGTCATTGTGACGGCTATTTAATTGCAATATATATATATATCGCGTGTTGCAAAATAAGTCTTACAACTCTTGGGAGGTGAAAGGGCTTCTACCAGGTAACAATAATTCTTTTGTATTAAGTCCATATCTAGAACAAATACAAAATGACGGACACCTTCATGCCCATTGTGTGTGGTTGCATAATCGTCAGGTACGGATGCTGGAAAACAGTGACCTTCTGAGTAGTAAGTGTGCGTAATTTGTACTGAAATCCTGAAAAACGACATCTGGAGTGTTAGTAGAGCACAACACATGAAACAGGGTGATTCACCTGTGTGGAAACACGTAAGGAAAATGCCCAGGAAAAATGCACTCATACTTAGTAAACGTGAGTTCAAAGTATCGTAAATGTAAGGATTAGCGTCAAGAACATGAAAGCTATTGCCAATTCTCCAATAATATCTCAATCGGATGGAATAAGTTGTGCACGGTTGCATACGAACAAGGGTGCAAAAACTGAGGCCAAGTTGAAATTGTGCAATGGGACTCACAAACCAAGTGGGTAAACTAAATGAATGTCACTAGTTGGATCGCATGATCGATATTGAAATGTGGCCAATGTGTGTGTAGCTAATGAACAAATGTCAGCATGTTCCACTACTACTGGGACACCGTCCCACATGCGAAAAATAGGAAATTACTTGGGTCTTGAATCTGCGGCCGTGTGCTTAGAGTAGTATTGGAAACTGCGACCACGCGAGCGAAAGCAAGCGCTCTAGCCCTGATGCTCTTTGTAAATATTTTCTCCCCTCACTTTCTCTGTATTCATTTCTTTGAGGAGCACCCGCTTTGTTTGGCAAGCACTCTTGTACAGCCTCCCAACATGCTTGTGCGTTTCAGTTTGTTACTCCTACTGCAGAGTTGTGAACAATCAGAGCTTTAAGATATTTCTTCCTATTTCTCATGTCGTTTTATTTTCCATATGGATGATGTTCCAGCTACAGTGTTACATGTGCCAAATTGGTTAGTGTCGTCTTTGTCTTGGCATATTCACTGTATGTAAAATTGTTAGAGATATGTCGAATTCTCATTTCAAATGTTAAAGCAGTATTTTGTGTTTAAACGTTTTTTGATACTTAACCTAAAAAGTAAGCAAGGGGCTGGGGCTAGAGCTATGTATTACAGTTTTGGCTGTTTAGCGATCAACGTTAACCGGTTTGAATAACGGTTGCTGAGATTCAAAATGGTACCTATTACACTAGTCTACAAAAAAATATTTTTTCTGGCACACGAAAAAAAAATGCCTGATTCTAACAGAACGTTTCACTTAGAATTCGAATCTGCAATTAGTTTTTATCAATCATCCTCAGTTTTCCCGTGCCAGAGGGATTTTCGGGAAATTTCCCCTCAAATTTTCTTTCTTTCTTTCTTTCTCTTTTTTTTACAATTTTCGTACCTGTAGCTCGGGTACCTTAGCTACATAAATGCACAAATTATATTGTATGTTAGCTTCATTTATACTTAGTAAGCCCTCTAAGTTTCACAAGAATAGCATTATTCTTTCTAGAGAAATAAACATATTTATATAAAAAAGTATGCTATGTGTACTGTTCATTTTACCATATTCATTAGTGCAGATAAAATCACATATAACTTCCATGAAAATTACTGTTTATATCTCATTGGATTTGAAATAAAACATATTATCAATTATGTATACACCGTTTCACCATTTTATATCTACTTCATAAATAATACAAATAGGTATATTCTTAATAAATAAACACTTACCTCAACTAATATTTTTTAGTTGTCGACTTTCTTCTGTGTTTGGCTTCTGGAATATCCCTTTTGAGTGTCCAGGAGTAATCAGATAGCATTTTTGAACTCCACTCTAACTGGTGACTTTTGTCAATACTCATCACTAACAGCTCCAAGGTTTTCAGGAAAGAAATGCAGGTGGGAGTATAGAAAGTGAACCTTACGGGACATGTGGCAACCCATTTCTTTGAATGATTGCAGGAAATCACACACAATTTCACGGTAATTTGGGTCTTTCTTGTTTCCTAAAAAAAATCTCTGTTAACCATTTAAATGAACACCAAGCTGCTTTCTGAACCAGAGTTAAGAGATCCTCAAATTTTTGGTCACGAATCAAACATCTTATTTGGGGGTCTACAAAAATCCCTAGCGTCACTAACCCGAGGAAATTTTTCCTTGAGGATACAAAATCCTGCATTTCTTTTGTACATTGCCTTAACAAACTTTTGAAGAGCCCCAACATTATGTGAAAAGGAGGTAGAATTACCTAATCAGGGCTCACCAGTGAGAAATAAACAGCATTAGTCTGTCCATGAGTTAATACATGCGTTGGCCATTCCTTCTTGATTTAATGTTCCGCTTTGTTCCTGCTGCCCCATTCGCAGAGGAAACAACAATATTTTGTATAAAAAGCTGCAAACCCTTCAACGAAGAAATGACATTTAAATCACAGCAAACGGCCCACTTGCATTTCTAATACTGAATTCTTTCTAACACTATTTCGATGTTTTCAAAGGTTTCCTTCATATTAGTTGCATAAGCCAAAGGCACTGAAGAAATTTGTTGCTATTGTACAAAAGGACAACCTTAAAAATAGTTTTGGAAGAGTCAATAAACAATCTCCACTCTGTACTTATATATTCATGTCCAAGTGTATCCATCACAGCAGTGACATTATTACAATACACTAAATCATTTTCTTGAGAATAATAGTTTTGAAACTCTGTATGAAGGTTTCGAAAAAATACACACTTTAGTGTCACGATGCAGCAGATTCCAGCCTTTAAGTCTAGAAGCAAGAAGTTCTGCCTGTATCTTGGAGAGATTTAAATCCCGTACGATATAATTTAGTTCACCCTGAGTTATCAGATGGGGATCCAATGTAGATGTGCTTCCTACATAAATAGGATCATCTTCTTCATTTGGAACTTCAGTAGTTGCCTCAATCCTCATTTACCGTAAGAAGAGCAGGAGGTACTTGTACAGGTAATTCTGCACTGTGTGGAACTGGCCTAATTGCTGATGGCAAATTAGGATACTATACTGTGTGCTTATATTTACTAGCTAATTCTTTTATCTGTGTCATACAAACGTAGCAGTCTGAAGAATGATCTTTTGTTTCCCTCCAGATCATCGGTACTGCGAAGTTCATGTTTCGTTCACCATTTGCCCATCCAGTCAGACGTTTCACGCAAGTACAACAAATATAACGAGGAGCGAAATTCTTTTCTTGGTCTCCTACACAGCAACCAAAATATAACTGGTAACACTTCCTCACAAGTGGAGTAAAACATCGACGTTGCGATTTAAATGTCAGCTCCCCGCATACATAACAGAAATTGAGCGGTTGATTTACACACTTCCTCGGCATCTTGTATCCTGTAAGATATCACACACCATACACACAGGAATCTATACTCCATCAAATCCCCACAAAATTCCTCCTGAAATTTCCTAATACAAAAATGGCGACATGGTGTACACATCATTGAAAATATGCTTTATTGGAAGTCCAGTAAGGTATAAACCGTGATATATTGTAATTTTCGTGGAAATTATATGTGTTGAAGACCAACGTGACCCGATCCTGATTCGACCCGATTGACCCGACCCGACAACCTGACCCGAGCTGACCCTAGTTCACCCGAGTGACCCGAATCGAGATGGCCTAACCCGACAACCGACCCGAGTGACCTGACCTTACAATCTAACCAGTTTGTGAGAACTGGAACCTTACAAAGCTGCCACCATAAAAAGATACTGGTCAATTCGTATGCATAAACCATTGTTTCGGCTTTTTTATTTGTTATATAATTATCCTCCTCCTCTTCCCACTCGTCCTCAGTGTTCTGCATTAAAGCCAGGCCAGTCTCCGTGCACTAGGTGAGAAGCTTCCATTTTTGCGATTTCCCGCTAATATCTTCCTCGCTACCCAACATAATGTACCACCCTCCTTATACAATCTAAGAATTGCAACCTTCTTACACACTCTCGCTCTCCTCATATCACCCCCTTTACTACATCTCTCAGAATGCAATCCCTTCGCAAAATCGAAACTTGTGATCCGTCCATTTATTTTTGCTTCCTTATATCGTCCAATATTGCTCTCGTGTCTTGCATTTTTCAGCATTTCCTAATTCGTTTTCCTCTCGACCCTGCTAACCTTCTCTATTTTCCTCCACATCCAAATTTCCAAGTTTAAAATTTAGGCAATCAACTTCGAAAGTCGAAATAAAATTGGACTGAGTTCTGAAGACAAAATGATTTTCTAGTAACGAATGTATATAGAACTTCTTTTATTTTTTATTTATTTTATTTTTATTTAATTTTTTTGCTGTGTAATAAACAAAAAATTCATCACGTTAACATTTCGATTTTTCCATTTAAAACAGCGTTGCTGTCTGATAAATTCATAAGGAACTAATTGCACTGAAATATCATTCTGTAGGGAATTACCTTTTAATTTTTTTTGATTAATTTATCTAGAAGATATATATAATAATCTGAAGGTGACCAACAACGTTCTGTTCCTTTTTGTGGAAGTCTGTATTCAATTGGCCCTCACCGTGAGTTGAATGCGAATTGAGATAAGGCGAAGGTCAGTTGTTGGACGAGACGAGACAAGACAGAATTTCCATCAAGAGGTGCGAGATGAGACTGACCTCTTTCAATAGAAACATATGTACTTTTCGAGACGAGACTACCTTCACAACACATTTTCAAGACAAGAATGCCCCAAACCTGGTTTCGTGAGTAACACTAGTAAGTATATCCAACATACTACCTGGTTGTGGCTGTTCAGATACCTCGTGAACGTGCGTAAGGACAGAGTGAACATGGGACCTTCACAGAGCGTCATAAGGGCTTGTTTGCTGCGCGAGTTCAAATTGCTGCTCCTCGGGGCGGAAGATATGTCAGGCCTTTGGTGAGGGTATCGTCCTACAGGAGAATGCACCGGTAGGACGGTTTAAGGACGGTGACGAAACACTCGAAGACGCACCACGTGCCGGAAAACAAACACATATTCAAAATAAAGATCTTCAGGCAACATTTGAGGCGAAGACAGACATGTGAGGTACAGGTACTACAATTCAGTGTGAGTGGGGAAACCATTCGCCACCACCGCCATCAACTTGGGAAGCACTGCAAGTGGGGCTGATGGGTCCTACATGATTTGACTTGGGGCCAGAAAGCAACGCGAGCAGGCACCTGTGTTTCTTTGGTGTCTCGTCTGAGGAAGGAGCAATTTCTGGACAGGGTGTTGACATGTGATGGGAAGTGGATCCTGTACGAAGCTCCACGACACCGTCATCGTTGGTTAGCATCCCATGAACCGGTTCAAAAATAGCTCAAGCAAGCACTACACCAGAATAAGGTTCCCCTGTGCATTTTGTGGTCTGCTCGTGACATCGTCCATCGGGAACTGCTACCAGCTGGTCAGAGCATTAATGCAACTGTGTACTGTCACTCTCTGGATCCAGCACTTCTGAATCGCAAATAGGGTTCTCCTGTTACAAGGCAACGCTAAGCCCCACGTGAATGAGATGACACAGGACACCATTCTACGCCTTGGATGGGAAACACTATTGGTTCCGCCATACTCCAAGGACATTGTACCGTCCGAGTATCACCGGTTCCATTCCTTGCACAATCACCTTAGAGAACGACAGTTCAAATCGCTAGTAGAGGTTCAATATGCACTTGATACCTTCTTTGCTTTACGTCCCACCAAGTTAGACTTCGATGGAATTCATAGCCTTCCAGGACGTTGCCAGAAGGTCGTCGATGCTGATGGAGACTATTTTTTATATTCCAGGTACGTCTTAGGTTACATATCTATGTTCGAAGGTGTTGGTGAAAAGGCGGTGGAACTTTCTTGGTCACTCTTAAAGTAATAATAAAATAATAATAATAATAATAATAATAATAATAATAATAATAATAATAATAATAATAATAATAATAATAATAATAATAATAATGTGTCCTGCCCAAAGGGAGATGTTTGACCCGAAGGTCCATAGGTATTGATTCCAGCTCGTACCAAGTAAGTTTTCTGGTGGACAAACACTGTGTGCATGGGTTTTCTTGGTGTTCTCCCATTTCCTCCCACTTTCTTCATTCAACCACTTCAATTATTTCTCATCATCACTGTCTCTCTTAGCGTTGGTGCATAACGTGGGACGTTAACTAGATATTTCCTTTTAATTTCACTTAATGTGACATTTCACTTGACATAAAAACGCAGAAAGAAAAAAAGTCAGTCGTAATATTAACTACAATTGCCATGCCAATTAGTTAATATAGGGTTAAATTAAAATTTTATTACTATTCAGCTACAATTAATCACGATTATCATTCATTCACCAACTTCGAATTAAATTCTACAACAAAGCTCCTTATAGTATTTCAAAATAAGTGAAGAATGTGACGACCCGACCCGAGCTGCCCCGATTGACCCGACCCGACCCGTAACCCCACCCGTTTGAGAGCACTATCAGAGGGGTACAATTTACAGTACAATTTATTTTGCATGGTAATAGCATACTTTCATCATCATCATATGTATTCTGCCTTTATTGGTAGGACACTTGCCGCAGATGGGAAGCTTCCATGCTCCACGGTCCTCCGCTAACTTCTTCGTCCTCGCGTATGATCATTCTGTTTTTATATCATCCATAAATTGTAGTCTCCTTCGCGCCCTTCCTCTCTTTCCCGCCTCCATGCTCTCTAGGGCGTCCCTCATGATAAAATCTCTTCATAGGGAATGTCCAAACCAGTTTCTCTTCCTCTTCCTAATAATATATAAAAGTGTTGTTTTCTCACCCACCATTTTAACAGTCTCTCATTCGTTTTCCGCTCGACCCAACTAATTCTTTCCATTCTTCTCCACACCCACATTTCGAAGGCTTTCAGTCAATTTTCATCACCTTCACGTAATGTTGACGTTTCCGCCCCATACAGTACAACACTCCACACGAAGCATTTTATGAGTCTTCTTTCAAGGTCCCACAAACAGACTTTTCTTCTTACTAAAGGCTTCATTCGCCATTCCTATCCTTGCTTTTATTTCATGTTCGCACTTGTTTTTACTAAGAATACTACCCAGATATCGAAAACTATTCACTTGTTCTATTTTCTCCTCTCCTACTTTTATATTTGCCACAGACTGCTTCGTTCCAATCACCATGGCTTTTGTCTTTCTAACATTTATTTTCATCCCATATTCTTCAAAGCCTTTTCTCATTTTTTCTAACATTTTATTGATTTTCTTTTCAGATTCTGCAACAAGCGCCATATCGTCTGCAGATCATATGCATCTAATCATTCTAACTCGTACCGAAATGCCATCATCATCATGTAAACTCTTTTTCGCTATCTCTTCTAGATAGACATTAAATAGTGTTGGCGAGAGACAGCATCCTTGTCGAACTCCCCTTCCAATTGCACTCTCTTCCGTCAGTTCTTCCCCGATCCTAACACTTACTTGTTGGTTCATGTATACGTTTCTTATGAGTCTTCTATCTTTGCATTCCAACCCTATATTCGTTAGAACTACTTTAAGCTACCATACTTTTTGAAAACAGAAAAAGCACTACATATAACAAATTAGTAGTAAATATTGCATTTTGTATTAATATTATCTTTCGAATTTTACTACAGCATCGCACTAATTACACAACTTAACCCATTTGGCGCCAATGTCTTATATATAGGACAGTGACAAAATACGTCGGTTTGCAACACTGATTAATCGACCGAATGTTGTTTGGTTCTGCGCATGCTCAGACAAGTGCATGCTTTCCTTTTTCGTCGTGTGTGGAAGATTGGTACATTTTGTAAGGAAATCTGGTATCGTTAAATATCTGGAATTTGGATTGTTGATGAACGTTTCTCTTGTTTTCGAAACAGAAAATGGAAAAGGCCGAGAAATCGAAGGTAAGCGTTTGTTTTATGTTTTTAAAATATAATTTTTTTGATACATTAGTTGTTTAAACTCAGAATATAAAATAATGTGATAAAAATACCTTGTTTCTTTACTGTCCTATATATAGGACATCGGCCATTTAGCCTACAGGTTTCAAGGAATTTCAATTTCCGGTTAATATCGCAACGAAACTCTATAAGCATAACGGAACGGATTTGCCATTTATTTACGGTAAATGTAATAGAAATAAACATACAATAGGAATCTGCATCATGTAGACCTTCAGAATGTAGATACTACTAGAAGAATTTAGATAGCTGGTTTAGTATATATTTTATATAACATATATATATTTCTTGACTTTAGGTAAGGTAATATTAGATTGATGTGCTTCAAAATTATAAATTTACTGATAACGCGACAAAGTTATTTTTAAAAAGTTTGACCCTTGCACTGAATTTTTGACATTATACGAATAGGTAAGGGTATTAGGGGTTAGGTGAGGGTAGATCACACGAAGCGCCTTTTGAGCCACACGTTTCACAACCAACTCAGGTGGTCTAGGCATGTCCTGGAGGTTTTTGTTGTTACATCTTAGGTTAGGTTAGGTTCTATGTACAGTGCAGATCTGCAGCTACATATCTTTTCTTCTTATATCAGATCTCCACAGCAATAGGGGAAATACTTCATTAACTAGAAAATTTACCGCCCGACTCGGAAGAAGATGAGGTCAATATTGCAATACTTCCACCAGAGCCTGATTTCGTAAGTGACGAAGAAACTATTAATGACGAATTCCTTGAAAATAAAGATCGTCGCATTCCAAATGCGGGGGAAGAGGACATTCCTGAGGTGTGCGAGACCGTAACACTAATTGAAAGTAAAATGATAAAAAAAAATATGTTGTTAGTTGAAGAAAGTGGTAAAGGGCCAAAATGCAGTAAAGATAAGTGTGCATATTCAAAGACACCGTTGGAAGTGGACAATTCTCACGTAGACAATTTGAAAACAGAATTAACAAACTGAACGCCAATTCAGATATTGGAACTTTCCATTAAAGAAGATTATTGCACACACCGTTACTGAGACAAACTGATATGCTACTCAACATAATACAGACATTTCCGTATGTGAAAATGACATCAGGCAATTTTCAGGAATTTTGTAGTATGGTGGTTACGATTTTTTTCACGTCAGTCGATGTATTGGGAAAGATCAGCTGACTGCAATTTTCCAGTAATTGTGCAAACTATGTCACGCAACAAATTCAGACAATTAAAAAAGTTCATTCACTTCAACAATAACGACGTTATAGACAAATCTGACAGTTACTTCAAAGTCAGACCCTTGTATAATCTAATAAATGATGCTATTCAACAATTTGAGGCATTTGTCCATGAACTAACTACAGATGAGAGAATGGTACGATATTATGGTAGAAATAGTTTGAAAATGTATATGAAGGGTAAACTGTTGAAATTTGGGTACAAATTATGGATGTTAGCCACACACAATGGTTACCCACTACATATAATTCCCTACCAAACTGGATCTCAAGGGGATACCAGATTATCCGATTATGTTGTGGAATCTTTGCTGTCCATTGTGGAAAACCCAGAATGTCATTTGGTATATATGAACAACTTCTTTTCGTCATAAAATCTGGCTTCCAATCTGAGACAAAGAAACATTTTCATGACTGGAACAGTCAGGGAAAATAGAAACGGAAAATGTCCTTCGATGTCGTCAAAGGAAGTAACAAAAATGGAAAGAGGAGTTGTGGACACAAGCTTTGGTCGTAACTCAGAAGTCAGTATGGTTAAATTGAATGATAACATGACTGTGACTGTTGTAACGAATTTTGAATCCGTTGATTGTGTGGAAACAGTAACACAAAATAACAAAGAGCGTAAAGAAAACATCAAAGTGCCTTCATGTATTGCTTCATATAACAAATTCAAGAATGGCGTAGATTTATTTGACAAATTGATGAGCTTATACCCAATCAAGATCAAGGGCAAGAAGTGGTATTGGAACTTATTTACGAATGTTGTTGAAACTGCTTTAGTTGCTGGATGGAAACTTTATCAGATCTTGGACTTAGGTAATTTGGATCTTCTAGAATTTCACAAAAGTGTTACAATGACATTGCTCTCACAGTCTGCATCGGCAACACTTCGTCCGGGACCACAGAGACTGTACAGAAAGTGTTTAGAAGCACGGAAAGTTAGCAAACACATCCTAATACGAAATGAGAAAGAAAAGCAAGGAAGATGTCAATGTTGTCAAAAAAACAAAAAAAACGCTAACATCATGTCAGAAATGCAAGGTTGGCTTGTGTGCTGTTCCGTGCTTTGATAATTATCATCGTTAGTGCAACAGTGCTGTGTAAAGGTGCTAAAACACATTGTACGGGTATGTAATTTTCCAAACGTTGTTTAATAAAACTTAGTAAAAATTTGATATTATTGTGTTTATTTTTTAGAATTGTCAACCCAAAAGGCCAATGTTCTAAATATAGGACAGGCTGTACCGGGCATACCCCAGTCCATACAATCAAAACCTATTTTTCCTTTGTATATGTGTGCTATGTAAGAGAAAATATGTAGCACTCAATCTAAAATATGCATTAGAAAAATTATGGCACCAAATGGGTTAAAATAATGTATTAATATAGTCCATACTTAACCAACAGTGCTAAAAATTATTATAGAAGCTAGAAGCTGTTATACAATATAATCGCAATCAGTGAACATACAATATTTATGCAAAAATTATATTTTCAATATTATTACACACACCACCTAACATACTCTACATGTCTATAAAGAAAAAAATCCAGACCTATGAAGTTTTTTCCAAATTTCAATGGACTGGTTTATTTGTGTTAACCTAAAATGCGAACTAAAACAAAGCAATTTGCATAATTGTTTTTCTGAAGCAGAAAAAAGTGTTTTCGTGGTTGGTCTGCAACGTCCCAAGAATTTGTTGCCACCTCGGGGTATACATTTTTACTTTCGGTGATAAGATTGCCACTTAGGAGGATTTAAACATTCCATGTTGTATCGGGAAAGCAGCAATTGGGATAATAATGAAAATTAGAATGAAATTGTTCGTATAGTATTGTCGGATTCGAAAGCAAAAGGAATAAGTCGATTTTATGTTTTTCAGAACTTTTGATATGTAATTAATAATAATAATAATAAAAACAAAACAAAATAAAACAAAACCTCGAAAATAGTTTGCCAACTCAGGAAAACAAAATTGCCGGCAAACACTCAAACTTCTCTGTGCAAATGTGAAACGTAAGAATTGTTGATTCATAAAATGAAATTTACTCCATAAACGTACACTTCAAACAAACGAAATTGCTTTAAATACTCATTTTCTACTCAATAAATGTATAAAATTCTTTTACAATAAACTCTAAGTGTTATCAAATTTCTTATGTTAAATAAATAAAAAAAACTAGCATAGATTAAAAAAATATATCGAAAATGTATAATACAATGGAAATTTGTATTTGTAAAGGCACTGTTACTAATTTCGAAGTTCAATGTTATATTCTGGATTGCAGATTCCAAACTACCGATCAGAAGGAGGCTAATAAGAAGTTTGTACCGGTCACCGGCCTTCATCAAAATCACAGCAATATTGCCGGCCAGGCCGGTGAAATACCGGCCAGTTAGCAACCCTAATCGTAAATCAGAATACTGAAGGCACCAAAATACTTCACAATCCATCCTATAGTTTCTGCAAAATGAGTTTAACGAAGATGTTCAAGTAAATAAAGATATTGTGTTTAAATTTTCCCTTTAACAGTCTACTTTGTGAATTTCCTATATCTTCCACTTACCAATTTACGAGATGAGAATAACGGTTTCTGCGCAAGTTAGAAAGGAAAAAATGAATTTTTCTCATAAGGATTCAGCTCACATAAGTAATAATATATACGTTTAACAATAAGAGCCGAGGATTCATAAACTAACTCTACAATAATAATTGTAAGTATAAATATAAATATAAAAAACATTAATACTATCATCGTTAGAATAAGATCAATGTAGTGAATCACACGATAGTGTGAACATACCAATCTACACAGTAGTGTGTACAAAATCTTGTTAGAAAAATATTCCAAAGTATATGACACACTTTTTTTAATGTTTCTAACATTTAGACAGTCCCTCACATTGTTTTCTTTCTGGCGGCGTTCCTAATTGTGTACAAACGAAAATTCGCCTGCACATATCTATACAAACGATGTGGAAACAATTGCGAAAATATGTGATTCAATTGGACATCGTGCGGGCTACCATTTACACATCCCCACTTTGTTTTCGTTCTGGCGGTACCATTAATCGTGTACAAACGAATATTTCGCCTGCACATTTAGGTACAAACGATGTACAAACGATTACAACAATTTGTGATTCAATTAGACATGCTGAAGGCTACTATTTAGGCAGCCCCATTCGTTCTGGCGGTGCCCCTTATTGTGTACAAACGAACATTTCGCCTGCACATTTTTGTAAAAACGATGTGTAAACGATTTCGACGGTTTGTGATTGAATTGGACATGGTGGGGGCTACCAGTTAGAAATCTCCCAGTTTGTTTATGTTCTGGCGGCGCCCCTAATTGTGTACAAACAAAAATTTCGCCTTCATATTTCTGTACAAATGATGTACAAACAATTGCGACAATTTGTAATTAAATTGGACATGGTGGAGGGCTACCACTTAGACTAACCCCACTTTGTTTTCGTTCTGGCTGCGCCCCTAAGTGTGTACAAACGAAAATTTTGCCTGCACATTTCTGTACAGACGATGTACAACGATTGCAACGATTTGTGGTTCATTTTGACATGGTGCGGGGCTACCATTTGGACAGCTTCCCGCTTTCTTTTCGTTATGGCGGCTCCTCTAAGTGTATACAAACGAAAATTTCGCCTGCACATTTCTGTACAAACGATGTATAAACGAAACCATTTCCGATTGAGTCTGGAAAGGTGGCGTCCCAGATCGCGCCGTGTGGACTTTGTCGTGGACAAACACCTTGCTCGTGGGTTTTCTCGGGGTTCTCCCGTTTCCTCCCACTTTCTTCATTTCACCGTTTCATTAATTTTTCATATCACCGTCTCGTTTAGCCTAAACGGCATAACCGTGAGACGTAAAACTAAAGATTTCATTTCATTTTTTTTTTTGAAAGGGGTGCTGTATAAATGGACGTGAAAAGCAGTACTCCAAATATACATGTAATTCATATTGAGCACGATAGGTTAGCAATGTTCATTTTAGAGTTTCCAGGGCGAGGGAATTGAATAAAAAATGGCTGAATATAACACTGTGAAAATTCTAGTAACTCAGATTGTACACGCTCGGGAAATGCCATAGAGGGAATTTCGAAGCTCTAGGCCCAGGAGCCACCTCTATAATCATCACTGACTGCCATTTCAATAATGTGTTTTATGGTCTTATGTCCATGTTCCCATCCTTTCCTTCCCCCTCCAACTGGATACTTCATACTTTTTCTATTCCAAATTGTTGTGCTAGTTTTCTGCCGAAACCTTGAGTTTTGTACTCTCATCGGTTTCGAGTTAGTTAATTATTTAAATTTAGAATTCCCTTTCTGCATCGAGGTTATATGAGACGTAGACTCAAACACAGTAATCTTCCTAATTTTGTAAGCTCTATTGTGATCAACGTTAAAAACGGAAATAACCCATTTCTACCACCTCCAGTTGGCGAATCATCTCCATTAAGGAACTCACTCGAGAGGAACTTGCTAAATTAAAAAATTCGCATTCGTCCAAAGTTATCGTGTGAAGTAACGGCCTCCCGTATGTGCATACTAATATCGATAAGTTCCACTACGTGATCCCAATTAATACTTCATATACCCCCGCCACACACACACACTAGCATATGTACACGAAAGTATACTTGGTAGTATTCACACGCTTACGCCGGAAACTAGAAACACACACAGATAGACAGACAGAGAGACAGAGAGAGAGAGAGAATCTTGTTGTACTTTTATACTGAATGCACCATTACTCACAAAATCAGTTAAAAAAGAAAAAGGAAAAAAGTTGTAAATGAAACTTTTAAAGATTGGTACCAATGCTGCGTGTAACACATGAAATTGTTCCATAAATGATTCATTCGTAATATGATGTATAAGGCTTTCTGAATGGTAGCCAGACAAAATGCCTTCAAATCGACCACAAGAAGTGAAATTTTGTAAAATCGAAGTCGGTGGGCATTATGGAAACAGTCTACAATAACAATATATGCAAATAAATATTAATATACTTCACGTTTTCCAGTGGGTGCAAGAAAGCTTCGAATAGTGTTTGGTGTTATAATCATTAGCTGATGTAAATATATATGTATGTACGTATGGGGATTACACAAAAGAACCTAAAAACACTTTTTGCAGGACACGTAAGTTTGGCCCTCCACAGTACAACACGTGATGCGGTTGTGGATCCTTTTTTGTTTTTCATGTGTCATGTGGACCTTCCCCATCCGTCAGCAGTAACCAGTTCACGTTTCAGTGCCGTGGTGTGATAGTGGTGCAGTAAAATGGGCAACCTCACAACTTCCAAAGAGGCAGGATCTGGTTGGAGCTTCAGTGGCAATAGTGGCGAACATTGTGAGGGTATCGAAAGGCACTGTGTCCAATATCATGAGGGCATACACAATTCATGCGCAAACGACGTCTGCAAAGCACAACGGTGATCGAAATACTATCCTGCATATTTGGACCTGATGGCATTAAAATAGACTGTAGCAGCTAAAAGAAAGACCACTGCATTGAAAATTACGTCTAAACTCAATTCCGACCTACGTAACCCGGATACATTGAAAACACTGCGACGGGAACTTCATAGAATGAAAATTCATGGCATGGCCGCTATCGCCAAACTCTTGGTCACAGCAGTAAATGCGAAGAGTTGTATCCAGTTTTGCAAGGATCACAAAGCGTGGATTCATGAGCAGTGGAAACACGTAAAGTGGTCCGATGAGTAGGCCTTCACCTTGTTTCCTACAACAGGGCGTGTGTACCTATGGAGAACACCATCGCAGGCCTATGATACAGACTGTCTTCTCCCAACTGTAAAGCATGGCAGTTGCTCTGTTACATCATGGGCAGTTATATCGTGGTTTTCTGCAAGTCCCATCACAGCTCTGCATGGAATGACGAATACTAAGGCGTATGAGGCCATTTTGGGGAAGCAGATTCTACCCATGGCCCAAATATTGTTCCCTGATTGTGACGGCATCTGCCAAGATGATTTAGCATCCTGTCACGCTGAAAAACGGTGAAATTATTGTTTGAGGAGCACCATTAGGAGCCACTACACCTCCCCAGAGTCGTACAATCACCAGATATGAACATCATTGAGCCATTGGGGTCAGAGTTAGAAAGGCATTTCAGTCTTATTACCCTCCACCAGCATCCCTTAAGGAACTGGAGCATGTTTTGGAGGAACAATGGTACAAAATTCCACACACCATGATTCAGGAGCTGCAAACGTCCATTCCACGTCCTATTCAAGCTGTTTTGGACGCAAAAAGAAGGCGCCACACCATTCTTGGTATGATTTTCACACTTTTGCAAACGTTTTAGATCGATTTGTTTAACACACAAACTACCAAAGGGGTCATTTTGACCCCTCGACGTCATTCATCACTGTTTAATTTGAACATTAATTTAAATATGCTGAACAGGTCACGCTATTTTTCTTCTCTCTAATGAGTGTTGTTATATCGTAAATATAAATCTTGAATTATTATTAGTTTTCTTTAAAATTGATGATTTACCTAGAACTACCAGGGGGTCATTTTGACACATGTCTAACTTTTATTTTTCGTGGAGCAATGGAGATGAAAGATGTAAGTGTAAAGTGTTTCTGATTTGAAAATTTAGGCTGCTGCTGTTTTCGGAATGTCATGCTCACAAACAGGTTCGAAGGAATAATGAGATCAATAAGCTTTTATCTCAAAACCCCGAGAAGCAAAAAAAAAAAAAAAAAAAAAAAAAAACGCCAAACTGACAAGTTTTGCTTATTTTCTGAAATGTCGTATCAGTTTATTGAACATTCCTAAAGGTGCCACAATCTTGATACTTATTGCACTATTGATGAGCAGCTCTTTTCAATGAAATCTTGCTCATTTATTCAATTCATGGCATGGGCGCCCGAAGAAAACTTTCTAGGGGGCTAATATCCCTGGTTGCAATATTATGTATGGTATTTTTTTATTTGTATTTAGAAAAACTTAAGAAATTTAATACATTTTCGTGAGCCACGGGGGCTTGGGCCCCACCCTGGGCCCGTCTTCGGGCTCCCATGATTCATGGTTATCAAGCCGAGCAAATATAGGGTCAAATTTTGGATGCTTGTTGAAATGAAGAACAAATGTATTGTAAATAATTTTCCATATCTAGGAAAGATGAAAGGAGGCTAAGAACAGCTCTCTTGCTGAACGTGTAGTTGTATAGCTTGTAAACCCTTCTTACACACGGGATTGCATGTAACGTATGAAAACGTTTTACTTCTCGTCATTTTGCAACCGAAATAAATTTGATTGATACTATCCGAACAACACGAGGAAACTTCAGAACGTTCCCATAGTAAAGATTTGTATACTACAGACGTACTCAAAACCATGGACGATATTGCACTCACAGCGTAGCAATGATAGAGGACCAAAAAATATTGAGTGCCCTTCACACTGACGTACAAGTAATGAGTGGTGACGAAAAGAAGAAACTTGAAACAGTTTTGTTTTACAACCAGCAGAAAGTTTGTGTAGACATTGTGGGCCAGATGACTCATAAATATTCTGTCAAGGCTCCTAGCAGAAGACGATGGTACAGCTCTGTTAAAGTCTACTTGATTAGACCGACATAAACTCTGTCATGTACAAATGTACTACCAATAAGAAAATTAGTGGACAAAACTTTCTTCTGAATTTAGCTAAGGAACTTCCTGAGAAAGTGAGACAAAAGCGTGTTTCGACAGAAGATTTGTCAGTAGCATCAACAACTTCTACCTGAAAAAGAAGAAGTGCCAGATCGGGAACTGTCAGGGTACCAAAACTCTCGATCAATGTTTCCGATACACGAAATTTGCCTGTGGATCATGCGCTAATGTGGTTCCAAAGTACATCGTGTGCAGCACATGCCTGAATGAAGAAAAGCACCATGTTTTGTGATTTTCGAGTAAATCACTAAATCTGCAAAAATGTTTTTGATGATGTTGATTGAAAAATATTATTTTAGGGACAAAGCTGGATGTGTGTGTTTATATGTTGTATTGTTCATATATGCATTGAAATTTATACTTATAGGCCTCAAGATAATACCTAGTACTACTATAAGAATCTTGATTTACTCTTGAAACTTGTATACGTTTATTTGCTCGTATCTAATATTTTTCAATAAATGTGCAATCTATTGGTATAATAAATTATCTTTAAAACATTTCAACTGCACATTTATACACACATAGTTCAACCGCTTTGGGTATGGAGGGGTTTGATATTTGGTTGAATGCAGTGTCGTATCTAGAACGTAAAGAGTAGGAGTATCATGACTATCTATGACTATGATAGGTATACCATAAGTTTACTATAAATCTTCAAAAAAATTATAATAGTTTAAATTATTCTGGGTGGAGTCTAAGCCCCCCGGCCCCGGAGTAGATCCGCCAGTGGTTGAAGCTAATGTGGCTCCTGAAGCATATTAATTTTTATATCCAGTCATATCAAGTGTTGGTTGCCAAAGGATTGCTCAAAATGACCCCTTAGGCAGTTCTTGTATAATTAATATCCTGGTAGTTCTAGTGTTAACCCATATATATATATATTCACGAAATTGTACCCTCCACTTTCCAGTGCCATTGCTCATGCTGGAGCCTCTGTTGACCTTTCTATTTTCTCCCTTCATTTAGCAGGTGTATCCTCATTTCTTGGTGCAGTAAACTTTATTACAACTGTAATCAACATGCGAGCTCCCGGAATGACCTTAGAACGAATAACACTATTTGTATGATCTGTAGCAATTACTGCTGTATTACTTCTGCTATCCCTTCCTGTACTAGCAGGAGCTATTACAATACTCTTAACTGACCGAAACCTCAACACTTCTTTCTTTGATCCTTCCGGAGGGGGAGATTCTTTTTTCCTTTAATATCAATCACACTACTACTACTAATAGTAGTAATAGTAATAAGGGTGCTGGTGTAGTTTTGGCGCACCACATTTTGGAAGATTTACATGTGAAGTTGAATATTTTATATGAGAAGATATATTCATAAGGAACGTATTTCTGCAGGATACAAAATTTTATATGAAGTAATACAGCTGTATTTCAGGATTATAACTGTAAAATTAATAGTGTAAAAACAATACAAGGCTTTACGCAAGGGCGACGATTTCTTTGTAAATTTGGGAATGGGCATTCAGATGCGGACGGTATATATATATATGAGGATTTTAAGACAACTTGCATTCAAATTATGCAAATTATTGTATTTCACAAATGGAATGAAGGGGTTACATGAGCTTTAGGGGCCGGGGCCAGGCCCGTACCCAGCCCAAAAATTCAAGGGGGGCCCTACACAATCACATTATACTTCATGACCATATTATAGTTCATTTGCAAGCCTACAGTGAAATTTTATGCGGGTTAGACAAAGTTTAGGAGGGCCTGCCCCTTGCACTCCCGTGGATATGGGCCTGACCCGGGGCCAACAGGATCGGCGCCCTTGGCTTCACGGTGGTAGAAATGACTGAGTGCATATGATAGATGACTCTATCAGATGTTACTTTTCACAGGCGGTGTTTCTGAACAGTGTACAGAAGCTGTATTTTATGTTTACAAGTGGAACGTTACTAGTGTACAGCCATAGGAAGTGCTGTTAAACGCGCATATTTGCCAAAAAATTCACTTATTTTCCACTGTCCTTGCTTACGCGTATACCCACCACAACTGACGCGCCTGCTCCATTCGGACGCACTCCCATGAGCTTCACTCTACTCACACACGGTTAGATAGCATTCGTGGTTCCTAGTAGCCACCTAGCAAAGGTTGGTTTGTACTTTTGCACTGTAGTTCTTATTCTGTACGTTCGAAAACTGTATTTATACGCAAATCGAAAATGAAATTTAATTTTTCAACAATTAACTGATGTCCCCTTGAATTTTATCTATGCCAAGTGAGATCTTTTCATATTGCCCGGTGCAAATCTATTAGGAGATAATAAGAAGTAATATAGCGAATTACAATTTTTCAACAATTATTTCTAGTGGTGCGCCAAAACTACACCTGCACGGTAATAAGTTACGTAAGCTAACATTAAGATAGGTTGCGTATTTCGTTCCGTTGTAAATATTCGAGGCGAATATTAATGAAACTTAACTCGTAGTAGTATAAGGCTTAATGGCCCTTACAGCCTTTAGCCTTAGCTGCTTATGTACAATGCACAGAAAAGGAATTCTACAAATGAAACTGTGATACTATTCTTGTCGCCATTCACAGTTCCGATTCATTGAATTGAAGTATACAGTTGACATCCACGTAGCGGCTGCGTTCAGTACTGCCAGATTGTAATATGTATTATTCTCCTGCAAATACTGTCTTTTAACCGGTATGAAAGTACATCCTCTCTCCTCCGGTTGTGAATAGCAGCGTTCTCCTGCAAAACATGATTAAATGGTTCTTTTCTAGGCGTACTGCAGGAATCTCCTGCAGTCCGTACAAAATCCGTACGTATTGTAAATATTGTCTTTTTTGTGCTTTCATTCCTAGGAGGTGACTACATCCTGCTTGCTTGTGTTGGTATATGACGTCAAATTACTTCGTGTTACCAGTCGGAAGGATGTGCCATACATCCAACAAGTTTTACATGTAGAGACAACATGCATACCAAGCTAATCTCCAGAATTCTGACACTTTCACCTTGTCATTCCTTGTAATGTAGACACGTCTAATCACAAATTTCATTGAACGTGAGTTTGCGGGTGTTTACGTATTACGGGTGTTTCACACGTATTTAATGTAAACGTTGCCTGTACATTCACGGCAATGCATTCATTTTTTTAAGTGCATGACTGAAAACAAAACTGTTAAAAAAAGACACAAAACAATTTTAACGAATGAAACAATAGGGTTTTTATAATGATACAACAAAAACAGAATAAAAAATCTTTGGCCTTTCCTGAATTTCGTTCTTGTGAACTTGATCGTAGAAAGCATGTTGTCCAATCACTAGACCAGCAAGACGCTATGGCTAAGACGCTCATACTTCCAGTCAACCAAATTGCGTTTCACTTCACAAAATGATATAAGAAATTATTTCTTTCTGTTAAAAAGCCCCATGTATATGATATTTTGTTACAATATTACGAAAGAAGTCTCATATATGCGCTTAATAATGAATAAATTTGCAATGTAATACAAAAGGCAGTAACATGACAAATTGCTACATCCGACACTTTTATCATTCTAAGGTACTACTAGTACACACTCATTTCGTATCCACTCAGGCCCTTCCGGGAAAATTTTCATGGAAGGTTTGCAAAAAGTCTCGATTAATTCTATGTGTAAACATTAAGAATAAAATGCAACATAAAAGAGATTATTCCAAATTTTTTTTCTATATTAACTATTTGATGAACACTTCTAAACATATTTTAAAGGAGTTAAAGTAAAGTTTATCAGTCTTCTCGAATCTCGATATGAAATGACACAATACATATTGAAGCAAGTTTTTACGATAAGAAGGAATATGTTTATACTACTTCATGCCACAGTTGTAATAGCGATCTGGGAGGTAGGAGACGAAGTGTGAAGTGCTTCCTGCAATCCAAATAAAAACAAAAAAACAGGCTCAGGAACAAAGCGTTTATTTTTTGTCGATTCCAGTAACGACGGTAGGTTATTTTTAATGTATAGTATAGTTGTAGTATAAACATGCATTGTAAAATCCTCGTCAACAGCAAACCTTAGATTAACTGAGGAACAATTAGTTGTGATTTAAATGAAGAGCTCCGAGTTCTGTTAAAGGGGATTGATTCTAGTAGGGTCCAAATTATTGTGGTGTGATATCTAAAACAAGAACTGTGGTGGAACATTCACCGAAAAAGTAATGGTTGCAAAGACGTTCATATGTTTGTTCTCGTAGAAGAATAAAGTTGAGCTAAATTATCTTAATTAGATGAGTAACTGAGCAAGTGAACATATTTAACATTTAAGTTTAAGGATTAAATTCCGGGTTGTGGAGCCAGGACTAGTAAAAATTTGCAAGATTTAGAGGAAAAATTAAGTAGCAAAATGTTTTGTATTGTACTTGGGGTGGAGGATCCCGTGGAAGTTGCTAGTTTTGATTTTAAAAAACGTTGTAAATTGGAACTATTTCTTAGACGCGTACTCGTAATAATGTTGTAATTCAACATGAAGCAGTAATGCTTTTACCCGATAATAGATGGGTGGATGGGATGGTGATACTAGAAAGTACTATAAAACATGCGTTTTCATTTATACGCTTGCTGTACGTTAAGTCCAAAAACTACAGGATTTACAAATGTAACCTATGATATTACGTATGCTGCATACATTTTTCTCTCAGTGTAACTTTGAATAACATTATAGTATTTTTTAAGCTGTTTTGGTATGTGTCTTCTTGGTATAGAGTGCAGGTACTAGAGTGCAGGTATAGAGTGCAGGAAGATTTTAAACAAGAACTTAGTATAAATATTAAATAAAAAACGCAACTGTAATTGTAAAGAAGGGAATCACTTCTTCAAAGTTACCCATTAACAAAATTTTCAACAAAAAGCAAAATAAAATGTACAGTCATCAATTTCTACTTAAACTTTACTTAATTTAAATTCTGATACGTTACCTCGAGGGTGTGAGTACGGGCGAGGAACCACAATTACATATGGAAATCCATTATGAACCTAATGGGGAGACTGGCGGGCCATGCGGAACACGATTGTGGGTAGTTAATGGGGAGTGCGGAGTTGAGATTGTATCGTTCCCATGCGCCGTCAAAGCCAGAGTAATTGCCAAGAGGCCAACATACATGGATAAAGTGGTCTCAAGATATGTTGATAGGTCAGCAACACCCTCAACCAACTACAGAGGGATCTACGAGAGCGGACGTCACTCGACTATATTCAGAGCAGGATTCAGACAGTGAAAGATAATTCAGCATTTATCCAATAATGCAATAAACACCACAGAAATAACAAAATATACTTATACCTAATAAATGAGAACAACCACAATTCATCTTAACAATTTTATTAACAAAATATTTACAATTGATATCTGATCTATCAGATATCTAATGGCAATAAAGTATTCTCCGTCGGTTAATATGTAATGTGTAATAGCTTTCAATATCAAATTAAATCCTTCAATATTCAGTGAAATGGCAATAATCATTATTTCATTCAATCACGAAGTTACAAAAATACCTAAAGTTTTCCAATATTTAGTTATATTTAATATCCTAATAAGGAGAGAGAACAATTCTTTGTAATGCCTCTGTACCTCGAGTGATAATAATCATTCATGTAGTAATAATTCAAAGGAGTCAAAAATTCTGGGGGGGGGGGGAATGAATTCTAAATCCAATTTACGCAAAGCAAAAATTTAACTATCAAATATTAAAGTGAAAAAATACTTTAACTAGAATTCAATAATGACAACGTCATAGCAGTGTCTCTCCCCGTACGTCTAACGCTTCCAAAGATCGTACTAAATCTTTCAATATTCCAAAACTCCTAATGTTCAATATTCAATATTCAAGACACGGAATCAAGTTAAGGTTATACTAAATCTATATATATATATATATATATATATATATATATATATATATATATATATATATATCGGGTCTTGCAAAATAAGTGTTACAACTCTTGGGAGGTGAATCCTGCCACTGAGACAAGAAAAAAAGTTCTCTTGAACTTTCGGTTATCGGACATAGTTTCAGATCTACAAGGTGCCGAAAGCGCGGGAAAATGACTTTCGGACTCTAATAGTGCGGAAACTATCCAACGTAAAGTGGGCGGGTAAAAAATTCACTGAAGAAGTCATACCTGCTGTATTGAATTTTGCATGTTTCACAATCCTACCATGCACGCGCAAGGGGTTCCCCAAAGGAACGTAGGGAGTTCAGGATAATCTGCTAATGAAAGTTGATCTAAATGGATACGAATTGATGGGGTTTCTACCAGGTAACAATAATTCGTTTGTATTAAATCGATATCTGGAACAAATACAAAATGGCGGACATTTTCATGCCTGTTGTGTGTGGTTGCATAATCGCCAGGTACGGATGCTGGCCAACAGTGAAGTTCTGAGTATTAAGTGTAGCGAATTTGTACTCAGATGCTCTAGAAAGACATCTGGAGTGTCGGTAGAGCACAACAGATGAAGCAGTGTGATTCACGTGTGTTGAAACACGTAACGAAAAATGCCCAGAAATGCACTCATACTCAGTAAACGTGAGTTCAGAGCGTCGGAAATGTAAGGATTGGAGTCAAGAACATGAAAGTCAATTCACCAATAATATTCCCTCAAACCGACGCAATATGATGTGCACGGTTGCATACCAATAAGGATGCAACAACTGAGGACAAATTGAAATTGTGCAAGAGGACTCACTAAGAAACTGGATAAACTAAATGAATGTCTCTAGTGGGATCACATGATCGATATTGAAGTGCAAACAATTTGTGTGTTGATATCGATATGTAGCTAGGAGAGAATTTTCAACATGTGCCACTACTGCTGGGACACCGTCCCACGTGGGAAAAATAGGAAAATAACTACTCGGATCTTGAATCTGAGGCCGTTTGCTCCCAGTAGGATTAGAAACTGCGACCACGCGAGCGAAAGCGAGCGCTCTAGCCCTGAGGCTCGAGGGAGCCTGACTTTCTCTGTATACATTTCTTTGAGGAGTACCCACTTTGTTTGGCAAGCGCTCTTGTACAGCCTCCCGACATGCTTGTGTGTTACATTTTGTTACTCCTACTGCAGAGTTGTAAACAATCAGAGCTTTAAGACGTTTCTTCCTATTTCTCATGTCGTTCTTCCTATTTCTCATGTGTATGGTGTTCCAGGTGTAGTGTTACATGTGCCAAATTGGTTCATTTTCGTCTTTATCTTGGCATGTGTACTGTGTGTAAGATACATATTTCTGGAGGTATTTTGATATCGATTACGTCATATGTCCCAGAAGATGTGAGACATGATACAAGTTTGTTTCATGCTCTATCACAATTTGAACCAAGGATTAAGAGATTTCTTTTCATATGTCTCGACTGTGGGACAATGTCCCAAACAAAGTGAGGCATTGATACAATTTTGTTCTAGTTACGTTCTACCAAAAAGTGCACCAGATGTAATCGCAGAATGTAAAATGTTATTTTTCTAGTTTTCGCATGTGAGACGGTGTCCCAGCAGTAGTGGGACATGTTGACGTTTGTCCATTAGCTACATGTCGATATCAACACACACATTGGCCACATTTCAATATCGATCATGTAATCCCACTAGAGACATTCATTTAGTTTATCCAGTTTCTTAGTGAGTCTCCTTGCACAATTTCAACTTGGCCTCAGTTGTTGCATTTCTATTGGTGTGCAACCGTGCATATCATATTGCGTCGGTTTGAGGGAATATTATTGGTGAATTGGTTTTCATGTTCTTGACTCCAATCCTTACATTTCCGACGCTTTGAACTCACGTTTGCTGAGTATGAGTGCATTTCTGGGCATTTTTCGTTACGTGTTTCAACACACGTGAATCACACTGCTTCATCTGTTGTGCTCTACCGACACTCCAGATGTCTTTCTAGAGCATCTGAGTACAAATTCGCTACACTTAATACTCAGAACTTCACTGTTGGCCAGCATCCGTACCCTGCGATTATGCAACCACACATAACGAGCATGAACCCAGACAGCACAATGCACGTACAGTACCTATATAGTACATGTATAATTGCACGGATGCAACATGTGCATCATCTGTATAAATGCACACCTGTACATGTGATGCACGTATACATCACAAGTCCTATTCAACATCTTCACGTGCACAGAACATGTGCAATGCACACGTACACGTCCTGCACAAGTGATTTACACCTACTGCGCAGGTGATTTACAAGTAGCACATATTCGATTTACACGTAGCACACAGATGATTTACATGTAGGACAGAGATGATTTACACGTAACACAGGTGATTTATACGCAGTACCCAGATGATTTACATGTAGGACAGAGGCGATTTACACGTAGCACATAGGTGATTTACACGCAGTACCCAGATAATTTACATGTACAACAGAGGTGATTTACACGTAGCACACAGGTGATTTACACGCAGTAAACAGGGGATTTACATGTAGGACAGAGATGATTTACACGCAGTATCCAGATGACTTACATGTAGGACACATGTGATTTCTTCGTAGTGCAGAGGTGATGTAAAAGCATATTCGAGATGCAACGGAGAAAAGAGTTTATATATATGGTGCCTTACGCAGTAACACCATCTATAACATCAAATACATCACCTTCAAAGTATTTCGCAAGTAACTAATAATTGTCAGTGAGAATTTTACTTTTGGAGTTTATTATTTGCAACGAGCAAAGCTTTAAGTAGTATCTTTGACATGTTTGCCAAGTAACAAATAACGCAACATATTCTGCTGTAATAGGTCACGAAAATAATTTTATAAACCTATGAACTGTCTGACAGTAGTTACAACGGTACAGTGCTGCCATCTGTTCATCTTGTATCCTAGCTCAGAGGACGGTATGAAGTTTTTACAATCATTCAGCTGTCACTCGTCGAAAAGTCTCTATAATACCGCTTGAAGGAAAAACGACACCTACCAAAAATGGAGGTTACTTTATATTGTTGATTAGAATCAGAGTAAAAGAATGAAAGTAAAACTATACACTTGCACGGTATTATGGACGTCTCATACACACGTGCAGTAGCCGTGCAAATGCACATGTGCACACAACGGCTTAAGCACCGGTAATTTAAATGTGCTTTATCTACGCAAATGCACATATGTACATGCACGGCTCAAGCATGGGTTATGTACCTGCGCTGCATCCACGCAAATGCACATGTGTACATAACGGCTTAAGCACGGGTTATATAAATGTGTGCTTCTTCCATGCAAATGCACATGTGCACATAACGGCTTAAGCACGGGTTACGTACGTACGCTGCATCCATTCAACTGCACATGTGTACATAACGGCTTAAACACGGGTTATATAAATGTGTGCTTCATCCATGCAAATGCACATGCGCACATAACGGCTTAAGCACGGGTTACGTAGGTGCGCTGCATCCATGCAAATGCACATGTGTTCATAACGGCTTAAGCATGGGATATATAAATGTGCGCTTCATCCATGCAAATGCACATGTGTACATAATGGCTTAAGCACGGGTTATATAAATGTGTGCTTCATCCATGCAAATGCACATGTGCACATAACGGCTTAAGCACGGGTTTTGTATGTGTGCTTCATCCACGCAAATGCACAAGTGCACGTAACGGCTTATGCACGGGTTATATAAATGTGTGCTTTATCCCTGCAAATGCACATGTGCACATGCACGACTTAGTCACTGGTTATGTACGTGTGCATAACCCACGCAAATGCACATGTGCACACACACGAGTTATGTATGTGTGCTTCATCCACGCAAATTCACGTGTACGGCTTATGCACGGGTTATGTATGTGTTCATCATCCACACAAATGCACATGTACACATGTACGGCTTATGCATGGATAGGGCACATGTGTCGTACACGTACGTGTTGTCTTTGGAAGGTGTCCACCATTTTGTATTTGTTCCAGATATCGACTTAATACAAACAAATTATTGTTACCTGGTAGAAACTCCATCAATTCATATCCATTTAGACCGATTTTCATTTAGTAGATTATTCGGGACTCCCTGCGTTCCTTTGGGGAATCCCTTGCGCGTGCATGGTAGGGTTGTAAAACATGCAAAATTCAATACAGCAGGTATGACTTCTTCAGTGAATTTTTTACCCGCCCTCTTTACGTTGGATAGTTTCCGAACTATTAGCGTCCGAAAGTCATTTTCCCACGCTTTCGGCACCTTGTAGATCTGAAACTATGTCCGATAGCCGAAAGTTCAAGAGAACTTTTTTTCTTGTCTCAGTGGCAGGATTCACCTCCCAAGAGTTGTAACACTTATTTTGCAACACCCGATATATATATATATATATATATATATATATATGAAAAATGATAATAATGGCTCACAGCCGGAATACTAAATGCTGAATTATCACGCGGCGAAATCACTACGAAAAAATGGAAAACGCAATAGCCCTCAATAAGGCTATAATGGAAACGAATACACAACCCACGAAAAAAATAACACATACAAAAGACGACCATATAATAATTAAATAATTTGACACTCACCTCACGTCGTATTCAATTCTATAGTTTCCTCCTCGTTTGCTTGTCCTGGGACTGCATTCGACTTTACCAAGTTGAAAAGGGAAACGAGAATAATTGGTTATGGCTGTGCTGCTAAATTAAGCTGTATTGAGCTCTGACCAACCTTAGTCAATTCGTACAGATAGGAAAGATTCAAATTTTCAGTCAACATGCAACCACTGCACCACGCAACTCTACCTTGCAATTGTTGCAACTGAATTCTGAACAATTTATGTAATGAAGTCCAATGAAAATATAACCAGGATTGATATTTCTCTCTTTACCAGTTTGAACAATATTCTGCCTTGTGACATCCCACATTCGCATTCCACTGTTCGACCAAAAGGTAGTCTTTACGAATAAAAGGAAAAGGAACTTTACAAGGAGGTAGAAAACAAGCCGTTTTTGATCAAAACCAGTAATAGATACCACTCACTCTTGTGTCTTCTACATCCCCATTCCACTATTTAGTAAAATTCCCAAAGTAGTACATAAAAACAAGTACTACGTAATTAGGCATTCAACCACCAATACTTTGGAATGCTAGCACCTTCTGAAGTGAGATATTTGTACCAGAGCAAGCACGAGTTTCCCCCGTTCTCATTCCACCAACCTGAGAACTGAAACTTAGCAATATCAACCAGGTTTTTCCTTGAATAGGGAAACTCAATGATCGTGCCAGACTTAGGCAAATGTGTCTTATATGATTTTTTCTCGTATGCAAGGCACAAGCACGGTAGAATAACGAGACACAGAAAAATTAAATCAAACATAAAGAGTGGCAAATGGAAAGAAACTCCAATCACTTGAAAACACAA
The DNA here is from genome assembly GCF_964235325.1 of Thermobia domestica. Taxonomy (NCBI): domain Eukaryota; kingdom Metazoa; phylum Arthropoda; class Insecta; order Zygentoma; family Lepismatidae; genus Thermobia; species Thermobia domestica. Next base: position 193,263,593 of record NC_137457.1, read on the forward strand.
TTGGGCTCAATCTGCAATGCACTATTACTTTCACCATGAAGTAACACTATATTTTCCAGAGCACTTCTTTTTAGAAAAATTCACAGCACAAATGCACATCGAAAACTTCTTATTCTCATTTATATTCTTATTCCACACCGTAATAAAGCTTCACAAAAGTTTGGAATGAAACGAAATAGAATCCATAAACGTCCCATTAAGTAAAGTCCTCTTTCGACTATATAACACGCGAACAAGACATAGTCATTCTCCTCCTCCGAACAACAAGTCCAAGACATCCTCCCTCATCTAACACTCAACGATCAGTTCGCTGCCACGAGGGACGAGCGAACCCACGAAACCAATTGGCGCTACCGTCGCGTAAGGTGAGACACACGCAACACGCGATCGGCCTTGAGGCAATACAACCAGAATTCCTCCCCCCTCTCTCCTTATCTAAAAAACTCAGCTGATGAAAACTTTTTACATTCTTTTCTCCCTTTCTTTCTTCTTTTTTTTAAAGCAATGATAAAGTAAGGAAATGTGATACAAATTACAAACATTCTCTTTTCATGAAGACAGCATATTTTATATTACAATAGATTAATTTTGTTCTCTTTTTCTTCCTTTTTGTCCTCTCTCCATACTCATCGTAACGAGATCGTTACAAAATGGAAGAAAGAGCGAAGCGAAAACCGAAGTAATGTGAGATAACGCACTACTAGGTTACTGAGGTTAGATTATGTCTACTTCGCACTTACCTTAGTACATAGTTAGGTTTGTAGAGCTCTCCTATCTCAAGCAGAAACTCGTGGACTATTGTTGGTGGTCTCGGTTCTTTCACTAATTAAGCCATGAATATTCAAAAGATGAATCTCATTATCAACATAATGTTTTACAAATGTTAGTACTGTCAATTCACATTCAGCGCAAAGACCCTGTACATTTGCAGGCGTCTTTACTCTAAAATTATCCACAATCCAACCACCCTGAATCTAGAGACAAGTAGTTTCCTCTACTTGCTAATTAGTCCCGTCTTTATAACCGCTTATCAAAAGGTATTACACATAAATTACGCTTCACTTACATGATATCAAGCACACAAGCAATCAAATTATCAATTTCGTCTAGGTAAATTCTCAAAATATTGATAAAAACGGAAGGGCAACTTTCCAAGTTAACCCTAATTAAGAGCCTAAGTAAACTTGAATTTCCTTATTTCACAGTAGATCATCTCTTTTTCTTGATCTTAATGTTAGTATTACATTTGGGACTATTAAAACATTTATATTTTAATTCTAATTCGTGTAGCTAGTAATACCCATTTAATAAAATTCAAGTTTTTTTTTATATAGATTACAGAATGTTAACTTAATGCGTGTCTGTAAGGGGGGGTAATAGAATTAAGTAGAAGCAAAATACTTAAACATTCAAGAGCAGATGTGATGAATTGGTGATGTTACTATTTGATGAAATATAATAAGGTTAGCTCGGGCCCCACTAACTTCTACCGGTCCCCCTCTACCTTTTTGGGCTGGCTACGGGCCTGTACACACTTTTTTATAAACTTATAATTTAATAAGTAAGGATATTTTACGCCATAAACTTCTCTTAGCATATACCCACATTTAAATAATGTGTAACCTTAGATCTTTTTAAAACTAGTATTGTGTTTGCGACCGCTCTTCATTAATCTAAGATCTTTTCTTTGGGAGTTTCAAATTTTCATATTGTTATACAATGCGTTACCAATATATATATATATATATATTGTCAGGGTACGCCAAATTCAGATATAAATTTCTATATTAAAATTCATTTATTTCATTCATTTGGCTAAAGATGAAAATTAAATTGTTGTTTAAGAATTGGCTTACATCCAGAAATTAGAAATCATGCCGACAGACGAGTTAACTCATAATATTACATTGTGCTTATGGTTGTTTGTTTTGAATTAAGTAACGATCCAGACACGAGTCTGCACGTGTCATAACATTGTAAGCAAATATTGAAGCAAGACGAAAATGTAAATCTTTGTATATTTTATGTTCACAGCAACACATTCTGAAGGTTGGGTAAAATTGTGAAAATCGCCAACGTAAACTGTCTGGAGATTTGGTCACTGAGAGAAAATGTAGAAACTACGGTTTCAGCACAGAGATTATTAACTGCGAAATTTGGTAAGGAAGAAACCACGAAATCATCATGGAGTAAATGACATAAAATGGTTATGTCAAACTAGATCGGGATCAGTTCCTGGAAACCCGTAGCAGATTAGTTCCAGGGAATCCGTAGTGAAGTATCATTCTTGGAAACTTGTCTCAGAGGATCAACACCACGTTTTCAGTGGAAACCCTTCCACTGTGGTTCGCCACCGATTATTAACTCAGAGTCCATGAGTTCGACTCCAGTAACGTCAAGGTATGTGGTAGTACATCTCTAATTACTCTCAAATGAATGAATCACCAACAGTTTGCCTAATGTGATCTAGCAATTTAACTAACTACTTATAACACACACAGTACACGTAACTTTACATTAACTACAATAAATGTCAACTTTAATAGTAACTGTTTAGCTAATGTTTTATACAACAACCTATCGCACGCCAAGCGTAAATTAGACAGCGTAAGTTGTTAATATATATATATATATATATATATATATATATATATATATATATATATATATATATATATATATATATATATATATATATATATATACGGTGACTGGTAATTCGATGCAGTCCTTGGAAGGGATATTCTAAAGTACTTTGGAACATTTTCACCTATAATCGACTGGGAGTTCCAAATTAAATTTTCTGTGTGCAATGCTGCGTATAAATGTAGGCATGCTGTAAATTACAGCTTGCAAGTATGTACCGTTTCTGAGTTATAGGTCCGAAAGTGAAGTAAGGTGTAGTGGCTCAAAATCCATTACTGCTCTTCAGAAGGCAGCGTGGCAATATCGCAAAAGTACTTGTCCTTCGAAAATGGTTGCAAAGAAGTTAAATTAAGATGGTGTGTGGTCAAGACAAAACGCGAACTATGACAGATTTCATATCCATGGTCGTGCATCTGTCTGGACAACATTCGCACAGTGAACGGCGCGTTGTTTTCAAGGAGGCGGACACTTTTTTGTCACAATGCTACGCTCTTTGCTTATAACATTAAAACACAACAACACCAGTATTGCTATATATGAGTTTTGGTACACTTTAAGCAACTCTTTTGCAGACAGTGCTTTTGTTGGCGTAAAATACACTCCCGACACTACAACGTGATTATTGTGCCCTGTCGACCCTCCCTATTTGAAATCTGACCCTCAGGTATGACATAGATTATCCTTTATGGAGCAATAACTTAACGCGCTAGTTCAAAATATTTGTTCTGGTAATTACTCTTTTCCACCGTGCTGAGTGTTGTCTTCACACTACAAAATAACCCTCGTCAACAATTTAAAGGGAGATGCAGCAATCCAGAAAATCCAACTCAAGTAGTTTGAATAAGATATTACTGTTCCTAGTTCAATTAATCCTAAAGCTACAGAAAAATGCTATACCTTTCAGAACCCACTGGAACCAATGAAGCGATAGTTACGTTTTTGCTTCTTTAGCCAATAATGCCTATTTTCGAACTGTAAATAACTTCAGTCTTACTTTCATATTAACTACAGACATGTTAAAATTATTAGACTCACGCTCCATAAATGCAAAATTGAAGTAGGAGTCCTCATTTCAGAGTTCTAGAACGTTAAAGTTAATGTTTAAACCACCAATATATTATCCTTTATTTGTTTATTCTACAATTGAAATGGTGATATCACCTTTGAACAGCAGGTGGTATTAGTGAGGGGGGAGGGTTCTGAAAGTGGCGTTTCACTTGTAGATAGCAATTATGGTTTCTAACAACAAGTTACAGTCAGAAATGTTGTGGTCAGAGATGGTCATTTTTCCTAACCCTCCCTCACCCTCACCTATATTGACGCCCCTCACCCTCGCCCTCCATCACACTCACCCTCCATTGACGCCCTCAACTTCACCCTCCCTCACACTCACCCTCCATTAACGCCCTCATTATCACCCTCCATTGACGCCCTCAGCCTCCCTCACATTCACCCTTCATTAACGCCCTCTCCCTCATCCTTGCTCACACCCACACTCAAATGACCCCCTTGCACTTACCCTCAAGCAACTAAATTGATCAGAACACGACAAACTTAAATGTGCCCAATATAGTACGTGTAAAATAGTACGTATGTGTAATTCCCCTCTAAGGTGCGCAATTTTCAAAAAAAGCTAAAAAAAGTTACTTTATTGGTAAATTGGTGTTCCAAGTTTTATCTTCTTAACTTCAGAAATCTGGGAGATACAGTTCCTTAAAAGAAAACTACCATTTACTCTTTTAGGATACATGTTTCCGAAATCCTTCCTTATTCCTTGTTTTTGTGACAAAAGGAGCATTTTATCTAAATTGCACATTCCTCCCTATAGAAATATGGTCTGGCTGATAATGAGTCACTCACTTCTACTGTTCTATATAATAGCATATTATTGTTATTATTACTGAAGATTTGAAAATAAAATGCTTTACCTGAAATCCCAGAAAAAGCCAGACAAAAGGTACATATGACAAACAAGCGGGGATGAAGGAGGACGGAAAGTATGTAGGAATTATGAAGGGGGAGCGCCAGGTAAAACGAAGGGAACCACTGGGCCCTAGGATAAATCTGATAAGATCATTTATTTTAAAAGTGATTGGATAGATCTCTCGTATCTATACGAATAGTGAACGCGCCTTTGGCGCGGGAGACACGGGTTCGATTTCCGACGGGACCTCATGTGGTTCGGATCCCATGTTACGCTGAACGGGATACTAACTCAAATAAAAATAATGAAAATAATAGGCGAGGAAAAAGCCTCATTGAATTCGATTGATTCATTTTAAAGTGAAGAACAGTGCTAACTGGCTTTGTGTTGTAACACCAGGTGCTAGTCATTTTATTTTAATTAAATCTTTTTTTAACGTGTAGTTAACCTTTCATTTTTTACCATGTAGCAGGGCCGGCGCGAGGAGGGGTAAAACCGTGCCACCGCCCAGGGCTGCAAGAAAAGACTACTATCAAATTAGAATACTTCGTAATAGGCCCATATGGAAAAATAAAATTATGTTTACCTGAAAATGTAATTAAACTTATTTCACTCACATTCAGGAAAATACTCACTCAGGAAATTCAGAGCACCCCCCTCATTTTTAATTATCAAACTACTAGCCAAAGGTACACTATGTGTTCAAAAGTATTCGGACCCCCCGCCAGAAAACATACGTTTTTCATATTATATGCATTGTGCTGCCCCCTACTGCCAGGTACTCCATATCAGCGACCTCAGTAGTCATTAGGCATCGTGAGAGAGCAGATTGGGGCGCTCCGCGGAACTCACGGACTTCGAACGTGGTCAGGTGATTGGGTGTCCCTTGTGTCAGAAATCTGTAGGCGAGATTTCTACATTCCTAAACATCCCTAGGTCCACTGTTTCTGATGTGATAGTGAAGTGGAAACGTGAAGGGATTCGTACAGCAAAAAAGCGTGCAGGCCGACCTCGTATGTTGACAGAGACCGCCGACAGTTAAAGAGGGTCGTAATGGGTAATAGGCAGACATTTATTCAGACTATAACACAGAAATTCCAAACTACATCAGAGTCCACTCCAAGTACTATGACAGTTAGGCGGGAGTTGAGAAACCTTATATTTCATGGTCGAGCGGATGCCCATAAGCCACATGCTAGGTGTAAGGAGCGTAAACATTGCACGATTGAACAGTGGAAAAACGTTCTGTGGAGTGACGAATCACGGCACACAATGTGGCGAGCTGATGGCAGGATGTGGGTATGGCGAATGCCCGGTGAACGTCATCTGCCAGCGATTTCGTGTCAGGCCTCACCCTACATCAATACCTCTCGTCAGTACAGCACCCCGTGAAGAATGGGCTGCCATTCCCCAAGAAACCTTCCAGCACCTGATTGAACGTATACCTCCGAGAGCGGAACCTGTCATCAAGGCTAAGGGTGGACCAACACCATATTGAAATCCAGCACTGCCGATGGAGGGCGCCACGAACTTGTAAGTCATTTTCAGCGAGGTGTCCGGATACGTTTGATCACGTTGTGTATTTTGTTCAATATTTTCGTTACAGCAGCCTATACAACATTTTCAACTAGGGTTGACAATTTTATCAAGGTGTCTATCATCCTTTATCTATTCAGCGATCTCTAACGCTCCACTCCAAGTATGCAATGGGTTCACTCCTACTTGAGACAGGCCTACAGCCTACAGCAAGGCTCCACATTTTATTGACCTTCGACACGTAGTTAAGATAGTTATGTGATCGCAAAAAAGTTGCATGTAGCTTTCGATATAAGGGTGGCCTTACAATTGGCGCAGAACACCAGAAATTGTTAAATGCCGAAGCACTACATTGGAAGAACGTAATAGAATGACTAGTAGCAGTAATACAATTCTTAGGTGAACAATGTCTCCCGTTACACGGAACATCAGTTAAACTTTACTCAAGTAATAATAGTAATTTTCTGAAACTCGTAGTGAACAAACAAAAAGTCAAATACTGTCTTTGTTGAGAGCTTCAAAATCTTATAGTATAATACTAAAATGTACGCTAAATATTCCTGGTATAGAGCAAATGACAATAATCTCTCGTTTTGTACAAATTAATACAGTAATAGAGGTGCCTTGTATAAATTTGCGAACACCGTCTTGGTAAATAGCTCTTACCGATTTTGATGTGATACCTGTTGACAGACAGACACACAGATGGACACAGCCGTTCTACAAGACTTCCCTTTCATATGTATACCGTAGTTTGGAAAACTAAAAGTACATATATAGCCAAAATCAGGAAATATCTTTTTATTTGATAATTAAATATAAAGTTATTTATTGCTGCTTGCAGCTTTGTACTTTTCTGATATATATATTTTTCTCTTACTTAGAAGAAGAAATAAAGCTTTTTCTTAGCTACAATTTTAGAATGAATGAATATATAAATACTTATTAGTTTCTCTTCTGAACGAATATATTTAAAAAAACATTATTTCCTGAGAGCTTCTAGTATTTTTAATGGGTTACTTTCGCTAAACTGAAAATTTCGGTAGCCAAAAATTTGCAGTAGATATTTTTGTATATTTGGTAATAATTATTTCTATAAAGTGAAAATATATAAATGTAGAAAAGTAATAAAGCTATGAGAAACATCTTTCCTTCGCGCATGAAAAGCGTATGAAACTGATGGAATATTGATATTACGATTTTCTGTGAACAACAATTAATTCTAAGAAAAAAGCTACATTGCATTTTCTAAGATATTTTCCAGAAATGAAGAATTGCAAGATAATTAATTTTATCAACCCTTACCCTCACCTCTATTGACGCCCTCACCCTCACGTCCCTCACACTCACTCTCAACTGACACCCTCAACCTCGCTCACACTCACCCTCCATTGACGCCCTCACACTCACCCTTCCTCACACTCATCCTCCATGCACGCCCTCACATTCACACTCCCTCACACTCGCCCTCCATTGACGCCCTCACACTCACACTCACCCTCCATTGACGCCCTCACACTCACCCTCCCTCACACTCACCCTCAATTATTTCATCGCCCTAACCCTCCAACGCCCTCACCCTCAACTACTAAAATGAGGGTGAGGTGAGGGCTGCCCTCATGACGGCAAAATTAGGGGGGATGATCATCTCTGGTTGTGGTCGCTGTAGCAAGAAGTTAACGAAATTCAGACCGTTCAACAGTTCGAACTTGCTAGTTTAGATTAATCGTGATGTGTTTCGTGTATCAATCTTTTATTCTGTGTAGTCCTGTAATTGCAGCATAATGGAAAAAGCAAAAGACCTTTCTCCTCGCAAAATGGATCTTAACAAAATACTCTGGTGGAAGTATGATATACTTTGCAATACATTGCTAGTAGAGTTAGGATAGAACAAAATACTGTGAATAGAATCTGTGTTGAAATAAACAAGAGCCAAAATATTGTTTGGAAGTGTGAGCGAAAAGCAAGCTATAGCTGAGAGGTATCAGAAAACTAAAAAAAAAATGTTCTGGGAAAGAAAAATGCAACTTCTAATAAACCTAAGCATAAAAATAGCTGAGTATGGTGCAGACATTTGGCGTCAAAGTGTTCGAAGGATTTTTTGTGACAACGGAATAAAAACTCACGGTCAAGAAAGAAAAGAAAAATTAGAGTCTACTCTAATCATGGCAGAGAAGCGCCTCAAATGGGCACGAGTCCTAGAATATTGGACTGCTGATCATTGGACTATTGTGTGTTTCAGTGAAGAGTCATGTATCTTTATGTCTGATGAATGTTCACAATATGTGCGACGTTGAGCTGGGAGGAATACAAGTTGGAATGTATTTAATAAAACGTGAAGCATCCTACTTCAGTCATGGTCTGGGGTGTGATCTCTGTCTTCGGCAATAGAAGACTGTATATAGTAGAGAGGACAATGAAGCAAGACCAATACCTACAAAACTTCTTTAAGAAGAACTGGTTTCCCTGACTGCACTCTGGTTTGATGACGTACAATTCATCTTTATGCATGATTTAGTCTCATGCCACGTGTCTCATGTCAAAAGCATATGGCACACCCACTAGAAGTTAGTACAGATACAAAGTTTTAATGTTGACTAAGTTCGAACGTATTTCTCTCAAGTAATATTGTAATAACAGTAAAATATTCAGAAACTGAATTTTATGTCTAATAATTTGAACACGTCTATAGAACATCACTTATTATTCATGTAATAAAATATAAAATTAAGTTGTGTATAATTCGCTTTTTCGCTATGCTGCACTTAGTGTTGAAGTTAATATAATAAAAATCCTGCTTTCTTTGTGAATTAAAATGTATTCAAACAAATAACTTTGAACCTTACACGTAATAGACACATTCGCAGGGAACAAAATACAAAACTAGTTTTACAAGATTACACGTTACATTCAAATTTTTCAAATAGTCTTTTGAGACTGCTTTCCTGTGCTCAGCTCTTGCAATATCTGCAGAAGTTTCCTTTCTTACCATTCATATTTTTTGAAAACTCCCACGTCGAGCTTTCTTCTTTGGTGCCTCCTCTTAGCCTGCTCCTATACTTCCTGATGGCATCTGCTTTCTACTGCTTTTTCCTCTACAATGTTGACCAATAGTTTGCCAAGGAAAATCAAGAAGATAGTGTTCTTCATGCTTTTAGTTTCGTATTCCTTTTTAATAGACAAGCATAGAACATAAGCGATAAGTGATTAATTGATGATCATTCAAAACTCTTACCCATCTTACTGGGTACGAATATTCGGAAAGGGCAACGTCGATGAAATGTTACAAGTTGCTGATGTATACTGATATTCTCATCAGGAATGAAAGCATTACACAATCTTCAAAATCTTCACGAATTGCAGATAGTTTGTCTTCAAATCTTCTACGACACCGGTGTTCTGCGTCATCAAAACATAAGGCAGCACTGATTTGGAGAAATTGATTTCTTGTCGTAATGATACTACATTTTGGACGACGGTTTAGTATACTCTCCAAGTGGTTACTTTCTTCCTTTTCTGAATTATATAGAATACTCCAATCAGTATGCAATAACGGTCAAGAGCCAATGGACCCATTTGGGACTTAATTTTATAAATTAGTTAACCTTACATATGACTTAAAGAAATAAAATAACATATAAGTAATTTGAAGAAAGAATGAAAACATAAAAATGTCAGAGAATATCAATACTTGGAAACGCACAGTATCATTGTAATTACTGAAAAGAATAATTCCTAATTCTAGTGGATCTACCTGGTAGTCGTAGTGGGAACGCAAGTAGTGATAATTAATTACTTATTTATTTATTTATTTATTTTTATTTTGCACCTATTACAGGGCATAAGCCCCAATTACAATAGGCTTACAAAAATAAAATATAAAAATTTCGTAAATAGAACAAAAATACATAGATTCAAACAAAATAAGTAAATAAAAGTTACAATAAGAGAAAAGAAAAGGAGAAAATTCCATACCTTCTTTACAAGTTATCTCCATTAACATGGGATTTCATAATCCAAAATAATAATATAAATACATACATTCACATGCACATACATACATACACGCACAAACACACATACACATATATAGATTCATACAAACATACACACACACATATATATATATACATATATATATACATGTATACATATAAGAACACATGTATACATGCACATACAAACATACATACATATACATAGAGTATTTCTAAGAACAGAGAATGTGTTAATCTATACTAAAACTAAATGAAATCATAATGATTAACTAGCGAGTCTAGGATATTGTACGCAAAAATTCATATAAATGTAAAACCTAAAAAGAAAACATCATATTGTTTATTACCCTTGGAACCACCAGGACATTTCATTATAAAACAATAACATCATCTATTCAAGGATTACAGAGTCAATATTCTATTTGTTTCATTAAACTCGATCAGATTTGATAATTTTCTTTACTATGTTGATATACATGAGAAAAGGCATCGCAAAATCTACATCTGTATTCATTTTTATAATATTATTATATCTTTTACATAATCTAATTACAGGAGAATTTGAATGAGCTACTGAATATGATCTTTTACAGCAAAACGGAGGTCTCATTCGTAGACATTTGTTGTTGATATTAAAATAAAACAATTTGAGAAACTCTGAATTATCGATTATTCCATTTACAGACTTATGGAGGAAAACAAGTTCCATAAAATGCCTTCTATCACACAAATATATGAAGTCAAACTTTTTTAGCAACGCTGAATAAGATATATTATCTTTGTACGATGATCTTTTATATGTTTTATAGTACAAGTATCTCAAAAATTTATTTTGTACTCTTTCAATTTTCTTATTGATAGACTTATAAAATGGTGTCCAAATTATAGATGCATACTCCAACTTACTACGAATGAGACTATTGAATAAAATCTTAAGCGCTTGCATATTTGTAAATTCTTTCGTACTTCTGATTAAAAATCCCAATGATTTATATCCGTCATCTATTATTTTTAAAATGTGTGTATTAAAGCACAATTTATTGTCTAACCTTACACCCAGATCATTTACTTCTTTAACTCTTTGAATAGGTTCTTTGTTCAGCGTATACTCAAAATGGAGTGGATTATGTTTTCTAGAAAAAGTTATAACTAAGCACTTCTTCACATTAAAATGTAGTTTATTTAAAATGCTCCACCTATAACACTCATCCAAATCCTCCTGCAATTGCAAAGCATCATTGTGGGTCTTTATTTCCTTATACAATTTCATATCGTCCGCAAACATTAAACAATTAGAATGTTTTATTACTGCCGGCAGGTCATTAATAAACAACAAAAAGAGCAGAGGTCCAAGGTTCGATCCTTGAGGTATGCCACAATTAACCTCGTACAATTGGGAACTGACTTGATTAAATATCACAAATTGTTTACGGCCTTTTAAGTACGATGAAATTAATATTAAAAGGTTATCTGATAAACCAAAAGCTGATAACTTTTTAAGCAATATGTCATGATCTAATTTATCAAAGGCTTTAGCGAAATCTGTATAGATGGCATCTACATTATTCTTGCTATCAAGTGAATCAGAGAGATATTGAGTAAAATTAATTAAGTTAGTTACTGTAGATCTCCTGGAATAAAATCCATGCTGGTATATAGATAAATAAGATTTCACATGATTATATATTTTAGCATAAAGAATCTGTTCAAATATTTTAGACAGAGTAGAAATTAATGATATCGGTCTATAGTTTTCAACTTCAGATGGATTACCTTTTTTGTGAATTGGGCGGATTTTACTAATCTTCCAAGTTTCAGGGAAAACTTGTGTTCTTAATATAAGATTATAAATATAACACAATGGTTTCATCAATACTTCGCCACAGCCTTTGAATATATAAACTGGTATTAAATCAGGTCCCGAGGATTTTGATGGTTTCAACTTTCTAATTGCTTTTACATAATCCTCTTCAGTAACAAAATTTATATTCAAGCATTGGGATACCTTCAAGTTAACCGAATCGGTTATATTATAATTAGCAGGATCTTGAGAATATACACTTTTAAAGTATTCAGCAAAACCATTGGAAATACAATTGTTGGTATCTAGAGATTGTTTTCGATAGGTCATATTACTAGTTGCTAATTTATTTTCTTTTTTGTTGTTGATAAAGTTCCAAAAGGTTTTCGGATTTGTATTTATCATATTTTCAGTTTGAAAAATATACTATTTATGTACCTTATCCATAATACTTTTTAATTTTCTACGCAATTCCTTAAATTTGTTTAGATTATAATCTGAATGCAGTTTCCGTTTTCTATAATATTCTTTCTCTTTGAAAATATTAATTATTTCTGTAGTAAACCAGCATGGATATGAATGTTTCTTATGTAACGTCCTCTTTGGAACATATGTATCAATAATATTGTTGAAAATATTATAGAAACAATCTAGAGCATTATTAACATCCTTATTTATAATTAGTCTATTCCAATTTTCCCTCTGTAGTCCCTTGTATAAGTTATAAAAGTCTGCTTTCGCATAATTGTATACAGTGATCGGACTACAGTTGATTTTCTTAACCTGATCCTTGATATAAAATTGACAAGTAAGAGAAGGATGATGTTTATCTTCTTTTACAAAAGGACACATATTATGAGTTACTGCAATACCACTCTTCACATTAGATAACACTAAATCCAAAGTTTTGTTTTAATCGTTTTTTATAGAGTTATATGATTGTAAATTATATAAAGACAAAAAATTTGCTAATGAGATACAAACAGATCCACCCTGCATAAAGTTATAAGAAGAATCTGTAACTGACGGAATATTGAAATCACCAACTATAATCATTTCATGATATTGAATATTTTGTATGCTCTCAACCCTGCTAAAAAAATCATGATATTTATCAATTTTAGAATTGGGTGGAAAATATACCGATATTAAATAGTAAAGTTTGTCACCAATTACCAATTTGAGACAAACCACTTCCACACCTTCAATATTCATTATCAAACTTTCAACATATATTTCATTTGATACTGCAACAAGAACACCCCCTCCCGTTCTATTAGGTCTGTCTTGTCTAAATACATTATATCTATTATCGGTAAATTCACTATTGTAAATATTGTCACACAGCCAAGTTTCAGTTAAGATAATGATCTTAAAGTTTGCTGCAGCGATACCTATATATAATTCCCTTAATTTTGTTTTTAAACCTCTTACATTCTGATAATTCAATGTTATCCAATGCGTATCATCAACCATTTAGCTCACAGCAAACTTTTGACCTCGTCTACAGTATTTAGAGTGTATACATACGTATCACTTTCCTTCTTTTTCAATTTTATGTTTCCCGCATTGTCGATCCAAAGAAAATCAAAGTTTTTCTCTTTCTTAACTTTCCTGGCTTCACTAAATACAATTCTTCTATTTAATGACAGACTTTGGTTGACGTAGATAGTTCCCCCCACAGAAAATCCTATATCTTTACAACTCAAGTTTCTTATAACTTTTCTTTTCTTGAGGAAACTATCCTTATCAAATCGTCTAACAAACTTTACAATTATACCTGGGTTAGGCTGGCTTGGTGACTTTCTCAACCTATGGCAAACATCTATCATGTCATCCTTGATGTTTAAATCTAAAGCATTACCAACTTTTTTAACCAAGCTGGTGACATCCTCATTAGGAAGAAGAGGGATACCGTGAATCTCTACAGTATTTCGTCTACTGTATTGATCTATTTCATCAATCTGTAATTGTAATTTGTCAACCTGTTTTTTTAGAGTTAAATTTTCGTTTTTGAGTTCATCAATTACTAACATACACTTCTTTAATTCTTCACTTTGAGTTTTTAAAGCTTGTGCGTTTTCGTCCAGTTTTTCATGAGCTAAGTTAAGAGATTTGTTTAAATCCTCTTCAAGTTGTTTATGAGACTGCTTTAGGTTGTCGGTATCTTTCTTGATGGAGAGTAATAATTGGTACATGTCACTTAACGAGGGAAGATTTTCGGCAGTTTCCAAAGGGGTTTCACTTGTCATAGACCTACGACGCACTTTCTCGCAGTTTTTGCATCGCCAAATTTGATCCACAGAGCGAAGATACTTCACATCTTTTTCATTTAAATTTACGCAAGAACTATGATAAATATTACCACATTCCCCACATTGTACTTTCTGGTTAATGTCTTGTCGAGGTACGACTTTTCCACACCCTTCACAAATTCCCATTTCGATAGGAATGAGCAGACAAGTTTTGTGCCCACTAAAAGTTTAATTAAAATGTCGATTTTTAGTAGTATCTTTATCACTGTTCGAAATCTATTTTATAAGCTTAGTAACTTTCTGATCACATTACAAGTTATTATTATATACGATCTGGTATCACTGTTATATAATTGTGAGTTTCCAATACTGCTTGTACAAGAGAGTTTGCAATACTGTTTACGGTTTGTTTACCTTCTATGGAAGTATTATTTTGTCACTTTTTTTGGCTAACTAATTAAATACAACAAAGATTAAGAATTACAATTCACAATACCTCAAAATAAACTCCTATAATTCAGAAAGACTGGTTATATTAACACAATTTGCCATAATTTCCTGTATTGTCCACTAACAACACACGTTTGCTTACACCCAATCCTAATTATGTATTTTCAATAGCAAAAATTGTCCAAAAGAATCTCATGACGAAAACTTCATTTTGTACGTTAAATTTCGTATACATATCCTTACAAAGTTATTAGACACTATTACACAGTTTTCGATCAATAGTTACACACAGCCAGTCACTTCTACTTCTGAACATACTCTCCCACGTCAAGCGATGAGTCATTTACAAAAACCACTGTTTCACTTTTGCTCTAGTAGCTGCTAGTTGGGAAACATTTTACTCAATCGTTACCTCCTCCGTTAGAAAAAATTGATGTATGGGAGAATATGCTCTTCGAGTTCATCCAATCAGAAGGTTTCGTCATTGCAGAGCAAAGAAATTCCTGTCAACTTAAGATATGTGTGTTAAATTCGTCAAATAATTAGGTAGCTGCTATTTTTCAACTAACTTTTATAAAAAGCAGTAACTTAAACATTGTCTTCCAGTCAAGGATTTTACAATAAGTTGGTTATAAAGTTTGTTCATACGTAAATACATTTATCCAACCCAATATACGAAACAAAACAAGAAGAAAATAGACATACTTGTTGAAACAGAATCAATGTCAAAATGCAACGTAATAAATGAAAATAAATTTATTAAAGATGTAACCAAACTCATTTAAGACAAATTCTCATAGATTTTTCTCCATGAGTTATACTAAACGTTATCGGCAGTACTAAAAGTTCCCACTAACCAGACTTAAAACGAATCTTTCATTAATAAAGAAAAGCGTGTAACTTTAAGATCTAAGTTGTCTGCTGTACGTAATCTCCTCATCAATGGTACAAAAAAAACTTATCGTCCAATGATGCGAAAGATATGCATACAGTTATTTTAATCGTTCAAAATGAGATAAAATGTTTCGAGGAAAAAATAGTGACAAGATTGGAAATATACATTTTTCTATTCTTGGTTATATGTGTAATTCAAAAACTTGTTTACGATATTCCGTCGACTTTTGCATCAATGCAAAAGTAAAACTCTAACGGAGCGCGAATTCAATAAAATAAATTCGAATTTTTAATGCCACTAAATTATATGTTTATTCATGGAAAGCTTAAAACACTTCGTAAGGGAATCGACCACATACCAGTTTCTATGATGATTAAAATTCAAAGTAGAATCTGAGAGTTTGCATCACTATCCGTCGCCATTTACACAATCACCAGATTTTAATTTGACGTCAAAATAGCACACCTTTGCTATACCATCTATTTAACAAGAGAGTAAATCGTTTAGGAAAGAGTGAGAGCAAGTTACAAAACGACCAATAGAGTTTGATTTCCATCGAACTAAAATCTTTACAGAAAATTGTACTTATAACAGAAAACTAGTTGGACGATTTTAAGAGAGAAATCACTTTTGCATTATTTCTAGGAAATCTATGGACATTGTTTAAAAATAGAAGCAAAGTGGATGATGATGCCATTTAACATTTGCATTTATTGCACAATACCAAGTTTATCTTACGATAATTCCTTGCCGATAATAAATAAACCTAAATATAGGAAGTATAATTTACAGCATAGTTTCGAAATATGAGTTATTTCACCATATTCAACCGAGATCATTTTTCTACTCGCTTGTAAATAGGAGTGTAACACCTAACAATTGTTTGCAACACTAAACGTAAATTATGATGTTGCAGGGCCTTTTTGGCATGATAACTCTGCACCTCAATATATTTATGCAATAATATTTTACACAACGTAGCCTTGCTTATGGTTGCTTCCATTATTCATTTTATGTTATTGTATAACACGTGCGAAAATTTACTTTTCTTTATAAATTTTATGTATATGTATAGGTGTAGTTAATATTTTGTCATTTCAATTATTCTGAACAATTTTTACACAGATTTATGATTTGCTGTTTTTCATTATAATTTAAATTTTTGAGGGAAATCGTTGTGTACTACTAACGTTAGAGTTAGACAGCGGCATTATTAAGGAAACATATGCATTTGAAGAGGTGTAATTTTCGTACTCCTAATTAAAAAGGTCTGCCAATAAATATTTTCAAGTTTTTTTTTAATAAAGACTTCAAGCAAATGATATTCCAATACTGTTTATTAAAATAGTAATTGTTCAATACATTATGGAAAACTTTTAATGCATTGATATAAGTAGAGAGGGGACACTTGGCGCTGGTTTTTTTCCTACTGCGCATGCTCAAACCCTTGACGCTGATTGGCTAGCGCAGGTCACATGACCCCGCCCCCTGGCCACGCCCTTCACGCTGATTGGCTGGCGTCGGCCACGCCCCTGCCACACCCTTTGACGCTGATTGGCTGGCACCGGCCACGCCCCTTGACGCTGATTGGCCGGTCGGCGCCGGACCCGCGTACATAAGATTCGTTCCCTTTTATGAGCACTTTACGAACACATAGCAGATCGATAACACATTCTTCATCCGCCTATTTAACGACCTCCATTTCAGGAGTATCTACTGCGCTGACTGGCTGGCAGCGGACCCCCACCGATTGGCTGGCGCAGGACCCTCCCCTTAACGCTGATTGGCTGGCATCTGACCTGCCCCTTTGACGCTGATTGGCCGGTCGGCGCCGGACCCGCGTACATAAGATTCGTTCCCTTTTATGAGCACTTTACGAACACATAGCAGATCGATAACACATTCTTCATCCGCCTATTTAACATAGCACATATTACATAAGACTCGTTCCCTTTTATGAGCACTTTTAACATAGCAGAAATTACACAGAGACTACGAACACATAACATAGCACATATTACATCAGACTATATAGCATAGCAGGGGTGCACTCGTTCCCTTTTATGAGCACTTTTAACAGCAGAAATTACACAGAGACTACAAACACATAACATAACACATATAACATAAGACTATATAGGATAGCAGGGGTGCACTCGTTCCCTTTTATGAGCACTTGTTTTCAACATAGCAGAGAATGCAGACCAATTTTTGACCTACTACGCATATGCGCAAAACTGTTCCGATTCCGCCGTAGCAGAACTGCCGTTTTCTTTATCAATGGTACCAGAACACACACTCACACACACACACACTTGATGCGCAGTTCCAACCCCCACAGCAGACCGCAGACTGTTCCGGTCCAGGGAAAGATTACGGCTATGCGCAGAAACATAAAATAAGACATAACACCCCCGTTCTCTTTTACGAGAATAAAAAAATAACAACACACACACACACACACACACACACACAGCAGACCGCAGACTGTTCCGGTTCAGGGACAGATTACGGCTATGCGCAGAAACATAAAATAAGACATAACACCCACGTTCTCTTTTACGAGCACTTTATAGCAACATAATAGAGCAGAGAATAAAAAAATAACAACACACACACACACACACACACACACACACACTTGATTGCTTATGCGCAGTAAAATTAAATTTCCATTTAATCACACATTGCACGCATGCGCAGAAAAATTACACTAGACTACAGACTGTTCCAGTTGCAGTGCTGGTTCCGGTTCAATTGAGCAGACTATGTGCAACGAGCAGGTCATAAAAGACTATGACCTATTTTTCATCCCCTAAATAACTTAGTATACACACACACTTGGTTGCGTATGCCAAATCCGATTTAGTACACGCTCCTTGACGCTGATTCGTCGGCGCCGGCCACGCTCTTTTACGACCTCCATTTTAGGAGTATCTACTGCGCTGACTGGCTGACAGCGCACCCCCACCGATTGGCTGGCGCAGGACCCTCCCCTTAACGCTGATTGGCTGGCGTCGGACCTCGCCCCCCTGAGGCTGATTGGCCGGTCGGCGCCGGACCCGCGTACGTAAGATTCGTTCCCTTTTATGAGCACTTTACGAACACATAGCAGATCGATAACACATTCTTCATCCGCCTATTTAACATAGCACATATTACATAAGACTCGTTCCCTTTTATGAGCACTTTTAACATAGCAGAAATTACACAGAGACTACGAACACATAACATAGCACATATTACATCAGACTATATAGCATAGAAGGGGAGCACTCGTTCCCTTTTATGAGCACTTTTAACATAGCAGAAATTAAACAGAGACTACAAACACATAACATAACACATAAGACTATATAGGATAGCAGGGGTGCACTCGTTCCCTTTTATGAGCACTTTTTTTCAACATAGCAGAGAATGGAGACCAATTTTTGACCTACTGCGCATATGCGCAAAAATGTTCCGATTCCGCCGTAGCAGAACTGCCGTTCTCTTTATCAATGGTACCAGAACACACACTCACACACACACACACTTGATGCGCAGTTCCAACCCCCACAGCAGACCGCAGACTGTTCCGGTTCAGGGAAAGATTACGGCTATGCGCAGAAACATAAAATAAGACATAACACCCCCGTTCTCTTTTACGAGAATAAAAAAATAACAACACACACACACAGCAGACCGCAGACTGTTCCGGTTCAGGGACAGATTACGGCTATGCGCAGAAACATAAAATAAGACATAACACCCACGTTCTCTTTTACGAGCACTTTATAGCAACATAATAGAGCAGAGAATAAAAAAATTACAACACACACACACACACACACTTGATTGTTTATGCGCAGTAAAATTAAATTTCCAATTAATTACACATTGCACGCATGCGCAGAAAAATTAAATTTCCAATTAATTACACATTGCACGCATGCGCAGAAAAATTACACTAGACTACAGACTGTTCCAGTTGCAGTGCTGGTTCCGGTTCAATAGAGTCCGGTACACTAGACTACGTGCAACGAGCAGGTAATAAAAGACTATGACCTATTTTTCATCCCCTAAATAACATAGTATACACACACACCTGGTTGCGTATGCCAAATCCGACTTAGTACAAATAACACGCATGCGCAGAAACATTTACAATTTCCGATTTTTATGAAACTCGGCATATGGGGGTTTCCGACCATGCTGCTTACCAATACCACACTTACTTTTACCTGGGTCTTATAGTTTATATGGGATACGTCGTTTCTATGACACTTAAATCCTAATAACTCGAAAACGGAGCCACATGTTGAGGTCGTGTTTCCACATTTAGTAATTGGTCATCAACTACTACAAGTTCCAAAATAATGACCATCGAGGTCAAAGGTCAACATACTTAAAACCTAATAACTCGAAAACGGAGTCACATATTGAGATGGTGTCTCCACATTTAGTAATTGGTCATCTGGTACTACATGTTCCAAAATAATGACCATCGAGGTCAAAGGTCAACATACTTAAAACCTAATAACTCGTAAACGGAGCTACATATTGAGATGCTGTTTCCAAATCTGGTAATTGGTCATCAGGTACTACAAGTTCCAAAATAATGACCATCGAGGTCAAAGGTCAACACACTTAAAACCTGATAAATCGTAAACGGAGCTACATATTGAGATGCTGTTTCCAAATCTAGTAATTGGTCATCAGGTACTACAAGTTCCAAAATAATGACCATCGAGGTCAAAGGTCAACATACTTTAAACCTAATAACTCAAAAACGGATCCACATATTGAGATACTGTTTCCACATTTAGTAATTGGTCATCAACTACTACAAGTTCCAAAATAATGACCATCGAGGTCAAAGGTCAACATACTTAAAACCTAATAACTCGAAAATGGAGTCACATATTGAGATGGTGTCTCCACATTTAGTAATTGGTCATCAGGTACTACATGTTCCAAAAGTAATGACCACTGAGGTCAAAGGTCAACATACTAAAAAAATAATAACTCGAAAACGGAGCCACATATTGAGTTGGTGTTTCCAAATCTGGTAATCGGTCACAAGATACTACACGTTCCAAAATAATGACCATTGAGGTCAAAGGTCAACATACTTAAACCTAATAACTCGAAAACGGATCCACATATTGAGATGGTTTTTCCAAATCTAGTAATTGGTCATCAGGCAACTACACGTTCCAAAATAACGACCATTGCGGTCAAAGGTCAACATACTTAAAACCTAATAACTCCAAAACGGATCCACATATTGAGATGGTGTTTCCAAATCTAGTAATTGGTCATCAGGCACTACAAGTTCCAGAATAATGTCCATCGAGTACAAAGGTCAACATACTTAAAACCTAATAACTCGAAAACGGAGCCAAATATTGAGATGGTGTTTCCAAATCTAGTAATTGGTCACCAGCATCTACATGTTCCAAAAATACTGACCATCGAGGTCGAAGGTCAAACTCGAAAACGAAGCAACATATTGAGGGGCGGTTTCCACATTTTAGTGACAGGTCATCAACTACTACGTGTCCTAAAGGTACTTACCACGGAGGTCAAAAATCAGACTCGTAAACGAAGCAACATATTGAGGCGGTGTTTCCACATTTAGCAATTGGTCATCAACTACAAGTTCCAAAAATAATGACCATCGAGGTCAAAGGTCAAAATACTTAAAACCTAATAAGTCGAAAACGAAGCCAAATATTGAGGTGGTGTTTCCACATTTAGTAATTGGTCATCAACTACTACAAGTTCCAAAATAATGACCATCGTGGTCAAAGGTCAAAATACTTAAAACCTAATGACTCGAAAATGGATTCACATATTGAGGTTCGGTTTCCAAATCTAGTAATAGGTCATCAACTAGTACATGTTAAAAAAGTACTGACTTTCGAGGTTAAAGGTCAAATATTTAAGCCTTAATAACTCGTAAACGTAGCCAGCAAGAGATTTCTGTGACCTATTCAACTTTTTGTTGCATGCAGAAAAAGTGAAGAATGAATTAATTTTAGTGACTTATTTGCTATTGTACTAACGAGAAAAAAATCAAAACAACGCCACTTTTAACTAGCTCAGAATTTCTGTACATTTTTGGGTTATTCAAAATAAACCGAAAATAATAATTTGGATGGACTAACGAAAAAGAAAGCAAAGATATGCCATTTTAGCTAGCTGAGAATTTAAAGAAACAAAGGGAACCTACTCAATTTTCTATCAACGAGAAATGCCATTTCAACTACCTCAGAATTTATGTGCCTTTTTGTGCTAAGGTCTGTTTTAACTCTTCTTGACTAATTAAATAAACGAAGGAATATTGTACCAATGAGAAATGCCATTTTTCTAGACCATGTTCTAATATTTAAACAAACGAAGGGGTGAATTTGAGTGACCTATTCAATTTTGCACCAATGAGAAATAAAGGCGTATTTTAAATCATTTTGTACTATTTAAATAAACAAACAATCGGATAAATTTAACCGGCTCAGAAGTGTATTATTGAAACAAACGAAGGTCTCTTGAGTGAGATTTCCAATTTTGTAGCAATAAGGACTATTTTCTAACTAACTCAGAATTTCATTTCATTTTGTAATACTCAAATTGGGATGGAGTGTTTAGTTTTGTTCGAACCAGAAAAATTTGATTAGATTATTTCCTTATGTACCAACTGGAAAAAGTGAAGGGCCATTAATCAAATAAATGAAGGAATAAATTTGGGTAGAATATTTAGTTTTGTACCTAGCAAAATAAGATAAAGAAGTGAAGAACGAATAAAATTTGGATGGACTATTTCCTTATGTACCAACAAAAAATGGAGCACCAGCGACAAAAAAGAAACCGAAGGAGGAATAAATTTGGGTGACCTATTCAGTTTGTACTAAGCAGAAAAAGATGAAGAAGGATCAGCATTCTATACTTTTTTTCTGCCATTTATTGGGGGTGTCCTATTTCTTTTTGTGCCAACGAGACCATTTTTAACCGACTTAGAATTTGTACCAAACAGAGCAGAGCTACACAAATAAACAAAGCAATCAATTTTTAACTAGCTCAGAATTTCTAGACCATGTTGTACTATTTAAACAAACGAAGAGATAAATGTGTGACCTATTCACTTTTGTACCAAGCAAAATAAGAAAAAGAAGTGAAGAACGAATAAAATTTGGATGGACTATTTTTTTTCATGTACCAATAAAAAAATGGAGCACCAACGACAAAAAAAAAGAAATCGAAGGAGGAATAAATTTGGGTGACCTAATCAGTTTTGTACTAAGCAGAAAAAAAGCGAAGAAGGTAAAATTTAAATAGCTCACAAGGGACATCACCCAATTGTCCGGCTCCGATTTCAATGAAATTTTTATTGCTGATAGAGAACATGTATTCATTACTTGTAATGACAGAAATTTTTGCCATGGTGCATGTTTTCTATTTTTTAATAATTTTTAAATGTTGTAATGTGGTTAATAGAGATTACTGCAGAAGTCCCTTACTACCCTTTGTAAA
This sequence comes from Thermobia domestica, assembly GCF_964235325.1. Classification (NCBI taxonomy): domain Eukaryota; kingdom Metazoa; phylum Arthropoda; class Insecta; order Zygentoma; family Lepismatidae; genus Thermobia; species Thermobia domestica. Next base: position 193,286,610 of record NC_137457.1, read on the forward strand.
CGGAGTGTTAATGAAAGAACAACCATGTAGATACTTATAGGGCATAGTGGGAAGTCGTATGGTACGTATGACCTTGACGGCAGCCATCTTGAAATTCGCCATTTTGAATTAAGGTCAAGTTTATTAAATAGGAATAGGGTAATATGATACATAATTTCGGGCTAGAATTTAATCAGAAAGACAATGGTGAAATTAGTTTTAAGATTTACTCATTTGGGGAAAAATTACAGGCATATTAATTGGTTATACTTACTATGTGCGTAAGTCCCTTACCTCCGCTTCTTAACCGCGTATTAATGATAATAAGTGGATAAAGGTTTCGGTAATACATATTATGCTAGAGGGAAGTGATACGTTACGGGTATCACTGACGGCAGCCATCTTGAAATCCGCCATTTTGAATAAAATGAAGTTTTAAAAAATGAAAACCATAGCATGTGGCACCTAATTTCAATAGTAAATTTTCCCCAAAAGCCAATGGTATGTTTATTTTTGTTCTATAGTTAACTAGCATGAATTTATGACTCTTCTAATGTGCACGAAACGTCCATTATTCGATCCTTCAAATTGGCCACACTCGTAATTTTCACCGCATGTTTTAAGATTAAAACTGGCTCTTTGCAATTGTTGCCATGGCTCATGGTTTCTAAATTTATTACATTTTTTTAAGAGTTGCGATTTGTCAGTTCATGAATAGTGTTGGGATAAGCATCCAGCAATTTTTCTGAGTTTTGAAGACTTGCCATGTAATTATTAATTTCCTAGGCAATGTAATTATTTATTTCCTATACCTGCCCTTCAAAAACTCGTTTACTGACATGAATCATCACACAACGAAAGAACTCCAACTTTGCATTCAGGTAATACCGAAGACGTAGCTTGTAATGGATAGTAGATGAGACGAAAAATCAAATGAAAATTCACTTCAAAAAAGAAATCGAAATATGATTGTTGTGTAAATCAATGGTCTTTTGTTTTGTTTTATATTTATTTGTTTATTGTATATTCATTTATTTTCTATGGCAATATTTTAGCTAGTCAGACAAAAAAGTCATTCGTTTTCTAGCGATTGTTGTCGCTGGTTCATGTTTGTAAGATTTATAATCAGTTTTGATCGGGAACTCGATTAAGTTACACCACTTTATAAACAAATTACCTATTTTCATATTTTGTTCATGGTACAAACAGTGTGTTGGGAACAGTCATATTATGTCTCTTTGATATTTTCTATCATTGCTGCTGTTCCTTTAAAGTTATAAAGTTGAATTTATTTTTTTAAAAAATACTGTTTGTCGTTTGCGCAACATGTAGGCTACGTTTCATGATAATTTTGAGTTCGTGTAACACCAATTTGTTATAATTTTATTTGTATTTCTTTACGTCACGTAGGTCCATAGGTTCCTCATGTACTCTGGGTTAAAATAAATGATTACACTGCCTAGGAAATTAATAATTACATGGCAAGTCTTCAAAACTCAGAAAAATTGCTGGATGCTTATCCCAACACTATTCATGAACTGACAAATCGCAACTCTTAAAAAAATGTAATAAATTTAGTAAACATTAGCCATGGCAACAACTGCAAAGTGCCAGTTGGAATCTTAAAACATACGGTGAAAATTACGAGTGTTGCCAATTTGAAGGATCGAATAATGGACGTTTCGTGCACATTAGAAGAGTCATAAATTCATGCTAGTTAACTATAGAACAAAAATAAACATACCATTGGCTTTTGGGGAAAATTTACTATTGAAATTAGGTGCCACATGCTATGGTTTTCATTTTTTAAAACTTCATTTTATTCAAAATGGCGGATTTCAAGATGGCTGCCGTCAGTGATACCCTTAACGTATCACTTCCCTCTAGCCATAATATGTATTACCGAAACCTTTATCCACTTATTATCATTAATACGCGGTTAAGAAGCGGAGGTAAGGGACTTACGCACATAGTAAGTATAACCAATTAATATGCCTGTAACTTTTGCCCAAATGAGTGAATCTTAAAACTAATTTCACCATTGTCTTTCTGATTAAATTCTAGCCCGAAATTATGTATCATATTACCCTATTCCCATTTAAAAAACTTGACCTTAATCCAAAATGGCGGATTTCAAGATGGCTGCCGTCAAGGTCATACGTACCATACGACTTCCACTATGCCCTATAAGTATCTACATGGTTGTTCTTTCATTAACACTCCGTTTACAAAGGGTAGTAAGGGACTTCTGCAGTAATCTCTATTAACCACATTACAACATTTAAAAATTATTAAAAAATAGAAAACATGCACCATGGCAAAAATTTCTGTCATTACAAGTAATGAATACATGTCCTCTATCAGCAATAAAAATTTCATTGAAATCGGAGCCGGACAATTGGGTGATGTCCCTTGTCAGTATTTATGTACATTTTTGTACTACTAAAATAAACGAAGGAATAAATTTGGGTGTTCTACAGAAGAAAACGGGGAAGGGCCATTTTATTTAATTTTGTAGTGCTCAAAATATGCAAAGATATAAATTTGTGTGACCCATTCAGTTTTGTACTAAGCAGAAAATTGTTTGGCTTTTTTAGAAAGATCATTTTATCTTTTGTATTCAGATTTTCCGGCTACTTTTTGTGCTCTACAAATAAAAGCAAAGAGAGGCCATTTTTAACTAGCTTAGAATTTATGTGCCTTTTGTAACGAAGAAACAAATTTGAAGGAGGTTCATTTTAACTAATCCTGCTGCGAGTAGATCAATTAGTACATAGTAAAAATAATAAAACATTATGGCATTATTGCGACTTTCATTTTCGAATACATACGGATTAAGCCACTATGGTAAAAAATACTACTCTCTCCTTATGCTTATTTGGAGCAGACTTAAGAGGACCAAGGATTAGAAACCCGCTAGTAGGGCGTCGATTCAGTAAACTCGTTATGCTTTAGAAAACAAAATCCATATTGGAATATACCTTTTATACAAAAAACAAGCTCCTAGCCCCACTCCAGAAATTAGAAAACAAATTCTTTCTTCTACGGTCTTCGGCATGCATTTTAGACCAATGGCAGCAAGATTAATATTAAATAACACTTCTCCTGGATAGAAATTCAATTCTCTCGATCTTCTGCTTTATCCGACAACTCCAATAAGCATCTGTAAATATTCTTTGATGTGTAAAATTAGTTCTAAACAGTCTTGTATTGGATCCACTCATCAGTATGGTAGTTAAAGATAATTGCTTCCCATCTCGTAATACCCTGTAAAAGCTTGTCTGAACAATGAAGAAAATCAATTAGATAGTTGTAAATTTTAATGGAAGAATTACCTGTATTCTATCTAAGACAATCTACACCCCCGGAATCATCGTTATTACAAATAGTGTTAATAGGCATGTATTTCCACCCCAAAATTAAAATAGAAGTTCTGAAATTTTTCTATTGGCACATCCTAGTACTTCTTAGTTATATCTCCCAAATACTGTACATCTCTTGGCCATTTAATTTAGCCTTAAATCTGAGAAATTGGATCGTATAAATGTGTTCGCAGATTGGCGGTGTAATTGGTTCGCCACTAGCAAATTGTTAACTTTACCTAATAACTGTCTTAGAGATCATTATTGCTGGTAGACTACAATACACCTTTAAAACCTACTCTCATTCGAAAAATAAGCTGCACTATTACAGACTATTATAAGTACAGTGCAATACCGCTATTAATTGGAAATTCTTACACAATGTATCGTTCTTGTTATCGAAGTCTACTCCAACTAAGCATAAGGAGAAAGTAGTATTTTTTTGCCATAATGGATTATTCTGTATGTATAGCTTTATTGTGAGAAAAACCATTTGTTATTCTTTTTCACCAAGTTTCCAAATACCGCGAGGTCCAACAGATAGGTATCAGAAGATACCGCAAAAAGGCCAATTTTACCACATCGTTTAAAGCAACCAAGTAAATCTGCAATCTGGATACTTGGCCTGAACTCGCACACATGATTCCAAAACTTTAATAACTCATCCAAAGTGTCCTGCGATCCCCATAGCGAAAGAAAGCTCTCACAGTATAACTATTACTCTTAGTTTTCATGGCAAAAAAGGTAGCTGATTGGAAAAGAGAACTGTGTGCGGTTAAACGAGTAACCAACGACAAAAAGTCTATCTTAATATCTACCTGCGATAAATGCTTAACAAATTCTACCATATACCGTTTGTTATAGCGACTATTAAACAAATATCTATCAATCAAATAATTGTCTACCACATCGTTATAGTGGGCATTGTGCTCAACAAAACATGGCTGTATACCATTATCCAACCGAAAATATCTAACTGTAGACCTAGAATAAGCGGGGAGAACATTACGTTGTACCACAGGGAAATAAAAAACTTCGGCCTTTGTAATGCACACAACAAAGTATGTGTTAAAGGTTTTAGTCGTTAATACAAAATAAAGAAGCAAACAAATTTCTGCTTGGTACAAAACTAAATATTCTACACCTTCTCGGTGGTACTAAATAGTACAAAATACTTAAATTGATACAATGGTACAACACTAAATTCCCAGCTGGTACAAAATAAAATATTCCATTCAAATTTTATTAATTCTTCACTTCTTTTTTTTGCCCGGTACAAAACTAAATTCCGTACATATGCCACTCAAATTCATTTATTCTTCCTTTTGACCTCTAAAATAATAATAATAATAATGTTTTAAAATTTAATTTTCCATTTTTTTCACTTTCTCCTTATCTCTACTTAATTAAAAACTATCGTTTCTACTAATACTGTATTTACCCATATGGAACTGTCTCAAAATTATCTATTCGTTTTCTTTTACTAGATGTAACCTGATAAATTCTAAGATGTGGATAATTTCCAAGTAAAGTTCTCGGATAAAGCAGAAGATCGAGAGAATCGAATTTCTATCCAGCACAAGTGTTATTTAATATTAATCTTGCTGCCATTGGTCTAAAATGCATGCCGAAGACCGTAGAAGAAAGAATTTGTTTTCTAATTTCTGGAGTGGGGCTAAGAAGCTTGTTTGTTGTATAAAAGGTATATTCCAATATGGATTTTGTTTTCTAAAGCATAACGAGTTTACTGAATCGACGCCCTACTAGCGGGTTTCTAATGCTTGGTCCAATTAAGTCTGCTCCAAATAAGCATAAGGAGAGAGTAGTATTTTTTACCATAGTGGCTTAATCCGTATGTATTCGAAAATGAAAGTCGCAATAATGCCATATTGTTTTATTATTTTTACTATGTACTAATTGATCTACTCGCAGCAGGATTAGTTAAAATGAACCTCCTTCAAATTTGTTTCTTCGTTACAAAAGGCACATAAATTCTAAGCTAGTTAAAAATGGCCTCTCTTTGCTTTTATTTGTAGAGCACAAAAAGTAGCCGGAAAATCTGAATACAAAAGATAAAATGATCTTTCTAAAAAAGCCAAACAATTTTCTGCTTAGTACAAAACTGAATGGGTCACACAAATTTATATCTTTGTATATTTTGAGCACTACAAAATTAAATAAAATGGGCCTTCCCCGTTTTCTTCTGTAGAACACCCAAATTTATTCCTTCGTTTATTTTAGTAGTACAAAAATGTACATAAATACTGAGCTATTTAAATTTTACCTTCTTCGCTTTTTTTCCGCTTAGTACAAAACTGATTAGGTCACCCAAATTTATTCCTCCTTCGGTTTCTTTTTTTGTCGTTGGTGCTCCATTTTTTTATTGGTACATGAAAAAAATAGTCCATCCAAATTTTATTCGTTCTTCACTTCTTTTTCTTATTTTGCTTGGTACAAAAGTGAATAGGTCACACACATTTATCTCTTCGTTTGTTTAAATAGTACAACATGGTCTAGAAATTCTGAGCTAGATAAAAATTGATTGCTTTGTTTATTTGTGTAGCTTTGCTCTGTTTGGTACAAATTCTAAGTCGGTTAAAAATGGTCTCGTTGGCACAAAAAGAAATAGGACACCCCCAATAAATGGCAGAAAAAAGTATAGAATGCTGATCCTTCTTCATCTTTTTCTGCTTAGTAGAAACTGAATAGGTCACCCAAATTTATTCCTCCTTCGGTTTCTTTTTTGTCGCTGGTGCTCCATTTTTTGTTGGTACATAAGGAAATAGTCCATCCAAATTTTATTCGTTCTTCACTTCTTTATCTTTTTTTGCTAGGTACAAAACTAAATATTCTACCCAAATTTATTCCTTCATTTATTTGATTAATGGCCCTTCACTTTTTTCAGTCGGTACATAAGGAAATAATCTAATCAAATTTTTCTGGTTCGAACAAAACTGAACACTCCATCCCAATTTGAGTATTACAAAATGAAATGAAATTCTGAGTTAGTTAGAATATAGTCCTTCTTGCTACAAAATTGGAAATCTCACTCAAGAGACCTTCGTTTGTTTAAATAGTACACTTCTCAGCCGGTTAAATCTATCCGACTGTTTGTTTATTTAAATAGTACAAAATGATTTAAAATACGCCTTTATTTCTCATTGGTGCAAAATTGAATAGGTCACTCAAATTCACCCCTTCGTTTGTTTAAATATTAGAACATGGTCTAGAAAAATGGCATTTCTCATTGGTACAATATTCCTTCGTTTATTTAATTAGTCAAGAAGAGTTAAAACAGACCTTAGCACAAAAAGGCACATAAATTCTGAGGTAGTTGAAATGGCATTTCTCGTTGATAGAAAATTGAGTAGGTTCCCTTTGTTTCTTTAAATTCTCAGCTAGCTAAAATGGCATATCTTTGCTTTCTTTTTCGTTAGTCCATCCAAATTATTATTTTCGGTTTATTTTGAATAACCCAAAAATGTACAGAAATTCTGAGCTAGTTAAAAGTGGCGTTGTTTTGACTTTTTTCTCGTTAGTACAATAGCAAATAAGTCACTAAAATTTATTCATTCTTCACTTTTTCTGCTTGGAACAAAAAATTGAATAGGTCACAGAAATCTCTTGCTGGCTCTGTTTACGAGTTATTAAGGCTTAAATATTTGACTTTTAACCTCGAAAGTCAGTACTTTTTTAACATGTACTAGTTGATGGCCTATTACTAGATTTGGAAACCGCACCTCTATATGTGAATATATTTTCGAGTCATTAGGTTTTAAGTATTTTGACCTTTTACCACGATGGTCATTATTTTGGAACTTGTAGTAGTTGATGACCAATTACTAAATGTGGAAACACCACCTCAATATTTGTCTCCGTTTTCGACTTATTAGGTTTTAAGTATTTTGACCTTTGACCTCGATGGTGAATATTTTTGGAACTTGTAGTAGTTGACGACCAATTACTAAATGTCGCAACAGCACCTCAATATGTGGCTCCGTTTTCGAGTTATTAGGTTTTAAGTATTTTGACCTTTGACCTCGATGGTGAATATTTTTGGAACTTGTAGTAGTTGACGACCAATTACTAAATGTCGCAACAGCACCTCAATATGTGGCTCCATTTTCGAGTTATTAGGTTTAAAGTATTTTGACCTTTGACCTTGATGATCATTGTTTCGGAACTTGTAGTAGTTGATGACTAATTACTAAATGTGGAAATACCACTTCGATATTTGGCTCCGTTTTCGAGTTATTAGGTTTTAAGTATTTTGACCTTTGACCTCGATGGTCATTATTTTGGAACTTGTAGTATTTGATGACCAATTACTAAATGTGGAAACAGCACCTCAATATGTGGATCCATTTTCGAGTTATTAGGTTTTAAGTATGTTGACCTTTGACCTCGATGGTCACTATTTTGGAACATGTAGATGCTGGTGACCAATTACCAGATTTGGAAACACCATCTCAATATGTGAATCCGTTTTCGAGTTATTAGGTTTTAAGTATGTTGACCTTTGACCTTGATGGTCATTATTTTGGAACTTGTAGTACCTGGTGACCAATTACCAGATTTGGAAACAACATCTCAATATGTGGATCCGTTTTCGAGTCATTAGGTTTTAAGTATGTTGACCTTTGACCTCGATGGTCATTATTTTGGAACGTGTAGTTGCCGGTGACCCATTACTAAATGTGGAAACACCACCTCAATATGTTGCTTCGTTTACGATTTATTAGGTTTTCAGTGTCATACAAAGGTGTATCCCACATAAACTATAGGACCCAGGTAAAAGTAAGTGTGGTATTAGTAATCAGCATGATCGGAAACCCCCATATGCCGAGTATCATAAAAATCGGAAATGTAAATGTTTTTGCGCATGCGTGTTATTTCTACTAAATTGGATTTGTCATACGCAACCAAGCGTGGGTGTATACTATGTTATTTAGGGAATGAATAATAGGTCATAGTCTTTTACGGGCTACTTGTTGCACGTAGTCTGCTCCGAGGAAATCGGAACATGAATCGGAACAGTTTGCGTAATCGGCTCCTGAACCGGAACTGGCACTGCAACTGGAACAGTTTGTTATGTGACTGTAATTTTTCTGCGTTTGCGTGCAATGTGTAATTAATTGGAAATTTAATTTTACTGCGCATAAGCAATCAAGTGTGTGTGTTATTATTTTTTTTATTCTCTGCTCTATTATGTAGCTATAAAGTGCTCGTAAAAGAGAACGGAGGTGTTATGTCTTATTTTATGTTTCTGCGCATAGCCGTAATCTGCTCCTGAACTGGAACAGTCTGCGGTCTGCTGTGTGTGTGTGTGTGTTTTTTTATTTTTTAACGGCGAAATCGGAACAGTTTTGCGCATATGCGCAGTAGGTCAAAAATTGGTCTCAAAATGGAGGGCGAATACACCCCCGTTATTCTCTGCTATGTTTAAAAAGAGTGCTCATAAAAGGGAACGAATCTTTGCTATGTTATGTTAAATAAGCCATAGTCTTTTATTAGCTCTGCTAGTCTTATGTAATTTCTGCTATGTTAAAAGTGCTCATAAAAGGGAACGAGCCCACCACTTAAAATGTACTCATAAAAGAGAACAAGTACACCCCTGCTATGTTATATAGTCTTACGTAATATGTGCTATGTTAAATAGGCGGTTGGAGAATGTGTTATCGATCTGCTATATGTTCGTAGTCTCTGTGTAACATTGCTATTTTAGAAGTGCCCATAGAAAGGAACGAATACACCCCTGCTATGCTATATGTGCTATGTTAAATAGGTGGATGGAGAATGTGTTATCGATCTGCTATGTGTTTGTAGTCTCCATGATCTTTCTTTAGCTCTGCTGTGTTATCGATCTGCTATGTGTTCGTAAAGTGCTCATAAAAGGGAACGAATCTTATGTAATTTGTGCTATGCTATGTGTTCGTATTCTCCACTGCAATGTGGCATGAGTCCAGTGGGCGTGGCCCGGCGCCGACCAATCAGCGTCAAGGGGCGTGGCCGGTACCATCCAATCAGCATAAAGGGGGCGGGGTCCGACGCCCGTCAATCAGCGGTGTCCTGCGCCAGCCAAACGGCGGGGGTCCGGCGTCAGCCAGTCAGCGCAGTAGATACTAATAAAATGGAGGTCATAAAAGAGCGTGGGTATAGCCAGCCAATCAGCGTCAAGGGGGAGTAGCAGGGGCGTGGCCGACGCCAGCTAATCAGCGTGAAGGGGCGTGGACAGCCAATCAGCGTCCAAGGGCGTGTCCAGGGGCGTGGCCGACGCCAGCCAATCAGCGTGAAGGGGTGTGGCCAGGAGGTGGGGGTCACGTGACCTGCGCCAGCCAATCAGCGTCAAGGGTTTGCGCATGCGCAGTAGGAAAAAACAGCGCCAAGTGTCCCCTCTCTACTGATATATGATAAACTAACTGGATGTATTCTTCAATTTACTATTCTACTCGTTACAGAATCAATTGGTAAGTAAACACTTTCATGTTTTATTATTATTTCCAGAAACGAGTAAAAATATAACTCATATGAAAATATTTATGTAACTTAAATTCAGATAAAAAAATAGCCTTGATCCTTATAAGTAATTGAACTTTAAGTTTAGTATGTTTATTGATTTTGTTTCAATAATAACTTGAAAATATTCCATATTTAATTTATTTGAAAATCTTTAACTAACTTAGATATGCTGTCTACATAGCTAAGAACATGTTTACTGAGAATTGTGGTAAATTATTCATATGACTTTAAACATGTCTGATATTGAAATAGGTGGTTCTTCAAGTAAAGACTAGCTTCTTTAGACTGTCTTACAACCATTGAAACTCGAAGGTGTAAACGAAACATGAAATGTGTAGACAACCGAAACGAATTAACATGACACAAATTGAAATAAGGAACTGTGTAGAATAAATGATATGAATCTCAGAGCAATTTTGAGCATTAATTAATCTGTGATTTCGTAAATGTATTCTTAAAACAATTACTTTTAACAACATTTGAAAATAATATTTTTTGATGTTACGAACAATGCACTTTGAACTCATATTTACACTTTTCTGCATATTTGTAACAGTTTCTCATTTTGACAGAACATTTATATATACTGAAATAAAATACATAGTCATAAAATTTAAGTACTTATTTCTTTCACAATATTACATTAAATAATAAGAAATGTAAACCCGCTGCAACTTTAACCAACACTAATTTCATATATATAAATTGAACTACAAGGTGAGATGAGTGTAAACAAAATGGGAAAATATAAATGCCTTACTTCTGATTTATTATCTGAAGAAGAACTTTAATACATCAAACTATATTTATAGAGTAATACATTGATTATAAGGGTTAGATTGTCGGGTTAGGTCACCTCTAATCGGGTTGTTGGGTCGGGCCACTCGGGTCACTCCGGGTGGGTCATTCGGGTCAGCTCAGGTTAGCTCGGGTCGGGTTGACGGGTCAGGTCAATCGGGTCAGCTCGGGTCGAGTTGTTGGGTCAGGATATTCGGGTCGGGTCAATCGGGCCAGCTCGGGTCGGGATGATAGGTTGGGTCAGCCAATTCGTGTCACGGGTCAGGTCGGGTTGGTCTTCAACTCGACCCGATCCAACCCGACCCGTTGATATCACTAGTCCACACAACACAAATAGCCAAACACTACACACAACACTACAGACATCTAAACAATCATAGAAAATGCAAAGTGCCATCGATTAGTTCGTCTTTTTGACATATACGCATGAACAAGGTGGTCCAAGCAATCTACTCCTCCCTTGGTTTTATTATATTGTAGAATTATGTCTGGTTTATTATCCTTTTCCTCCAAAATAGTATTACCATGGTGTATTGTAGATAGAAGAAACACAGCTTTATTTGCCTTCGGATTGCCTGATTGTAATCCCTCTGAGCAATGGTAGCTGTACACTAATTGCTAGAACAGTAAATAGGAAACAAATATTGTTTCATTTTTTGTGTTTGCTAATTCAAAGCATTTCAACTAAGTAAGTAAGATAATAATAATATCAAAACCTGCCCTAGGGTTACAATTACTTCCTGTTCAATATATAATTATGTTACCTCTTAGGTCCCGATTACGCTGTTACGTATTGAAAAGGTTTAAACTATATAAAAAAAACATTAGCTTTACCAACTCAATATGTTAATGATTTTAACTTCAACTAAGGCTCGAATAATTCAGAATTTTATATCATCGAAACTTGTGTGATTAGTTAGAAATTCGAAAAAATGATGCTACTTTGCCTGAGAGGCACCGGTTGCCCGGATAAGGATTACGCTTCGTATGCACCCCAATGTATCTTCCCCTGAGTTAATTAATTCATTGAACTTGGGTATAAATTCTTTCGAGATCTAAAAAGTGAATATATTTATTGTCACATTGATTGTGACGACGTAAAATCCACAATCATTCACTTAAAAAAGTAGATATTCTAGAGATGCCACTACGACGCATTAGACAATAGGAGTTACTATTAATAAAATTTTGAAGTACGAATTTAGTAAACATTAGATGAGAGCAGATAAGGAAACTGTTAAACTTATCCAGCCTAAAGCAATGTTTAAAAGACCTCTGAATAAAACACTATTGTTTCTTAATTATTATGTTACATAGACGAAACATTATTATTAATTGTTAATGCAATGGTATGGCATGAGGATATCTTTGTGCTGCTTGCAGTCTGCTTTGGGAGCTGGATTCTAAAATAATTCCTAAAGAAGCAGTTGATAGCAACTTGGTTATGAGTTCACGTCCTATTCAAGCGGAAATTCATGAAAGTATGTACACACGCTGAAATGAAGAGGAAAAAATATTGATGAGTACGCACAAATCTTGCAAGAGTGCCTATCAGGGGGGCAAGGTGGAGCGCTCGATTCCCTCTAGTGGAAATTGTACTTCGGAAGATCGAAAACTCAAAAGATTTTTTAAAATATTCACCATGAATTTCAGACTACATTTGAAATGTAGCTTATACTGCCCCCTCCAGGAAAAAGAAAACATCGGCGTCTTTGAATACTTGTGTGAATAACACTACACCCACATTTTGAAATATGAAACACTTAATATGCCAAACAAAAAAGAATTAATAATAAAATCAGAGAATATAGGATACTCGCTAAAGCTCGCTGGGGGCTCCGCCCCCACACCCTCGGTCATGCATTTCCATGGGGTGTCAAGTTCTAGAAATTTATTCCCTGAGGAATTCACTTCCCTTTACAGCAGACACCTGTTACCAACACATACTTCAATCAACCGGTATTTCTTCTTCCATTTAACTTTGAACAGCAAACACACATTTTATTAGAAAGAACTCTATTACTATTTCTACTCTGGCAATCATGTACATGGCTTATTATGTACACATGCCGCACATCTACACATGTTAGAGACAATAACAGAATTTATTTTCTGAAACATAAACTGACACTGTCTTGCAATTGCATACCTATTAAGCCTTGCATTTTCCGATAACACTCACTGTTTCATAATGAGAATTTTTCCAGCCTTTTAAATATTTATTCGTAGCATTTTTTCAACATTGTCTTTTGCAGTGTAATTTAGTACAATGTATTACAATAGTGTTGTTGTTAATTGTACATATTACCTGCAGGAAAAGTAATTTATATCTGTAATATAAGAGTGGGAGAAAATTTCAGGCTTCCTGCATATTTATTCTTGTTTTTACAATGAAGACTACAATTTACTAGGTAATTTACAAATATAAATATTGTTGGTAATTGTTTAATTATTTTCATAGCATTTGAGTAAACACTACTATTGTACTGTAATGTAGTACAGTGGATTATAATCGAAACCTTGCACATAGTTTTACATATTACCTGCAGCAAGACTTCTTGAGTAGTTTCATATATACTGTACAAATTCTTGCAATACTGTGCAATCCTGTATACTTTTTGTTGTATTTTCAATGAAGACAACAAATTGTAGGTGATTTACAATTATGACTATTGTTGGAGGCTTTTCAAACATTTGTTCGTAGCTTTTGAGAGAACCTTACTCTTGCAGTGTAATGTAGAAAAGTCCCTTATAATGGAAACATTCGGCATAGTAGCACATATTACCTGCAGCAAGAGTTTCTGAAACATTTCATTTTTACTGGACAATTTCTTGCAGTCTACCTGTATCTCTCGTCTTGTATTTTCAATGAAGACTACAATTCGTAGGCAATTTACAAATATGAATTTTGCTAAGGCTTTTTAAACATTAGTTCATAACATTTGATTGAACACTAGTTTTTGCACTGTAACGTAGTACACTGAATTATAATGGTGCCCTTTGGTACAAATGTACTTACTGGGCAACAAGACTTCTTGAAATGTTTTTATTGTTTGCCTATAAGCTTGAGTCTATTATACAGCGCATTTCATTCCAACCGGTCCTGCACACAAATTACTGAAACGAAAGGGGCACAGTTTCACGTATCTCATATATTATAACTATATACGCTGCAGACGGGACAATTGTCAAAAGGTGCGTGTATATATATATATATATACATCCTCACTACATTGTCAAGGCTCTATATATGTATTTTATATTTAAAATTGCAACTGGATCTTTCTGGCTACCGTATACGGTTGCCCGAAGATCACCTTTGTTCTTCGCGCGCAGAGCCATTCGAAGAACTGAAAACGTACTCTGTACACAAAGAGTTTATGGTTGTGAACTGGGAAGGCCTGGTAGTTCTGCTTGTCAAGGTCAAAAAGTGGGAGAAAAAACGATGTGTAGAATGTAAAGGTGCAACAGTGACTGATACTTGTAAGAAACATATTCATTTGTAGTTCGTGCACATTCCGCCTGTAGCGCTACTGTGGCACAACGTATATTGTAACTGTATAAATCTTGTACACCGCTTGTAGGTCTATTGGTGTAAGTGACGACAGAAACTATGTTTTCAGTTCTGACTGCGATAAGGCACTGCTGTGCTGCTTTTGAGTACTTTTTTCTCCTTTGTCATTTGTGAGATGCCAAACATGTTTTTCTTGTTGCACGCGCTGAACGGGTTCCTGCGGAGCGAAGTATTTAAGACGTTGATTACATATTCTTGTTTACGATGGAAATATGATAAGTACTTTGAATATTAATACGGTTTTTAAATGGTTAATTGTTGAAAAAATGCGAAAACAAAGCTGTACTTGTAAATGTATATTAGTCGGGGACGTAGCTACTGACTGTGTTGATTACAGATTTTCTCGTGGAAGAATTTCATTTCACATTAGAGGTGGAAAGCAGACGTCCATTTAGACAGCCTCCTACCTTTGCAGACTCAATCGGAAATGTTCTCAATCGTTTGTACAAAAATGTGGAGCGAAATTTTCGTTTGTACACAATTAGGTGCGCCGAGAGAACGAAAACAAGGTGGGAGGCTATATAAATGGTAGCCCGCAAAGTGGGGCTGTCTGAACGGAAGCCCCACCATGTCCAATTCAATCACAAATTGACGCAATCGTTTGCACATCGTATGTACAGAAATGTCAAGCCAAATTTTGGTTTGTACACAATTAGGGGCTCCGCCAGAACGAAAACAAAGTGGTGGCTGTATAAATGGTAGTCCTCCCACCATGTTCAATTCAACCCCAAACTGTCGCACTTGTTTGTACGCTTTGAACATAAATTTGAAGGCAAAATTTAGAATTTTAAACAATTAGGGGCGCCGCCAGAACGAAAACAAAGTGGGGGTTGTCTAAGTGGTAACTCTGCCAGCATGTTCAATTCAACCGCAAACTGTCGCACTTATTTGTACGTCTTTGAACATAAATGTGTTGCTGAAATTTTTGTTTGCACATAAACTAGAGCGCTGCCGAAACGATAACAAACTATGGGCTGTCTAATTGACAAGCCTCCCACCATGTCAAATTCAATCACAAATTATCGCACTCATTTGTACACCGTTTTGTACAGAAATGTGCAGGCGAAATTTCCGTTTTACAGAATTAGGGACGCGGCCAGTAGGAAATAACTGGTAGCTGTCTAAATGGTAGCCCCCCACAATGTCCAATTCAAACACAAATAGTGGTAATCGTTTTTACATCGTTTGTACAGAAATGTGCAGGTTAAATTATCGATTGTACACAACTAGGGACGCCTCGGGAACGGAAGCAAAGTGGTGGCTGTCTAAATGGTAGTCCCCACCATGTCCAATTCAATCACAAATAGTGGTAATCGTTTCTACATCGTTTGTACAGAAATGTGAAGCCAAATTTAGGTTTGTACACAATTAGGGGTGCCGCCAGAACGAAAACAAAAGTGGGGGCTGTCTAAATGGTACCCCTGCCAGTATGTTCAATTCAACCACAAACTGTCGCACTTGTTTGTACGTCTTTGTACATAAATGTGCAGCTGAAATTTTCATTTGCACATAAACTGGGGCGCGGCCAAAACAATAACATACTATGGGCGGTCTAATTGATAGGCCTCCCACCATGTCGAATTCAACCACAATCTATCGCACCATTTTCTAAGTCTTTGTACATAAATTTGCAGGCAAAAGTTTCGTTTGTATGCAAGTAGGGGTGCTGCCAGAACGAAAACAAAGTGGGATATGTCTAAATGGTAGCCCTCCCCCATGTTCAAGTCAACCATAAACTGTCGCACTTGTTTGTACGTCTTTGTACATAAATTTGCAGGCGAAATTTTCGTTTGTGCAATATTAGGGGCGCCGCAAGAACGAAAACAAAATGGGGCTGTCTAAATGTTTCCCCCCATGTTTAAGTCAACCATAAACTGTCGAACTTGTTTGCACGTCTTTGTACATAAATGTGCAGCTGAAATTTTCATTTGCACATAAACTGGGGCGCTCCCAAAACAATAACATACTATGGGCGGTCTAATTGATAGGCCTCCCACCATGTCGAATTCAACCACAATCTATCGCATCTTTTTCTACGTCTCTGTACATAAATTTGCAGGCAAAAGTTTCGTTTGTATGTAATTAGGGGCGCAGCCAGAACGAAAACAAAGTGGGGGCTGTCTAAATAGTAGCCCTCCCACCATATTCAAGTCAATCGTAAACTGTCGCACTTCTTTGTACCTCTTTGTACATAAATGCGCCGCTGAAATTTTCGTTTGCACATAAACTGGGGCGCTGCCGAAACGATAACAAACTATGGGCTGTCTAATTTATAGGCTTCCCACCATATCAAATTCAACCACAAACTGGCGCACTTGTTTGTACGTCTTTGTACATAAATTTGCGAGCGAAATTTTCGTTTGTGCAATATTAGGGGCGCCGCCAGAACGAAAACACTGTGGGGACTGTCTAAATGGTAGTCCTTCCATTATGTTCAATTCAAACGCAAACTGTCGGACTTGTTTGTACGTCTTTGTACATATATGTGCAGCTGAAATTTTCGTTTACACATAAACTGGGGCGCCGCTAAAACGATAACAAACTATGGGCTGTCTAATTGATAGTCCTAGCACCATGTGGAATTCAACCACAAATTTTCGCACTTGTTTGTACGTCTTTATACAAAAATTTGCAGGCGAAATTTTCGTTTGTACACCATTAGGGGCGCTCCGAAACGATAACAAAGTATAGTCTGTCTAATTGGAAGCACCTCCCCAAGTCCGATTCAAAAGAAATTTATCTCAATCGTTTGTACATCGTTTGTACAGTAATACGCAGGTAAGTGTTTTGTTTCTTCGCTATCAGGTAAGTCGACAGAACGGAAAGAAAGGGGAGCTGTCCAAACCATGTTCGATTGAACCACAAATTCTCGGGATCGTTTATAAATCCTTATTGCATAAATATGCAGGTAAAAATTTCGTTCGTACTGAATAATATACGGATGTGGGTATTTTTAATATTTGATCTAGAATTGAAGAAAGGGGATGGGGTTGTAATTATTGTAATTATGTATATATCTCGGGATTGCTCAAAGTTAGAGATATGCAAATTGTTATTTCTACTTCTCATTTCAAATGTTAAACCAAAGTATCGTGTTTTAAAGTTTTCTGATAAGAAAGAAAGGGGCTGGGGCTAAGACTATGTATTACAGTTTTGGCTGTTTAGCGATCAACGTTAACCGGTTTGAATAACGGCTGCTGAGATTGAAAATGGTACCTATTACACTAGTCGACAAAAAATTATTTTTCTCTGGCACACGGAAGAAAATATCTGATTCTAATAGAACTTTTCAAGCTTATTTCGAATCTGCAATCAGGTTTTCTCCATCACTTCAGTTTTCCCGTGACAGATGAATTTTCGAAAAGTTTCCCCTCAAATTTTCAGCTTGTTTACCATTTTAATAGTTGTAGCACGGATACCTTAGGTAAATAAATGCAGCAACTATATTGTATGTTAACTTGATTTATACTTAGTAAGCCCTCTAAGTTTCATAAGAATAGCATTATTCTTTCTAGAGAAATAAACATATTTATATAAAAGTATGCTATGGGTACTGTTTATTTTACCATATTCATTAGTGCAGATAAAATCACATGTAACTTCCAAGAAAATTACAATATAAGCACGGTTTACATCTCATTGGATTTGAAATAAAACATATTTTCAATGATGTATACACCGTGTCACCATTTTATATCTACTTAATAAATAATACAAAAGAAGTGAGTGGTATCTTCTTAATAAATGAACACTTACTTACCTCAACTATTATATTCTAGTTGTCGACTTTCTTCTGTGTTTGGCTTCTGGAACATCTCTTTTGAGTGTCCAACAGTAATCAGCTAACATTTTTGAACTCCACTCTCACTGGTATATCCTCTCCATGGAGGATATGTCCTGATGAAAACGTTCCCCATACTCATCACTAATGGCACGAAGGTTTTAAGGAAAGAAATGCAGGTGGGAGTCTAGAAAGTGAACTTTAAGGGACATGTTGCAGCCCATTTCTTTGAATGGTTGGAGGAAATCACTCGCAATTAAATGGTAATTTGGGTCTTTCTTGATTCCCAGAAAATTCTCTGTTCAACATTTAAGTAAACACCAAGCTGTTTTCTCAACCAGAGTTGAGAGATCCTCCAATTTTTGGTTACGAATCAAACATCTTATTTGGGGGTTTACAAAAAATTCCTAACGTCACAAACCCGAGGAAATTTTTCCTTGAGGTAACAAAATCCTGCATTACTTTTGTACATTGCCTTAACAAGGTTTTTGAAGAACCCCAAGTTTATGAGAAGAGGAGGTAGAATTATCTAATCAGGACTCACAAGTGAGGAATAAACAGCATTCTTCTGTCCAGGAGTTAATACATGCGTTTGCCATTCCTTCTTGATGTAATGTTCCGCTTTGTTCCTGCTGCCTCATTCGCAGAGAAAATAACAATACTTCGTATAACCAAGTTGCAAACCCATTAACAAAGAAATGACTTTTAAATCACAGCAAACGGTCCACTTGTATTTCTCATACTGAATTCTTTCTAACACTATTTCGATGTTTTCATAGGTTTCCTTCATATTAGTTGCATAAGCCAAACGCACTGAAGGAAATGTGTTGCTATTGTACAAAAGGACAACCTTAAAAATAGTTTAATATCAGTCAGACGTTTCACGGAAGTACAACAAATGTAGTGAGGATCGAAACTCTTATCTTGGTCATCTACACAGCAACCAAAATATAACTGATAACACTTCCTCACTAGTGGAGTAAAACATCGACGTTGCGATTTAAATGTCAGCTCCCCACATACATAACAGAAATTGTGCGGTTAATTTACAAACTTCCTCGATATCTTGTAACCTGGAAGGTATCACACACATAAACACCCAGGAATCTACACTCCATCAAATTCCCAACAAATCCCTCTAGAAATTCCCTGATACAAAAGTGGTGATGTGGTGTACACATCATTGAAAATATATTTTGTTGGAAGTCCAATGAGATATAAACCGTGATAGGCTATTTATAATTTTCGTGGGAATTATTTGTGTTGAAGAACGAACCGACCCGACCCGTGACCCGAATTGACTGACCCGACCCGCTTGACCCGACTCTACAACTCGACCCGAGCTGACCCGAGTTGATCCGAGTGACTCGACCCGAAGTTATCTAACCCGACAACCGCCTCGAGTGACCTGGCCTTACAATCTAACTAATTTCAGAGAACTAGAATCTTACAAAGCTACCACAAAAAAAATGCTGGTCAATTCGTACGCATAAACTATTGTTTCGGCCTTTTTACTTGTAGTATAATTATCCTCCTCCTCCTTAGTGTTCTGCCATTAATGACAGGCCAGTTTCCGTGAACTAGGTAAGAAGCTCCAATTTTTGCGATTTCCCGCTAATATCTTCCTCGTTACCCAACATAATGTACCACCATCCTTATTACAATCTATCAATTGCAACCTTCTTACAAACTCTCGCTCTCCTCATATCACCCAATCACTACATCTCTCAGACTACAATCCCTTAGCAAAATTGAAACTTGTAATCCGTCCATTTTTTCGCTTCCTTATATCGTCCAATATTGCTCTCGTCTCTTGCATTTCTTCAGCATTTCCTAATTCGTTTTCCTCTCTACCCTGCTAACCTTCTCTA
Source organism: Thermobia domestica (assembly GCF_964235325.1). Classification (NCBI taxonomy): domain Eukaryota; kingdom Metazoa; phylum Arthropoda; class Insecta; order Zygentoma; family Lepismatidae; genus Thermobia; species Thermobia domestica. The sequence continues at coordinate 193,306,494 of NC_137457.1, forward strand.
TTTTCCTCCACATACAAATTTCCAAGGTTAAAATTTAGGTAATCAACTTCGAAAATAAAAATATAATTTGAATTTCTGATGACAACATGATATTCTAGTAACGAATGTATATAGAACTTCTTTTAATATTTTTTGCTTTGTTGTAAACAAAATTTCATCACGTTAACATTCTGATTTTTCCATTTAAAAACAGCCTTGGTGTCTGATAGAATCATAAGGAACTAATTGCACTGAAATATCATTCTGTAGGGAATTACCTTTTAATTTTTTCTTGATTAATTTATCTAGAAGATATTTGCAACGTTATATAAAATGAGCGAGTAATTTAGTGCCGAGAAAGTCAAATCACTACTGCAGCAATAATAATAATAATAATAATATAATACTATATTAATAATCTGAAGGTGACCAAGAAAGTTCTGTCTCTTTTTGTGGAGGTCTGTGTTCAATTGGCCCTCACACCGTGAAATGAATGCGAATGGAGGTAAAGCGAAGGTCAGTTGATGGTCGCGACGAGACGAGACAGAATTTTCATGAAGGGGTGCGAGATGAGTCAGAGCTCTTTCAATAAAAACATATGTACTTTTCGAGACGAGACAATCTTTACGACACATTTTCGAGACGGGAATGCCCCAATCCTGGTCTCATGAGCAACGCTAGTAAGTATATCCAACCTACTACCTAGTTGTGGCTGTTCAGATACACCGTGAACGTGCGTAAGGAGAGAGTGAACATGGGGCCTTCACAGAGCGTCATAAGCCCTTGTTTGCTGTTCGAGTTCAAATTGCTGCTCCGCGGGACGGAAGATAAGACAGGCCTTTGGTGAGAGTGTGATGACTACGCGGAGAATGCAGCAGTAGAACGGTTTAAGGACGGTGACGAAACACTCGAAGACCCACCACGTGCGGAAAGACAAACAAATGTTCAAAATAAAGATCTTCAGGCAGCAATTGAGGCGAAGACAGACATGTAAGGAACTGGTACTACAATTCAGTGTGAGTGAAGAAACCATTCGGCACCACCACCATCAACTTGGAAAGCACTGCAAGTTGGGTTGATGGGTCCTACATGATTTGACTTGGGGCCAGAAAGCAACGCGAGCATACACCTCTGTTTCTTTGGTGTCTCGTCTGAGGAAGGAGCAATTTCTGGATAGGGTGTTGACATGTGATGGGAAGTGGTTTCTGTACGAAGCTGCACGGGGCCGTCATCATTGGTTATCATCCCATGAACTGGTTCAAAAACAGCCCAAGCCAGTACTAACCAGAATAAGGTTCTCCTTTGCATTTTATGGACAGTTCGCGGCATACGTCCATCGGGAAATGCTACCAGCTGGTCAGAGCATCAATGCAACTGTGTACTGTGACTCTCTGGATCCAGCACTTATCAATCACAAAGGGGTCCTCCTGTTACAAAGCAACAGCCCCACGTGGATAAGATGACCCAGGACACCATTCTACGCCTTGGATGGAAAACACTATTGGTTCCGGCATACTCCACGGACATTGTACCGTCGGATTATCACCTGTTCCACTCCTTGGAGAATCACCTTAGAGAACGCCAGTTCAAATAGCTAGTAGAGGTTTAATACGCACTTGATACCTTCTTCGCTTCACCTCCCCCCAAGTTCGACTGCGATTTAATTCATAGCCTTCCAGAACGCTGGCAGAAGGTCGTCGATGCTTATGGAGAATATTTCTGATATTCCAGGTACGTCTTAAGTTACATAACAATGTTGGAAGGTGTTGGTGAAAAAGCGGTGGAACTTTCTTGGTCCCTCTTAAAGTAATTATAAAATAATATTATTAATAATAATAATAATAATAATAATAATCAGTGGAGTATTTAAGGGGGGGCTTCCGGGCTTAAGGCCCACCCCGAAATCCTACTATAGTAAAGTATATGAAATATCTTGCTGAATTTTCATATTTTCGGGCACAGCCAACCCCCAACGAAAGTTAGCAAAGCCCCCTCCGAAACAAAATCGTAAATACGCCACTGATAATAATAATAATAATGTGTCATGGCTAAAGGCAGACGTTTGACTGAAGATCCATGGTTATTGATTCCAGCTCGTACCAAGAAAGTTTTCTGGTCTACAAACACCGTGACCATGTTTTTTTTCGGTGTTCTCCCATTTCCTCCTACTTTCTTCATTCAACTACTTCAATTATTTCTCATCATCACTGTCTCTCTTAGCGTTGGTGCATAACGTGGGACGTTTGCTAGATATTTCCTTTCAATTTCACTTAATGTGATATTTAACTTGATATAAAAACGCAGAAAGGAAAAAAGTAAGTCATAATATTGATTATAATTAAAATGCCAATTAGTTAATATAGGGTTAAATTAAAATTTTATTGCTATTTCAGCTACAATTAGTCACAATTATCATTCATTCACCAACTTCGAATTGAATTCTACAACAAAGCTCCTTATAGTATATCAAAATAAGTGAAGAATGTGACGATCCGATCCGAAAGACCCGACCCGAAATCCCGACTGGCCCAACCCGGGCTGACCCGACCCGACCCGACCCGTTTGAGAGCACTATCAAAGGGGTACAATTTACAGTACAATTTATTTTGTTTGGTTTAGCATACTTTAAGGCTACCACATTGTTGAAATTAGGAAAAACGGGACAAATCTTACAAATTAGTAGTAAATATTGTATTTTGTATTAATATTATCTTTCGAATTCTACTACAGCATAGCACTAATTACTAATGAACATAGAATATTTAGGCCAAAATTATATTTTCAATATTATTACACATACCACCTCACATGGTTTACATGTATATAAAGAAAAAAATCCAGATTTATGAAGTTGTTTCCAAATTTCAATGGACTGATTAATCTTTGTTAACCTAAAATACAAACTAAAAGAATGCAATTTGCATAGTTGTTTTTCTGAAACAGAAAAAAAGTTTTTTCGGGGCAACGTCAAAAGAATTTGCTGCCACCTCGAGGTATACATTCTTACTTTTGGTGATAAGAGTGCCAGTTAGGACGATTTAAACATTACATTTTATATCCGGGGAAGCAGCAATTGGAGTAAGAATAAAGATTAGAGTGAAATTGTTCCTATAGTATTGTCGGAATCGAAAGCAAAAGGAATAAGTCGATTTTATTATCTTTACATAACTTTTGATATGGAACACTGTTCAACAAATTTTGATCGAAAGTATGTAAATTCTTTGAAATTACGATTTTTACATTCATTTAAGCATAATATGAAAGGAAATGATAATAGAAAACTTTTCTTAGCTCAGGTTGTGAAAAAAACGCCCTTGTACAACAGTAGCTGTATATATACAAATGTATTGATACTTATAAAACATTTAAGAAAAATCCTTGTAAAAACCTACATTTTACTACCTTTTTATCTGTTTCACTGTGATGTGATAAGCTGGTGAGTTAAGAAGTACCCTAACCTATAGCTTTCTATACCCTTGTACTTCCTTTTTCAAAATTGCGGAAATACCAGTCTCACAGCGATACAGAAAATAAAGTAACCGTGGTCAAGTTAAACATGAACAATTCCGTAATAAAAATCAGTATTAACATCAAAACATGAAAAATATGTACAAATACCTTTTCGTGCAAGAACTACACTGCAATGTAGACAAAAGTTTCAAGTGATCCCTTGTACAGGATTATGTTTATTTTATTTTGAGCGTCTTCGCTTCGCTTGCCTTTTGTTGGTTACATCTGTAACATCCCTTGCAATAGTCCAACAGTAGTAGCCTAATATGTTAGAACTTCACTTTCCCTCATATCTTAACGGGTACACTGCTATTCTCGAAAGGGTTTAATGTAATCTTTCCTTTGATGCGGAACTAAAGGCAATGATTTAGTTAGCAAGAAATATTCAATAAATTTCAAAATGATCAACCATTTATTCATAATATGTAACAACTAGATAATAGCAATAACCAAAAATATATATAATAAACACTTAACATAACAAACAATATTTTGAATCAAATTTTCCCCTTTCAATTCTGATTGATAGCGGTGTGAACCATTCCACATTTCAACGCCCATGAATTATTACTATCCAAAAAGAATTTAAACTTTCTAGATTTAAATCCAAAAATGTATCAACTAATTTAAACGTTAATTTCAATATAAATAGAGCAATAGTTACGTGTGATACGATGAACATATCCCTCGGAATCGAAGTATTAATCGGTCCAAAAATGGCGCAAAAATAAGAAGGTTATAATTTAGAACATACTTACGGTCCCGCTGAATATGCCACATCAAACACACACTTACAAACGATTATATAATTAACCCCATAACAGGCTTTTGAATTCACACCACTTCACAGGCAGATCTTAGATAATTTTCAATCTCTCGTAAATACGACTTCCATAGCCATTTAACTTAACAAACAAACACAATTACTATTTCTTATATCCGAGTTGTAATTTTAGATCCGTTGAGTATTACATTTTCTTCTGTTCTGACGCTAATCGCAGGTTGACATTTTGACCACAGTTCATAGGTGGCGCTTTTAACTCTCGATGGACAAACGAAGAACAATGTTCATTGAACCAGACCTACTAACATATATCATAGTTCCTAACTGTATGCGGAAATAACTAATCAGCTGTTGGGATGTCCAGATTAAAGTTATTTTTTTCCTTGGAGAAATGTTACATATAAAATTCCCCACGGTCGGTTTTTTTCTAAAATAAACTGGTTATAGAAATTTCGACAAGAAAAAAAATATTGTTTATCATAATCACTGCATGTAGAAGAATTGGAACAAACTCACCACGAAATTCACCAAAGTCTCTCACAAATAGATGTCAACAGGAGCTCCATTTTCCATTCGATGAATTCAGATGAGGAGAGTCCATCCATTACAGAAGACATGACAAATAACCAGTATGTTGCGCATACAGAGCTTTTCCATCCACCTTACAACTCAGGTTGGGCGTCAGACAAGGAGGAAATGGATTTGCATAACGAGGGTCTCGACGTTCACAAGGACGTTCACAGCCATGGTATAACATACCCAATTCTGAACCTGCAGAATTGAACAACAAGCAAAGTATACACCAAACACAACAAGATTACATTTATAAGTTTAACACAATGAATAATTAATGACAAATTCTTCCTTAAAATTTTCATGTTACAAAGTCAGAGTGATTACTATCATTGTTGTTACTAATTATTTCAGAGTTATACAATTTTCAGAATCAAAATTATCAAGCTGTCTATGATAGTTAGTATTGCTAAAATGGCAAGAATTGTTAGAATTTCTAGTATAGCTAGGATAATATTTCTTAATGAAACTAACATGCCTTTTTATCTTAATATTCTTATCAGCTACTAACTGTAACCAGACGGTGTTCCTTGTTGGATAACTAAGGATTTCAAATGGGCCATGGAACTGACTACTGAATTTTGGTTGAAACCTCTATTCAAGAGAAGCCTTCATTATTCTCTTTACTAGTACTTTCTCGTCTATTGGCAAATCTATGCCCCTATGTTTGTTTGAATAAATCTTCTCCTTTCTTTTCCAGGCCTTTTCAATGTTTTCTATTATAATTTTACTTAATTCTTCTTTATTCTTCTTAAGTCTAAAATCCAATTAATGTCCAAACAATTAAACATTTTGCGTCCTAAGTATAATTCACTCGCTGTCTTAATCGTTTCACTATTCTCACTAGTGTTTAAAGTTTATTGTACCTGATAAATATACTTTGACCATTGAGTTTGATTTTTATGTACATAACATTTTATTATTTGTTTTATGTTTTTATTTTGACGCTCCGTCAAATTACTGGACATGGAGTAAGGAGACGTATGAATATGTTTAATACCTAGTCTAAACAAGTAACTCTTGAAGTATTCGCTTTGAAAATAACTTGCATTGTCACATATAAGTTTCTTTGGATACCCGTAGGAGTAGAAAAACTTAATTAATTTTATACAGATCGATTTCGCATTCAAATTTCTAAGAGGTTCAATAATTACAAATCGTGAATAACCATCTGTTAATACCAAAACATATTTAAAACCATTACTCACAGGCCAGGGATCCATTATATCTAAATATACGGAATTGTTCGGATATCTTTCTTTTTGTGAGTAGTAAGTACCATATTGAGTGGTATTCCTGTCTTTACAAAATTGACAAATCTGACATTTTTGTATAAACTCTCGAATACTTGGAAATAAATCTTTACAAGTATATCTACTAGCTATCTTAGCAATCGTACGTTGCGATCCACTCTGACCACCACCCACAGGGTCTTCGTGATGATATTTAATAATAATATATTTAAGTGACTCAGGAATAACCGCTCTTAAGCCACCATATTGTTTCTCCTTAGTTTTCTTTAACAATACTCCATCCTCAATCAAATAAGGATGTTTATTCTTACCACTCTCAATTTCTTGGATAATAGTACGCAAAGATGGATCCTCTCGCTGATGCTCAATCAAAGGTCTATGGAAAAATGGATTTCTCCAAAAATTTACAAAATTTAAATGTACATCCTTCCCACCTACTTTCTCAATTTCCATAATGTCCTTCGAAGGAGGGGTAAAATCGATATAATTATTCATATGAGAAATATAATCCGCTACATTATTGTGTCCACTACGCAAATAAATTATATCAAACTGATATTTACTAACCTTTTCTATAAGGGAACCATATTTCTTTTCACGCTTATGATTTCGAAGAATGCAAGTCAAAGCTGAATTATCACAATAGACCGTGAATCTTTTATGTAAATACATATCGAATTTATCAAAAGCGTGAACTAAGCTTCTTAATTCTAATTCAAAAATGCTCTTGGACCAGTCTGATGGGGATATACGTTTACTAAGAAAATAAACAGGTCTTAATTTACCTTCTCTACCATATTGAATTAATATGGCCCCATAATTTTTAGTCGAAGCATCAACATGAATTACAAAGGGAGCATCCATATCTGGGACTCTAAGAATCACGTGATTTATGATAGCTTCTTTAATTTTCTCTAAAAGTACATCCTCCTCCTTTCCCCAGACAAATGGAACTGAGGGAGACCTCATTGCATTTAATGGAGTTAACAAATCAGCATAATCATTCAGAAATCTGAGATAGTTATTTAAAAATCCTAACATCTTATTTAAAGCACGCTTGTTCTTTGGTTTAGGCAACTCTCTAATTACTTTAACTCTATCTTCACCTATTTTCTTTTCCCCATTACTGAATTCATATCCTAAGATTTTAATTTTTGATTTCAAAATTTTTGCTTTATGAGGACTGATAGTAATCCCCCATTCACGAAGATGTTTAAGTAATATTTCTAATATTTCTTTATGCTTTTCTAATGAATCGGTGTGAATAATCAAATCGTCGCAATAAATATCTAAATAGTCACCTTCTAGATCTCTTAAGATTTTATGCATTAAGCTAGAAAGGATAAATGGGCTAACAGCTAAACCCATCGGGAGCTTAACCATTTGTAATAGCCTATTAGGTGTTGCAAAAGCAGTTATTTTTCTACATTCTGGCTTAATGTTTACTTGAAAAAACGAATCAAGTTGTTTGTCTTCAAGAAAGACAGGTTCGATTCCCTCACGCATTAAAGTTTGTTACCCAGAACAGAAGAAAAGGTAACTGCTAATTTGTATGTAGCAGTAATGCGCCATAACTGGTACACTGCTATTCTCGAAAGGAGTTAATGTAATCTTTCCTTTGATGCGGAACTAAAGGCAATGATTTAGTTAGCAAGAAATATTCAACAAATTTCAAAATGATAAACCATTTATTCATAATATGTAGCAACTAGAATAATAGCAATAACCAAAAATATATATTAAGGGGTGGGTTAATAAACACTTAACATAACAAACAATACTTTGAATCAAATTTTCCACTTTCAATTCTGGTTGATAGCGGTGTGAACCATTCCACATCTCAACGCCTATGAATTATTACTATCCAAAAACAATTTAAACTTTCTAGATTTAAATCCAAAAATGTTTCAACTAATTTAAACGTTAATTTCAATGTAAATAGAGCAATAGTTACGTGTGATCCGATGAACATATCCCTCGGAATCGAAGTATTAATCGGTCCAAAAATGGCGCAAAAATAAGAAGGTTATAATTTAGAACATACTTACGGTCCCGTTGAATATGCCACATAAAACACACACTTAAAAACGATTATATAATTAATCCCATAACAGGCTTTTGAATTCACACCACTTCACAGGCAGATCTTGGGTAATTTTCGATCACTCGTAAATACGGCTTCCATAGCCATTTAACTTAACAAACAAACACAATTACTATTTCTTATATCCGAGTTGTAATTTTAGATCCGCTGAGTATTACATTTTCTTCTGTTCTGACGCTAATCGCAGGTTGACATTTTGACCCCAGTTCATAGGTGGCGCTGTTAACTCTCGATGAAAAACGAAGCACAATGTTCATTGAACCAGACCTACTAACATATATCATAGTTCCTAACTGTATGCGGAAATAACTAATCAGCTGTTTCGATGTCCAGAATAAAGTTCTTTTCTTTTCTTGGAGAAATGTTACTCCTTGGAGAATTTCGTCGAACTTGTGATCTTTGAATAGTTGCCTAATCTGTGGCCCTATGAAAACACCCTCTTTAACTTTGGCATCACTTAATCGAGGGAATTGTCCTCTTAGGTACTTATAGGCCTTCATTCTCTTAGTTCATGCTCTTAACAATACTTTTCATAAGACCTAATTTAATATGTAGAGGGGGAAGCAAAATTCGGTTGCGATCTACCAGTGGTCCATGCTGCACATTTTTTACTCCCGGCTGAAAGTTTCTCTGGTACTCCAATCACTTTTGCGGTAATGAGATCCACGATCTCTATTGTCCCATTCACATATAAAGCAACAATAATTTGTATACCCTAACTGCATACCTAGCAACAGTGCTATTACTTTAAGGTCACCACAAATGAGCCACTGAAAATGGTAATATTTAATGGCTTGAAGTAAAGGTTTCAAGTTTTCATAAGATTCCTTCATATGAAGTGCGTAACCTACAGGAATTGAAGGAAGTTCATTTCCAATATGTAAAAGCACTGCCTTAAACTCACCTTGGACGAATCTATAAAGAGCCTCCACTCCGTAGGTTCGTAATTAATTTTAAGTGCCCTCATGAGACCATTTACATCAGTACGTGCCACAAGTGTGTCTTCCATAGAAAAAAATGATGTGAACATCTTCTTCCTATTGCGATACACTTAAATATTTACTTTTTCCTGCAATAAATTCCATTGCTTTAAGCGTGACGCTAAAATTTCGGCTTTGCTTTTCAAGAGGTCCAAGTCTCTGATTAGATCACTTAGTTCCTCTTGAGTAAGTCTATGTAGTTGACATGGAGGTTCGTCTACGACAAACGTAGGGTCCTTCGAAGTACTTGATTCAGGAGCTTCAACTTCTTGATCATCATCAGAAAAAAGATCGTATTCTTTAGCTGGGTCAGGAACAGGTAGTCCTTCTCCATGTGGAACAGGGCGCATTGCAGAAGGAATGTTAGGATAGATCAAGGCCCGCTTCTTCTTCGTGGAAATTCCCTTCTTGACGGAAGGAACCATACAAAAATAACAGTCTCTGATGTGGTCACTTGGCTACCTCCAAATCATGGTCACTGCATAAGGCATTGAGCGCCTCTTCCCATTAGTCCAATTTCTTAGATTGCTGGCACAAGTGTTACACACAATGTTGGGTGCCCAAGATTTATCTTTGTCTCCAATTTTACAACCAAAGTAATATTGATAGGCTTTTCTTATTAGTGGTGTCATAGTCTGCTTTTGTGAGGAAAATGTCGTTTCCCCACACACGTAGCAGAAGCTATCCGCGCTCTTTACACAATTTCGCGGCATTTTTGTTTATTGAAATCCTCAAAATGTCACTTGAAATAGTTCCGATATCTATTTAAAAATATACATTCGAAATATTTGTATTTTTGCGTACTTGTAGTTGTATTTTTATGTTCTGCACTACACAAACGTCACACCCAAAACGCTGATAACTGCACTAAACCTGTCTTTTCTAACAATAGTAGAACGCTACTGAGATAAGGAACACAATGAAACCAAGCGTTGATATAGTTTCTCCAGTGTTGCCCTATCAGTGTAACATTTTACCCCAAACGAAGCTAATATATTTATTTTTAAAGCGTTATAATTAGACATGCCTGTAAAACGAATAGTAGAGCTAATATTCGAAAATAACTTTCAAATTCGTGACCAGCACCACAAAATCAATAAGAATTAGCTGATTTTGTTCAATTTACATTTTCGTTGTTGAACAGTGTAATAAATAAAAAATACAGGACAAGAAGGAAAACTTCTGCAAACCGGGACTAATTTTAAGAAACCGGGATGTATGGTAGCCTTTCATACTTATTTGCATGCGGAGTGTCAGTACGGAGCCACTACGTAGCAGAGTGGAAATAAAATATCGTAAATAGGTTGCTAACTCAAGAAAACTAAAATTACCAGCATATCCTCAAAATTCTCTGTACAAATGAGAAACTGAAGACTGTATTGATCGTTATTGTATTTACCAGCAATTGCCACTTCTTTAAAATTATCAACACAGATGAATAATACTGGATATTATTCTTTACGTAACAATTGTTGATTCATAAAATAAAATTTGCTCTATAAATTTAAACTTCAAACAAAGGAAATTGCTTTAAAGAGTCCTTTTCCACTCTCAATAACTGTATAAAATTCTTTTAAAATAAAATCTAAGTGTTATCAAATTTCTTATGTTAAATAAATAAAAAAATGTCATATATTAAAAAAATATCGATAATGTATAATACAACGGATATTTGTGTTTGTAAGGGCACTGTTAAAAATGTCGATGTTCAATGTTATATTCTGGATTGCAGATTCCAAAATACCGATCAAAAGGGGGCTAAAGAGAAGTTTGTACCAGTCACCAGATTTAATCACAATCACAGCAATATTCCCGGCCAGGCCGGTGAAATACGGGCCAGTTACCAACCATACTCGTAAATCAGAATGTTGAATGAACCAAAATACTTCACCATGCATTCTATAGTTTCTGCAAAATGAGTAGGGTGGTTGTGCCAGTCTTCGACCACCCCCTAGTTGCCGACCACTTTTCACTTTAAAAGCAAATATTAGGCTTATTTTCCGACAAAAAGCATGATTTTCCGTTATAATTTAATTGCAGCTTATTGTGAACCAATCATAAAGATACTGTCAAAATATATTGCACATGCATTCAGTAATAGCCAATCAAATGTATGCCTACGGACGACGCACTGAATTTTCGACAACTTTAATCTGTTGCAAATGGGAACGACAGCGCAATGTTTTTGGTGTTTCTCCATAGTTTTCTCTCACCAGGCAAGAAATGCACATATTATTCTATTACATGGAACTGTAGAGCACATTTTAGTAATAACTGTAAGGTATGAAGAATAAATCAATAAAATGTAGTGGTCGGACAATGACTTGTGAAATATTGTTTGTTAACTAGTGTTCAACCACAGGGTGGTCAAGTACTGAAAAAATGTAGAAATATCAATAATGACTAACTTTCGATTCATCTGCATGAAATGAGTACCTAGTTACCAATTCTGAAGTTATAATGGAATACGAAAACATTTACTATTGTTCGACCACTACTTTTCGTAATACATTTGTACTGTTCGAAGATTAGCTGCTTCTTTCTCAGTGTCCGACCATGCTTTGCGTTTATATTTTCTCGCAGAATTTCTTGATTCAAACACAAATTCAGTGATCAATTTACATTTGTATATTCATCTGCTGAGTCTTACCGTTAATACATGAATGTTCACCGAATGGCCGTGGTTCAGTGGTAATGGTGAAGAGGCAATCCACTGAGGGTTCGAATCCTTTTTAAGAGTAAGGATATTTTTAATTGTCCTCGATATTTCTGTGTTCGTGTCCCTGTGAGAATTGGCTCGAGGAGCATTATTCAGGCTTAATGTCTCGGCTGAGACGAACTTTTCGAAAAAATAGTAAAGCGTTGGCTTAGCATTCGGAAGGTCCTCGGTTCGATCCCAGCGGTCGACCATTTTGACTGAGTTCTTTCTGGTTTTTCCTCAGTCATACCAGGCAAATGCTGGGATGGTATCTTCAAAATAGGCCCTGGGTGTCTAACTTCCAACGTCCTCTCCCCCCCCCCCATCTCGGTCGGAACCGTAGGTGCCTGAAGGCAATAAAATAAATTCAAATTCAAGTAACTGAATATTCATGTAATTTCCCAACATTTTCATGGAACATTAACGGCACTGTTAAGGTATGACATTTACTTTGAATATAAATTTATTATATTTGGTCTAATTCGTTTAATACTGAACTACACTATTCTCGTTTCGTCGTGTAACGCATTCAAATATTGTTAGCGGAATAGCTACTATCATCTTACGTCTAGAATACATCTGTTTTCCTTTCATGTTCTTAAGAATTTTTGTATCTGTCAGAGATAATGAGTGAGTAGGAGTAAGCTTAAAGTGCCAGCTGATTCAAACGAGGACCTACAAAAAACTCTGAAGCCTTGTCGAAAAAAAGCGCTCCATACGAAAGGCATCAGTAATCTATGGAATTCCTCGAGTAACGCTGATGGATAAATGTCATGGACACAGTCCCAAAAAGCAAAAAATAGATCCAGAACCATACCTAACACAGAAAGAAGAAGAGGGATTAGCAAACTGGCTCCTTAATGTGACTAAAAGGGCTTTCTATAGAAGAAATACGATCTTCTGAACAGCGTTAAAAAATTGTCGATTCAGAAAAACGCAAAACGCCGTTCAAAGACAATCGAGCTGGTGAAACCTGGTACTACACTTACTTGAGGAGACACCCACAAATCGTTTCCCTAAACTTTGAACAAGGCGCGGTACGCTGTAACCGAGGGGAACATTCGCTTCTGGTTATATTTAGGACCTTCAGAAATACTTGAAACAAACGGGGCAATCTGATATTCTAAATGATTCTGAGCGAATATTTAATGCCGATGAATCCAGATTTCAACTGTGTCACAAAGCAGGAAAGGCGTTGGAGTCCAAAGTTTGGAAAGTATGTACGAGGTGAAGAGCAACAAGAAAGAAACATTAACACTGCTTTGCACTTTTTCTGCAGCATTAGAAATTGTATCCCCGATGGTCGTATATCTGTATGTAAGACATCTTCCAAAGGACGTCATCAGTGCAGTTTCTTCAGAGATTTTTATAGGCAGGTCGGATAATGGCTGAATGCGCAGTGAAACGTTCTACGAATGGATAGCAAACGGCTTCCTAAAATGGGTGAATGATCCCTCTATTAAGAAACCAGTCCTTCTGCTAATCGACGGCCACAAGACTCACTTGGCAATGGAAGTCAGAGAATTTTGTTCCAGCCATCCTATAGTACTTTACTGCCTTCCACCAAACAGCGCACATATTCTTCAACCCTGCGATGTATCAATGTTCAAATTGTTTTCGGGAGTTCTACATGGAGTTTAACAGTCCACTTTGTGAATTTGTTATATCTTACACTTATCAATTTCATGCACGAGACGAGGATAACAGTTTCTGCGCAAGTTAGAAAGAAAAAAATCATTTTTCTTATAAGGATTCAGTTCACGTAACAAATAATGAATAAGTTTAATAATAAGAGCCGAGGAGTGATAAACTAACTCAGCAATAATGATTGTAAGTATAAATATAAATATAAAAAGAAAACAAAAAAACTTTAGATTCCAACATCGTTAGACTAACATAAACATAGTGAATCACACGATAGTGTAAACATGCCAATCGACACAATAGTGTGTACAAAGTCTTGTTACAAAAAATACTCCATAGTAGGTGACACATATTTTTAATGTTTCTTCCATTTAGACAGTCCCCCACATTGTTTTCGTTCTGACGACGTCCCTAATTATGTACAAAAATTATTTTGTTGACCTTCGACACGTAGTTAAGATAGTTATGTGGTCGCAAAGAAGGTGCATGGAGCTTTCGATATGACGAAGGGTGGTCTTACTATTGGCGCAGAACACCAGAAAATGTTAAATGCCGAAATACCACATTGGAAGAACGTAATAGAATGACTAGTAGCAGTAATACAATTCTTAGGTGAACAATGTCTCCCGTTACACATAACATCAGATAAACTTCACAAAGTAATAATAGTAATTTTCTAAAACTCGTAGTGAACAAATAAAAAGTAAAATTCTGTCTTTGTTCAGAGCTTCAAAATCTTATAGTATAATACTAAACTGTACGCTAAACATTTCTGGTACAGAGCAAATGACAATAATCTCTCGTTTTGTACAAATTAATACAGTAATAGAGGTGCCATGTATAAATTTGCGAACACCTTCTTACTAAATAGCTCTTACCGATTTTGATGTGATAACTGTTGACAGTCAAACACACAGACGGACACAGGCGTTCTGTAAGACTTCCCTTTCATATTCATAGCGTGGTTTGGAAGTCTAAAAGTACGAATATAGCGAAAATCAGGAACTATCTTTTTATTTGATAATTAAATATAATGTTATTTATTACTGCTTGCAGCTTTGTACTTTTCTTATATATATATTTCTCTTACTTAGAAGAAGAAATAAAGCTTTTTCTTAGTTACAATATCAGAATGAATGAATATATGAATATTTATTAGTTTCTCTTCTGAACGAATATATGAAAAAAAAAAACATTATTTCCTGAGAACTTCTAGTATTTTTAATGGGTTACTTTCGTTAAACTGAAATTTTCGGTAGCCGGAAATTTGCAGTAGATATTTTTGTATATTTCGTAATTATTATTTCTATAAAGTGAAGATATATAAATATAGAAAAGTAATAAAGCTATGAGAAACATCTTTTCTTCGCGCATGAAAAGCGTATGAAATTGATGGAATATTAATATTACGATTTTCTGTGAACGACAATTAATTCTAAGAAAAATCCTACATTAAATTTTCTAAGATATTTTCCAGAAATGAAGAATTGCAAGAAAATTAATTTTATCAACCCTTACTCTCACCCTCACCTCCCTCACACTCACTCTCAACTGACACCCTCATCCTCGATCCCACTCACCTCCATTGACGCTCTCACACTCCCCTTCCTCGCACTTACTCTCCATTGATGCCCTCACACTCACCATCCCTCACACTCACCCTCCATTGACGCCCTCACACTCACCCTCCATTGATGACCTCACAATTACTTTCCCTCACATTCATCCTCCATTGACGCCCTCACACTCACCCTCCCTCACACTCACACTCAATTACTTTATCGCAATAAACCCTCCAACGCCCTCACCCTCAACTACTAAAATGAGGGTGAGGGCGGCCCTCATGAGGGCAAAATGAGGGAGGATGATCATCTCTGGTTGTGGTCGCTGTAGTAAGAAGTTAACGAAATTCAGACCGTTCAACAGTTCGAACTTGCCGGTTAGTAACAGGACATGGTTACTTCTAGCGCATTTCCCCCCTCCCAATATTTTTTAATCAGTGCAGAAGGAACCAACTAATTATTCAAAGTTAGAGAGCGCAAAGTATTCCCATAACTACAATGTTAAAGTGAGATCGCATAGGCTTTTATGACATTTAAAATCATAAAAACTTATATCTAAAAAACTTACAATCTAAAAGTTCACATCTAAAACTACAATTCTTCTAACTTATAATGTCCCCATGGCAGGGTATTTATCCCATCCTTTAAAACACATCTCTTATCACCCACGCAACTTAAAGCTAACTTATTTACTTCTATACTATACAAATTGTGCTTATAACTTCTAATCAAGTTCATCTTCTTATAATTTTCTTTTTGATTGAACAAGCAGTCTATATAATCGTTAAATGATAGTTCTTTATTTACAACATTTTTCTTAACTCCTTTTGCTTTTTTACAACATTTATCTTTTTCGAACCTGATTGAGTACATTTTTGATCTTAAACCAACAAATTCTTCTATGATTGTTCCTTTAAGTTCATCTTTCATCTTACCAAGTATTTTCTTATTGACCTGTGGTATCTTATATATGTTATCTTTAGAGTAATCACTCGTGTCGAAGTAATCAATATAATTTTTATGTCCTCGTACACATCTTCTGTATGGATATGGTATATATAACTATCGGTATCTGTATAACATACTTCTATTTTGTCTTGAAATTTTGGTATCATCACATTATAATGGAAATCGTACATTAAATATTTTGATAAATCTAGAATTGACATACCAACATAAATCGGTTTGTTAAATTGCACTTTAATCTTGTTCATGTGAACTGCTACTAAATTTTCCGTAAAAACTGTAGTTCTCTTATAATTTGGTTTTGCTACAAGCTTCTCGTATTTTTTCTCATCACTTACAAGTTTAATATTAACTCTCTTTCTAATATTCTCCATAGTCTTCCCAAATACTGAATTATTCATGAGCTTATAGAAGTCTTTTTCAAAATCATTTGTTGCTTTTGTTCTCATCTGTGTGTTTAAATCAATATATTTCTTTAAATAATCAGATTGTTCGAACTCTATTACTCGATGTATCTTGTTAAGTTTTAATCCAAGTGAAAGACATTGTTTTAGGTTTCGATATTGAATTACATATTTTTCTTTGTCATATAGGGTTGTTAATAGCTTCGATTGTTTTGAACCAGGCGGACATATATTTTGAGGAGCTAATGGGTAGTCTTTGATATAGTCATGTAATTCTTTAGGATATTCAAGATCAACTTCTAATATATAACCAGTATCAGAATTATCAGTTATACTTGTAAAATCTATTTCTCTTATCCCATCTTCACTTAACCATCTAAATCCCTTATACGGTAGATATTGACTCATTGCCCACCCATACAAGTTATTGGCATCTAGATACATTAAGTAAGAATCTTCTTTATTCTTATCATAATCTTCCATATACTTATTATTTGCTTTAACATGTCCTTTTGAGCACTGACTAATCCCACCTCTTATACCTTTCTCAACCATTAATACCATATCATAATCCCACAACAATTCTAAATTTATATTTGTCATCTTTAACATTGCATCCCAAGCTAAACCTGGCGCCGTCATATACCAAGCTGGATCAAGATCATAAGCTTTAAGACATGTTTCTCTAAAGTTCTCAAACACATCTGCTAACAATAATACATCTGTTTTCAAATATAAATCATGGTATTGTCCAAGATTCTTAATGTCAAATGTTTCCCATACTTTCTTTGCATGTTCATAATCTTCATCACTTATATGTGTGTTCATAAGCTTGTTGAAGAATGCTTCCTTTAGCGGTAATTTTCTTTCTCTAAACCTATTCCAATCGTTAACATAATCATATGGGTAAACACCTTTTCTTATTACAAGTTGAAACTGTTCTTGATTAGGATAAAAGTGTTGGGTATGTATCATTTGCTCAGGTTTCAAGTATGATGATAATTTGTCTAAACTAGAAGCCATAAATCTAAATGAATCTACAAATTTCAATTTAATAGTTCCAACCTTTTTACTGAATGATATGTATCTTTCTTCATTATTGGGTATTAGATCTATTTCTTCTGTATTACATCCAAGCTCTTTTATAAACAAGTGTGAGTCATATCCTGTCAAGTTATGTATGATCACTGGTACAAACTTTGGTACTTTAACTTTTAAATTGCAGTTATTACATAGTGTTGCTATAAATTTTCCTGTTATATGATCGTGATTCTTAACTTTATGATTTTCTTTAGTATACTTCTGCTTACAGTAATAACAACATTTAGATTCATTGAACTCTTTTCTCTGACTTTTTGTTAATGGTAATTCGTTATTTTGTTTGTATATGTTCGATATGTGTTTAGCTTCTTTTGTTAACAGTCTTATAAATTTATTAGCAGCGTTCTTACCTCTATACAAAACAGGATTGGATTTAGTTCCATCGCTCTTTACTACATAACAAAATCCAGATGGTTTATGTTGTTGATACTTTTTCGTATATGGCTCGTTATCCGGATAACATTCTTCACAACCCATAACTTTATGTAACAAACATTCAAAATCAGTGTAAATCACAAATGGCATTTTCATTGTGTACTGGTAGTTTTTAAATTCAACACATTTACCTTCTTCAGGCATTATTATTTTTACTGGTTCATTTAACGAACAATCTTGCTCATGTTTATTTAAAGCGTCTTGTGAGTAAAAGAATAACAAACATCTATCACATAAATATTTTCGAGCTCTCTTTTTAGTTAATTGTGTACATACTAGTCTGCTTAAATCCTTAATCCAACAATAATGTGTTTTAACTTGGTCTTCATTTTGTTCTTTTATATATAATAAATTGACATGATTTTCTTGCTTGTTTTGTGTGTGATGTAGTATATAGATTGAATAGTCTTTATCATATGCATAAACATTTATAGAAATATTAAGTAATTTTTCAGCTCTTGGAATATCACATAGTTTTACAGGAAAATGAATATTTTTTAATTTTTCTTCTAAGTATTTAACAGCTTGCTTGTACTTGGAAGGTCGTTGTGGATCTTTATTAACTGGGTATAGTGCAGAACAAATTGAATAGAAGAAACATTTTTCATCTTCATTCTTTACGTTAATTACTGCCTTTTTTTGAATTTGTTTAGGTAATTCTATGTATGTTGATCCTCTATATGGTGTATATTTGACGATTGCTAGTTGTAAAAAGTTAATGTTTATAAGAGCCCAGCCAGAACCTCTAGCTTGGAACTCATCCATTCTTGTTCTTAATCTTTGTTTCATTTTAGTTATTTCTTCTTTTAAATTATTTGATTGATATATTTCTTGGTTTTCAGTGTTAAAATAGAAGTTTTGAGTTTCTTTACCTTTCTTATATGTACAACTTATATAAAGAGTAGCTTTCAATGAACTATGTTTACTTAAGCTAATTTGTAATCTGTTTAATATAGCTTTAGATGTTGCAGTAATATATTGTTCAAGTGGATCTTGTGGTTTGTAATCTGTTGTAAATTCCCATGTTTCTAATCTTGATTTCATTGTCGTTTCTTTAAGTTTTACATCAATTGGTACTGATTCAACTTTGATTTTTGGTTCTTCAATTACTTCTTGTTTAAATGGGAATATATTTCTAATCTGTCTTTTGCTTTGTTCATTATCATATTGTTTAAGAAGGTTTATTAGTTCATGTTTTCTTAATCGGGAATATCTTCTGATCCCCCTCTCTTTACATTGTTGCCTTAACTCTAGTACAGTAAATTTACTATAATTACTCATCTTATTTACTATATAGAAAATCTTACTACTCAATTTTTATCTTCGCCGGATTATTTCTGTTCATTTTTGTACTATTTTTAGTTCCATATATCCTAATACAACGCTTAACATTGTACACTCCTGCCATTGTCTACATATTACGCGTTGCATTAGAACACGACTTTGATAAGAATAACCCATCAAAGTCACATATACACATATTAAAATTAAATCATTTTTTTAAACTTACTCATCATCATCATCGTAATCATCACTACCATATTTATATTCATCATCACTACTCAAATCAGATGTTTTTTGTTGCATTATTAATAATTCTTTTTCCTTTAACAGTATTTGCTTCTCTAGTAGTGCTGCTAAGAGTTTAAGATAATGATGAATTAGTTTAAGTCTATCATGTAATAAATCAAATTCTTTCTCCATATTTGTTATATAGAAAACCAACAAAAATGAGATAAATTTAAAAAATCTAAGAATAAAAACGAACATGAGTAGTGCTAAGGAAATATTATCTTACAAACCTATATTTGATTGTGTATGTAAACATTTAGATATTGGTGGTTATAATGATGAAGAAAAAATAAATTTTAGCATCTCCATAATTATGTTAGATCATTTGTTCAAGAAAGCCAATAAAGAAAAGAACTCATTTCTTATACAAAACATTCTCTATACAAACGTTATGAACTTGTCTGATGAGATATTAGATTCACTGACTGATGAACAATGGTTATCTATAGGTTATGATGATTATGAGGAGGAATATAACTATGATCACATTACAGAAGACTTCATACGTAAATATCTGCAGAAAGTTAATTTGAGTGAAATATCTTCATGGAAAAAGTTATCGGAAGAGTTTATAAGAGAATTAGCTGATAAAGTTGATTGGGAGATTATTTCAGGAAGTCAAGACTTATCAGAAGACTTTATAAGAGAATTTGCAGATAGAGTTGATTGGAAAGAAGTATCGTATAATCAAAACCTATCTGAAGAATTTATTAATGAGTTTATAGACAAAGTTGATTTTGATGCTATATCTTATGGGAACAAACTCTCTGAAGCCTTTATACGAGAACATGCAGATAAAGTTTCTTGGGAGGCTTGTCTGGAAATCAACAATTATCAACCTTATAAGAGATTACGCTGATAAAGTAGATTGGGAAATAATTTCATTGTTTCAAAATTTAACAGAGGGATCTATTGCAGAGTTCAAAGACAGAGTTCATTGGCATAACATTTCAATTTATCAAAACCTCTCTGTAGAGTTTATATATTTATTTAAACATTATGTAGATTGGAGAGTTAAAATAAGAAAAAATCATAATAATTCTGATTTAGGTGGTATATTGAATTTAGCGTTCGATGTTACAGCAGATGGTTTGTTTAATGTTTAACAAATTACCTTTTATGACTATTATATCATAAAAGTCGTAACCTTAATTATCTAATATTAACCTTAATTATCTTTTATGATTATTATATCATAAAAGTTGTAACTTTAATTATTTAATATTAACCTTAATTATCAGATAATAACCGATCATATAAACAATCAATTTCTTTAATCAAATCTTCTTCTGATAAGGATATCCAAAACTCATTACCCTTACCTTTACAAATATCTAGTTCTTGCTGCATTAGGTTGAATAGCTTAATACTGTTAGGATCTCTAAACTTTTCATATATTATTACATGATTCGGATATTTTTTTTCTGCTTCATTAAGAGGCTTATATAGACTTCTCTTTTGGCATCTGATAGCATAATAAGGGAAAGGATCATTACGTTTGTTCTTCTTATATATGATTAGACAATTATCTTTTGAAACATCATCTGTATATGGTGCTGTAATTTCTTTTAAGCTCTCATTTTGAATTCTCAATCTCTCCATTGTTTGTTCTATTTCTTCTACTTTTCTTTGCAACTCTTCTTGGTTTTCTTGAATCTGTTTAAAACTAAAAACGAAATAGTCTTCGATAATATCATAACATTTGTCATGAAAGTCTTGTGATACCCATAAAGCAATAGCGAGAAATATTTTCTTATATACATAAGTACCTGAAATTAGATTGTTGATTTCACTACCAGCTAGTTTTACAGTGTAGGATGAGTTTCTGAAGTGGCCGGGATCCTGGGAACTTCGAATTTTGTTGTAGTAATCTAATAACTTTTTTGATCCTTTATTTTCTAACCAGTGATCAAACCTTTTTCCACCATCTTGACACAGTTTAGTAGCATTTAAGCATCCTGTGCTCTTATCTATAATCAATTTAAAATCACCAAAAATACCATACCAATAATTGTTCTTAAATTGTTCATAGCAAATATCGTTTAAACTAAGATAATTATCCATAGTACTCATATATTTATTATATAGAAATTCATTATTTTTAACTTTATTTTATTTTATTTTATTTTGGAAATTAATGCTATGAGAGTAACGTTTCGTTACCCTTATCTCATTCAAACCAGCCTTTTATTGTTATTATTCCATAAAAGACAACATTCATATATTTACACTACAACATTACTTTTATCTATCCAACTATTATGTGAATCATCAAATCCTAACCATTTAACGTATACTTGTCACCTTTCTTTCTCAACACCTTTTCCACCAAGTATTCATCTTTATGTTTCGTCTTTAATAGTTCTGGTTCGTAAAATCTATCTTGTACATCCTCTTCTTCTAAATCTTTAATTCTATATGTAGGTGGATTAGATGGAATAACTTCACTGATAACAAATACTTCTGTTGACCACTGTGTATATCCTTTCTCAAATAGTCCTTTCGATTTACTTATACGAACATGATCACCTAATTTGTATTTAGATTTAACACGCCTATATTCTTTCTTATACACTTTCTACAATATTGTTCTCTCATTCTTTTTATTAACTTCTATAGGCTTTAAACCAATTGTTCTATGTACTCTATTATTATACTCACTAACCAATGTTGGTAATATCTCTATCCATTTATAATTCCTTTGTGTTGTGAACCTTTTCCACATGTTTTGTTTAAGTGTTCTATTAAATCTCTCAACAACAGAAGCTTTCTTACCACTATAGGTTGAGTAATGATTAATCTTATTTTCATCCAATAACTTCTTAAACTCTTTATTGTAAAACTCTTTATCTTGATCAGTTTGTAAGTTACTAGGTTTTCTCATTCTTAATATGGATTCGAATGCTTCTGTAACATTCTTACCACTCTTACCTTTAACAGGAACAGCAAACGCATATTTCGAGAACACATCTATAATCGTTAGCAGATACTTATAACCTTTATTTAATTTGGAAACATCTTTTAATACTCCACTATCCATTTCAACAAGATCAGCTTGCCAAAGATCATCGATACCTTTTATAACTACACTTAATCTGTCAAAGTTTTTTCTAGATGTTTTGTGAATTTCTTCTATAATGTCTTCTCTAACACCTTTACCATCATATAGTCGATCATTCTTTTTAACGAATTGAGTTTTAGTAACACCACAAAAAGAACAAATACCTTTCTTTAAATATATTCCATTCTTTGTTTGTTCAATTCTAATGGTATCTTTCTCTGTATCTGTTAATTTCTTTTATTTAACACAATACATCATCACTATTTATTGTATAGAAAATCAACAAAAAAATTAAAATTTATCACTACCTAATACTATACTTTTAACATTATCATCATTATCACTTGATTCGTTTTCACCTTCATCTTCTATGTCTATATACATATTAAGCAATAATAATTTACCTTCTTTCAATTCAGAATCTTTGGATGGTTTAATTGTTAACTGATCATTTATATTAAAGTGTAATGGAAAACTTTCAACTAAAGCGTCATTTAAAAATAAGTCTATAAGAAGTTTATTAAGACTTGATTCTATATGCATTAACCTACCTCTATAAAGAAATTTGTAGGCGGTAGCTAAATTATATACAAAAAAGGCTGGTTTCCCAAGATAATCTTCTGCCAATCGACATGGTAATTCAACAATTTCTTTTCTTGTAAGTAAATTAAACTCTTCTTTCACTGATTCAAGCTGTTCTAATGTTACAACATCTTGTTTGTCGATAGCATTAGATACATTAACCAATCTTTTTTTCTTAAAATCAACCCAGGATATAAAAACTTCTCTAGATTCTTGTTTTATACTTTTAATGTTACCAAAAATATCCATATTTATTATATAGCAAACGTCCTTAGGAAAGTTCTCTTTCTATGTACATTACAACAAACAATAATTTACCTTCTTCCATAGCTGAATTTTTATTTTGTTTAATTGTAATTATATCATTCTTGTCAAAGTTAAAAGGTACATTTTCGATCAAAGTATCACCTAAATATATCTCTAGAAAGTATTTATCCAAACTTAATTCCATGTGCATTATTTTCTCATTTTAGAGAAATGTGTAACCATTAGAAAGATTGAATATTCTAAAGATTGACTCCTTAACATTCTTAGTCCTCAATCGATATAATAAAGGTATAGTTTCTTTCTGCATAATCAATTTTGTAGTATCCATCCTAACCTTTTGAAAATCTTCTTTCTTTATGTATGTGTCTTGTAACGTTTCTAATGCATCTTCAAATCGTTTTCTATCGTTCTTTAATTGGGTTTCTATCTATCTAAGTTGACTTACGCTAACAACATCATTTAAATTCTCCAACAATTTAAATTTTTCTTCACTAATATCAACATTATCTCTTCTATCTTTAACATTACTAAATATATCCATACTCATTTATTATAAAGAAAATGTCCATCCTAATTTTTCAAAACATTTCTTTAACATCTCTATTTGTTTAGATGAGTGTTTAAAATCAATATCAACATGAACATCATGCTTTTTCAACAGATAATACAATACACATTTTAAGTTAATAAACAATACTCTTTTCGGATACAATTCTCTAAAGACCTCGTATAAGTTTTCCAACTCGTTTATAAGTGTTTCCTCCATATGTCGTAAGTTTAATGGTTTTTGATCGGTAAGGTGATAGTGTATTAAATAAACATCATCATAATATTTTGTGTATTTGTTTTTCTTTAGTACTTCTAAAAGATCTTTTGTTGATATTAAATCTTTTGATATATCTCTAAATTCATCATTTAACACCTTGAACACAAATTCGGGAATAATTCTATCCTGTAAAGCTTGCAAACGAGATAACTGTAACTTAAATCTTTTTATAGTATCATACCATGGTTTTCTCACACGAGCAGCTCTCATTCCTTCATTAGTACTGTAAACAAAACCATTCGCTACAGAACAATCATCACAAATGTATGTTCTCCTACCTTTTTTTAATGACTTACTACCACAATTACTGCATTTTAATGGTCTAGAACTATAATTTGACAACATGTCCTTTAAGGTAATTATTGGATATAACTTTGCCAACTCTTCTTCCGTATACAAAGATTTAGGTATTAACATTTTCCATAAACCAGTAACATTATATGCGTTGTTTTCATCTTTTAAGTCTATCTTACTAACATCCCGAAAATACCAATTAAATTTATATTTAACTAGTTCATCTAGTTCATCCTCATGCTTCTCAAAATAATCTAAAAATCTATTATGTATAGCTTCCATATTTATCTTAAAACAAAACTTTTATGGATATAAACCATAAAAGTACTTAAACTTAATAATATTTAATCATTTTTAATCATATACATAACATAACTAAAAGAATACCCTTGATTTAGAAGATTTAAAACCTTAACACAAAGATGACCACATATAACTGAATTAAAGTCTTGTATTCGTTCGTCATTGTAAAATAAGTTTTTGGTACCAAAATATTGTACCACTTGTTTAGGAGGAACACCACCATAAAAATCGAACAAGTACTTTACGTTGTTATCTTTCCAATAGCATATCCAATGAGTACCAATGTTTTCTGATTTATCGAGGTTAACTACACCACACTCATTTATATAGGGTTTTTGTGGAAGTTCATCACTCACAAATACACCTCTAAATCGTTTTATCTTTAATTCTTTAACCAACCTCTCTATATCGAAGTTGGTCAATGGTTTTAGTTTTTTGACTTCTTTGGTTTACCTGCTCCCTGCTTTTCTTCCATAGCCATATTGTGCCTTTTTTGTTCTTCAAGTTCTTGTTTATTCTAATTAGCATCAAGTACAGTTTTAGTAATCGCTGCTGCACCACCTGCTAATGAACCGACTGCACCTAAAGCTGCTAAAATGGCTGGAATTGTAAAAATAAAACCACCCATATGGTCTTTCTTAATCTTTTTCATTTGTGCAGTAGTTAAAGTTAAATCCATTCCTTTACCTTCTTTAATTTTCTTAGATTTATCACTAAGTTGTTTCTTTGTTAATACATGATCGATATTTAAATCCTTTAGTTTGTTATAAGGAACACTAAACATACAACCTTTAATAGAACACATCTTCCGATTTATTTAAGAGAAAATCTTAGTTTGTAAAAGTACAGTTGTTGTTGCTCCACCAAATTCAATTAAGGAATCATTCTCATCTGTTATCTTTATCTCAAAATTGTCAACCTTGTCTTTGGAGATTGGGAAAAAATAATGGAAAAGTAGGCTCATAAATAATACTATGTTTAAACTCAGCATCTGTTTTAAATGATGCTATAATTCCTGTTTCTCTATGTGTGTATTCTGTATCTTTAACAAACATACCATCAGCTATATTACAGTGAACATTTATAGTATCAAACGGATGAAACTTTGGCAATTTACTTCCAATATGTGTTTTGTTTTTTTCTAAAACTTCAAGAACATTAAACCCGAGGACAGTATCTATACCCCCAATTGTAACATCATTACTATCAGTTTCTACTTTAAATCTATTTCTTAAATGATCTTCTGATAATGTTATGTTGATGGATTTAGATTTTAAATACTCATTAAGTGATTTTAAATTATATTGTCCTTCTGGTATAAAAACTTGTCTATCACCATATGAGAAACTGTTTTTTCTGTTGTTATGTTTGGAGTTAGATATGTACTGTAAAACCCAACTAGTCCTATACTTAAATAGTTGCTACTGTTGCCTAATTCGTAATGGAGTTTCTTCTTTAAAACAGAAGTATCACTCGTTAACTTAAATACCTTAACCATTTATTATATAATAAATGAATGAGTTTGATTTACCTAGAGATATTCCAAGAGAGAAAGTAATCAAGTTAATAGAAGATGTCATTCAAAAGTTAGAATACAGTTTAAAGAAGAAAAAGAGAAAACTACGAATTGTTAAATATGCATACTACACTTTGATCACGTTATCAGTTATACTTTCTGCAACAACTGGATTTATTAATATTTTTATACCTGTAACAATTTACTCAATATTAACAACGTCTCTTGCAACTGGAAGTGCTATTATAACAGGTTTATCTTCTACGTTAAACATAAGCAAAAGAAAAGATGAATAAAAAACCATTCTCACTTGTATTAACTCATTTAAAGAACAGTTAGAGATGATAATAACATTAAATGGTGAAATGGATAACGAATATATAAAAGATACGTTGCTTAAGATCAGAGAACAACTTAAAGATATAAGATCATAAAAGAGACGATTTTCTCTATAATAAATGAGTAAGAAAACTATTAATTGGGATGTAAAAGAGATGATAAAAGAAACAACAGTTATGAAAAGAAATGGAGAACTTATACCTGATGATATTCGATGTCTTATAGTGGGTCCATCTGGGTGTGAGAAAACTTTTGTTATTTAATTCTTTATTACAGCCAGGTTGGTTAAACAATAATTACTTCTATATATATTCTAAAAGCATGAATCAGCCAAAGTATGAGCAATTAAAAGATCGATTTGAAAAAGCAGAACTAAAGTTTAAGAAGCAAATAGCAACGTTCTTAAGCGGTAATGATTCAATTGTACCTATTGATGAATGTGAAAAATACTCTGTCGTTGTGTTTGATGATTACATTTTGGAGAATCAAGATACTGTTAGAAATTACTTTACAAGAGGTAGGCATAGACATTTAGACTGTTTCTATCTTGCACAAACATATTCAAAAGTACCTAAACAGCTTACAAGAGATAACGTTAACTTCCTATGCATATTCAGACAAGATGATACTAATCTTAAACATGTGTATAATGAGTTTGTTGGAGGAGATGTGTCTTATGATAAATTTAAAGAGATATGTTCAAAATGTTGGCAAGATGATTATGGTCTTGTAGTAATTGATATGACAAGGAAGGTAAACAATGGTAAATATAGGAACAAGTTAAACCTTTCTTAAACGTTTGACATTTTTCACGTTTATTGATGTTCTTTGACGTTTATTGATGTTTGTTCGTTTTCTATATAATAAATGGATCAGAAAGATATTAATAAGAATATCAAGTTAAAGGAGTTCTTGATAAAGGGCTTCAAATCTTGGAAGAAAGAAAGACCAGGTATATATGATAAATTTAAGACACAAGAACAACCTGTAATTAATACTATTCAAAACTTGGAAAGTGAGATCAAAGAAGTAGGAGAACAAAATAAAAATCTAATAACTGAACTTGTTCCAGTTGTACATAAGACGGCTTCAAGAGATCCTAGTCTACTAGAAACACCTAAAAAGATAACTTACGGTAGTCCTCCAAGTAGTAGTGATACACTTATAACAGGAGAAATAAAACCAATGAGAAAACAAATTAAAGATAAAGTGGAAGGAGTAGAACCTTTAACAACAGCACAATCATTTGGTAAGATTGCAACGAAATATTATAGTAAAAGAAATGATAGTGTGTTTGGAATAAGAACTGTAGAAGATGGAAAAATAATAAATAAGATAGGAAATTCTGAAGTTAAAGTAAGTGGTGATGACTTGATAATTAATGGTAAAACTTATAAAGGAACAGGTCTATGGGAATTATTAACAATGAATACTAATAAAACAGTTGAAGATTATGATGATGACGATTTTGAACAGTACAAGGAAATAATAATAGAATCAGATGCTGCCTTCCAAAAATATAACCGAGATAAAAAAAGTAGCATCGAATAGAGGTTCTAAGTACATTAATATTATCAAGCCTATTTGGGATAATTATATTAAACCATCTTTACCTCCAACTCTTAAAAGGACTGGTGAAGGAATTAAACAATATACAGAGATACCTAAAGAATATATATGGATGGATGATGTGAGAAAGTTAATTGATCGGTTAATAGTTATAGATGGAGAAGAAAAGGCTGGTAATAATAACTTTTATAATGAGAAATTATGTATAGTGAGTATGATTAATAACAAGCTTTCACAATTTATTGCTAATGATCCAAAACGTATAGGTTATTTGATTAAGATCTTAAATACATTACCACCACGATTCTGGAATGATAAGAAGCTTGGTAAAGGATTAGTAAATGATTTGATTAATAAACTCCCATTTGAATTACATATTCCAGGATTTTCGTATTGTGGTCCGGGAACTAAGCTACAAGAATGATTAGAAAGAGGTGATAAAGGTATTAACCCATTAGATGAGGCTTGTAAAGAACACGATATATACTACAGAGACAATAAAGATACAGAGTCAAGACATGTTGAAGATAAGTAACTAGAAACTAAAGCATGGAAAAGAGCATTTAGTAGTGATGCGTCAATTGGTGAACGATTAGCTGCTTTTGGAGTTGGTACTGCTATGTATGCTAAGGTTAAGTTAGGATGGGGATTATAAGTTTTTAATTGTTATTATATATGATTCTTTTATGGGTATATCCCATAAAAGCGTTGTTTCAAGATTTTCTTTATAATAAGTGGATAGTGTTGAGAGTTACGAGTTACAGAGTTTTAAACCTAACACAAGAACATTTAATAATTTGAATGAAGCTAACAAAGCTATTGAGTTTCATTTCGATGTGGGCGATGGATTCATACATCCACACAAAGCAGATTGTCATATGACTTTTGAAGTTGTTGGTGCATCTGTTGGAGGAACATTTGGTGCAAATGATACTATAAAACTTGTAGATAACTTCTTACCATTCTTCTTTTCTCAAATTGGGGTTAGAAAGCATGGAGTTGTTATAGATAAGATTGAACTACCTGGAATAACATCTACAGCTATTGGAACATTAAAGATTTCCAAACCAGAAGTTGAATATTTAAAACAAGCAGGATTTGAAACAGATGATAAACTTGGTCTAAGAAAGGACTTTAGTGTTTTGTACCCATTAAGATTAATTCCAGGCTTTTTAAGTGATTATAAAGAGGTTATGTGGAAAGGTGGATTGAGAATAACATTTACAAAAGCTAACAACAATAACGATGTCTTGTACAAATGGACTGGATCAGGAGCAGGTGCAGCAGCTCCTAGTGATGGAAAAATAACAATAAAAAGTATGGAGATAAAAATGCCTATTTTTGAATACGAATCTGATTATGAAAGCCAGTTAAAGTTGAATATTCTTAAAGAACCTAAAATCATGTTTTCATTCCATACTTATCAATGTGTTCAGAAGACTGTTGTAGGTTCTTTCTTGGAGTTTGATGTTACTACTCAATTTAATTCTAGACAATTTGATATGCCTGATTTCGTAGTTGTAATGTTCCAAACTGATAGAAGTGGTAAACAAACAGCAGATGCAAGTAAGTTTCATCATTGTAAGGTAAAGAATATCTATCTTAAGAATGGCAGGAATGAGGTATTTCCAAAAGAATCAAGAAACTTAGATATTGCTAACAGGGATTATTTTAAGATGTATGAAGATTATACTGCATTTAAGAGAATAACATGTGGCAATACCGAAATGTACTATGATCCTAAACAGTTTATAGATAACAGACCAATGTATGTGATTAATTGTAGTAAGAGGAAGAATGTATCGGTAAATGAGAGAACATTCATAAAGATTGTAGTAAACTTTGCAGAAGCTGTGGCTGCTAATACTATATGTTATGCGATTTTAACTGGACAAAAGAACTTTACATATGATCCTAAGAATGAGAAAGTAGTAGAAGAGTTTTAGTAAGTTACATGTACTATTGTAATGTTTATGGAGAACCTACATAAATATTACAAAAATAATTAAAAAGTTTATAGTTAAAGATAAAAATTAATTTTCTATATAATAAATACGATGGCGAGTCATATTGAGCTTTTAAATAAACTTGGAAGTCTTGAGCAAAAACAGGTTATTTTATTAAGAGAATTAGAATTAAATACAGAATATAAGATTGTGATAATGGAAAAGATTAAAACTAAGTTTGGAAAGAGAATTTTAGTTGAAAGTGAGGAGTTTAAGGTCTTTCTTCCACCTAGATTTACAAAACATTTAACAGATAAAATGATTGATGAGATCCTTAAAATTGAAAGAAAAATCAAATACACTGGTCTAAAAGATAATTATCCAACTGTTGAGTTCTGTATGCAAATTTCAAATGAGGATCGGTTTTGTGAATCCAAAAAATAACAAAAATGAGAAAAAATATGTCGTCAGAAGTAAAAAAAGGAGTGGATAGAATGGATCCCCCCAAAAAGTTTATACTTACTAATAATTTAAATGTAATTGTGAAAAATGTACAAACCGAAGTTGAAATAGTTTTTGATATTAATGGCTGTCTATTCAGCTTGAATTATGATCAGTGGACAGAGTTTAAGATGTCATTGTTTCCTATTGAGAACGAGGTTAGCAGAAGATTCCATTATCAGTATACGAACTTGTAATTTTAAGTATGTTTTAAGTAGTGTATAAGTGTTTTTATGGTTTCATTACCAATATCCGAACTTGTAATTTTAAGATGTTTTAAGTGTATAAGTGTTTTATAGTATCAAGACTATAAAAAACTAAGACCTTTGGGTATACAGAACACAATGCCGTTTGAATTTTAAAGATATATGTATAAATAAGGGATTTATTTGAGTTTTTGTAATTATATCCTTAGAGTTATGCAACCTACAAAACATTCCATAGATAGCAAATTTATTTGTCTCTTGATTGCAGTTTGAATTTTGAAAATCGGTTAATATTTGATGAAGTTATAACAAATTCGAAATAGTATTTATAGAGTTATGCAAACCGCAATACAATCGAAAAATAGCATTTTTTTCTTTATCGATTGTCGTTTGAATTTTGAAAATCGGTTAATAAACAAGGAAGTTATAACGATCTGGAGATATTTTCCCTCATGAGCCGCCATTGATGTCAGGGTTGGTTATCGTTTCCAAAAATTATCATGTTTACCTTATTTAGTACTAGTTTATTCGTAATAATTTCAGAGTTTAATTCGTAATTTTAACAATTCTGGAAAAACATGATAAAAATAATTAGTTTCCAACCCTGTTTGTCACGTGAAGGTAAAAATCATCACGTTACAACTAAGAATTTTAAAACTTTTTCGATTGTGAAGAGAGAGAAAATTGTAAGTGCATAACGTGACAATATAACGTGACAGAATTGGTATTGTTATTAGTACACTTCCATATACTGCTTGACTACTAAACAGAAAGAAAAGAAAAACATGTATGACTGCCTGAGGGGATGCAACTTGTGACTCCTACTACAGCTATGTTCATATGGAAGTCACGTACGCAACTTGCATGTGGAATCATTCTCATATACAATCTAAGTAGATAACCTTGGCTTTAGTTCAACTTATTTTTTTATTCTCACCAAGCAGACTGGATTGTGTGTGTCTGTGTGCATGTATTAATGAGTTAGATGAATGAAAATATATATATACTGTTTGGCTGTGCATTTATTCAATACTCATATACAGTCTAAAGTTCATCTTCTTATTACTCGGGCATTTGTGAATCGATTTTAATCAAACAAAAAGTATCTGTTAAATTAAACACAGCACTATAAGTTATAAGTTTTAGATATAAGTTTTTATGATTTTAAATGTCATAAAAGCCTATGCGATCTCACTTTAACATCGTAGTTATGGGAATACTTTGCGCTCTGTAACTTTGAATAATTAGTTGGTTCCTTCTGCGCTGATTAAAAAATATTGGGAGGGGGGAAATGCGCTAGAAGTAACCATGTCCTACTACACCAGTTTAGATTAATAGTGATGTGTTTCGTGTATCAATCTTTTATTCTGTGTAGTATTGTAATTGCAGCATAATGGAAAAAGCAAAAGACCTTTCTCCTCGCAAAATGAAACTTAACAAATTCCACTCTGGTGGAAGTATGATATACCTTACAATACATTGCTAGTAGGATAGAACAAAAATTTGTGAGTAGAATATGTGTTGAAATAAACAAGAGTCATAATAGGGTTTGGAAGTGTCAGCGACCAGCAAGCCATAGCTAAGAGGTATCAGAAAACTAAAAAAAATGTTCTGGGAAAGAAAAATGCAACTCCTAATAAACCTAAGCATAAAAATAGCTGAGTATGGCGCAGACATTTGGCGTCAAAGTGTTCGAAGAATTCTTTGTGACAACGGAATAAAAATTCACGGTCAAGAAAGAAAAGAAAAATTAGAGTCTACTCTAATCATGGCAGAGAAACGCCTCAAATGGGCATGAGTCCTAGAATATTGGACTGCTGATCATTGGACTATTGTGTGTTTCAGTGATGAGTCATGTATCTTTATGTCTGATGAAAGTTCACAATATGTGCGACGTTGACCTGGGAGGAATACAAGTTGGAATGTATTTAATATAACGTGAAGCATTCTACTTCAGCCATGGTCGTGGGTGTAATCTCTGTCCTCGGGACTAGAAGACTGTATATAGTAGAGAGGACAATGAAGCATGACCAATACCCACAAGTTCTTCAAGAAGAACTGCTTTCCCAGACTGCACTCTGGTTTGATAACGTACAATTCATCTTTATGCATGATGGAGCCTCATGCCACTGGGCCAAAGCTGTGAGAAAATTTCATCGAGGACAACGAAATTAGTGTTTGTTCGTGGCCAGGCACTTGTCCTGATATGTACCCGATTCAAAACTTTTCGAGCTTTATGAAAGAAAAGATAGCGAATAAGCACTTTAGAACAAAACAACAATTGATCAAGGAGATCAAAAATGTGTGGTAACACGATGCTGAATTAAAGGCAAAGTGTGCTAAACATGTACATAGAATGTAACAAAGGATAAAATATTTTATAAAGAATAAGGGATTTTATAAGAAATATTAATCTTTGTGTGAGAGATGATTTTCGTGTAAGTGTACATTTCATTTTTTTTTTCGACTTTAGACATGTCAGTAATTACTTTATAGAAATTATATTTGAATGTATCGCACTCATTGGTTTTATTGATATTGAAAAGCATATGGCACACCCACTAGAAAGTAGTACAGTTACAAAGTTGTATTGTTGACTAAGTTCGAACGTATTTCTCTCAAGTAATATTGTAATAACAGTAAAATATTCAGAAACTGAATGTTAAGTCTAATAACCTGAACACGTCTGTCGAACATCACTTACTATTCATGTAATAAAATATAAAATTAAGTTGTGTATAATTTCGTTACTCACTATGCTGCAGTTAATGTTGAAGTTAATATGTTTTAAGCAAAATCCTGCTTTCTCTGTGAATTAAAATGTATTCAAAGAAATAACGTTGAATCTTACACGTAATAGACACATTCGCAGGGAACAAAATAAAAAACTACTTTTACAAGATTACACGTTAGATGCAGATTTTTCAAATAATCTTTAGAGACTACTTTCCTGTGCTCAGCTCTTGCAATATCTGCAGAAATTTCCTTTCTTACCATTCATATCTTTGAAAAATCCCACGTC
Organism: Thermobia domestica; assembly: GCF_964235325.1. Taxonomy (NCBI): domain Eukaryota; kingdom Metazoa; phylum Arthropoda; class Insecta; order Zygentoma; family Lepismatidae; genus Thermobia; species Thermobia domestica. The sequence goes on from NC_137457.1 coordinate 193,340,491, forward strand.
GAGCTTTCTTCTTTGGTGCCTCCTCTTAATTTGCTCCTATGCTCCTGATGGCTTCTGCTTTCTACTGCTTTTTCCTCTACAATGTTGACCAATAGTTTGCCAAGAAAAATCAAGAAGATAGTGTTCTTCATGGTTTTAGTTTCGTTTTCCTTTTTAATAGGTGTACGCATATTCGGAAACGGCAACGTCCATGCAATGTTACAAGTTGCTCATGTATACTCATATTCTCATCAGAAATTAAAGCATTACACAATTGTCAAAATCTTCACGAATTGCAGATAGTTTGTCTTCAAATCTTCTATGACATCGGTGTTCTGCGTCACCAAAACATAAGGCAGCACTGATTTGGAGAAATTGATTTCTTGTCGTAATGATACTACATTTTGGACGACGGTTTAGTATACTCTCCAAGTGGTTACTTTCTTCCTTTTCTGAATTATATAGAATACTCCAATCAGTATGCAATAACGGTCAAGACCCAATGGACCCATTTGGGACTTAATTTTATAAATTAGTTAAACTTACATATGACTTACAGAAATAAAATAACATATAAGTAATTTGAAGAAAGAATGAAAACATAAAAATGTCAGAGAATATCAATACTTGGAAACGCACAGTATCATTGTAATTACTGAAAAGAATAATTCCTAATTCTAGTGGATCTACCTGGTGGTCGTAGTGGGAACGCAAGTAGTAATAATTAATTATAATTCACAATACCTCAAAATAAACTCCTATAATTCAGAAAGACTGGTTATATTAACACAATTTGCCATAATTTCCTGTATTGTCCACTAACAACACACGTTTGCTTACACCCAATCCTAATTATGTATTTTCAAGAGTAAAAATTGTCCAAAATAATCTAATGACGAAAACTTCATTTTGTAGGTTAAATTTTTGTATACATCACCTTACAAAGTTATTAGACACTATTACACAGTTTTCAATCAATAGTTACACACAGCCAGTCACTTCTACTTCTTAACATACTCTCCCACGTCAAGCGATGAGTCCTTTACAAAAACCACTGTTTCACTTTTGCTCTAGTAGCTGCTAGTTGGGAAACATTTTACTCAATCGTTACCTCCTCCGTTAGAAAAAATTGATGTATGGGAGAATATGCTCTTCGAGTTCATCCAATCAGAAGGTTTCGTCATTGCAGAGCAAAGAAATTCCTGTCAACTTAAGATATGTGTGTTAAATTCGTCAAATAATTAGGTAGCTGCTATTTTTCAACTAACCTTTATAAAAAGCAGTAACTTAAACATTGTATTCCAGTCAAGGATTTTACAATAAACTGGTTATAAAGTTTGTTCATACGTAAATACATTTATCCAACCCAATATACGAAACAAAACATGAAGAAAATAAACATACTTGTTGAAAGAGAATCAATGTCGAAATGCAACGTAATAAGTGAAAATAAATTTATTAAAAATATAACCAAACCCATTTGTGACAAATTCTCATAGATTTTTCTCCATGAGTTATCGGTAGTACTAAACGTTATCGGCAGTACTAAAAGTTCCCACTAACCAGATTTTAAAACGAATCTTTTTCAGGTAAAAAAAGCCTGCAACTTTAAAATCTAAGTTTCCTGCTGTACGTATCTCCTCATCAATAGTGCAAAAAAAATATCGTTTCAATTCAATAAGCGCTGGAGAAGCTTAGGCTACCTTATGGAAAATTAAACAAATTAGAGCTATACATAATGATTTCCCATCCAATGATGCGAACGATATGAATACCGTTATTTTAATCGTTCAAAATGAGATAAAATGTTTCGAGGAAAAACTGGTGACAAGATTGGAAATATACATTTTTCTATTCTTGGTTATATGTGTAATTCAAGAACTTGTTTACTATATTCAGTCGACTTTTGCATTAATGCAAAGGTAAAAATCTAACGGAGCGCGAACTCAATAAAATACATTCGAATTTTAAATGCCATTAAATTATATGTTTGTTTCGTGGAAAGCTTAAAACACTTCGTAAGGGAATCGACCAGTTTCTATGATGATTAAAATTCAAAGTAGATTCTGAGAGTTTGCATCACTATCCGTCGCCGTTTACACAATCACCAGATTTTGATTTGACGTCAAAATAGCACACCTTTGCTATACCATCTATTTAACAAGAGAGTAAAACGTTAAGGAAAGAGTGAGAGCAAGTTACAAAACGATCAATAGAGTTTGATTTACCATCGAACTAAAATCTTTACAGAAAATTGTACTTATAACAGAAAACTAGTTGGACTATTTGAAAAGAGAAATAAATTTTGCATTATTTCTAGGAAATGTATGGACATTATTTAAAAATAGAAGCAAAGTGGATGATGATGCCATTTAACATTTGCATTTATTGCACAATACCAAGTTTATCTTACGATAATTCCTTGCCGATATTAAATAAACCTAAATATAGAAAGTATGATTTACAGCATAGTTTCGAAATATGAGTTATTTCACCATATTCAATGAAGATCATTTTCCTACTCGCTTGTAAATAGGAGTGTCATTTCAATTATTCTGAACAATTTTTACACAGATTTATGATTTGCTGTTTTTCATTATAATTTAAATTTTTGAGGGAAATCGTTGTGTACTACTTACGTTAGAGTTAGACAGCGGCATTATTAAGGAAACATGCGCATTTGAAGAGGTGTAATTTTCGTACTCCTAATTAAAAGGGTCTGGCAATAAATATTTTCAAGTCTTTTTTTAATAAAGACTTCAAGGAAATGATATTCCAATACTGTTTATTAAAGTAGTAATTGTTCAATAAATTATGGAATACTTTTAATGCATTGATATATGATAAACTAACTGGATGTATTCTTCAATTTACTATTCTACTCGTTACAGAATCAATTGGTAAGTAAACACTTTCGTGTTTTATTATTATTTCCAGAAACGAGTAAAAATATAACTTATATGAAAATATTTATGTAACTTAGATTCAGATATAAAGTAGTCTTTATCTTTATCCTTATAAGTAATTGAACTCCAAGTTTAGTGTGTTTACTGATTTTGTTTCAATAATAACTTGAAAATATTCCATATTTAATTTATTTGAAAATCTTAAACTAACTTAGCTATGCTGTCTACATAGCTAAGAACATGTTTACTGAGAATTGTGGTAAATTATTCATATGACTTTAAACATGTCTGATATTGAAATAGGTGGTTCTTCAAGTAAAGACTAGCTTCTTTAGACTGTCTTACAACCATTGAAACTCGAAGGTGTAAACGAAACATGAAATGTGTAGACAACCGAAACGAATTAACATGACACAAATTGAAATAAGGAACTGTGTAGAATAAATGATATGAATCTCAGAGCAATTTTGAGCATTAATTAATCTGTGATTTCGTAAATGTATTCTTAAAACAATTACTTTTAACAACATTTGAAAATAATATTTTTTGATGTTATGAACAATACGCTTTGAACTCATATTTAGACTTTCCTGCATATTTGTAAGAGTTTCTTATTTTGACAGAACATTTATATATACTGAAATAAAATACATAGTCATAAAAATTAAGTACTTATTTCTTTCACCATTTTACATTAAATAATGAAGAAATGTACATCCGCCGCAACTTTAACCAATACTATTTTCATATTTATAAATTGAACTACAAGGTGAGATGAGTGTAAACAAAATGGGAAAATATAAATGCCTTACTTCTGATTTATTATCTGAAGAAGAACTTTAATACATCAAACTATATTTATAGAGTAATACATTGATTATAAGGGTTAGATTGTCGGGTTAGGTCACCTCTAATCGGGTTGTTGGGTCGGGCCACTCGGGTCACTCCGGGTGGGTCATTCGGGTCAGCTCGGTTTAGCTTAGGTCGGGTTGACGGGTCAGGTCAATCGGGTCAGCTCGGGTCGAGTTGTTGGGTCAAGATATACGGGTCGGGTCAATCGGGCCAGCTCGGGTCGGGATGTCGGGTTGGGTCAGCCAATTCGGGTCACGGGTCATGTCGGGTCGGTCTTCAACTCGACCCGACCCGACCCAACCCGTTGAGATCACTAGTCCACACAACACAAATAGCCAAACACTACACTACACACAACACTACAAACATCTAAACAATCATAGAAAATGCAAAGTGCCATCGATTAGTTCGTCTTTTTGACATATACGCATGAACAAGGTGGTCCAAGCAATCTACTCCTCCCTTGGTTTTATTATATTGTAGAATTATGTCTGGTTTATTATCCTTTTCCTCCAAAATAGTATTACCATGGTGTATTGTAGATAGAAGAAACACAGCTTTATTTGCCTTCGGATTGCCTGATTGTAATCCCTCTGAACAATTCTAGCTGTACACTAATTGCTAGAACAGTAAATAGGAAACAAACATTGTTTCATCCTTTGTGTTTGCTAATTCAAAGCATTTCAACTAAGTAAGTAAGATAATAATAATATCAAAACCTGCTCTAGGGTTACAATATCTTCCTGTTCAATATATAATTATGTTACCTTTTAGGTCCCGGTTACGCTTTTACGTATTGAAAAGGCTTTAAACTATATATATAAAAAAAAAGCATTAGCTTTACCAACTCGATATGTTAATAATTTTAACTTCAACTAAGGCTCGAATAATTCAGAATTTTATATCATCGAAACTTGTGTGATTAGTTAGAAATTCGAAAAAATGATGCTACTTTGCCTGAGAGGCACCGGTTGCCCGGATAAGGATTACGCTTCGTATGCATCCCAATGTATATTCCTCTGAGTTAATTAATTCATTGAACTTGGGTATAAATTCTTTCGAGATCTACAAAGTGAATATATTTATTGTCACATTTATTGTGACGACGTAAAATCCACAATCATTCACTTAAAAAAGTAGATATTCTAGAGATGCCACTACGACGCATTAGACAATAGGAGTTACTATTAATAAAATTTTGAAGTACGAATTTAGTAAACATCAGATGACAGCAGATAAGGAAACTGTTAAACTTATCCAGCCTAAAGCAATGTTTAAAAGACCTCTGAATAAAACACTATTGTTTCTTAATTATTATGTTAGATAGACGAAACATTATTATTAATTGTTAATGCAATGGTATGGCATGAGGATATCTTTGTGCTGCTTGCAGTCTGCTTTGGGAGCTGGATTCTAAAATAATTCCTAAAGAAGCAGTTGATAGCAACTTGGTTATGAGTTCACGTCCTATTCAAGCGGAAATTCATGAAAGTATGTACACACGCAGAAATGAAGCGGAAAAAATATTGATGAGTACGCACAAATCTTGCAAGAGCGCCCATCAGGTGTGCAAGGTGGAGCGCTCGATTCCCTCTAGAGGAAATTGTACTTCGGAAGATCGAAAACTCAAAAATTTTTTTAAAATATTCACCATGAATTTGAGACTACATTTGAAATGTAGCTTATACTGCCCCCTCCAGGAAAAAGAAAACATCGGCGTCCTTGAATACTTGTGTGAATAACACTACACCCACATTTTGAAATATGAAACACTTAATATGCCAAACAAAAAAAAATTAATAATAAAATCAGAGAATATAGGATACTCGCTAAAGCTCGCTGGGGGCTCCGCCCCCACACCCTCGGTCATGCATTTCCATGGGGTGTCAAGTTCTAGAAATTTATTCCCTGAGGAATTCACTTCCCTTTACAGCAGACACCTGTTACCAACACATACTTCAATCAACCGGTATTACTTCTTCCATTTAACTTTGAACAGCAACACACAATTTATTAGAACGAACTCTATTACTATTTCTACTCTGGCAATCATGTACATGGCTTATTATGTACACATGCCGCACATCTATACATGTTAGAGACAATAACAGACTTTATTTTCTGAAACATAAAGAGCGGACACTGTCTTGCAAATGCATACCTATTAAGCCTTGCATTTTCCGATAACACTCACTGTTTCATAATGAGAATTTTTCCAGCCTTTTAAATAATTATTCGTAGCATTTTTTTCAACATTGTGTTTTGCAGTGTAATTTAGTACAATGTATTATAATAGTGTTGTTGTTAATTGTACATATTACCTGCAGGAAAAGTAATTCATATCTGTGGTATAAGAGTGGGAGAAAATTTAGGCTTCCTGCATATTTATTCTTGTATTTACAATGAAGACTACAATTAACTAGGTAATTTACAAATATAAATATTGTTGGTAATTGTTTAATTATTTTCATAGCATTTGAGTAAACACTACTATTGTACTGTAATGTAGTACAGTGGATTATAATCGAAACCTTGCACATAGTTTTGCATATTACCTGCAGCAAGACTTCTTGACTAGTTTCATATATACTGTACAAATTCTTGCAATACTGTGCAATCCTGTATACCTTTTGTTGTATTTTCAATGAAGACAACAATTTGTAGGTAATTTACAATTATGACTATTGTTGGAGGCTTTTTAAACATTTGTTCGTAGCTTTTGAGAGAACATTACTCTTGCAGTGTAATGTAGAAAAGTCCCCTATAATGGAAACTTCGGCATAGTAGCACATATTACCTGCAGCAAGAGTTTCTGAAACATTTCATTTTTACTGGACAATTTCTTGCAGTCTACCTGTATCTCTCGTCTTGTATTTTCAATGAAGACTACAATTCGTAGGCAATTTACAAATATGAATTTTGCTAAGGCTTTTTAAACATTAGTTCATAACATTTGATTGAACACTAGTTTTTGCACTGTAACGTAGTACACTGTATTATAATGGTGTCCTTTGGTACAAATGTACTTACTGGGCAGCAAGACTTCTTGAAATATTTATATTGTTTGCCCATAAGCTTGAGTCTATTCTACAGCGCATTTCGTTCCAACAGGTCCTGCAAACAAACTACTGAAACGAAAGGGGCACAGTTTCACGTATCTTATATATTATAACTATATACGCTGCAGACGGGACAATTGTCAAAAGGTGCGTACATATATATACACTACATTGTCAAGGCTCTATATATACATTTTATATTTAAAATTGCAACTGGGTCTTTCTGGCTGCCGTATACGGTTGCCCGAAGATAACCTTTGTTCTTCGCGCGCAGAGTCATTCGAAGAACTGAAAAGGTACTCTGTACACAAACAGTTTATGGTTGTGAACTCGGAAGGCCTGGTACTTCTGCTTGTCAAGGTCAAAAAGTGGGAGAAAAAACGATGTGTAGAATGTAAAGAGGGTGAAACAGCGATTGATACTTGTAAAAAACATATTCATTTGTAGTTCGTGCACATTCCGCCTGTAGCGTTACTGTGGCACAACGTATATTGTAACTGTATAACTCTTGTACACCGCTTGTAGGTCTATTGGCGTAAGTGACAACCGAAACTGTTTTCAGCTCCGACTGCGATAAGGCACTGCTGTGCTGCTTTTGATTACTTTTTTCTCCTTTGTCATTTGTGAGATGCCAAACATGGTTTTGCTTGTTGCACGCGCTGAACGGGTTCCTGCAGAGCGAAGTATTTAAGACGTTGATTACATATTCTTGTTTATGATAGAAATATGATAAGTACTTTGAATATTAATACGGTTTTTAATTGGTTAATTGTTTAAAAAAATGCGTAAACAAAGCTGTACTTGTAAATGTATATTAGTCGGGGACGTAGCTACTGACTGTGTTGATTACAGATTTTCTCGTGGAAGAATTTCATTTCACATTAGAGGTGAAAATGAGACGTCCATTTAGACTGCCCCCTACCTTTGCAGACTCAATCGGAAATGTTCTCAATCGTTTGTACATAAATGTGGAGCGAAATTTTCGTTTGTACACAATTAGGTGCGCCGAGAGAACGAAAACAAGGTGGGAGGCTGTATAAATGGTAGGCCGCACCATGTCCAATTCAATCACAAATTGACGCAATCGTTTTTACATTGTTTGTACTAAATGTGCAGCCAAAAATTTCATTTTTATACAATTAGGGTCGCCGCCAGAACGGAAACAAAGTGTGGGCTGTCTAAATGGTAGTTATCCCACCATGTTCAGCTGAAATGTGAAATTTTTGTTTGCACATAAACTGGGGCGCTGCCAAAACGATAACTATGGGCTGTCTAATTGATAAGCCTCCTACCATGTCAAATTCATCCACAAACTTTCGCACTTGTTTGAACGCTTTGTACATGCATTTGCAGTTGAAATTTTTATTTGTACACAATTAGGGGCGCCGCCAAAACGAAAATAAAGTGAGGGCTGTCTAAATAGCACCCCTGCCAGTATGTTCAATTCAATCCCAAACTGTCGCACTTTTTTGTACGTCTTTGTACATAAATGTGCAGCTGAAAGTTTCGTATGCACATAAACTGGGGCGCCGCCTAACCGCTAATAAACTATGGGCTGTCTAATTGATAGGCCTGCCACCATGCCGAGTTCAACCACAACCTGTCGCACTTGTTTGTGCGTCTTTAGTTATAAATATGCAGCCGAAATTTTCGTTTTTACACAATTAGGGTCGCCCCCAGAACGAAAACAAAGTGGGGGGTGTCTAAATGGTAGTCCTCCCACCATGTTCAAGTCAACCATAAACTGTTGCACTTCTTTGTACGTCTTTGTACGTAAATGTGCAGCTGAAATTTTTGTTTGCACATAAACTGGGGCGCTGCCGAAACGATAACAAACTATGGGCTGTCTAATTGATAAGCCTCCCACCATGTCAAATTCAACCACAAACTTTCGCACTTGTTTGAACGAATTGTACATAAATTTGCAGTCGAAATTTTTATTTGTACACAATTAAGGGCGCCACCAAAACGAAAACAAAGTGGGGGCTGTCTAAATAGTACCCCTGCCAGCATGTTCAATTCAACCCCAAACTGTCGCATTTTTTTGTACGTCTTTGTACATAAATGTGAGCTGAAATTTTTGTTTGCACATAAACTGGGGCGCTGCCAAAACGATAACAAACTATGGGCTGTCTAATTGATAAGCCTCCCACCATGTCAAATTCATCCACAAACTTTCGCACTTGTTTGAACGCTTTGTACATACATTTGCAGTCGAAATTTTTATTTGTACACAATTAGGGGCGCCGCCAAAACGAAAATAAAGTGAGGGCTGTCTAAATAGTACCCCTGCCAGCATGTTCAATTCAACCCCAAACTGTCGCACTTTTTTGTACGTCTTTGTACATAAATGTGCAGCTGAAAGTTTCGTATGCACATAAACTGGGACGCCGCCAAATCGCTAATAAACTATGGGCTGTCTAATTGATAGGCCTGCCACCATGCCGAGTTCAACCACAACCTGTCGCACTTGTCTGTACGTCTTTGGATATAAATTTGCAGCCGAAAGTTTCGTTTTTACACAATTAGGGACGCCGCCAGAACGAAAAAAAGTGGGGGCTGTCTAAATGGTAGTCCTCCCACCATGTTCAAGTCAACCATAAACTGTTGCACTTGTTTGTACGTCTTTGTACATAAATGTGCAGCTGAAATTTTCGTTTGCACATAAACTGGGGCGCTGCCAAAACGATAACAAACTATGGGCTGTCTAATTGATAAGCCTCCCACCATGTCAAATTCAACCACAAACTTTCGCACTTGTTTGAACGCTTTGTACATAAATTTGCAGTCGAAGTTTTTATTTGTACACGATTAGGGGCGCCGCCAAAACGAAAACAAAGTGAGGGCTGTCTAAATGCTACCCGTGCCAGCATGTTCAATTCAACCCCAAACTGTCGCACTTTTTTGTACGTCTTTGTACACAAATGTGCAGCTGAAATTTTCGTTTGCACATAATCTGGGCGCCTGCAAAACGATAACAAACTATGGGCTATCTAATTGATAGGCCTGCCACCATGTCGAGTTCAACCACAACCTGTCGCACTTGTTTGTACATCCTTGGATATAAACTTGCATGCGAAATTTTTGTTTGTATGCAATTAGCAGCGCCGCCAGAACGAAAACAAAATGGGTCTGTGTAAATGGTAGCCCCCATGTTTAAGTCAACCATAAACTCTCGCACTTGTTTGCACGTCTTTGTACATAAATGTACAGCTGAAATTTTCGTTTGCACATAAACTGGGGCGCCGCCAAAAGGATAACAAACTATGGGCGGTCTAATTGATAGGCCTCTCACCGTGTCGAATTCAACCACAAACTATCGCACCTGTTTCTACGTCTTTGTACATAAATTTGCAGGCAAAAGTTTCGTTTGTATGTAATTAGGGGCGCCGCCAGAACGAAAACAAAGTGGGGGCTGTCTAAATGTCAATTAATTAGTGTACGGAGACTTTTTTCGTCCAACACAAGTGTAATGTTTTACTGCAGTGCATGTTATTTGTATTTTAGTATGACTTTCAACATTGAAGCAAATGAGAATGCCGACTGATTTTCTATATTTCTGGTTGTTTGTCAAAAACTAAGGAGATAACTAGATAATGGACAGAGGTTAAAATGAATGTCCTTGTGGTGAGGTCAATGCAAGCATCCCACAGACTTCCATGAATTAGATCTTTCCGTACTACAAACTAAAACGAGTGGAGCTATTTTATTCGGAACGCAACGGTATTCTGCAGTTCGTAACTTTGTTGTCGAGGGATATTTTGGAAGTAGTTTCACTTGTAGCCACTGGCAACTCACCGTTTGTCGACCTATAATAGCATCATCTGTTTGGGGGGGACACTAGGGGCCAAGAATTTGAGCAAGGGGGCCTGGCCCCCCTTGGCCCTCCCTTGGCTCCGCCACTGATGTAAACGGGGCTTCATTTAGTATTGCAGTGTATTGCGCAATGATTAGTGTATCTTTAGACCTCGATAAATGATATTCATCGTGTTCGTACAATTACTTTATCAATTTATAGTTTTTATACATGACTCATGTAACATTAAAACAGTGTTTGAGATCTAATACTTGAGTGAACTAATGTTGCCTACGAATCACGTACGTTTTTGTATCATCTCGAATTTGAAAATGTACTTGTCGATTCGAGACTTGTCTCTTTTCGTGCCGAGAAGTTTCTCGTTTCGTCGACAATACTAGTTCACCCAGGTAATAGTATTTTGAGTTTCCAGATTTAGATCTTCCTAGCAAGTCTTTCAATTCCCTCTGTATTTGTACATGTATTTCTACTTTTGTATCTCACTAGTTATCAGATAGGACATGTGTGATTTAAATATGTGTGAGATGTGTGAAGTGTGAACGTGATTTAAAAACAGAGATAGAGTAGGAATGTCGAAGGAAGCATGGTAAACAAGAAATGTCTTATTTTGTTGGTCTTCGAATTTGTTAAGTTTTCGAAAGTTAAGAAAAATACGCATAATTTTTGTTTCAGGAACAGAAACATAAACGTTACACAAAAGTGATGTAAAAACACTGTTAGCTTTTGATATGTAAATATGGAGAAGAATGTAGGAAATCAACTTGACCAAATGGAAAACGAGTGGGAAGGAATTAAAAAATTATACAGGGGAAAAGACTGGATGGCACACTGATTAAGAAGGAACAGTATCATGAGGACGTACCCTCGCCACAAAATTAAGATTCCTTGCTCCAAGCAATTCTACTTAAGGCCCGTCTAAGACGATTTCTCGTTCCTTACTTTTATTAAAATGTGAAAATTCCAAAGCTGACCTTAGGAACATAAACACGAGTAAATTTCACAATGCCTTTAGCTTTCAACGGGAAAACAAGTGTACAAAGATTAGGATGAAATCTGTCAGTTTAACGTTCTATGAATATCTCCTTTAGGCTAAGGTGATGGGCTGATTAAGGGAAGTGAAAAATGATGAAATGATATAATGAGATGAAGCAGAAGTACTCCGATGTTGTCCACGACAAACTTACTTGACCTGGGATCGAACTGGGAACCTCTTGCATCAATGTTAAGCGTTGTACCACTGAGCTAACTACTATGGTAAAGTACGAAAGAAGCATGGTCTGAGAGAGGAGAAAATCTATAAGTCCACATTGAAATCCAGGAAGGTTATGCTACGCCTTTCATGGAATTAAAAGGACAAATTAAAGCTAGATGAAAGGTTAAGAATCCGCGAAAGAATAATACCTGGGAAAAATCTCTCATATGTTAATGCTCTAAACGGTCTGAAAGTTGTAGAAATTAACATTTTATGGACTTAACGATGATTAACATAGACCTAGTGAGTTTCTTTTGTTATCTCCTACCGTTGTTGCTATGTTGTGGTAACATTCAAATCTAAAATGTAGCAGCTTTCTACAGCATGTGGATCTCCTAGAAAAATAAAGATTGGAGATTTAAATACATTCTTGCTTACCTAAATTCACATCAAAATTGTTTATTGTTATCTATTATCGTTTTCGCTGTATGAGGATCAACGTTGAAACCAGAAATAATTTCTACCATTTGCAATTTGAAAAGAGGGGTTACAAGAGATGACAGGACCTATTCTAGGAACGATGAATTGTTTTGTTCTATGAAAACATTTGAAGATGTAAATGAAAGTGTATATTTCTGTCACTTCTAGGTTTAGCGAAAAGAAGCGAATGAATATGGTATATATTCTTACGTCATTAAACTGTTTATTGCCTTTCTCTTAACCATCGTTATCTGTGACGGTTTTACAGAACGACGATCAAAACTTAAACAGGAAATGGTTCTTTTTTCTCTATTTGATTAAATAGGGATTTTTTCAGCTCAATAAGATTTATCTATTTATATGAATATTTGACTTTGGTTCAGTCCTGCATCAGTAGGAAAGCACAATCCTAACCACTCATCTAAAGCTTTACTTAATCTGGCTTACCTAAATAAAGAGCCTTTTCTTATCGCTCAAAACACTATCTTGTTAATAGTCAAATTGATTGGCAAAACAGATTACTATGTAATTGAGGACTCGGAGGGCATTATAAACATCACAGATTTTTAAGAACAAAATACAATACTCCTTTATTTTGAATCATATACGATGCGCATATTATACTCGTAAACAAACTAAAGACGAATCAATTACCGCCTACTGTTTGCACCAAGTAGGTTCCAAGGCTATGGAATTCGGTCTTAGCGATCTGTCGTGCTGAGTTTCTCTACTCTGGCTGAGAAGAGATTTTACAGGATGACAGCCTTATATCTAAATTTCCTTCTAGAAGTCACAATTCAAGGCCAAAAAAGATGCAAGTGATGGGATAAATATTAAATGATTAAAATGTAATGGCGTAATTACACAATTTACTAAAGGTTAAGCGTAAAATTACAAAAGAAACTGAATCCATTACATGAATTAGCTTATCCTTAAGGTTATTCAGAACGTCCAAACAGTTTGTGTCTAAAACGATAGATGGCGCCACCGTCACCAATGTTAACATATACAACTAATAAAATTAAAACAATCAAATATAAAATAAACAGTTCAAAAATTAAGCAAAAACGGATATAATCTGGTTAATGGACGTTACAAAATCTAGGGAATGGTACGTGTCGATTTCAGATATTGTTATTAGTTTCATTGTTAGAGGCCACCATTGTTAAGTAAACAATCAACTTTATCTGCCGTACTTTCTACCAGAAACTGACCAAACTTTGCACACCCATTTAAGATTGAAATATCTAGGGAATGGTACGTGTGGATTCCACATATTGTTGTTAGTTTCATTGTTAGAGGCCACCATTGTTAAATAAACAATCAACTTTATCTGCCATACTTTCTACCACCAACTGACCAAACTTGGCATACCCATCGGATTACAACTGAGATATCTACTGAATGGTACGTGTCGATTTCACATATTGTTGTTAGTTTCATTGTTCGAGGCCACCATTGTTAAATAAACAATCGTTGGATTTCTCCATTGTTAGATAAACAATCAACTTTATCTGCCATACTTTCTATCACAAACTAACCAAGCTTGGCACACTCATTTACGATTGAGATATCAATGGAATGGTACGTGTCGATTTCACCTATTGTTGTTACTTTCATTGTTAGAGGCCGCCATTGTTAAATGAACAATCAACTTTATCTGCTATACTTCCTACCAGAAACTGGCCAAACCTTGCACACACATTTAAGATTAAAATATCTAGGGAAAGATATGTGTCGTTTTCTCATATTGTTGTTAGTTTCATTGTTGAAGATCACCATTGTTAAATAAACATTCGTTTGATTTCTCTATTGTTAAATAAACGATTAACTTTATCTGTCATAATTTCTACCACAAACTAAGCAAACTTTTCACACTTATGAACGATTGAGATATCTATGCAATGGTATGTGTCGATTTCACATATTGTTGTTCTTTCATTGTTGAAGGCCACCATTGTTAAATAAACAATCTTTGGATTTCTAAATTGTTACATAAACAATCAACTTTATCTTACACTCTTTCTACCAAAAACTAATCAAATTTGGCGCACTCATTTACCATTGAGATATCTATGAAACGGTACGTGTTGATTTCACTTATTTTTGTTAGTTTCATTGTTAGAGGCCACCATTGTTAAATAAAAAATCAACTTTATGTGCCACACTTTTTAACAGAAACTGACCAAACTTTGCACACCCATTTAAGATTGAAATATCTAGGGAATGGTATGTGTCGATTTCACATATTGTTGTTAGTTTCATTGTTGAAGGCCACCATTGTTAAAGAAACAATCAAGTTTTTCTGCCACACTTTCTACAACAACCTAAACAAAATTTGCAGACTCATTTAAGATCAAGATATCTATGGAACGATATGGGTCGATTTCACATATTGCTGATAGTTTCATTGTTAGAGGCCACCATCGTTAAATAAACAATCAACTTTAACGGCCATACGTTCTACCACAAACTGACCAAACTTTGCACACCCATTTAAAGTTGAAATATCTAGGGAATGCTATGTGTCGACTTCACATATTGTTGTTAGTTTCATTATTGAAGGCCACCATTGTTATATAAACAATGGTTGGATTTCTCCAGTATTAAATATACAGTCAATTTTATCTGTAATATTTTCTACCACAAACTAACCAAACTTGGCACACTCATTTACGATTGAGATATCTATGGAATGGTGCGTGTTGATTTCACTTATTGTTGTTACTTTCATTGTTAGAGGCCACCATTGTTAAATGAACAATCAACTTTATCTGCCATACTTTCTACCACAAACTGGCCAAACTTGGCACACGCATTTAAGATTGAAATATCTAGGCAATGGTACGTGTGGATTCCACATATTGTTGTTAGTTTCATTGTTGAAGACCACCATTGTTAAATACACAATCGTTGGATTTCTCCATTATTAAATATACAGTCAACTTTATCTGTCATATTTTCTGCCACAAACTAACCAAACTTGGCACACTCATTTACGATTGAGATATCAATGGAATGTTTCGTGCCGATTTCACACATTGTTGTTAGTTTCATTGTTAGAGGCCACCGTTGTTAAGTAAACAATCAACTTTATCTGCCGTACTTTCTACGAGAAAGTGAAGAAACTTTGCACACCCATTTAAGATTGAGATATCTAGGGAATGGTACGTGTGGATTCCACATAGTGTTGTTAGTTTCATTGTTGAAGGCCACCATTGTTAAATATACAATCAACTTTATCTGCCACACTTTCTACCACCAACTGACCAAACTTGGCATACCCATCGGATTACAACTGAGATATCTAGGGAATGGTACCTGCCAATTTCACAAATTGTTGCTAGTTTCATTGTTATAGGCTACCACTGTTAAATAAACAATCAACTTTGTCATACGTTCTACCAGAAACTGACGAAATTTTGCACACAAATTTAAGTTTTAAATATCTAGGGAATGCTACGTGTCGATTTCATGTATTGTTGTTAGTTTCGTTGCTGAAGACTACCATTGTTAAATACACAATCGATGGATTTCTAAATTGTTAAATAAACAAACAACTTTACCTGCCATACTTTCTACCACAAACTAACCAAACTTGGCACACTCATTTGCGATTAAGATGTCTATGGAATGGTATGTGTCGATTTCACATATTGTTGTCAGATTTCTTGTTAGAGGAAACCATTATTAAATAAACAATCATCTTCATCAGCCATACTTTTTAGCAGAAACTGGCCAAACTTTGCATACCCATTTAAGATTGAAATATCTATGGAATGTTATGTGTCGATTTCACATATTGTTTTTGTTTCATTGTTGAAGATCACCATTGTTAAATAAACAATCATTGGATTTCTTCTTTGTTAAATAAACAATCAACTTTATCTTACATACTTTCTACCACAAACTAACCAAACTTTGCACACCCATTTAAGATTGAAATATCTAGGAAATAGTACGTGTTGATTCCACATATTGTTGTTAGTTTCATTGTTGAAGGCCACCATCGTTAAACAAAGAATCAACTTTGCTATATTTTGTACCAGAAACTGACCAAACTTGGCACACCCATCGGATTACCACTGAGTTATCTATGAAATGGTACTTGTCGATTTCAGTTGTTGTTGTTAGTTTCATTGTTAGAGGCCACCATTGTTAAATAAACAATCAACTTTATCTGTCATACTTTCTACCAGAAACTAACGAAACTTTGCTTACCTATTTACGATTGAAATGTCTATGGAATGGTACATGCCGATTATCAAGGGCTAACAAGCCCTAGCCAAATTGTGTGTAATACGTCATTATGCTTGGGATCAAATGATAATTATTCGTGATCAAACGAGCTGGCCAAATTCCGATTGAATTTGTTTTCATGGTGGATGTGGTGGAGGGGCTAACAAGTCATCGGTAAATGTTATTGTTTGGAAAATGGAATAGTGCAAAAAAATAAACATATTTCATTCAGAACTTTGTTGTGCCTGCTTTGTAACCAGTGTGAATTAGTTGTGTGCCGCCAGATTTCTTTTCATTCTTTTTTTTTTTTGTCTCAGGTGGAGCGGGATGGCCCCCTACAGCGTTCCTAGAATTACACTCTAAAAGCCCACAGTGTTCCTAGAGCTGCACTCTAAAATCCCCTCCCATATAACTGACCTTTGTTTCACAGCAGACACCTCACATTTGAACTCTGTTGAGATTCTGTGTAAGTTTGTCGGTTGTACGCACAAATTGAGAGTATAAACATGTATTAGGGAATGAGAAGTTCTCGAAATAAATTTGCAAGCTGAATATTTTTTCGCGACATAAGTGAAGAGTAATTGTATATCCTTGAAGAGTACCCTGGAGAGTAAGAAAACTCTAAGCAAAATAATCATTGAATAAATAGCAATGTAATCACAGAAATGTACATATGGCATGTTGTATTTCTACCAGATTGTCAGAGCACTAATTCTCTCATTTTTTGATGTGAGCGGTCTCGCTATCGAATCTCCAGAAGAACATTTAAAAAAAAAGATGCATTTAGGTCTATTCCATTTTAAACAAACGAAATACGTTGCGTAAAAGAACTTTCCATGTTAAAATATTTGATGGGTAGAGTAGTTTGTGTGGGATTTGATTGTTATTGCATGTATCTATTGCATGCTGATTGGGTAGCTGGGAAGGCAGCCAAGATATTCATTCTGACGGTTGCAAGCCCGTGAAAATACAGAGCAACAGTTACTCCAAGGGAGTAGATAATAGATAAAAAAAAACTACCGTGAGGGAGAGAGCCGAAAAGAGTTTATATTATGAAATTTTGTCCGCAACTAGGGAAGTTCCGCCAGGAACGCAGGATCACCTGTATATGGCTCTCATTGTTGAGACACTAAAATTTTTCAATTAATCGTATGCGGAAGATAAACATTAATAAACTATTTTTATTTATTTACTTATTCCTCGGGGGGTAGTCTATCTCAGAAGATTACGATTAGCATAATTCTATGTTTCAGGGGTGCGCTTCCAATCCACCTCCCAGAGGCGGTTTTTGGGTGGGCGAACCGGACCTTGTCCTTAGATCCACACATTAATTAAAGTGTATGTAACACACATGTACGTATGTGTGTGTGTGTGCGTATGATATGTGTATATGTATGTATGCTAAATGTAAAATATTTTTGAACCAATGTTTCCAATCCAAATAATAGAGCTCCACGGCTCCAACTCGCCAAAAACAAATTCCGCCTGTGTCACCTTCTACACATCAGTGGCTATGCCCATAGTATATTATGATAACAATTGACTGAATGTGCTTTTCAAGTTTCTAGCTCATTTTCTTGGAAAGATAATGCGTAAGACTCTCTTAGTATTGCAACGAGACGAGACAGGACTCTGAAGCGAGACACAATATAATACGAAACGTTTCGTGAAACGTCTCGTCTCGTGTCTCGAAAAATAAAAACACAGTTTCTGAATTTGCTTAAAAATGTATTAACTCGGAATAAATTATTTGCCTTCGAAATGTATACCATCTTTTATTATTTCAAATGATCCAAATGATTCAACGTTTCAAACCCTACAAAGAACAGGGAATACCTAAAGCACTTTTTAAAAATGATTCTTACAAACAGCTTTCACTTCCATTTTTCAATCGATTCAAGTTTAATTATTTTGTGATAGTGCTCCAGATTCAAATACAATGTAAAGCGTTCATTGAGATCAGTGTTTCAGAAGATTTTATTCCGAGGGCTGGTGGAGATATCTACGTATAAAAATCCTTTAATAGAAGTACAAGTATGCGTAGAAGTGGCAATTTTATCAGTAACTAACTATTGTTTCATGGTCTTTCTCGTTCCGAACCAAGACAGAAACGTGTCAGTCTTTCTCGACACTGAGTTTCGAAAAAGATTCTGATTTGACAATAAAATTTATCTTTTTTATCCTTTTATGCTGTTATTCGAAGATAAACCATTTTTTAAATGGGAAAGTTACATAGGCCTCCTTATTTGTTGAAGTGGCGCCAGGGGTTCTGAAAAAAGGATATCAGAATAAATGGGGAAATCTTGCCTTTCGTCTGTACTGACGGTATTGACAAATGTTCCTATCGAAGTAATTACGGGTTCAGTCGAAACTAAGCAGTCGTTGCTGGAGGATTGCAGTCGTGTTTTGTGTTGTGCTCTGTTAACCAAACTAGGTTAAAGTTATAATTTTAACCACTTGGTTTAACAGCTCTTTTGTGGGCCTCAGCCTTTCTGGTGTTGCCACGAGACGAGACAGAACCATTCGATACGAGACGAGACGGACACATCTTTTCTAGACGAGACGACACAGCCAGAAGTCTTGTCTTGTCTCGTTTCGTCTCGTGGCAACACTAGACTCTCTAGATATATCAGTGCAAGGTATGACAACGTTCCTCACGGAGCACATGTTAGCTCTCAGCCTCTTTCTTTCACTGATGTTTGTTTACGTAGTAGATGAATATATAGAGAGTACCAAAAGGATGAGATATGCAATTTCTCCTGAAACCACATTAAAATTGTAGCAGTATTTGGAGCTTGTTATAAATGGATTTACCGGGGAACTAAAATAATTCTGGGAACTGATCATACAGCATTGATATAAAAAACATGGAAACAAGTAAATACAAAGAACTGAAATCGTGAATTGTTTTCAAAATACAGAAATCTCGAAGGAATATCTGTTTAGCCGACTTTAATTGTAAACGAATTTTGAATAAATTTGCATCCCCTGAATTCTTATACATAAAAAATAGAAATCTTTCTTTTAGCGTACGAATGAGATACTTTAGGAAATTAGGTTAAGATAATTAAAATGATACTGTCCTTTGCAAAATTTAAGAGGAATACCATGATCGAAAAAGCATGAGTCAAACTATAAAGGTCAGTGGTAGCTTTTGCCATTTCTTACGACCACTATACGCACCTTATTGCGAAAAATTTATTCGTATTATAAAACCGATATCATTCAATAAATGTCAAATTTAACAGATCTTGAGAGATGAAATGACAAAAATTGTCAGTACCTCTGTCGCATAAGATATTCTAGCTTTGTGACCTATGTTATTATATGACTTTCACGATAAGTGACAAGGAGATTATAAATCCCAAGTTCAAAACGTAAGGAAAGAAACCGGCTGTTCGCGCTTCAAATTATGAAAAATGTACCAAAATGGTTGAAATTATGATTTTGTATTTCTTTACGAGAAAGAAGAATAAAAATAAAAATTGGAGCAATTCTAATCATGTATGTATAAGTCCACTATCTTCTTCAAGTTACCAAACTAACTTCAAGTGTTTCAACCATTTTTGACACATAACTCGAAAACTTTTAGAGATATTAGAGGCAAGAATACGTGGTTGATAATGAGCTTTTTAATTATGTCACAATACTTTTGAACTTTACCTTATGAGAAATGGCATATTCCAAAATTAATTCAGTACCACCCTAACCTGAATTTTACCAAATGATTAGCGAAGGTGATACGGTGTGCATCGTCCAGGGATTAATTCCCGGTGTGGCACTCAAACATTTCTGTGTTGACCAAATATCGAGAGAAAAGTTGGGAAACTAAAAGATAGCGGACTTCAATCTAGACAGCCGGCGACGTTGGGTGTGGTTGTGCTTACTACTAACATAAGCCCGCTGCAGGCTCAGATCACAAGGGACTGTTGCGCCAGGATTATCTATCTATCTATCTATATATATATATATATATATATATATTGGTGTTTTTATTTTACCTTACATTCTCTCAGTAGCGTAAGTAAGGACGAATGGACCTCCCCGCAAAAATGTTAAACGGACCCCCTCTTTCCACATTCATGAGTCACGTAAAATTTACAGAGAACAGTTTTGACTTTCTATGTTCTATCTAGTGAGTCACAACTTGCTCATATGCAAAAAAAATGCACATTATTATTATTATTATTATTATTATTATTATTATTATTATTATTATTATTATATTGTGCTATAGTTTTCGTCTATTCTGCTATACCAAATTCGAGAGTCTACGACATCCGACATTTTTAATGAGGTGTGGTCGTCCCACTTTTTGTTGTTTGGTTCGATGCTGGTTTCACTGTTCTTTTCCCATCTTTGAAATACATATGCACGGCAGATCGCGAAAACTCGACAAGTCGCGTTGTTTCCGAAATGAAGCTCCCAGCCACTTAGCCACCCTGATATATCGTCGTCCTTCCCCATTCAAGGCACAAGCATCACACTGACTAATCGAGTGAGATTCTTGTCGTGTTTGGCGCGCGGTTGTGTTATGCCTTGTAGCTCTTATCTCAGCCCGATGATTTCGTTCAAAAAGTAGCGAGTGGTCATAATGTTTTCGCTGGTCAGTAAAAGTTTTGTTGGCATTTAATTTACTAAATAATCGCTCAGGTGTTACCGTCTTCATAGGTAAAAATGAGATATAGTTGCGCCACATCATTCTCTCTACTCAGAAGGATAGGGACAAATAGAAAAGTCAAAATTTATTTTGTCCATTTTTCATGCATCATACACTTCAGAAAAAAAAATCATATAATACTGATATGTAAGAAAATATTAGTATTGTTTGTCTGTTTTCTGTATACAAAGAACCATTTAGGTTCTTTTTATCTCATATTCTGGTAATAATCAAAAAAAGAAAAGAGTTTCATGTGATAAACGTACGAAAGATAATTTGTCAACGCGATGTGAATGACGTTCTCTGCAACCTAATTCCCGTTTTTCGTACAAAACTCTATTCCTACCTGCAAAAAGAAAAGATTTATGTTACTCATCAATGGTTGAGGTTTTGCCCTGCGGCTGAACAACACGGCTTGTATAAATAGACTCTGACTGACTTCAGGTGCACGAAAAAAAAAACTGTTGGATTCCTCTCCCCGCCCACTTCAAGTGTGGATATCCTGGACACATTCAAACTGAGCGGTACGATCTTTCAGTTCTTCCCAGTAGAGGTACCAGCAGTGATTGCTAAATGAAAAAGTGAGCATCTGGTGGCGAAAAGGCGAAGTGCTCGGACAAGGGGGAGTTCACAGGAACCTTAATAGCCTTGGGTTTTAAACCTATAAGCTAATTTCGTTAAAATATAGTAAAGTTATTTTTCTCTAAAGCTGGAGATAACCCCATTTCGAAATTATCTTTGTCGTTGACGTAATTAATCGTTATTACGAATAAAAGGGAAACGTTTCAGCATGTGAGAAACGCCATTTCTTAATAGCTCACAGTCATGCTTAGACACCAGTTGATATCGCTAACGTGCAGTGAACTAGCATATAAAACTATTATGACAATTTGATTGCAACTTAAAAAAATGTATAGTCTTAATTTAATCATTTGAAAAGTGGGACAAAGTCTGTGCTCATACTTAGATTTGAGCATTAATAATAGTATTTGTGAATTTCTAAAACAACATATTGTGAGGATGTAATTGCAACCCATAACTTTATTCTCTCAATTTAAGTACTGGATCTGTATAATAATTATGAACTGTATGGTTTGCTGATTATTACTAAGATAAAAGCCGTCGCTATATTTAGATTTGAACATTAAATTTTCGTGTAACCGCAAGCTAGGGGACAAACATAAAGAGTTAAACGTAAACAATTGGAAGGTATAGTTAAGCAATTTTAAACTCTAGCATAAGGTAGGCTGAAGGCTTCGAAGGGAAGTCAACTAGCAATGAAGAAACTTCTTTTTTCCTTGTCCACTGGCCTAATAGCTAGCACCTTCCTGTGGTGAGCGTGCTCCTGGGTTCGATTTCCGAAGGGAGGGCATTGAAATTTAAACGCACTTCACTTGTTTGTATTCCAGTTTAAACTGTTGCTTCATGTCTAAATGTGAATTCATTATTATTAGAAATAAGACTTATACTATACAAGGAAAATATGATAGGATTTTCTTATCATAAAAACATTAGTAGTCTAATAAAAACATCTTATCAAATTGAAGTATATTAAACGAACACAAAAGACAAATAAAACGTTACAATTTCACTATATTTTATATTATTAAATTTATAACTACATTGTTCAGTATAAAACATTTTTTTTATGAACAGACGTCCACTTCGTCGATACAAACTTAAGGTTGAGTATCGGTTTCCTCACACCAAGGCTGTATTTATACACTACCAAATAAAGCACCCGTAATTGAATCTATGAAATTTGTTTGCAAAATAATTTTATTTACAATTTTAATCTTTCACCATCAATTTTCACATACTGTTCTTATCAAGAGACACGCTTGGAAACTGAAGTTAATGACATTAATAGTACTCTGTTCCTCCACACAAATATGGATTCTTGCAAGTTTTCTGCATGTAAGACACTGCAATTGTACATGATTGCGAATAGTATCTGTACACAAATCAAAACTTTCACGTAGCACAACACTGTAAACTTTACTGTTTTTCACAGCATGTTGAATAAACGATAATATTTCCAAGAAATAAAGAAAATCACTTGAAGTTAAGCACACGGTGTTTCGAGGAGCATGAAGTGTTCCTTTCTTCTCTAACATGACTAATTTTTCACCCAATTGTTTTACGCACCACCAGTTCGTTTTTTCGTACAAGAGGTTTTATAAATGTAACTTCTACTTCAGAATTTAAACAGTCCGAAACAAACGGGTCAAATGCACAAGTTTCACACACTCTGCCAAATTTAACTTCACTCTAAACACATGTCCTTTACCAACACTGGCTCAAATGTATCACTATCAAGTGCACTACAAACTAATGTGTTTTCATTAAATTAAGTCCATGTTCCACATTTTACAGTCACTCTTTTTTGGTATCCATAGTTGATACACAAGTACTCAAAGACATGTTACTCCGGTAGCTGATCAACACAGAATAACGACATCATGCATACAGATGTCTGTATTCATGAAAGGGAGGACGAAGAGAAAAAATAATGTTTCATCTTGTTTAGATATGCCCCCACACAATTACGATCAAGATACGAATTCAGTGAATTCAAGATCGTGCATGTTACGTCCAGGTACATTAACTTTCTTTCCTTTATATGTTAAACATACATTTGCACATTGTAAATACGTTAATAATTCACCATTATCTACTTCCAATATTTCAGTACAGTGTCCTGGTAAAATCACTTTTTCTCCTCCTTCAAATGTTACACATGCCTTCCTGCCATGTATCCTAATTACCTCACAGTTTAGAATACGAAATGGTACTCCAATCTCTTAATATGGCATTTTTGCAAAGGTTAGCAATGATGGCATATTAAGCTTACCTAGTAAATTCATTGACGATGCTATCTTTAATTTGACGTTTCTTTCTTCATAACAGCTCCTAATAGAATGGTCTAACTATCCAATACACGCCAAGAATAAGAAAATGAGAAAAAAGCATGTTTCATCTTGTTTCTGCATCTGGTAGGCGTGCAGGACCATAATACCTTATTCCAGCATAACAACATACTAGTTTAGGCCGGTTTAGGCCTCCAGGAAATTTTCCCAGGCCAGGCCTAAGGGCCAAAGGTCAAATTCTGCTTTCCGCAGGGACCTCTACTTACAGCACCTATGACGGTTGAATTCAGAATATTGATAAAGCGAAGAAACAACCGATTTTGTCACATAAGATTCTTTGTACGTGCGAAAACAAACATATAAGAAGAGTGACAAAAATCGATTGCTCACGTTGCATATATTGTCAGTTCAATTCTCAGAGGTGCTGTAATGTAAAGACTGAATTTTATAGGCGGAACAGGATGTGCGGTACTCTCCTTGTGCACTGAGTTAATCAGCATATTCATGAAGAACGAGAAAATATATGGATTATCCGGAAGGAGACATGTTGGCTCCGTGGCAGCGCATCAGCATAGTAAGCCGGATGTCCTGAATTCGAGCTCTGGCTCACTCATGAGCTGTTTCTTTTTTTAACAGTTTAATGAATTATTATAAATTGTATATGTGAGACACTCTTGATAAAGAACTTCGTTTGCATACAACTATATGACAATCCTGCTAAGGTCATATGTACATCATGTTATACTTTTCTTTTCCACCAATAATTTGTTGTTGAATAGTTTATTCAGCAGAAGTATTTTGACAAACAATATCTGTTTGGGTTTTCTCGGGTTTCTCCCGTTTCATTCCTCATTCTTCATTTCACTATTTCACTCATTCTCATCATTACCGTGTCCTCTAGTCTACCCGATAAGACCATACGTTGTAAAAAAACAAATATTTCAAAACCTCCTGGTAGGAGGAAAAATTGCTTCAAGTGAAGAGGTCATACAAGGAATAAAAAAAAGTATCTTAGACGGCCTCAGAGTGAAGATACTATTTTCCGCTAAGGATTCATGAAGCTTGGAAAAAATTGGTGCACGTGCGTTGAACTTAAAGAAGACTATGTCGAGAAACATGGTACAAAACTCAAATTGTTTTCATTAATATTACACTTACTGATCATACCTCCATCATATATATATCCTCTATGCTTGTATAAGAGGAAAGTTATATCAAAAGTAATAGTTAGTACTTTTGGTCTTGGAGGAATAATACTTAATGGAATACTTTATACAAATTATCTTTATCCTTACTTCCTAATGTTTTTCCCGAAAGAGGTCATTTATCTTATTTTGCTCTTATTCGCTACATTATGACTCGAGAAATGTCATCTATTTTGTTTTGTATTTCACATACTTATTATGCATGAGAACTGATATATGTGGTGGAACCTTAACATATGTTAAAGTATTTATATTTGTTTTTACTTTCCGTTGAAAACCCAGCATATCGACCATGTCGCCGTGGTCACCTGCGGAATAAACTCATTTCTAGCATATTCTTGCAGCGATCACTGTGCGTGGGGGGCGTCTCCTAACTTTGAAGCCCTTGCATTAGCTTCGAATTAATTTTTTATGTGGAAAAACTCAGAAAAGCCTGGAATTTAATCAGAAAGCTCAAATTTCCTCGAAGTTACCATGTTTACTATATATCTCTAGCTTTTTAAGGACTTATGTTCTGTGAGTACATGGATTATGATCACAGGCATATTATAACTGAGTGTAACACTACTTGCTCTTGTGATAGGTGACTTTCCTCCGATATAGTTAACATAGGCCACAGATGAATTTCTATAATTTCTGGCAATTACAAACATGCTATTTATTACGCGTAGACATCACTATGTAGTGTTGAATGCAGTTTTCTCATTGTGATATGTCACTTTGAGTGAAGATCTGTAGTATGAGCAAATTCTGTAATACTAAAGTAACGAGGCAATCTGCATCCGAAAAAAATACATCAAGTAACATATGTTTAGGAATTATTATTATTATTATTATTATTTTTTAATTTCCTCATGTGTTGAAATAAAATGTACAAATGCTACTAATACTATGCAATACAAGGCCCAGGGCAGTTAAAGGTGAAAACTTTGCTTACTTTTGTTAGTTACACAGATATAGTGGCCTTTCGATAGGGTTTATTAACAATAGCAACCTCGTTTAAAAAAGTACCTGGAAATTATATAAATATACCTGGTAAATCTGGAAACGCCTCGAATATAAAAAAGGGGACAGTCCACTAAATCTGCTCATTGTCTTTCGACAAGGTGCTCACCATGACCTAAAATGTGCCCGAAACCGTTCAGCTATTCTTCGTCAACAGCCAATCTTTGTTTCTGCGAAAAAATATTTCTAACTTTCTGCTCCATTGTTTATGAAAATCATTCTCTCATTGTTAATTATCAATGGCTGAGAAACGTTGACTTTCTGTCTTAGCTCCATATTTACCAAAAAACTATAATATTTCCCACCAAAGATACTACTTTATTGAGTACGTTTTCAGACTCCAGGCAACATAGTTCCTCCATCGTAGCTCTCTATTACTACCGTACTTGTTACATTTACCATCTGTTGGCAAGCAGAAAGGAGGACCAACATGGAGACAATCTCCGTCTGAGGTGCGGGACGGCTTCATCACCAGATTTACAACTGACTCTGGCATCGTGTCAGCATCGGAAAAACGCAAGACTAAGCTACATTTCTTTGAAAGAACAATACAACCGGGGATCCTATTAGTAGGACCATTAACAAATGATTGCCACGCCGTAGTTTTAGTAGACGAAACCAAGTACATTTTCTCCTCTCCCCTTTCTGCTGTGGACGTAACCTTCAAGATAATTGATGCCACTGACCCATACTATCCACAGGAAGCAAGAGTTGTCTTGATTATTCAGCTGTTAAGATATATATATATATATATATATATATATATATATATATATATATATATATATATATATATATATATAGAGAGAGAGAGAGAGAGAGAGAGAGAGAGAGAGAGATAGATAGATAGATAGATAGATAGATATATGTATGTATATGATCATTGTTTAATGTTGCATATTTATTTTTACTTCATAGTTTCAGTAAACATGTATGTTTGCTATGGCTGTCATCAGAGTTTATTCTCAATTAATAATTTTCGACATAGCTTAGTTTGTTCCATACTTCACTATATATTCATTTTTTTCCACCTTCTGATTACCCTCTGTATGCGACAAAGCTATGTTGAAAAATGAACTATTAGTGTTCAATTTAAATGTTTGTGTTCTATGTGTTTTATTTTTCTCTTAATTTCTAAATGTACGTATATTTGCTGACACCAAGAAAATTCTTGAGGACTTCAGATAATAAAAGGCCACCATGGCACGAGTATTAGTAATTTCATCACTATATATTTACATATTGTTTTAGTTCTTTTTAATTTTGTCTACAGACTGAAGTGAAATCAGTTTTGTACCTCCCATTAGAAATCCATACTAACTGTACCAGTGAGTGTACCTTTACGTTTTGTGGTTCAATTATATAGTTCTTAACTCATTATGAAATTTTGAATAATAGAAATACTTTCAGTGTGCAATAGGGTTGTCATATTTCAAAAATAAAAAAACGGGACACTACTAAATTTCGAGAGTCCTATAAATGCATAAAATAAAAAGAAGTGCTATATAATAATTTACTTTATTCCATTAGATAGAGTTGTTCAAGTATTAAGTAATCATATTATTAGTCATTTTAGTAGACATTCTCTGTCCTTAGTCAAACTAAGCTGAAAATATACTTTACAATGCTTTTGTTTGTTAATGTTTTAGGACCTGTTATATTTCGTGGCTTTCAGGGTCTGGTTTAGCTAACTCGAGGTATTGTGTTTCCTTTCACACGTGATTTTTATTAGTGTTGTATCCCTTCTGTTTTCTTTAGTATGGATTTAAATATTTCCGAAGCAAGATAGAAATTGAAGCAGATCACTAAAAGTAACAATAAGAATGAGCAGTGAACCTTTCGTCCCTGGCTCAATGAAACGAATACACGTTCAATACCAAAGTAATGAAATCATGAACTTAATGAAATGCATCTTTCTATGTATTGATGTTCCTTTTTTTGAACTTTTGAATTAAATACATAGTAGTTGAAGAAAATAATTATATACTGAAACCTGTGGAAAAGGAAAGCTATAATATTTCCTTCTTTCTTCGCTGAAATACAGAGCATGTAATCGTCCCGAGAATTACTTTCGGGACGCCGCGAAAAGATCTCGATACCTTGGCGGTCCTGGATTTTCTGGGATGGATGGCAAACCTAGTGTACATTCAACATATATGCGCATTAGGCTGGAATAAAAAAAATCGGAAAAAGTTGTATTTCTAATAGTGCAGGAAAGTAGACTGTTGATGTAAAACTAACAGAACAAGAAAATTATAGTATAAACGAAGTATGCTTTCATGTGTCTCAAGGTTGATAAAGTTTCACAAATATGACATTTCTTTCTCCATTTCAACCTCTTTCAGTCTTCGTTTATTCTCACTATAAAACATTGATTGTACTTGCTGTTTTTTATTATTGAAAAATTAAACTTTTTGGAGAGACAATAAGGAATAAGGAGTAATAATTCTATATTCGGAATAAGAAGAAATAATAATCTTAGAATATGGTAATTTTTCGTTTAAAAAATGTATATTTTGTATCATTTTATGCTTATGATTTACTTTTTAACTTCGTTATAAATTTAAATCGCTTCACATTCCCTTCCGACAAGCTTGTTGCATCAAACGTAGATACAACAAGTGCAATATAGGCTTCCATAGTGCAAATAAAGCAGCAAAAGAGGCTGAAATAGTACACAAAATATAAATTTATGGAACATTATCATACTTGCAGCACCTCGCAGCATGTTCCGATTAACCTTAATATTTTATTTTTCTTTTCCGCATCAAAAGGTAACCGTTCCACACTATTGAGAAAAGTTTAAAATCGAGATTTATTTCTTTTCACCGTAATGCGCAAATTCTTCAGGTAAATGAATACAGTGTCCTCTTTGGCAACTTCAGCTTTTTTAAAATTTCTGCATCAATTGTTGTATATGCGTGCGTATAAGTATGTAGTTCAAGTGTACAAAACTGTACTGTATTATATAAATACTATTCACAGATGTAGATCTTCTTATGTTTGAAACATTGAAAACATTTGAGATACAAATATATTTAGTTTATATTGCTTTTCATGTTTAGAGATTCCTTTGCAATTAGAGCTCCTCTGTGGCTAAGCGGTTAGCGTTCGCGCCTTTGGCGTGGGAGACCCGGGTTCGATTCCCGGCGGGAGCTCATGTGGTTCGGATTTCACGTTAATCAGTAGGTCCACGTCTCATATAGCCTCGCTGCTGAACGGGACGTTAAACTCAAAAATCAACTCAACTCATCCTTTGCAATTATTATGCAATTCATTATGTGTCCAACGGCATCTATAAACTGAAAACGTTGGTAAATGAAGGTATACTTTCGGCATTTGTTCTTTCAGTACAATGTTTCTACGTGAGCCTATAACCCAGCATTATGGAGTGATCTGCAAACATTAAAATGAGAACTCAAAATCCTCCCAAACACAATTAATAGAGCAACCCAAAAGCATAAAAAGCATATAAAGCATAACAGCAATTTACACACATGGTTGGTACCTTGAACATGATTGTGATTGTCTAAGAATCCAGAAGAAACTAGTTTTAAAAGCATAATTTTAGAAAATAAAGCATAAAGCATAATTTAAAATATATAGCACAATTCTTGGAAAATTCTCTTTAACTGAAAGTTTAACATACTGTGTTAATATTTTTTAAAACCAATATTTACAATGCAAAATCATTAAGAACATAACAATGCAACAATGAAAAGCTTATTTTCATTTCTGTAAACTTTTCGGTGTAATCCTTTGATGTAGAGAAAAGAAAAAAGTAAAAGAAGAAATTTTTCCGCCAACAATGAATAGTATGCAAGAACTCCATACTATATTGTTATGTTTTTTTCTGAACTTAAGCACTTTCTGTACGTTTTGGTGACATCTTTTACTTTCCCTTTCTGTATATATGGAGTGGGGCCCACCCTCCTCATGTCCATGACGCACTCCCCCTCAATTGTCTATCCGAAGGTGTTCTTCCATGAAAAAAAAAAAACATTTTGATTAATTTTTACAACTCCTCAAACATATTTATATAGATTTTATCCCTCCCAAATATTTCAATGACGCAGTTTGCGTAATAGTCCCCCTTGTGGACACCCCTCATATATGTACCTGTGAGACGCACACAAATGATAGAAAAATTTATTCGAGCAAGGCACATCTCTTTACAATGAATTAAGTAGAAAGTTCATTAAATATGAGAGAGACTAGTTGCAAAAAAATGTCAATAAAGAGATCAAGCTATTTAGAATATTTAATGTATAATAAATATTATACATTATATACGATTAATGTAAAATAATCATCGAAATTAACAATAAAGCATAATTTGGAAAAAAAAGCATAATTAAACAAGAAATAAACCATAATATTGGTTGCTCTAACAATTAAGTTGTATGAAGACGAGAAGAAAATCAAAGCTGCTTCCTTTACGATTTTCGTTGATCTTCTTTGTGTCTACAAAAACGCATTCCTAGAAACCTACAAGCTAGATATCATCTCTGTGATTATATCAGTTCCTAGTGCTACATGTGCAAGGTCATTCTCCTCTTTGAAAAGATTAAAGACTTGTATACGCAATTGAATGACTCATGATAGGTTGGAAAACTTAGTGTTACTTTATATTGAGAAGAAAATTGCTAAATCGTTAGATCTTTAACGAGTTGTGGATATGTTTGCTGCTGCCCACATGAATAGAAAGATTCTCTTCAAGTAGAGGCATAAACCTATAAGTTATTTTCTTTACCTGTAAAAGTGTGTTTGCTTCCATTTAAGTCAACCAGCTACACATATTTTAAACGCCATGATTAAATAACTATTTACTTATATTAGAAATCAATTGCATAATGAATCCTAGTGTTTGAGGTACTAAATTCTTATATTTTCACTGTTTTCCAAAGAGTAAAATCATGAACAACAAAGATGGAAACAATCACCTTGAATACACACACATACACACACACACACATATATATATATATATATATATATATATATATGTGTGTGTGTGTGTGTGTGTGTGTGTGTGTGAATTGAAGATGGCCCCTCAAAATCCTCTTGGACCCTTCATTGGCCACTCCTGAAAAAAACTATAGCTACGCTATTGGTCTATATATTCTTATCTTATACCTTCGTGGACCTCTAGTAAAGCGAAAGGATACTGATAACTTCTAGATGAAGTTAGGGGCATACGGTGTGTACATTAATTTCCAGAACGAGACGAGGCGACAAAAGTTTTGATAATGGAGACGAGACAGAATACTTCGAGAAGCAAGACCAGACGAGACTGCCACAAAAATTTATGAGGAGGTCCAATGTCGAACTGAGCTCCATGGTAGGAGTCATAGAAAGGGCCTCCATTCTGTTTGCACTGTTTTAAATTAAGGCTATAATAATTCCGAAATTCGGATGGTGCCCGCTAAATCATGTAATATGGTATCCCTACTTGGAAGCGCAAGATATTACATACAATTTTGCCGTCCATTCTACATTTCTATAGTTGTCTCCGTATGGCTGTATATACTTTCTAGATAATAAAACATGAAGTCCGTAGCCTTGATGCATCGTAACTTCATCAACTATGATCTTATTACGAGCCATCGTATAGGGCAACATTTAATCTGGTTTTTCTCAATAATTACTTATCACACCACCTCGGAAATCGATCCCAGTATCAAGAAAGTGGGACGTTTCTTAACTAATTGTTATTTGTGATTTGGAGATCGATACTCTACGGAATACGCAAGATCTTGAGGGTTCTCTCGTTTCGTGCGCATTTATTATCATCGTAATATCTTTTAACCTATTATGCATAATTGTTCGATAGAGGGTCCAAACCGGAAATCGATCTTGGGACCAAGGTTTTGAACAAATAGAATGAAAGAATGAAGGATGATAAAGGAAACGAAATATTATAAAAGGAAAGATAATTAACTTTGAGTTAGTTTTGTACGTGTACACGGTACTTTAGTTCATTAGTATAGCGTTTACCTTTGCTATTAGGGATGTTTGTTTTCGTCTCTCTTTAAGTCAATAAAAAGCAAACTGTCTTCCTTCCTTTGATTTCATAAAGTATGTATGAAAATGAATTTGAAGATTTCAGAAACATGCTAGGTCAGTGCTACAATCCTCGCCTATGCTACTAGAGATCTGTAAATGCATTTTCTTCTTATTTTATTAGAGGGTTCGTAATCAAGAGAAAAAAGTTTTTCGTTTGATTTGAATTGTGGAAAGCGTTTTAGCTAGGTTAGATTATATTGTAAAGATAGATGGTTCTTCCTTTTCTTATTAAGTTTATAAAGTCATACTTTAGTCTTTAGTTTGAATTGACAAAGCATGTATGTGTAAGGAACACATTAGATCATCGGTAGGGTGTTCAGATTTGCTCATTCTCTCTTTAAGTTCATAAATACAAACTGTCTTCCTTATTCCCATATATGTACGGGGCACGTTAGATCATTGGTAGAACGTTCACATTAGTTCCTTTTCTCTTTAAGTTCATAAAAACAGTCTTCCTTATTTCCAGTTCAATATGTATATATGAATATGAATTTGGTTTGGGTACAAAACCTCGCGGCGACAACTTCGCGGACCCAAACCTCGCCTGGCCAAAACCTCGCCTCCGAAAACCTCGCGGCCCAAAATCTCGCCGGGCCAAAACCTCGCCGCCCAAAACCTCGCGGGACTAAATCTCGCCTGGCCAAAAGCCCGCATGGCCAAATCCTCGCCGCACAAAACGTCGCGGACCAAAATCTCGCCTGGCCAAAACCTCGCCACCCAAAACCTCACGGGCCAAAATCTCGCCTTGCAAAACCTCGTCTTCCAAAACCTCGCGCACCAAAATATTGCCATACCCAAAATCTCGCCTGACCAAAACCTCGTTGTAATTATCTCGCGACACAATCTTGCCTGGTCTAAATTAAGCGAGACGTAGTGTCGCCTGGGAAGAAATGTCGTCAGGATAAAACCTCTTCACGACGATTTCTTCAATGTAGAATGTTCTGTATATTACTATATGTATATATTTAGTAATAACACATAATTACATTAAAATAATGACAAGAAAATTTTTAATGCATGCTTTGGAAATCTATATATATAAAAAAATAAATGACTATGAATGTTACATTATACCTCTTGAGCCATCCTACCGATCTCAATCAAATTTTCAACATAGATGAAGTTTGAACCTAGGATGTCTTTTATAATTTCACTTAGTCGGCACAACAAAAGGGAGGGGGAGTGGGATATATATATATATATATATATATATATATATATATATATATATATATATATATATATATATATATATATATATATATATATATATATATACAGAGCCGTAGCTAGAGATTTCGGCGCCCGGGGCGAAGTAGAATTCGACGCCCTACTCTCACCACACCAAGCTTTTTCTTCCTTTTTTTTACTTATAAGAAAAGCAGCAGATATTGTTATAATACACTGAATTTTTATTAAGCTGCAGGCGAGATTTTGGCCCACGAGGTTTTGGCGGCCAGGTTTTGGCCTCGAGATGTTTTTGATGGCGAGGTTTTAGCCCGGCGAGATTTTGGGCAGCGAGGTTTTGGCAACGCGAGGTTTTGGCCCGGCAAGAGTTTGTCCCGCGAGGTTTTGGGCGGCGAGGTTTTGGCCCGGCGAGATTTTCTCTCGCGAGGTTTTGGGCGGCGAGGTTTTGGCTACGCGAGATTTTGGGCGGCGAGGTTTTGGCCACGCGAGATTTTGGGCGGCGAGGTTTGGGCCACGCGAGGTTTTGGCCGGGGTTGTTTCGGCCGCTAGATTTTGTCCATATCCCTATGAATTTAAAGATTTGAAGGCATCTAAGTCCAGTGGTAGAGTGATCAACTTTTCCAGTATAAAACTGCAATTCTCTTCTCTTCTCTTTCTATTCGTGTTTTCCAAATCACAAAAAAGTACTTCACATCTTTTATAAGAATCTTTCGAGTTTTAAAACTAAAATTAGCAAACTAATACTTGAAAAGAAGTGGTAATGCAATATACGGACACATTAATTATTTATTGACTTGAGAAAGGTCTACGAATCAGAAACAGAGAAAACTAAATACATAGAAATTAGGCGGGATTATAGTAGTAGTGTATTTTATGGATGCGTTAAAATACCAAATAATATTTCCCACTAAACGGTTACTTTCAAATGTCTAAGATTACGTGGAAATTTGTATCAACTGTAAACAGGGATTTCGTGTTATTAATCAGTTCAAAATCTTTTGTCGCCGCGATTTCTGTTAAGGAATTACAAGCTTAAAATATATACAAAACGATAATCATACCTATTGTGCTGTATGTTTGATCACTAACTCTGAGGGAAAAACACAGATTGAATGTATGTGTAAACAAGATTCTGAGACGAATAGTCGGACTGCAAGTGAGAAGGAATCGGTAACGGTAGAAATTTTCTAACGGGGAAGTGCATAAATTATACCATTTGTCAAATATTGATAGCGGTATCAAGTATATGACTTTTCATTTTACGTACATTCATGTGTAATTTTATTTTTTATATGATCTTGAACACAGTTTATGTATGTAGGTGAGGACAGTATTTCTTCAAATGTATGTTACATTATCTTTGTTAGTTAGCATTATGTCTTACTACGAGAACGACACGTTAGCTCCTGTCTTTCATTGTCTGTCTTTTTTATTATTGCTCTTATGATGACAAACTACTGAAAGTTATTTTGTTCAAGTGTATAGTTATTTACACCTAATACGTAAACATATATTAGCGATATATAGAGCTACAAGATTCTTCTTTGTTCACGATGAGATGATGCAATAAGCTGTAGGTTCAACCTTGGGGATTAAATTCTTTTGCGAAGAAGGGAAAACTGGAACTCATCTTTCACGAAATATTGTTCCTACATTCGGTTATTTCAAACGGAGTCCAGTTTTATAGAAAACTCGTTCATCCCACCGTTAATGGAGAATGTAATATGAAAGTGAAGTAGGGCTGCAACCAAGGACAAATTTGTGATAACGTTCCTAAATTAAACAAAATTTACAGAAACTTCGGAAAGTCTAGAGTTGGGGTTCAAACCTCCACAAGAACCACCTTATTTTAACAGCAATTGTAGAATAGGGTTTCGGCATAAGTCGGGCTAAAACTCGGTTCGACTTGAGTCAAAGGTAATTTTCTCGAGTCGAGTTCCAGCGAAGTAACGGTTTGAGGACGAATTTTAATTGTGCGATGATAAACTACGAACTAAAGACCTCCGCAATAGAAGTAAACGCACATCATGTCTATCGTCATTATATCACACATCAGCTTTTATAATAATAATAATAAGTGAGAGGAAACAAAAGGACTCGAGAACGAGAGGAAACACAATTCGGTTCACCGTAAACGTACGTCGCACTGTGATCGAACTAAAGACCTCCACAGTAGAGATAAGCGTCTCCTTAGTGAAAAAAGACCTCAGTATGATTTCTTTTCAGATCAATCATTCTAAATGAATTGTATTTACTCCTACAACACAAATATCGGAATAATTCCATCATTAGTACATTAATTTAAAGAAATCCGAAGCGACTAAACGATCACAAAATATATATTTATGTGTAAATAAAATATTTCAATGTCATTATAATAATAATAGTATTATTATTATTATTATTATTATTATTATTATTATTATTATTATTATTATTATTATTATTATTATTATTATTAAATGCCCTAAATTTAGCGCTACACTGTTCAGTATAATTGAAAAACCATTATGTTCTTCTTCTTCCTTTTCTTCTTCTTCTTCTTTATGAACGGAAGACCACTTCATCAGTGAGTATCGAAAGCAAGCCCCGTGCATGAGAGTTGAACGTTTTACCACTGAGCCACCACGGAAGTAATTGCACATTGGAATAGAGTTGTCTTTAAGCACTTATTAAGTTCATATAATACGTATTGAATACGAGTTTTGTGTTGATGAAATCAAGCATGGTTTAAAGAACACCACAGATGCGTTTTGGAACCGAATTGTAAATTTGGTGGAGGTGAAGGAGAAAAGTGACATTTTCAAGTCAAATTTCAAAGAATAATTCCGCCCTTTGCTTCCAAGATGTGAAATGGGAATTTTACATTCGGATTGTGTATATTACTTCATATTGTTCAGGAAATTTTCGTATTTCTACGGACACCCAGACTTAGCGAAAGGGGAGCAAATATTTTTAACATTTAAAAAACACACTCCAGGCTTTTCCGAATACGGACAAGCGACTGGTACGGTTGGAAAGGAAAAAAACGAGGCATGAGCCATTATCCTACAATAAATAGTAAGGAAGCAGTAGCTGTTTGAGTGAAAGACTAATATTAACCTAAAAAGTGAAGGTCCTAAATGATTTAACAAAGTTATTTGCGAGAATGTTTGCTTGTTACGCAGTGTTAAACTTTGGACATTATACGCGTTCTGTTGTAAATATAACAGCTTTTCTTTTCTTGTCTCATTTCAGCTAAATCCGTATTGAACTTATGAATAAAATACATATTTTGCACAAATAATTGATACCAACTTAACGAAATTATCATAACCTACTTTGTTAAGTACAATTCTCTTTGGCTAAATTGTTAGAAGACTCATTTTCACCACGTTATAGGCGGTTTCAATTCATGGTAAGAGCATATACCTACTATAATATTTAAGAAATTAGATGTAAACCTTCGTGAGTTTGATGCCATATCAATGAAATTATTGTGCTCTCTCGTGACCAAATTCAGTTTCCAAAAAGTTTCGTATAGTAGGTAATGCTATATGATGACTGATTGTCTGTAGTTATACGTCCTTTGTCAGCACTGAAACTATGTAAGGCTGTACCTACAATTTCACATACGATCAAATGCACATTCACTCCCACCGCTAATCGAAGCCGACTATCCCATGACGAAAGCGAGTAAGCTAACCAATTAACTCACGAGCAGGCATTCTTCCAGAAAAAGTAAGACACATGAGATTTTTCAAAACATGCAGCTGTTTTTTCCAGTTTAGGTGAAACATGAATCATTTGTGTTTCTCACAGAAGTCTTTGGTTGCACATTCTAGTAGTCATTGTTGTCGTCCCAAGCTTCATTTTATATTTTAGCACGTGTTACTGGAGAGAAGTGAATTCAATCGCACAAAATGCTTAGCGCACCCGCTCTGTTTTTCGTATTAGGAAAATACGTCTTTACGATGGCGGAAAAGAATTTACAGTCAAATTATATCCCACGAATACTTGAGGAACAATCGGATGATGACGTAGAACATAAACTTGATAGTGATAGTTACATAAGTGATAAGAACATAGAAACGAACGAATGTAACCGTAATTCTGAACAAGATGTCTGATACTGAATATGAGAATTTACCGTGAATTGTAGATTTTTTTCAGTATTAAGGACACGTGTACAAAATGACGAGAAAATACATATGGTAAACGTTCAAACACTGAAGCCATAAAAATAGTGATGGTTCTTCCTAGCTTGAATTATGATTTCGCAGAAATACGGACATTCAAGAGAACATGAGTCGCGTCATATTTAATGAGGTGTGTGGAATCGGTTATAACGTTTTCAAGTAAAGGTAAGAAGTGTTGTATATTGAGCCAAGTTTGATTATATTAGGGATGGAAAATTCCGAAATGTTATCTTTCCGAAATCCGGAAAGTAAAATCAGAAAATTGTTTAATGTGGAAAAATTCCAATATTGGAAGAAATCTGGGAATTCGAAAAAATCCGGAATTTAAAATATTTCAATGTCGGAAATGTTCTGGATTATTACCGAATTTAGGAATATTTATGAACTCCGGAATATTGCCGAATTTCGGAATATTTCAGAAATCCTGAAAGTGAAATTTCCGGAATCCTGATTCCGAAAAATTTGGCCATTCGTGGACTCTATCATATTATAATTTATTCTAAGCAGAATATACAGTGAAAATATAATTCTGTGTTCTACATCATAGCTCCATTCAAGAAATAATATCCTTTCAAGTACTTAGTATATATATATAAGTATACCAAGTATGAATATGCTCATATCAAGAACTTACGATAAAAAAGAGCCAAAGCAGTTTCGTTACCAGAGACTACTCGTATTGGCTGAAGCATAAAACATGGCAGACGAAGAATTCTATTAAGGGAAACGCCATACCTGATGTACATGGAGTGAAGTACAAAGCGACCAAGATATAAAATATCGAATCTAAAGAACAGGGAAAGTTAATTCCAAAAGATTATGATTATGATTATGATTATTATTATTATTATTATTATTATTAGTAGTAGTAGTAGTAGTAGTAGTAGTAGTACCAGTAGTAGAAGTAGTAGTAGTAGTAGTAGTAACAACAGAGTCGTAGCTTAAATAAGTATAATAATATCACAAGGAATAGTAAACAAACCGAAAACAGAGATAATGAAAAATGAATGAAGTTCAACAATGGGAGTTAAAACTTAAGAAAGCAGGTATTAAAAGTTAAGGTCGGAAGCAACATAATATTACCACATAAAAGAAGTCAGATAGCACATCGATTTGGGAAAGGCAAGATCTCAACATAAACAGGCCGAGACCAATCATTGGAAGGTACTTAATACGGGTTTGAAATGGCGAGAGTAGCCACAAAGAAATAACTTAACATTGTTCCTGTATTCTCAGTTGGTAAATATAAAGTAGAGAGCAAGCAAAATAAAAGTAAATAATACTTGACTAATGTTAAGAAGCATACTTTATTGATATTAAAAAGATAAGAAACAAATAGTTCCGCGTTCAATGATAATATTAATGTACAATGTCAAAAACAATAAAGCACTATATTGCGGTCCGTAAGTGCAATAACTTGTATGGATCGTGCATATCCGCTTACCAGCACGAAATTTGGTCAGAGTGTTTAACGCAACATATAAATGAGAAAAAAGCCGGGAGACAGCTTCACAATATGTTTCGTGTGACTCTGGGCGCCATCTTGAAAAATGGCCTACTTTTCACAAGTTCCCCAAATTTTGTCCGATTTACACTGTCTTTGGGCTCAAATTCACTGGTAAAACGGCTATAAAAGACTGTGAACTGCTAGACAATAACGGCAATAGCTTTAATTTATTGAGGGAGGGCTAGTGAAAGAGCGCAGGTATTCTGGAGGGCAGTTATTTTGTGTACACCAAAATAATACTATTGTGAAATGAAATGAAATCCTTAAGTTTTACGTCCCACGGTTATGCTGGTTAGGCTAAAGGAGACGGTGATTATGAGAAATGAGTGAAATGGTGAAATGAAGAAAGTGGGAGGAAACGGGAGAATCCCGAGAAAACCTATGAGCACGGTGTTTGTCCACCACAAAGTCCACACGGCGCGAGCTGGGATCGAACCAAGGACCCCAAGCACCGGAGGTGAACGCTCTACCACTGAGCCACCGCGCCCCCCTAATAATACTATTGTGTTACTTGACCTATATATCAAGTCAACATGTCTGGGAAGGGGGCTCAAGACAGGCCCGTATCCACGGGGGTCATGGGGTTCCATCCCCTAAATTCCTACTGCCCCCGAAAGTTTTCACGGTAGGCTTGCAAGAGCAGATATTACAGTTAATATGGTTGGATCGGGCCCCCTAACTTCTAGCACACCCCCTACATTTTTTTTGCGATGGCTACGAGCCTGGCTCATGATGCCACCATAGGCACTTGCAGCCTTCTTTCCATCTACCGTTGTCACAGTACTGCCATTATTTGCAACATGTATCGACTATTAATACATGTTTCTGCTGCACTCGCTAATATTTCGTTGGAAATAGCCAGAAGATTCGCGCCAGTCTGTCCGCATCGCAGCTACCACAGAAACCAAAATGTATGAGGACTTCGTTTATAACCGTCTAATGACATGCGAGCAGTCCATACACGATGTTATAAAAAAAATTAATATGCAGCTTTTCAACTGTAGCTCGTTGAAAGTTCGTTGCAAAGATAAGATGAAACTTGCTAGCGCATACAAAGATTCTAACCTGTTCTGAAAGATGTTCATAGCATGTCAGGAAATGGAGGGCGATATCAGAGAATTCTTTTGTCATGAGAACACAACTTATCCTCCATCAATATCTGAATTTGGAGATCACACTTTCTATCTCTAAATCAGATATTTTGAAATGTTTTGAAAAATTTGAGGGGTGTACAAGTACTATCATTCCCCATTTCTCTTGTCTTGTCGTCGATGGAGCGATGCTGGTACACCAACTGCAACCATGAGCAGCGAAAACATTTGCAGAATATGCCGCAGTTGTGAATAACTGGGTTTCTTTCACACTTCGAGACACTAAACGCTTAGACGTTGTCTTTGACCGCTACATTGGAAAGAGCTTGAAAACACAGACGCGTGGGCAGGGCGACCGCTTTGTTGTCAAGCCAACGGGACCGCTTGCAAAAAATTTCCAGAAGTTCCTTGCAAACGATGACAACAAGGAAAGGCTATTTCATTATTCGCCGAAAGAATAACCGCGGCTGATATTTCAGAAAGAGGAATATTCTGTACAAGAGGAAATCGACTCTTATCCTCTTCCTCAGATTTAGATATTACTGGTGTTTCTCCCTCATCCCACATAGAAGCTGATGGAAGAATCTTTCTGCACGTCCGTCATACCGCCGAGAAGGACACAAAAATATTACAGTTCGTACAGTTGTCTCCAATGTTGTTGTTATCGCTCTCTTTGCGTTTCTGCATCTGTCACCCACTCTGGAGAAACTATGGATTGATTGTGGTTCTGCAAAGATGCGACGTTTCATTCCTATACACACCATGTGCACGAACATACCTTCTGGAACGATAGATTTGCTGACGTTTTTTCACAGTTTTACGGGCTGTGACACAGTGTCAGCCTTTCTTGGCGTTGGCAAGACAAGAGCATGGAATACGTGAATGGCATTTGGAGAAGTGGATACAGCTTTCCGGGAACTTTCAGTCGTTTATTTTAACGATGTTGTAAGCTACCAATCTCGCATGCTAATCCAGCGGTTTGTGACGCTCATGTACGACAGATCAAGTACTTGCGAGGAAGTCAACGAAACTAGACGTATTCTATTCAGCAAGAAAATTCGCACAATAGACAGAATACCTCCAACTGAAGACGCATTGACTCTCCACACAAGAAGAGCAACCCTCCAGTACAAGATCTGGCGACAGTGCCTCGAAAAGGATGTGCATGATGTTGAATCCCTGAACTGGGGTTGGAAGGAAACAGACGACGGACTCGGTTACCAACCTGTGTGGGCTACATTGAGGAGTATGTCTGATAACAGTCGACAACTGGTGACATGCCGTTGCAAACTGCGCTGTACTGGGAAATGTACTTGCATTAAGAACGGCCTCGTCTGTACGTTGTTTTGCGAATGTGAAGGACAATGCTCACAGTGATATCACTATGAACACAGCAGCTGAACTTGCTTTTTTTTTTTTTTTAATGTGAAAGTGTATATGAGTTATGTAGATGTGTAACATTGTGGCAAACGTATTAAAGTTGTAGAATGATGAACTGTATTAGTTTGTACTTGATATATAACACCTCTGCAATAAAAACTCACAGTGAGGTCGGGTGACCGGGGAGGCCATTCATGCAGTTACCCTTATGGGATATTACCTTTTTAGGTAAATTTTAGAGTTTCAGTCAAACAGCTATTACAACGAGACTATTTATCGTAGAATCATGGTTCATACCTCGTTTTTTTTTTTTTTTTGTAATGAAGCTGCGTTTCCAACTGCACTAGTCAAATTTCCTTATTTTGCACCTAAGGCGGGAAATTCCCGCCCAAAGTGTGAAAAACGAAAATTACAAAAGGAAAAAATATCTCCACTCGAACACGCAAGTAGTACATGACACGAACATGCAAGTGGTACCAAAAAATGCTTTATAGTGAATAGAATGAAGTATGAAGAATGGTCCCCAAGAAATTAGTGTAGATGTTCTAGCCGATTTACCAATTTCCCCAATAATACATTGTCAGTCAATTGTTTTTCAATGAGCTACAGCATAAAGATTATTCTTCGTAGAAACATGCGTCGTACCTTGTTGTCTTTATAATGAACCGCAGTGTTACCTTTCGAGTGGTACCACTTGCATGTTTGTACCATGTGCCTGTGAACCGAAAATTACCTCGAAAGGGAAATTTTGTCAGAAAAATCACTCTTTTTCAAGTTTGGATCCCTCTCCGCCCTGTGTTAACGCTTGGATCTCAAAATCGCCTAAAACATACTACATGGTGTATGTAATATCTCTGGAAAATATCGATTTCATATCTTGAAAACCAAGGGCGGTAAACAAAATCCCCCACGTGGAGAGCATAACTCGTACTACTTTAAAGGAAAAAAATCCCTGACACGTCCCTATTTATCCGAGGATTATAATTCGCAAACGATTTCGTATCAAATTAGGGTAGCTTTCAAATGGTACTACTCGCATGTCCCTCAGGGGGAGAAATCCCGAAAAAGGGAAATTTTTCCTGAAATAATCCCATTTTTTTCAATTTGGACGCGATTTTCTCACTTCTGATACACAATAGGGGGATTGTAATAGTACAGTTGAAAACAGTGATTCATTATGAACACAAAGAGGTACGAATCATGATCTTAGAATAAACAGGAAAGTATCAAAAAAATAAAAAAAAGCTCTAAAATTTACCCAATTTTTTCTTCAATGTTCGTGACGTCACCTCCCGTAGGCATCGCATTCGTGAATGGAAAATGCCCATGAAACACGTTCTTTGATGCTTTCACACTTAAATAAATGGCAAAAAGTGTGAAAAGCTTAACTAGAGACTTATAAGGCAAATTTCAAAGGTCGACGCTATGGTACAGATCTGTTCATCGGTCACCAAAGGGTTAAATGACTAAAATCGGAAAATTTTTGCTATTAATTGTTTCTTATTCTGTTTGGCAGCAGACTGGAGAAGAAGAAAAGTGTTTTCTAAAGCTTTCATGTAAATATTTAGATTAAGTTGTTAGAAGTTAGCCATTTTCCAATATGGCGTCCAGTGTCCACCATAATGATCCTACGAACTGTCTCCCGGTAATTTTCTAACCTTGATTGGACATGTAACAAAATGGCAAACTTTCATGTTGGTAACCGGAAATGCAGGATACTTACGCTAACATACCATACTACTATAATCAAAACAGAAAAACAAAGACTAGAAATAATGGACCAACCAACTTTGTCGACGCAATTATACCTTGTTGAAAGGTGAAAGAATGCTTCGTTTTGTCCCCAGACCTGAGGAAAACATACACATCTTTAAGTTCACAATCAGCGAATGTTCTTCCAGTGTACATTTCGTAAGTGAATCTCATCTTTCGACATTCAATACTTGATCGCGTGTATACTTTTTTATGTTCCAACTGATGTTACGAATAAATGAAGCAGGCTGTACTGATCACTCGACCTCGCTTTCCCTTCCAACTATCGTGAGAAATTTCGTGATTTTTCGCGAGTCAACGTTCTTTAACTTCTTGATCTTGGCCCTGAGTGGGCTGCATAACATTCAACGAAAATTTCGGTAGCGGATTTTTCCATCACATGACAAATACTTCCTGAACATGCATAGGTTGATCCAAGATTCCGTGTTCAGAACCGTGTACTATCATTATGTAAAATAACAAAGAAGGAAATATCTAATAATGTTTTTTTTCTAAATGTACTATAAATATAAGAAAGGTATACCAGAGACGCAATGAAATTAAAATTGGATAATACAAACATTGTATTAATGACGACTAATTGAACTAATGTCCCAAAGCTAATTTAACAATAAACTGAAACAGTTTATATGTTATGTGCTTACTTTATATATAGCATGCCAATGTATTGGCTAATCATGTCGTTTTCTTTCAGCAAACGATTTATAATACATCATACTCGAAGCTTGGTCATTACGTAATGTTTCACATTCTGAAAACCGGTTAGATCTCCAGTTCCTTTTTATTTTCATGCGTTACTCGAGGAGGTAGTCTAGGTTTGTGAATCAAAACGCGATAATACAAATCATCGAAATTCAAGAGAGAAACTGATTACTATAATTTATTAATACTTACAGAGATTCACATACATTTGATGGTTTAGGCCCATCTAACAGTGAATGTACAGATAAAGTGAAGGTATTCATAATATTTAGGTCACTATTGTCTTGTTTTCTAAATATTGTGACTTTTATATCATATCTCGTCACATCAGTTTCAATCATATAGGACTTTGAATACATAGTAATTAAGGTGGTAGAAAGCTGCAACTGAGACTGGTAACTGAGAGCAAGGAACCT
The DNA here is from genome assembly GCF_964235325.1 of Thermobia domestica. Classification (NCBI taxonomy): domain Eukaryota; kingdom Metazoa; phylum Arthropoda; class Insecta; order Zygentoma; family Lepismatidae; genus Thermobia; species Thermobia domestica. Next base: position 193,385,056 of record NC_137457.1, read on the forward strand.
AGATGGATTCTGATTACGTGAAGATTGATTGCATTGATTTAATGGTTGTTAGAATATACATGTGTTACGGTGATATTACTTAAACTATCTACGCTGCTGACCACTGACATTTCTCGGGAATGCATGATCCTTCTCACGGCGATGATGGTTAGAACCTTCAGGACGATAATACTTGATGAGATTTTCGAGAGCCATGTTACCCAGAGCTGATGTTATGTTATGCACTTGTTTGATCAGTACCCTGATAAAAGGATCTTGTCTTCTACGACGTCCGCGAACTGGTTGTTCGGAATGTTCAACCAGATTAGAGGTATTACCTGTTTCAAAAGTATACTCGTCGATTATTCCTAAATTTGCTTGAAGCTCCACACTTGATAAATTTGTGCATGCTGTAATAAGTCAAGTTTGGTAATCATTCCTTATGATAAATTGAAGGTCTGTACTGTCTAAACCCTTTAAGGAATTGGAATTATTTTCATGGTCATCCATATTACAATTTGTTTTTTACATTAAAAATATATTCATCGTGTGATTCATTCGGTAGTTTCTTTCTCTGATACAATGCTGCAAATGCATCGTCAATTTCCATAGGCGGCTTAAGCATGGGAAAGAGTTCATCGATAATTAGATTCAAAGTGATCCCTTCTGTAGTCCGTTACGTGCTAAGAACTTTGAAATAGTCAGAAAGATATGGCAGTAAGTACGTCTTCTTTTTAATGTCACTCCACATAAACGTCTAAACCGCACTTCCGAAATCGTTTAGAAAACTCATCACGTCCTTATTAGGTCTCCCAAAAATCACATCTATTCAGAAAAGTAGAATTTCATTGTGAACTGCCACCCACAATGTACTTTGGCACTCGTAGTAGGAGTGTTTTCTCCAAATGTCTCCTTGGCAGTTTTAATACTTCTGAACCGTGTTAACAGGACTAGACTCAAGACGATAAAATTTTACTATTCTGGTTCTTTATTATTATTAGTGAGCCTTAAGAAAACGATAACTCCTCTGCTGCAATTCATCCATTAATGAATTACCTCATGATTGTGGTTGCCCCTGACAACAACATATCCAAAGTCATATTATTTAAAACATATACGAACATATAAACATCTTTCTTTTTATCGATCTTATATAATTATATTTAACATATTTCTTTTTCCTTTTCGAATGGCATAATCAGTCTAGTACATATATAAAATACTCTACGCCCCAAAAATTTACAAGTAGTAATATACAATGTACAACGTATCGTTGTAGACTTACAGTGACTACGTGTACGTGTTACTACTGCACACTTATACATCTATTATTTCTATAGTTATCAGAAGTGTTTATTTTTTTACAGTTATTATAACCGTTTTGCAAGTAAATATGAAACAGTTCATCGGGTTTGAGTTTAAATAAATGTCGGTTCAAACTAATGCATATTTTTTTTACCTAATTTGCTTACTCGAAGAACTTTAGGAACGGTATGGGAAATACAGGGCAGATAGAAACATGGTCAATTTTTTTTCTAAATACCGATAAATGAAGCTGCATCAATATATTTCGGCGCCTAGGGCGAAGTAGAATACGGCTCTACTACACTCACTTTACCAAGCTTTTCCTTTATTCAAATAAAGAAGCAGCTTTTGTTGTTATGCTACCCTGAACTTTTATAAAGCTGCTGTAACAGACCATTGTAACAGCCAAAATCGATCACTATCTGTCAAGCTGCTTTCAAAGGCTTATTTTGGACATTGTTTAACTTAGCAAAACATCCTTTACCTATAGTCGGGTAGTTGTAACAAGAAATGATCCCATTAAGTTCCTTCAAATTGAAAGCATTTCATATGTGAATGGAATTTAAATATCACTGATATTGGTTAGTCTGAAAAAAGAGAAAATTCTTCGGGGTATGTTGTGACCCCTAAAGCTCCTACTCTACAATTGTTTCAAGTACGAAAATGTAATTATTTGCCTTGTTTACCTTCATTTTTAATATTGAAATTGTCTCTGGGTCATTTGCGTTCTCGAAATGATTTCAATCCATAAACATTCACAGTAAGTTCTTTATGAGAAATACTTCGTGTTCACAAGTGACTGGGGTTACGAGTTAACACATTCATTATTTCCTAAGAACTAACATAGTGGTTTCGCTCTAGTTTATGCGAACGAACGGGCTTTCTGGCATAAACTTTAAGTTCACATTTTCACCATTTTATAGTATATTTCACGCATTAATTTATTAATCCCTTCTTTATCTTTGGCTTGTATCTGTGCCAAAGCTTTCTTAGGTACTTGGTTCATTATTTTGATACTCATTTTGAACTCAACAGATATTTGTTTATAACATTGTGTCTCCAACTCATTAAATAACTTCGGTTTTCTACTGTAGGACAGCTCAAAGAGAATATTTGGATGGAAGTCATGTTTACTTTTGTTTTGTACATAGGCTGCAAAAAGAACGTGTTTGTCCAATCGTTTTTGATTACCACCAAACTTCACTTAGATATTTCGCTAAGGATTCGTTCCAATGTCCTACACTATCCTGAGAGACTGAAAAATAGGGGCTACAGAATACTTGCAATATCTCTAACAGTATTGCTGATTTCCTGATCAACTAAGAATGAAAGTTCCTTGCGTTATGCGTTTGAATAATCAATGGAGTTTCATACACAGAAAAAATCTTTTCAATTACGAAGTTCACCACACCCTCTGTAGTTACGGATCGCAAGGCTCGGGCCACTGTATATTTGGTCATCATGTAGGTTCAAGTGATGATATACGAACTTGATGGAGGGAAAGAACATACACCATGTTTTATGCATTGAAATGAATCTTTTCCTTCACTGCGCGAATGAAGCCTTGCTTAGATCCATTGTTAACATTCCTAAGCTTTCAAGGAAGAGAAGATCTAACAAATTATTAGAATATTTTCCCCATATGTGGGTTATACAATGGTGCGTTTATCTCTCTATATACTTTGGTAAAACCGAAGTCGCATGCAACTCCGAAACATGGAATTCGAAAAGGAATTTCTTACTCCGGAACGCAAAGCTGGATGTCACCTTTCATTCTCCTATACGACATATCACCCTTTTACTTAAAAAAACATGCTACAGTAACTGTTGGGCTATAACGGATTTATTTTTAGGATATTTTGAAAGAAGGGGTTCTATACTTCTTTTGCCGCCATGGATTCTTAGTGTTAACAAAAAATATTTTTGCCATGGATGCTACTTCTCTGAGATTTTGCTTTCCTTGAGTGATCACAGTAACAAAATACCTCGATAAACATTCACTTTTGATTGATGAAACAGAATTCGTTTTCCTCGTTTGTGCACAAATTTGAAAGAATATTGCGGGAATGTTATCACTCAGTACTTCCCACGAAATGAAGTGAGATTGCGTGAGTTGTGAAAACTTCATGCTTCTTGTATAAGACGAAATCAATCTCACGCAAGTAATGGAAGTAAAGTATACTTCGCACGAATCAGGTCCAAATCTAAGTAATTTATTAGTTGGATTCGGGTTTCTTGAAGGTAGTATTATAACAGCCAATCGAGTGGCGCTTTCCGTCTTTAATCGTTATGAGAACTGATCCAATGCCTTTGTTACATGCATGCACGTGTAGTTCAATTCGGATTTCGGGGTGGAATATTTTGTACTATCTGGAATTTATAAAAGAAAGTTTCGAGTGTTTTTTTCTTCGTTTGTTACCAAAATGAAATGGGACTGAGGGCTTCGTAATTTGGTGAGATGCTTAGCTATGTTATAAGTTTTTGTAGAATATTGAAATAAGTTTAAACAATTTTCAAATGACCGAACATTTTAATCAGGTTTTGGTGCAGAAATTATAATGTGTTTTTACTATCACTTCCGTCGTACTCTTTGGGGGCGGGATCTATATTTTGGGTACAGAGTAGAAAAACCTTGTGACCTATATTTTTTCCACGTGTTGAGTCCTAATGATTGACCATTTTTCTTATTCAAATCAATGTGCGCAGTTGTTTACAACATTGTCGGTTCAAGAGGAAGCAGGTCAAAACAACACAGGCAAAACACCCACAATCACAAAATGTCAAAACGCCGACACAATTAGTCATAATTTCCACACAAATGGACAAATCTTCGAAATGCACGAACGGTCATAACTCCCATAGCCAAGGCTCTCACACAGGTAAGCGGTCATAACCCCCATCGGTCATAACTTCCACACAAATGGACAAATTTCCCATACATAGCAACGGTCAGAATCCCCACATAAATGCAACAATCTTCCACACAAATGGACAAACCTTCCACACGCATAAATTGTCACAACCACACAGAAATAGACAAGACTCCCACACTCAAGAAATGTCAAAACAACCACAAAATCGATCACAATTCCTACACAAATGGACAAATCTCCCAAATGCATGAGCGATCAAAACACCCTTGTACTTCTTTTTATTATTTTCTGCGTGTGAAACTTACAAGACGTGATCATTTCAAAGTGTGAGAGATATGTCCGATTCTATGGGAGTTTTGCCCATTTGTGCGGTTTTGTCAATTTCTACGTGTGAGGGTTTTGGCTGTGGGAGATATGATCGTTCGTGGATTTAGGAGATCTGTCCGTTTGTGTGGGAGTTATGACTAATTTTGTGGGCGTTTTGACATTTTCTGAATGTGGGAGTTTTGGTTGTGGGGGTTTTGACCGTTCGTGCATTTGGGAGATTTGCCCGTTTGTGTGGGAGTTATGATCGATTGTGTGGGCGTTTGGACATTTCTTGAGTTTGGGAGTTTTGGCTGTGGAAGTTTTTACCTAGACCCGTTCAAGACATGGTGGTGGCTGGTCTTTAATCTTTGTCTGATTTTGTGTATTATTCCAAATTTTTGGCTTATTCCGCTTTTGACTGCTTTTAGACCTTTGTTTCTTTTTTAACTTTGGCCGTTAACATACTTCTCTATAAGGGTTACCTTTACGATTCCTGGCGTTCAATTCAATGGTATCTTTGGTATAAATGAAGTATTAAGCACATAACAAATTTGATCTGGGTCTGAACCTAGACGTTGAAAAAGTGAAATGAAATTTTTGAGTTTTACGTCCCACGGTTATGCCGGTTAGGCTAAAGGAGACGGTGATGATGAGTAATGAATGAAATGGTGGAATGAAGAAAGTGGGAGGAAACGGGAGAACCCGAGAAAACCCACGCACACGGTGTTTGTCCACCACAAAGTTCACTTGGCGGGAGCAGGATTTGAACCCGATACCCCTAGCACCAGAGGTGAACGCTCTACCACTGAGCCACCGCGGCCCCCAACCTAGACGTTGAATATCTACAGTTTGTCCAGAAGTAAATTCGTCTCTTAGGTGGTACTGTAGGGGTTTTAAACAGCAAATAGTTTTGTTGTATTTCAAATGAGTACGTTTGAATAAAGTCATTAACGAGAATCCAGTTTTGTTCGTTTTTCCACCTTTCAAGAAAGACTTATTCAACCTCATCCAGTTGCTACTATTAAAACCCTGATGGTTCTTCAAATAGAAGCATATACACTAGAAGTATTTCGATCAGGTTTCCATCTACAGCCTGAGTTCGAACTCTAGACATGTTTTGACTTCCTTTAGAAAGCATTCGTGGTATTTTGTGTCGCACGGAAATCCCAGTGCCTTTGCTATTCCTTACCGAAGTTAGCGGTACAATAAGAAAAGTATACTAGCTTATAAATCTTTAACAACGCCAACGGAAGGTAATTTAATCTTGATATTAGAAGTATCTTTGTTTTAAGAAGAAGTCAGCCTACTACACACTTTCCTGGTGTCAACCCGTTTTAAGATTCTCAATTCAGGAATTACATCCTCTAAAAATTTGACTTCCAATTACAAGACTGTCCCAGGATGTGGGAGAGTAAGCGCTAGAAGCAAATAATATAACCACTCCTTTCCGGTGAAGTCAGATCATATTAGGAGCCATCTCGTTTGAAAGTATACACAAAAGAATACACTGCTTCATCGGGTTCACATTTTCACTCCCAAAGATTCCGATTAGATAAGAACAATACTGCTCATCTGAAAGAGTGGTTTTCAAAAGTCCTTTCAACTCAGCGAACGTTTGAATTTATTCTGTTTGTTGTACGAAATTCTCCTATGCTCACGCAATTCCTCTCAGACATAACGAGAAACGAGAGCGCTTCCTTTCTTCACACCATTGATACGCTTGACGTAAAAGCTTATAATCTGCAAGAATGCGAGTGACAGAGTGACTTGGGTACCCTTGAAGATGGTGAACATTTTAGTAGGAGCCCGCACTAACTGAAATTCCTAATCACCTAACTACACACTGCATGTGATGGTGAACCCAACGCCTTCTATTTTCTCTTTGGAATGTTGATCCTGATTGTATATGATACTGCGTTTTACTTCTAAGAAAGAGTTAACATCCTCCTTGAGGGTCTTAAAAGAATTCCAACGAGACGAGATAGACATTGGGGTATCAAACTCATAGCTACTTCACATATTTTCAGTAGAATTCGAAGATGAGCCCTTAAGTATAGTGAACAACGCCTTGCTTTGCGTAGTGCCCAGTAGTTCCTCATAAATCGTTCGAGGGTAGAATAACCCAGTCATATGCTTTCCAGAACATGGCGTTTCCTGTATATTTTCCCAATTCTTAGGAAAGCATTACATTGTGAGCAGTACTCTTGTGAACAGTGAGGCCGAAGACTTGTTTAATGCAAAACACTAGACTCCTTAACCTTAGACCAGCGCACAAAGAAAGACATGAACGTAACAGAATGGATCTTAAGAACTTCATAGCAGAATGGAATATCAAAACCCACACATATGTTAGATGACGATTCACTTCATCGTCATCTAATCGATAGATGACGATTAGAACTTAGATGCGCTTCATTATATTTATCACAAAACACACTCTCACACTTAATCAGTAATTACACATTCTCCAAACCGAGAGTGAAAATTTTAAAGGCATACCACAAACAGGCCCCGCCAACGAATTTCACTGCTCTACTGTCTCAGCCTAAGGGCAGAAAAGTATAAGATTATATAATTAAAATGTATCTAGGAATATGAGGTTAAGGACACGCTCCACTAGGTTTACTTTAAATTATATTTTAGATTAGATGGGTTTAGGATTAGGAAAGTGGAAGTATTCTTCTCTTTTTGATTAAACTTCTTGGAATTTTTTAAAAGGTAATATTAAATAAAAAACAAATGGAAAAGGAATAACACAAAGTAAATGACATGTTTGTTAAATAATTTGTGATAGCGGTTTCTTAGTGCAGGCAGCATGTACCTTATACATATTGCACTGGTCAACAATATTTTTGTCACAAGGAATCTGAATAGTATTCTATGCTAAATAGAGGGTGGTAAATTCGAAAATGAATTCAGCTTTGTCTATCGGGCCCAGTTTTCTTGTGAAGTGCTACTTCCTCCTTCTTGAAATCTCTGGAAAACGGTAAAAACGCTCAGTATGTTCTATTTTGCCATGACTTAATTTACCAAGCTTGAAGATCTGTTGATTGAAATAAAGTTGGGAGAAATTGAGATAAAAACCAATAAAAGTGCAAGGAATTTCTCTGCACTTTGACGTGACGTTTCGCGTATGGCAACATTGGCGTTGAGTGATATTCAATCACGTTAAATTGCGTAGAAATTCTTGAAACCTGTCTCGCAGGATTGTGAGTACTGATATCGTTAGAAGAGGCTGCGTGTTGTTCTAGTTTGTGAAATTTGAGTGTTGTAATCATTCAGAAGAAAAAATGTCGCGCAACTCTCTCAATAGCGCAAATTCTTTTTTTGTTATATTTGTGGAGAATTGATTCTCACGCAAAAACGGCTATTGACCCCACTCGTAAAAGACAACTACAAACTTTATTTCGGGTGTCAAGACATGAAATGTGGCCATCACATGCTGCTTGACATGTCTCAGATTCCTGACAGGCTGGGGAAACAGTTTACAACGTATGCCGTTCGCTGTTCCTATGATTTGGCTGGAACCAACGAATCGCACAAAAGGCTGTTATTTTCGTTTAACAAAAATAGTTTGAGTTACGTCCAAAACAACGAATAGTGTGCAATACCCGAATTTACCATCTGTTATGAGACCCATAAGCCACAGTGTCTCCGCAAAATTTGATAAAGATTGAAGAAATATGGTAACAAGCATGAAGAAGTTTCAGAAGATGGGGGATCCACTCAAGCCAACCAAACGTTTAAATTACCATGTGAATTTAAAAACCTCACACATTTTGACAATATTAACGATCTTAATCGGAATTTCAATTTGAATAAAGCAACAACCTAAGCTTTTAATTTCGAATAGAATTTTCTTCCTCCCGATGCAAAATTGAGTGGCTTTTGTGACCGCCATGCTGCTTCTGTGAATATTTCTCCAAAGAAAGTGATGTGTTAAGTTTTTTTTTTTTTTTTGGTAAAAAATAGAATCCTATCTGGAGATTTGTGGCCACGCATACAGTGTAAATGAGGGCGTCTGTTCATAAGTTCTAGTAAATTGAGTCGCTATCAGTTCTTCTGCACAGTGGGAACAACTTTCGTTTTGTTTCGGATGCTCATGCAGATTGTTAAACTCTTCTTACTCTTACCAAATATGACAAATACAAATAGAATATCGGAAAAGGTCTAAAGGTAGTTGCCATTTTGATTGCCATGCCACCAGCGTACACAAAGTATTGCTGCTTTATATGTGAGTGCAACAGCCGGGTTAAAAATCTCAGTATTCTGGAAAAATATCGTGTTCGCAATGAACTGCTGCCAGGACAGAAGAATGTGGCGAACACTCTTCTTCTTGACCCTAAAATGTGTATTTACGTTCAATGCATTGAAGTTGTCTTATCAGAAACGTTGTGAAACGTATGGACCAAACATCACTGCATTAATCTACTTGAGACAGAAGTTCCCAACGATCAGTGATGCTAAAATAAAGGAATTATATTAATAGGACCACAAATTAGGAAATTAATGAATAGTGAGAAATTTTTGACTTGTTGAGTGATGTTGAGAAAATGGCATGGCTCTCATTTGCTAGTGTGCAAAAACTTTTTAGGCAAACATAAAGCAGAAAATTATATTGATACTGTACATGAACTAGTGAGATTATATCACCGTATGGGATGTAACATGTTACTAAACTGCATTTTCTGAAAGAACATTTAAACTTCTCGGATAACCTTGTTGCCTTTGGTGACGAACGTGGTTAACGATATCCCCAGGATATTCCTCAAATGAAAAAGCGTTATGAAAAGAAGTGGAGTACAAATATATTGTCTGACAATTGCTTGACTTTACGAGGGACTTTCCTGATGCAAATTTTCTCAGGTAAGTTAAGTAGAAATCATGTTTAGATAAGGTTGTTAACTTTTTACTTGCTTCTTCGCTGTTAATTCCTTCGATAAATTTCTGTTCTAATAATTTAAAAAAAACTTTAAGTAAGAAATCATTGTTGAGAGAGCACGTCATTATGGCAAATACATATAATACGTAAACTGCCACACGCGTGCACAAAAAAAAATCACATAAAATCTGAAGCCGATGGAGAAATTCTGCCATTCCATATGGATTCATGGCCAAATTATCTTTCGGAAGTAGTTCTAGACTTGTGACAGAAACTTTATTTATATATACCAGTGTTATTACATCTTATATGTTTCAAATTACAAACTACTGACAATCACTAGGTGCAATAATATTAAAAATAACACTAATCAACACAACACTTATTATAACATTTTATTGAAGTTAATTTAGACGGATTGAAACTGAAAGTGAATTAGTATTAGTTGTCCATTACATTTTGCCATAATACGTTTGTTCCGCGATTGCCTCCCAAACTCAAGAAACAATTTTAAAATATGTATATTATTTACCTGAAAATAACTAACTTCAGGCTTGGAGCAATCGATGAACACTATAGTGTAGATAGTACAGGCATCTCTGAAAATCTTGGGTGTTAATCGTTCGTTTAGCACGAAACGGTTATTCTTCGAATATGGTGATGCATTAGGTTATGGATTTTCAAAGAATATAATATGAGTCTCATTTACACATTTCGATGAGAGGGAGAATGAAAAATAGTGTAAGTCACACAATTACTCCCTGACACGTACCGGAGTCAAGTCTTACCCCGTACATGTTTTCTTCAACAATCAAAATAATCGATTGTCTAACGTGGAAGAAAAAGGATTACAATTTTTAGGATAAAGTATCTCTCTTGGTGAGAAAACTTCATAACACCCAGAGCTAAACATATCTCACATAATCGCACTGCAGTTTTCTGATTTGCGGCAACAATTGATCGAAATCGAATTCTTATTCAGTTTATTTCGAAGTTCTGAAGTAATGTTTGATCTATCGTAAGATTTAGTTGTTTTCTTTTCGGTTTTCTTTACCTGATTAGTCATTCAGCGTCTTTGAGACAGGAAGAGGGCAAATCGTTTACATATTATATTCCAGGTCTAGGCGAAATTACATTGTGCTGATTAATTAAGAGCTATCTATTTGTTTCATGGAGTTACTCAATTCTTTTAGAGATCGAAAATTTAAAGGAAATGATAATCAAACAGTAAGATTGTTGTTCCTATAAACAGTTCGTTTTTAAAACACACTAAATAATAATATAAAGTTATGTATCAATGTAAAAGAGAATTTAACCGAAAGTCTAGGAGTAGCCAGGATAGTTACGAAAATTTAGACCGTGACAAATGTAATAAAAATGATACAAGATTATAGATTAAATCAATATGCTACCACGTATTAAAAATAATATTAGAAAAACTTTACCCGGAAAAAGAACAGAAACAAGACTGTATATTCAAAACTCGCTAAAGCTCGCTGGGGGCTCCGCCCCCAGACCCCCGGTCAGGCCTTTGCCATGAGGTGTCTTGTTCTAGAAAACTATTCCTCCAGGAATTCACTTCCCTTTACAGCAGATACCTGTTACCAACATATACTTTAATTCAACCGGTATTATTCCTTCCATGTAACTTTGAAAAACAAGCACACAAATTATTAGAAAGAACTCTATTACTACTTCTACTCTGCAATCATGTGCATGGCATATTATGTACACTTTGCGCACACCTATACATGTTAGAGACAATAACAGAATTTATTTTCTCAGACATAAACAGCGGACACTGTCTTCCAATAGCCTACCTATTAAACCTTGCATTTTGCGAAAACACTCACTGTTTACAAATGTGATTTTTGCAACCTTTCAAATATTTATTCGTAGCACTTTTTAATATTATGTTTTGCAGTTTAATTTAGTACAATGTATTATAATAGTGTCCTTGTAGTTAATTGTACATATTACCTGTAGGAAAAGTAATTCATATCTGTGATATAAGGGTGGGAAAATATTTCAGGCTTCCTGCACATTTATTCTTGTATTTACAATGAAGACTACAATTTACTAGATTATTTACAAATATGAATATTGTTGGAGATTGTTTAAATTTTTTTCATAGCATTTGAGTGAACACTACTTTTGTACTATAATGTAGTACAGTGGATTATAATGGAAACCTTGGGCATAGTTGTACATATTACTTCAGCAAGATTTCTTGAAAAGTTTCATATATACTGCACAAATTCTTGCAGTCTCCCTGTATATTTATTCATGTATTTTCAATGAAGACTACAATTTGTAGGTGATTTACAAATATGATTATATTTGGAGGCTTTTTAAACATTTGTTGGTAACATTTGAGAGAACACTACTTTTGCACTGTAATATAGAAAAGTCCTTTATAATGGAATCCTTCGGCATAGTAGTACATATTACCTGCAGCAAGACTTTTTGAAATACTTCATATTTACTGGACAATTTCTTGCAGTCTACCTGTATCTCTCGTCTTGTATTTTTATGAAGACTAAATTTGTTAGTAATTTACAAATATGAATTTTCTTAAGGCTTTTTAAACATTAGTTCATAACATTTGATTGAACAAAAGTTTTTGCACAGTAACGTAGTACACTGTATTATAATGCTGTCCTTTGGTACAAAAGTAATTATTGGGCAGCAGGACTTGTTGAAATGTTTATTTATACTGGACAAGTACATACAGTCGTCCTGTATCTTTACTCTTATATTTTCAATGAAGACGTTTATTTACTAGGTAATTTAGAATATGAATAATATTGGAGGCTTTTAAAAAATTAGTTTATAGCAACTTAAACAACACCACTTTCTACACTGTAGTAGAACATTGTACTAGAATCGTGTCTTCCTAATTTCTTATTACAATCAAATAACAAGACATCATTTCCTTAATCATCCTAAAAAACACATATATAACACGATTATTATTCCGATTTTAGAGGTGTAATTCCACAGACGCGGGCCAGCTACGTACCAGTACTATGTGAGGAGTAAGTAGGAAGTCTAAAATCGAAGAAATTGAGTAGTGTAGGGGAACGACGTGAGCCTACTGTGCAGAAGACCTGGGTTCGATTCCCAACAAGTTCTTCTCTCACTTTTTCTTTCTTTGAAAGTTAATTTTTATAGCATAGGTGATTGAAAATAAGCTTGACTCTATTATATACGGCATTTCATTCCAACCGGACCCGCAACTAAAACTATTAAATCGATAGGGGCACTTTTCCACGTATCTTATATATTATAAATATGTACGCTGCCAACGAGACAATTTTCAAGAGGTGCCCATTTGAGTGTGTGTATGAGCGTGTGTGTGCAGTGGCGTACGCAGGAATTTATTTCGGGAGGGGTCCAAACTCAAAATCAGTGTATTTTATATTGAAATTCCTAAACTTGTCCCAAAAATTAGGCTAAATTTACACAAAAGTTGGAATTTCGGGGGTGGTCCGGACCCCCAGGACCCACCCCCTGCGTACGTCCCTGTGTGTGTGTGTATTTCCTTAAAATTAATATTTTATACTTTCCATTTGTGGTATTCACTTCAAATTTGGTATACGCATGTATCTTAACGAGGGACATAAAAGGGGAGAGAGATATTTTGCAATCGTTTCGGGTTTGAAGCAGACACTGTTGTCGCGAGACAAAATGTATTGTTGTCTTGTATGGACACTATAACGTGAAAATGATGCCCAATGTTTCTTTCAGACTCTTTTTGGGGGACACTGCCTCCTCAGAGCGCCCCTGGCGAGATCAAAATAATACGTTTATAATAAAATAACAAATAGAATGTTATCAGCAGTGCCCCCGGGGTAATACTCCCCCCCGAACATTGCTTCCGATAGAGACACTGGTGATGCTCCATTTCCAAAGCTACACATCTTTGATTTTAAATACTTCAGTATCGTCTCGAAACTTTACACGAACATACTGCCTAGTTTCGAGACCATCTCAACAGTTAGCGTATAAATATATCCTTTCCGTCTATGTCTGTAATAACGAAAATATTTTGTTCACGCAATGCCAACAGAAACTATTTTGATAAAACGAAGCAACGTGATAAGAAAAAAAACGCAAGATAAAACAAGGTCGGCGGGGATTCGAACCTAGACCTGCTACTCAGAAAGCAGACACTTTACCGCGGAACTAACTTACTACGTTGGATTCTGTTTGTTCTATTCTGCTCAATATACCCCATAAGAGGCCAAATGAAGGCAATTCAAAAATATGGCAATATTGAATTCAAGATGGCGACTTCTCCAATGATTTGTTTCTTCACTTGAACTGAACTACGTCCTTAATAACATAGCGAAACCTGGCTTACCTACCAAGAGCACAACTTACAATTTTCATGGTTACAAATTTTTGAGCCGCCATTTTGAATCGAAGATGACGACTTTTCCAACATGTCGGATTTTTCCCCTCACATGGGCTGTGCTCTACACACTTGAACACAATTTCGTGATTCCACCATATCTACAAGTTGTGTAGAATTAGACGCCCCCTTATAACATTCCTAGCACTTTCTTACACCGAACATGACTATTTTTTTCAAGTTTAAGGGCGGATTCGCAAACTACGCATCAGAATAAACATCACCTCGAAATTTCAACGTCCTACATACAGCCATTACAAATTTCACATTTTTTCGATTTGCGCCGCGAAACGAAAACGAATTTTAATGCTCTTTTTTCTATCATAAACTATGTTTCTAGCTTCACTGCCTGACAAAATATGACGTTTCTATGGTGTGTCGAACTACACTAAAAACCAGCATTTCGAAACGACGAAAAATTTCGACACTTCATTTACATGGAAAATGTCGCCTTTTTCGTGATATCGGAATTTTCCCATTACTCACATCCCATGACGAACAAGTATGCAAAATTTGGTGTTTGTATGTTTTGTGCAAGTATGCAAACAATTAAGTGTGTTTCCGATTATAGAGGTATATAATTCCACAGACGCGGGCCAGCTACGTACCAGTAGTATGTGAGGAGTAAGTAGGAAGTCTAAAATCGAAGAAATTGAGTAGTGTAGGGGAACGACGTGAGCCTACTGTGCAGAAGACCTGGGTTCGATTCCCAACAAGTTCTTCTCTCCTTTTTCTTTCTTTGAAAGTTAATTTTTATAGCATAGGTGATTGAAAATAAGCTTGACTCTATTATATACGGCATTTCATTCCAACCGGACCCGCAACTAAAACTATTAAATCGATAGGGGCACTTTTCCACGTATCTTATATATTATAAATATGTACGCTGCCAACGAGACAATTTTCAAGAGGTGCCCATTTGAGTGTGTGTATGAGCGTGTGTGTGCAGTGGCGTACGCAGGAATTTATTTCGGGAGGGGTCCAAACTCAAAATCAGTGTATTTTATATTGAAATTCCTAAACTTGTCCCAAAAATTAGGCTAAATTTACACAAAAGTTGGAATTTCGGGGGTGGTCCGGACCCCCAGGACCCACCCCCTGCGTACGTCCCTGTGTGTGTGTGTATTTCCTTAAAATTAATATTTTATACTTTCCATTTGTGGTATTCACTTCAAATTTGGTATACGCATGTATCTTAACGAGGGACATAAAAGGGGAGAGAGATATTTTGCAATCGTTTCGGGTTTGAAGCAGACACTGTTGTCGCGAGACAAAATGTATTGTTGTCTTGTATGGACACTATAACGTGAAAATGATGCCCAATGTTTCTTTCAGACTCTTTTTGGGGGACACTGCCTCCTCAGAGCGCCCCTGGCGAGATCAAAATAATACGTTTATAATAAAATAACAAATAGAATGTTATCAGCAGTGCCCCCGGGGTAATACTCCCCCCCGAACATTGCTTCCGATAGAGACACTGGTGATGCTCCATTTCCAAAGCTACACATCTTTGATTTTAAATACTTCAGTATCGTCTCGAAACTTTACACGAACATACTGCCTAGTTTCGAGACCATCTCAACAGTTAGCGTATAAATATATCCTTTCCGTCTATGTCTGTAATAACGAAAATATTTTGTTCACGCAATGCCAACAGAAACTATTTTGATAAAACGAAGCAACGTGATAAGAAAAAAAACGCAAGATAAAACAAGGTCGGCGGGGATTCGAACCTAGACCTGCTACTCAGAAAGCAGACACTTTACCGCGGAGCTAACTTACTACGTTGGATTCTGTTTGTTCTATTCTGCTCAATATACCCCATAAGAGGCCAAATGAAGGCAATTCAAAAATATGGCAATATTGAATTCAAGATGGCGACTTCTCCAATGATTTGTTTCTTCACTGGAACTGAACTACGTCCTTAATAACATAGCGAAACCTGGCTTACCTACCAAGAGCACAACTTACAATTTTCATGGTTACAAATTTTTGAGCCGCCATTTTGAATCGAAGATGACGACTTTTCCAACATGTCGGATTTTTCCCCTCACATGGGCTGTGCTCAACACACTTGAACGCAATTTCGTGATTCCACCATATCTACAAGTTGTGTAGAATTAGACGCCCCCTTATAACATTCCTAGCACTTTCTTACACCGAACATGACTATTTTTTTCAAGTTTAAGGGCGGATTCGCAAACTACGCATCAGAATAAACATCACCTCGAAATTTCAACGTCCTACATACAGCCATTACAAATTTCACATTTTTTCGATTTGCTCCGCGAAACGAAAACGAATTTTAATGCTCTTTTTTCTATCATAAATTATGTTTCTAGCTTCACTGCCTGACAAAATATGACGTTTCTATGGTGTGTCGAACTACACTAAAAACCAGCATTTCGAAACGACGAAAAATTTCGACACTTCATTTACATGGAAAATGTCGCCTTTTTCGTGATATCGGAATTTTCCCATTACTCACATCCCATGACGAACAAGTATGCAAAATTTGGTGTTTGTATGTTTTGTGCAAGTATGCAAACAATTAAGTGTGTTTCCGAATATAGAGGTATATAATTCATTTCGAAAATATGCTCCTCTACGATTCTACACAATTTCCTTGACTTTATTATAAGAAGAAGAAGTTATCATGTCAAATTTCTCTAATATATTACATCTTCATAATTGGTTTCGTGTGATCCCTTTGCACAGTAAATCATCACCATGTGACTGTTGTATAACGCTTCAACGCTCGCTCTTTCCCACATAACAAGTATTCAATGCAGAGGACAGCTGATCCAGCGTGATTTCATCGATTAGTGGTCACTGCTGAGTCACCATGCGATATCAGTTTTATTTTACATCATATAGGATTACAAGTGGATTCGGAAGTTGCAATACCCCTCTTTTCATACTCTTATCGTATGTATTGTCGCTAAACTAAGCCGCATCAATGTATGTTATATGATGTAGATTTATCGCTAATCATAGTTCGAACTTACAAACCGAATAAGATTTTAATCGATTAATTTTATTCTAACATCAATTAGGTTAGTTGAAATTATTTGTCTACAGTGGCAAACAGAGCCTTTTTGCCTAAATAAATAGAGTCTCCAATTCTGCACTGCACACATTGCCAGAGCAATATTGGAAATAGTTGTCTTGTATAGTAAATATTGTTTTTCCTTCCTCTTAAAAACTAAATGTTAGTCATTACGCACATTGTTTAAGTGTATCGGAAATCAACTTCGAAAATGTAAATCAAGGTTGGTTTATTGGTTGTTTTGAAATTAGTTTTAGTGCTACTGTGTGTACCGATATAATTTGTTTTCATCCACTGTAAAGTTTCTAAATCAAACAAAATCAGCGACTGGTCTACGGCTCATGGGTTAAAATTAAATGCAACATAATCGCAGTGCATCTTAATTGGCTCCCCAAGAATTCTTTCTTCTGTTAATATCTATCAGCTCCGAAATATAAAATTGCCCAATACTGTTATTTCATTCTCTGCAACTGTCAAAAATTTGGGAGTCATACTAAATCAAAATCTCTCCTGGTCAGATCAAATAAATTGAGTTTGTAAGAGAGCATTTGGTGCCCTACATACGTTAAATGGACTAAGAAATTTCTTTCCAATATCTTTGAAGATCAAACTTGTCAAGGTACTGGTGTTTCCACATCTTGACTATTGCGACTCAATCTATTCTGACATAACAGAAAATCAATCAAAGCGCTTGCAAAGAGTGCAAATGCCTCCATTACATTTATTTTCAATATAACTTACAGGGAACATCTCACATCTTTTTATAAAAAAAAAAAAACTGTCATGGCTGACGTTAGTTGGAAGAAGAAATTTACATAATCTTAGCCTATTGTACAAAATATATACGTCAGAACCATCGTATCTAGCCCGTAGATTTTTATATTTATCAGACTTTTATACAAGAAGCACAAGATCACAAGTTAATTTCTTGCTCTCCATACCCAGTCACAATTCTGATTCATACTCAAAATCCTTTACAGTAAGTACTACACGCCTCTGGAACAGTTTACCTCAATTAATACACAACGTTTCCACAGTTGCCAAATTTAAAATCTGTAAATTCCCTTCTCTTAAGTAAAGATAGGGATACTGGCTGCACATGAGGCATCTTCGTTGTACCAGTTTATTAATAACCCACATATGAACACACAACCAATAGGTAACCTATGTTAATTTGTACAGCTTATATATTCATACTTCTAGTACCGCTATATGCAATACGCAATTTTAGGTTTCTCCATGTTATTTTTGTTTCCTCTATTGTATATTATGTTTCAATTTTTGTTTCTGAAATGTTTAACCATTCTTCTTAAGTAGTATATTCGAAAGAATATACTACTTAAGTAGGAAAAATGGTTAAACACTTTATGTGGTTCAATACTTTTCTTTTGTAATTGTTATTATTTTCCATATATTGTTTTATATATATATATATATATATATATATATATATATATATATATATATATATATATATATATATATATATATATAATGTATGCACGGGTTAAGTGCTCGGAGAAGGCTGCAGAGCCTTAACTTCGTCACGTAAAAGAAGTCATAAATAAATAAAATAAATAAAGGGTAACAACATTATTCTAATATTATGTACATATGTATACATGTACATATACAGCTAATATTTACAAAGTATAAGTACATTTTAATGCTGTTTCCGCAAACCCTTATGACTGAGTGCTCTCAACGGGTCGGGTCGGGTCGGGTTGAAGACCGACCCGACCCGACCCGTCACCCGACCCGACTGACCCGAACCGTGATCCGATCTGATTGACCTGACAGGATAACCCGACCCGAGCTGACCCAGTTGACCCGACCCGATAACCAGACCCGAACTGACCCGATTGACCCGACCCGACAACCCGACCCGACAACCCGACCCGCATAACCAGACCCGACAACCCGACCCGAGTTGACCCGACCCGACCCGTTTGAGAGCACTATGGTCACGACACTGGGTGAACGCCAAAATGCACTCACATTGGGAAACTAGTTTTAAAAGCATAATTTTAGAAAATAAAGCATAAAGCATAATTTAAAATATATAGTTCAATTCTTGGAAAATTCTCTTTAACTGAAAGTTTAACATACTGTGTTAATATTTTTTAAAGCCAATATTTACAATGCAAAATCATTGAGAACATAACAATGCAACAATGAAAAGCTTATTTTCATTTCTGTAAACTTTTCGGTGTAATCCTTTGATGTGGAGAAAAGAAAGTAAAAGAAGAAATTTTTCCGCCAACAATGAATAGTATGCAAGAACTCCATACTATATTGTTACAGTGACGACGCCAGCTTTAAGTTCTTAGGGGGGCAAAGGAGGGGCAGATACATTTTCGGGGGGCGGCTATTTGCCATACCAAAAATGACATATTTATTACGTTTGACTTATTTTACATTACATTGTGTATTTCGTTGCTATTTTTATGTTAGATCTATATGATTATAAATTAAACTTATTTCAAATAAAAATTTGTAACTAACAAATAAGTAACGTCTGCACATGAAATATTTTTCAATGAAACTTTTGAAGCCTAAACATAAATTGAATTACTTTCGCGTATGCTACAAGTAACACATTCGTCTATATGCTACGTCTCTCTCTCTCTCTCTCTCTCTCTCTATATATATATATATATATATATATATATATATATATATATATATATATATATGTGTGTGTGTGTGTGTGTGGAGAGAGAGAGCCAGAGAGAGAATTTACGAGGAGCTGCTGAAAATGTCATAGTCCAATCCAGAAGGAGTGTAGGTACTAGGTAGAAAAATAAAACCGTAGTTTAGAAAAACATATCTCTGTATGTACAAACTAGCAGCGTTCACCCCGCTTCGCTGCGGTCACCCCGGAACGCAATAAACTTTGTTACTTAGATAATTTTTACTTTTTCGCTTTCAAGTGATATGATAAAAACCATAGTAGATTGCAGTAAATGTTAACATTATATCGCCTGTCATTTATGTTAACCCACCCCGCTTCGCTGCGGTCACCCCGGAACGCAATAAACTTTGTTACTTAGATAATTTTTACTTTTTCGCTTTCAAATTGCAGTAAATGTTAACATTATAGCGCCTGTCATTTATGTTAACCCGCCGAGTCACACGGTCATGCGGGTTGCATATAAATACGTTTATTTTTACCTATGATGAACTAATAACAAAGGATTTGTACGTATGGACACCTGAATGGTCAATTATCTCAAGACACTGGTAATTGAAAATTAAAGTGATATGATAAAAACCATCTAGGGTCCAAATCCTAATAACCCCCCAAAAATGAAAGAAATTGGTTCAGCCGTATTAGCGTGATGAGCGGACAAAGGATTTTGTACGTTCTCTTTTATATATATAGATATAAATTTTCATATTAATAATGAAATTCTTATTGTTTCTCAGGCCTCTGAAGTGATTATGTGTGCCCAAACAGATAATTTCACGAACATCCAGATCCTTACTGTTATAACATTTTTATTCCACCAAGGAAAGTCACCGAAATAAATTAATTAGGAAATCAGTGAAACACCACGGGACTCTCCTCCGTTATATATAGTGGTGAAGAAGTAAGTGGCTTAGTATAAACGTAGCAATTTCTCAACAAATTATGGTCTACATCCAGGATGATTAAAAGCAATGACTCTTCCTGGAATCATGGATGCAATTTGTGACATTATTCTTGAAAATTGCAGCATTTCAGCCAGTGGTGGATATAGCCCGGGGCCGGAGGACCTAGGCCACCCCAGTTTTCGTGTGACAAAAATAATTTAAGCTATTTATATTTATTATAGTCTGAGGTCTGCACCCCGCTTTCTCAGTTTTTACCTTCTCAGCAAAACTTGTGTCAGGGATTCTGGGCATTTCTTTGAAACTTGTCGGTAGCATAATTCAGAATGGCTTGGGTATGCGCAAGTTCTCGGCATAATGGGTTCCCAAAATATACGTCAGGAGAATAAAAGGGTAACGGCATTAAGAGAAGTATTCTTCCAATTTGACCGTAATGCTGATCAATTTCGCTGACGCATAGTAACCATAGATGAAATATGGTTGTACCACTATGATCCTGAATCGGAACAACAGTCAATGGAGTAGTAGCACTCATTTCTCCATCGCCCCAAGAAATTCAAGACACATAAGTAGGTTGAGAAACTGTTTGGAACATTCTTCTGGTATAAGTATGGAGTGGTAGACTACCTCCTCAATGGTCAGATATTTAATCCAGAATCTCTACATTACTTACAAAACTGAAAGAAAAATTCAAAGTTCAACGCTGCGGAAAATGAAAAGAAAGGAATTCTGTTCCTTCAGGAGAATACACCTGTCTATCAAGCCCCTGCGAACATAACTGACATTGCATAATCTAGGATTTCAATGTCTATATCATCATTCTTATTCCGCAGATTTAGCTCCGTCTAACTATTACGTGTACTTATTTCCCAAACTTAAATAACACTTGAAAGACGCCATTTTAGATCTGATAGGGGTAGTGCTACGAACAGTGGTGTGAGGAAATCTAGATTTTTTTAACTTTTCTGCAAAAGCTGGAGCACTGTACAAGGTAGTATATTGACTCTCGGGGGAAGAGAAGAAGAAGTAAAACTTCACCAATCCACGTGCACTCCTTCTGGGTTGGGCTATGAATTTTTCAGCAGTTCCTAGTCAATATGGTAGACGTCACGTCAGTACTTTGAAACAAAATAAGTAAAGGAGCACTAGTATAAACCAATTACTAACTAAGATCAGCACTCTGACAATACATTTCATTGGGAATCAATTTCATTCCATAATTTTATTATTATCATTTACAGGAAGGGAAACACAACTCTTTTTATCTCCTTCAAATATTAAGCCCTGGTAGTTGCAAACTAAGCTGTTATAAGCACATCCTCTGAATATTGGAAGCCGAGAATAATGTTTCAGAAAAAAGAAGTTTTAAATAAAACAAAATATGAAACTGAAAACTTCAAACCTGGACAAATACAAACAAGTTACGTAACTGGTTTTACCTTTCTTTTGTTTCCAATCGAAGTTGATCCAATGAGAAGAAAACAAGTCGACCAAATCTACTATTGTTCGCTAGGCACAATTATTAAAATCATAAGAAAGAAGTATAACTAAACTTTACCTCAAAAGGGGCTAAATTAGAAAACAGAAATATGCGTGCATACCCAGACGCTCAAAGAAGAAAGCTTGAGGACTAATCTGCCACATAGTAAATTCATGGAAAGTAGACTACAATTTGTCAATGAGATTGGTTATGATACTGATATATAATACTACATGAAGAATGTTTAAAGATTGTACGAGTCTGGGGGGGCAGTCTAGGTGGCAGTCAGGGGGGCGCTCGCCCCCTTGCCCCCTTCTGGCGTCATCACCGTATTGTTATGTTTAGTGTATGAACTTAAGCACTTTCTGTACTTTTTGGTGGCATCTTTTACTTTCCCTTTCTGTATATATGTACCTGTAAGGCGCACACAAATGATAGAAAAAAAATATTCGAGCAAAGCACGTCTCTTTACAATGAATTAAGTAGAAAGTTCATTAAATATGAGAGAAACTAGTTGCAAAAAAATATTAATAAATAGATCAAGATATTTAGAAGATTTGATGTATAATAAATATACAATATACACGATTAATGTAAAATAATCATTGAAATTAACAATAAAGCATAATTTTAAAAAAGCATAATTAAACAAGAAATAAAGCATAATGTGGGTTGCTCTAACAATTAAGTTGTATGAAGACGAGAAGAAAACGAAAGCTGATTCCTTAACGAATTTCCTTGATCTTCTTTGTGTCAACAAAAACGCATTCCTAGAAACCTACAAGTTAGGTATCATCTCTGTGATTATATCAGTTTCTAGTGCTACATGTGAAAGGTCATTCTCTTCTTTGAAAAGATTAAAAACTTGTATACGCAAGTCAGTGACTCATGATGGGTTGAAAAACTTAGTATTACTTTATATTGAGAAGAAAATTGCTAAATGGTTAGATCTTTAACAAGTTGTGGATATGTTTGCTGCTGCCCACAAGAATAGATAGATCCTCTTCCAGTAGAGGCATGAACCTATAAGTTATTTTCTTTACCTGTAAAAGTGTATTTGCTTGCACTTAAGTCAACCAGCTACACATATTTTAAACGCCATGATTAAATAACTATTTACTTATATTAGAAATCAATTGCATTAATGAATCCTAGTTGTTTGAGGTACTATATTCTTATATTTTCACTGTTTTCCAAAGAGTAAAATCATGAACAATAAAGATGGAAACATTTACCTTGAATACACACACACACACACACACACATATATATATATATATATATATATATATATATATATATATATTGGAGATGTCCCCTTCAAAATCCTCTTGGGCCCTTTATTGCCCCCCCCCCTGAAAAAAACTCTAGCTACGCTACTGGACACCAGAGATGAATTCTCTACCACTGAGCCACCGCGGCCCTGCTTGGGCTTGGTCGTCCATATCCAATCTCTCTTTTGGCGTTGCTTAAACAACTTTTAGTTTTGTTCTAAATCCAGACTCCATATTGGCGTAGATATTAATATTACAGTCGATTGGTAAAATCAATCTTCCACATTTAAAAATTAAAGTACACACAAGTAGAAAAATAAGCATTTATCATAAAAACACTAGCTGCAAGTGTTCAAATAAGATTTACGGTTTCTATAAAATCAATTGAAAATTGCTATTTTTAATTAGGCAGCTAGTGAAAAACAGCAGCTTTCGACTCCAGCCGAGTTTAAACTCAACCTAAACTCAGTTGACCAAAGTGAACTGACCCGACTGACTCGACCCGACAACCCGACCCGATTAGCCTGACCCGACAACCCGACCCGACCCGTAACCCGACCCGACCCGTAACCCGACCCGACCCGTTTGAGAGCACTACTGGTGATAACACTGCTAAACAAAGATTTTTTATAGCTCTGCGATCAAAATAGGTTATTCTCAAGGAAACAGACACACTGATCTCGAAAATCACCATAAGAACGTTTTATCCAGTCAGGTTTAAAAGATATGAACAGACACTGTCTACATTATATACAGTACAACCTAGGTTATCGGACACTTTTCGGGACATTTCCCAGTCCCTATTCAACTGATTTATAGAAGATATAGAGGTAAACTTAAAGGATTGTCTAGTTATGTCACTCATAAATTGAAATAAATTCGTAGAATAAGGGCTGAGAAATAGCCCAAAAACTGTTTCGGATAATCGACTGAGTTATACGTACATCATAACGTTTTGATTCAGATTGTTACGCGGTCATTCCTATAATGTTTTAACACACTTATAAAGTCATGTAACTCCTTTCTTTAAAAAATCAGCTTACTAATATAAATTTATATACATCCAATCATATCTAACAATGGTATAGGGAAGAATTGAAAAAGTTTGTGGCTCACGGTGATATGTTTATAAAAAGCCTTGGGAATATCAATGCAAGCTTTTGATGATCATTTTCTTATTAAGTGCTCCCCTTTTTCTACAGAATTCATATCTTATATTGTAACGAAATATGCCTCTTCCCTTCCTTATAAGCACTCACGTTTCTGCTGCATCTTATAATCCATTTTACTCTCATGCAGACGAAACCAACAATAGTCTCCTATTATTGCAGGATCCTTACAACTTTGGTATCTGTTCTCCATTACGGAAATGTCTTTCACCCTTTTCATCATTAAAATCTAGATTCTCAATGAAAAGTCTAGATGTGAATTAACGAAGTTAATTTTCAAGTACATACTGCAACTCATGTTTTTGTGGCATACTAACAAGTTTCTGACTAATGTTAAGGAATTTTGTACTTTTCTGTTTCCACGAAACCGAGTACGCGCTTTTGAAGGACTGCCAAGCTGTTAACTCCTTGTACAAGATTTTCAAACGTTTCGTGCAAAACAACTTCTCTGATTCGGAACCCTATAAAACTTCCTTTGTTGAATTTAGCATGTGCGATCTCGGGAAATATATTTTTCAGATACGTAAGAGCGTCACTATCCTTTTTGAGTGCTTTCACAAAGTTCTTTGTTAACCGAAATTTTACATTAAAGAAAGGACAAAGAATATAAGAGTTAACTAATAGTTCTGCTTTTATGTAACATACTTGCTGGATATATTTTTCCGGTTTCTCGAAATGTTGTACCATATAATGTTTGTCTTTGCATAATGTACGTCTATCCAACAAACACAATAAGCAACAAAATTTGGCAAAACCACTTCATCCAAGCACCAAGTAAATAACTTGTGAACACGCATTTTCTAACCATGATTTTTGTATTTTATAACACGAAAAATGGCAGATATATTTGCAAGGGTTTATTTTAAGCCAATAGGATGGAACACCGAAACTGATAGAAAAGTTATGAAGCAACACTGGTTTCAAACTAAATTTTGAGAAATCGATAAACATTCGTCACTGACCTGGATTGTATAAAACACCAACTATGATCATCAAACCAATAGCGTCTATACAGAAAGACATATTGTACTCCATAACAAAATATTTTGCTAAGGATTGAAGTCTATGTCGAAACTCTGAAATTTTTAAACTAGGAGGAAATACTTTCCATTGTGTAGTCTAGATCGTAGAAGTTCGGATGTGTTTTGATCTAAACCTAGCAATTTTTTTAACCATCCTATAATTAGAAACATTGTATATTATATTTATACAATGTATATTTATATATATTCGTATATATTCGTATACATTGTATATTTATATATATTCGTATATACTATATTTTCAACTTTTCAATATATTGTTACGGTCCGACAGTTCAGTGGTGTCGGAACATGGTGGATTGCGCTATGATTTTTGGTATCTCTGTGCTCCTCTCGCTGCTACGAATTGCTTTTCCTCCCGCCTTTATGGGTAGTGGAAATTTTCCCACGTCCACCAGCCCTTCTGGAAGTAGTTTTGGATGTTTATACGCTTCTGATTTTTTTTTTTTTTTTTTTTTTTTTTTGCTTGCTGAAGTATGTTTATCTAAGTTGGTTTAGAATGTTACCTCCCACCTCTAAAATTTTGTTAAATTTTACTTTAGGAAACCCCCTCTCAACCGCCCTTGACTGTAGATTTCGACTATTGCGCTATCAGTTCGATTGCATATTTTATATATAGGATTATTAGTTATGAGAAAGCTCAGTTTGTTTTCTTGAATTATTAGCGTTGATAACGTTTTATTCATGAGTAGTTTTGGTTACATTTTAAGAAATTTATGTGACTATTTTTGATCACCCTCGTATATATTTCAATTATTATTATATTTTTATTTTTGTTTATTTAGTATTTTTTTTCTTTAAATATATCCGATATTTCTAGTTCGGTAGAGTTTTCTGTTATTTTATTTAGGATTCATATATTCTGTGCAATTTTGGTCGTTTGTTTTTCTTAAAAGGGAATGGAAAATTTATTTACGATCGAATTAGTTTCTTCTTTAATCGTTTGCATTCTCTCGCAAAGATTTTGTGGAATGAATGGAGTTCGTTTACTCTAGTAAACATTATGTTAGGTCAGTGTCGTACTTTGATCTGGAAGTTTCAGCTCGTCTTGCTATTAGTATTCAGGTGCAACCTTCAGTATGATGTATCAGCATTTCCGTTCTCTACGCTGTAGCGAATGTAAACTATTTAGAATGTGTTTTAATTAACATTGAGATCTGTGACTGAGATGAATT
This sequence comes from Thermobia domestica, assembly GCF_964235325.1. Taxonomy (NCBI): domain Eukaryota; kingdom Metazoa; phylum Arthropoda; class Insecta; order Zygentoma; family Lepismatidae; genus Thermobia; species Thermobia domestica. The sequence continues at coordinate 193,411,602 of NC_137457.1, forward strand.
AAAATTATTCTTTTGTTAATTTTAAATATCTCCTTGTTTCCTTTTAATATTTTAACTTATATGGAGTATTATATGGCCTCCTTTAGTCAGGAACATATAGATCGTAAATTTGGTCATATTATTTTTTAGTAATTTCTATTATTATTGGCGTTATTATTATTTATATTACTTTTTTAGTGAGAACATATTCGTGACTACAATTTTGGTTATCACTGACACCATTTTTAGAAATTTTGAGTAAGATTGCGGCATTTTTTCTGTTGTATAGCACCGTTTTATGATATTATTTTGATGCGCTGTTTTTGTGTACTCGACTTAGTGATTTTCAGAAGTTCATTTTGGTGTTAATTTTTAGTTTGGTGCTTCACATTTAGTTTTATTGATTATTAGTATACCCTTACTTAGCATTGGTTTTAGTTTTTGTGTTAATTGTGCACGGGAGCAATAAATGGACCGCGAAGGAGTGCAATTTTTTGCCCAGGGTGCCACCTCCCGATATGGTCTCTAAATCGGTGTTTCCTCAAGCAATTTCCCCATGTTCTTCATTGCTAGCCAAGTTTTCGACTTGCATCTCTTTGTGTTTCTTGGGACCAGAATGTTTTTTTTTTTTTTTTTTTTTTTGCGAAGTAGAGTGTGACGCCATTTATTCCGTCTTTATTATGACGATGTTAATTAATATGACTTTTGGGGATATGTTTTGTGTGTGTTTTATGCTTGAAGAAATAACAGGTGATTTGTAATGGTATACACAATAGTTTGGAGTGAGTACTACTTATTTTGTGTTTTTCATTAAGACGAATTGACACTCCTATTTAATTGAATTATGCCACATATTTTATTATTTTAGAAAAAATTGATGTAATATATATTTTGCTTACCCTTTACATGAATTATTCTTTTATTTGTGTTGCACCATTCTATTTACTTGAGAGCTTGAATTAACTTCTATAGCCTGTTTCATCTTGAGCTATTTCATCTAGTGTATATTTATGATTTATCGATTTCTATATTTGTTTCGAATTTATGAGATAATATATGTATATGATATTTGAGACTATATATATAGATATGATTGTATATTTCGTGATTTTGACCTGTTCTCAGTTAATATTTAAGCTATATGTTTAAGGTTGCACTTTTTCAATGCATTATTTATTTTTGTTGCTATTTGAATTGCTATTCTGAATTTAATTTTATTAGTGCCTTTTGCGAATATTGACGTCTTTTGTAACTTTATTATGCATTAGAAAAATGTTTGCTTTTTTACTCTAGTATACTTTGAATGCAATTTATTATTTTGAAGTAGTAATTTAATTTTGACTTTTAACTTGTCGAGTTATAACTCAGTTAATTTTAAATAACTTAATTTTCAATTTTAGTAATTATTTCGAAAACATAATTTGTTGGGTAAATGGATTAGTCTATTGTTTTTGAAGCTAACCTATCAGTGTTTACTATTTTTATGTGTTTTCGTATTTTATGCAAATTTTGTTGACCAATATAATGTATGATATTCTCTGCTTATGTTCTTCTTCAAGTACTATTTATATTGACCCTTGCAATTAGATTTGGTGACCTCCTTTGTTTTGGATTTAATTACTTTTGATCGGCTAGGGCGCCGATATCAACAAAACCTGCCACGATGCTTTACTTTGTTTCAAGGAAATGTGAAAAAAACTTATTTTGTTTTCAGAAAGTAATTAATTCCAATTCCTTCTGTGTTGTCCTATCTTTAATTCTTTGGATAGATTAAATTTCCCCCCTTTAAGGATAGCAATAGGGATGTTTATTCAGTATGTTCGATTCCATAGTTTCTTAATTATGCTACCATTACTTTTCTTAGTTTTTTTTCGCTTGTTTTGCATTTGTCTATTTGTCTAGGTACTGTATTTTTTTTTTTTTTTTTTTTTGGTTCGTGATTGTGGACCCTAAGGAATATTGTTTTGAACCCAGTGGCCCATTCGTATAACTTCGTAGGAGAGTTGAAGTTGTTTTAATTTTGGTATTAGATAAGTGTGTATGACCAAGTTCACTTTTATATTTACAGTACCTTATCTTGTTTAAGTCTTTCTTTTTTTAGATTCGATGATTGCTTCAATTCCGCTCTACATTTTATTTTCGTTTTCCATTTTTTTTACTGGTACATTATTTTGTTATCTGCTCTTATCATTTTATTCCCTTAATTTCATTTAAACTTGGTAATATTCTTCGGGTAGCATAACCTTCTATCCCGCTTCCTTAAAGCAACTATATAGACTGGAAGCTAATATTAATCTCACCTACATCGCTAAAGTGTTAGTGTGTCTTTACTGGATTGAGTTGTGAAGATACTTTATTACTTTATTGAGAAACAAAACTGTGGACTTATCTTCTGCCTTTTTCTTTAAGGAATTATCACACGATTTTACCGGCTTTTTCAGAAACACTGTGTACTCACGAGCAGCCATGACTACTAGTTTGAGTGTTGTCATCTGCATCATGTGTGTGTTCTGGATGTTGCAGTTAGCTTGATGTTGCACTGACATGCATCCTCCATCTGCTAGCGGCTTGGACAATTAATTGCAGATCAGCTCATTGTATTCTTCATGGTCCAGCGGTAAGAAGTTTATCTTACTTACAGCATCTATCCCATCTTGAGATCTTATATCTTTTTCCCTTTGATTCCACAGATCTTTGCTGTCGAAACGTCAGGCTTCTCCAAGGATTCGACTCCTTCCGATTCGACATTTTCGAGGGAGACCATGTTACGGGATATGAAGTAAGGACAAGCTATGACACCTTTATTTTATGTGGAAATTCAACCAGCCATCAATGGAAGCCAAGCAGCCTTCAAGAGTTCACTGCCTGATGTTATTAACACCAATATTCTCTTGTACGTTGCTAGCTGACTTTAGATCGAAATATAAATTAACTGCTGTTTTGCTGTTGTACTTGTGATTTGTAATAAACAGTGGTAGCGACCTTCAGAACCTTCACCCGTTAACAGTCTCACACGCGACGCTTTTAATTTGGTTTGTTAGATCAATTGCTTCTCTCAATTGGTTCGACCTCATTGGCCCCTCATATTCAGGCTACTACAAGACATTGCCCATTTCTTCGTTTACCCACGACACGATGTTACAACAAGGAAGTAATGTATATAGAAGTAACTACTTTGACTCAGGTGAGTCTCCTTTTGGTTCATTTACTTGTCACCGTTAGCAATCTCAGGAGCAAGTTTGAGAACTTTGTGATTAGTCGACGACATGTAGAGACATGGACTTGGTCAATGTCAGTTTTGGGTAACCGACCACGCTCAGGAAACTCTGTGGTGTCACCATCATCTAATTCTGACGTCAGAGGACAGTCAGGCTAAAAGCAATTGAGAGAGCACGATCTTGGTCTTTTGTATCTGAACCACATCGTAGTCTCCCGGCCTTTGGGTCCGGCATTCAATGCCATGGTTGATTGTCGGACAAGTATTCAACATGGACTTCATCAGGACAACCCAACCTGGAAGTCACTGGAATTTCGAGGACAGCGCCTAAAGATCACCTACGAGTAAAAGGAGAAGAATGGAACCATTTCGAATTAGGGTGAGACTCTTCAAAATTAGTTGCTATTTCTTTGCTCTACCATCCATTCCCTAACGCCCTTATTGCTACCAATTCTCAATGAAAAATGCATTGGCTATTTTCAAATTATTTTAACACTAAATTCATATTTGTTACCCCGTCTAATTCTGCTGCTGGTTCTAGTCGCCTAAGACTAGTGGTGAAGACGCCCCCATCAAGCATATGCTTTATTGCTATGAATTTGGTATTGTTATCCCACACCTCTTAGGTGCCTCTTGATTCTATCCCGACAGTTAAGTTGTATCGGAACAATATAATTTCAATATTTTCAGTATACAGTGCTTGTCAAAGTTCCGTAACGGCTAAATATGTTGGTTAGAATGCGTTTTTTTGAAAACTTGAGGGATACAAAAGTTGCAGGATATCAATAAAATTATCGGAAACCCGTGCCTTTTAAAATATGTGTTGCCCCGTGTGGGCCCCAGGGGCTCATCTTACTTTTCAAATGAGAGTCCCTATTTTTTATTCCAAATTCTCTATCTACGGAACAAATCAAATCAGAATATGTACTGCTCAAAGCTGTACGGTTTGAATATTAGATCTTACAGAGCAGGAAAAACTATTAGAGTGAGTAGTGTGGAAAGTTCAGGTACGGCCAAATATCTTGGTAGAATGTGTTTCTCTGGAAATTTGACAAATACAAAGTCGCAGGATATCAATAGAACTAGCGGATGCCCGTGCTCTTCAAAATGTGTGCGTCTCTTTGTGGTCCCCACGGGGCCCATCTGTGATTATTCAAATCATAGCCCCCATCTTTTATTCCATACTCGGCATCCACGCGACAAACTGAATCACAATGTGTACTGCTCAAAGCTGTAGGATGTGAATATTAGGCCCTAAAGGGCCGGAAAAAACTATTAGTGCGAGTGCTCTAAAAAGTTCCGAGAATGCTAAATATCTTGGTTAGAATGTTCCTTTCTGAAAATTTGAAAGATATAAAAGTTGCATGATATCAATAGAATTATCGGGTGCATGAGCCTTTCAAACTCTGTGCGGCTCTGTGTGGGCCCCGCTGGGTCCATCTGTGATTTTTCAAATGAGACCCCCAGTTTAATTCCAAATTCGGTGTCTATCGAAAAAAACTAATCAGAATATGTAGTGCTCAAAGCCAGTCCTATTACCTACACAGTTTTTACTGGAATTTGTTCCGCACGAAAATACGTGAACATACTGTCGTGCTCAGTTTTGTTGGGTTTTTGGACGATGGGTTCCAAAGTGCTCAAAAGTGGGTTAATGACGAAATGTTCCAGACTTCTGAGTTTGCTAAATGGAATCCCGCGAAAATCTTAAAAAAAAAACTGTAAAATGCAAAGCAACCATGGCTTTCTGGGCACTTGCAGTAATACAACCACCATTTAGTTGTCAGGAATAGTGGGAGAAAGAGAAAAGAATACGACAACCTTCAATTTGATATGACTTGATTTGATAAATTGTTCCTATTGATTTCACTACATTCTTAAACAGAGAATTTCAGACCCAAACAATATTGAAGCTCGGAATTGCGTTGTCTGAACTTCGAGAACATAAACTGCATTAAGCACACAACATAAGTCACCTTTTAATAATGTTTGAAAATGTTATCTAGAGATCGAATTTGTCATTCACTAAAAATATTTCTAAATTCTGTAAAAATGATGAGTAATCATGATGGCGTCAGCAAATAGTAGATCAGAATTGCATTGACCGCTACGATAAGAAAGTTTTCGCACTCTGCAGACGTATAAAACTGACAACTGGATTCGTACGACAACTCTCTGCGATGCTCTTTCATGTAAACGAAAACATGCATTGCCAACACTTATGCGTAAGTACTGACGTGAGAGTACATACTTACGTATACATGGTTTTAGCAGTGTATGCGGGGCCTACAAATCAAAGTTTGCTTTGTTAAATGCTAGTCCCTAGCAATCATAGTAGAACCCTATGCTAGGAAATTATTATAGTGCAGTATGTACTATAATCCTTTCAGTAGAGTATGTACAGTATGTCGGGCTTCACATTACAAGGTGTATATGGAACGTTGGATACTGGGGTTGTCAGAAATGAATTCGACGTCGCAAAATCATGCTATGTCTAACAAGTGCAGAATGGGTTGCTATGCAAGCCTAAGTGGAAATAAATCCTAAGGGATCAACAAAATTGTCCCTGTAAAATGCACCTCATATCTTTTTTGACTGTCTACTTGCAACCTGTTATGTACACAAAACGTACTATTTACTTAAGTGTACGAATTGATGTTCTTCTGCGACCTAAAAATGACACAAAGGTAAACAAAACTCGTGCATGATTGCAGCTAACATATCTGATGTAATTTAGCTTGAAATATTTACTACTCTTTCCTTCAGTTGTTCAATATTATCAGATTTCTATTCATACACTTTTCTTTTCAGATATCCCCAGTACAAAACTTCAAGAGGAGATAGATCAGGAGACCTAGGTTACCATTCTATGGCATTACTCTATCACCATTTTATGATATGACTTTACTCTATCAGAATGGTAGAGAATGGTAACGTCTCATCATCAGAATGGTAAATCTTTCTTCTTCTGCTAAGTTCATTGTGAATAACAGAATGCAACTGAAGAAACTATTCAGAGATGGAGAAACAAATCATTTCATAAATACACACTTGAATTCTTATAAACCATTATTCTTAATCTGCAATGTATGCACTCTAATCTCTTCACTAGTCATACACCACAATTACAGTAATCTTATTTTAATACGTCATTTTGCAGTTCATATTTATGACACACAACACACATCCACCTTGTTGGTACAGGGATACCTACTTGCATAATAACAGTGCGAATCCCTGGTGCGCATAGGGCCAAAACATTTTAATTTTCCTACCAATCCAACAATCCTGTAGGTTTTCCTGCAACTTTAACATTAAAGTTTGCAGAAAAAAACAAACTTTTCGCTCTACTCACCGTAATAGTTTTTCCGGCCCTATGGGGCCTGGTATTTACACCTTAAGTTTTGAGCAATACATGTTCTGATTTATCTGTAGCGTATGCACCGAATTTATAATTAAAAAATGGAGGCTCGCATATGAAAAATCACAGATGGGCCCTGTGGGTCCCGCACGGGGACACACATATTTCGAAAGGTAGGGGCATCTGATAGTTCTATTCCTAACCTCGTAACTTTTGCATCTTTCAAGTTTCAGAAAAATACGTTCATACGATGATATTTTGTCGTTCAGGAACTTTTCACACAACCTATCCTAATAGGTTTTCCTGGCACTTTAGGGTATGGTGCTCAAGGTCCTAAAGTTTTGAGCAGTACATATTCTGATTTATTGTGTACCGTAGATACCGAATTTGGAATAAAAAATGGAGGCTCTCATTTGAAAAATCACAGATGGCTCCGTGGGGTCCACACAGGCCGCGCAAGTTTTGAAAGGCACCATCTTTCGATAATTCTAATTATATCCTGCAACTTCTGTATCTTTCAAATTTTCAGAAAAACGCATTCTACCCAAGATATATAGTCGTCCCGGAACTTTTCACAGTACTCACCCTAATAGTCTTTCCGTCCCGTAGGGCCTGATTTTCACATCCTACAGCTATAAGCAGTACATATTCTGGTTTAGTTTGTTCAGTAGATACCGAATCTGGACTAAAAATTGGAATCAGGAATCAGTGTGGTAATATTTTATTCTTAAAAATATCAAACTGACTAATAATGACGAAGAAATTAATTATTTATTTTACATTTCAAGTTTACTCAATGATTTTATGCCATACATACACACACACACACACACACATATATATATATATATATATATATATATATTTACATCAGCTAATGCTTCTGGCAACAAATACTATTCGAAGCTTTCTTGCACCCACTGGAAAACGTGAAGTATATTAATATTTATTTGCATATATTGTTATTGTAGACTGTTCCCATAATGCCCACCGACTTCGATTTTACAAAATTTGAGAAATAAATTTCACTTTTTATTTAGTGGTCAATTTGAAGGCATTTTGTTATACTACCATTAAGAAACCCATATACATCATATTATGAATCAATCATTATGGAACAATCTCATGTGTGACATGCAGCAGTGCTACCAATCTTTGAAAGTTTCATTTACAACTTTTTTCTTTTTTCTTTTTTAACTGATTTTGTGAGTAATGGTGCATTCAGTATAAAGGTACAACAAGATATTCTCTTTCTCTCTCTCTCTCTCCCTGTGTGTGTGTGTGTGTGTGTGTGTGTGTGTGTGTGTGTTCCCGCATTCCTATCCTTGTTAGCACCTGCATATGGTTTAACACCTTACCAGTTGGGACCGGAAAAATTGTTGGGACATTTTCCGGTGCCAACAATTTTTAAGCCTACAGGAGCTTCGTGGCGGCCCCCTGGGCCTCCTGGCCGAATTTCGGAAAGGTCCCAATAATTATAGAAAAATGTGAGAATCTGTGTATACCGTGTGTATGCTCTGTCGAATTAGCTGCCTCCTGGTGGTCTCACACTTTAACTAAGAAACGGTGTGTAAATATGACGCATACCGCATTTATTGGCACTGCCCTGCTTACGGGATGGAGAAACGTAAGGGGAGTGGAAAGAGGAGGTGAGTCGTGCGGGGGAATAAACACACAAGCAAATTTACACAGTGCTTGTTGGTACCGACGCAACCTTGAAATTTTTCTTTTGCGCAGTCGCGTCTACTCACAGTAGCCTGCCTGTCACATGACATAGTTAAAGAGCAGAAGGTGGGTTGAAATCAGGGGGAGGCATTGATCACAATTGGAGAAACGTATATGCATATATTTACAACTCGTACTTCCAGAAACGATGGGAACAGAAACAAAGATTGTGATAAATGAATGGAAGATAGGCTAGCGTAAAACATATACACAGAGCGTGATCTTACCGGGACACAATTATTGTTTCTATCTACACACGTAGTTCGATTTTCTGTTGCTCCATGTAAGAAGGTCTGGGACCAGTGTCTGAAGCGAAAGTTAATTTATTTGAACAAGGGCAAAAACAAATGTATCCTAAGAGGCATACTAGAATGGTCTAAGATTGAAGACTTACAAGCACATTTGCAGAGCACAGATTCATACATTCCTACATACTATATGTTCCAACTTTCACACTATTTTATTTCCTTCTTTTGTCAAACAGAACTCATTAATTTAAAAATAATGATAGACTAAATATTTATTTTAACCTTTAACAAATAAAAAAGCACAACCGTAGTTTACAGATATGTCGCATACAGATTTATTAAATTAATTCAAACGTATGGAGTAGGAAACACATAAGATGTCTGGGTTGGCAAAGGATAGGCAGCGACCGAAGCCCCAGGCCCGTATCCAGGGGGTCTAGGGGGGCCGGGCCCCCCCCTTAATTTTTCCCGGCCCCCTCTAAAATTTTCACGGTATGCTTTCAAATGAACTATAATATGGTGATGAACTATAATATTGTTGGTTCGCCCCCCCCCCTAAATCTTTGGGCTGGCTACCGGCCTGCGCAGCCCTTGATTGTTGGTGAAGGTAATAGGGCTAATTACGTATTCTGTGAGTCTCAATAGAATAGCAGTGTGCCTGTATCGAGCAAGCGGTCATAAAGTAAAATAAATTAACTAATTTCCAAAGAGGCCAAATTAATAAAGCTCGGATATATGGTGGTAGCATGGTGAAAGTGGTAAGTATGCTGAGTGTGTCGCGAGTAACAACATTTAGGTGACGGTCAAAGTGATGAAATTCTACAAAATTTTAGGGGGAAACCACATCCTCGAAGAGGAACAGTGGTTAAAAGAAAATCCTTGATGACAGGTCCCACGTACAGCTGTGCGGTATTACGATATATCGATTGGTAGATATTTTTAAGTATCGAAAACTTTTAAGATCGATGTTTTTAATATTTCAATATTTTTCAATATTTCGGTATTTTTCAGTATTACGATATTACGATTCTTCGATACTTTTAATGCTTTAATATGTCCATGTTTCACAATATGTCGATATTTTCTATTTAACCTCTTCAATCCCAGGTAATTATCTGCAATCATACAAATGTATATATTTGTGTACTTGTATCGTAGGAAAAGCAAATTTGTATATTTTTAAATTGGAGTGTTATAAAACATAGAAATGACATTTTGTAAGAAGACAGTACCTAGGTATATTTATTTTAATAACCCGAACCTGCCTAATCGAAAAAATAAAGAAAACCTGTAAATTTCAGTATATTTGTTATCTAGTGCACTATATATAATAGAGTTGTTCAACTATCAAAATACGAGTACAATATGTTAAAGGTGTCTACCAAAGGCGGCTTGTAAGGTAAATTACGACAGTAAATAATAAAGTGATATTGCGTAAAACAAACAGATGTAATACTTTCTCGTGTTCTGACTGTTGATAACAAAAATAGGAACAGTAAGTACCATTTCTTCTCTCAGTCTGATGCAACAAAACTTTTAACTTTTACGGACATTACTTCCCTCCGGAGCCGAGTCTGGTGTTAAAATTGTAATATTTATTATTATTAAGTCCCTTCTTCTGTATTTCATATCTGTTTTACTTTACTTGCAAATCATCAGGACAGTTTCTATTTTCTCAATACACAAAAAATCTTTCAGTTAGCACACTTGAAACTTTTTGATTTCAAACACCCAACCCTAGTCCATCTTTGGTAGTTTTTGTCTTCAGCTTTCTTTCTTTACATATCTGCATCACATACATCAGTTTCTTCAGATCCTTACGCAAGAGTTGTTGGTTGATTCAGGGCTTAGCATCCTATCCAGCACCGAGACTATAGGAAACATGAAATGCAGCTTAACGCGGGATCCTAACCACATGAGGTTCCACCAGAAATCGAACCCGGGTTTCACGCACTTAAGGCGCGCATGCTAACCATGTAAGCACTAAGGAATATGAAAGCGGAAGTCCAGTAAGTCTTTCTAAGAGTATCCGAAATTAAAATTGTATTTTCTATGGACTATCAACGAATTCACTAAATACACTTCCACTCAATGCCTATATACCCAACGTACCAATATTTGTCCTTCCAGATCTACAAATGCTTAACTATTAAAGAGTCACACCTGGAGTTGGAAACACGTCATATATCTGGGTCACCAAAGATTACGCGGCCACCACAGATCTGAGACGATGGTAGTGGCGTGTTACGGCCAACTCCATACTACGTGAGGGGTAGTAGAACGTGAATGGACAGTGAGCTGAGCAGTGTTAGTGTAAAATGAGATTTCTATTTAGTTTTCAGGGAAGAAAAATTGTTTCTCCGTCAAGTTCTGCAAGCGCGACAAAACTTACAGGCCTGTTAGGTGTGCCGCAAAGGACAATATCCAAAGTGATTACAACCTACAAAACTGACGGCAAATTCTTATCCGCGAAGTGAAACAGTGGATGGAACAATATTGCCGTTGACAGATCTCTCCAAGTCTTACGACGTATTGTCACTTTGAATCATCGCCTGACTGCGGAGCAAATAATGGAGAAACAAATAGCACCTTCCTCAACCGGCGTCGACAATCAGTCTGCCAAGTTACATGACATGAATATGACCTGACATGGATGGCCTTCATAATGGACCATGACGCTTTGGCACAATGTCAACAGTGAAACATGTCGACGGCTCTGTGTCGCTGTTGTCTCAAATATCCTGTTTTCAGTAGATTCTGTGCTGACGCATACCGGTTGTGCCAGTGCCCGTGATTATGTCGTCATTATGGGAATCAGGTATTTTATGGTCCAATTGTCTCCGTTATGAAACAGAAGAACACCGAGAAAACCCATTGAATACAAAGAAGTTCTTCCTCACCTGAGTTATGGGTAGGTAATTCAAAAGCTCAACCCTCCTAGCATCCTGCAGACAGAGCAAAGACATTAACACGCTGTTACAAATCTTTAAAGGAAAAAATAACTGGAGAACGAGTAATTTCGTTGAGAACTTGTACCAAAATTGTAAACCAAGTGTACCAATTCCGACTATCAACGAAGGTCATGATTTTTTGAAACTGTTCATAGCTAAGAAATTTAGAAACGAAGAAAAGTGTTATTTTATAGAAAGAACTCGACTAAAGAAAAAATACCAACCGTCTAATTAACGTTTGAGTAGTCCAGGGGGAAATGCAGGATGTCCATTTTTGGGCGAAATTTCGATTTTCATGCCATCTTGTTGAGCACGCTGTGAGTTTCATTCAATATATCGAAAAGGGGGGAAATGTTTACGGTTAGCCTGCTATAGCAGTTTAAAAATCCTTTTAAAATGGAAGGAGGTATCGTCATCACTTACAGTGGAAGAAAGGGGAATTCATTTTACTCTTATTTTTCTGTCTCTTTTGTCGATAACGTTTAACTGTATTTATGTTCCAGTGTTGACTGATCATACAGCTAAATGTAGCTTCAACAATCTATTTCTTTAAAAAAATAGCAAGACAAATCATCTCCCACCATCCATAATCTTTATCATTTCTGTTACTCTTGCAGTAGTCAAAATGAGGATTATACTTTATTCAGATGCCTTCATTGCATTGCACATGAAAGGCAGGGGTTCATTTTCTTTCAAGTAACATTCCCAGTTCGTGTCATTCCTACCTTGAACGTGATAAGAACATGAGACTGGTGAACATAGAATCAAGAGATCAAATACCAGAGGATTGGAATAATGTAATCAAAGGCAGCAGAGTGAAACGTACACCATATAAAGTAAGTGAATTTGCAGTTTCATAATTCGAGATTGGATATCATTCTTACAACCACTGTACTTGGGAAAATGCTCATTCCACTCTAAGCCAATCTTGAGCTTCGAGTAGAGTAAAGTCCCCCATGTTTTGTGATACCTAGTGAGACTTATAATGGACTTTGGTTTTCTTCTGTGATTCACCTACTATTAACAAATGGCCCACCACCAGATTTATTGGAGGGAGAATTCTTTAATCCATAAATGACTCGCGTCGGAAAGCTGGACGCTTTTACCATAAATTGTATTAATGTTGAAATATAGTACAATAACACTGCACGGGAGGCCCGGGTTCGATTCCCGGTGGGAGCTCATGTGGATCGGATTCCACATTAATCAGTAGGTCCACGTCTCATATAGCCTCGCTGCTGAAAGGGACGCTAAACTGAAATTCAACTCAACAACTAAATAACACTGCAATAATGCGCAAAGGACAGCATATACATTACTATGAAATAAGAAGAAAAATCGAATGAAAAGAAGGCCAGGATTGTAAAAATCGTATTATGCATCCGTGATATTGATCTGTCATGGGCATGCGTGCAATACAGGTATATCCAATGAATTATTATTAAATGAGTTAAAGTATATAACTATTGTTCTAGAACCCGATTTCTAAAATTCTAATGTAGTCAAACTTGCTTAAGCAACTGCACCTTTCCGTAAGTAATGTCAAATAGTCGTTTATACGGCGTTGACTCTCAGGTCAACAAAGTCAATGAAACTGTACCCCACTTGTTCTCCTTGTTTCACTCTCCCATACTTGATATTGGTTAGAGAATAAAAGTACATTTCCAAGATTTTCGTTGTACATTAAGGAATTGGGTTAAATCGGTTGAGAACAGTTTCAATAGGAGGCTAAGACCAACATCATAATTATTGGTGGGATTTACAAGATCGTTTCCTCTTTCTTAAAGGGAAGTTGCCTATCTAGGAAGAAAAATGGTAGGATCTGTATGCTTTGAATGTCTTATGCAGCCTATACGCTTAAGCCTTCTATACGAAACTCAAAAAAGAAGTAATTAGCGGAGTAAAGGAGAACAAAGATGTCATATTTTTAATAATATTATTTATAATTTGATAAACAATTGCCTCTTTTTCCGTTATTTTGCCTGCAATAGACCCGTTTTTTCTCAGTATATACCAACCTTATCAGTTTTCTTGTATTCTTTTATTTACAATAATATACATTGAACGTAAGATTTTGTAAGCTAGTTTCCAATATAATAAAGAACTTGTAAACCAAATCTGAAGTATTTTCCACGACTAGTTTCCGAAATAAAATGTTTTGAACTTTAAAAATCGTTTCCTGAAAAAATTGTAAAAATGGACATCCCCCTTTCCCCTGGACTCTTTATGACAATTTAAGAAGGGACTACTCGGTAGCCTTATACAAGCTCGTGCAAACGATAAGCATACCTGCGAAATGCAGGCATTCGACCTATGTTTGCGCCATGAGTGACAGTATTTCTTGTAGAATGGCCTTGCCGTCTGATTGTCTTTGTATGGTGGTGCTCTAAAGCTATTTGTAGGTAGCGCTTATACGTAATAGTAGCGTTGGTTAATTTAGTTTATTCAGTAATATGAGTAATGTTTTTCGAATGCAGGTTTTCTGCATCGAAGACTGTAGCGACAGTGATTTAGCTACAAGGGAACTAAAGAAGGGAACTAAAATTATCCAAAATTTTTGTGTTGGAAAAAATGCGACCGTAGCTATGCAAAACATAAAACCAAAGAGCCCATTGGGAATGAAACGAAATCTTTCACTTTTACGTGCCACAGTTATGCCGGCGAGGCTAAAGGAGACAGTAATGGTTATGAAATGGTGTAATGAAGAAAATGGGGGAAACTGAGGAACCACCAGAAAACCCACGCACATGGTGTTTGTCCACCACAAAGTTTATTTGGCGTAATCAAACCAGGGATCCCACTCACCGGAGCCCATAGGGAATAATAGAGAAGAAATGAACTTAACTGGAGACAAAAATAGGTTATGTCATCACTGCTGAACAAATTGTATTGTGGGAGAGTCGGTAGTACATGGGAGAGGAAAAGGGATAAATAGTACAATTTATGATGGTATTAAGGCTGACAATTCGCATATCAGGACGATAAAATTGCTGAGAATCTCAACGATGAAAATTCGCTTCAAGTGGTCTACTTGTGATGGCAAAGAGCTATAATGAATTATATAACACTGTAGTAGAGACAACAACTGTATAGCGTGTCGCAATGTGAACACGGTACACTTTGAAACTATGAACATTCAATATTAAAACTGATTGCAGGAGATATATAGCTTTCGATGACAATAGAGGAATAAGATTAGAGATTACATGTTCTTCGGACGCTGAATACACAAAAAAAGTTCTATGTATTATCGTATTTGCTCTATGGAGATCAACAATGAAACCGGAAGTAGTATTCGGTTTTACTAGTTTCGCATTTAGTGCCGAGGTAAGAGTGAAAAAATATATTCTTGGGACGATGAATTGAATACAAAAAAACAGATTTCCGCTATCTATTTCCATTTTTGCTGTATAGATTAACGTTAAAACCAGAAATTGTCTACTTTGACCACTTCTTAATTAAATTGGTCAAAGACTCAATGGATCCTTGGGACCCTGAATCGATCACAGAAAACCGATTCTCATACATAACTTTCAGTTTTATCTCAATGCAGATCAATACTGACACTAGCAGCAGTAGTAATTTCTTTACCATTTCCGCTTTAATAGAGAGAGAGAGTGAAGATGGTATATTTTCTTGAGATGCTCAATTAATTCTAGAAAACCGCTTGTCGCTATCTGTTACTGTGTTCTTTCTATGGTAATCAGTGTTGAAACCGTAAAATGTTTATTTCTACTACTTCCGGTTTTAGAAAAGCGTTAACGGAGAAAATGGGAGCTATTCTTGGAATGGCGAATCAATTCCAGAAAACCGCTTCTTGATATACCTTACGGTTTTCTTCCTGTACGGAGATTGATATTGAAACGTTGACTATAGCTCTTTTCAAATGTCAAGTTAAACACCTTTGAGAAGGTTTCCTGCTCCTTTAATAGCAGTGAAGCGACGTTGTCATCATTGTGGGGCAGATGACAGACAGTATATAGACGCACAGAATTTCGTACTACTATGATTTTTGTCAATATCTGTCGCAGTACCTAGAAATATCGCGTATCATTGGCTACCGCTCAAGTAGGTTTTCATGTGAAAAAAGGTATAGTAATAATTTCTGGTTTTAGCAGACAGACGACAGATATATTTTCTTAACACGCTCAATCCATTCCAAAAAAAAACTTGTCGTTATATATTGAAGCTTTTATTCTATGGCAATTAATCTTGAAACCAGATACGGTTGTCTTCTACCACTTCCAGTTTGAATAGAGACTTATCAGAGCCGATTGAATCTCTTCTTCAGAAGTATAATAGATTCCAGAAATCGCATTTTCTATATCTTACTTTCGCTCTCTCTCTCTCTCTCTCTTTTTCTCTCTCTCCCTCCCTCTGTGTAGATCAATATTGAAACCGGAAACAGTAGTAAAATAATACAATTTCGAATTATAGTAAAGAAATACAGATTCTCTTTTTTGAATAACTGAATCGATTTCTGGAAACTATTTGTCAATATCTAGTACAGCTTTTGTTATGCTTAATTTCTACCATTTCTGTTTGAACAGCATATTACCGGAGTAAAAATAAACCTATCTTGGGACGCTTAAAAAAATCGATTAAAAAACTGGTTTTCGATATATCTTACCGTTTTTTCTATGGATATCAATACTTCAACCGGAAGTAACATTAAATTTATAATGCTTTCGGTTTTACTACCATATGGATGAAGATTCTAAAATCTTTCAAAAATTGAATTGATTCCCGAAAACTACATGTTCTGCAGATCCTTTCAAGTGAGAAGTTACATGAGTGGTAGCCAATGATACGAGATGTTTCCAGGTAGCTCATCTGGCATTGACAATAATCATAGTATTGCGAAACGACTTGAAAAGATTTTTGATTATTACTGTTATTACTGTGTTAATTTTAAGGCGATCAATGTTGAGACTGCATAAGGTTGACTTTTACCACTTAGGACTTCAATAGTGGATTAACGGAGGATAAGATGGTGCCTATTCTTGAGACGCTGAATCGATTTTCGAAAACCACTTCTCAATATATCTCACCAGTTTTGCTCTAATCTCCGTCGACAAATGGAAGGACGGGTATAGCCGTTTTCTAAAACTTCCGATATTTATGTATAACATAGTTTGGAAGACTAAAAATTGAAACTCATTAGCTTTTAATTCAAATATCCATCCAATTGCCTTACCATTTCAACATAACTTTAGTTAAGTCTACAAGTATTATAATGCTAACTTTAGTTAAGTCTACAAGCATTATAATGCTTTTATTGTACCCATCAATTATAACATTCAAGAGACGCCCATGCTTATATGGAGTTATTCTGTGCTCATCCGGTAACGTTTTGTCTTTTATGAGGAGCTATTCTTTTACTTCGTACATTTTCATATTTCTCGATTGAGTAGCCTAGAGCTTCAGCAGTACCCGTGTCACGACGCGCTCACACGTTTCCTCATTTTAGTGTTTACAGGAATGTTTCCCTTTATCGTAAAATGTTAGTCCATTATGAAGCATTGGATTCAATTATTTTCAAACACAAGAATACCTAAGAAAAATGTATTTAAAAGTTTTGTTGATCATTTCAGTTTGGATAAAGTTCCAGTTGCCTTTTTTATCATAACTTAATCAACTGAGGTATCAGTAGATTTAGCTTCGTATCAGTATTCTATATCACTATATCTCTCTATATTCTATATCTCTCCATCAGTATTCTATAAGTATTTATCGTTCTACTCTGTTCTATATTCTTAAGAGGAGACTAAGGCTACTCTGGTCATTAATAACATGTAAACGAAAATAATAATAAATGGTATCTATTAAGAAGCCAAATTTTTAAGTGACTTTATTAAAATTTAAGCTTCGTAAAAAAAATCGCGGATTTAGAAGACAAAAATCCTCACCACCAGAAACGACATTTTGGGAGGGCATAGACGGTAATTGTCACTCCTAGTTTTTTTTTACAAATACAGACCATTTAATAAAAAATCGTATTTTGGCAAGCAGTTCTTGTTGCAGGGTCTATCACTTTTCCGTGAGAGTTTTTCGAAAGTCTGGAAGAGTACTTGGTAGAGGTATACGCTCGGCAACACGTCTCCCTAGAGCATCCCAAGCATGCTCTATGGGTTGAACTCCAGGGAATACGCTGGCCATCAGATTTAATGAATATCCTCTTCCTCAAAGAGGGCGGCCACGGCAGCTGTACGATGCGGACAAGCATTGACATTCATAAAACGAAACTTTGGACCGATAGCTCGACGCAACAAACGAACATAACGGAGAATGACATTAATGCAACAACTTGCCTATGTTATAGTCCCTCCTTCTACGAACTGCATTTCACTTAGTGTTAAATATCAAAATTGTATCTTTCGTGCCCTTACGTAGCTGAAAACGAACTCGAAGACTGATTGTCGGCTGAGAGAGAAAGTTTGGAATTTCACTATTAGCTAAGCCTAGGACTATTTTCGCCATCTATTTACAAGTAGCATTAACAACGTTTCAACTGTTGTGTGTGATCTATTGGTCTTAACGGTAAGTTCGGATATCTTATAATTAGCTATCTGTACTTTTTGCGAAACACGCACCGTGGGAGCAGTGACGACACCAGCTTTACTTTCTTGGGGGAAGGGGTGTGTGTGAATAGGCAGATACATTTTTGGGAACCCAGTTATATATTTGTGTACCCAAAAACTGCTGTGTGATAATACAGCTTGCCTGGGAAGCGGGGGTTGTCACGAGGACGGAAGGCGAACGATGTGATCGGAAGGCGCCCGTTCCCCTGGTCCCTTCTAGTGTCGTAACTGCGTAGCAGTCATAAACGTCTTCGTTTTTTGTTCCAACAACGGACGAAATTAATATATAGAGAATAAAATACGACAGAGAACGAAATACTATACAAGCGTATGAAGCATAGTAACTGGAATAATAATAGACTCTAACAACAATAATAATAACTCAAAAAATAATTTTTTACGATGTCTAAAATTTTGTATCACATTTTTCACCTTGCCATGGCACTCTGGCGCCGCGGTCCGGTGGTTGCAGATCACTCGTTTAGTATACTGGGTGTATCAAAATACCGGAACTTTGTTATGATAAAGATGTAACAACAGAAAAAGGAAAGTTGTTGGAAATAGAAGGTTTTCAATCTAAAATCTCGGATTTATTCCAATCGCTCCAGCCGTTTCCGCTCCACACTGTAAGGCGTCCAGTGTTAAACGTTGACAGTGTTTTTCTGTTTAATTTGAAGGATATACGAGTATACCGTATATATCGTATATAATACTCATTGTCAAAGCTGCTTCAAGATAGATTCCCGGCGACGTCACCACCAAACAGGTCAGGACTTTGGAAATACATTAGTAAGGCGAAGATTGTAACTCACACTGTAATTTAGGTTCGATAACTCTTTTTATTTTCAGTATAAAGTCGAAATTCCTAAATATATATCTTGGCTATGCCACTGATTTAGATACAATCAAAACCACCAGTAGGATTTTATTGATTATAAATCTCACGACCGCAGCTGAAAATTACAACATGATTGCTTAATTTGATGCATGATTATAAAAATAATTCTTAATGCTTATGAACTAAAGCTTAAGAGAACAACAGAAACGGTAATGAAAATGATAAAATTATCGTCTTGTATAACTAATAAGGACAGAATTCTGCTTTGATAAACAAGGAGTAGGAAGAAGTTATAGCCTTGATTTTTATAATAGGTACGGGCCACCGCACTACACTTTGACGCTCCAATTTCCTAAACTGTTAGGCCACACTTCCTATTGAAACTTGTATTTGGGAAATAGGAATAAAATAATTTGTCTTGGAAAACTCAATTGAATAAACTTCACCCTTCCTCCCAAAAAATGTACCACCCCTTCAGATATTTTCATTAGATATGTCATACTGTATATTAGAACAATTAATAAAATAATTGTTTTTGCAATATTAACAAAAGCACCCGAGCCATTTTTGAGAAAATCGTTAGAAATTTCACCCCAAGAGTAAACTACATATTGTGGATCATTTTCGATCATGCGAGTTTAGCCATATATTTTAGCTAATTAATGAAACATTTATTTTCGAAACTTGAACAAAATAGTCTGAGTCGTTTGAGAAAATTGTCGGGAAAAACCTTGAGTAAACTACCTTTTTTTTTTTTTAAGGAACAATGAGTTATTTCATGTTATTAGATTACTAATGAAATACTTATTTATGAAATCACTTGAGTTGTTTTCTAAAACGAAAAGTAGCCGAAAAATATACGAATATGCTACCCCTAGTAGATTTTTCCCAGGGAAATGATTTTTACCACAATATAGGGTTGTTAAAGAAATATTTATGAATTATCAACAAAATCGCCTGGGACATTTTTGTGAAAATCGTCGATAAACAACTCACCCCCAATTCACAAACTATTCCTCCTATATTTCTTCACGTCAAATGACTGAGCCGTTTTTGAGAAAAGCATCGATAAAACGCTCAACCCCAAGAGTAAACTACCCCTCGCAGATTTTTCCCAGGGAAATGTCTTATACCACAATATAGGGTTCTTAATTAAATATTGATTTATGAAACATAAAAAAAAAATGTTGGAGTCATTTCTGAGAAAATCGTGTTTTTCGATTTTTACTCTTCAGTAAACTACTTTAATTTGAAGAAAACTTAGCGAACGGACGGACGGATATATATCGTAAAATCACCGAACCTAAAGGTGTAATAGGTAAATTGCGGAGAAACCGGGAGGATGCTCATTAAAAGGAAAACTTCATATTAAAAATGGAAAGTTGACATAAGATTTCATGTAGAAGAAATTTCTTTTTAAGAAAAGAAGTTGATTTAGGTGTTTGTATAACGATAAAAGGTCCTAACATTACAACCCACGAAAATTTGGGAGGCTTTTATAATGACATTTCATTAGCACTATGGTTCCAATCGCAAATTATTTTTGGTTTTCTAATGTGTGAAAATGACCAATGACTGACGACGCTCATTGATCGACTGGTTGGAATTAAGTCTCCCTTTTTAGCACCTAGGCTATATCACAAGAGGCACACTAATGTAATATCCAAAACACATTGCTCGGGTTTGTATTTGAAGCAACTATCACCACTAAAACTTGAACCAACGATACCAACTTGTGGGATAAATCCATATTATAGGATTTTTTAACATTTGCTTTTAGAAAAGGGATAAAGGAAGTTTTCGTCGAAATTGGCAGCGTAGGTTTATGTGGGATTTTTATACCTTATCGACGCCAACAATTATTTTATGGACCGAAAATAGTCTAATAAATCTGCAATCTAAAATCATTTTAATTGTAATTTTATGCTAGAAACACATGGTAGAGGAAAATGTCTTTTAAAAAACTGCTATCGGCCGCCAACAAACTTAAATTGTGCTCTAGCATTGAAAATATATACTGCGAAATGAAGATGTTTTTTTATTTTTCCTATTTCCTTTTCTTGTTATTTTCATATTAATTTTTGTTGCTACATCCAGTACAAGATGATGGCACAAAGGAGTGGCAGAACTAATAAGTTTTGAAAACTATATATATATATATATATATATATATATATATATATATATATATATATATATTTGTTTCTGTCAACATACTAAATTGCATCTTTCAAGGAAAATCATTCTTTAAAAGCTATTTGATAAACGTAGAAAATCTATATTTGCGGATAATTAATTATATATCGCAGAAAATAACATTCAGTACTTCTGTTTTTCTTATTTTGCAAGTTTCGTAAATTTATAATTAGCATAACATGGGAAATTCAAGAGCAAAATGGGAATTTCTACACCACAAGTGGGATTTTATAACGTTTGAAGTTAGCATAACTGATTTGGAACCATAATCATAATCTGTCACGAAGGACATACAATGGCGGTAATTATGTGGATTGATTGATAATGTGTGCGTGACTACGTATACCAAAAGTGCATTCGCGGTCTCATTGTTAAGACCCGTACTCCGAGGTCATATATTCAATGTATTTTCAAATGAAAAGGCACGAAACGTCGTAGAAACCAAACTTCGTATGTTGAAATAGGAATATATCGCTTTGAAATAAAGTACTGCGACAACTAAGGAGATAATGTAGTGTCCGGCCTGGTTGTGCCCATGTGTAGCTGCCTTTCACATGATGCAGGAGAGAATCAGGCAATTATGTGTTCCGTCCAAGTCGAATTGACTCGGCAGTGTGTGTGAGGAAATAATAGCGTTCACAATGAAACATTCGATGAGTGAGGAGCAGCGAGGTATTATCCGATTTCTGACTGGAAAGGGGGTTTAATCGGTCGATATTCATCGCCGGATGGTGACTGTACACGGGAGAGATTGTGTGTCCAACACGTCAGAGAGAAAGTGAAGTAATTCTGCTCCATGATTACGCTTGTCAACACGGCTCGCAGGTCACACGAAGTGTACTGAATAAGTTGAAGTGGAAGCAGCTCCGCCCTACAATTTGGACATATCTCACTGCGACTTCCATCTGTTTGGTCCGCTAAAAAGACATCTCAAAGCAAGCGCTTGAACTCGGACGAGAACTGAAAGTAACAGTGGAAGACTGGCTGCTATCACACCCACTGGATAGCATAAACAGTGGGATAGTTGTGCTCAGGCGTCTGGTAATTAATTACTTTCGAACAAAGACTTCGATTATATCCACAGTGTCATCTTTCACCTTTCCATTTGAACACTCCTCGTATATCTGACTTAAATATAATAAAATCAATACATTCTTTGTATCAGGTCTAGTTAGAGAGAACGATGAGAAGAAAAACTTGGCTGCCATAATGGTTTTCTGTTTTTGATAAGAACTGCTTCTTAACTGTTATATAAAGATCCAACTTTTTTTAAATCACCAACTTTTTAATTCGATAAATTTGTGTTCTTCTATCGCAAGCATGCATACTATTAATTAAACCCACAGTGCTAATAATATTATAAAGCAAACAGGTGATAGCAACGATCCTCCAGACCTCTGGAGGAGGGGTGAACCTCGAAACTGTTTTGCACAGGGCTTGGGTGTTATTCCAGTGATGTTAAAACTTATTTAGGAAGGGGCCAAAAGAAAACGAACATTTAGGTGGCCTATACATTTTCTTTTTTTTTTAAAAAAAAAAAAAAAACTTCTTGTAATACTAAGCCCATGATTGAAAGACTATAAAGTGGAAGTGCTAAATGAAATTTGTACAGCATTTCTACAAGTTTCTCACAATATTGATTAAAGTGGGATTCACGGATTTTCAGAAGTGAAATTAAATTCTGTAGATCAAGACTCATACTGCGGATCTTGTGGTGGACAAACACAGTGCTCGTGGGTTTTCTCGGGGTTCTCCCGTTTCCTCCCACTTTCTTCATTTCACCATTTCACTCATCTCTCATCATCACCGTCTCCTTTAGCCTAACCGGCATAACCGTGGGACGTAAAACTTACAGCTTTCATTTCATTTTTCATATTGCGGACCTGTTAGAATGTTTCAGCCGGTGGCATCTGGCCCGTGGGCCGTAGTTTGCCCATCACTGTTCTAGTGTACAGATGGATAAGACAAAACCGGTTCCGTCACCATTGTGCCAAGTTGCTGCATAATTAATATCAGTGCCAGACCTTAGTTATGCACTGAAAACTTTTGTTTATTTTTGTAAGATGTTGGCATGTCTGCACTCCTATTCTTTGCTGTCTTGGGTTATAGATTGT
This sequence comes from Thermobia domestica, assembly GCF_964235325.1. Classification (NCBI taxonomy): domain Eukaryota; kingdom Metazoa; phylum Arthropoda; class Insecta; order Zygentoma; family Lepismatidae; genus Thermobia; species Thermobia domestica. Next base: position 193,434,809 of record NC_137457.1, read on the forward strand.
TTTCTTTCTTTAACTGCAGTGACCAAACGACCTAAGCTCTACACCAATCACATAAATGTTTTGCTTTACCTCTGATACATCGAAAGATTTCGGTATACGATTCGTGGAGCCGTCTTGCGAACGCACGCTTGACAAAACGTCAAACACCAAAAGTTCACCAACAATATTACCACACTTTGAAGACGTGCTGATGATTTGGTTTCGCAAAAACACATCCTAAATAAATCTAAAGACATTGTATCCTCGTGAGATATTCTCCATACAATGCGGATTCGACAGAGGCAAAATTTCATGCATAAGAGTTGTAAACCGCCCCCTTCCCCCCTCACGTTCTATAGGAAGGAAAATCGGTATATATATATATATATATATATAGGTGAATTAGGCAATGTAGGCAGTGATGAATGATATTACGAGGAGTGTTCGATAATTCCTAATATAGAAGATCTTCCATTTTCCCACATAGTCCCCTTTCACTATAATGCACTTCTCCCAACGATGTTCTAGAGCATGAATACCAGTTTAAAAAAAAATCCTTGACGGCTATACTGGAAGCCATTCTTCGACAGCCTGCATAACATGCTCATTGTTGGCAAACTTTGTTCTTCGCGGGTGCTACGTAATCTTGGGAAACACGTGAAAGTCACTTGGGGCAAGATCTGGAGAGTGGGGAGGGTGCTCAAGTATTTCATACCTGACATCGGCAATAGCAGTGGAGGAAAGGTGACTTTTGTGAGTAGAAGCATTGTACTGCAGCAGCAAGCAGCACTTTCATGTGTAGCTGCGTTTCCCCTTGATTGCCTGCCTTACTTTTGGAATCAGTTGGGAATAGTAGTCATTTGTAATTGTCGTTGAACCCTGAAGATAATCAATGAAAAGTATGCCCTTACTATATCCCCTCCCAGAAAAAAATGTTTGCCATAATCTTGCCATCTGATTGCATTATCTTGAATTTCTTGAGGGGTGGACATCATGAAGCCGCCACTGCATGCTATGTTGATTGGACTCTGGACCGCAATGATGTATCTAGGTTCCACACAGCCATAAGAATACATAGCCAAATCAATTCAACTCTCTCCATTGTTCGATTTTTGCGCACTCGTGCTATGTGAAAGGAATTTTAAAGTTTACAAGAGAAGAAGAATCTTTGTTTTAATAGAACGTCACTTCAGTTTCCGTATTTCAAGATAATTTATTAAGTATCTGGTTTAAGATAGATTAACAGGGAAAAGAATTGAAATATTTTCATTTTTCTAATGTTTTTCCGTCGTGCGTAAGGTGTTAGTCAGGGCTGGATTAACTTATCTGGAGGACCGTGGCTAGATGAAAATATGTGGCCCCTGCTGACTTCACCTAATAAATTTCTGTCAAAGGACAGTAGGAAAGTTAAGAGAATGTGTTTAATATTTTTGTTCATTTTATTTTATGATGATCATTATATCGTCATGATTCTTTTTAGAAAGCCAGTTGAGATTTTGATCAGATTGGAGAACATTATTCAACTGGAGGCCCGGGCTATAGCCTCCCTAAGTCCCTCCCTTTATCCGGCCCTGGTGTTAGTGCATGTGCTTTCGTGTGCATTGCTTAAGCTGCTATCCCGATACTAGTACGTTCTCTGGGTTAAAATTATAGAGGTTGAAAAATTTCGTATCCGATTCTCTGAAACCTATCGTCTATTTAGGTTCATCCCGAGAGTTACCGAAAGTCATGTTAACTATTTATCTGCACTCATACTTTTTTTTTTTTTTTTTTTTAACTAATGCGGTAGTGGGAAGTCTGCATTTGATGTTTTGATTGGACTATAGAGTATAAATACACTTACCAACTGGTCAATATTTCTTCTCATTTCATTCTTCCTTCTACGATTTTGTAAGATTATTACATTGAAATTGTCGAACAGTGGACATTCTTTCAGAAAATAGCTGACTTTTTATTAAAAAGCTGGACTTTTTACATGTAAATTTGAAAACATTTTACCTTATAATCGTGTGGATGATGTTGAGTTTGCATTGGCTCTTGAATCAGAATTGTAGTTGCCGCGGCCAGCATTTTTTGACGGAAGTAATTAATGCATGATGTTGTTGCAACAAGTATTTGTAAAATTCTTCATAATTCATGTTCATCAAACTACGTACATTTTAGTACAATGATCGATCCCGCAACTGATATTAACGAGCTTTTTTTTACGTTAAGCATTGACTAGAGAAAACACTTTACTCGCTGCATTACCGTACTGCTAAAATCGCAAAACAAAGTTGATAGCTGGAAATTTCAATGCTATTGTTACTTCTGAAAAATACCTATCACTACTCTTCAGCAACAGTTAAATTTTCATTCTAGACTAAGAATTCATATAAGATAAGAGACACATAATGAGTTATTAGGCCTAAGCTATATGCTATATGCCTATGCTTATATAACTACTTACATAAGTTTCGTCATTTATAGTTTCGTCTTTCATTGATTATTTTCTGAAAGATCAAAGGGAGTTACAGAGTACAAATTTAACCAAACTCATTGATCTGAATCAAACTTGGCAAGGTGTAAATCTTGACGTTGTACTCATGTGAAATAAATATGATGTGCAGGCTTTTAGTTCCCGAGTTAGATGAGATCAAATTTAAAGTTTGGACTTTAACACATTTTAGAGAATCAATTTTAATAAAGAGTTGATTAAAAACCAATGAAGGACAGTTTTCTAACGCAAATGAGAAACACACTAATTTTTCAAGCAAAATATTGAACAAATACAAATATGATTAAATGTCAGACTATTCAAAAATAATTGAAATGATGTCTCGACATTGAAAAATCACAAAATATCGGACATGCTCGGCAAACGCCGAAAGGATGGCAACCCTAATTTCACTGAAATTACCTGTGAAGAAATATAAATGTTCTATTTCGGTATGTTATCAATGCTGTTCACTTACTAATATTGATATGATTCAAATGCCGGAAAGAGATGGGGAACTACTTGTTTACTAACACGCTGGAGATAAGAACTATATCTCCCAATTTAGATTCAATTCCAGATCTCGGATACAAATTCAAAAAACGATTTAGACTGTGATTCTGATCCGACCACTTCCACCTCACAAGTTGGCAATTTTTTTATATAGTAGGCATATGCACGTTCGGCGCGAGACGCGAATTTGATTCCAGGCGGGAGCTCATGTGGTTCGATAGCCACGTTAATCAGTAGGTCCACGTCTCATATAGCCTAGCTGGTGAAAGAGACGCTCAACTGAAATCAACAACATTCCGAGTGGGAACTGAAGGGGTTAGGACATAACGATAAGGCAGACGTTCGTGTCAAATGATTCAGTGCTCAAAAGGCATGCTAAAATCCGAACCAACCAAACAATCAAGCTGCGGAAGCACATGAGATGTCCATGTACGTTCCGTTCCGCACGACAAAAGATTACGTTAAACTACTTATTTTTTCCAGGGCACGGGAGCGGTAGTGAATATTGAGAAAAGCATTATATTATCAAACATTATATAAAATGCATGTTTTAGATAAATGTTAATCTAAAAAGTTAATTTCAGAGACAGATTAAACATTTATGGATAGGATGTTTATGTCACAAGGAGACTTACGAAAGTGAAACTGACCGATTTGAATGAAACTTTGCAGACTTGTAAAACATCGAAAAATAATCGACACGTATTTTTTTTTTATTTCGGCATTGGTGCGGGTTTAAGAGTAGAAACAAACTTTGAACGTTAGAGGTGATCTCGAAGCATAGACAGAAAACAATTACTTAATGTAGAAAGAAAACATCCTGCCAGGGGGTTTCACGACAGCTGATTCAGAATCTCACGTCAAAATTAGAAAATGCAAAATTGTGGATCCAATATGGTGATTACAATTACAAAAGTCTTCTGGTTTGAAATGGTCTGCAGTTAGCCAAGAGCAATTATCCACTATCGCAGGCAGGGGTTACTGCGAGGAGGTTGCAGAACGATTTGAAACACCTTTCTCTACTTATTTTAACGAGATGCTTGATTAAAGTGCATCTCTATACCTCTCATATTCGGGGCGCTTGTTTATAGTGAGTCTCCTCGCTTGTCAATATGTCCGAGTTTCATATATCCTCAGTTGTTATAATTATAAATTTATTGAAACACGTTTTACAGTAATGATATTCCGTAAAAAGATGTGTGATGCATAAACAGTTTACACAACGCACACCTTATTACAGCAATAACTGCGCACAAATTGCAAAATGATGCACCATCTTTGAAATAAAATGTTATGGGATTGTCAAACGTAGGAGGTTTTTATTACAAATAACCGCTTTCGTATCACAGATACTTAATAATATTTGCAAATGTGGGAGAAAGACCTATTTATGAATCACATACACACCTATTTATGAAACACTTCCATAAGTTTCTTGTTAGAGACGCATTCAGTAATATAATAATGATGGCCAAAAGAATTATCTTACACAGTGACCAGGACTATTACAAGAATATTTTTTTTTAATTCTAGAAATTACATACAAACTGTGGAAAGAAAGTTGTCAGTCATTTTCTAATGTGCAATTTTTGTACTGAGTGCTCTTGTTTCAATGTAATTAAGTTGTTGCTTAAAGTGTCAAATGTGGAATACATTTAAATTCACATGATCAATACAAGAGCAACATCAAAAGTCCTGTTCATCTATCCGAAAAGCAATTCCAAATGTCCCATATTGAACGTCTAAGTACTTAGCAAGAAAATGCAAAAAATAGCTACGCGCTAAAATTCTCAGCATATCCTATTTATGTTTCTGTATTAACCTTTTTCTTTCGAAACAGTTCAGATCTTATGCTTTTCCTTTCTACCGACGAATGTGATATAAAAGGAGCCTCACTGTCGTGAGAATGTTACAACGTCATCGTCACGCAGAAGGTAAAGGAACTGTTTGAATGGCGGGAGAGTAAATTGAAAAGGTAGATATATCCTTCTGAGCGTTTATTAACAAATGCAGCAAGCAGTTGTGATCACAGCAAACCTCGAATGACCTCTCGCCCGTTTACGAATGAGTTGTTTCTTTCCCGGTAGAACTTGTTTTAAATACCAACTTCTACCCCGATAAAGCGAAGTGGAGACCAAACATACAGAGTGTCTCCCGGTTTAACGTGGTTGCCAGATTTAAGGAGTAGTGTAGTAAGTTTACTTAACGGATATCTGATAATTTAAATATAAACAACTATGTAGTTTCTTTCCACAAATTTTTAAATTCTTGTAGACTTATTTCCCCAAAACTGCGTGTACTTTTCTACTTTGTGCTATTATTTTACACTGTAGATAACTGAAATATTGCAACACTGTAGGGGTCCTCATAACGCCTGCAATTCTGTAGAAGAATGTTAATAGTGTGCGTGTGTGTAACATTAGATCATCCAGATATGTTATTGGTACCGGTACCATTTATGTCTTGCAGGTGATGTTGGCACCAGGATCCAATAAATATAGTACGGCACCACACGTGTTTCCCAAGAAACTGCCAGAAATAGCGACATAAGTATTTTCCCACCGCAAATATGAATAAAATTAATGCATTTTGATCTCACTCTCGTTTTTGTATCTCTTCTAGTTTTTTATGCACATTTGGTTCCAACAAGTCGGTCTGCCAACTCGGAGCTAACAAGTACGCAAATACGCGTATACGTGTGTGTGTGTGTGTGTGTGTGTGTATGTATGTGTGTGATACCTTACAGGATACAAGATATCGAGGAAGTGTGTAAATAAACCGGACAATTTCTGTTATGTATGTGGGGAGCTGATATTTAAATCACAACGTCGATGTTTTACTCCACTTGTGAGGAAGTGTTGTCAGTTATATTTTGGTTGCTGTGTAGGAGACCAGGATAAGAACTGGGTTCCTCACTACATTTGTTGTACTTGCGTGAAACGTCTGACTGGGTAGGCAAATGGTGGACGAAACATGAACTTCGCAGTACCGATGATCTGGAGGGAACCAAAAGATCATTCTTCAGACTGCTACTTTTGTATGACACAGATAAAAGAAATAAGCAGTAAATCTAACCACACAGTACAGTACCCTAATTTGCATCAGCAATTAGGCCAGTTCCACACAGTGCAGAATTACCTGTACCGGTACCTCCTTCTCATCTTACGGTAAATGAGGATTACGTACTTGAGGCAACTATTGAAGTTCCAAATGAAGATGATGATCCTACTTATGTAGGAAGCACATCTACATTGGATTCCCATCTGATAACTCCGGGTGAACTAAATGACCTCATACGGGATTTAAAACTCTCCAATACACAGACAGAACTTCCTGATTCTAAACTTAAGGCTGGAATCTGCTCCATCGTGACACTAAAGTGTGTATTTTTCGAAACCTTCATACAGAGTTTCAAAACTACTATTCTCAAGAAAATGATTTAGTGTATTGTAATAATGTCTGTGCTGTGATGGATAGACTTGGACATGCACATATAAGTACAGAGTGGAGATTGCTTATTGACTTTTTGAAAACTAGTTTTAAGGCTGTCCTTTTGCACAATAGCAACAAATTTCCTTCAGTGCCTTTGGCTTATGCAACTAATATGAAGGAAACCTATGAAAACATCGAAATAGTGTTAGAAAAAATTCAGTATGAGAAATACAAGTGGACCGTTTGCTGTGATTTACAAGTCATTTCTTTGTTAATGGGTTTGCAGCATGGTTATACGAAATATTGTTGTTTCCTCTGCGAATGGGACAACAGGAACAAAGCGGAACATTACATCAAGAAGGAATGGCCAACGCATGTATTAACTCCTGGACAGAAGAATGCTGTTTATTCCTCACTGGTGAGCCCTGATTAGATAATTCTACCTCCTCTTCACATAAAGTTGGGGCTCTTCAAAAACTTTGTTAGGACAATGGACAAAAGTAATGCAGGATCTTGTTACCTCAAGGAAAAAATTCCTCGGGTTATTGACGCTAGGGATTTTTGTAGACCCCCAAATAAGATGTTTGATTCGTGACCAAAAATTTGAGGATCTCTTAACTCTGGTTGAGAAAGCAGCTTGGTGTCCATTTAAATGTTTAACAGAGAATTTTTTAGGAAGCAAGAAAGCCCCAAATTACCGTGAAATTGTGAGTGATTTCCGGCAATCATTCAATGAAATGGGTTGCAACATGTCCCTTAAAGTTCACTTTCTAGACTCCCACCTGCATTTCTTTCCTGAAAAGCTTGGTGTTGTTAGTGATGAGTATGGGGAACATTTTCATCAGGACATTTCCTCCATGGAGAAGAGGTACCAGTGAAAGTGTAGTTCAAAAATGCTAGCTGATTACTATTGGACACTTAAAAGAGATGTTCCAGAAACCAAACACAGAAGAAAGTCGACAACTAAAACATATTAGTTGAGGTAAGTAAGTGCACATTTATTAAGAAGATACCACTCACTTCTTTTGTATTATTTATTAAGTAGATATAAAATGGTGACACGGTGTATACATCATTGAAAATATGTTTTATTTCAAATCCAATAAGATATAAACCGTGCTTATATTGTAATTTTCGTGGAAGTTATATGTGATTTTATCTGCACTAATGAATATTGTAAAATGAACAGTACACATAGCATATTTTTTATATAAATATGTTTATTTCTCTAGATAGAATAATGCTATTCTTATGAAACTTAGAGGGCTTACTATGTATAAATCAGGCTAACATACAATATAATTTGTGCGTTTATATACCTAAGGTACCCAAGCTACAAGTATGAAAATGGTTTAAAAAAAAGAAAAAAAGAAAAAGAACAGAAATTTGAGGGGAAATTTTCCGAAAACACCTCTGTCACGGGAAAACTGAGGGTGATGGAGAAAAACTGATTGCAGATTCGAATTCTACGTGAAAAGTTCTATTAGAATCAGGCATTTTCTGCCGTATGCCAGAGAAAAAGAATTTTTTTCAACTAGTGCAATAGGAACCATTTTCAAACTCATCAACCGTTATTCAAACCGGTTAATGTTGATCGCAGATATTAAAAATACTCACATCCGTATATTATTTAATACAATCGAAAATTTTACCTGCACATTTCTGCACAAACAATGAATAAACGATCGCGACAATTTGTGGTTCAATCGAACATGGTGGGGCTAGCACTTAGACAACTCCCCTTTTTTTTCGTTCTGTCAACGCATCTGATAGCTTAGAAAAAAAATTTTCGCCTGCGCATTACTGCTCAAACGATGTGCAAACAATTGAGATGATTTTCTTTTGAATCGGACGTAGGGGGTGCTACCAGTTAGGTATCCTATACTTTGTTATCGTTTTGGCGCGCCCGCAATTGTGTACAAACGAAAATTTCGCCTGCAAATTTCTGTTCAAAACCGTAACAAACAAGTGCGACAGTTTGTGGTTGAATTCGACATGGTGGGAGGCCTATCAATTAGAGAAACCATAGTTTGTTATCGTTTTGGCGGGGCCACATTTATGTGCAAACGAAAATTTCAGCTGCACATTTATTATGTACAAAGGCGTACAAACAAGTGCGACAGTTTGTGGTTGAATTGAACATGGTGGGAGGGCTAACATTTAGACAACCCCCCACTTTGTTTTCTTTCTGGCGGCGCCCCTAATTGTGTATAAACGAAAATCTCGCCTGCACATTTCTTTATAACTATATTCAAACGATTGCGACAATTTGTGATTCAATTGCACATGGTGGGAGGGCTACCATTTAGACAGCCCCCTTCCCTTTGTTTTCGTTCTGAGGTCGCCCCTAATTGTGTACAAACGAAAATTTAGCCTGCATATTTCTGTACAAACGATTGCGACAATTTGTGATTGAATTGAACATGGTGATTGGGCTATCACTTAGAAAGCCCCGCACTTTGTTTTCGCCCTGGCGGCGCCCCTAATTATGTACAAACAAAAATTTTGCATGCACATTTCTGTACAAACGATGTACAAACGATTGCGACAATTTGTGATTGAATTGGACATGGTGGGGGGCTATCACTTAAACAGCCCCCCACTTTGTTTTCGTTCTGGCGGCGCCCTTAATTATGTACAAACAATAATTTAGCCTGCACATTTCTGTACAAACGATATAGAAACGATTGTGACAATTTGTGATTGAATTGGAAATGGGAGGCTCTACCATTGAGACAGCCCTCACATTGTTTTCGTTCTGGCGGCGCCCCTAATAGTGTACAAACGAAAATTTGGCCTGCACATTTCTGTACAAACAATGTACAAACGATTGCGATACTTTGTGATTCAATTGGACATCGTGAGGGGAGCTACCACTCAGACAGCTCCCCACTTTGTTTTCGTTCTGGCGGCGCCCCTAAGTTTGTTCAAACAAACATTTCGCCTGCACATTTCTGCACAAACGATGCACAAACGAATGCGACAACTTGTGATTGAATTGGACATGGTGGGGGGCTACCACTTAGACAGCCCCCAATTTTTTTCGTTCTGGCGGCGCCCCTAATTGCGTGCGAACATACATTTCGCCTGCACATTTCTGCACAAACGAAGTACAAACAATTGCAACAATTTGTGATTCAATTGGACATGGTGGGGTGCTACCACTTAAACAGCCCCCATTTTTTTCTGTTCTGGCGGCGCCCCTAATTGTGTACAAACGAAAATTTCGCCTGCACATTTCTGTACAAACGAAGTACACACGATTGCGACAATTTGTGATTCAACTGGACATGGTGGGAGGGGCTACCACTTAGGCATCCCCGACTTTGTTTTCGTTCTGGCGGCGCCCCTAATTGTGTAAAACAAAAATTTCGCCTGCACATTTCTGTACAAACGATGTACAAAACGATTGCGACAATTTGTGATTGAAGTGGACATGGTGGGGGGGGGGGCTACCATTTGGACAGCCCCCACTTTGGTTTCGTTCTGACGGCGCCTCTAATTGTGTACAAACGAAAATTTCGCCTTCACATTTCTGTAGAAACGATGTACAAATGATTGCGACAATTTGTACTTGAATAGGACTTGTTGGTGGGGGCTACCATTTAGACAGCCCCCACTTTGTTTTCGTTCTGACGGCGCCCCTAATTGTGTACAAACGAAAATTTCGCCTTCACATTTTTGTAGAAACTATGTACAAATGATTGCGACAATTTGTGCTTGAATAGGACATGTTGTTGGGGGGCTACCATTTAGACAGCCCCCACTTTGTTTTCGTTCTGACGGCGCCCCTAATTGTGTACAAACGAAAATTTAGCCTGCACATTTGTGTACAAACGATTGAGACCATTTCCGATTGAGTCTGATAAGGGGGGGGGCTGTCTAAATGGACGTCTCCTTTTCACCTCTACTGTAATTAAATTCTTCCTCGAGAAAATCTGTAATCAACACTGTCAGTAGCTACGTCCTCGACTAATATACCTTAACAAGTACAGCTTTATTTTCGTATATTTTTCAACAGTTAACCAATTTAAAACTATCGCAAACAAGAATATGTAGTCAACTTCTTAAATACTTCGCTCGCCGAAACACGTTCAGCGCGTGCAACAAGCAAAAACAACATGTTTGGCGTCTCACAAATGGAAAAGGGGAAAAAAAGAGAAGGAAAAGCAGCACGGCAGTGCCTTATCGCAGTCAGAGCTGACAACATAGTTTCGGTCGTCACTAACGCGAATAGACCTACTAGGGGTGTACAAGAGTTATACAGTTACAATATACGTCGTGCCACAGTAGCGCTACAGGCGGAATGTGCACGAACTACAAATGAATATGTTTCCTTACAAGCATCAGTCACTGTTGCACCCTCTTTACATTCTACACATCCTTTTTTCTCCCACTTTTTGACCTTGACAAGCAGAAGTACCAGGCTTTCCGAGTTCACAACCATAAACTGTTTGTGTACAGAGTACGTTTTCAGTTCTTCGAATGACTGTGCACGCGAAGAACAAGGGTGATGATCGGGCTACCGTATACGGAAGTCAGTAACACCCGGTTGCAATAATAAATGTAAAATACAAATATAGAGCCTTGACAATGCCGTGAGGATGAATATATATATATATATATATATATATATATATATATATATATATATATATATATATATATATATATATATATATATTGTTGCACGAGTCCTTCTGGGCCTTTCTGTTCATGTAAGAAGCAAGGAAAGGGAGAGAAGGGGATAGATCAAGCGAGAAATTAATGGTATCATCAATTAATTACCTCGTGCCTCCGAGTCACATGCATGTATTAATGCCATAGCCCTCTCTTTGATTTACCCAAATTACAGAGCTACTATCGTTTATTTAAACAAAAACTTGAAATAAAAATATATTAATCAAAAGAAAGAAAACGCATCCTTACTAGTGTGATGGGGAAATTCATAGAAAACTGGAAATTGATAATGCAATTGGGCATGCGCGTGAAAGATCTTCTAAGGGTCGTTTAAGCTCGCTGACTTCAGAACTAGAGTTGCGTCAGAAAGTAGAAGAAATGCGTGGGACGAACTCGGTAGATAAGGAACGAACCTCCCTCAGCTCCGGTCTTTCCTAGGTAATCTCTCGGAGCATCTAGTGAAACCTCTGACACCTGTGGTAATGAGCTTAAGGTATGTAATTTTAACATTTAACCTTTATTGAAGTGCATGATCTTAGCAATTAAAAGTCTTATCACATGAGGGATTCAGCCGTAACATCGACATGGAAGTAGAAAAACTAAATGGGATAGCCCACCCTTCTCCCCAATGCAAGTTATTTCCCCAATGATTCAAAGCTATTGCATGAGATAACTTCGCGTTCTTCTAGCAGCGCATAGGCTAAAAAGGGGTCATATCTAAGAAACCCAACAGCTGAGTTGTAACATCCTGAAATCCTACGATTTTGCAATTTATCAATGTATACTTCCTTTGTTAATGCTTTTTCTTTCTTCATTTTTTAAATAAAACTATAGATGAAAATGACTTCTTTAATTTATCAATGCAATCCCTCTGTATTTGATTAAGGACGAACTTTTACCAAACAAAACACGTTTACATATGTATCATATTCAATGGTGGAGGCCGACTTTCGGTAATGAAATGCATTCTTCAAACTATAAAGCAAATTTCTAGTGCTCGAACACTTCGATGGTAAAGTAAAAATCTCAATTTTGCCTTAGAGCGCGAAGTTTTCGAATAAGTGCTGAGTGTTACTGTACGAAGCTTAAGTTATTAAGACACGCGAAGTTTTTCTTTCTTATTAGTAAAGTGGTGAATGCGTACTATGTAAATTCATCTAGTTCAGTGGAGTACCTTTCTCGCGGCGGTGTTCGGCTTGCAAGACTGATATACAAGTATAACAGAGCTCCGTTGAGTAGTACGTCGCACAAGTAGTAGTGTACAGGAATATTTAATTTTCAACTTCTCTCGCTTTATTCTGTTATCTTTGAAGTGTAATTTTTTATATGCACCCGCGGAGTAAAATCTACCTCTCGAAGATTCTTTTGTGTTGTGAAATGAAATGCAAACGGTGGCCCGATTGATAAGATATAATTCAACTTTGTCTCTTTACTTGCAAAACCCTAAAACAGCTTATGCTTCGGCTAGCTTTTTGGAGGTTTACAAATATTTTAACTCTGCTGGAGCCGGGCCCTCCTATAGCTGGAGTGCAAGCTCAACGGAATGCCTGGACACAACTGCCTAAAATCCTTACCGTCTAGCCTGAAGAGGTTACAGATATCTTACCCGTAGTGCAGCAGGGCTCTCCTATATATGGAATGCAAGCCCAATGAACTGCCGGAGAATAACTGCCTAAAACACCTTCTGATGCTAATGCTATATAAAAAAACTTCCAGGCACATGACTAAATGGTTGAATCCATATAGTCCCTTGTGTGCATAACTGAATAAATAAATATTTTATTTCAGTAAATCTAAATTTAGCTACTTTCCGTTCCGTTTTAAAAAGAAAAGCAACATATAAAGAAAAAGAAGTTGAGTGTTCATGTTCAAGGAAGTTTGAAAAGAAAGACATTGAAATAATAATAATAATTCTCATAATATTTGTATTTGAGTAACACTTCCGAGGGAAGTAGCTTTCAGTGATTAAATTCTTTCTTTATCGGAGGAAGTAGGTTGATCTTACGTTGTTCTGGATTATGAGACCACTCAAGAAAAGGTGAAGTTGTAACTAAAATGAGCTTTGCACAGAAATTAAAAGAAAAACTTTTAGATTAAGACAGTCTCATTGTCCTAGTACGCCCAAGGGTAACCACCGTTATATATTGGATCAATGGAACAAAAATTATTGTATTGAATGCTATAAATGGAAAGTGCAGGGGCACGCTCCCTCTCAGTTCGTGAAAAGAATAATCTACTAAGATATCTTGACACATGGAGTCAGCCTAGACCGATCAAACCAACGACCCCTAGCCCGCAAGTTCAAGATGCTCGGACGGTGGCTGTGACTTGAAACCGCCGACTGCATCTAGTTTTATAATGACTAGAAATAACATTGACATAGCAAGTGTTGGCCCGAGTGGTAAACCAACAGCTGCACGTAGAACAACACATATTATTTCAGATGTTGGCGAAACACCACCTGGAGAGGATCCATAAATTCTTGTGTACGACCTAAACATAAAGGACGAGCTAGAAATCTCAGAATTAATAGCTGCATGTCAGGAATGCCCTCAAGCAACAATTGACATAGAATCAGCACCAGGTGTAATGCCTAGTGTCTCCCCGAACCGAGGACTCTTATATGATAATAATTTAGCCACTGGAAAAAATCGATTAAGTAATGTAGCTTTAAGTACGGAAAATATAATTTTTTATAAAAGGACCAGAAAGCCCATTAAGATTATATTTTCCTGTTAAACATGAACCATCAGAATCATAAACGAAGTCTGAAATGCGGCGACCGCCTTTCCACTCTTTTCATGCTGGCAGTAGTGCTGAAACAGATTATGTTGAGACAGGCCCCATACTTATGTATTCTAATATAGGCCACGAACCACGGACTTCAGGGAGTAAAGATCCAATTTACGCTATTATTGACCTCGACCCACAGGCCTCACTGAATAAAGAACGAATTTATCCTAATATCGTAATCCAACCAATAGTATTGGCAATTGAAAATAAGGACAATGAAAATAATTTATTCTCTTTTTTACTCAAAATAAGAATGAGGAAATAACCGAATAGGTTAGGCATTCGTTACAAACGGAATTGACACCTGCAGTAGGGAATCTACTTTGAGCTTTAACAAAACAAATGCGGCACAAGAAAGTACAGGTTACAGTTGTTCCTTACCAGGACAAAGGACAAGGAAAATTAGGTATTCTTTTTCACGCCGACCCATCAGTCTCCCTTGAGGACTTATTACCTGAGGAAAATGTTCTTTGAAAATTTGACATGAAAATACAGACTGTGGCATTGGAAAAGAAGGACGTTAGCAATTAGGCAGAGCATAGGTTCCCTAAAAAAATTAGAATTGACACAGAGAGCTTAAAGTTATTCGGAATATAGCTGCTCAAACCAACCCCGTTGTGTTTGATAATAATCTTACTCTACAAGAGAAATTGCAATATTTGGATAGTATAGATAATATACATAGTGTAGTTAGTAATACTAATTGGTCGAATGGAATCTTAGTAGTGCAGATTCAGATGATAGTGAGTCTCTGAAAATGATTGGCGGAGTAACGAACTCCAGTAGTTACAATACGAAGAAACAGCCCACTCTCAAGAAAGTAGTTCGGAAATAACTCATGCGCCACCTCCGGACGACAAATTGAAGCCTCCCAGAACTTCGAAAAACTTAGTTATGACCATTCGAACCCTCCTACTATTTCTACTCGTCCAATGACCCAGTACCCCTCCACAGATGGAACCGGTCAAAGAGATGATGATGTCGGCCTTGCTTCAGTTGACAGTCGGCCTAGCTGCCCCAGGAGCTATGGGCAGCCTGTTGACGGCAGACTACGTTCCTAAACAGTATTTAATACCTAAATGCAACAAGGGATGGATTAGAATTAAGTGTGTAAACGTCCCAACTAGTGAACTATTAAGAGTAGTGCGAGTACCATGATCTTAGGGACCATTTGGGGAATTCTACTAGACATTACTGTGCTTAACAAGCGATACTTGGTGCAGTTGTTGCGTGAGATCACATGAGGTTAGGTGACTCATAAGGAAATAATGTTCAGGATTTATATTTGGAATTACCAAATGAAAAACAGCGAAAACCAAGTCGTAAAAAGAAATAATTAAATTTTACAGTCTCGGACACATTTACAGCAAATTACGTAGAACAAGAGAGTTTGAGTGAGCTGGTTCCAAACCAGCAAAATCACTCGAAGAGCTGGAATGGACATTCCAACGCAGGGAATAATTTGGTCCCGCACTCCACTCCTCGCTCTATAGCTAATAATAAACAATATAGGAAGAAAAAGGTGGTGGCCCAAGGTGTCCCCCAAGTTCCCCAGGGTCGCAAGGTAGTGGCCCCTCTTTTCTCAGACGATCCGGGTCCAATTACGCAAATTACAATGCAACAGCAAAATGAAATTACTCATCAGGACACAAACATTTCCGATTATGGGAGGACACTGCTATGACACGACCTTTCCTGTTGACTTCTGGTGCTCTGCAGAGAAAGAAATTGCCTTGTCGGAACACCCAATGTTCAAGTGACACTTTAGGTTATTGTACTCGAACGGAAGTTGCCATGAGTCCTGAAGATGATGGTAAAATAACACTTAAATTACGGGAAACAAATCTATTGTTTCTCAACCATTTGCTCGCAATTCGACTTTTCATCAAAGTACAGATGCTCAGGAATCATTGGTTGTAGTGTGATTATCTGAGGAGTCAAATTATACAGCAAACACTTTTCATAGAGTTTCAAGATCTCGGAAGGACATAAGAAGTGCGATTTAAGTTAAGAGAAATTTGATTTTTTAAATAACATTTTATTGCTTGATAAAAAGAGAAGTAGTTTACTATTTGACACTGTAGACATCTTTGCGGAAGAAGCTTTAATCGGAACTTCCTGAAAAGTGCTTGTCCCTTACTGTCTGACATTTCTTTGATATTTTCCACCATATTTTTCGGATACCTTTCCCATCCTCGATAAAAGTATGCCTTTTAACCATTTCGCGTGAGAAACTTTTGGCGCGTTCTCGTTTTTACAGACAAACTCGATACCAGTGTCAGTAAACGCGTCACGCACTTTCTCACATATTGCGAGAATTTCACATCGGGCCAAATCACAATCTTATGTCCGGTGAATTCTTATTATATCCGTAGAATCAATTCACTCTAAATAGTGGTCAAAATGATTGTCTCACCTGTAACAACCGCAGGCGATACTTTGGAGTTTGCCGCTATCTTGCCAAACCAAAAACTTTTTCGCATACTTGCTTTTAGATTTTACGAATTCGCTAGGACTAACTTGTGATTTATCAAAGTATGTTACATACTTGGAAACAGGCGTGATGGCTGTTTTGGTAGCAGTAATTTTCATTATTCATGATCAAATTCTTACTCGCTAACTTATTTTCGTAGAGTTTGTGACAGTAGATCTTAGCGCGCTTCTTCTGTTCGTCTAGATAAAATGGTGCACTTTTACATGTTTCAACCTTGAATCCATATTCTTTCTTGATCGTCTTTACACTGAATTCAAAAATTCGATGTTTCCCTACTATAAACAATTTGACAAGTTAGGGCGCTTCAAAAGTTGTCGTCTAATCGCACTTTAGAAATTTGAGCACATTTTGAAATTGGGCGATGATATTTCTTTTTTCTTGATGCTTCACCAATTTCCACATAATCTTTCAAAAGTCTGAGTACTATACTATAAGGATTATCACACTTAAAATTGTTTAAAACATTCGTAAAGTCACACGAGCACTGGTTTGCGTAGAATTGGATGAGCCGCTTGCTGATAACCTTGGTCTGTTCGGTTGTCATTCGTTTTCTGTACATATTTACGCCATCACCCTTAGCGTACATTCGAGTGATACTATGATGAGCAAAGGGTGACACATTCATTAATATCGAACGAGTTGATTCTGATTTTTGCAAGCTTTTTGCCTGTAACCTTTACTTAAATCGCACACCTACGTGTAGATGAGGATACTAAGTTCTTAACAGCAACTATAAAACAAAATGCTGATAAGCTTCCCATATTTATTATTTCCCTACCCTCTGGTGTTCAGTTATAATTTAGACGGGAATATTTTCTAAAAATGACATGCCTCGGCAGGATATATACTCCTAGGATTTTCAACCTTCTACTGAATTAATGGCTTGGTATCATTGCAGGTTTCCCAAGCTAATTGTTAATAAATCATTTGGAAAAATCTTATCTCTCTTTTAACCTTAGGTTCACCCTGACTGGTGAATTTTTACCAGCAGGATATTTTTGGGTACTCTTGCCTCATCCCCTGGAGAGGACGTCGACACACATGAGTACAGGGAGCAACAACAGAATAAGCTTCCCTGAGCAACCACACAAGCTAACTCATCCACTATCATCCAGAATAAACCACAAAATCATCGTCATACCTTAACTTTACCAGAGGTTAATAATGTTCAAGATACAGAACAGGGAAGTACAGAACAATTATATCCAGACTTACCCACACCAGTGACTCCTCCATCCATTTCTGAGCTCCTGAACAGCTCAAATGAGTGGGACACTGAAGACAAGGAATCAACATCGGACAAAGACGGTGACAGGATGTGTAAATTAGATTCAGCTAAGCCATCTTCTGTCGCTAGTTCTTCTTCTAGCAGAATATTTTATAAGGCTTTCAATATGTTAAAGGCTCAATATTATTCTGAAAGCAATAGTCAACATTCTAGGTCAGGATCCCTTGCGTAATCCCGAATTATTCAATAGGTACATAGGAGCGTACTTCAACCGTATAAGTACTCTTGGCTCCAATTTTAGCACTGATAAGTATTTCTCTGAACTTGATATAGTTGTTGTGCTGAATTACAATTTTTTTAAATTGTTTACTAAAATTTTGGACAAAATAAAAAGGCCGTTGCACAGCTTTTAGATTCGAGAGGCTAAGTTATTATCCTTAAACAGCACTAGCTGTGAAAGTTCACGCCATTATATTGGCATTTACAACATAGATATATTAAAAGCAAACAATGTTTATTACTTAATGTGATAAATATTGGAGGAGGAAATATATGTCTGTGTGCGTTAGTATACAAATGTTCACGAAGTCAAACTTATTAATTGTATTTAGGACTATGGGGTAGTTACATAATAGTCCCCCCTGTATTAATGTATTCAGTATTTCCAGACTTTGTTATGCTAATGAGGGGTAATTACAACGAAGGGAGTTAAGCATCTTATGTTTCCATGTGACTGCGTAATAAGCTTTGAACAGGAACTACATAAAACTTGGAACTATACATTAACGAAAATTCTACCTTTATTCTAGTAGAGACGTAAACTGCTGGAATAGAGAAACCATTTATTTAGGATTCTTCTTATGAACTACCGGTAGTTTGTGGAACCACATGAAAGCTACTTGAGATATAGGGGAATCTTTTGTGTGAATGTTTGATGTGAATGAGTTTTTTCTCCAACTTTCCTCCCGCTATTTGTCAAGAAATTAACGAAAATAAGAACATCATTTTTTTGTTCTGGATCACTTTCAACAAACCTGGACCAGCTTTTTAATTATAAATTTAGTGCTAGGACTGAAATATTTCCTTTCCGTTCGTTACATCATCCTGGCAATTCACAGTGTTCCTCAGAGACGTCAGCAGTTCCAGTCGAAAGACGTACTGCACTTGACTTTACGTTATCCTCGGCAGCCATTTTTTTGAGAAGCTTAATTGCGTTTTAATTTCTCGGCACGTCTCATAAACGTTATGGTTGGGTTTTCAAATTCTTAGATATGGAGTGGTAATCGAGTAATTTATTGCGCAATACTGTCACTCAATATAGGGAAATTCAGCTCTCGATAGTATCGCGAAACAACCGCATATATTACATAATCTAGCAAATACTCTTATTCATTTTTGCTTCTACTTATTTGTCGCAATTATTCCTATTAGGGAAGGATAATTTAACCCTACGCACAACATGCGCTACACACACTGAAATTACACCAGAAACGCCAACACTAGCAAACAATTTTAATATATCGGGTTCCATCACTAACCGCGTTCTGTTACGAGAGACACTAGAAACACTCACTAGAATCCTATAAGAGTGATTACACTACACTGAACAAATAAAAACTAAACGCGATTAGTAAAAAAAACTTTCTAGAACCCATGGACTGGTGTCCTGGTTTATTTCTCTCCTTTCCTCTCTTATAAAAACTGGATTTCCTTTTGACTAGCATACAAAAATTAAATTACAAAACTCTAACTGAAAATGATGAAGCGAAGAACCAATGCTTGTTCTTACGATGAAAACATTTCAATGTATTTAGAAAAAGAGTGTGTACCGATAACCACCTCATAATTATACGTCCTTTACAGGCATATCGGGTTTCCTGTAATTGTTTAAGTACGACATTGACGAAAATGGTGTGTAGTACAGAAACACAGGAGAAACAGTGGAAACAATTGCAAGTGAGCGAAAATACCGCTATTTGTGCCGCTTACTTTGTGGCTATTAAAGACGTAATTCTAGAGCCTTATATGTATCTGCCTACGGAACACTGTTGTCTTTTCTTACGCGAAGCTCCGCTTGGACAACCTATAATGTATGATCGGAACCATCTCTTTCTTTCCCCTTCTTTCTTTCTTGAAGGGCTTTCTGATAACAACCGTTTTCGTATAGTACATTATGAAACTTGTGCTTGCATACAACATGATTCGGGCCATTATGATCTCTTTACGGCCTTACATCGTATTGTGTTCCACATTCACTTGGGTGCATCGATCTTCCGTAGAAGTGGTTTGGCCTGACCGCTTTACTATCAATTTACAAAAAATGTCTTTGTCTATTTGGCCGGATTTCATTACTCAAACAGGTTTAGATATTTCTCTTCGATATCCTATATTGGCGCATCAAGAAGTTGGTGAAGCTTCTTGTACTCACGATACTTTGCATCATATGTAGAGAGGCAAGGGCTCGAAAAAAAAAACGGCTTTTTTGAAAAAAAACTCGGTTTTTTCTGCTTCGCTTTTTTGCTTGGGAAATTTTGGGCTTTTTCAAAATTCTGCTTTAAATTGATAAAGCCGACTTTGTTTCGCTTCTCTACAACACAAAAAGTCATTTAATTAGTGGTTGATGCCAATAATAATATAAAACCTCGAAAATAAACCATGAATTTCGAAAAGATATTTCAAACAATTTTACTTCAACATTTTATATTATGAATTCCAAAGGATTAATCAATGTATATAATAAAAAAATTTTAACCTCCTATATACAAAGTTGGCAAGAACCATGTTTGTTTCTGAAAATGCCAAAACCCCATTTTTGGGGGAGAGTTTAAACCAGTTTTTGGGGGGGGGTTAAACCAGGTTTTTTGATTTAGATATTTTGCTTAATGTATTTTTATTACATATTCACAGAAATAAGATTGTTTCGCCTCGGTGTTATGATGCAACAACGGGATTATGCTGGAAGAGGTCCTATAAGCTTAAAGTAGTCCCGTCAGTAAATTTCTTAAATTGAGAAACTTCCGCCCTAGCCATCGGTAAAATCCCGTCATTATTTTAAATGTAAATCAATAACGGGAAAATTCTGTTACTGCTTTCCATGTAAAATTTAAAGGTCAACGTATGATAATCAGGACGCTAAAACTGAGGTATTAAATTACAAATTTAGTATGTAGATATCATTGAAAGTCCAATCCAAGCTAATGTTGGAAGCTACGTAGGCAATCGATAAATTTTGCCAATTTCTATTAATATATTTAAGCAACCTTGGCTTCTTTATAAAACAACAGGCATGCAGAAATATATAATTTGGTTTCGTTTCGTATGTTTAGGCTTAACATCCTTACGTGCTACCGACGTTATCAAGGAGAAGACTTTCGCTTAAAGTGACATCCGAACTGCTACTTGGTTTACACCTGAAAGAAGGGTTGTGGTTCGACCGAGGATTGAACATGGGACATCTTGATTAAAAGGTGAAAAGGAAATAAAACTAATCCAGATGGTTTGACATGTGGAAACGTCACCATGAAGTTCGCATTTTTGTTCTTTTTATTTTTTTGGTTTAAACCAGTTATTGAAAAACAGCTGGTGTAAACGAGCCAACCGCAAAAGTAAAAACTTCTTTTTAAACAATATACAAATAACTAGCAAAATTGTATGTAGTATTTTTACTTCAAAACATTCCATACCCTTTTTTTGAAACAAAATAAAATTAAAATAAAACAAGAGAAATACTTAGATTTATATGATACACTTAAAGGCTGCACATCTAGAGCTTTTGGTTCTGTATATTCTTGAAATTCTACAGTTAAGTTCTATATAACCATCATCACGGTTTACCCAATCCTCAAGTTTTCTGAATTTTTAACAAGAGGGATTCAACATATCATTACGGACCCCCCTTAGCAAAAAAAAAGAAAAAGAAAAAGGAAAGAAAATGACTTCGAAATATATTTAAACTAAGTACAACTGCACAACAAAGATGACTGAGTGGATAGCTTTTGCGCTTCTATCGGTAAGTCCGGGATTCAACCCAGCATTCGAGCATTCTGACAAAGCTTTTCTTCATTCCACCTGTGAATGTAGAAATAGTGTGTGTACTGGCCGACTAGGAGTGTAGGAGTTGGCCGATTTCCTTTATTGTTTTTAAATTGTTATTATAACTAATTACCAGCAGTGACGGTTTTGTAAAGGTTAGGGGGTCCATCTTTCGGACTGAAGCCTGTTCCCCAAAGTTGCGGAATGTCTAAAATGAACAAAATATCTATTAGTTATGCCTTTACTCATAAACTTAAAGCTCCCGTCAAATAAAAATTACGAATGTTTAGAAAAACTAAACATTAGTAGGAAAAACCCCTCCCAAAATACTTTTCTAAATTCGCCACTGATTCTCAGTATAAAGTGATCTTCAAGGTTGTATCCGGAAGATTATTGCTAAATATATAAACGAAACGAAATATTAATTATGCCTGTACTCATAAACTTCAAGCATCTCTCAAATAAAATTAGACTTTTTTAGAAAACGAAACAGAGAAACCCCTCCCAAAGTACTTATCTAAACTCCGCTACTGATTATTTGTATAAATTGGTATTCAAGGTTATATCCGGAAAATTATTGCTAAATCACTGCACAACTACAGTATAACAGAAATGTGGAAGTACGGTTTGACTGACGTATTGAAAAACGTATGGTTTGGCGGATATATAGAAAAACGTAAGTTTAACTTTTGTGCGAGAAGCTAGAGTACTAAGCTCTTAGAAATGAAACACGGATGACAAACTAAAATGATCTAGAGAAGAAAAGAAATGTCGAAAACTCAAAAGTTAAAGTTAAATAGCCTCTCAAATACTACATTCTTCATGTTGTCTTTAATTCGTAAAACATGTGCTCCATCCATCTTGATGGCGAATTTCAGAGCTAAATATGGCATTTAGGTCATTGAATTCTTATCTAACTATAGAATATACTATAAGAAAGCTATTTAGATAGAAAAATCATGAAAATGAAAAAAGCAAAAATTTCCAAAATCCTCGTCTTTTTTTCCTAAAAAAGCCGGCTTTTTATGTGAAAAAACCATTGATTCAAAAAAGCCGGCTTTTTTGCATCTCTAATCATATGTATCAATTATATATAAATCGTGCACTGCAATCGAGTACTCCTTCCTCATGGGATTCAGGTTGGACTCCTCATCGTCAAATGACGATTATTTACCTTTCCGAGAACGTTGCCCCTTGCTACTATACCGGAGGAAAATGTAGCATCTATTTCTTCCTTCCCCAAAACATCGTTGGCTCCGGCCCCTCTGGAGCCTCCCACTGAGGATAAGTTTGAGATTCCTATTGTCTCTCAACAAACAGAGAGCCCCGTTTCTGAGTTCCGAATGGAAGACCGAGAACTCATTTGTCTTATTACACTGCCCCAGCACAGGCTGGGACATGTTGTCTTGTTAGGAGCCCACGAACTTGAATTATTGTCATCTGTGGACCCGGTCCAGTGGACCCATATTGAGCCTGATGAAACTTTATTACGCTCTATCAAAGAAGTAAGTTCGCGGATGTTGTCAGAGAAACAAGAAGCTTATGAAGCTTTCTTCCTTTTAAATAGACTTAGTTTTTAAGATGGAATATATATGTCCCTCCACTGCCTGTTTTGTACGACACACGCATCAAAGGAGACATGATTATTCGTCTCAATTATCCTAAAGTTATACTATCATTGCTGCTTTATTGTATTATTACCTAATGTTCTCTAGCTATTAATATATATGTGCTTACGCTGTACGAATACGCTTCTCACTGGAGTTGAGCATGGTACTCAGTCATGATTTTATTTTTGATATGTAATTTTTTCCCGCAAATCAACCGTTGATGTAGGAGTGCACAGTCTCGAGCTGGTTCCCTGCCTGCCTTATTCACATTCATAATTTATTTTCCTATTTTGTTTTCGATCTCAGACAGTTTACTACTATATCAACTCCTAATAGGTATCACGACTTTACTATTGAATGGCTATTGGTAGACCTTATTTACTTCTTAACCGAATTACCCCCAAACTGCTGCCATATGTTTCAGGTTGTCCTACTTGGAGGTTGGTCATCTTATGATCATATTTATATTTACTGATCGTAATTTGGCCTCCAGCCGCCGGGTTCTTGTATCGCCAGTCGATCCCGTTGGTTGTGGGTGGCCGTTTTCTATAGCCAGCTTGTTGAGGGACTTGGCACTCATGTGCCCGCACTTATGTTCTTCCCTCCTTCCGCTCTACACAATAGTTTTTTTTTCTTTTTTTTTCCCAGAAGGTTGGTCAGAAAGTAGATATGTGTCGTAGCACGTTGAGTTAATAAGAATCGAATCGACACTCGAACCCTTCTCGAATGTTTTTATTCTGATTGACCATTGAAGCAACGAAGGCCTTGTACAGTAAAGGTGCATTCCAAAGAGTAATTTGCATCAAAATAATAAGGCAAGCCTTGGCTAAATATATGAAAGAGACGTACTTTATGACCCCTTGTTTCTTCCTTGATGCTTACTATCTACCCTGCACTGTATTGCAGTCACTCTTTAACGTACTTGTGTATCACATGTTAAGTGTTAGTTACACTGCATAATGCTAGTCTGACATTAATTTGCTAGTGCATTTGTCATGAAAAGCAGAGCTAAGCTGACAACTTTAACAAATTACTACTTTGTATGTGTTTACACCTAAGTTCTATTGTTTATTGCACTAGTTCATGTACCTTAATTAGTAATAAAGTTAGGTTAAGTTGAAACACTTCATTGGAATATGCTATTACTTAGCGTTAATCAGTACCTCAGGATTATATTTTAAGAGATACTTTAACAACAGATTACTCAAAATGATTAAATGTCAGCTGCAATAGTAGGATGGTTGAACTTGGAATCGTTCGAGTACTTAGTTAAACAAATTAGGAATATTATCATTTTATTTTGCTTTTCCACACACTGGTTATCTTGAAGGCATGTAAACAAATTATAGCAGATGTAGTTTGACGTGACGGTGAACTGAGAGGAAGATTTGATAAGCGGATTGTCTGTAAAATTTATAGAATAGGATAACGTGGTATAAGAGCTAGAACCCGCTTATATTTCAGCCATTACTATGGATAGTTACAAATTTAAAATAGTATTTGCTCACATCAACCACCAATATGCTATGTAAATAAACGGTTACGCCACTAAGATCATAGTGGTATGCTATTGTAACTGGGCATGTTATTTTTCCACTACACTAGTGTATGTTACTTCATCACTGTATAACGGCTTTGGCAAAAGCCAAATTAGCTAAGTTTGGTTAGTACTAACAGAAGTAGGAATTTATGGATGTAACACATTTAGTGGGACGTTAAACAGCACTCAGAACAGCATCAAATCACGCTATCACTCACGCACTAGAAATTCCTTCACTGACAGTTCATTGAAGTACAAATAAAGAGCACTGTGCTGTACGGAGCTATCAGTTAAAATAAATATACACAGAATGAGTTAAGTAAATAAATAAATTAATTAATTTAAATGCATAATAAATTAAGTGAATTGTCGTTGGAGGATAAGACAGCCCACCTGTTGCACTGCCTCATAATTCAACTTAATGACAAATAATAGAAGCTATCACCAGTGTCGTCGATAGATTACATAATTTAATCAATGAACAAATTCACGTATAAAAATTCAATAATTTGGTCAAATAATTTAGTAGTGGCATAATCACAACTTACATGATAGAAAAGCTCAGCTCCGTTAGCTGAACCCAGCCAGCTCGTTAAAAATGCTGTGCGAATGAACTCAATCAAAGAGGATTCGCTAATGAAGGGAGTCAGGATAATTCCATGTTAAAAAAAGATGTAAATTATAAGTTATTATCTTCCAAAACTGAGTGGCCCCTCAACAAGCGGCCCTGCCTGAATGAATGGGAAACATCACACCTCAGTGGTGTATAACACCGTCGGTATGCGGTAAGTCATAATCAGAAATTCGATATGGGTGTGATTCAGCCTTGTTCATTGAAACATCTGAATTTCAAAAATCTATATATATAAAAGAGAACGTACAAATCCTTTGTTAGCTCATCACGCTAATACGGCTGAACCAATTTCTTTCATTTTTGGGGGGTTATTAAGATTTGGACCCTAGATGGTTTTTATCATATCACTTTAATTTTCAATTACCAGTGTCTTGAGATAATTGACCATTCAAGTGTCCATAACGTACAAATCCTTTGTTAGCTCATCATAGCTAAATCTAACCGTATTTATATGCAACCCACATGACCGTGTCACTCGGCGGGTTAACATAAATGACAGGCGATATAATGTTAACATTTACTCCAATCTTCTATGGTTTTTATCATATCACTTGAAAGCGAAAAAGTAAAAATTATCTAAGTAACAAAGTTTATTGCGTTCCGGGGTGACCCCAGCGAAGCGGGGTGAACGCTGCTAGTAAATAATAAAAAAGGAATTAACGCACGTCAAAATTCAAAGATTTATCGCATATTACTTGTCATAATGTAACTTTGAAGAGAAAAATCTCAAATGATCGCGAATGATTCATGAAACAGGTGTCTGCTATCAGCTTTCGAAGCTTGAACACACTGCCACCTGATAGGCTTTATAAATTAAGCCAGCTTATACATAGGCCATCATGTTATATCAACTGTCATATGTGTGTAAGTTCGATACTTATGGGCATGCAATAAGGAAATTAAAAAATAATTAACTTTAAATGGGAATAATTAAAGAAAATAAGAATAATAAATGATAGGTAAAACTAATAATGCCACAGATCAATCATTACATTCAAATTACACTGTGGTCACATTAAAAGTGATTATTAATGACCTACGGTTCGATCCCCGATGATGTAGATATTCTAATCACATATAGGAATCATCGTTTCGCAAGATCTTCAGACCTACAATCGGAAGGTTAAATGAAAATACGATGGAATTAAACCAATAAAAGGGGCACTAGATTTAATCAATTCACCTCTTATGGTCCTACGTCCACTAAAGGTCCTACATTCGAGTCCCGGAATTATTCTTATTGAGACCTTTATTACACCCTTTTTGCATAGTGCACTCCTTTGTATCACAATGATCTCAGCTTTCAATAACTAGTGGCATTTATAAGAGGCGTTCAGTGACTCTGTATTGGACTAGAGATAGGGTAGGATGAGATCGAATCCCGCCGGAAGCACTTTTCTTTGTGTAATCTTGTGTAATCAGTTGTGAATCTGGATATATCCTTGCTTAATCTCTCTTTCTATTTAGAGAAGTACTTAGTAAATTCGTAATCATTGACTTATAATCAAAACTAGGCTAATACAGCGCACACTATTTGAAATCTTTGCTTCGACTACCGAAAACACTAAACACACCTTTCCTAACAAACTTTAAACTGCAACTTCGTGCGCATCTAAATGTTGTTGTTTACATTTATAACGGCGGTAGTATTGCAACTTAACAAGTGACACTCAAACGATACTTGGTCGTGGCTCCCAGGAACATTCCCGCGATACGAATCTAGCCTTGTGACTCACGAAGGTTAGGCACTGAAACACAGTACACCAACACGAATGAAATAAGTAATTTCACAGTACACCGGTAATTTGAGGTTAAACACACGCAAGGCGAATTAAATATGATTCGTCTCTTTTCGTCACTTTTTTTAAAAAAAAAATATGATAATAAAAATCATATCATCAGGCCATAGAGTATTATTAATATCACTTCTACTTACTCATACAGAAATCACAAAGGAAATTGGAAAAAGAACCGTACTTACCTTTAAGCAGAGGACACAGTTGCGATTACTGATCTTCCTGCAGCGTCCGTT
The DNA here is from genome assembly GCF_964235325.1 of Thermobia domestica. Lineage (NCBI taxonomy): Eukaryota > Metazoa > Arthropoda > Insecta > Zygentoma > Lepismatidae > Thermobia > Thermobia domestica. The sequence continues at coordinate 193,462,252 of NC_137457.1, forward strand.
ACTGGGGAGAGTGTCCGTGTCTACCCTTTCTCCTCCAATCAGGGTGGTCACTTTGCCCTACAAGCTGAAAAAATAAAATACAAAGCTTAAGATTTTAACAAAAATGATGTGTGAGTATTAAACCAGTCTAGCTTAGCAAACAAATAATATAGCTACATGCTATGAATAAATTAGTTCTATATTAACAAATTTTCAAATTAAATTACGATATTAATAAAAACATAATACTAAAATTGTAGATAATAATTGGGTTACGATGTCATGACACGCAGGTTGTAGAACACCACTGACTCTAAATAAAGGAACATGAACGAATCTATGTAATTAACACGCTGAGACTAATTTACGGCTAATATTAAATAATCAAACTTAGCGAAATTCTACTTAAAATTCTTCTGAGAGAGAAAAATACGTATATAAATAAACGAAAGATTCGCGAAAAATGAACTAACGTTCTACAACAGGAAAATCACATACGAGTCAACGTAATTAATACACACAATACCTAGAACCTCGAGGAAATACAAACACATTCATGTCACCGGGTTCGATTTTTATTACTATTTTCTTGTGTGAGATTTTTTCGTTTCAGCAACCTCTTTCAGGAGCCTCCATCAGTGACCCAGGAGAGGTAAGCATCCATGAACCAAGCTCCGTGCCTCACGCGGATATAACTGATTATTACTTCTATTCTTAAAATATATTACTATAACGCTTAAGGAAGCAAAAATTATAATAATAGAAAAATCAGTCAGGGCAGAAGATAAAACTGCTTTCCCTGAGTGTTCTACATGCAAGTATTCAACTTCATGGTAATGCACAAAAATTCAAAATTTATTTAGCGGCCGCGGTGGCTCAGTGGTAGAGCGTTCACCTCCGGTGCTTGGGGTCCCTGGTTCGATCCCACCTCACGCTCTGTGGACTTCGTGGTGGACGAACACCGTGCTTGGGGGGTTTCTCGGAGTTCTCCCGTTTCCTCCCACTTTCTTCATTCCACCATTTCACTAATCTCTCATCACCATCGTCCCCTTTAGCCTAACTGGCATAAGCGTGGGACGTAAAACTTAGATTTCATTTCATTTTTCAAACTCCAAGACACAAAGTAACTCCCAGCAATTAAGGCAACATGACGTCACGAATATCATTGAAAATTGTCGAGAGCAATCTGCAAAAATCTGGCAATAGGAATTTTAACTGACATGAACAACTCTCAATACTTATTATGTCCTACTGCGGGATAGGTCTTATCTTGAACACTGCAGGTACGCTAGCTGAATACGTTTTATCTAAATAATCTTTTTAACGAAATAATGCATGCTTCAAATATTTTCATGAGAAATTTAAAGATAAAAGCGAAAGAGTAAAAATACCAAAGATACATTGGACCTATTACATCATATGCCATTTCTATTAGCAATGGACTTATAAGCGATCGTGTTGATTTCAAGAAAATGAAAGTAGGTAATTAGAAAAAGAGAAAAACGAACTTGAGAATTATTAACACATAGAAATGATCCAGGGTACCTCGATTAAGAATTCAATGTGATTTCAAAATTAAACTAAAGAAGTCACAAGAATAATTAAAAATGTTCAAGCAACTTTTTACATAAGACCAAATTTACTAAGTATTAATTTTTGGATAATATCATGCCAACAAGTAAATTACGCATATCCAGTGAAATTCAACTAAAACTAATTAAAGGAAACAAGATAGATGTAGAAACAGCAACATATGGTACAACATATATTGTAAACATAGTCAACCTAATTGTCCCACTCTCACATAGCATTACATCAAGCAGACCACACCCATTATACCGTAAATAATTCAAAAAACTTATCTAGTCTCTTTCAGGAAGTTTGAAAGCTGACGGCGATTCCCAAAATTACACAACAAATATGTATATTGCAGTATAAAGAATAATCTCGGTATCTGTGATCATTCGTGCGCCTTAACCCCCGAAATTTCATAGTAAAGCTTATATCTGAAATAACCACACTCCAGAAGTTTCATTAGCTCTGAAAATACAGACTGTACAATTGATAACTAACCCACATCTGCTAAATCGCCCCATCCGAATTTTCTAACCCATCATATGTTCTAATCCTTGTAAATGTACACTGCCGACAACAAAAGCGGGACAAATGTATCTTCCTAATGCAGCAATCACCTGGTATTTCAGTAAAGTAACATCCCTAGTAAAAGTAAGGTGATGGGAAGGGATCAGCTCAAGAAATAACGAATTCACGGCGGGAGACTACCTTCGACCTCTATCTCCCTTCCTCAACAACATACAAGACCCGGCACACGTTGAAAAACATTTCTGATTCATTCACTAGATGAACTGCCACCCACTTTACCTTATTCTAGTTCTTATATTCTTCATTACAAACACATCTCAAACAAAAGAGCCAACATATTAATGATGGGCGGTCAGCACACACATAATATTTGGTTCATGATACATATTTGGCTTAAGGCATTTTGAATGTTCACAAGATCACACACTTTATATTCAAAGTTCTCTTCTAAAGCTGATGTGTAGTGAGCATACTTGGAACATCCGACATAGATAAACCCAGCTAACATAGGCTCAATCTTCTCACATCACAATACAATCTCTATACTACAAAACTCACATGTTTCATTATTTAACATACTGCTCTTTAGGTGGATGTGTGGTTAACACCCTTGGAATACATGTTCTAGAAGAATTGAGGCTGTCTTATTCTGTTATTTACGTTTCGAACTTTTTCACAATATATATGTAATACATGTGTTATACCTTAAATACGAACAACTACACATATCCCCCGGGAAAGTAAGATTCCCTCATTCCACGTGTACATCACACTGGTCATAATAGTGGCCGAATATGTTATGGTATTTGTTGATGATAAATTTATGGTATTTGTTGATGATATAGTATTTGTTGATGATAATAGTCTTTTAATTCCACGTTTTCATTGATTGCTATCCTATTGAGATGCCTAGCTTAAGGCCCTACATCCTGATCCCAACACTCATACAGTCTTGGTATCGGGCGATACCGAAGGGTTCAGACCACAACGAGTCAGGTTGAGCCATAGGTGACCCCAGAAGATAGTACCAAAGAAAATTGCTTATTGTCCACCAACATTTGTCAAATGGACAACCGTTGCCTAACAATGGACACACAGGTGCCAGGCTTCTATGAACTATTGCGACGAATTGAAAATTGAACAATCCATAGACTTCATCATTCACCATCCGTTTCGCAAGGTGAAAACCTACATTAAACCAGAAAATTAGGACAGTGTCATTTCTCACAAGTACTTGAATGGAATTACATGAAAACGGATTTATGAATGACCTTAATGATAATAAGAAGATTGTAAAACAAAAACACTATGTAGAAAGAGCTCAGTATTTGTGTAATAAGGCATCATAATGTTGAGACACCTATTCCGGAATCAATTACAAATTGTCATTTTTTAAATGATTTTTACTCTGTTATCAATAATTGCAGTAAAAGATAATGTTAATACAACACAACTGGTAGGCTCATAGGCCAACGTATTAAAATCCTAGTAATTATTGTAATTCCATCCCCATATTCCCATTTCCCTGTTTATAACCTGTAGTTTTATAACCTCTGTACTTTTATAACTATCATCTCTCAAGCAAAAATAAAAAATGAAAGGAGGTAGTTATTGATTGGTAATATCAGTTAGTGCCTGCATTCTATCGCGAGTATAAAAATTATATATTAAAATACAATATTTAATTATATCTTTTCTCTGTATAAAACAACCTTGTTGCAATTGATACAATGTTGTGGAAATCGCTATTAAAGCTGTTTGTGCAAGCAACAGAAAACTTGCCATACAGGGAATTCATTGTTAAGTTCTCAACCAAGGTTGCTTAATTTAAAAGTAAAAAGAGGAAAAAACTTCCTGTTGTACAGAGGATATCCAAAACTTCTATCGCAAACGTAGTTCTCCTCACATATCATTACGGTTAACTTTTAAAACTCAATGTGAAATACAACAGGAAATTAAAAATGTAACTAGTCCACGAAATGATTTAACATGCACACTAGTCGTGTTAAATTAAGACTTGTTATCCTCAAAATAAATAGCACCGTAGCTCCTTTTCGGTAAGTAGAAGTCAAGCTCCCTTTTCTTTCGTTTGGCGTTTGGAAGGACTGTCAATACAAATAATAATAATAATAATAATAATAATAATAATATAATAATAATAATAAAAATAACAATATAATAACACTAATCCATAACTTCCTCCTGGAATTGGTATCTATAAAATACTAACACATAGTCTTATCAAAGCGTCACCCTTTGCCATAATGCTTTAAACATCTCCTTTATAGGACAGCCCCTTACAAAAGTGTACTCTAGCATCGCACTTTGACGGCTAAAGTCGAGACCGGTTGATCCTCAAATAAATTGAATTCCCGCCCCTTTATTATTGAGTCCCTTGACCCTTCAATTGCATGCACTATCTTGTCTTTGTAGGCCATTATGACATCGACTTACAACAGTACGTTGCATATTTGTACATTTTTCCTACTTGTAAATCCTTATTTTATTAGGGCGTAAGTTATTTTAAAATATGTACTAGGCTGATTATGTAATTCGAAGAAGAAGAAGAAAAAGAAATATGTTAATTATAATATCGATATAAAAAGATATTCATATGTTTTAAATAATAGGATTTTGGAATAACGTTGTCAGGACAACAAAAAATATAAATAAATGGATTTTTATTCAACGGAGTTTGACATTTTAATGACTCAATAATCTTAAAAGAACCGTTCTAAATTGGTGCCGAAACCTGGGAATAGGTTGTGTCGTTTAGAAGTAAAGTAAAAACGAACAACATTGAGCCTGATATTAATTGTACCATCTTAAGAAGTGGCAAGATAATATCTCGAAATATCATGAGTGTTACGGATGGCCAAAATATACATACTGATATGAATTTTCCAGAAAATATGATAGATGTTTTAAAGGGAATATCGGAAAAAATTAAGGATCAAGCTCGGGATCAAGCTCAACGAAGTGTTGAACAGTTTGAAAAATTAGACCAAAAAATGAATCAACAATTTGAAAGGTTAGACCAACAAATTAGGGAGCAAGATCAACATTTTGACGAAAAGCTAGAGCAATTGCAGCAATATAACGATGGCAAATGGGATCAAGTACAACAGCAATTGATCCAGATGAATTATCAAGTGGATGCAAAGTTTGAGCAATATCATAATATAATGGAACGAAAGGATCAGCGAATGAAACAGGTTGAAGAAATGTCATCACAAGTTAATTTGAGTGCATTAAATGAATCTGAACCTTCCATAGAAACAACGGAGAAAGCAAAGTTTTAATTTACATTAGAGAAATTTACTAAGTTTTCACAAAATTATACTGCCGTATTGGTTGGAACAGATTATCCTAACTTTTCTTTTCAGTCGAATGTTTTTGAATGTCTTATGGATGCTGCGTGTAATGTTGATTTTGGTATGCATCAAAGTGTAAAAAGTTACGATCCTTTTCGTCTAGCAAATGCTATTGACTACTTGAATTTACAGTATCATGTTGAATATGTATCATGTCATGATGTTAATCCTGAAGATGAAGTAATGATAATAGAATAATTTAATGGTATGCACACGACATTAGTAGCAAGAAGAAAGTTGATTCCACTATCTGTGAAATTCAGAAAGAAGACGTTTGCTCCCACCAATGTTTGTATTCATTGGCCGATTGAGTTAAATCTGTTGAACTGTGCATTTGATCGCAAGACTAATAAGCTAGTAATAGTGAGCAATCCGACGATGTCCTTACGGAACATGATACATTCCGTTGATTTCAATCATCTAAGCATGACATTATGAGATTTTGAAAATCCTTCAATGGTCCAATACAGTGATAACTTGAACCAAACTAACATTAATCGAAACCAACTTCGATACATTCATGTGAGATTAAAGAGTTATCCTAGTGTACAAAATAACGTAAAATACATATGTACCGGTAATGTAACCAAACCTAACAATAGAGATGGAAGTCAAAATGATTGGCGAAGAGAAGTTTGGATTGACAGAAAGTAAAGAAAGTGAACAGAAATTATCCACCTGACAACAAAGCGGCTACTTCTAAGAAGAAAAATAGAGATACATCGAATGTTTCGAGGTAGTCTTCACGGAACAGAAACCATGGCAGGTCAGACTACCGTGGATGTTATCTAAAGAACAAGTACATATCCATTAGGAGACACGACATCTCGCCACCAGTAAAACGAATAACTGAATCTAATTTTACCGGTGGTATAACTTAACCTAACCTTGGTAATAACGGTAATAGTAGTCGCGTAACAGAACCTAATCCAAGTCTAGTACGTGAACTTACACGTAAGAAGCATGCAAGTATTAGATCTAATTTCGTTCGAATTGGATTTCGTATAAATTCCATAGATTGTACAAATTCTCAAAATAAGAAACAAAGAACTGTAGAAGTAAGTAACGTGCAAGACTGTATCCCGATTTATGACTTTCAAAGCAACTTGAATGAATTGGTTGGACACGTAAGTTAAGCTAAATTTACGGCATCCGAGAAAATCGTATTCAATTGATTTTTGCTTTATTTTGCTTTAAAATATCATTATGATTTTGCTTGTTATAATAGCTTGTTTGAATTATATAAAGATGATTTAATGAATCAACAGATGGAACAATTTGTACATTTGTGACCTTGATAAGAAGTTAATTATCGTATTTTTTCTGATTATTATCGATATTTCAATTTTAATCTATATTTTGTTTAACTATATTCTACATTTAATCCTTTTCTGTTAAAAGAACAACCATATGAATATCATAAATACATCTTTGCAAAACCTTCTTCATTATGACGAAATAAATAATTATTAACGTGTAACAAGCTTTTAATGGACCCGAAAAGGACTTAAAATTAATTAACTTGTAAATCAAATTTCGAATGTGCCTTATTGTCGTTGAAATGTATAAATAAATGAAGTCAATGATAAAATTTAAAATAAATAGATAATAATTTTTATAAAATTACATGATGTATATGTATATTTACATGAATTGTAATTTTCAAGTATACGAGGTGCATTCGAAAACTCGAATGATTAACACGTAAAGCTAAACGGTCCAGAATTCTTTTTACTTTTATTGAGTAAATAAATAAAAAGGAAAAGTCAGTCGCGCGCCATAATATACAACAGTACGTTGTATATTTGTATATTCTTACTACTTGTAAATCCTTATTTATTAGGGCGTGAGATATTTTAAAATATCTACTAGGCTGATTATGTAATTCGAAGAAGAAAAAGAAAAAGAAATATGTTAATTATAATATCGGAATAAAAAGATATTCATATGTTTTATATGTTAAGTAATAGGATTTTGGAATGTCGTTGTCAAGACTACAAAATATAAATAAATGGATTTTTATTCAACGGAGTTTAACATTTTAATGACTCAATAATCTTAAAAGAACCGTTCTAGACTAACACACTAATCATAGGGGCAGCTCCCGGATACCAATACTAGTAGAATTGTAGCATCGACCAGAATTGGCAATATAATAAGTATTCATTCTCTAAGTGCTCCCAGATGCGGTAATGAATTGCTAATGATTGTTACCTTGTGTATAAGTAAAGTACGTTGTGCCTACCTTGTGCTATCTACACAGGATGAGAGAACCAAGACAAGGTTACTTCAGCATATCTGACTTGAGTGAATTATTAAAAACAACTTTTATCACTGTTATAGGTGATAGTTAGCAGTGAGATTGTAATTTACCACTCCAATTGTGTAAGACATACCAATTGTTGACGCAGATATATTTTTGCATGGCAATAGGTTTAATTTTGATTTCAGGCATTCTTATACTGGTTCTGCAGCAAACTGTAATCAATCATTTTATTAAACATTAGCTGTTCATGATACAAATTAGTCTGCTTAGCTTTCAATGTGTACAATAACATAGCCAAATATTAATAGCTAGGGCACTTTGGTAATGTTGTAATGATTGTTTTCACGTTACATAATGCTATATTCAGTTTGTATTATTTATATGTCATAGCGAATCAACAGTTTTGGGATTAGGTGTTGTATTACACAAGTTCTCTGAGTTCTAAGTGATATACTGAGTTGTATATTATAAAACGTTTGTCTAATAACTGTAAGGTATAACCCCGCAAGCTTTAGAAGATTAAAGGGGTAGAGTATAATAATCTCTGTTAATGTGTGTTTCACACTTGATTTATGCTATGCAAATTTAAATTATCACTTAAAAGAATTGTGAAATTTCGTAATAGTACATTTATAATACACTTGTCTTTGCATTTCTACTGTTTAATTACAACAAACTTTAAGGCGCTTCACGCTCTCAGAATGTTGATGAAAAATTTATCTCGAGTCATGTTGTTAACTTAGTTAAAAAATACCTGATATACGCTGTCAACTAAACAGAGAAAATTATTACACGATCCTTAAATGAAACTATGTATCACTAATGACTCCTTACTTTTATCGACTGTGGAATTTCAAACAGAATACTTAATTGTAATTAGAAACTAGGTTGATTTTAGAGAATATCACTTTATTACCAGTGTGTCATTATTTGTCTTATTCATATTTTATTCACAACAGTAGTTAATACTAAAGTATTAGACTAAACTTGGTAAAAGGATATTACTAATGAAGTAACAAGAAAGTTCTCTGCGCTGTCCTGCTAGAAGAATAAATCGATTGTAAGGTTTCATCTTCATAAAATATTTGGTAAATTACCATCGTATATACTACATGTTTAATCAAAAACATATACATGTATTTAATCGTTTACCTTACTGATGAAATCGTTATAAACTAAATGTGGTACTATAATTAAAAGGTATGATATCTTACAATCTCGTTTGTTAGTAAATGATTCTTTTCATGATCTTCAGATTCTAAGCAACCTATAGATTTTTTCTCATAAGGAAGGCTTATTCTCCATTAACCCTTGCGCTATCGGTAACTTGAAATAGGGATTAATCATATATACTTGCTAGAATGACAACATTGAGCATTTTTGCGTGTTTATTTAACGAGCTTGACAGAGAGTCTGTTACACAGATTTGGTTCGTCAAGTCCTAAGGCCGGACTCGAGACATATGATGAGTCACCCTGCGGCTTTCTGTTCATGTGAAAAAAGAAAAGGGAAAGAAGGAGCCGGATCAAGCAACACATTAATTGCATTGACAATTAATTGCCTCCTGACGCCGAGTCACACGCATATATAAATAGCATAACATGCATAAATAGCTTTAATAGCCCAAATCATAGAGCATGAGTAGTGCTTTAATACTAACTTGTGTTACTTAGGTCATATAAGCTGTTTAATTGAATAAAATCATTGTTTATTTAAACAAAAAAATATATATATATTAATCGAAAGAAAGAAAACGCATCCTTACCAGCTTGATGGGAAAGTTCATAGACAGCTGGAAATCTATAATTCTATTGGGCATGCGCGTAAAAGACCTTCTAAGGCTTTTTCAAGGTTGCTGACGTCAGCTCTAGAGCTGTGTCGGAAACTAGAAGAAATGCGTGGGATAAACGACGAATCTCCCTGAGTTCCGGTCATTTCTAGATAACCACTCGAAGCGTCTAGTGAAACCTCTGACACCTGTCGTTGTGAGCTTAATGTATTTAACTTTATCTTTTCCCCTTTTATAGATGAACATGATCGAAGCACTTAGGAGTTTGATCACACGAGAGTTCAGCCGTAACATCGACATGGAAGTGGACATACTAAGCGGGATAGCCCTTCCTTCTTCCTAAATGCAAGGTATTGCTCCAATGATTCAAAGCTATTGCATTGTCTTAAGAATGAGATAAATTCGCGTTCTTCTAGCAGCGCGTAGGCTAAAAAGGGGTTATACCTCAGAAGCCTAAAAGCTGATTTGTAACATCCTGAATTCGTACGATATGTAATCTACTAATGTATACTTCCTTTGTTATTTCCTTTTTCTTTATTTATTTTTCAATAAAACTAAAGATGAGAATCGCTTCTTTCATTTATGAAGGCCATCTTTCTGTTTTCTTTTTTTTATTAAGGGCGTACATGCACTTTCTCTTTGATACACCGTTCCCTTATTATTGAGACTATTTGTGTAATTTCTCACCTTCGAACTCGTAAAGCTAAAGACGTACTCGGTACTAAGGTTTAAATATAGTTTGGCTATTAGTACCAGCTTTGACATACTGGGTGAAGGACGTACGAAAAATTAAAAAAAAAAACACGTTTACATATGTATCAATATATACATGCAAATAAGTAAAAATGTTCCAATAAGCATGGCTAGGATGCGGCTTTATTTATGAGATACCCTGTGTTTAAATGTCGAGTGCCTCCAATGGCGTACTTTGGAAAAGTAAATTGAAATGCACAATATTACAGAAATAATACAATAAGGTGCAATTATGCCTCTATAAATACATTTACATTAACATACAGAACGAAACTAATCAACATTTGGTATTATTGGCTTGTCAGTGTTGCCAACCTCGTACAAAATATTAGTTTTCAAATAGTACCAGACGTCCACATGTTAGCGTATGAGTGCTGACATCAAAACATTCCTAAACATGAGGTAGATTCCCATTCATTTTCAAAAGACAAGGTATGCAAGTGTAATGTCAATTAACGGCTCACAATGGTTCATAGATTACAACTATTGCTTGTTTCTAAAGATAAATAATCGAGAAAGTTATTCGATGGAGGCCGCGACGTTCGTTTATACCACACATAAACATCAAAACACAGTGCTCTAAATTTAATAACATTTTGATATCAGCAGTCATATGCTAAAGTATGAATATCTTGTGCTGTTTGGAAACATATACTTTGTACCAGATTGGCAACATTGACAACCCAATACTCTCAAATGTTGATTAGCTTCATTCTCTGTTTTAGTATAAACGTGTTTGGACAGGCGTAATTCCACTTCGTTGTATTGTTGCTGAAATATTGAACATTTCCTCCCACTTTACTATTGCGAGCCATTTCAGGAACTCAACATTGGAACACCCTCTATCTGGCAATCGAAGCGGTATCGGACCCATGTTTATAACAATGTTTTCAATTATTTGGATGTCAACAATCATCTCGTAACTTTTGGACATCCATCTATGTTACATTTCTTGCCACTCCCTGTATTTCGTAAGAGAGGAGTTTGTTTGAGAAATCCGAAACAAGTCAACTCTAGTTTTGAGGGTGAAAAATAATTCTGGCAAATTCAATCGCACTGCCCAACTTCGTGCGGTCTAGTTGTGGAGCGTTCATTTTTACTAAATGGCGACATGGTCAAATAGCATTTCATTTGAAACCAAATTTGATACTAGCTATAAAAATATGATTGATATGAAAATTCTCCCAATGTGTGATGAGAAATCGCGTTCACAAATATTACCCATCACATACAGGAATTCTCAAGCAATTTTATGTTCTGCTTTAATAAACGTTATTAATACCCTCAAATACTAACAGCGCTGAGACGTCAATTTCAATGAGCTGAACTGTGAGAAACATTTTACCTGTCATCCCATATCCCGTGCTCTAATGGCGAAAACTTTCTTGTTAATTTATATCAAGTATAAAACAACATAAGGTGTTCTTTATAAAATATATAAAATTCTTCTTATAAAATATCATTATTTGGAAAGCGTTTACAACAGTATGGCAGAAATCACGTTCTAAACTATTACGAATGACGACAACATTGAATTTTAAATGGCATTTGTTTCCTATTAAGCGTTCAGTAATCTCTATTATCCACTAGAGTAGCAGAAACACCCACAATCTGTGTTGTGATTAAGATAACGAATATCACATTAATTGGTATGGTCTAGGCTCTAGAACAAAATATTCAATTGCTCTCAATTGAAACATTGAGCACGTAATGCACAATTGGAAAGATCCTTTTATTCTATTTACGAGAAAGCTATTTGTTTACATATTTAATATCTCTTTGCCGTATCCCATGTTTTGAACTGGACTGCCATTGAAGTCATAAATTGCTAGTGTTAGTTGAATGTTTCCATAAAGTTCTCGGTCAAACCAAATTTTACATTGAAGGAAGGAAAAGGAATTTTGGAGGAGGAACCAATGGTTCCGCCTTTATGTTACAAACTCGTGGGATAAATTCTTCCTTTTTCGCAAAATGTTGCACCACATAATGTATGTCTTTTGCACGACTCACCAACAAACACAGAAAACCACATTATCTGGTAAAACCACTTTTAACCCAAGCAGCAAACCTTTTTTCTTTCAAGATAACACACACTTTCCAACCATGATCCTTGTGTTTTATAACACGAAAAATGGCAGCTATATTTCCAAGGATTTCTTTTAAGCCAATAGCATGTAACAGCAGAATTGATGGCAATATTATGAAGTGATACGGCGGCTTTTAAACTAAATTTGATTAATCGATAAACAATCGCCACTGATCTGGATGGTATAAAACACCAACTGTGTTCCTCAAACCAATAAATTATATACAGAAATACATACTCTCCTCTATAACAAGATATTTTCGAAAGCGTTGTTATCTGTGTCGAAACTGAATTTTTCTACCAGGACAAAATAATTTCTATTGTTATAATCTAGAATCTAAAAGTTCCGATGTTTATTTCAACAGAATAAAATCTCGTGTTAAATAATTTAAGTCTTCCTGTTCTAACAATGTATATTACTGTCAGCATGTATTGGTATGTGATCTGGTTCTTTTGATGTACACTAAGCATAAAAAATGCGACAGCTAAGGCCGTGCAGCTAGGCCACGCAACATACACCTTCTTATCCCATAACTTGTCTGGTAAAGAGACCTTCTCTCTCTCCTCCTTTCTTCTCTCGCATACAAAAATTAGCTAACAACATAAGCGCAATTCTAATTTCAAACTACATATGTATTAGTATCAATAAAATAAAATAACAAAACCGAGACAAAACAAGATTCATAAGATGTAGGGAGAAACTTAAACACAATGAAACATTGAAACCAATGGATGTCCACTACACAGAGCTTCAGAAATGAGGCAGAGGGAGAAAAGGGGAGATAAAAAATAAAAGGGAGAAGAGATAAAAATGTGGTATTTTAACGTAGTAGGAAAAGAACCTAACATTATAAAGTTCCGTTCCAAAAATCTAACAGTAATATAGAAATAACGTTGTTTTATATATATTTTCAGGACTATTCAAATATATAGAGGATGCTTGAAACATTCATTAAGTCACTTTCAAAAAGGATGTTATACTCAATTTCCAGTAGAACAGTAGATCTCCGAGACACATCTAAGATAATGTCAAAAGTTTAACACACACGTTTTGTTTCCACGTGGTTCGTTTGTAAATTCGAGAGAGTTCATTGAACCTACTGATTCAAACTACTTTCTAATAAACCCAGTAGGTAGCGTAGGTCATCTCTTCCATTCCAGACTACTAATGCAAAGTGATCAAAAAAGAAAAAGGAAGCGAGAAAAGAAAGAAAGAAAGAAAGAAAGAAAGATATAATTCAATGAGTGCTATTTTATTGCTAAATTTTTATCAGAAATATCCTATATCAAAACTGCAAACTGTATCATTATGAAAAGTTACAAATGTTCAAATGGAAAATTGGATGTTCCTTATAAATGTAGCAGACCTTGCATGTTTCGAATTCCAACGTTATCAAAACACACTGAATTATAGGATGGAAACAAATTTTGTGTCGAAATAGTACAAATAAAATTTTGTTTTAAAATAACCAAAAGCCCTTTTCGAGTCTTTTTCGAAGATTTATCTGTTCCGAATATCCAGCATCAATTTCGTCTCTTGCGGATATAACGTTGTAATTTGAACAGATAGAATGAACACGCTATAAATCAAACGGACCATAGTGTCAGTCGGATGATGTTGGTTAGTTCATGGACCACCACTGGGTCGAGGATTCATACCCGTAGTGATCCGGTAATTTGAATGAGACTTGGTATAGATAATAAAAAATATATTTTGCTTATTTCTTTGCTTTTGAACAGTATTTCTTTCAGAGATGCAACTGCTGGAGATGTTAACCTCAGAGCACGAAAAATACGACCTTGAAGTTGCCAGTTAATTACAACTTTCAAACCAGGTCTATCGGTTTCTTTCCCCGTTTTAACTTTGGAACACGCACACGCACATGAAGTGTGTTTGTGCGTTAGAGAAAGGGGAGAAGTAAAGAATGCAAAGACAAGAAAGCGAAACGTCAAGAAAGAGAAAGACAGAGAGAGGGAGGGACGAATATAAATATGAAACATTCTTATTATTACAGTGTATGATAGATAAAAGCACACACTGTTTACCCAAATTCTCACCAGTGATGTCTTGTAAGTTCTCCAGAAGGAGACGAATCTCTGTCTACAGCTAGCTGTGGAAGTCTGGCACTTTACCACTAAACCACCGATAGCTTTACCCAAACTTTGTTGAACAAATTGTGTAGTGGTTCTTTCTGAGAACGATCACACGAAAAGTGTGTACTGCAGATCAATGAAGTGTTTCAAATGTTCTGGTAACTTCCTTGCCCTTTCTCAGCAAACATTTGTAAATCGTCTCTATAACGATACAGGTATCTGCTTTCACATCCATAAGTATTGTTCGTCTAGTATGAGATATCGATTCTTCACAATCACTTTCTAAAAATACCAACTTCGGCGTGAACAGGATTTGAACCTATGTTGGATAGCTGCGTTAATCGTAAGTTCATTACGTTACCGGTTCACTATTAGGCCACCTGAAACTACAAGCCAAACATTACTTGCTTTACCCTTGATGTTTGGAACCATCAAGCTTCTTCCTGTAAGGTCATTTGCACCTTCGTTCACAGCGAAATTTATTCATCTGACTTCCTAGAGAGAAATTACTGCTCACTAATAAAGGAAATAAAATACAATCCATTAAATATTACAGTAATAAATACATATTATGCAGTATTTCGCCGGCAAGTTCAAAAGTACGCGAATAATAATAATAATAATAATTCTCTCTCTCTCTGCCTCATTTCTGAAGCATTGTGTATTAGACATCCATTGGTTTCAATGCTTCATTGTTTTTAAAATTCTCCCTATATTTTATGAATCTTGTTTCGTCTCGGTTTTATTTCATTTTATTGATACTAATACATGTGTAGTTTGAAATTAGAATTGCGCTTATGTTGTTAGCTAATTTTAGTATCCGACAGAAGAAAGGAGTATAGAGAGGAGGTCTCTTTACCAGACACGATTATGTGATAAGAAGGTGTATATTGGGTGGCCTAGCTGCACGGCGTTAGCTGTCGCATTTTTTATGCGGAGTGTACATGCCCCTGGCTCCGGTGAAATGTTAGGTTAAGTCTAGTTAAGTTTGTCCATAATACATGTGTCAGTGAGTATAGGTATTGGTAAATAGCCAGTGTGAGGCACAGGTTGTATGGAGGAAGGAATATTAGGACGCTGGATGACGTGTTTACTTTTTCTAGACGTGGCGGAGATCTTAATCATGCAGAAGTAATAGTCATTAAGATGTTTTCTTGGTATCCTCCGCACCATCGATATAGCAAATTCCAAGGTCTTTAGTTTATTATGCAGTCAAATTCTAAGATTTGTTGTACAGCTTATGCGTCACTGATGAGGAGCTCATGGCTTGTCCTGGTCGCCAACCCAACAACCAAAATACAAAGAATAACCAAATTTTGTAATGTTATATATTTTCTTCCTTTCTGCTTTATGTGTATATCTACCTAGTTACAACACACATAAAATTTACCTGGATGATTAGTGCATGTTTGGCGTGAACAAACTCGTTTCATTATGTACCAATAATTCACTTGATACATAGCACAACACTCGATTTCTAAGACAATATGCCTTAAACACACTTAATAAATACATGTGCAAGAGCGGTACCGGGTTCGATTCTCTGCGGAAGCACTCGGTCGAAGAAGTGCGAATAGCTTTTTGGGGCCAGTCATCATGAATGAGGTCTTGCTGGGCTTACCTCATTTATACCACTCAAATGTCCGAGTGGTATCTAACTAGACAGCTTTCTCCCTTTCCCAATCCGTTCTTGCTTCCCTTTTCCAGAATAGTATGCTCTCCGAAGGACGTCATCCCTCATATGTGACGGCTAAAGGAACATAAATATATACCACCCAAAAATCTAAATCTTAAATTCCAAATACGCATGCGAAGAGATCTTGTCAACAGGTTTATATTTCTACACCTCAAGAAAGAATATACTATCTTTGCAAGGGAAGGGGGCACGATGAGACGATGGAGCATACGATTTGTCACTTTGAATCATCGATGGGCTAGAAGAACGAAAGTACATAATGATATGCGGCTCAAATGAAAAAATAAATTATTCTATTGTAACCTTATGGGCTTACAATTAGTGTTGCTAATTTATGGATTTTGTCATTAACCCAGTAATTTGACAACATATTTTAAAGAGAAGATTTGTTTGTTTACCAGTGTTAAACTAATGATTTGCCGACTATAGAAATGTCATAAAGCGAATAAATTAGCATTATTTCCGTTGTAATTAAGGTTTATAGCAAATGTTTGCAGTTTGTTTAGTGATATTATTTTTAACGTGTTGAAAACACTGCTTATAATTGTTAACTATTTGAAAAAAGTGATAAGATGGCTTTGAGAGGCAGTATGTCCTTACGGCAAAGTCTTTTAAATTTCCACTCTTCGATTCTTGACGGTTAACTGCTCTTACTTTACGCTCTTCATTTCAATACTTGAATTACGTGTATGAGCGAAATATGTATCACGCAATATCTCAAAGCTCTGATGTGATATGTAAAAATTGTTATTTTCGTTTCCTAAGGACCAAAATGATTATTATTTTCCCGGAGGTAAAAAACATGTTGGGGAGTGTAATCATTTATTTTAAAGTAACGTAAAAACATTTACGAGAACAAGCTCTTTTGTATACAATTGTTTTTTTTAAAGTTATTGTATGTAAAAATGAGTACTTGATGATGTAGAAATGTATGAAGGGACATAATGCACCAGTAAATAAGCACTGTGTCCTGTGTTTTATGTGCATGTAAAATATTTCTGTGAAACGACGAAACGTTTAAAAAATTTAAGAAGGTGTTTTAGCATCCTACAATTAGAAACATTGCACATTATATATAGTATACTATATTATATATAGTATATTTTCAATATTGCCAATAGTATATATTTTCAATCGACAAAAATACTTATATGAGTTTAAATTTATACTTCCCAAGCGAGGCAGCATGGTAAGTATACAATGTTATTTTATTGCCTATCAGTATGTAAGTAATATTTAAGTTTTAAAAATATTAAGCTCACTAATAATAAGAAACGAATTATTTATTCAGTTTACATTTCAAGTTCACTCAATGATTTCGTGCCATACACACACACATACGCATATATATATATATATATATATATATATATATATATATATATATATAGATAGATAGATAGATAGATAGATAGATAGATAGATAGATCGATAGATATAGATATGGATATATACTACTCACTGCATTACGAAGTCTCTATATTTGTAACTAACATTTACTGTGGCAACCGGGTGCTTCTGTCTAACGTATGCGGTCGTGCGATCATCACCCTGTTTTTTCTCGCTCACAGCCGTTCCAAGACCCAAAAGCGTACTATGTACACAAGCTGCGTATGGTTGTGAACTCGCGAAGCCTAATACTTCTGCTTGTCAAGGTAAAAAATTGAGAGAAGAAAGGATGATTAGAAAACAGTGCGTGCAACAATGATTGATACTGGTAAGAAACGTTCATTCGCGTGTTCGTGCACATTCCGTCTATAGCACTACTGTGAAACTACGTATATTGGAACTGTATAACTGTTTCAGGGCGAGCAGCGTAAGTGACGACCGAAATTATGTTGTTACCATTGACTGCGATAAGACAATGCTATCCTGTTACTGCGTTTGGTTTTTCTCCTCTTTGAGGTATCAAACCCATTGTTTTACTTGTTGTAAGTTCTGAAGTTGTTCCTGTTGTTTAAAGTGAGGTGTTTAAAGAGTTAGATATATATTCTTATTTACGATGGAAATACGAAAAGTACTCTTAATTATAACACAGTATTAAATTGTTTAACTGTTGAAAAAATAACAAAATAAAGTTGTACCTGTAAATGTATATTAGGCCAGGACGTAACTACTGACAGTGTTGTTTACAGATTTCCTCGTGAAGGAACTCCATTGCATTAGTAGTGAAAAGCATTACTGGTTGAATACTGGTAATTAAGATTGCGTACCATAGGAGGCATTGTTCATTTCAAATTTTACCCGAGGAAATTGAATAAACGATGGATTAATATAGTACTGCAAAAATTCTGGTAACCCACATTGACCACGCTCAGAGAAATGCCGTGAAGGGAATTTCGAAGCTGCGGGACCCAGGGCCACCTTTATAATCATCACTGACTGAAATTCCAGTGGTGAGTTTTATGGTCTTATATCCATTTCCCCATTCTCTCCGTCCTCCTCCAATTGGACACTGATACCTTTATTCTATGCCAAAGCTTTGTGCTAGTTTTCTGTAGAAACCCCTGACATTTGTGCTCAAATCTTTATCGAGTTATTTCACTATTTAAATTTAGGATTTCTTTTCAGCAGCAAGTTTATATGAGACGTGGACTCAAAGTTTTAGATGGAACCTGAACACAGTAATTGTTGAAATTATGTAGGGAACTTCCACCGGGAATCAAATCCGGGGCGCAAAATTTGAATGGGAAAGACATGTGTGCTAGATACTAGGCCAACTGGAAGGGCATCTCTATTTTCGTGTCATAACAAAATTAAGTTTTAGGGACTGGAGACTTGCGACCCCCATTTTAGAAATTGATTTTTTTGCCATAGTTCTGAGCTGCGACCCATGAGTTTTGCGTGCTTACAATTTCCAAGATATCCCTCTGACAAATAAACGAGGACCCACATCTCCAGTTCCCAACTTGTGAAATAGGAAGTTTCCATAATTTCTATCCTTAACACTTTGATGAAACTGAAAGTGATAGACGTCAAACTCAACCGTTTTTGGTTTCATTTTTGATCATTGTATAGCGAAAACGGTAATAGATAGCGAGAAGCTGTTTTTGACAATCGATCGAACATCTCAGGAAAACATTTCGTCTGTACTTTATTCTCTACTAAAATCGGAAATGACAGTAATCCATTACGACTCCCGGTTTCAATTTAATCTATATAGAGCAAAACCTATTACAGATAGCAAGAAGAATTTTTTTTTAAATGAGAGTTCTAAAAATATGTAATATATCTTCTTTTAATAATACAATCCAACGAAAGGATCAAAAATCAACTCCTTCTGCTCTTAATGTTCATCGTTGTACAGTCTTCTTGAAAAAATCTTGGGCATCCACCCTGCTATGAAAAATCATATGATTGCAACGCAATAGGAAATGATAATACTTTGGCTGTAAATAAACGTCTTAAACAACGAAAGAAAAGACATATTTGTTTGATTTAATTCCAACTGTAGGTAAGACTATTGTGCTTTTCAGAAAGAGGTTAGTAGCAAAGTTTATTTAAACAAGACATGACAAGCCGTAAGAGATACCGCGACACGTGTTTTTATTCGATTGAGCGTTTTTGTAATATATTCGACCTCCACTTTAGTCTCTCTATTAAAATCGAAAGTGGTAGGTATATACTACAACTTGTGGTTTCAATATAGATTTAGAAATATTTCGTGTCCTCTTTACTGTCTTTACGAAAGATTTGTTTTAAATAACTCCGAAAACCAATTTTCATGTTTCTAACCTTTAGAGATTCCCGTTTCCTTTCCATCTGTTTAATTCCCCTTAATACTAAAATATAAAAAGAACGTTGAAACACGTGTTAGATAAGTTCAAATGAAAAATCCAAATAAAAAAAAAGTTCAAGTCCCTCACCGTATATGTTTCGGACTGATTTGATTGATTTTCTTTTTATTTTAACACCCCTTTCAGCGACGAGGGTATATGAGATGAGACCTACTGATAAACATGAAATCCGAATCACATCAACTCCCTTCAGGAATCAAACACGGGTTTCCCACGACAAAGATTTGTACGGTAAGCGCTTAGACATGAAGGAGCTCGTAAACGTTTTGGAGATAATGCCATCTTATTAAAATTACTCCCACCCAATTTCATCCCTCGATTCGTGAATTTCCAAAAGTCTTTTCTTACTATTATCCTACGTCACAAATCATACATACGGTCTGAATTTCAAGTTTCTAGCTAGTCCCTAGAGACGTGGTTACCAACCCGAGGGCGTGAAAAACTTCTGAGGAAGGCGGGGGTTTTTAATAGAACTAAGTTATAAACTACCGGTATAAACATTTCAGACGTTGTAACAAACACTAAATTAAGTATCATTTAAACACAAAATAACTATTTGGTAAGAACTGTGGGTACACTAAGGACAAAACTGGTAAAATATATTATTGCATTATACATCAATGCAAAGCACGAGTCTTGCTGCAAATAAATGTAAATTTGTAACAATATGGCTGTTTTTATTTACTATTATTGTCTGCAAGCAAGTTCTTTTTCCAGGTAGAATATTCAATATTTGAATATTGTATTTGATCATTATTCTCCCGTTACGCTATTTATTCGAACAAACGTGAAATTAAACCGCCTAGCTCGACCAATGTTGAAAATGTATTTCTTATAATGCAGTATTTCTTCTTCGCGAGAGATGTAAATTCCCTTACGGTTTTAGGAGAGTTTTTATACTGAGTTGATAAAATAAAAATGTACAACGTGGTAATTATGTTTCAAAATTCATTTCACACGTTTAAAACATGTCACTTTGGTCATATTATGAGTACAAAATAACAAGTTAAAAATTTTAGTAAAGGCCCTGTCACTCGTTTTGCAACCAGAATATTCAAAAACGTTGAGGCTTGTATACATAGCGACTTCGTTAAGGATAAATTTTATATACCTAGATTCATCTTATAAGGTTTGTTACAAAAAACTTTGTTCTGTATGCATGTGATTTATGGGGGATTTTATTTTATACATGTGGCAACACTGAAGTGCCTTGACCAGGGTTCGTGCAAATTTTAGTTCGAGTTCGAGCAAGTTCGAGCAAGAAAGAAAAAAGACAGGTAAAGATGCTGAGAGTATCAGTGCTGCTAAACACTTCGGTGTACGTGAGTATATTTCAACTTTTACAAATTAAATTTGTTTACATAAAAATATACTTCAGTATTAGTCTTTATTTAGTTAATAAAATCAACGAATAAGATCTGCATTTAACTCGTTCTGGTGGGCTGTGTGTGTAAGAGCTGGAGGGGATGAAAGTAGTTAGACAGGTATTCGGCCTGCATGACATGTTGGTTACTCGCTCTGGCGAGGAAAACTTCCTGACACTCTTATCATTCAGCTGTTTTTTGCTTTTTCTTTTTTACAAGTAAATACCTTGCATTTGTAGGAAATAAATTTAGATACAGTAGAGCGTCGATTATCCGAACGTCGGTCAACCGAACGACCGCTTAACCGAACTGTGTACTCGCTCGCACCTGTTACTCTCCCACCCTACCGTCCATCATCCCCCTCACTCCCCAACCAAGTTTCCCACAGCAGTCGCCGCACTGAGCCACCGCTGGCGGAACATTGCTTCTAATGGGTCCTTCATAAGGCGCTGCTGACCGGCCAAGCCGCCAGTCGCTGTGTTTCAACAATCAGCACACTTCTGTCGGTTTGGCACTGGCTGTAGAAGTAGCGGCAGTATCAAAGCTGTTCACAGCAACAGCTGAGCCAGCTTAGAGTTGAGGCGTGCCGCTCCGCGCAGTTTGAACGATTGCGCGCCCCCAAGAAGAGCTTCTCACGGTGCAAACAGTAACCTTCTGTTCTCTGTTACGACCACTTGTGTGCTGCTGCGTGAAAAAGTGAACTTGACGATACAAAATACTTAAACGTAAACGTGTTGTCCTTTCTATGAAGGACAAGTACGAGATTATTAAAAGGTTAGAAGAAAGTGAATCTGCAACCACTTTATCCAATGAGTACAAGATGGGGAAGTCGACAATTACGGATATTAAAAAAAACAAAAGACGAGCATAGCAAATTTGATAGCTATGCTTGATTCTACTACAGTTCAATTATCCGAACAAACCAGTTTTCCGAACACCCATGTCCCCCAATTACTTCGGATAATCGACGCTCTACTGTATATGTAAATGTTCTATTTTATAATAGAATCGTTTGAGTAAAACTTCCTATAACTAGGCAATCATTAAATTACATTTTTGTCGTCTCTTGATATAAAAATGAAAGTGGAAGGAGAAGAGAAATAGATTTCGTATTAAGTTTTTGATATAAAATTTACCCAGAGACTTAATCAATAGTAACACTACCTATTATTGTTACATGAATTACAGAAGACGTTATCGTAGTCGCAGTTTATTTTTAATTTGTTATTTGGCGATTCCAAAAGTAGAAGAAAAAGGTAGTTATTTTCTGTTTGATTGAAAATAAATTAATTTGTTATATTTAGCGAAGTGTCTTCCATGTGTCCTCATCTAACTACCCCTTTTAATAATTACTATACCTCTGCATGCGGCAAACTTGTAACTCTATATGGTTTCGCAGGTGTGGGTTTTCTCCGGCTTTGGTAATTCGAAATGTGTAGTGGGATCGGTGCACTCGGGCACTTGTGACATCATATTAGTTATTACAATCTCCATAGCTTGGATATATTAACTCCTCCTTCCTCTTAAAATACGGAAGTTAATGAAACTGACATGATTAAAACCCAGCTTCAGCCAAGTGCCATGTTCGATAAGCCTCAGTAATTTTTCATGAGATAAGACAGAACTGGAATTTTCGAGAACGTTAGGTTGCCTGTCTGCTTGATTTTTATATCAAGTTTCGTCTTCATAACATAAGAGATTTCTTAAGATAGGGCCACTGTATTTATAGAATATATTTTGGGCCCCAAACCCCTCTTCCTTAGGATACATATTTCAGTGAAAGTGACATGACAAAATCATGCACTAAAATAGTTCTAAGTATGTTTAGTAATTCTCCTCGAGCAGTTCAGTCGCCGAACAATCCATAATCAGGGGTGCCCAGAAGGGGGGGTTATGACGCAAACTGCGTCATTGAAATATTTGGGGGGGGTTAAAAATCTATATAAATATGTTTGATGGGGGGTAAAATTAATCGAAAAGATTTTTTTCATGGAAGAACACCTACGGATAGACATTTGAGGGGGGGTGCGTCATGGACATAAGGGGGGGGGGGCACCACTGCCATAATGATGAGGCAGGTAGCGTCGATTTGAATAGTGAGAAATAAATTAATTAATTTCTCCTTTCTTCAGCTTAAAAGGATAATTTCGAAAGCTCTGAATTACGTATTCCATTCTTTTATTTCAGAGTTTATATACTGATTTTCTCATTTCATATTTAAGCGAACTTCACATTTCATGACATATTCTGAACAAATAGTGGTAAATTTTAATATTATAGAAATCATCTCTATACCCGCTCTATAAGGTGGGATGGGATTTCCGGAAAAAATACGTTCAATCACATACGTCCTAAAATTTAGCGCTTGTTTATGAGGGTTAATAGGTAGAAACTATCATTCATTTTCCTCTTAGAACAGAATTTTCGGTTGTTTTCTATTGAGTTTAATTTGGAAATTTCATGTCTCCAATATGAAAACGTCTTAGATTTGGCATTTTCTAAAAATAAATAAAATAAAATACAATTAAAAAATTAATCTTATACGAATTATTCTTTCCTTGTTTAGGTGCGAAATTTTCAGAAACGGTGAGAAACACATACAGTGATTTCTGATGATTGGTTTATATGCCCAGTTTTCCCTCCTTGCTGCAGGCTCTGGAGGGTCCGAAAGTTTGATTTAAAGAACACAGTGTCTTGTGTCATTCCCTACAATATAACAATACAACGAATAATCTATAAGAACATTGTACTTCTGCAAAGTTACCTCGCTGAACACGGTTAAATGATCACAGAAAGCTAACATAAAATGGATGCTCCAGACAACTAGACCCGCTTCACCATTAGTTAACTGAAAATCATTAAATATAATACCTAAGTATCAATATGTATAAAGTGAGACTGTAGGAAAAATGAAGCTTTCCTCTAACAGGTATAAAAGTAACAGAACCTGGACGTATTACTAATATTAATTCAATTTCTAAATTAGAAGCCTAAAAAGAAACTTCGCCCTAAATTTTATTGTGGTATTAGTGGAAACCATAAACAGTATAGCGGTATACATTTGCAACACATGGTATCAGAAATCTTTGGCATAGAACAAATTTTCAGTTTCAAAAGTATTGTTTCGAATAATGTATCTCTCTTTATATGACAGAGGGTAACCCGAAATCTGTGGAGCACAAAACATGTATTTTGAGGGACAAATTTTAACATAGAAAGATATTGTAGAGCAAGATTCTGGAGACTTGGGTGTTTCTGTATTTGACAGAGAATAACTCGAAAACGGTGAGAGTGCAGAGACAGGTTTGCGTCATGAAAGTTTGGCATAGACAATCTTTTAAATTCCTGAACTACGGGCTAGAGATATGAGACCCACTATATTTGGGAGCAGAATATCTCAGACAACAATGTACTTGATAATTTCTATATGCAACTGCAATAGTTTTGGGAGATAATTCGGTCATCTAACGTAAAACTTAGAATCGTAACAGTACACAAAAATCATCCTTAGTACTGCTCACACAGTTAGTAGAACAATGCCTGAAACGCGTCTAAAGCCATGTTGTTTGAAACGGATTTTTCAGAATGACCTTTGTCATTCCATTATTGCAACATTTAGTTTTAGTTCTTGATTTATGTAGTGTTACGTTCAAGTGAACTTCCGCAAATGCTACCCAATTATGGTAGGTTAGTCCAGTAAAACAAGTGAAAATAGGGCTTAACCAAGGATTAATTGCAAAAGAAACGAAATCAATTAAAAATTGTTTTATTTTATGTTCTTGTTGAACATCCAAAAAGTATAGAAGAATCTAAGTAGGGGAACAATCAGAAATATATATTTTTAATATGGCAGCCAGTACACCTTCAAATAAATTATATATAAATATGTCAATTTTAATGAACTAGGTATCAAAATAACAGTTAGACAAAGAGAAAGAAAAAAAACAAGAGATAACTCTCACTATAAAGTTAATGGGTTTGACGATATAAGCTGAAAAATTAATATATATTATACATATTAATTTTTCAGCTTATATCGTCAAACCCATTAACTTTATAGTGAGAGTTATCTCCTTATTTTTCTTTCTCTTTCTCTGACTGTTATTTTGATACTTAGTTTATTAAAATCGACCTAATACTTCTAAAATTACAGAAATTTATCTGTTTTTAAATGTTTATTTATATTGGCTATTACAATAACTGAAAAGCACTTGCTAAAAACAGATTGCTTATAAAATATAAAGTTACGGGTAAAAAAATATTTTTTCTTAGCTTCAAGAGACATACAATCGCATATGGTTATTATTCACAATACAGTTAACAAAATATAAAATAATGGGTAATAGCTTAATCGTTTCACATACCCACTATACAAACAAATCAAATATGATTATTATTTTCAGAACGTCTTATAAAATATAAAATAACGGGAAATAATTATTTTCACAAATCCACTATACACACAATATCACATACGATTATTATTTTGAATACAGCTTATAAAATATAAAACAACTGGGAATTTTCTTTTCATGTATCAACTATACATACACAATCACATACGATTTTTATTCTCAATTTACGGCAACTCTATGTTGTCTTCTAGAATCACCTCAGCGCGAAGAAATAAAAATTGCACATTAAAATCAAGTCTGAGTACTTGTCATCAAAACAAGATTTAGAGAAGTTCAAACTATGACATTCACTTGCGTGAATTTAGTCCCCCCTTCATGTTAATTTTAAAACTATTTTTTCTTTCGTTTGATCATCGTTTGATAAGGTATGACAGCAATTTTTAATTTTTTCATCAGCTTTGCTATTATGAATATAAGTGATATTTAGTAACGATTGACAATTTTTAACGTTTGAATAGCTTTACTTACATAAATATAAGCGATATTTAGTAGGGAGCTAACTACACACTAGCCAACTCCTTCATGGCAGATTCGAAATTGTTCGATGTGAATCGTTTGATCATCGTGGGTAACAGGCCTCTACACCTCTGATTCTACTTTCTCTTATGTCAATGGTTTGATCGAGGTATGATCAACAATTTTTGACGTTTGGTCACATTTACTAGCATAAATATAAGCGATCAGTAAAGGGGATAACTACACGACCTCCCTTTAACCCCAAAGTCGAAATTTCTCGAATCATTTGTTGTTAATTTCGTCAGGTTTTATTAATACTTTTGAACGTTTGATCGACTTTACCAGAGATATAAATAATAGAAAAGGGACCTATATCTAAATAACAAAAAAGAGCAAATTTAACGATGAATCGCTTAAAACCGTTGACTAATCTGATCGAATAAAAATCAAAGGGTTTACATGGAGAATTCACGAATTTAGCCTAGCGTGAGGAGGAAAAGCTAGCATTTACTTATCTCTTTTCTGAAGGTAGCCTACATTTATGTCGATCGAAAGCTAGAATTCATTGATTGATTCTAAATAAATAAACACGTTACATCTACTGTTTAGATGCCGATCGAATAGTTAGATCGAACTATTTAGAGAGCTAACGTATCCCACACAGCAATGAAATATTTTCAAAACGTTTCTAAAACGTGCCATCATTTTCCTTCAGAAAATGTATCCTACTTCCCTTAAGGAAATACAGTAAAACCTGCCTTCAACGGACCCTTTATTAAACGGAAAACTGTCTTAAAGGGAAATATTTCATGGTCCCATGGATTTTGGAGTAAAAGACATGTAAAAGTCCCTTCATTAAGCGGAAACTGTGTTATGCGGACAACGGAAACCAAAATAAACCTTTAACGGAAAATTCTGAATTTCAGACTACATCGTTTAGAAAAATTTTAAACATCCTGTGAGAGGGTAAACATATACTGTCTGCGATAAATATTTCGTTCTTTTGTTAAACCTTTACGGGCAGTGTTGACCTTCGTCAATCACTACTCATATTCAGCTCCCACAATTTTTCGCTAGTCCTACGTAGCATGTCAGCTGTCAGTCTTCTTTGTAGGCGTACTTCTGTTCCGCTTGTGTAGCAACTAGCGACAGCCAACAAAAATGAGAAGAAAACTGACAAAACAAAGTTCTGGAAAAAAGGAATTGAGGTAAAGCAGAAGTTATATATCTCCATCACGTGTCGTGAAAACAAGGAGGAAAGACTTCACTCAGAGGACTTTCAAAATTACAGAGAAAGCTTTTCTGTGTCCTGAAGTATACTGCAGCCAAGTAGTAGCAATGTATGCAAAAAATCCTACTTGACTATTGGGAAAAATAAAGGAAAGTGTGCACAGCATATTTTGTGTTTATTTTAAGTTTTTTGGGGTATTAATCCGTAGAAGGAAAAAGTACTATAATTGAACAAGTTGCGTACATCAATATATTTTCCCATTATGTCCGTTATAAGCATATATATTTTTTTAACGGAAAGGCCTATCTCCATTAAGCGGAAACCTGTCTTTAACGGAAATTTTTGCGAGTCCCGCTCGATTCCGCTGAAGACAGGTTTCACTGTATATTCCATATGTTGTTGAAAACATTTTCCACATAATACTGTAAACATTCTCTGAATATACTCAAAAACGTTTTAGAAATATTTTATACGCCGTTAGAGAAGTTTTCCAAAAAATATTTCCTGTACGATTTCCAAACATTACTGAAAATGTATTTGAAACGTTTTATACAATGTTAACGGAATGGTTTTTAAAATGTTTCTCATGGAATATTTTAAAATTATTTACCAGTAACACAGACAATATTTTCCTACATATGCCAAAATATATTTAGTGAATATTTTTTGTACATCTCAGAAAATATTTAGAGAATAGTTTCTGTGCATGACAAAATATTTAGGGAATATTTTCTGTACATGACAAAATATTTAGGGAATATTTTCTGTACATGATAGAACCCGAAGCCCATAGGCCAACTCGGTTACTATTGCAGATACGGAAACAAGGTAAGATATAGAAGGAAATTTTTAAAATGCAGAAAGTTTTGTATTTATATTAGTATATCGCCCAATAGTAACGAGAAGTGCAACGCTGCCACTGTTGGATAACACTGAATGAAAGAAAGTGTGGTTTCAAATTATTTGGACCAAAGGGAACGGAAAGACACAATGAAAAATATAGTGCAAGACACAATTTCGCTTCCTTTGTATCTGCTCCCCCCCCCCGAACACCGTGGTTGCTATGCCACTGGCGTAGATATTGCATTTGCATGTTTATCCTTCACTCTGTCTCCTTTCAATTCTTCTCGGTGTAGCTAATTTTAAATCACACATTATTTTATTCGTGTAGCCCAACATGATGTATGGTAACGCATTTTCTTTATTGAGCGGCACACTAGTACAAAAACAAAAGTGTTGCTGGAATTTAAAAATGTCCTTACATATCTTACCTTGTTTTCATATCTGCAATAGTAACCGAGTTGGCCTATGAGCTCCGGCCTTTTGCGTCACTCTATATATATCTAATGGCTTCTTGCTGGGAACAAATAGCGGGTTGAAAACAAGGCGGCCAAACTGTGACATAGCAGCTGGAAGAAAACATAATATTCTTCTGTCCAATTTTACCTGCTTAGACGCCTTTGCCTCACTCTCTCTTCATGCCGAGAAACCATTGTGGCCCACAGACTCAGACACAATAATAATAATAATAATAATAATAATAATCAGTGTAAATTGTAACTACATAATGTTAGCTTGTTCTCATAATTTTAAGCATTTTTTAAACTCAAAATCTTATTTACACAAATGGTTTCTGGGTGTTCCACTGGTGCTACTAGTATGTGGCCACGCCGTGCATATATGTTGGGGTGTCTTATGTGACTTACGAGATTCAAACTGTATATTAGTGTGTTCACAATCGTCGCCTGTCAGTTTTGAAAGCGGCTGTATTGGATCCATTAAAAAAAATAAGATTGAGGTTTAGACATCCAATTCAAGAAACAATTGTTGGCAATCCTTTTCCTATCTTAAAAATAATAAATCCAATATAGCCGCTTTGAAAATTGGCACGCGATGATTGTGAAGACTAATTTGCAGTCTGAACCTCGCAATATGACATAAGACACCCCAACATACATACACGGCGTGGCCACATACCAGTAGTAGCAGTGGAACACCCAGAAACATTCTGTGCATAAATAAGATTTTGAGGGAAAAAAAATAAAATTTTGAGAGCAAGCTAACATTATGTAGTTATAATTTACACTGTCTACTATAATAAATATACATATATATCGGTTAGTAGTTAAATAAAAATATAAATGTACACTATTCTGGCTTTATTTATTTAAATTGTCTTCAGCAGAATCTTCATGCTGCTCGTATTATTTGTTTCTATACATTAAGAACAATCTTCTCAAATATCAGAAATTCACATTTTAACTTGATAAACTTGTTCTAGAAAATTATGTCACTGACACGCTAATACTTATTTGCTTCTGTATAATCTCACTTTTGATTACCACAACTAACTCTAATTTCGACGCTGCGAATTGTCAGTTCAAGTTCTGTGGAACTGCAGCTGAATTCTTAACTGATTTTCTTGTTCGTCTCTGCATGGCATGTTGAAGCTAAATCCCAATAATCTACGCGATCTCATCGTTAGTTACGTTTCTCTCGTGTTGCATTTTCTGAAAATAAAAATAATTGGCAGTGTTTAATAACATAATAACAGCAGGGAATGATTAGAGATCAATTATTACATCTTAAACTTACAAAAATATTTAAAATGTTTGTGTAGGACCTACAGCAGCTTGTGAAGACAATAATGTGTTACAAAAGTAACATCCTGAAGAAAATGTAAAGGGCAAGGAAGACAACAGCTAAAGCTGAAAGTGACATACCTCAGACTGTAGCTTAATTACGGACGTTGTAGCATGTTGAAGCGGTCGCACTTTTATTTTTAAAAAGTATAGCATCTTATAAATATTAAACCTAATATTAAAAATAATAATAATTTGAAAACATGTGGCAGCATTTGAGTTGATGAAGAACTAGCGTCTCATTCCGAAGGCTCCGATCTCAAATCTGGGCCCGATCATTCTTTTTCCCTCAGTCGCACCAGATGAATGCCGAGATGGTTACTAAGGCTTTGATGACCGCTACCTTGCTCGATTTCTTTGCCACGGAGCAGGCCATGCATATTACTTTGCCTTATACAAATGAATAATTTTGATAATGTACGAATTAATCGTGAAATGCTCAAGAAAACTACCAACATGACAGAACAATTCAGTATAAGGATGAACTATATTTTATACATATTCAGCTCTCTCTTCTACGGACACTTAAATGTAACGTGTCACTTGAGGACAGGAAAATTGCACATTTTGCTAAAATAAGGATTTCCAAAGCCTTTTAAATGTTATAACAGCGGTTGCAGTATATGCTTTTGGGAAATAAAGTTTACGGGAAGATGATTCTGAGAAGTATTCATGGCACAATAGTAAGTATTTAAAGCGAAGAAAATAAAAAGGGCACCAGAATGTTTTCCTTTTTTTTTTTAAACAATATTTTAAACATAGTGTATCCCTCTTCAAATGACAACTTCTATATTCTTTTCCACTTTGAAAATGAGATTAAAGAACAGTAGGGAGAGTTTCTTACCTATTATTGCGTTGGTGATTAACGAGGAAAGCTCTTTCCTTTTGCACCATGCCAACTAAATTGCTCAGCTATTGCACTTGTCTTTTTCATGATGTTTCTTGTGATGGCTTCTAAGCTGTGACCTCCCAGTTTTTCATTTCTTAGACCTGTAATGAAATACACATTAAGCACTCAAGTAATAGTAATGGAAATTTAGAGCATACAATTGATGCCCTTAAACAAACTACATTGATTTTAGACGACAGTGTCACAGAATCAGTTGCAATTGGCGCATCCTCAAAAATTAATTTTTGCACTGACGTTTTATTTTACCAATAAAAGAAAAGTTGCATACTAATTTTCAAGCAGTTGTACAGGGTTGGCAAAAACCATGGTTTTTATTGAAAAAAAAACAGTTTTTTTGTTTAAATAATTTACTCTATGTATTTGTATTAAATATGGACAGAAATTAATTTGTTTCGTCTTGGTGTTATTATGCTGAAAGGGAATCCAAACCGCTTCTCGGCTTACATCCAAGAGAAATTGTCCATTTCGACACGAAACCGGGACTAATTGGTCAGAAGTGAGATTGTCGACTCACTCACGAAGGACTCCTGATAAAAATACGTTATACTGATCTTTACATAGGCCTAGTTGTTCATATAATTTTCAAGAGTCATTTCAGAAGGACAGAAAGATAAGTAGTTACAGAAGTAAAAACATTACAGAATTACATATAAATCGTGAAACTTCCACCTTAGCCATTAGGAAAATCCTATTATTAGTTTAAATGTATTTGTATGTAAAATTTTAAGGTCAACGTATCATATTAAATGACAAATTTGTTATGTAGATAACATTCAACAAAATTAAAACAAAGTCGAATCCAAGCTGATGTTGGAAGCTACGTAGGCAGTTGATACATTTTGCCAATTTCTATCAATATATTTAAGCAACCTTGGCTTCTTTATAAAACAACAGGCATTCAGGCAAGTAGAAATATACAATTTGGTTTCGTTTCGTATGTTTAGGCTTATCCTTATGAAATATCAAAGTTATAACGGAGAAGACTTTCGCTTAAAGGGACACCTCGAATCGCTACTTGGTTTACACTTGAAAGATGGGTTGTGGTTCGACCGAGAATTGAACACGGGACCCCTTGATTAAAAGGTGAGAAGTAGATAAACGTAATGCAGATGGTGTGATATGTGGAGACGGAAGTTCACACGATTTAAAGCATTTTTCGTTCTTTTTTGGTTTAAACCTGTTGATTTTTTTTTAAAAAAAAACAGCTTTTTAAACCAGCCAACCCTGCCGTTGTAAATTGGAAATTGATGAAAGCAATGTATCTATAAAAAATAGCAGGATGACGAGGAATAATTTAACAGTTTCAGAATATACACGGTGGTTGTAAAGTCAATACCTATTTTTAATCTAGATTATCCTAGAAACTAGCATCAGCTTAGCTGGCGTGTGATACTGTTAACATTTTAGAAGTTGTGGAAAATGCGGGTGCATAGGTTGAAATGTAACTTAATAACTAAATGGTGCACTCTAATAATGTATTCGATGAAAATAAAACTGTGATAGTTTGTTTAGTTTTAGAAATATTCATTGTTACAAATAAGAACTGACTTTACACCCACGCTGTATTCAGGGAGTAGTAATGCAGAAAATAAACTATTCGCGAACATGGATGAGAGATACTTTCCAGCATGCATTGTTTAACAAGTCACGTATTTTCAAATTACTTCCAAAGCAAAGCCTACACGAAGTTGTTCTATCAGAATTCATAAATATCAAATTCTGCGGAGAATTGTAGGCACTATAACGTCAGTAACCTATATTAATACACTAGTTTAGCATTGTTCACAGATTGAAAATATTATGTATAACTCAAGAAGCAGGTACTTGTACACGGAAATTAAGATGAAATGAAACATTTAGTTTAACGTCCCACGTTTACGCATCCAGGCTGAGAAGACGCTGATGATGAGAAATGAATGAAATAGTGGAATAAAGTAAGTGGGAGGAAACGGGACAGCCCCGAGAAAACACATGCACACGGTTTGTCTACCACAAAGCCCGCTTGGCGTTAGCTGGGATCGAACCAAGGACCCCATGCAGCAGAGATGAACTACGTACTTTCTAAACGTTTCAACTAGTTCTAAACGTACTCGCTTCACTGTCAGACCAACAATTGAGCCTCTTTGACTCTAATATACGGAATTTTCAAAAACTCTCGGACACGTGTCTACTAACTTTTACTACCAATCTCCCTTAGCCTTATAGACATAAACGTGGGACGTTAAACGGAAAGATTTCATTTTCATTTCATTTCATAATTTTCACCACCTCCATTCTCTCTCCATCGCCGTCAGCACCCTTCTTCTTCCCTTCTAGGACATATATTTAAGTAAGTAAGCTTAATTATTTATCTAATTATTTTAAATTAGAAGTTCATGTTTCTAACCTTCAAACCAAAACTTTTTTCCTTTGCCCCTCTTTTCTTCAAATTTTTACTAAAATATCAAAAATCAGTGAAACACGTGCAAATTATTTTGAATGAGGAGCCTAAATACAAAGCATCAAGTTTCTAAGCTTAAGGGATTCGGAGATGTGGCCATGTTATTAAAATGCTTTTCACCCCTTTCCGCGTATCCGCCCTATTTCCTCCATTCTAAGTTGTCAAAATAATAATAATTAAAAACTGAAATACGTGTCTAATTATGTTAAATGATGAGTCCGAATTCCAAACTCCATGTTCCTAACCTTCAAATCTTCCGGGATATCGACATTTGATTATAATCATTGCAAACCCATCCCCTGTTTTCATTTTCCCCTCTTATCTTCCCATTTTTACTAAAATATCAAAAAACCCTTAAAAACGTATCAAATTATTTTAAATCAGAAGTCCAAATAAAACTTCAAGCATCTAAGCCTAAGACATTTAGAGATATAGCCACTTTATTAAAGTACTTTCTGCCCCTTTCACGTAGAATTTCCAAAAAATCTTCCTTAGTGGTACCATACGTCACAAATCCTATGTACTGTCGAAATTTCAAGTTTTTAAATTAATCGGCTTGTCTTGTGCGAGGATCAGTCAGTCGTCACTCAGACCTTTAAATTTTAGGTGCTGGATTACTTTCGGCGCACCACATTTTGGAAGATATGCAGGTAAAATTCAAAACTATGCATGAAAAGACACATTTATAAAAAATAAATTTCTGCAGGCGATAGAATTAAATTCAAAGTAATATACATGTATTTTAGGTTTATAAGTGAAGCGTTACAAGTGTAAAATAATTATAAATGCTTTACGATGGATAAAATACGTATGTGCATATGAAAGACAACTGTATAAGATACTATTTTCCACCGGCGCCGTATTCCTACACATTGGACAGAAGCTGTATTTTATATTTACAAGTGAAGCACTACTAGTATGACTTTTGGTTGTTTTTTATTCTTGGCACTGTAGTTCTTCTCGAACTTTTTTTAAACCTCTATTTAAATTTCTTCAAATCTTATCTCTTCCATCTTTATATATATATGAACTACTAAAATTTGTAAAAAATAATATATAGATAGGTATAACAAGCAATTTCTGGTTGAACTCAGATATTTATATGCATAATACAAAACAAGCGTCGGATCTTAATGTAGTCTTCACGTTTAAAAGTGCGTAAGAATAGTACATTTCCTATGGCAGTGAATATTTATAACAAGCTTCCTTCCACTTTAAAAAACAAAACGTCCGGCTTCAATAAAGCAATCAAGTACTAACTATTCGAGCACTGCTTCTATTCTGTAGGAGAATATCTCGCAAATCTATAATCACTTATATTAAAAATGTCTGTAGTAAATAAGGATTAAAGTGTATATATATTTTTGCATATGTATAATGTAATGCTTTATTAACTGTTATATTGTTTTATATCGTTGTATGTAAATTAGAATAATGAAAAATTGTACCTCTTTTACTTAAATTGACGCTATTTTATTATTGGATGTAGATTTAAATGTATAAATATGTACACATTCAATGTTCTTGTGACGTGCCCAACTCATACGTTCACGTTGTGAAAAATTTGTATGAAAACGTGTGAAAATAAATACAATACAATCAGGGTTTGAAAAACCCTGACTTTTTTGAAAAAGCCCAACACACCTGGACCCATGTGGGGTTTTTCGGGTATTTTCGGGTTTAATTGAGGTTTTTTTAGAAATATTCCAATGTCGTTAGGGTAAAAGTGTTAGAATGTAATTTATATTTCAAGATTATGATTGTCACAACTTGCAACAATTTTCTATTCACTGCTGTTTTGAGAAATGACTGTCGTTTTGAAATTTTACGTTGGATCGCCGCCAAAATTTATACAGTTAATTTAGTGTGTCTTGTGCTTCTACTCTGAAAATTTCAACTTGAAAAACTGAAAACTGCGGCGTTGATATCCACCATTTTGAAATTTTAGGTCGGTATGCCGCCAAAATCTGAACATGAAATTTAGTTTGTCTCGTACTTGTACCCTGAAAATTTAAACTTAAAAGACGGAAAGTGGTACCCTGCTGTACGTGTGGTACAGGCAGACGAACGAACAAATATAGAACGAATCAGCCTAATACCCTCACTGACATTCGCCAAATATGAACACTAAATATATTAATTGAAAACAAATATATTAATTTAATTTAGAACAAATCAATCTATAACTCATGTTTTATAAAATAAATGTTTCAAAATGTCTTAAATAAAATTAAATATTTTCTAGCGTAAAATAAATGGTTCTATTGTTGAAGTCCACTTCCGATACTTTGTGCGTTCAATTACGGGAATTTCCCGAGCACTTGCTGCAAGACCGTTCTCCCAGAAAATTAATTTAAAACAATTAACATATATGCAGTGTGTTTCAAAACAACACCGACACCGCTTTGGGAGGTGATACCTGACACCAACGTAAGACAAAAAGTATAGAACGCTTCCTGAACAAATGCTTCCTTTCGGAGTTATAAGCTGCCGAAAACATGAACAAAAGGTAGTTGGCCAGTACTCCAAATAATGTGCCAGTAGCAAGGCTAACTCTATAAAAATTGTTGCGTGAGTACCGCAGGATTCTGAAACGTGTATTTTTGGAGAGTGCACATCTCAGTTTTTAAGTGAAGTATCGACATGACTACGGTAGGTCCCATAGTATTGGCGCTATAGACCTTTAAAATTCATCTTTTCATATTTTCGGCAGCCTACAAGTCCGAAAGGAAGCAATTGTGCACCCAGGTTGGTCTATACTTTTTGTCTTATCTTGGTGTCAGGAATCATCTCAAAAACGTTGTCTGTGTTGTTTTGAAACACCCTGTATAATTCAACTTCATAAAGTAAATGTTTCAATATGTCTTAAATGAAACTAAATATCTTACAGCGTAAAATAAACAGTTTTATTAGGGACGCGGTGGCTCAGTGATAGAGCGTTCACCTCCGGTGCTTGGGGTCCCTGGTTCGATTCCCGCTCGCGCCGTGTCGACTTCTTGGTGGATAAACACCGTGCTCGTGAGTTTTCTTGGGTTCTTCCGTTTCCTCTCACTTGGTTCATTCCACCATTTCATTCATTTCTCATAATCACGGTCTCCTTTAGCCTAACAGGCATAATTGTGGGACGTAAAACTGAAAGATTTCATTTCATTTTTTTCAAATAGTTTTATTGTTGAAGTATTCAGTTCCGATGCTTTGTGCGTTTAATTGCGGGAATTTCCCGAGCACTTCTTTCGCGACTAAGGTTTATTATTATTTTCCGAAAATGCAAGCTTTCTTTACTGTACATCGAAACTTCCACTAGTACAAAGTTTGAATGCAGCACTTGAAATAGTAAGCGTTACGCACTCTTCGAAACTCCGAGCATTAAGATTCTTAAATTTGACACGAATTTTTACGCTATTGCTGGTGTTGATTCTACAGAAAGCTTATTTGAAAAGTAGCAACAAATAACTAAACTGTTGTTGGAAAACAAACTCTACTGAAGAATACCAGAGTTACCATCAAAGATTATAAAAAATTATACTAATAGTTTTACTAATACACTACATATTTACTAGTACTACCAGCACCTATGGCCCTAAACCCATAAGATGTATGGGGGATAATGTCCTTCGGCGTCGCCGAGTAAGCGAGCACACTATCCACGGAAAGTATTTTCTAAAATATAAAATTGCATATTTTACTTCAAATAGGATATAAGCACATTCCATACATTAATTTGTTCTATAATTATCTCAATCTAAGGTACGGCTTTTTAAAATGCATTCAGTGCATTCAGAACTTTATAAAGGCCTTACTTTGAATGTTGTATACCTTAACGTGAAAGCACCTAATTTACCCAAGGAAAGTCCAAAATCTGATACGAGTCACTTCCAATGTGATCACCTTAATTGCGCCAATAATATACTAACGAAAATGTCAAAAATCCAGGTGGGTCCAACCCGAAAAAACCCGGTGGTATTTTCCGTGCTGGGCCCACTTGGGCAAACCCTGAATACAATACAATACTAGAATAATTCTAATTTTTCGGCAAATCTAGTCTGATGGCCCCCTTGAATTTTATATATGCTAGGTGAAATATTTACATTCGCCTGCCGCAAATCATTTAAGAGACAATAATAAAATTAGCGAAAGAATTATAATTTTTCAACAAATATTTCGAGTGGCACGCCAATAGTAAACCTGCACACAGAATTAGGCAATACTCGAGCAGGCTGTTCTACCAAATTTTGACACATTTCTTGCATCTTCCGGTTTCTTTTTGCAGAACATGCACTAAATGAAAAATCCTTAAGTTTAACGTCCCACGGTTATGCCGCTTACGCTAAAAGAAGACGGTGATAATGAGAAATGAGTGAAATGAAGAAAATGGGGGAAATGGGAGAACCCCGAGAAAACCCACGAGCACGATGCTTGTTCACCACAAAGTCGACACGGCGCGAGCTGGCATCGAACCAGGGACTCCAAGCACCGGAGGTGAACGCTCTACCACTAAGCAACTGCGCCCCCCTATGCACTAAATGAGGAGCTCTAAAAGAAAAAGCGAAACAACTTGTGCTAGGTGGCCAGTAAAAAACAAGAACGCTATTTCACCGAGTCAGGGCAGAAGCACAGCAAGGGGTCCGAGCGACAGCGTAGGGAGCAGGCGCGTCAGTGACAGGGGGGTAGGGGTAAGCATAAAAGAGAATGGTCATTTACAATATTTGTAATTATTCTTATCTTCAAAAACACTTAATTTCGATGCTTTAAAAAAATACCTTTCACAGCTAATACACGTGTGTTACACCCACTTTCTTTCTCACCTTTACGACTGAAAATAGTGTATGTAGGGCTATGCCTCTGTTCTGAATTTTTCCTTGTGAATACACCCTTTCCACACTTTGCGCAGTTGATTTTACGCGCTTCACCATACCATGACTCTGCAGAAACTTTATAATCCTTCTCTCTCTATTACACAATTCTTAAAAAAAAAATCACATTACGGCCATCGCAGATGTTCACAACTGACGTATGAACCGGAAATTCCCGCCGCTTACTTCTACTCTATTTGCATTCAAAATCCATTTCAATAAGCTGTGCAATGACAGAAATAACTTACATTCACACTCTTATTCCTTCACGAAAAATATTTCGCATTTTACCTATAAATCTTGTTCTCGGTGTAAACGTCTGCTCGAGTGAACCCCACAATTATTATAACCCAGTGGTGTATTTAAGGGGGGGCTTCCGGGTTTAAGCCCATTGAAATTGTACTTACGATATTAAAGTAAATAAATCATCTTGCAGAATTTTCTCATCTCCAGGAACAAAGTTACCCAAGCTCCTCTCCCCTAAAAAAAATCGTGAATACGTCATTAAAGTGGTAATATACGCGCCATTATCCCGTCATCAAAATAGAAGAGTACGGGCCTGCTCCCTTCGGAAGCACCCCCTTGGGCCCCACCTTCACCCTCCATGACTCGGTTAGATGGCATTCGTGCTTTTTAGTAGCCCCCTAACAGAGATTGATTTCTATTTTTTGTACTGTACTTCTTATCCACACATCAGGACTCAGTATAAATACGCAAATCGTAAAAGAATAGTAACTTTACGACAATTAATTCTGACGGTCCCCTTGAATTTTACTTATGCCAAGTGTAAAATTTATACTTCGCTTGGCGAAAACTATTGAATACACAAGAAAGAAAGTGGTGAAAGAATTATATCTCACTAAGTGTTTCGAGCAGTGTTTCTTCCAGACCTGTTTTTGGGAGGTCAGTGCCCCCCCCCCGGAGCATCCAAAACAATACGTTTATAATAATAACTAGAATAGTATTAGCAATGCACCCGGAACATTACTTCTTAAAGAAACACGCCAGAAGTAAAACTGTCATTAAAATGGTAATATACACCTGGTAACTCTTTACTTTGGGCAAGGCAGTAACATTATAAAGTACAAATATCCGAGCGAGCGTTAGCGAGTGAAGGCGGGTTAGAGCCCCGGCAGTGCACGTTGTTTTCTGTCTTTCCTTCTTGGGAACTGTAACTAAGTGCAGGAACAGGTTCAGATGAATTGGTTATTGCCACTGCCTTGCCTAAAGTACACATGCTCACATCTTTTCCCTTTGGAAAGCATCCACTTGCTCCTGCTGTCCTCCACCTTCGCCCTGCTCTGATTCAGATAGTATTGGTGCGGGAAGGTTCTAGAACACAGGTCCCCATATAGGTTAATAGATTTTTTTTCTGTACCAAAGTAAAATATTTAATTCACATAGTATTGCCGAGCGAGCGTTAGCAAGTGAAAGCGGGTTAGAGCGCCGCAGGGCACGTTGATTTCTGTCTACATTACAGATAAATGGGAAGAGAGACCTGTGTTCTAGAGCCCTGCCTATTGGTGCTTTTTAGTGGCCAGGTAGTACAGGCTGATTTGTATTTTTTGCACTGTAGTTTTTACGTCATACATCCGGCTCCGTATATATATACGCAAATCATAAAATATTAACTGTAATTTTTCGAAAATTACTTCTGACGCTCCCTTTGAATTTCATCTATGCCATGTGACGTATTTCAAATCGCCTATCGAAAATCACTTAGGAGACAATAAAAAGAAAATTATAAAAATAATCCATTTTTCAGCAATTATTTCGAATGGTGAGCCAAAAGAAACCTGCACGGGGTTATAGTTAAGAAGCCGTACTTCCCATTTAGGGAAGGACGAGAAACGCCATACTTTCAGGAATTATTCATTGACTATCTAGGATGTTAAAAAGTAGGTAATAGACTGAGTTCTTGCCCTTGTACTTAGGGTGTTTAGGTAGTGCAACAGTAAGATGTATCCTCGTGCACGTGAGATGAGAAGTAGCTGTTCTTAACTATTACCATTTGTCATAACTTTTACAGACAATAAAGCTAAATTATTTTATGTAGTCGTTCTACTTACCGACTTTTCTTGTAAGTTCTTGTTGTCACAACTTCACAGAGACAGCTTCTTCTTCTTCTGTGGTTGCAACTTGCCTTAGCGAAGATCGCTCTCCCGGCAATTATAGACTTTATGATCAAAAGAAAAAGATGAGGAATTGAAATGAATCTTTAGAGATGCTTATAAGATGCTAAATAACGTAGATCTTTGTAAATAAAGATAATAAGCAGTAAGAACAGGTGGAGATAAGGTGACAGAGACAGATCAACATTCAAATTCAACATATCGCGCCAGGAATGCTGGTACTTGTGATAAACAAATGACGGTTGATGTAGCGTTGCTATTTTGCAATCTCAAATAAATGGCTTGTCACACAAGATATTATAAATTTCAAATTTTTAACAAATATATTTATTTGATGCTGCTAGTGATTGGTAATAATGCTACTACAATACTCTGGTGAGAGAATTTATTCAACATTCGATAAAATATTCTGGAAATAATTCTAAAATATTGCATGAGAATATTTCATTTAAGTTACAGGATAAGGTAACAAAAACATTTCCATACAAAATTAATAGGCGTTTTAAAAATATTTCTCATATTACGAACGAATTTATTTTTAAAATATTCGAAATATTTTAAAAATTATATTTCATATGTTTTCTTGTAAGAATAGAAAAGATTGCATATGACATGTTGGAAAACATTTTATTGTGTTCACAGGCCTATTCTGTTTTCTTTATCATGTAGACCCTATGTAAAAAATTTTTAGTGTTACTTCGAAAACATTTTCTCTCTCAACTAGGGGTAAAAAGTGCGGGGGAACGCCGCCCCCACCTGGAAAAAATATGTACGGCGTCTCCCCAGTTCCTAAAAAAAATACAATGGTCAAAGATAGTCAGGGGCAACGGCGTGACGTCATCCGCTACCTACCGTCCCCCCACCTTTTCAGATCCACTTTTACCACTGCTCTCAACATTGAAAACATATTACATTACATTCAACACAATATTTCTATTACAATTTGTGAAAATTTTCCTTACGTTATTTTCCTACTAACGTTCTAAAAATGCACATCCAGTCAGTGGCGTATTTACGATTTTGTTTCGTGGAGGGAATTTTTGCTAACTTTATTCCTGGAAATATGAAAATTGTGCAGGATATTTCATTTACGTTAATATAGTAAAACAAATTTCGGTGGGGCTTAAGCCCGGAAAGCTTATTTAACGCCACTGCTTCCTGTACTTCATTAAATGTTCTCCAAACACATTTTAAAAAATATTTCCGGCAAATATTTGGGATACTTCTCAGATCTAACAAGGAATGTGTTTTCTCCAGTAACGGAAGAGTATATTCTGGAAACAATGTAAAAATGTTTCTATAATAGACCTATATCAGAAAATGTTGTTCACTAAAGACACAAAATATTTTCCAAAACAGAATGGAAAACATTTTTATATTCATTTTTAATGTTTCCTTTTATCTGTTTTAAAGTTTTATATTCAAAATTTGATAAAATATTCTGGAAATAATACTAAAATATCATACGAAAATATTTCATTTAAGTTATAGGAGAAGATTACCAAAATATTTTTGTAAAAATTAAGTAAACCTTTTTAAAACATTACTAAAAAATATTTCTTATATTATGAAATAATTTATTTTTAAAATATTCTAAATGTTTTTATAATATATATTTAATACGTTTTCTTGTAAAAATAGAAAATGTTGCAAATAACGTATTAGAAAACATTTTTTAATTATGTGGAGTATATTTCGTTTCATTGTTTTCCGTATCACATATGGAAAACATTTTTAGTATCATTTCAAAAATATTTCCCTTCTCAACAGTGAAAACATATTAAATTAGATCCAAAACAATATTTCTAAAATATTTTGTGAATATTTTCCTGGATTTACTTTCTGGCAAGCGTTCTCAAAATGTACTCCCGGTAATTTCTGAAATGTTTTACAAACATTTTTGGGAAAATATTTTCGGGAAATGTTCGGAATACATTGGGGGAACCAGGATGGAAATCTCCAGAGAAGGAAAACCTTTTGGAAACCAAGGAAAATATTTTCTTTTCATTGAGAAAATATTCCTTGCTGTGTGGGATGTTTAAGCTCTGTTACTAAAACCAGCTTATGTTTCTGTTAGGTTGGTCGATCAAACGAAGCAAATTGTTCAATAAGTCTTGCCAGACAAAAACAGACGTGTAAAGTGATAAAGGGTTGAATCTAGCGTTGCAACCAATATGGGATTTAGTGTAATCTCGCCTCGAAAATAATGTCTCGCCTAGCGGAACTTTTTTCAACTCCAAGTGAGCTTTTCCGTCTCATAATTCGGCAAGAGAATTCTGTCTCAACTCATTAAATTAGTTTATAACAAACGTCACGCCAGCTCTTCAATTTAATG
Source organism: Thermobia domestica (assembly GCF_964235325.1). Taxonomy (NCBI): domain Eukaryota; kingdom Metazoa; phylum Arthropoda; class Insecta; order Zygentoma; family Lepismatidae; genus Thermobia; species Thermobia domestica. Next base: position 193,504,967 of record NC_137457.1, read on the forward strand.
TATTTCTCTTTCCCAATCGATATATAAGTGTTTACTTGGCTCCCCTACTCTCGATATGAGCTAACGAAGGTCGAAGTCAGTGCACCAGATGCAGCAGATTAAATATTTGATAACGATAATGTTTATGTCTTTCTTTAATCAGACTTGATCAGACACTTCAGGCGTTTGGTCAATGTCCCAGAAACCCAACAAAATCATTTCTTTTATTAGGAAGATGAATTCAAGGGAGCGCAATCATTTTTTCTTACCAGTCGATACATCATCGTCTGATAGTCATTTTGCCGAGATGTAAACAGATGGAGTAAGCGGGCCTAGCCACCCCACATTCATCTGCTGAATATTTGACTAGGTCTATGATCAGTTCTTTTTTATATCAGATTAGATCAGCCATTTTCGATCACTGTACCAAAACCAAAGTTGTCCGTCTTTAGATTTTAAAATTGTGCTTTGCACCATTCTCAGTCTTTTAGTACTGCTTTTTTCGTCTTTTTGTCTTTCCTTCTGTCCACTGTATCAGAGTAAAATTGGTAACATATACTGAGAGCGGTATTTTTGTAGTTGATTTATCGCCCAAGGAATAGGTTCCACCTATTCAATTAACAACCTATTAAAACCAAAGTTACATCAAATTCGACATATAAGTTTTCGTCAATTTTTCCCCGAAAACAAAAATGTTTATAGACAGACACAAGAAGTTTTCTACAATCGATTAAGGGTCTCAAAAGAACATAAAATCACAGCACCCAACAATCGACCAAAACAACGGAAATTGTTGCAATTTACTACTACTACGTCAGGTTTGAATACTGATTTCCGTGGAACAAAAGCAGGATATCGAGAAGCGATTCCTCTCTAAGAGATATCGAGAAGGGATCTTTTCCAATCGATTCAACATTACAAGAATAGCTTTCATCTCCTAACCCTCTATTCAAAACAGAAGTGATTTATGTTTAAAATTTTCGGTTTCAACATTTATCGCATTAGAACAAAAACAGTACGGGATAACAATAAGACTTAATGTTGTATTTATATCGATTCAGCGTCAGAAGAGCAGGTTCTGTCTTTGATCTTATTGCTCTATTGCAAGCAGTAGTTATATATTTACAAATTCCAGTTTCGATATTAGTCTCCATAGAAAAGAAAACCAGTAAGGGATAGCGAGTAATGGCTTTTTGAAATGGATTCTGCGTCCGAGAAAAAGGCTCTATCTTTTATCTATTACTTTATTGCAACCAATAGTTATAGATGTACTATTCAAATTGGAGTTTTGAATTCGCGTAGTTTGGAAGTCAACTGTAGTTTCACACGTAAAACGAAACTACTTGTTACTAAAAGGTAGTTAACTTCATGGCAGCTACCTCTATATTTAATATCAATCATTTTCATCCTAGCCGAAAGATCTTTCCTTCTGCAATTTCTAAGAAGCAATGATTTTGGTTTCCGGTCAAAGCAGAGCAAGGATAAAAAGAGCGCATGAAGACAAATCGCGCAAGGACAAAAACAGCGCATGCCAATACCGCGTGAGCAAAAACAGTGCATGAACAAAAGCCGTGCTAGAACAAAACAATTGCGCATGCAAATAACGCGTGGACGAAAACAGCGCATGATCGAAAACAGCGCATGATCGAAAACCGCGCAAGGACGAAAATAGCGCCTGCAAGTTCCGCGTGGACAAAAACAGCGCATAATCAAAAACTGAGCAAAGACTGCGCATGCAAATACACCGAGAAAAAAATATCGCATGGACAAAAAGCCGCGCGTAGACAAAATAGCGCGTGCAAATACAGCGTACACAGAAACAGCGCATGGACAAACACAGCGCACATGTGAAAACAGCGCATAAAGAGATCAGAGAATGAGCAAAAACATCGCATTTTTAATTAGTAACTTGACCTTAGCTAGTTCTCAGATTATTTTCAAATGAAGGTCGACACAGGTCAATACATTTGATGGTTCTGGGTCGAAGCCGCGAAACAATGACAGCGATGAGCGAAACCAGTGAATGCAGACTCAACAGTGAATGAAAACAGTGCACGGAAACGCAGACTCGTGCTCACTTCTCTGAACTGAGATCGCGTTGGCTTACTCTCACGCTAACTTACCTCAACTGGACTCACTTTGGCTCGCGATAACTTCCCGAAAAATACCCTAGCTCTTACACAAGCACACACTCAATTCTCTCGAATGAGCACGCGCTCATTCGGACTCGTGATCACTTTCCGATAAATGCCCTCGCTCTTACACAAGCACACACTCAATTCTCTCGAATGAGCTCGCGCTCATTCGGACTCGTGATCACTTTCCGAAAGTGTGCTAGCTTTCACTTAGGCTAATAATTCTCACCCCAGAACATTTCTTAAGAAAGAGACACTGGTGATGTTCCATTTCCAAAGCTACATATGTTTGATTTTAAATACTTCAGTATATTCTCGAAACTTCACATAAACATACTGCCTCGTTTCGGGACCATCTCAAAGTTGCAGTATAAATATATCTTTTTTCTCTACATATGTAATAACGAAAATATTTTGTTCCCAAAATACGAAGAGAAACTACTTTGCTAATACGAAGTAATGGTGATAAGAAAACAAACGCAAGTCAAAACAAGGTTTCCCTGGGAATCCAACCCAGACCTGCTGCTTAGAATGCAGACGTGATACTTCAGAGCCAAGTTACTACGTTGATTTATGTTTCTTCTATTACCCTTAACATAGCCTATAACAAGGCAGATCAAACCAATTGAACAACACGAAAACTTTGCATTCAAGATGGTGACTTCTTCAATGATTTGTTTCTTCGCATAAACTAAACTTCATCGTTAATAATATAGCAAAACCTGACTTACCTACCCTGAGCACTACTTATAATTTTCATGGGTACAAATTTTTAAGCTGCCATTATGAATCGAAAATGACGACTTTTCCAAATGTCCGATTTTCCCCCTTACTTACGTTGCAATCTACACATTCTAACGCACTTTCGTGTTTTCACCACATCTACAAGTTGTCCACAATTAGACGCCCCCTTAAAACATTCCTAGCACTTTCTAACCACGAAGATGATTATTTTCAAGTTTAAGCACGCGTTCGGAAACTACGCGTCAGAATAAACATCAGCTCGAAATTTCAACGTCTTAGGCAGAGCCATTACAAATTTCACATTATATCGATTTGCGTTGCGAAACCAAAACGAATTTTATATTTCTTCTAACACAAACTTTATTCCTAGCTTCACTGCCTCATAAAATATGAAGTCTCTATGATGTATGCAACTACAATAAAAGACAGCATTTCGAAACGACGAAAAATTTCGACCCTTCATTTACATGGAAAATTCTGCCTTTTTCAAGATATCAGAATTTTCCCATTATTCACATCACATGATGAACATGTATGCGAAATTTGGTGTTTGTATGTTTTGTGGAAGTATGCAAACAATTAAGTGTGATTTTCACTTTAGAATTATATAATTCCATTGATGCTGACCCCTTATGTCCCATGTGAGCACGAAGTAGAAAGTTGAATATGTAAAAATTTAAGCAGTTCAGTAGTCCAGTGAAAGTATGTCAGACTCTGCGGGCGAGACGTGGGTTTTATCCCCGTCAATTTTTTAATTTTTTTCTTCAAACTTATATTTAATTTTCATATATTGCTTGTCAATAAGGTTAAGTCTATTATACACGGCATTTCATTCGCACCCTCCCTGGCAGAGAAACTATTGAATCGAAAGGAGCACTGTCCCATGTATCTCCTATATTATAGCTCTATACGCTGTCAAGCACACGACTGCCAAAAGGCGTTTGAGTGTATGTGGTTAAAAGTTATAATATTACGCTTTTTGAACATCCATCTTGACTCTTTTTCAAACCGTTGTTCCGATACTAACGTACTTCCAATTTGGAGGCTAGATGTGTGGTATACATTCTAAACTTGTTATACGGGATCAACAACGAAAATAAACGGGGAAATTTGGTGCGATCATTTTGCCGATTTCTTGCATTGTTTCAGGGATATCAGCTATTTTCCAGTTTGAAGAACACACTTTTATTGCGATACACAATATCCTACAAGTGATGGCAGTCTTTCTTCCATACCTGTATTTCTTTAGCGGGAGACACCGCCGGAATTTTGAGAGTGCCTCTCGGAGCACATCGAAACAATAGCTCTTATAATACAAAACGTGGAACTTCTGAACAGCAGACCTGGGTTCGATCCCCATCTAATTCTTTTATGTTTTTTTTCTTTTTTCGAGAATTTATTTTATAGCATAGGTGATTACCAACAAGGTTGACTCTATTATACACGTCATTTCATTCCAACCAGTCCCGCCTCAAAAACTATTAAACCGAAAGGGGCACTTTTCCGTGTCTCTTATATATTATAATTATCTATACAGCCGACGACACAATTTTCAAGAGGTGCCCATTTGTGTGTGTGGGTGCGTATGAGTGTGTGTGTGTATTTCCTTAAAATTAATATTTTATACTTTCCAGTTGCGATATTGCCTTCAAACTTGGTGTACGCATGTATCTTAACGAGGGACATAAAAGGGGAGAGAGATAGTTTACAATCATTTCCGGTTTGAAGGAGACACCGTTGTTGCGAGACAAAATGTCTTGTTGATTTTAAATACTTCAGTTTCGTCTCGAAACTTCACACGAACATACTGCCTCGTTTCGACACCATCTCAAAAGTAGCAGTATAAATATATATGTTTCCCCAATACGTATGTAATGATGACAATATTTTGTTCCAGCAGTACGAAGACAAACTACTTTGCTAATACGAAGTAATGGTGATAAGAAAAAAAACGCAAGTCAAAACAAGGTTTCGCTGGGAATCCAACCCAGACCTGCTGCTTAGAATGCAGACGTGATACCTCAGTCAAGTTACTACGTCGATTTATGTTTGTTCCATTACCCTTAACATAGCACATAACAAGACAGATCAAGCCAATTCAACAACATTACAACTTTGCATTCAAGATGGCGACTTCGTCATTGGTTTGTTTCTTCGCTTAAACTACACTTCATCGTTAATAATATAGCAAAACCTGACTTACCTACCCTGAGCACCTCTTAAAATTTTCATGGGTACAAATTTTTAAGCCGCCATATTGAATCGAAGATGACGATTTTTCCAACCTTTCCGATTTTTCCCCCTTACTTACGCTGCAATTTACACATTCTAACGCACTTTCGTATTTTCACTACATCTACAAGTTGTCCAGAATTAGACGCCCCCTTAAAATATTCCTAGCACTTTCTAACCACGAAGATGATTATTTTTTCAAGTTTAAGCACGCGTTCGGAAACTACGCATCTGAATAAACGTCAGCTGGAAATTTCAACGTCCTAGAAACAGTCATTACAAATTTTACATTATATAGATTTGCACAGCCAAACCAAAACGAATTTTAATGCTCTTTTTTCTAACACAAACTATGTTCCTAACTTCACTGCCTGACAAAATATAATTTTTCTATGATATGTGCAACTACAATAAAAGACAGCATTTCGAAACGACGAAAAATTTCGACCCTTCATTTACATGGAAAATTCTGCCTTTTTCAAGATATCAGAATTTTCCCATTATTCACATCACATGATGAACATGTATGTGAAATTTGGTGTTTGTATGTTTTATGGAAGTATGCAAACAATTAAGTGTAATTGCGACTTTAGGGTTATATAATTCTGTAGGTATTATTATCCCACTCTCCTACAGAATGAGAGCCCTGACGAAAACGCAATATTATTGACATATAACTACAACCAGGGACGTAGCTAAGAGGGTCTGTGGGTCCCGGCTCCCCCGTTCAAGACCAGAACTGTGAAAATTTAAGGAAGGATGAAACAAAATGAAATGAGAAAAAGTAGGATCAGCGTTAAAAATAAATCACAAGAAGCTTTTGGTTACTCTTTGTTATGGGAAAATTTGTATTACTTGCAATACATGTTGACGAGGTGAGCGATATATCCTGGAAGAATCAGGGAATTTAAAATTTCTAGAAATGTTGCCGAATTCTGAGAATTTCTGCTACTAGTTAGGGAGATTTCCAGCTTCCGAAAGCATAGTGCCGCCGTGTAGCAGCGTGGACATTTTATCATAATTTTTCGTCATCGTAACCTTGAAATATCAATTATATTATTTCAAGAACAATTTTCTACTGCTCTTTTAACCTGTCATTTGAAACAGAGAGTAGTTCACAGAATAACAAAAACAAAAATATATGTGGAAAGAAAGTTCTGTTAACATTTGATTCAACAGAAAAAGGAACGCCGATATTGCAAAATATTTTACAAGACATTATTGAGTATGTACTTTTTATAACAGTGATAATGTACTTTTTATAATAGTTAAGGACATAATGAAAGGAAAATTGTTATATTTGAATAAACAGTGGAAGGATGTAAATATTGTATAATCTTTTTCAATAAGTTTTTTTTATTTTACTCGAGATTTCTTCATAGTTTTTTAAAATACTTACCAACATATCCTCACAAACCAATATATTTTGATAGTAAAGTAGTTTAGATTGATCGAGCTCCTGGGCCTTCAGAATTTCATGTTACCCCATCCCCCCGTTACGAAGTCCTGGCTACACGAACCAATATATGTTCCAGTAAAATTTTTTAGAATGATCGAGCACCTGGTGTGATGACCACAGTATTTCATGTCTCGGACACCCCCTCCCTTCACGCAACTCTCGCTACGTGCCTGCTACAACCTTATTTTGTGTAATATAACAAACAGTGGCGGATAGAATCCAGTGTTTTTTTTTCAGAGATCCTTCCGAGGGTTCGCTTCCATCTCTCCCTCCCCAAGAACTAAAATAAATAAAAGTTGCGATTACTTGTTGTTTTTGCACAAGGGCCGCAATTAAAGTCCCAGTTCAGCACCTTCACACTTAGATTTTACCCCTGGAAGAAAACCTATTAGCATTGTTTCTTGGTTTCTTATGTGATCTCACACACATAAACAAAGTATAAGAGTGTAGAACTTCATATGCCGTAGTTAATGGAAATTTTCTCCTGAAATCAGGAATTGTTATACGAATAAAATTAAAGGATTAACATGGTTAGAGGGCTTGAACGTGACATCTAACTATAGTTCTCAACAAATATGTTACAAATGAAAATGCCTGTATTGCCTCTATTTTCTGGTACTTAAGTTTTACTTATTTTATGTTACTCAAATTCATTGGGAACCAAGTAAAGACCATGCCTGTGTGCGTGAAAAAACATGAATGTACCGGATGATTATTTCTTCACTTCCTTAAAAAAAGCAATTTTAGTTCATCTCATATCTGCTAACAAAAGGAGGTAGCGGACCAAAGATAGGCGCTGTTTATTAAAGGTCGTTACCAGCATAGGTTCCATTCAGTTAGAGGAAAGAAAAAAGAACAATTGGAAGTTTCTATATTTGTTCGAACAGCAATATACTATTATTTTAAGAACCATTTCCTTGCTATTTGTCTGCATCAAGTAGGAAACGTCATAAAAATCACTAGAATGTGAGATTTGCCCGAAGTGCATACTAGATCACTAGTTCAATAGCAAATCACTAAATCTAGGACGAAATTACTAAATGTGGCATCTCTGCTTTTGACCACATGTTCATGAACTTGTTTCATGTCTCTATGAGTAGATTCACATCCCAAACGCTGTAAAGAATGCGGAAGTTTTTGTCCCAGGCCTGACCCGGAAGAAATTAATAGTGGAGCCAACTCGCCCAAGCCCGGCCCGTGCCGGTCACTAGGGTGAACAATTCTCTATATAGCAAAAGTGGAGCCGATCAGCAATGCCAACTGTAAAAGTTTCATTGTTTTTAATATCTTACACACTTCGATATTTTTATTACAATTACCATTTAACTAAAGTCAATTAAAGAACTGCAAATAATCGCCCGAGCCCGACCCTACGTGAAGCATGCGCACACACACACACACACACACACACACTATATATATATATATATATATATATATATATATATATATATATATATATATATAGATAGATAGATAGATAGATAGATAGATAGATAGATAGATAGATAATCCCCAAAATATTAAAAATCTCCAACATAATATCTAAGTATATGCAATTTAAATTAGAAAAATGTTTCAGAAACATTTCCGGCAAAATTCATTTTAGGTACAACAAGGAATATGTACTTTTATTGTAACTGAATCATATATTATGAGAATAATGTAAAAGTGTTTCTTTGATATATCAGAAAATATTATTAGCTAAAAGCACAAACTATGTTTCATAAATACGTTGGTAAATAATTTCTATTCATTTCTAATATCTGTTTTAGTTGTTTAAATTTTACATTAGGTAAAATATTCTGAAAATAATTCTAATTTGGGATACTTCTCAAATATAACAAGGAATATATTTTCTCCAGTAACGGAAGAGTATATTCTGAAATCAATGTAAAAATGTTTTTATAATATATCAGAAAATGTTGTTAACAAAAAACACAAAATATTTTCCAATACGTAACTGAAAACATTTTCTATTCATTTTTAATATGTTTGCTTTTCCCTGTTTTAAAGCTGTATACTCAAAATTCGATAAAATATTCTGGAAATAATACTAAAATATTGTACGAAAATATTTCATTTAAGTTATAAGAGAAGATTACGAAACTACTCTTGTAAAAATTAAGTGAACCTTTTTAAAACATTTCTGAAAATTATTTTTCTTATACCACGAAAGAATTTATTTTTAAAACATTCTAAACGTTTTCAAAAATATATATTCAATATGTTTTCTCGTAAAAATAGAATATACTGCAAATAACTTATTAGAGAACATTTTTTAAATATATGGAATATATTTCGTTTCATTGTTTTCCGTATCATGTATGGAAAACATTTTTAGTATCATTTCGAAATTACTTCCCTTCTCAACAGTGAAAACATTCTCAAACTGTATTCACTTTCCGGCAAGCATTCTCAAACTGTACTCTCGGTAATTTCTAAAATGTTTTACGAACATTTTTGGGAAAATATTTTCTGGAAATATTCGTGATATATTGGGGAAACTACCATGAAGATCTCCAGAGAAGGAAAACCTTTTGGAAACCAAGGAAAATATTTCTTTCTTTTGGTTGAGGAAATATTCCTTGCTGTGTGGGCTCCTCTACATTTTTATTTTTTGGAATTAATCTGTTTTTGCTCCAAAGTCTTCAATTACCCTCCTGAAAATTTGTTAAATTACTTGAAAGTTTACGCTACAATCATCGTAAATTATATATAAAAATGCATGTTATTACCTATGGTGTTTCATTTTAAAAACTGAACTTCCATATATGTTTTGTAACAGACTGCACTGCTGTAATATAAAAGGAATGTTGAAGACATTATTCAGCGTTATATATTTCAAGTGTTTTTTAAATATTTTTTCACTTTTCAACATTTTGCATAAACATTATTGTTTACGATGCCAAGCATTCGGGCCAATAAGTATGTATACACATGCATTATTATATGGTGTATAATGATATATATATATATATATATATATATATATATATATATATATATATATATATATATATATATATTCTATTATTTCTATAAATGCCGGCAATCGAGGACATCGTTGCGATTCCATTACACATTGTTGCTTCATTGTATAGAATAGAATTTAAATATATTTCATCATTATTTATTTGTAACGAGATTGCAAATCTCTTTAAAAAAGTCAATAAAACATAGAAAATCGTTGATCAAAGTTGATAAAATGAAGATCATACTATTAGCATCCAGAAATAACGAACCTGGAAAGAGGCTAGTGAAGAATATAATTATCCGCTTATATTTATGCTTTTAAAGCTGATCAAACGTCAAAAATTGTTGATCATGACTGATCAAACGATAATCAAACGATTGACGTAAGAAGAAGTAGAATCTGAGGTGAAGGGGGGTGGGCCCCCATTTTTGGAGCCATTATATCTCTGTTAGCAAAGCTGATCAAACGTTAAAAATTGTTGATCATGACTGGTCAAACGATAATCAAACGATTGACATAAGAAGAAGTAGAATCTGAGATGAAGGGGGTGGGCCCCCATTTTGGAGCCCTTATATATGTTAGTAAAGTTGATCAAATGTTTAAAAGTTGTTGATAAATCTGATCAAATGATAATCAAATGATTGGCATCGAAAAATTTCGAATCTGGGCGAAAGGATGATCTGCGTGTAGTTAGCCACTTCTACTAAATGTCGCTTATATTTATGTTAGTAAAGCTGATCAAACGTTAAACATTGTTGATCATACGTCATCAAACGATGATCAAACGATTGACATAATAAAAAGTCGAATTGGAGGTGTAGGGGGTCTGATCAACCATTTTGGAACACTTTTGGATCTCTTTGTTAGTAAAGCCGATCAAACTTTAGAAATTGTTGATGATACCTGATCAAACGCTTATCAAACGATTGACATAAGAAAAAGATTGAATCGGAGGTGTACAAGTACTCGTCTCCCATTTTGGAACACTTATATCTCTTTGTTAGTAAAGCCGATCAAACGTTAAAAATTGTTATCATACCGTATTAAACGATTATCAAACGATTGACATAAGAAAAAAAGTTGAATCGGAGGAGTAAAAGGACTCGTCCCCCATTTTGGAACCCTTATATCTCTCTGTTAGTAAACCCGATCAAATGTTAAAAATTATTGATCATACCTGATCAAACGCTTATCAAACGATTGACATAAGACAAAGATTGAATCGGAGGAGTACAAGTACTCGTCTCCCATTTTGGAACACTTATATCTCTTTGTTAATAAAGCCGATCAAACTTTAAAATTTGTTGATCATACCTGATCAAACGATGATCAAACGATTAACTTAAGAAAAAGTCGAATGGGAGGAATAGAAGGGCTGGCTTCCCATTTTGGAATCCTTATATCTCTGTTAGTAAAGTTGATTAATAGTTTAAAATTGTTGATCAAACCTGATCAAACGAATGGCATTGAAGAATTTTGAATCTGGCGGAAGGGGGCTAGCGTGTAATTAGCCCCCTACTAAATATCGCTTATATTTATGTTAGTAAAGCTGATGAAACGTAAAAAATTCTTGATCGTATCTGATCAAACGATTCAAGCGATTAACATAAAAATAATTTTAAATTTTATATAAGGGGGGCTAATTTCATCTACCATCATCCATGTTGTTGGATTATCTTTGTATGTGCATACAGATGAGTTAACTGAGTGATTTTTGGAATGAACTGCCAACACTTTTAGTTGACCATTGCAACCCGTACCTTGAGCTTTGGTGCTAAGGGAGTTTGACTCCGATACTGTACGTAGCCACCACGCACGTTGCGTTGGGAACCAAGTACGATTGTATGTTAAGGGGCACAAACTATTAGCCGGCGAAGGACGTTTTCTTACGCCTAGCCCCCAACTAGTGAAGTCCCAGGTCCGCAGACGTTGTGCGTGCATGTCAGTTATATACGCGTCCTCCAACATCAGCATTCTACTTTGGAGAATTTCTTGTTTAATTTGCTGAAGATTCATCTTTACGCTTCAGGAGTGTTTGGCGCAGCAACTGGATCCCTCGTGGAATTGTCCCAACAACTTTTCCCCAGTGCTAATCATCCAAGTGCGTTAATGGTGTGAGAGAAGCATTTATCGTGAAATCTGAATTATAATCTGATATATATAAAGTGCTATGTTGCACTAAAAAGGCAAAGTGTGATTTTAGTGATGATAATTATTATACATATTCTGTGTTCAGTGTTGTGTTCATTCCTCTTCGCTATTTTTGTATATGATAGTGTTCTAATAAATAAGTATAGTGTCATTTAATCCAGTGTGTTTTCGTTGTTTGTATGAGTGATGTTTGTGTGCGTTATGATCTGGATGACCGTCTGGATGGTGATGTTTTCGAGACGAGACACCCGAACCTCTCGGCGCCTATGCTCATCTCATCGTTGAGACCGACGAGCGATTTGGGAACAGTTTGTAACTCTTCTTGGAGAGGTCCTTCATCGTCCTGTCCAGGTAAGTTCCAGTCTCAGGAGAATACTTATTGGTAGGACCACGAACCATGAACAGCGACCAGATTACACGAAGTGGTTACAGTGGTCCTCACAGAACAACTTGTATACGTCCGGATGGTCGTCTTGTGGCCGAGTCATTTCCTGAAATAAGGAAACACTGATTTCGTTTAGAGGTTCTGGCAACATGCTGGAAAAAATGGAAGCATTTCTTTTACGTACTCACTTGCAAATTCCAATCCCCTGTCCTTTCAGCTGTGATAAAGCTGTGAAGGATATCTACAAGAGCCATGTACTGAATTCATACATTGCTCGTACGACATTGAACTGCCAAAGATATTTTTATTATTGATATGATTGTGAAATTCCTTCAGTAGTTCATGTAAAGTGAGTTTGGAGGGTTTGATTCTTTTATTCATGACCATGTGATACAGTTCTTCTACAGCAAACCACATATCTTTCGGAGCATTATATTCATTATCAAACAAGGACGTGTCACTTGTCAAGAAGCTCTAATTAAGCTTAGCTGAAGTTAAAAAAAAAGGTGAGCTCAGATAGAAGTATATTTAGAACTGCACCTATTAAGAAATGACCTCGCATTGCTATTGAAACGGCTTTACCAATTAGCTGTCAGAGTTGTGTGCACACACCAACTCTAACATCTTTATCAATCCTGTTCTACGCATGAGATGGCCAATACAACCCTGAAACTCATTAGTGAGTGAAAACTGCTTAAACACAAAACTATGGAATTCAGGGAAGTATCTACAGTATTATCATGCTTTATCAGCTGTGCTTTCCACCAATGAGACTGATGAAGAGTTAGAATAACTGTAATACTATGATGAGCTGGTTCTTGACAAAAAATGGAAGCTTTGAAAGCACACAAGATAAGTCGCAAGGGTTCATGTCAACCATCGGAATAAATATTACAAATGATCGTCTAGGAAAAGAACCTTCTTGAAGAAATTTCTTCATTCCTGATCAGAATGGACGTGGTGGATTTATGCGCCACAACATTTTCCACATGATCAAGAGGTGTAAACTGATTCAGAATGATTTTCAAAATAACGCAGCGCATATGTTTCCATGGTAGTTCTGAAAAAGCAAAGTTTCTTTTAACATACTTGCGCCGCTAATATTTTTAATTTGCGACACCAGAAGTCACAAATAATTTGCTCTGTAACTTTAGAAGCATCGGCCCAATTTTATTGCTCTGGGTATCAAAACGAAGGTTAAAGAAAGGAGAGCAAAAGTTAATCAGAGAATGTTCGCTCTAAAGTTAATAGTTTTCTCGAATTGCTATATGTATGTAATGTACTTGAAGGTGTGCTGGTCGCCATATTGAAAGTGGTCATTTTGAGGATGTTCCTATACTTAGATTCTTCTATGTTTTTTGTATGTTCAGTAACAACATAAATAAAAACTGTCTCAATATACGACAGTCACTGCTTGTACTGTAGATAATTATAAATAGTATTCAATTAAGTCATTAATACAGTTCTCGGAATGTAGGCTACAAACAATACTAGTAATATATTACTATAGCAGTTGTTAAAGGAAGCCACAGGAGGTCGTTTATTTTATTTTTATTTTATAGAGCTTGACTAGAAAAATATAATGACTCTTGAAGTTTAGTAATCCAAATGTCAGGATTCAAGAAAATAAATATCAAACGAAATGTAATAATACATCAAAAAATTCGAATTGAATTTGCTTTACATTAAGTGATATCCCGTAACGTGTTATTACATTGAAAGTGTTAGTACTTTGGGCAGAGAGATTCATAAAAATCAGTCAGTTGGGCATTCTTCTTTCTTATTTATTTATTTATGTATTTATTTGATTACCAATTTATACTTTGTCTAGCTCCACTGACTTTGACAGTAGTAAGGAAAATAATCACAAAGAATCATTTCAAAACATCCAGCAGCGGCAAGTAAAATAAAAACCTTCCGTTGTTATACTTGTATTACAGAGCACACCCAAATAGATCCAAATTTCATACAACTAATAAGTTACTAAAGGGATTCTGATTGTTGATTAATGGTTAGCATTGATCTTCGGTGCGATCCGCCGTAGGGTTGATTTCCAGTGAGGATACTTAGTAAAGGAAGTATTAAAGAATAATAGGTGGCATCAATGGAACCTGTCATGCTTCTTGAAATACTAGACTAAAAAACAATGCAACAATAACATTTTTTGGAACTAAAGCTTGGAAACACAGGAAAAATTGGTGTTGAATGTGGAGAGGGGAAGTTAATCCATACGAGTGTCCATGATGGTTTGATTGATTTTTGTAATGCTCGACGAAACAAAGAGAACCACAAAATTTTCTTTAAATACAAGCTTGCGAACATAGGAGAAATCGATGCTGAACTTGAAGGGAGGGGAGGAATTGCAAACGAGGCCCGTGATGTTTTTTTTATTTTTGTGGTTTTATCTTTTTGAGTTCTAGAATAACGCCCAATTTAAAAAAAATATTTGCTCAGAAACATTTGAAAAATCGACGTTGAATGTAGAGAGGAAATCAACAAGGTATTGTGGATTCTTTTGTTGATTATCATTTTTTTTTTTTTTTTTAGCATTTAGCCGAGCAAAGCCATTTGCGCTCCTAACGATGGGGTTGCGGTGCTGATACAAGACCATGACCTACATACACATTCATTCATTTTGATTGTATTTATTTTTTATATATTTTCTGTGTCCTCTTTATGATTAGAAATATTCATAAACACATTCATACTAATATGAAATAAATGTATTTATTTATTTATATACGTTATTCGTATTTCTGGCATTAGGGCCTTAAGGCCGTCACATTGAAAGGATGTCCCTTTCCGACCATAATATCCAGGAAGAGGAAAAATGGAAGGAATGGCGAGGGAAGGAGGCGGCGTAGGACACGCAGGATATCATCCCGGTATTTCCCTGGTGTGAATGAGGAAAAATCAGGAAATACTTTACTCAGAATGATTGGCCTGAAAAAACGCTTTCTTTACTTTTTCGACCGAGTGACCCCACAAGTAATTGGATCCGAGAAAAGTAAAATAGTATATAGCACATACGCATGGCTAATTCTGTGGTTGATTTCCGGTTTCGTTAAGTGGAGTAGATAATAAAAAAGGGTAGAGGAAGAAAAATAGTTTTTTCCTTTCTACCGAAATAAATTGGATGAGGCTTCTGTACTGATGAACTAGAGAAATGGTACTTATTATTAGGAATTGGCTTAAAATGCATTAGCCTGTCCTCAACCCAATGACGAAGAAAAAAGTCGCAAGTAAGAGTTTGAACATAAGAGAAGGAAGAAAAGAGAGGAATAATAATAAGAAGAATGCAGCTGGTCGTTGATTTCAAAAATGGAAGAAAATTTTGGGAATTAAAAGAGGAAGCTGAAGATCCAGAAAGACGACAGATGCATTTGAATCTCACACACTCATACACTTACACTCACACCTATTAGTCCCGTGATCTACCAACATGGAGAATACTTATACTACTACTACCACATAACAACAACAACTACTACTGCTACTACCACTACTACTACTACTACTACTACTACTACTACTACTAATAATAATAATAATAATAATAATAATAATAATAATAGCCTAACTGTCCGTCCGTTGCTGAGGAAAACAATTCTTGAAAGAAAGCGAATTTTTAATATCTTTCTTTTCCTTTCTTTTGTTTTCTTTTCATTTTTGCAAATTATAGATAAAGTAATTATTTCGGAAGATTGTTAATTGAGGTGATCCATAAACCGGAAGTGGTAGAAATCAACAATTTCCAAGTTCTATCGTTGACCACTGTAAAATCAAAACGGTAATAGATAATTACATGAAGTTTTCGGGAATTGAAGAAGCATTCCCAGAATACGTTTCATCTTCATCGTTAATATTGTATTAAAACTGAAAGTGGTAGAAATAAACCATTTCTAGTTTTAGGTTAATTACTACAGAGCAAAATCGGCAGTTATCTGTAACGGGTAATTACTTTGGATTAGATCTGGCAAGAAGTTGCCGTGAAATAATTTACCACACACAATTCGATACCATAATTTGGCTGAGCTCGGCCACCAAATATAACAACCTTAATTAGTAAAGGTTTTACTGCCACCACACAATTTATTTCTGATTCGGTCAGTAGTTGTAAAGAAAAATCCAAATACAAGTTGACCACAACAACCAATGATAACAATTGTTGCTCATTAAATGATGTACTGCTTGAACACCAAATTTGGTTTAGATGCAGCGGCTAGTTACCGACAAACAAAATACCGTATACAGTGCAAGCCGAGCTGAGACAAAATGAGCTGGTAACTCTCCGTTGTCGCCCACCAAGTACAGCGATCTTTTTTGTTATGCTATTGCCTAATAAATTCGTTATCGATAAATAAATTATCAAATGTAACGAGAGTCGAGACTCTTCTTGGACGTACTTGACACAGAATATACGAGCCTTTACTTCTTAGGTAATGGGCTACTTGCTTACTAAATTTTGTAAAAATCCAGCCAGGAATTGTTGAAAAGTAAACTCTGAGAAAAGTCGTAAAAATGATCACAAAATATATTCTCAATTAATGTCCAAACCAGAAGTTGACGTCCATTTCGTTCATTTCAGGTTTTAGTTGAAAGGTTAGAATCGAGATAGAACATATTCTTGGGCCACTTAATTTATTACTGAAAACCGGTTCTCACTGTCTATTCTCACTGTTTCTAATCTATAGCAATCAACACTAAAACCGGATTTGGTTTTGATGCTCCCGGTTTGAATAGTATTTTAAGAGAGATGATACCTCTTCCCACAACGCAAAAAAATGATTCCCCAAAACAGCTTTTTACTATACCTTATAATTTAAAAATCTAGTCAACTCAAAATTTGAACTTTTTTGTGATTATTGAGGCATATACAGCAGTTCTGGTCTACATCAATAGATAAATAAACGAGTTTCAGTACCAACTAAATGCACTGAAATGCACGGTACGTTATATAGTATAGTAATTAAATAATTAAAAAAAGAATACTTTAAATTCTTTCATAAACTGAAATTTGCCTACATAGCACTATTCTATCGTTAGATTAAAATTTCCAATTTTCTAACTTCGATCGACCTCAATGTTGTCGTTCTCAAAATATAATCACGTTTAGTTAAGAGCACAATCAATCATAATGAATTTTGAATACACATATAGATATGGAATCGTGAATTGCAAGTATGTTAAGATATGTATGTAGAAAGAATCGAGTGTTGGTTTATGGGGATTATCGCGTATAAATCAATGTATGATCGCCTGTTGACTTTAATATATGTACAAGGAGACTGCTTTGAACAGTCTTGGCCATAATGGTAGAATAGGGTGTCTATAAAGGAATTTATGTTTAAAAATGAGAAAATATATAAATGAATAAGGATTGCGATAACATATATTTGGTCTAGGAATTAATTCGTGCGGGTGGACAAGAGATGGCGCAACGAACGGAGCGTCCCACAGTTCCGTGTATCCACACATGTGTTGCAAACGCCTGTCATCGCGTATCGTTCGTAGTATAAAGCAGTGGATTAAAGCGTCAACAACACCAGTTTGTAGTTAAGTGAACATGGCGCAATTTGTGCCTGATAAAGTGTTTTTGCGGGGTGTCCTGCTGCATTACTTTAACATGCAGAAAAATGCGACTGAAAGTCATCGTATTTTGGTGGAAGTGTATGGTGACCATGCTCTAGCTGAGCGAACGTGTCAGAAGTGGTTTGCGCGGTTTAGAAGTGGTGATTTCGGTTTGGCAGACCAAGAGCGAGCTGGACAGCCAAAAAAATTTCAAGACGAAGAATTGACAGCATTGCTCGAGCAGGATTCGTGTCAAACGCAGGAACAACTTGCAGCAGCATTAGGCGTTGATCAAACAACAGTCTCCAAACGCTTGAAAGCCATGGGAATGATTCAAAAGATGTCACATTGGGTTCCACATGAATTGAAAGACAGAGACGTTGAAAAACGAAAAACCATTTGCGAATTGCTGCTTCAACGACAGAGCAGAAAGGGGTTTCTGCATCGAATTATTACGGGTGATGAGAAGTGGATCCATTACGAGAACCCTAAACGAAAAAAGGCCTGGGTGAAACCAGGTGAACCAGGTCCATCACAACCAAAACGAGATATTCACTGTGCAAAGGTTATGCTGTGCATATGGTGGGATATGAAAGGTGTGGTGTACTATGAGCTGCTGCAACCGGGTGAAACTATGAATGGAGAACGTTATCGACGACAATTAATGCGTTTGAAGCAAGCTCTGGCCAGAACACGACCAGAATGGGAGAATAGACATGATAAACTTATTGTTCAACATGATAACGCTCGCCCACTTGTCGCAAAACCGGTCAAAACCTATTTAGAAAATGTCGGATGGGAAGTTTTACCCCACCCGCCGTATTCACCAGACGTTGCTCCTTCGGACTACTACTTGTTCGATTGCATGAACAACGATTTGATTGGACAGCGGTTTACTTCTTCAGAAGATATCGAAACATGGGTCTCTGACTGGATCGCTTAAAAGGATGAGGACTTCTTTCGCCACGGAATCCGTACATTGCCTGACAGATGGGCGAAAGTGGTGGCTAGCGATGGACAATATTTTTCTTAAGGTATTTATGTATTTTGTGTTTGTACTACAGCTTCAATGTGTGCGTACCAACCGCACGAATTAGACCAAATACAATATAGTAAGTGTGATTAAATGAAAGGACACCTTTGATCCCCATCATAGTTTTGGCACAAGGGTGTTGATTATATATATATATATATATATATATATATATATATATATATATATGCGTGTGTGTGTGTTTCCGTGATGAATGTTTCGAGCGCTGACAATTTCATTAGGATTTCGTGTGAGGAAGTGTGTCCTTTGAAAATGGTGATTCACGTTTTCACTTCGTGCCTTGGCATTCACTATTAACCGTACATACTCACCGTTTATTTGGTCGTATGGGCCGTGTAGTGTTCATGAAGAAAGAGATTTCGAATAATTTCCTAGTATTCACGGAATAGAATAGCCGTTTCCCAATTAGTACAGTTTAAATATACGTGTTCAGTTTTACACTTGTAATAGTACTTTGTGACTTTGAAACTTCATCTTACTAAGCCGACTTCAATACTTTCACAGGTATGTCGAAATGGATAAGAGTGAATAACAAAGTAATTATATTACAGTAGAATATTTTTATACAGTATCTGAACGGTATCTGAACGGTACCATCCAAACCCCAATTCCCATGAATTTCCACTTCTCTTGTTTGTAGTATATAGTGCTTGAAATCAGTTGACGCCTCAAGGTTAGCGCCCTTGCGGACTGGTAGCGACAAGTAAGAATTTTGCTAACAAGTTACTAGTATACTTGTAATATTTCGCTAACAACTTGTAATATTTATTTTATTTATTTTTTTATTTTGGGAAATTCCTGTTAGTATTTTTGTATTTTATCGACGTTATTCTAGTTTTTCAAATCTTTACTCGAAACCCTTATTAGCTTCTGAGGTGTCGAATACATTTTTTTATTTAGAAATCCTAAATTAAGAGAACAAACTGACCTTATGGATGTTTTCCTTAGTCTTCAAGAACTCGGCCAGATATTGCGCGAAATAGGATTTCCATAAAGTCTCTGTCTTTTGTGAAAATTCTGCTCTGGACAACGACTAGCTCATGAGCTTTTCTATATTGTTATTTTGGTCCATGTATTAGTAGGCGACCTATTTCGGCATATTGAAAGGTATATCTGTCTCTGAAGTTGACGGTTGTCATATATAAAATTCGAACACTTTCTTTGTAGTTTTAGTGTCCTAGCTTACTTCCTTTGACGCAGCTGTTTCTCTTCTCTAGCTATTTTTATATCTCTCTTCTAAGTATTTTTAAAAATTTTTCAACCTCCCCCAAGTTTTAACTTGACAAATTTTACCATTTAACATATATCATTTGAACCTAAATTTCTGACTGAGATATTGCTATACAAGATTCGTGTAGGTATTCATTTATATCAAATACCAAGGAACCGTTCCCTTCATAATTTGATCCCGACAATAGCGAACGATAGTTCCGTATACAATCCAACTTTTGTTTTCGTCTCTTTTGTCATTGTCCGTTTGGAATTCTCCGTTGTACTATTCGTTATTTCCACTTTTGTTTCTATTGGTCACCTTAGATATGAATGTTCTGTACATGTTTGGGCCCATAATTATTACTAACATTTTAAAAGTTCATTATCCGGATAGTAAATTGTAATATATATATATATATATATATATATATATATATAATTTTTGTGTTTACGAACTTGTCTTGTACTGTAAATGTGCACTCTTTTGAAAATGTTTGAAAATATAATTTTTATCATTATGTTAAAATCTTTTTATCATTTTTCTTATGTGAAGCGTAGCAACCTGAAAATTTTATTAAGCGGGGTTATGGATTTGAAGGATTAAATGATAATTGATTATATGTATGATGAAATATAAATACCTGTCGAATATAAATGAGATAATGAAGGAAAATTTATAATGTTGAATTACTTAGATAAATATGTGTAAAGGGTCTCGGTACCTACCCCAACGGTTGTTGGTTGTCATAGTTTCGGAAAATTTGACAAATATAAAATGTGAAATTAAAAGTATAACGCCGTATGTTAGATATTATCTTCAATCTGTGTAATGTGGTTAACTAATATATGTAAATATTAACATCTCCTGTAGTTATACTAATTGCAAGTGGAATGAAATTAAGACAGGTCGTCGTAACCCTAATTTCTCATTCGATTTGCCCTCAAGTCCATAAACCTGACATATTCCTGTGCAATTACATTTAACTTTCATCCATCATATACGAATCCTCGATCCTGAATGGTGTTTTTCGCTTCAGTAACTCTGCTAAGCAAAATCTCTTTGAACCCAGAAAATTACCATTTTCTCCACATTGTGTTAATAAAACTATAATGTGTGAACCTAATACGATAGAAGGTGATAGTGATTTAAAAGGCTAGTAAATGGACGAGATAATAAATAGAATGACAAAATGATTGACGTAGTCACAGTGAAATTAGTGACGAAACATTGTTTCTTAACGTCAGAAATTGGCAGAAAGTATAAACCAATAACTATAGAGTATGTGTTGTTCACAATCTATAAATATTATTTCATGTGCATATATCTAAAGAAAGTGAAATTAAGTACATGAAAACCGAAAGAACGCGTAACATAAAAGGTCATGAAACTCCTTTTCGCTATCCATTCTATAACACGCAATGTATAAACTGGAAAAGATTGATTTCTGCCACTTCCGGATTTAATAGACAAATAGAGACGGGTTAGAACATATCCTTGAGACACTTAATTGATTACAGAAACCAGCTTCTAGCTATTTAGTGGGGTTCTAATAATTTGATATGAACACTGAAACTAACAGTAGTTTGTTTTTGCCACTCCCGGTTTAGTTAGGCGTTTGACAAAGAACACGATACTTATTCCCACAACGCAAAATTGATTCCCCAAAACAGCTTCTCCCTACCTCCCTATGTAGATTAATTAGAAGCCAGAAGTTATAGTTAGTTTCTACTACTTCCGGTTCTTCTACGATGTTAATGACGAAGATGAAAATTTCTCTGACACACTTCATCGATTGTTCGAAATTGCTTATTACTATCTATTACACTTTTAATTCTATAGTGATCATAGAACAATCGGAAATGACTCATATCTACCACTTCCAGTAAGCGAAACCATTTCCATTAACAAACGTCCTCGAGAAAATCACTTTATAAATCTATTGAAAAAGAGAATAAAAATCTTCACATTCGTTCAAAAGTTATCGTGTGGAATATTACGATATTATAAGTTATACTAACTAGCGATGATATCGAAACTGCACCTTGAATTGGGAGACATTCTATATATTTCCTGATAGGACTTCTCGAGCAAGTTCATAAGCAGGTATTCGTTTCGTACCCGGAAGTGACCCCGCCTTTCCAGGGGCTAAAATATATATATAACATTTTTACCTCTTTTCTATACCAAATGTACATAGACGTTGCTAAAAATAAAAGCTGGCACCTATGCTAAAGGGCAAAATAACTGTTTCATCATTGTAAAAGCATGATTTAACAAAGTGAAAATATTTGCCTCAGGATCCCAAGTGGGGTTCAACTCAAATTTTGCAATTCAAAAGAGGGGCAAGTATAATATCGTTTGAAAGCTATCGTTAAAAGAAAAACGATAACAGAAGTCTCACAGCTCTACTCAAACTCTGTATGAAATGGCGGAAGATTCAAAAGTTGAAAACAGTCTGCAGCTAACAATGAAACTAGAATTCCAAAACGGTGAAACAAGTGTCAAAATTCTAAAAGACGTATTCCATTATTTGAAAAGTGCTATTTATCGAAATGATAATATTTACCCCATGGTCTCAGGTAGGTTCCAACTCAAAATTTGCAATTGAAAAGGGGGACACGTAGCATATTGTTTGAAAGCTATCCCGCTGCACGTTACCGACAGCCTGTCTGGTAGAAGCGATCTACAAACCTATAGACCACGTGGCTCTTTTGTATCCAGAAGTGTCGTTTTGATGTGAAGAACCACATAGTTCTGCATTTGTTTCAAAGCTTTAGGTGTAAGAGGGATCGTGAACTTTAGGATTCAGCATGTAGACGTAGTGTAGACACCCCAATATTTTGCACAGGATTGGCATAGAGACGAAAGACTGGTTCCATACGCTTTCTGTTTTTAGAAACTTTGAAACAAAATACGACTTAATCCATTTGGAAATGTGTAGCTTGACCGCTGTTCTCATATAGGGACTCCAAGACATACGTTTTCATCTCTATACATTGAACATTTGCAATGGCGAATTTAGAAAACCAGCAACCCTGACTTATAGCTTATGATTAGCTTGAGTGAAAAGGTGTGTTAATCAATTTGCAATAACGTTGACTTACATCTAGAAAATTCATTCTCTCAACAAAAAGATAGAAACTGGATGGTGAAGGAGGACGTAATCACTCATGGGTCTGCCAATCAGATAGCTATATAGATTTTACTTTTATGTATGTTAGTCCTATGTACAATACCGCAACGTTCTTCCGAGAACTTGATGTATTATCTGTCAGGAAAGTAAATGTACACATATTTTTCGAGTCTGGCATTCCTGCTCTCCATCCGTGGAGAGTATGAGAATTAAATCAATCAAATGTTTACTGAGGGGCAAAAAGAAAAGCTTAATCTGAATAAGACATTGCAGAGGGACACAAGCTGTGAATACGAATAGTGCATAGTGTAAATAAAGGACGACACCGAAAGAGAAAGCCAGAAACAGCTGTTAAACTTACAAAAAAAGAGTAAAAATTGTTGAAGTGGGAACATAAAACACAAATATAACAAATACGCCGACAACTAAACGTTCACCATGCCATGGTCTTGGTGTAGTGATTAAGGTGCTGGCTTACAAATGCAAAGGTCGCCAGTTCGAATCTTCGGTTAGGATATTTTGAAAAATTTTTGTTAATAATACATGCACCTCATGAGAGATGGTAAAAGAGGTTCTATTTAGTCTTTCGTAGCAATTATTATTGGTAATGTATAGTACTGATAATACTTTTTGTCTTTGCGTATTGCTTTTATTCTTTTCTTCATTTCAAAAGAGAAGAATATCCGAACAAATGCCACCAAAATTCCTCATATTTTGAATGTAAACGCCATTTGCAATTAGTAAAGAATAAAAATTGAACGTTCCGATGTAGCTGCAAAAAGTAAAAAGAAAAACATGGAAGTAGACCATACTCATGGTTATTAAAAATACAATTTCTACATGCCTTACACCTCCCGACCACGTTTCTACGTTAGCAAGTAAGAGGTTTGTGTTTAGGTCAGGCTGGTCAATACGTTTTGCAAAGGGGCCCGGTTTAGCTCTGAAGCACCACAGGTGCGAGAAGGGAGCAAAACACTTTTTCTCTCTCCCTCTGTGTGTCTATTTATCTATCTATCTGTATATATATAACGCTATTTGTGAATGCCATAACCACCCTAATTTTCAGCGGATTGAGACGAAACTTGGCACAAACATCAATTGTTGAAATATCTTCAGTTCGTTAGCCAGAATAATCAGACAAAAATGTTCAAAATGGCGGCCCTTCAAACTCTCAAAAATTTCCAAGGGAAACAAATTTCGCCCATAAATAGGTATTTAGAAAGTTTGAATAACTTTTCCTCTTTTACTGAAATATTTGTGTGCAGAGACTTATTGAAATATTCGACCCGATTAATCGCATAAAGCATGTTCACGCCCTTTCGCTACGGTCAGGCTTTTTTTTTTTTCAGAAGAGGGTTATTTTCGTATCGGAACAAGATGATTGTTAGTGATGAAATGAAATTACACATTGAAAGCGAAGTAACTTGTGAAACGTGTTATTTGAAAGAATAATATAATAAATGTGCTTTCCCCTAACACAGAGAACTGTAAATCATGTATTTCGAGTTCGGGGGCGCGAAGGGCGAGGAGTGTTACTTGATTTGCTTTTTAGCAACACATTGCATTGCAAATAAAGGTAGGCAACATTAGTGGTAAGTAAAATAATAATAATAATAATAATAATAATAATAATAATAATAATAATAATAATAATAATAATAATAATAATAATAGGTGTTGTTTGTGGCAAGGCAATATCTTCCTCAATTCTTCTTCAAACGTAATAATTGTAACGCCATATCTCCCTTACAAACAAAATATGAGCAATTTATATCGAGAGAACGGGAAATTGTAGTGATGGGAGCAACGTTGGACAGTATGCACTCATAGTAATCAGAAAAATAAGCGATTTCAATGCAAAATGAACGAAGAGTCATTGTCATGGGTAGACATGGAGCCACGGCAGAGCCCTCTTTAGGCAAAATGTCGATAACTTATATCGAGAGAACAGGAGGTGATAGTGAGATGGGACCAACGTTGGACACCGTGGACCCATAAGGCGCATCGAAAAAATTAGGGGGGCGGGCGCCAGCCAGCCTTACTTATTTCCACATAATAATATAAAATTATATTGTCGAAATACACACACGAGTTAGCTAGTAATATTTCATATTATTATTATTATTATTATTATTATTATTATTATTATTATTATTATTATCATCGACAGCGTCTTTTCATTACGTGTGCATGTTTGACATGAAGCCAAAGAGAAGATCCATCATTCGTAGAAAGAATAAGAGTAGTCAGTTACTTTAACTGTGAACGACAGCGAAAAATACGAAAAGAGTGATTACCTGTAGGCAGGGGCGGATGCAGGGGGGGGGGAGATCAGGCCATAGCCCCCCCAGAAGAGGGAACTTTTTTCATTTTATATATATATATATATATATATATATATATATATATATATATATAACCCATCTCAAAGTTTGGAGCCCTCAAAAGTAACAGTATGACAACCCACCGCCCCCCCCCCAGAAGTCGGTCCTGGATCCGCCCCTGCCTGTAGCGAAAAGAAACAATACTTTCTCTCAAATGGATAAAAAATAAAGCCGAGATAGATTCGAACTCGCATGGACGGCGCGAACAGCCAGTTCATTGTCCACTTTTTTTTTAACTGACTCACCGAACGTGTTTTAGTAACTTACTTATTGCTAATTTTACTTGCTTCACTCGTTTAACTTGCTTTTTCTAATAACTTATAACGACAGGGACACGAACACAGAAACATCGAGAACAGTTAAAAATCTTAGATGCTCTCCCGCCGGGAATCGAACCCGGGACACCATTCACCAAAGGCGCACGTGCTAGCCACTAGACCAGCGGGGAGGTCACTGCTCACTCTCTGTGTCGTTAGGGATTACGACCACTGTATTGGCAGCTATCACTTCTGTGGGTTGTATACTATGATTACATGTTTCTTCTTTGCTGGAAGAGTTAAACCTACATTCTATGTAATACATGAGGTATTTAGACCTACATGCTCTTCATATAATGTAATAAAAGGGTCATGCTGGGAAGAAGAAAAAGAACATTCCTTGGACAAAACGGAAACTATTGGCATCAGAAATATTTATCTACGAGGCATGCGCTTCAGAATAGTTACTGTTTAGTTCAGTAAACGAAGAAAGGGGTATAAAAAAGCAAATATGTCGCGTCAACGAGATCGACCAGAGTTGACAGAGGCGGAGCGGATTGATAATTGGTTCTTTATTCTGTAGTAGATCGTATCACAACTTTACGGGAGAGCAGAGAAAGACTTACTAACGCTGTAATATAGTAAGCTTTAGTAACACGATCATACAGACACAAATGGATGTAACTGTGAGTACTACAACTTGGATTTAACGAAAACCGTTTAGATATTCAGTGGTTTGCAGGGTTGTATAAGACACGAAAAGTTAAGACACAATACAATTCTTCATACCTCAGCTTCCAGTAACTAGATACATGCAATTTCTGGATAGATACTGAAACTGCTGTCGGATTTTAATACATGACGTATTGCACGATACAAAATGCTTTGCATTACTTGTTTGTTTGTAGACAGCTACTAGCTTAGTGTTCTGAAAGGTTGTGTATAAACTAGGGATAGTCAATTCCGGAATTATTACTTTTCGGACTTCCGAAAGTAAAACCTGACAAATTCCGGAATTCGGAAATTTCGATTTTGGAATAATTCCGGAATTCGGAAAAATCCGGAATTTAGAAATTTTTGATTTCGTTTACATTCCGGAATTCGGAAAAATCCGATTTTTTTCGAAATCCGGAGTTTTTCTCGATTCCGGAATTTTCTAAATTCCGGACTGTTTCCGAGTTCCGAAATTATTCTGAATTCCGGAGTGTAACTGAATTTCATAATTATCCGAAATACGGAAAGTGAAAGTTCCGCTTCCGAAAAATGAATTTATTTTGGTTAATATGAATCGTGGCGGAAATAAGTCTTTGACCAGGTAATGGCGACTTCTTTGAAAGAAATGGGGTGTATGAGAATTCAATCTATCATATTTGTAGTTTCGTGTGGAGAAAAACAAACTTGTGAACCAACGGTTTAAGAACAACTCAAGTTATTAATGTAAACTTTTCCGACTTCATAAAAGAAATACGAAAGACATTTTGAATCGAAGAAATATAACATACAAGTTTGCAAGCGGAGACAAAGAAACCTAACGTAACCAGACTAAAAACGAATCTTTTACTAATGCACCTTGTTTTTTTTTTTAATTTTTTTTTTAACCTTTAGGATTTTTGATGGCGATTGATCAGCGATAACATATGTTTTATTATATTCAGATATTTGAATACTCGGGTGTTTCAATATTTGAACTATCAAATCTTCAGGAATAATAATAATAATAATAAACTAATAATAATTATTATTATCTCGTAGAAGATTAAAAGCTAGGAGCTAATTATCGCTCAGGTCATACCATTACAAGCAGAAACGTGACATTTGGAAAGAATATTTCGGTTTGGTTTAATGTTGCTCACGAGAAGAGGAGTTTCTCATCTCGTTTCTAAAACAAATAAAATAACACGAGAATTAACATTTTATATTCGAAACGGGTCAAGACTAACTCAAAATTTTTGTCTCTGTTTGGAGATGAGAATCGAGACGAGACGAAAAGTATCATAAACATCTTGTCTCGATTCTCGAAATAGTGTATGTCTATTCTTTAAGTAACAATTGCTCTGTAGACTGAATCTCATAGGCTATTTCGTTACATTATATTTCAGAGCTCATTGAATTATGCTCTGTGTAGGTATTTTGTATCAAAGATTTTATATTTACCTCTGCATATCCTAAAAATTAGTTTATTATATGCCTTACTGTTGCGTGATATTCAGTTATATTTATTACAGTTATTTTCCTTAAAACATACAGTAGAATACTTTCTACATGAAAGTTCAATGGAACATTGTAGTTTAAAATGTTGGTAGTTGCAGAGGTGTGTCTTGAAGCAGTAGCGTAGCCAGGATATGTGTTTGGGGGGAGGCCAAGTGCTGTTATAGGCGCATATAGAAAAATTACAAACAAAAAATATATAAACATAAAAAATATATAAAAAATTACAAACGTCAAAGTACCAAAGTACATTGTCGGACCTCTTTGGGGGGGGGCTGCCCCTCCGGGCCCCCCCTTCCTACGCCACTGTCTTGAAGGTACGGAACCCTTTCCCCAAAATCTCTACTTTTAAGTAAGTTTTGCCAAATTTCAACGGCAAGTTTTAAACTTTTATTATTATTATTATTATTATTATTATTATTATTATTATTATTATTATTATTATTATTATTATTATTATTATTATTATTATTATTATTATTATTATTATATCAACACCGTGTATAATCTTTAAAGGATATACGGTTTGTATCTGAATAGTAAAAGCTAGTTGACTGTCGATCTCGGTCGTCGAGAAGTCTTCAAGAGGGAAGGACATCGGTCACGTTCTGGGTTTGAGTTCCGAAGGGGCAAGTTTTCGGGCTCGAGCCAAAAATTGTTAAAAGTTATAGGCTTCAGCCAAACATGTTCAAAACAGCTGGGACCGGGTTTAGGCTTCTCAACGGCTCGAGCGGCTCGGCTTACAGCTCGTTCACTATCGAACCGAACCGAGAAGTGAGCCGAGCCAACAGCTCACCCAACCGAGCCGATTTGAGCCATCGGCTTAGTTGAGCTGAATCCTAACGTGCCGATGGACTAATTTCAACTTAGCTGGCTTGAACCGGTTCACATGAGCCGAGTAGGGGACCCATCCCAACCGAGAAAGCTCGAACCATCGGCTCAATTGAGCTGAGTCGATGGCTCGTTCCAACAGAGCCGGCTCGGATAATCGGCTCATCCCAACCAAGCCGACTTGAGCTGTTCGCTCAGTTGATACGAGCCGAGCCGGTTGATATCGCTACCCGAGTTGGTCTTCTGCTTGGGCTCAAAAATTCGACAGTGCAGGTCTCAGCCTTGATTTTAATAACAACAGTATATAATTATATTGGTGATTACGACATTTGAGGCTGTCTCGTAATAATAAAAAAAAACCTTGTCTTCTCGTTATCTGGACGAGACGAGATACACAAAAATTGCCCCACGAGATGCACTCAAATTACGAGACGAGACGCACCCCTGTCGTGAGCAACACTAAAAAGTATTGCACATTAGTGCTTACATTTCTCATGGCTTTCGCTTTCCAGTCTAATCAGGCCATTATTTAAAAAAGAGTTAAAACGAGCTGAACGAGCGAGCGAGACATTATCAAACTCGACTCAACTCGAAACTCGCCCTGAAAAACAGCTTCACCTTGACCGCTACGCGGTAAACGATTCGTCTTTAGTCTGGTTACGTTAGGTTTCTTTGTCTCCGCTTGCAAACTTGTATGTTATATTTCTTCGATTCAAAATGTCTTTCGTATTTCTTTTATGATGTCGGAAAAGTTTACATTAATAACTTGAGTTGTTCTTAAACCGTTGGTTCACAAGTTTGTTTTTCTCCACACGAAACTACAAATATGACAGATTGAATTCTCATACTCTCTATTTCTTTCAAAGCAGTCGCCATTACCTGGTCAAAGACTTATTTCCACCACGATTCATATTAACCAAAATAAATTCATTTTTTGGAAGCGGAATTTTCACTTTCCGGATTTCGGAAATTATGGAATTCAGTTAAACTCCATAATTCAGAAGAATTTCGGAACTCAGGAAGAATCCGGAATTTAGAAAATTCCGGAATTGAGAAAAACTCCGGATTTCAAAAATATCCGGATTGTTCCGAATTCCGGAATGTAAACGAAATCAAAAATTTCTAAATTCCGGATTTTTCCGAATTCCGGAATTATTCCAAAATCGAAATTTTCCGAATTCCGGAATTTGTCGGATTTTACTTTCGGGAGTCCGAAAAGTAATAATTCCGGAATTGACTATCCCTAGTTTATACACAACCTTTCAGAACACTAAGCTAGTAGCTGTCTACAAACAAACAAGTAATGCAAAGCATTTTGTATCGTGCAATACGTCATGTATTAAAATCCGACAGCAGTTTCAGTATCTATCCAGAAATTGCATGTATCTAGTTACTGGAAGCTGAGGTATGAAGAATTGTATTGTGTCTTAACTTTTCGTGTCTTATACAACCCTGCAAACCACTGAATATCTAAACGGTTTTCGTTAAATCCAAGTTGTAGTACTCACAGTTACATCCATTTGTGTCTGTATGATCGTGTTACTAAAGCTTACTATATTACAGCGTTAGTAAGTCTTTCTCTGCTCTCCCGTAAAGTTGTGATACGATCTACTACAGAATAAAGAACCAATTATCAATCCGCTCCGCCTCTGTCAACTCTGGTCGATCTCGTTGACGCGACATATTTGCTTTTTTATACCCCTTTCTTCGTTTACTGAACTAAACAGTAACTATTCTGAAGCGCATGCCTCGTAGATAAATATTTCTGATGCCAATAGTTTCCGTTTTGTCCAAGGAATGTTCTTTTTCTTCTTCCCAGCATGACCCTTTTATTACATTATATGAAGAGCATGTAGGTCTAAATACCTCATGTATTACATAGAATGTAGGTTTAACTCTTCCAGCAAAGAAGAAACATGTAATCATAGTATACAACCCACAGAAGTGATAGCTGCCAATACAGTGGTCGTAATCCCTAACGACACAGAGAGCGAGCATTGCCCTCCCCGCTGGTCTAGTGGCTAGCACGTGCGCCTTTGGTGTATGGTGTCCCGGGTTCGATTCCCGGCGGGAGAGCATCTATGATTTTTAACTGTTCTCGATGTTTCTGTGTTCGTGTCCCTGTCGTTATAAGTTATTAGAAAAAGCAAGTTAAACGAGTGAAGCAAGTAAAATTAGCAATAAGTAAGTTACTAAAACACGTTCGGTGAGTCAGTTAAAAAAAAAGTGGACAATGAACTGGCTGTTCGCGCCGTCCATGCGAGTTCGAATCTATCTCGGCTTTATTTTTTATCCATTTGAGAGAAAGTATTGTTTCTTTTCGCTACAGGCAGGGGCGGATCCAGGACCGACTTCTGGGGGGGGCGGTGGGTTGTCATACTGTTACTTTTGAGGGCTCCAAACTTTGAGATGGGTTTTTAATATATATATATATATATATATATTGTTATGATGATGTTTTGGTTCTGGGATTGGCGTAGCAATTGTGTACACTTTCTTTTGTGAAATCGTATTTGAGATCATTTCTTCATTCTCCACCCAGTATTACAAAGTTGGTTCGGAGTCCAACTCCCTTTTTAGCCTCGGTTTCGAAGACGTCGTCGGCTTACTGGTTCGAAGATGATGAGAAAATGCACTATTAGTGGTAGAGCTTGGTACTGGAAAAATCGAAACCCAGGTAACATATGAAGACTGTGAGTTGAATCTAATTAGGTGGGATAGCTTGACTAAATCAAAGAGACCATTTCACTTTACTTTTTATTAAAAAAAAAAATTAAAAATAAGAATACAGATGAATTTAACAAAATCGGTTACTTGGAGTTACAACTTGGAAGTTTTTCTACATTATTCAAGTGGGAGCACAACCCTATAATACTCAATGGGTGCTAGAAGGTTTTTATGCTAAACCGCGAGTTATTGAAAATAGTAAAGTGTGAACTTTGTACATCGCAACTTGCATTGGCCCGAAAGGAAGAAATGTTAAGTCTCGAAGAGGGAATGTGGTCTCAGATTGATGGGACTTGAAAATAAAACTCATATTGATCACTAAACAATCTCAAAGTGCTCTTCCCGTGTGGAGGGGGAACTTAGAAAAAATTAGCACATACCTGATTTTTCTGAAGACCGTCCCTAACCAGAGCGAAGTTCACTGTTAGCCGTCCGTCCGTAGAATCAACCGGAGTGGCGAACAAGCCTCGTTTATATAGGCGTTACGTCCCACGCATTTCTGCCAGTTTCTGACGTAGCTCGAACGCTACGTCACGAGCCTCATCGAGCATGGGAGAGACTTCTTCACGCGCATGCTCAATAGTGGTTAAGACTTCTAGGTTTTTCTATGATTTTTTCTCTATCACGCCGGGATTGAAATTACGATTTTACATTTATTTTTACCGTTTATTTTACACCTAACTCTAACTACATAATAGATTGCATGTCTTTATCACTTGCGTGGTATTTCCTAAATATTACATCTAGGACCCGGCTCTGTGACCTGAGTAAAATCAAAGCCAGGGTCATACCACTATTCCATGCGTGTGGTTTGGTGTCAATGAGGCATCAGGTTGATAATTCAATCTGGACCTCACCTGACTCCGTTCTCCCTATTTCTCTTTCCCTTACTGCACACACAATTTGAAACGCGCGGGCGTCTCGCCCTATAATTTGGAGTCCGGCCTAGGACTTCGAGGCACAACTGTGTAACAGTTATCCGCCGACCTCGGTAAAAAAAAAATAAACGAAAAAAAAATGTCGAAAGTTGTCTTTCTAGCATCTATATTCATTTACAACAACGGTTGTCCAAGGCAAGTTGCTGGGAGTTAAAGGGTTAATATAGAACTGGCCTTACACAAGGCGTTAGGAACTAACAACAAACTTTCTTGAGGGATTGGAGATTATGCACGACTAAACTGCAAGAGAGCGTGATTGTAAGATTTCATGTGTCATAACTAACTATAGTACGTTTAAATGTTACTTAACTAGTAGCTTAATTCCGTTAGCAAAATAGTAGATTAAAATATGTAAGATGAAACCTTACAATCTTGGAATCCTTCTAGCTTATAGTTATCAACTCACAATAATATATATATATTTTATTTTATAATTTTTTTTTTTTTTAAACCAATTCCTAACCATATTATTAAGCATGACTTCGAACCGATTATGAGTACAGCTTCTAATAGTATAAAGAAAAGTAAGATTTTGTGAATCCAATAATTTGCTAATTACCATTGTATTTACGGTACTGAGTACAAGTATAGTTATACGTGTTAAATGTGCTTGTCGCAGGCTATTAAGTTTATTCAACTAGAAATGAAAGAATTTTTGACATTATATACACTCAAACAAAAAAAAATAGCGTGAAGCGCTTTAAAGTTTGACTGTGATGAACGATAAAATTACAAGAGTAGTTCTCATTGTTTATAGTATAAGCCAAATGGGATAACATGTAATGACGTAGACTAGTATACTCAATTGTGTGGCCTGAATTTTCTTTTTTTTTTTTTTAATTATTGCGGGGTTGTGCTTTACAGTTTGTGAACAACATTTCTTATGTTGTTTCTATATACCAGTTATACTTTATAAATCATAGGCTAGACTCTACTTTCCAGAATCAAATGAAGATTTTATAACCTGTAATGTATTGAAAGTATTGGAGTACTCCCTTGAGTAAACCTTTGAAGATATTTGAATACTCCATTACATATCTGGTAATATATTTACTTGTAACATAGAAGCGATTGCATACTAAATGATTAAATCGCATATGTAAAATAACTTGAGTAATTAACAACTAGCGATTACAACAGTTGCTGAATGCTTAATAAATGTTAGAAATGCGTCTATACGCATTTTATATGAAACTCATCCTATTGTTATCAAAAATGCATCTCACATTATTAGTTATTGCTCTTTGTATTGATAATGCAATAAAAATGTAATATATTTCAAACTTACTGTATAGCTCTGTTCTATACCGGGTAATCATAGTATGTACATGTGTTTTTCTAAACTTCTACTCAGCTTGATTGCTATTTTGACCTCGATTTGGTTTCTCTCATCCTGTGTGGTATGCATTACGCTAGACACAATGATATTTACGTATACTGATAACGTACAGACATTACAATCGATTAGCGCATTTCAGCACACCTAAGGATTACATATAACAACTCTAGACTTCCTTTCATGAATCCATGAGAGGTTGTGTTAGCAAAGGGGGGAAACTGAATGGTTAAAATACTGACCCTATGGTTAGTGTGTTAGTTTATGCCCTAATGGCCTATGGTAGTATCAGGTACAAAATCTAATAATCAGGGATGCAGTTACATTTGCTATACCAAAAGACAGGTTTCTTGCAGGGGATTTCATATCGATTCCTTATAATTAGAGGGGAACGTCAGTGGGGGTTAGTATTGTTAGTATTCCTATTCTTATTACTTTAATAATAGTATGAACGTATGTTATGTCTTCTTTATTTAATTTATTTTTTTTTTTAAATATACACCGAAATCGAAAGGGATTTCTTTGCGGTTACAAAGGGAACTTTACGAAGTCAAGTTACATCATGTTTCATCGTGTTAGTGGATCTTGTTGATTTATAGGATAGATTTTAAACGCAAAAGTTAACCACAACATAAGCTATATTTGATATGTTTTTAAAACACACCGGAAGTATGTTCCGTTCTTTCTTTTAATTCTACTAGCCTTGACTGATAACAGGCCTCGGTTTCCGTTGTGGTGAACTTTTCTGTTTTTTCAATCTTAAATGCCTAGTGTAAGGGATTTAGTTATGCGGAGAATAATTCTATATGATGACGTCACGGTGAACTGTTGTTGAGCACAGTTAAATACAATGTGCAATGGAGGATTTAATAAATTACTCCCTTGTCTTTTAGCTTCGGTGTTGGCCAAAATATAGCTATACAGAGGGTTCCAACACTTACGGTTTTTAACATGGTGGAATGAAAATGTGTAAACTCAATTACTATACTCACTTATAGGCTTCGTTACATGTTTAAAAACAAACTTGTGCTTTTACTTGACCAAATAATAGAAATTCAATTTTTTTTTTTTTTTTTTTTTTTTTTTTTTACATTTAGACTATGACTGTCCATGGTTTTTGGTACGTTAGATCGTGGTTATTCCAATGAAATTTGGTTGTTTCATATTTTGAGGAAGGTTTAAAGTCTCTGGACATCGTTTACAATCTTCTTATGATTTTTCACAACGCTGATTTGAAAGGAGTTTTTATTCCTTTTAGTTTTGAGTCTTATCACTTGTCCAAATTTTGTGTTTGTACTGATACGAGAAGAGTTTTTCACCTGTAAGCAATGAACTGAGGTAAATCAATGGGAGTCTGTCCGGAGATAAAAGGATTTCCTTGTCACTGCAGGATTTTATAAAATTTTGTAGCACAGAGAAAGTTCTGGATCCGGATGGAAATTCAGATTTTAGATCATTGTTGTCCATTACTAACCAGTGATGGATCGATCAATAACAGTAATCGATTACCATATCATCCCTCTGGGTCAGCCCTGGATGGGGCCGACATGCGGTGATCTGGATCCTTGGATGCCTCCAGAACCAGGTCGGTGGGGGGGGGGCCTTACTCTAGACATCACACTGGGAAGGCAATGGGTATAGATCTGGAATCAGAGAGACTATTAGACTACATAATCATTAATGCGTTACATAATATCCTTGTCTTATGCGAAGTACTTGTTTACATAGGAAGTCCACCGAATTCCTCTCTTTTTTTTTTTTAATTGTTTATTATATAGATTTATTCAACGGGGCTGACCACACATCAAATCTAAGAAAGATATAGTAATCAATGGAACCTGCAGGGGTTACCCAAAAATGAGGCTATTCGAAGATGAGATTCGAATACAGAATGTTTTTCCTCCAGATGTCCTGAATGTGCTGACCACACATCGTCAGCATCTAGGTATAGAAACCTGTTTAAATATTGTATGTGATTGTAGTAATATTACAAGAATCAATTTTGTATCATTGAACAAATAAACCAGAAGTCTAGAATTGAGTGTATGTGCGCTGACCACACATTATTGTTAGGATGCCTCTTGTGTTCAAGCTGTGACTGTGGATGAAGATCGAACAATGTCACGGTAAGACAAGTTCTTCTCAAATTGATTGATGTACCTAACTCGGCTTGTTTCGTTGTGAGTGGGATGATAATGATGGAGGAAACTGCATTGTTAAATATTCTTTCCACTTACTGTTATGATTAATGGGTGATGAATCATATGGTGAATAAAACCAAGGTACTTTACAAGATGGGGCGATACCTAGTGTGTTATGACACGTCAGGACGTAATGGCCATATTGACATACATTTGCCGTATCTTTTGTTTCAGCTGTAGTCAGGTTGAGAACTAGAGTATTAAAAGGAAGTTTGAATT
The DNA here is from genome assembly GCF_964235325.1 of Thermobia domestica. NCBI lineage: Eukaryota > Metazoa > Arthropoda > Insecta > Zygentoma > Lepismatidae > Thermobia > Thermobia domestica. The sequence goes on from NC_137457.1 coordinate 193,541,101, forward strand.
TAGCCAGCGTGGCGGAAGTGAACTAATTATACAGCTTGGTATACTGACAAGTGGCTTGGTAAATTATCAGCTCAGCTGACGAATGTTTGGAGGGAGAGAGGGGAAAAAGGGGGTTTTGCATCGCAACTGAGAGAATTCATCTAGTATACTGTTACAGAAGCCAGCTTCAGACCAGTGACATCTCAGCATTGTCAGATAAGTATATTTGCATTGTTTTTCTGATTTAGAAGACAAGAAGTGGTCAGTCGTTCAGATTTTCATGCATGAGTACAAGAAGTCTATTGTATACAATCTTTTATACCTTGGAATGTTAATATTATCTACCTTTTCTTTATGGTGAGATTTTATTCTAGGTTACTGCGTAAACCACAGAACTAATGTTCAGAGTTTAGATTCAACAAGATTTAACTAAATCTAATTATACCATTGCAAATATGCTAGTTAAGAAAATTAGTTCCAGAGTATCACCAAAATTTTGTTAATGAATTTAACTAAAAACAATACTTGTAACTTATCTAAAGCAGACTAATAAAAGGTTCTGGCAACTAATTGAACTAAAACACAATCAAGGAGAACTGATATAACTTTAAACATGCAAAATTTCATAATGGAACTGCATTTCTAGCTTTACACTTTATTCCACCTTAAGTACTCATAGTGTTCAAGACAAGACGTATCTCACAATGGGGCAATCCAGCACTTGAGAAATGCTCAGTTAACGTGCATATTATTTTTTCACAATTGTAGTGTCTCGCTAAATCTCTAATAATTTGTTGTCTCAATCGTTATAGGTTTCTTAAAATAATACTGTAGGGTTTTTAATTCTATAAGGTTAATTAAGATAAATGAGTCCCTCAGAGGAGGCCGTCTTATCTTGGGCACATGGTGATGTATCCATTATATTGCATCCCTTTTTTTTTTTTGTAAGTAACTTAGGAAGAATAATAAAGGAAAATGTCAAATTCCCCCCCCTTTTTTTTTTTTTTAAAGCAAATTGATACTCAAGTGATTAAAAACTTATAACTTTTAACAGAAGTATAAAAGGAAAACGAATACTCAGTTATTTCCAAGGTGTAGGTCCTTCCACTGCTTTTTTACCTGGGCCGGTTCTGCTACTTCGGCTTCTGTAAGGAAAAACCTGAAACGAAAAAAAAATTCTCCTACACACACATAGCATTATAGGCTGGACGTGGGAACCTGAAGTTGAGTGTAGTGTCCCAGCTACTTATTAGTCGAATTTGACGAACTTGGTAGTCAAGGCGTGACTGGGTTTTGAAGGAGAGCTATCTTATTTAATTTTTGAAATATTAAGTATGAGGCTAATTATTGTTTTTATTGAGTATGATAATCAACGAGTTTAAATAAGATCTTAACTTTGTGGTTCATATTTTTCAGCTTGTTGGAGTATACATACCATCTGTTGCTCGGAAAACACAAAGGAAGGAGAAGAGAAGACGTACGTCACCAAAGACACTAAGGGGAGGTTTTCTTGTTACAGGGTAAGTACTATCTCCTTGACTTGTTAGTGTGTTATTTTTGAAACATGCATTTCAAGTTCTTCACGTCAATGAAATCTCAGTTCATATCCTGGGTGTATCCCATACTGATTGTTATTATTACTGAATTAAGTGAAAAACTACAATGAAAGAGAGTGACCTAAGTTACAATGTAACAGTGATTATACAAAATGCGATTTGCATAATCTGTGATTTTAGTAAGTGGATCCCTAAGGGGGAACAAACGTGGTTACGTGGTTGTCACTCATGCAAAAAGTGCTTGAGTCGGGACTCGATCTCCGACTTATCTGTTTCCTTACAACGTGATCTACAATTTCGTAACTGCCAATCACCTCCGGTAATTGAGACCATTTTTACAACGATATTAATTTTGACTGGAATATGTCGGGGCTCGAACTCAGGACCTCTAGTGTAGGTAGTGAGGATATGTGATCCACTAAATGTCTATTGAAAGTATTTGATTCTAGCCTACTTTTACATAACCAATTCAAGTACAAACTTGCGCTCGTGAGGAGCGATAATTTAGATATAGGACAAAAGAAGGGATCCCTTAGGGGCTCGAACCAGGAATCGCTAAGAGTCAATTGTTTATCTGAGACTATGGCTTATCCCAATCGTGATGGTTTATGAGGCAACCTTATTATTGTTATTCATTTCGTCGTGACGTCATTTTCCTATTTTATTCGTTATTTATCTATTTGCTTGTTATAAATGCTGGTGTATTCTTTGCTGTTGACTTTTCGCGCAACCATCATCCTGAGTCGGATGCACTTCCGTCACCTGATAAGAGTTGATTTCCTTTTTAGTTTTTTTTTTTTTTTTTTTTTTTTTAACGCTGATTGAGAGACGGGTTTTGAGGAAGTATCCGCGAGCAATTTAAAAAAAACAATTTGTAAAGCACAATGATATTTGATTAACTTTTAAGTTTCAGAGAGTACACGTTTGTTTGTTTATTTTGACATGTTATTTCCCTTACAAGGATAATTACTGTCCCGTTTGTATATTTATGTCCTAAAGTTTGTGTATCACTCTCATGGAATGTTTGACTTGGATTTAACATGTGTCAACTGTGGTGTTTTCCATTGATCAAACAGGGCCGCTTATGGAGGGGGCCACAAATTTTGAAAGTCTAGGTGTTTATTCTGAGTAGAGTTTCGTTATGTTTTACGAAAATTCGAAAGTCCTTAATTTATATTAACACACAAATGAACTATATCTATATAACACAAATGAATTCACTAAGAACAATTAACTATAATAAAAAAAAAATAAATCCAAAGTTAAAATCCTCAGTAAGCAGAAATCCAACTAACTTACGATGTGAATAAAAAATAAAAGGATAACTAAAGTAATATCTAAAAGTTATTGTACCACTTAATTGTACCACTTAATTGGTTACTACTGGATTATATCTGATATCATTGTACAATATTTGTTTTATTTTATTTTATTTTATTTTATTTTATTTTATTTTATTTTATTTATTTTTTTTTTGTTTTATATATTTTAGTTATGCATATCTATATGTATATAATCCTTCCCGCCCAGACTCCTCAGAAAAAAAAATAAAATAAAATAAACCTAGAACTTCAGCGCAATAAACGTTAAAGGCTGAAAAGTGTAATGAATAAAAAGAAACAATACTGAATAATAAAACTAAGACTACACAATATATATGAGGAGCCTGGTAGGTGAGGTGAACAAATGTCAGGCAACATATATAAGGTAATGAAAAGGAAGCAAATTCAGGTAGCAAATATATTGACAGCACTTAATGGCTGGGAAGAGTATATACAAAAGAAATTTGAGGAAAAATAATATGTAGCAATGAAGCACAAAGCAATCACAAGCGGGTCAACTACCCGTTAGGGGATGTAAATACGAATCACTGATGTAATTGGTGCCCGACAGGCAATGCATTGTGTAACCGCCAGTCCACAAGCAACACAGGTGGCGGCATGATTGCATGGTCGGAATACCAGTTGTACTTCTTCAAGTAGACAAATTTTACACTGGGAATTTTGAGGGGAGGGGGTGTGATTGTCTGTGGGGTGGTCGGAATTTTCAACAACCTCATTAGCGGCGACCGGGATCTCAGTATCTGGCAATACTACTGGTTGTGGGGTAGGTTGGGATTGATCTTGGGATGCCGGCTGTAACACGCGAGTGACGAAATCTTGGCCCTTATGAAGTAAGAGAAAAGCGCAGCGGGGCGCATAACGCGCGTGTTCCACCCAGGGGTCATCGGTGGGTTCCCACCGATGAAGGCCCTGACCACAAAAAAAACAGATAGTTTGGTCTCCTTTTTTCGCATAAAAGAAACCAGCTCGACTTAATGCCTGTGGAGTTTGAGCTAGCGCAGGGGGCCACAAGGAAAAGGACTCCAATCGTTGTTCTTCGAGAGTGTAGTGTGGATATTTGGGTCCAGTTATTGTGATTTCTGAAGTACCTGCGATGGCAAGGGATTGCCCCTGTGAGGATGAGAGACGCTCTGGGCGGGAATTGGGCATATACGTCCAATGATAGGGGCCACATTCGTCTCTACCTGTAGGAAAATTTTGTAAAAGCGGGCAAGAAGGTGAACACTGACGATGCAATTCAGTCGGATCATCCCCTGGTTCAAAAAGACCAATCTGCAAATTACAAAATATACAAGCTACTCTATCTGGTTTGCAGAGGAAATAGAATCCAGCGCGTGCTAACGAAGCGGGCGAAATAAAAGATACCGACCAGTCAGTAAAAGTTGATAATCGAACATTTTCATCACGTAGAGCGTCCATGGATGGGCCAGGCGCAGATGGTGTGGGTGTAGGCTCCATGGTGGCTAGAGGAGGAGGAGACAATAAAAAAAAATAAGATATAATAGTGTTCCTAAAAGAAAGAGATCTGGAGAGAGAGAGTGATATGTTGAGATGGGGGGATAGGCGCCCCCCTTTTTTTTTGAACTTGTTGTAATTCTAGTCCTATCATAATATAATATGAGGTATGCCACTGTTCAGTGTTTAATTGCGTTATGTATTTTATAGGTTTGGTTTTATCCAGTAACACTTAAATATCGTGGCGGCGATTGTTGCTGATAGTAAGGTCGACGGCGAGCTCGTACTAGAGCACGTCTACGCAGTGTAATGCCAGTAAAAATAACAGACAACAGTCCGATGACCAAGGTAATTACCATAAATACTACATTAATGATAAACATTGTCGAATAATCTGTTAACCTAGGTTCTGAATATGGGAATCCTGAACGAAGGGTACATGGGTGACAAATGAAAGGTACGGTCTCACTTGGTATGTCTTGAAGCCATTGCACAGGAATTAGTTTTACAACACGTGCTTTTTCCACGTGATGAGTAATGCAAGGATAAATAGATTGTTGTACAACCCCTTGTAGTCGCACAGAGCATCTACAACCAAGATTTATCAAAAAACTGCCATAATCATCTGGGGACATCATATTGGGAATGTCCGTTTCTGGACATGAAATATGAATCGACAATCCACGTCGGGCAAGAATCGTGACAGTAGTGAAATTTAACCGATGAAATAGGTCAACCGACGGTAAATATTTGCATTTCAGAGGACAATTGTCGCGAATGGCCGAAGAGTTTGAGTGCAACAGCGATAGGAGACAGGGTATGATGGAGAATTCGTGCGGTTGAAATTCACGGGCTAAACAAATGGTCTCCTTTGAAAAATCACAATCTACGGTCATAAGTTTATTGGACGGCCATCGGGTTACTATATGTTGGATAGGTAGATCCACATGACAAACTTCCTTACTCCTTTGGAAAGGAATAATACGCAAATGTTGGAGTTGTAAGGTAGTTCCGCGTTGTCGTAAAGGAATTTTAATAGCCATGATGACTTGTGTAGGCGCAATGATACATTCACTAAGTTTATACGAGTAGAGAATCGAAATATCTGAGGGGGGTATGACTAACTCATACTCTGTTGTCTTAAGCCGGTGTTCTAATTCATAAGTCAAGTTAAGTAATAAATCAGGGGGGAGTAAGGTAGGGGTGATAGAGTTCGTTAAGCATGTTGCAACCAATTGATCCCACGTTTGAATGTTATGAACAGTTCGTAAGGTTTTCCATGGAATCATTGACGCATGTTGAGCTAACCTTAAGTTACCAAGAAAGGTTTGGAGCTGTGAAGTAGTAATCCAAGCTTGCTTAACGTGGACTTTCGTGACAAAGACAAAGGCATAGCCTTGCTGATTATGATCCTGCATGAGTACTTCTAGATTATTTGGAGGTAGTTTGTTCCAAATGTTTTGTCCATCGGGCGGTACGAACGACTCGTATAGAAATTCAAGTACTAGTGGTAACGATGAATCATAAAGGATAACATGCGGATCACTGTCTGTAATCACGCCAGAATGGGCAAGGGTCGAAAGTTCTAGAGCATGCGCCTCACCAGTAGCGAGCAATAGTAACGTGATCGTTGCTAGTCATAAATTAGTATTACGAGGAGGGGCTGGGGGACGTCGGTCTTGACTCGAGGAGGGTTCCTCTAGGGGTTGGGAGGTAGGTGGAGGGGGGTTTCGAAGAACAGAAAAAACTCGAAGACACAGTGTCTTATAACAACAAAATAGAATAATTCCCGAAATTGTTATTCCAATAACGGCATAAAGTAGTGGTTCTGTTATCTCATGAATAATGCCTTGAGCTTTCACCGGCTGGGGGTAAGTAAGCAGAAGAGGCCACAGAGTGCTCTTTAAACGAAGGGTCATATAGATCATGCATAAGGTAAGAACAGTGTTCCATACGAACAAAATCGTAAGATACGGTCTGCCACTGATATCTGATACTTTAATTGTTTGGGGAAGTGCGATGGGGGTTAGCCTATGAGATTGTAATGGCGGCTCATAGTAGGTTACCTTTACTGACCAATTTTGGTTTAATGTCGCATTAAGGTCGGTGAATTCCAATTCACCTAAGAGATTTTTAGGTAATTTAAGAGTCTCTAAGGGTAACCAAGTTAAGGGTAGTAAACGCTTGACGGCAGGATCCATGATGGAGTCCTTGGGGCATGGGAAAAGGGGGAGGAATTCGTAATTGAGAATTAATTTCCAATGCACATTTACAGTGCAGACTAACTTTGAGAGACCCAGGAGTAAAAGGATCCTGTTTAAGACTTTCACTCTTGTCTGGGCATATCATGGTCATTTGACGGGGAGGGTTAGTAATAAGATAGGTGTCTTCACTCAAGGGAGTGATAATGGGTTGTACGTGTGGATAACAAGTAAATGCACAAAATTGATTGATTTCCGCGACCGAAGATGTTTGCCACAAATGATAGATACAATTCGGAGCTTGGAAAGATGTACGTGTTATTTCCGGTATTTTACAAAGTCCATCAGGTCTGTTCAAACACGTGATAATATCGTAGTCGGTTAAAATAGTTTCATATTCAGAATTAGTAGCCAGTAGGGCCGGTTCATGTATTACCTTGCACGTTTGATTTTGGTAGTGAAATGGTAATGGAATCAAACGGAATAATTTTATGGGGTGAGCCCCACGAGTGATTGGAATTTTGGCAATCAACGTCACACTATTTCCTACAAAATGGCAGGTGGTTGTACGTAAATTATAGTAGCGAAATATTTCCGATTGTGGTATAGCCAATGAATATCCTTGTTTCTGAAGTCGAAGCGCTAAAACCTGTAAATCACGCGCTAATTGTTTGGGGTTAACTGCTGTTAACGACATACTTCCCTCAATGCAAGCAGTGTGGATGTCCTTATGTTGGCGCTCGTATTGGAGCGTAGCAAGGAGCTTGCTTAGGGTGAGAACTTGCACTGACAATGCGGTATCATGATTACGAGCTACTTGCTCGATTACCCTATTTACTGCCTTCTGAAGCGATTTCACTTTATCCTGTATTGAATGTACAGCATTGTTCACTTGGGTAGAGAAATTTCTTGTAGAGTCTCGAGTCAATAGTATGTTATGATGATCTGAATGTATTTGATCCACTATTTGATTCAACAATTCACCCATCTTTCTTTGGTTGGTAACGTAATTTTGGAAGGTACTTTTCGACACAGTGTTACAACACCAAGAGAGAAAGCTACCAATGAAATCTAAACCACGTTTTGTTTTATCTGTTCGAAATGCTGTGAGGTCAAGAAATTCTTGCTGCAATTGTAAGTCAGTGATCTTTTGGATTTCTACAATTGATTGCAACAATGTACATGAATGTTCAGACGCCTCTCTAGTCTGATCGCAATAACCGGAAGTGAACGCTTGCTGAAGAGTTTTGAATTCATCATGCAACTGAGGTAGATTGTATATGGGTATGGTATAAGCCAATATAGCTAACTTATGATAGGGTACCTGAGAAGTTAGTAGTTCCCAAAACACTCCTGCATTCGCAAGTACAGGAAGAACGCTTTCCTGGTTGGATAATGGAAGACAAGAACTTCCAATTCCCAATATAACAAAAAGATAATGACGAATTAACATTTTTCTGAAAGAAACAATAAACAGAAACAATTATATAGGATAACATATCGCCGAGAAACCCGGCTTACGACGGTATGATAATAATGCCTTATTTATTTATTTGCATTGGACCATCAACTATTGTGTCAAATCAACAGGGATATGTTTAATATTAATAAGGTAGAGTAATCACGTATAGTCTGACCGTGGGTTTTATATATTTAGGGGTTCTTTGCCTTAAGGTACCGGTTAAAAAGAAATGTATTCCTCTTCCAAAACCTCATTCCATGTGACGGGTCGGGAGGCGACTCGCAGTTGGAGGGTTGCATCACTTGTTCCCATTACCAGGAATATGCGAAATGCAAACCCGTACGTAGCGTACACACTTCTCATCCAACGCGTGGTTCTTAAACCAAAAAGTTTCAACCATCCCTTGAAAAGGATAAGGTTTCCTATCTGACAATATCGAAATGCAAGATAGCGTCGCAGATAGTATCGAAAAAAGGGTGGAAGTATCTTGGAAGCTTGTCGGGAGGGAATGAATGCAAATAGCTTATCCCAGAGTTTTCTTTCCCACAATGTTATGTACGTCCACACTCGTAGGGGAATGACACTACCTCTATTAGTGGTGATATGGCAGCGTCGATCTCCAGAATTGGAATCCGTAGGAATATCCGTTCCCGGAGAGAGACAACAAGAACAGCGTTCCTGTATCCATCGAGCGATGCTGGACATACCTAAGATAGGCTATTGTTTGATCCGTTAAATTATTCACCGTATCCGCAAGGGCTTTGGGGGACAATTGTCGGTATATTAGGCTAAGGCAGATAACTTCTAGGGCTTCCAGGAAATCTACGGATAAATGGACATATACCAAGTCCGGGGGCAGTTGTCGATTTATGCAAGATAGAATTTGAGCCACAAAGGATTTTGCAAAATATTTCCGCTGAGAGATGCGAGTGAAGAGCGGCATGGGGCGTACAGCTAAGTGATAAAAGTTTTAACTTACAACCTTGTCCGGAGACTGACCTTCTACTGTCTGACCTCTCTACGAAAGATAAAACGATAATTATATGGTCATCGTAAATGAATTGTGACTTATAGGGGATAGTTGTCTGTTTCTATTAGACTTAGCTACTAATAATCTTATTACTATTATGTCATGCCTTAATTTGTTTAGTTACTTATTTATTTAGTTATTTATTTTTTTTAAATGAGTAATCCTCTCTCCTATCTCTTTCCAGATCGGGGATCTAGGAGCCGTTATCATCCACAATTTATCGAAGAGGAAGGCGGTACATATGAAGTGTAAGGTGGGAGGATCTTATGGTTCATCACAAGTATTAATCTTTGTCATGGCTTTACCGCTCTCCTTCTCCTTCGGAAATTAGGTCCTCTAACATACAAAATGGATCCGCCCAGGAGGGTGATTCTATCTTTTTCGAGTACCAGCTGTGTAATTTTAGTACTTGTTGGATTCCACATTCAAAATGATTTTGTAAGTGCTCTGAAAGGGGCCAGGGTACTATGGGGTCAGGCAACTGGTCTAAGGAAACATTAATCAAAGGTTTAAGGTCCAGGATAAACCATTCCTGGCATGCTTCTCTTAAGGCGGCTGCCGTCGGCTCGCCATAAACGAACACCGTGGATCCCATTGGGATCTTGTTTTTAATTTCGCCTAACGCTTCATGTAAATAACATTCTCCTTGGTCATACTCTAGCGACTGGACTTGTTCATAAAGCCATGCGGTAATTTGTTGATCTGGGGTAAGTTGATCATGGGTGATATAGGGTTTTAAAATATAATTTATGGGATCCAACTCTAGTAGCTGTTGGCTAGTCCGTGGGGGCACTATCAAAACTGATAGTTCCTTGTATATTTGAAGTCCGGGCGCTAGTTGAAGGCCTTCCAGCGCGAAGAAATAAGCGGGAGCAATGTGAAAATTGTTCGTTTGGCTTACACTTTCATTTATTTCCGCGTCCTCGCTATCCAGTTGTAGGAATTCCTTTTCTTCCCAGAAATGTGCCATGTCAGAATATAAATTCTATAATTAAAGGGAAAACACAACATTGGACCTTGGTGCTGCCATGGTCGGGTTGCACTTAATCTACCTTATTCTATTTTTAACCTTAACTTATTTATTACCCAAATTTGTCCTTACCTCTATATACTAGCGATTAACTAGTATTGGTCAAACCTGACAAAATGTTCACCAGAAAAAAGAAAAATCGGTTATTATTTCTGCTTGTTTGGTGGAACCGAAGGATTATTTTCTTTAGTCTGATTCCTTGTAGTCACTGTCGATTTTTGTGGACCCTGTGAAGTCCGGCCGAAGGTGTTTGGCCTTCCTCCATTTACTTTAGGGTTCCATTTATTCTGTATATCACGGGTGTTTGTTTGCTCTTGTGGGCGGACTGCAGGGGCTTTGTCAGTAAGGGGTGTCCCTGAAATATGAGTTTTAGCCCAACATTGAGCACGCAAGTGCTTCGGTCGTCCACATCTATAGCACTTCAAGGGGCCTCGAGTTGGAGCCTTTTCGACCGACACAGATTGCAATTTTGAGAATTTGGGTTTTGGGGGTTGAATCTTCCTGGCTATCTGGGTCTTTACTTCTTTTTGTTGTGGCTTAGTGGTGGATGGCAAAGAGATTTGTTCTCGACGCAACTGCGAGCGTACTCGAGCTTTTTCATACCGTTCTAGAGCCAGTTTTACCTCTTCCGGGGTGTCACACCCTTTTTCAATGGCATAACTAAGGGCATCAGCCGGTAAACCTCGCAATAAATGCTGGAATTTATCCTCGTCACTCATATGCGGAGAAACACGTTGGCATAGCTTCATCATGGCATAGTAATATTGCGAGTATGTTTCGGTCGGTTTCTTCATTCTATTATGAAGGCTAGCATAACTGTCGGACAATTGATCAGTGTTTCCAAAAGCAGCGCGCAACTTCTGTTCTGCGTCTTCAAATTTAGTTAGGGCTTGTAGTTCATCACAATTTATTTCATAAAAATCGCGTGCAGGACCGTACAAGTAAGCAACAAGGTACTTTATGCAATCAGTATCATTCCATTTATATAACTTCGCGGCCAATTTGAAGGTTTGAAGGAAGTCCTCCAAGGACTCTCCCGGGGTTCCGCCATAGTTATCAATTTTGATGCTAGGAACCTTAGGTGATACAGCCGTAGTATTTGCCGTAGCCATCCTGAAATTATTTCCCCTATATATATATTTTTTAAAGCGTCAAGCAGATAAGCAGTATTTATGAGGGTTTCAGTATAACTTACTTGACCTTATACACTTTACCAGATCGTTTTGGTGTTCAACCAGAAGTTTTGTCTGTTGAAAGAGTAATAACATTTGTAAATTATCATCTTCCAATTACCTTGTTCTTGGGTTTATTGTTGAACCCTTTAGTACTACTGATTAGTACTATCATTACTACCAATAGTATTTATAATTTTACGAGATCCCAATACCACTAGTTAGCGAATTCTTTACACTGTGCTTAACCTATGTTTAACCACCGTACGGTTTTACTTATATGATTTAGTTCTGGGTGTAACTTCTTCATGTTTCTGAAGTAAGGAGCTCCTTTTTTATATTAACTCGGTTAAACCTAGGTTCAAGCTCCGCGAGTACTCTCTTTCTCTTTTTTTTTTTTTTTTTTTAAATATAGTGGCTTGAGCAGGTTGAAATTTGGAGAAAGGGGGGAGCAAGAGTTACAAAAGAAGGGGCGGATATTTCCTTCCTTTTCTTGTATATATTTTTACAACAAAATTTAGGGCGCAGTATTCTCCCGCCCATCGCGAAGGCTCGGACACATTCATACTGTGTAGCTGCCGAAGTTTTCCTTCCGGCCTCCAAGGATAGAAGGGAAAATATTATTTCCAACCCCAACATTATTGTTTTCTTCACAGCGTAGCGGCATTGAATATGGTGAGAATTTTGGCGCCATTTCATCACACTCAAGGCGGCTACACATTAGTGTAATGGTTCCCCCTCTGTTATAACATAATTTGTTTTTTTTTTTTTTTAACTTCAAAAAAATTTTTTTTTCTTTTTAAAACTATTTTGTTTTTAAATTCACAAGGGGGACTTCGATCATCCAACCATTGGTTCATGTACCTGCATTTTGATTTTTGATATTGCATTTGCATAAAGGTGAGTTTTAGGCAGTTATTCCCAGGCAGCCGTCGGGCTTGCACCCCTATTACAGAGGGGCCCTGCTGGACCTGGAGAATAAGATACCTGTGACCCCCAAGCTTTGCATGGGAAAGGATTTTAGACACTTATCGCCGGACAGACTAGTCGAACTTTCATCCCGTAATACGGGCGGTTCTGCTGTCTTAGAGATAAACTGCCTGTGATCCTCCCCAAATAAGTGGTAAAGGTATTAGCCACTTATCGCCGGACAAACTAGTCGAACTTTCATCCCGTAAAACGGGAGGTTCTGTTGACCAGAGATAAAACTGACTGTGACCTTACCAAAGCGAGCAGAAGCATAAGCAGACTTAAAGTTTTGCAAGTACATGAGACAAGAGCTGAATTCATATTTACACTCGCGTCCCGATTTTCCATTTCCCTTACTACACAAAAAACGTCGTGAGGTGAACTGAGTCTCGCTCTGCGGAACCTAGCAACTATTCCGCTGACTTATAACAACTTAAAGCGAGAGAAGTTGAGAATAAAAAAATTTTCGTCGCCACTTCACTACATGTGAAATGCACTATTTAGAGCGGCAAAAAAAAATTATATTTGTATATCAGAGTCAAAGGCTGAACACCGCCTAGGCTAAGTACGCCACTGAACTTTACTGACTCTACATGTTACTGATACACCACTTGACTAGTCAAAAGAAAACTTTCGCGTACACTTTTCACTTTTATCTATTGAAAGCTCTTCGGTAAAAAAAATCACTCCCGATTTGCTAAACTCGCGTTTTAAGGCAACTGAGATAGTTGGTTCCCCTATAAAGTGAATGAGCACCAGAGATTTGTTTAGCGTTTCAAGAACACACAGTTGGTTACCCGGCGAACACCGAACACCATAAAATGTTATGATGATGTTTTGGTTCTGGGATTGGCGTAGCAATTGTGTACACTTTCTTTTGTGAAATCGTATTTGAGATCATTTCTTCATTCTCCACCCAGTATTACAAAGTTGGTTCGGAGTCCAACTCCCTTTTTAGCCTCGGTTTCGAAGACGTCGTCGGCTTACTGGTTCGAAGATGATGAGAAAATGCACTATTAGTGGTAGAGCTTGGTACTGGAAAAATCGAAACCCAGGTAACATATGAAGACTGTGAGTTGAATCTAATTAGGTGGGATAGCTTGACTAAATCAAAGAGACCATTTCACTTTACTTTTTATTAAAAAAAAATTAAAAATAAGAATACAGATGAATTTAACAAAATCGGTTACTTGGAGTTACAACTTGGAAGTTTTTCTACATTATTCAAGTGGGAGCACAACCCTATAATACTCAATGGGTGCTAGAAGGTTTTTATGCTAAACCGCGAGTTATTGAAAATAGTAAAGTGTGAACTTTGTACATCGCAACTTGCATTGGCCCGAAAGGAAGAAATGTTAAGTCTCGAAGAGGGAATGTGGTCTCAGATTGATGGGACTTGAAAATAAAACTCATATTGATCACTAAACAATCTCAAAGTGCTCTTCCCGTGTGGAGGGGGAACTTAGAAAAAATTAGCACATACCTGATTTTTCTGAAGACCGTCCCTAACCAGAGCGAAGTTCACTGTTAGCCGTCCGTCCGTAGAATCAACCGGAGTGGCGAACAAGCCTCGTTTATATAGGCGTTACGTCCCACGCATTTCTGCCAGTTTCTGACGTAGCTCGAACGCTACGTCACGAGCCTCATCGAGCATGGGAGAGACTTCTTCACGCGCATGCTCAATAGTGGTTAAGACTTCTAGGTTTTTCTATGATTTTTTCTCTATCACGCCGGGATTGAAATTACGATTTTACATTTATTTTTACCGTTTATTTTACACCTAACTCTAACTACATAATAGATTGCATGTCTTTATCACTTGCGTGGTATTTCCTAAATATTACATCTAGGACCCGGCTCTGTGACCTGAGTAAAATCAAAGCCAGGGTCATACCACTATTCCATGCGTGTGGTTTGGTGTCAATGAGGCATCAGGTTGATAATTCAATCTGGACCTCACCTGACTCCGTTCTCCCTATTTCTCTTTCCCTTACTGCACACACAATTTGAAACGCGCGGGCGTCTCGCCCTATAATTTGGAGTCCGGCCTAGGACTTCGAGGCACAACTGTGTAACAATATATATATATAAAATGAAAAAGTTCCCTCTTCTGGGGGGGCTATCGCCCCGATCCCCCCCTGTATCCGCCCCTGGCTACAGGTAATCACTCTTTTCGTATTTTTCGCTGTCGTTCACAGTTAAAGTAACTGACTACTCTTATTCTTTCTACGAATGATGGATCTTCTCTTTGGCTTCATGTCAAACATGCACACGTAATGAAAAGACGCTCTCGATAATAATAATAATAATAATAATAATAATAATAATAATAATAATAATAATATGAAATATTACTAACTAACTCGTGTGTGTATTTCGACAATATAATTTTATATTATTATGTGGAAATAAGTAAGGCTGGCTGGCGCCCGCCCCCCTATTTTTTTCGATGCACCTTATGGGTCCACGGTGTCCAACGTTGGTCGCATCTCACTATCACCTCCTGTTCTCTCGATATAAGTTATCGACATTTTGTCTAAAGACGGCTCTGCCGTGGCTCCATGACTACCCATGACAATGACTCTTCGTTCATTTTGCATTGAAATCGCTTATTTTTCTGATTACTATGAGTGCATACTGTCCAACGTTGCTCCCATCACTACAATTTCCCGTTCTCTCGATACCCATTTATGGGCGAAATTTGGTTCCCTTGGAAGTTTTTAAGAGTTTAAAGGGTCGCCATTTTGAACATTTTTGTCTGATTATTCTGGCTAACGAACTGAAGATATTTCAACAATTAATGTTTGTGCCAAGTTTCGTCTCAATCCGCTGAAAATTAGGGTGGTTATGGCATTCACAAATAGCGTTATATATATACAGATAGATAGATAAATAGACACACAGAGGGAGAGAGAAAAAGTGTTTTGCTCCCTTCTCGCACCTGTGGTGCTTCAGAGCTAAACCGGGCCCCTTTGCAAAACGTATTGACCAGCCTGACCTAAACACAAACCTCTTACTTGCTAACGTAGAAACGTGGTCGGGAGGTGTAAGGCATGTAGAAATTGTAATTTTAATAACCATGAGTATGGTCTACTTCCATATTTTTCTTTTTACTTTTTGCAGCTACATCGGAACGTTCAATTTTTATTCTTTACTAATTGCAAATGGCGTTTACATTCAAAATATGAGGAATCTTGGTGGCATTTGTTCGGATATTCTTCTCTTTTGAAATGAAGAAAAGAATAAAAGCAATACGCAAAGACAAAAAGTATTATCAGTACTATACATTACCAATAATAATTGCTACGAAAAACTAAATACGACCTCTTTTACCATCTCTCATGAGGTGCATGTATTATTAACAAATTTTTTTAAAAATATCCTCACCGAAGATTCGAACTGGCGACCTCTGCATTTGTAAGCCAGCACCTTAACCACTACACCAAGATCATGGCATGGTGAACGTTTAGTTGTCGGCGTATTTGTTATATTTGTGTTTTATGTTCCCACTTCAACAATTTTTACTCTTTTTTCTAAGTTTAACAGCTGTTTCTGGCTTTCTCTTTCGGTGTCGTCCTTTATTTACACTATGCACTATTCGTATTCACAGCTTGTGTCCCTCTGCAATGTCTTATTCAGATTAAACTTTTCTTTTTGCCCCTCAGTAAACATTTGATTGATTTAATTCTCATACTCTCCACGGATGGAGAGCAGGAATGCCAGACTCGAAAAATATGTGTACATTAACTTTCCTGACAGATAATACAGAATTGTACATTCATATAGTTTTCTGTTGAAACGATTACTTGGGTACTCATCTTCTTCGTCCTTTTGTCTGTCACTCAAATAAAATAAAAATGAAATATACGAAAGCTAATAAAACGGAACGTATGTATTCTCTTAAAATGCGCGAAAGGAACGGTTCAATTCTTCTAGCTTGCATTCGCGGAGCCCTGACATATATACAAGGTGTCGTCACTAATCAAGCCTCAGCAGACGATGGATGCGCAAACACATACCGTATATTACTTGTACTACCACGGTTCCTTCCTTCTAGAAAGTCAATGCAGAAACCGCAACAGGTAGCTAATAGATTGCGGTACAAACTTAACTTTCACACGCTTGAAACGGACAACTTTGTGCGTGTTTTCCCGATTTTCGCAGAGCTCCTCCGTGGCTAAGCGGTTAGCGTACGCGCCTTTGGCGCGGGAGACCCGGGTTCGATTCCCGGCGGGAGCTCTTGTGGTTCGGATTCCACGTTAATCAGTAGGTCCACGTCTCACATAGCCTCGCTGCTGAAAGGGACGCTAAACTGAAATTCAACTCAACAGATTTTCGCAAGTGCATTTTTTTTAGCTATCGTTTCATTGAAGACCAGGGAGCTTGTAGGTTTCTTCTGATGTCTACACTTTTCTTGCACCGCTATCTACGCCAACGGAGTTAGGGGTTCTTGAGGGCGTACATTACGAACCTGGCAGTGTGCACTTTTGCCATTATCCTATTCGCGAGATATACGGGGACGTCAGTAGACATATCTGCAAAAACCCATATTTTAGGTGCATTTTCCAACTCTGTAAGACAGCAGCAGTTTTAGGGGTTATTATTATTATTATTATTATTATTATTATTATTATTATTATTATTATTATTATATTGCAAGTTTGGGGGTCGAATTCAATGGTGTTTATTTGAGTTTTCTATTCAAAGTTTATAGCAAAGGAAGCCAATTGCAGGAGAGATCGCTCACCGATGAGTGCGTGCCGAGACGAACTCATGACTTTACTTATTTATCTTCTCGTGGATGTTATAATATTTAACTTGATATCACGATGACAACTCGGCAGGGAGAGATGAAAGCTCCCTCTGTTGTCCAGAACATTACAATGACCGTAGACTTTTATGTTACGTTCGAAGACAATACTCAAATCCAGCCCTTGGACACGACATCAAGTCAACAAGGAACTGCTTCGGGTCCCGAAGGAGATCCTGATTACAACTACCTGGAACCAAATTCTTCTCAGGAAACCGCATTTTGGAGATCATAGAGTGAAACGAAATTGAGGGACATTATAGCAGATTATAACAACGCATTCAGTAGTCGCAAATTCAAGGATGCGAAATGCATAGCAAGAGTTGACATCTGCACAAGTGACATCATTCTGATGAAACTATTCCTGGAAAAGGCATCCAAGCGGACCAAGCTAGCAGAACGCCGAGAATCTGTCAAAGCATGGAGCAAAAATCAACTCGCTGCTCCGAACGTTTTCAGGATCACTAAAGAGGACATTGCAGTGAAAGCTTTGGTACAATCGCGGAATCTAGGGGTTACTGGTTTGAAGGCATTTTGATTCTGGATCTCCCGACTATTGAGAGAAATGAACTGAATTTCTAGGAAAATCACAAATGTCATGACAATGGCAGCCAGAACAAAAGCACTGAAACGTTCAAACGAATTCGACAGCTACATTCAACAAATCAGGCGGGAGATTGAAGAGGGTAACTACAATCTTGATCAAATTGTGAATCTTGATCAAAGTGGATTAAATTATGAATTACTAACACCACGAACTCTAACGTGGAGTAAAAAATGTCGAAACTCAAGTAAGACCGGAATCAAAAATGACACATTCTTACACAGTCCAGGAAGCGATTTCGGCATCAGGAAAGCTCATGGGCCCGACTGTCGTTGTGTTCCGCGAGGAATCCGGGAAATTTGGATCAAGGGTCCAATGTAAAATTCTCAGAAATAGAACACAGGCTGGATAGAAGGTCCAGTCAGCAAAGTTTGATCTTGTTTTCCTAGAAATCGATATCATTTCCTGGAATTGGGAGGCAAGTTTCGACAAGCCTTTAGTTGTTATGTTCATAGCGTTTTACGGCTACGAAAATTTTGGTGATGGGAACCCGCTGTTGCTATGCTCATAGTCTTGGACGCCTAACATAAGTGTTCTCAACTTATATTGTCTAGTTATTTGAACCCCCATCACCCCCTACTCCTCCTGGAAAGCCAAAGAGCATAAGCGATTTAGCCCCTTGGACCTATTCCCCCGAAATGTCTGTAGGTTATGAACTGAAAGCATGATATTCAAATGATCGAAGCTTCTCAGCAGATTCTATGAAATTGGTCTTAGTTGCTAAGCTAAATATTATATTTCATGATTTTTTTAAAACGTGGGATTAGACACAATATATGAGTCTCAAACGAAACACATACCGATGCAAAATCGTGTTCCTTAGCCCGTTGGTCCTATTCCCACAAAGTGTCTGTAGATTATGAACCGAAGACGTGATATTCAAATGATCAAAGCTTCTCACGAAATTAACTTAGTTGCTAAGGTAAATATTGTATTTCACGATTTTTTTAAGACGTGGGACAAGAAACAATATATGAGTCTCATAACGAAACACATACCTATACACTCCTCTCCCCAGACCTCCTGCGAATGGATTCCAATGATTGAGCATATTCTAATAGCGGAAGCTTCTCATAGCATATCATATTGTTTAAAAACGTAGGATGTGAAATGTGTTATATGGATATTCACATGATGATGTCTGTTATGACAAGTAAATCGATATCATTTCCTGGAATTGGGAGGCAAGTTTTGATAAGCCTTTAGTTGTTATGTTCGTAGCCTTTTACGGCTACCACAGAAGTTCGTGGGAAAATGTTTGTTGCTATGCTCATAGTCTTGGACGCCTATGTTCATGTAGAAACAAGATGAAACATGCCTTTTTTGGCCTTTTAGGGTTATCATCAGCTATAAGTTCATGAGAAAACATGCCTTTTCTAGTCGTCTTGTATTGGTTAGCTAATTTGGATTCCCAAGCCCTGCCCCTTCGCCCCCCGCAAAGACTCTTGGACGGCTACCGGATCTTCATCAGAGTCCTTTCAGTTATCACGATTGAAGCCTACCAATTGATTGTGTTTTCAGCCTAAAACTGTAGTGTGTGTTTTTGCTTTCAGTTATCACGATTGAAGCCGACCAATTGATTGTGTTTTCAGCCTAAAACTGTAGTGTGTGTTTTGTGATAGCGGTCGTTCTTATTAAAATGGATAAGTAAAAATATATATATATATATATGTTCTTTCTTCATTTAGTTATAAAGGCAGTTGAAAGAACAAGTGTATTTATTCATAGTTCCGTTCAGGTTCTAACATTTAAAAAAACACAGACACATACATACATATATGTGAATGTCTGTTTTGCTAGTCTCTTTCTTTCTCTGTTTGCTAGCACATTGAACTCCATCTTAAAATGGTTTAGTTTCAAGGGCAACAGATAAGATAACATTATCAAATGTTTTGATGATTCGTATTGTAAGTAGTTAACAGACTGACCTACAGTCCTGGTAAACGAATGATAAAAGCTACAGTACATTTAATTGTATGTTAAATCATATTATGTCTTAAAATGTTATATGTGTCTGTAGTATGTGCTTGGGGGAGCCCCCTGGAACATCGATTCACTTCACCTTTAAGTAATGATGATAGAATAAAAAATGTGGAACGAGAGAACAAAAGAAATGAAATCTATGAGTTTTAGTCCTATAGTTGACTACTAGACTAGTGGAGAGGGAAAGTGATGATGAGAAATGATGAAGTGAAGAAAGTGGGAGGAAACGGGAGAACTCTCAAGGAAATCCATTCATACGGTGTTTGTCCACCATAAAGTTCATTTGTCTGGAGCAGATTTTGAACACGGTGCCTCACGCATCACAGGTGAACGCTCCGGGAGAACCCAGAGGAAATCCACGTACATTGTGTTTTTCCATCATAAAGTTCAACTGGTGGGAACAGGATATTGAACAATGCATTCATTCATTTTAACTACTTAAAAGGTATGCTATTTTTTCCCTTGAAATTTCTGCTTTTTCCGTATAATGAATTGAAATTTATGTGTATATATACTGTTTATATTTATTTGGAATATGGTTATAAGTAACCAGTTTATTTCTTTTTTTATTTTAGGTTGAATACAAAAAAAGGATAAGTGTATCAGACTTTCCTTATCCTTACCGGTATTATTATTCCATTGTTAATAACTTATATATATAGCCTTTTTTATTTATTCATATATTCTTTTAAAACGATTTTATTTATATTCTATTTGAAATAATACTTATATATCCAGTATTTACATGTACATATTGGAAAATTTTTGTTTTTCATTACGTATATACATTCGGGGAGAAAAATGGAAAACACGTGTACGCAAGAGTTATTAAAAGAGATTACAGCATTTATTAACGACATAGAAGAAGAAGAAGAGGAGTTTGTAGTAAATAAAGAGACGCAAGTTCTTCTAAAAGAAATAGATACCGTAATCGGAATAGAAGAAGAAGATGATCATCATGAAAGGAAGGAAGGAGATGATGAAATGAAGAAAGGTACACAAAAGGAGGAAGAACTCGTAGAAGAAGAAGAAGAAGAAAAAGAAGAGATGATCATCAATACCGAAGAAAAAGAAGAATAAAGAGATGCAGCTAGTGAAATTCAAATTGCAGAAGAAAAAGAAGAATATGAAGAACAACTATTAGAAATATTGGAAAGTGCAGGTAATAGAATGATAACAGAAGAAGAAGAAGAAGAAGCTTCCGAACGTATTGCCCAAATTAAAAAAATGGTTACAAGAAGGAGCAAAAGAAGAAGAAAACGTGGAAGAAAGGACAAAAGAAGAAGAAGAAGAAGAAGAATTGCTAAATCTAAAGTTCTCCCAAATAATAGGAGAGACGTACAATGAGGAAGAGAAGAAGAAGACAGAAGAAGATGAGTTCTACGAAACTGAGCTAGAAAAATGGATTACCAATTTATTTCCCAATCCTGAAAAAGAAGATGATCAGCAAGAAGTAATATACCCATCAATTATGGAAATATTAGCTGAGGCTAATACAGAACATACAGAAATAGAAATCGATTTTCACGAAATAGAAAAAAGAATGGACGAGTTGCTATCCGTATTTGAAGCAGAACGAAACTCAAATGTACAAGTAGGATTTGGAAATTACAGCCGTAATGATGAAAACAATAGATTTCATATAATAGAAGAACGCAGAAGACAATACAGAAGATACAATATGGTTGGTACAATGCTAAGATTCCGTCTAGCCCACGTGCGTGCAGGTGAAAATCCTTTTACTGCAATTGAAACAAGTCTACGTGCTTTAATAGATTATATGCTACGTGATGTGGACCAGCATGATTACGTAGGAATAACAATCACAAATGAGAGAGAAGGACACCGCCCTTTTGGTTATCGTTAAGAGAAGCAAGAAATCTCTCAGCAGAAGTTCTATGGACAAGTTATGAGAAAGTACTGCAAAGTAATGCGGCTTTTCTTATAAATGAAGATTGCATCGTGAATTTTCATCATGTACGCATGCCGAGAGAACAAGGGGGATTAAAACAACATGTTACGAATACTGAAGAATATGTAAAGGCAAAACGTGGTATTGTCACAATTAAGAATAAAGACACAAGATGATTAGCACATGCAATCGTAGTTGCCATAGGGCTGAAAAATACAAGGGAAGAAATCAAACTGAATAAAATAGATATGTAAAAACTCAAAGTAAATATATCATAGAAAAAGAAGCAGAAGACCTGTGTGAAGCTGCCGGTGTAGATCTTAGTCATGGTGGTGGAATTCCTGAAATTCGTAAATTTCAGGAATATTTAAAGGATTATAAAATCACAGTATATAGGGGCTTTTCAGGAAGTGATGTTATGTTTGAAGCACCACCAAGTGATAACGAGAGAACTGCTTTATATTTACTGTTCATAATTAACCATTACAACGTCATTGAAAGCTTGACAGCATGTTTTAGGTGTAGTTATTATTGCGAAAGCTGTCATAAGAAATATGAAAACAAACATGAACATTTGAAACATTGTGCAGCTCTATGTTATCGATGTCATCAGAAGCCACCATGTGACTTTAAAGAAGCTCATATTACTTGCAATGAATGTAATCGAGAATTTTATGGCCAGTCATGCTATGATTATCACAAGTCAGCGCCGTATCAAAATGGAAAGCCTTTATGTTCCATTGTGAAATGTTGTGCCCAGTGTTTGAAAATTTATGTAGTAAAAGAGAAAGGTTCTCACGTATGTGGAGAAACTTATTGCAACATTTGCTATGCTATAGTACCACCCAATCATGAATGATACATGAAAGTGAATGAAAGAAGAAAATAAAAAAAGCCAATGAAAAAATTATCGTGGTGAAGAAAGCTATGGTTGTGTTTTATGATATTGAGTGCACACAAGATACGAAAATAGAAGAGGAGGACGCAAACATATATGAGCATATACCTAATGTCTTGGTTAGTCAGCATACATGTTACAGATGTTGTGAAGACAATGATATCAAAAATAATTGTATCGTTTGTGGAAAACGAGAAAATATATTTGACGGAGAAAATGTAATAGAAGACATTCTAAAACATCTTCAGCAACGTCGTCCAAACATTAAATCAGTAACATGTGTACCCCATAATTCTAAGGGCTATGATGCACATTTCATCATTAAGACCATGGTTGAGAAGATGAATTGAACTCCAGAAGTAATCATGAATGGGGCGAAAATTCTATCTCTTAAAATAGGGAACGTAACATTCATTGATTCACTAAGCTTTCTTCCTATGCCCTTAAGTAAATTAGGTGGTGCATTTGGTCTTCAATCGTGCAAAGGATATTTCCCACACTTTTTCAATCGACGTGAAAACCAAACATACGAAGGTACATTTCCAGACATTAAATATTATGGAGCAGATAGCATGAAAGTAGAAGAAACACGCAAGTTTCTCCAATGGTATACTGAACATCGAAACGATACCTCTAAAATGAAAGAGGAACTCATCAAATATTGTGTACAGGATGTTGAAGTATTACGCCAAGCATGTATTTCCTTTACGAATACATCTGAATCTGAAACAAATGTAAATCCTTTACTTGAATGCATTACAATCGCCAGTGCATGTAATTTGGTATATCGTAGAAATTTCTTAAAGGAAAATACGATTGGTATCATACCAAAGAACGGGTATCGATGGAGAGATGTCCAATCAGTTGAAGGAGTACAATGGGTAGCTTGGGAAGAAAATACAAGAAACATACAAATTACCAATGCTGCTCGTAGTAAGGAAAAACGAATTCCATCAATGAAAGTAGATGGTGTATGGACAGATCCCAACACAGGAAGAATACACGTGTGGGAATATGAAGGCGATTTTACACATGGCTGTATCTACTGTTACCCTAACGACAGAGATAAACCCATCTATAACAATGCTACAG
Organism: Thermobia domestica; assembly: GCF_964235325.1. Taxonomy (NCBI): domain Eukaryota; kingdom Metazoa; phylum Arthropoda; class Insecta; order Zygentoma; family Lepismatidae; genus Thermobia; species Thermobia domestica. The sequence continues at coordinate 193,564,597 of NC_137457.1, forward strand.
ATACCATGGAATTTCGATATGAAGCAACAAAGAAGACAATCCAAAAATTAAAAGATTTTGGCTGTAAAGTGCATGAAATATGGGGCTGTGAATTTAAAAAAAAACAATTGGCAGGAAATGAAGAGATTAAGAAGTATGTTATTAATCATCCGTATACATAGAAAACACCATTAAATCCTCGTGACCCTTTTTATGAAGGACGTGTGAATGCCATACGTTTGTATCATAAAGCACAAGAATCTAAAGGAGAAACCATTCAATATAAAGATGTTATTTCGTTGTACCCCCATATTTGTAAGACTAAGAAGTTTCCAATTCGTCATCCTACTATCTATCTGCCTGGAGATTCAAATATTCCCACCATTAGAGAAATTGAAGGATTAGTTAAACTAAGTATTCTACCTCCAAAAAATCTCTTACATCCAGTTCTTCCTTACAAGTCAAATGATAGATTGATGTTTCCACTTTTTCGTACATGCTGTGATGAATTAAACCAGTCATCTTGTAATCACAGCGATGCAGAGCGAGTTCTACATGGAACATGGGTAGCAGATGAAGTAAGAAAAGTATTAGAAAAAGGATACAAAATAATAGATATTCATGAAATTTGGGCATATGATGTTGTTCAATATGATGAAGAAACAAAAAGTGGCGGCTTATTTGCAGAGTACATAAACAGCTTCCTGAAAGCAAAAACGGAAGCAAGTGGATGGCCATCATGGTGTAAAACAGATCTAAAGCAGAAGTACATTCAGCAATTTTATGAAAAGGAAGGAATACGTCTCGATGAAAATAAAATTCAACATAATCCAGCACTTAGAAGTGTAGCTAAATTAATGCTAAATTCATTTTGGGGAAAATTTGGACAACGTGAGAGCATGGGTCATGTAAGCATTATTAATGATCCAAGGGAATTATATGAGAAATTAACATCTCATGATATAGACGTTCATCAAATATTTCCAGTAAATGACGATATGATATATGTATATTGGCAATACACAGATGAAGTTCCATTTTCACTACCAACAGTAAACGTCGTCATAGCCGCATACACAACAGCACAAGCAAGATTAGAATTGTACAAGTATTTAGAACAACTGCAAGAAAGAATATTGAATTTTGATACTGATTCAGTCATTTATACGCAAAAACCTGGTGAAACTACAATTCCAACTGGTTTATTTTTAGGCGACTTAACAAATGAAGTACTCGAGTATGGTAAAGAGGTCTATATTTCAGAATACGTCTCGGCTGGACCCAAGAACTACGGATTACGTATTTTTGATCCCAGTACGAAGAAGGAGTTTCAAGTATGCAAGATACGGGGCTTTTCATTAAACTATGAATCTTCAAAACACCTAAATTTTCATGTAATGAAGAAAATGATATCAGATAGTGAAGAGGATGCGGAAGAAGAAGAAGAATCTCGTCCCACGGAAGTCAAAATTACCAATGAGAAAAAAAAATTGCCGCAGGAAACACCATACTATTGTCAGCATGCCCGAAACAAAAATTTATAAGATAAATTATATTAAACGACCTAGAATACAAAATTCATATGATACTCTTCCATATGGCTACACTACTTCCAACAAAAGAAGAAGAGAAATGTAATAAGACCCTTTATAAATATACGTATGAAGAAAGAATGATCATACTCTTTAACATGGACACGACGTGGAAACATCCCTTTTCATGTATTGTTGCCGGATCAAGTGGATGTGGAAAAACTTCCTTTGTAATATGATTCCTGTCCAATTTATCACGTATGGTTAATACATCGTTTCGTCATATTTATTGGTACTATGGAGAATGGCAAAATGCATACAGAGAAATTTCGACAAAAGTACAATTTATTGAAGGATTACCTCGAACAAAAGACTTTTTACCTGAAACTGGACCACATCTTATTATTATTGATGATCAAATGTGTGAAGTGAACCGCAATATAGTTGATTTCTTTACAAAGGGTTCTCATCATAGAAATCTTAGTGTACTATTTATTACACAAAACATATTTTATCAGGGAAAAGGAAGCAGAGATATGAGCTTGAATTGTTCTTATGTCGTATTATTTAAAAATCCAAGAGATAAATCACAAATTAAACATTTGAGTTATCAACTAACTCCTGAGAATCCAAAATTTCTTCAAGAAAGTTTCAACGATACAACCAAGCTACCATATGGATATTTGTTTATTGATTTAAAACAGGATACGCCAGATGAACTTCGTTTTCAAACAAATATCTTTCCTGATGATATTTATCATTACGTTTATGTTCCAACGAAATAGAAGAAGATGTGTTTATAATGTTTGTTTTAAACTTTGTTTCTTCATTCTGACAATATGTCTCCAAGAGTAAAACACTGAGATCTTCTTCGTACGCTGAGCAAAGCAAATCCTAAATTACGTGAAGCTATACTGGCCAATGCAGACTCTTCAGTGATTCGAAGTATTTGCGAATGTTGTTATAATGTATTAAAAGGGAAGGTTCCTCTTACAAAGACACAGAAAGCAAGATTAAAGCGATACAAGAGGACGCTTCGATATCTTGTGAAGAAATGAAACTCCATCCAAAAGAAGAAGAAGCATTTATTAGTGCAACAGCAGGGTGGATTCCTACCGGCAATACTAGCTCCTATTTTAACTGGTGCATTATCAAGTTTACTATTCCGTTAGTGCAATGGAACACGCAAAGAAGATGATTTTAGTTCCACCTGAAGTTCTTAATCGTATACAAACACCAGCATCACATCATCAGCAGTGGAGAAATGTGAATCTAATCTGGATCAAGAAATGCAAGAGATTTTACAGTTATCATCGCTTGGTGATGAAGAAAAGTGGAATAAATATAATAATATTCTTCAAAAATATTTACATTTAATACGAAAACAAGAAGAACCTGTGACACTTTCAATTACGTCAACTAAATCAAAGAAGCCTGAAGTAGAAGAAGAAATATTATTATCTATACCAAAAATGTTTCGTAAAAGAGCTGAATTACTACTACATAGAATGAAACATGATGATAATATCACGTGGGATAATAAAGGAACTGTTTACATCAGAGGTGATAAACTGGAAGGATCTCACATTGTAGACTTAATTTCTGATGTGTCGCGACCCCGTAAACACACAAATCCACCGGGATGGGAGAAATTTTGTAATTATTTATCTTCTAATAACACACCTCAAGAACTTATTGGAAATGCAAAACGTTTGTCATATATTTTACGACGAACTAAAGCATCACCAACAGCATCATCGTCAAGGGAAAAAATACCTCTGAAATCGTTTCCAGAAGACGACGAAGAAGAAGCAGAAGAAGAAGAAGAAGAAAAGGAAAAAGTAGTATCTCCTATAAGGAAAAGGAAACGTGCCTGTAAACGTCCAGTATGGTCAAGGTGGAAACCGTAAACAAACAGTTAAGCAAGATTTACTACAACCCTTCACATCCTGCCTCGTTTTCAACTGTTAAAAAACTGTGGATAGCTACAAAGAAGAAAATTCCTATACATTGTATAAGAAGATGGTTACTGCAACAAACAACATATACGTTACACAAACCTGTACGTCGTAGTTTTAAAAGAGATTTCTATGTAGTGAATAACATTGATGATGAGTGGGAAAGTGATATTAATGATCTTCAATCTCTTCATAAATTTAATGATGGATATCGTTATATACTTACAGTGATAGATGTATTCAGTCGATATGCATGGGCTATGCCATTAAAATCTAAAAGTACAAATGATGTCTTAAAAGCATTGAAACTTGTGTTCAAAGACAGAAAACCAATTACATTCCGAACAGATAAATTAAGTGAGTTTACTAATAAAACAATACAGAAGTACTTAGAGGACAACAAAATAAAGCATATTACAACTAGTATTGTATCCTGATATAAAAGCTAGTATTGTACAACGTTTTAACAGAACTCTGAAAGAAAAAATGTGGAAGTATTTTACAAAGTATCAAACGTATAATTATTTAAATGTATTACCTCTTCTAGTGAAATCACACAATGAAGGTTATCATTCAAGCATAAAGATGTCACCTGCAAATGTTTCTCAAAACAACCTATTACAAGTATGGCATAATCAATATGATAATAAAATAAAGAAGAATAATAATCGAAATTTCTCAAAACATCTTAAGATTGGTGATACAGTACGAATTAGTAAAACTAAACGTACATTTGATAAAGGATATATGCAAAATTGGACTTGGGAAATATTTAAAGTGAAGAAGATAATACCAAGAGATCCACCTGTTTATGAAATTAAAGATTTAAACAAGGAAGCACTGGATGGATTATTTTGCAGAGAGGAATTACAGCCTGTGACGTTATCAAAGACATTTCATATAGATAAAATCATACGTACAAGAAGAAAAGGCAGCAGAAAAGAATATCTTGTTCATTGGAAAGGATATCCTTCTTCTTTCGATTCCTGGATACCTGCATCATCCGTAAAGAAGATCGAGAGGTACAATGGAACCTGATGGAGATTTTTACGTTACGCTTCCCAGTAATAGTTCTATGGAATATTTTCCTGACAAGACCTTAACATCATACACTACGAAACTTCATCAAAGAATGGAATTCCATGAAAAGTGGGAAGTGGCTATTGTTGAAATTCATTATCCTCATTCAATATTAAATATTAATGAAGAAAATAATAATTTTTTTTACAAACCTGCAAAAAGTGATGATTGGAAATTTATAACTATTTCTGTACGTTATTACACTGATATATCAGAATTGATAAAGATAATAAATACCTACAACAAATTCACAAATTTACATATTTCTTATACTCGTGAGAGTAATACCTGTTTTATACGACGTCTTCATAAAGACATAGATGTAGACGTTACATTATCACCAAATGTTAGTGCGATGTTGGGGTTTGATCCAAGCGTTGATTTAAAGGATATGCAACAAGGCCAAAGCATTCCAAATTTACGTTTAGGACTTCCATCTACAATGTATGTGTATTGTGATATAATTCAATCTGTATTTGTTGGAGATACAGTAGCACCATTATTACGTATCATAAATATGAATCCTGTGAATCAAACATTTGGAGGTAGTGTTATAGAAATTTTTAATCCTCCACATTATGTGCCTATAGAGAAGATGCACTTTTAACACATCAAAATAGATATAAGAGATAGTAAGGCTCTCCAATGGCATTCACTTTCGGAACTGTATGCGTTAAACTACATTTTCGACCAGTGCGTCAACATCGACAAATATGAATAATCCATATTTACAATATTATCAAAAACAAGCTCTTTCTGGAACTGGAAACGTTTATGTTGGATTCCCTTATCAAGTTGGACATGGTATTGGGAGTTTCCTTGGAGGATTATTTCGTTCTGTCATGCCACTAGTAAAACAAGGAGCTAAACCAATAGGAAAGGAATTATTAAAATCTGGAGCAAACGTTATTACTGATGTCATCATCGATAATCAACCTATTAACGAATCCTTTCATCAACGAATGGGTGAAGCGAGTTCCGTCTTGCAAGACAAAACAAAAAATGAACTGAAATCTATGCTAGGATCTGGATATCAACGAATGAAAAGAAGAATTACACATCATTCCATCTTTAACCCTTCACCATTACACATCATCAAGCGCAAGAAGAAGAAGGGCAAGAGGAAACGTACACAGAAAACAAAGAAAAATCAGTCTTATACGAAGAGGAAGTTATCACACGATATCTTTGATTAAATCATCACCATTATGGGTTTCTTACATCATCAATCCTGCGAGTGTGTAAAAAGTGAACTAGATATTTTTTCTACAAAACCAACGCAAACCAGTATATTGGATAATCATGTTGCTACATACAAACCAATCAGTTCACTAGCTGATAATGCTCCTATAGAGTTTGTCATCCCAGGAACAAGTGATGAATACATAGATCTACCACATACTCTTCTTTACATCGAAGCTCAAATCGTTAAGCTTGATGGATCAGCATTTGTTGAAAGTGATAAAGCTGTGGCTCCTATTAATGACTTTTTAAATTCTATGTTCAGTGAAGTGGAAGTGTATTTAAATAACAAACTGATTTCATTTCCATCTCATAATCATCCATATCGATCATACATTGAAAAACTGTTAAATTATGATGATTCTGCTAAAAATACTCATCTTCAATGTGCATTCTGGTTTCAAGATACTGCTGGACATATGGATGCAACATCTAGTGGTAATAGAGGATTTCAACAACGTTATGAATTAACAAAAAAAAGTGCTAAATTCGAAATGCTTGGACATCTTCATTGTGATATTTTTAATCAAGATAAATTTTTAATCCAAGGAGTAGAATTACGTCTCAAGTTAATTCCTGCAAAGCCAAACTTTTGTCTCATCGCTAGTGATGCGTCTGTTGAGGCTAAAGTGAATATTTTAGACGCTGCTTTACATATTAAAAAGATTAATGTTAGTCCTACAATAAAACTAGCACATAACGAGCTTCTACAATCAACAACAGCCAAATATCCTCACACAAGAGTACAAAAGAAGTCATTCGTAATTCGAAAGGATCTTCAATCAAAATCAATTGATAATTTATTTATGGGAGTATTACGAACTCGAGTGATTGTGGCGTTTACACAAAATGATGCCTATACAGGAACAATAACTTCAAATCCATTTCATTTCAAACATTTTGACATCAATTTCTTCTCTCTATACATTGATGGAAAACCTCTACCTTCAAAACCATTACAACCAAATTTCGAAAACAGCCTCTATGTTTCCTCATATCATACCTTATTCTGTGGATCAGGTATTCACTTTTCCAATCATGGCAACAATATTCCTCGCCTTGACTTTCCTCAAGGATACACTATCTTTGTTTTCGACATTACTCAAGATGGAGAAGCCAGCGCTGTGCAGCATTGGAACCTTATACGTCACGGCTGTGTTCGTCTGGAAGTACATTTTACGAAGCCTCTACCAGCACCTATCTCCTGCATAACGTATGGAGAATTCCAATCTCTCTTAGAAGTGGATCATCAGATGAACATCATCATGGATTTTTAAAGGTACGCTATTTAAATATCATACCATATATGTACATGTCTGCATTTTTATACATGATATCCTCTATACTAGATTTATTGAATGCTTTGCAAACAAATTCTTTATTTCACAATCATTTCGTTGGCGTATATGCAGCCAATGAATTACCAACACATGTTCCACTACCTGCAGCTATCATCGTAAATACAGATCCCTCGAACAAACTTGGCACACACTGGATTTCCGTATATATTCATACTGATGGACGTGCCCACTACTTCGATACATTTGGATTTCCTCCATATGTAATACAACATATTCAATTTCTACGTAGAAATTGCATTTCTTATACATTTGATAATAAACAAATTCAAAGTGTGAAATCGTCCCTATGTGGGCATTATTCATATCTTTTCCTATGCTTCAAAGCTAAAGGAAAGTCCTTAAATGAATTTCATTACACTTTCTCATCAACTCCAGAAAAAAAAAGATCGTCGCTTGCTGTATTTACTTTTACAGGTAATCATGTCTTCATTCTTCTTCTTCGTTTGTCTTGATTACTTTTTTCATATTATTGCAGGTAGTCATTTCTTCTTGTTCTTTATTATAATGTGTTTGTATACATTATCATTTGTTGTTTTATTTGTTCATGATTATAGATAAAATAAATTTTAAGTTATGTTTTTCAATTTTTTCATTTCAGAGAGTAAAAGATCGTCATCGTGTGTATGGACATCATCATTGTACAGTATGACTTCTATCTACGTTTCATCACCATCATCAACAGCAGTAGTATCATTAATTGAACTGTATATAGATAGCATCAGTGAACAGTATATGGCAGCTGTGAAGTTATCATCACCTGAACAATGAAAAAAATCTAACGTTTTTTTAAATGTACTATACTTACCGTCGTTTTAATTGTGTAAATAGTTTCATCATCAATAAATACTTTGTATTCTTTTTTCTCTTTGAAAACAAATGTTTTATTTCTTATTTTCTCCATTTCCTAGTAAAAAAATATGTTTTATGATGAATTATGTAATTAAATACACATATCATAAAACATATTTTTAAGTCATTGAATTAAAGAATTTCATAGTGTTTTCTAAAAAGATTCTAAAACTGATTTTTTTAATTCAATGATGTAATCACATAACTACATAATAATAATGAATTCAAATACTTAACCAGTTATTCTTTCGTAAATTAAACCAAGTATGTGAATTCAATATTATTATTATGACAGGACTTTTGTTTTTAAAAATTTAATATTAATTATTTTAGTTCCTTTTTTTTAAAAAAAAATAAAAAGTCCTATCATACTTAAGACAAAGTTGTATAATAATAATAATAATAATTTCAAATACTAATTTTTATTTTAACATTCATTTCAAGAATTTGAATTCATTATGATTATTATTATTATTATTATTATTATACGTATCACTTATAATACACGAGGAAAAAATATGTTAGGATTCTTTCTTATAAAAAAATTAAAAATCCTATCATATTGAGGTGTATGAAACGAACACAAAACACACAAATAAAACATTTCACTTACACTATATATATTTTTATTACATTTGATATTACGTTGATTAGTATACATGAAAAAACAAATCAATTTTCTTCTTCTTCTTTATGAAGAGACATTCACTTCATTGATACCCTCCGAAGGCTGAGTATCGGTTTCTCCCCACCATGGCTGTGTCGATACACTATCAAATAAATCAGCCATAATTGAATCTATGAGTTTTTGTTTGCAAAATACTTTCATTTCCAATTTTAATCGTTCACCATCAATGTTCACATCACTGTTCTTATCAAGAGAGACACTTGGAAAACTGATGTTCATACCATTAATAATACTCTGTTCATCTACACAGGTATGTATTCCGGCAAGTCCTCTGCATGTACGACACTGCGATTGTACATGATTACGAATAGTATCTGTACACAAGTCAAAATATTCACGTAGCACATCACTACAAACTTTACTGTTTTTCACAGCATGTCCAATACATGGTAATATTTCCAAGAAATAAAGCCAATCACTTGAAGTTAAGTACACAGTGTTTCGAGGAGCATGAAGTGTTCCTTTCTTCTCTAACATCACTAATTTTTCACCCATTAGTTTCCGCACCACCAGTTCGTTTTTTCGACCAAGAGATTTTATAAATGTAATTTCCACTTGAGAATTTAAATAGTCCGTAACAAATGGGGTCAAATGTACAAGTTTCTCCCACTCTGCCAAATTTAACTCCACTCCAAACACAAGTCCTTTGCCAACACGAATCACTGGCTCAAATGTATCACTATCCAGTCCAATACAAATTAATTTCGTTTTCATTGAATTAAGACCATATTCAACATTTAACAAGTACTCTTTCTTGGTATCCATAGTTGATGCACAAGCACTCAAAGACATGTTACTTCAGTCGCTGCCCAGCACAGAATAACGACACTATGCATACAGATGACTGTGTATGCATGAAGAGGAGGGGCGAAGAGGAAAATTCATGTTTCACCTTGTTTGTACATGTCACCATACACTTACGATGAGATCGTGCATGTTACGTCCAGATACATTAATCTCCATTCCTTTATATATTAAACAGACATTCCCACTTTGTAAATACGTTAATAATGCACCATTATCTGCTTCCAATTTTTCAGTACAACGTCCTGGTAAAATCACTTTTTCGCCTCCTTCAAATGTCACACATGCCTTCCTGCCATATACCGTTGTAATTATCTCACAGTTTACAATACGAAATGGTACTCCAATCTCGAATTTTTGTAAAGGGTACCATTGATGGCTTATTAAGCTTATCTAATAAACTCATTGACGATGACATCTTTAAATTTTGACGTTTCTTCCTTTGCAACAGCTGCTAACAGAATGATCTACACAAGCACATACGTTCCGCTTACGCTCTTCGCAGGAGGGGTGAGGGATTTGGGGATTCAAATTATTAGCCAATAAACGACAAGAACACGAAAAGGCATGTTTTATCTTTTTTCCACATCTGGTAGGCGTCCAAGACTATGAGCATAGCAACAGGCTGTTCTCACAAATCAACATTTTCCCACGGCTTCTGTGGTAACCGTAAAAGGCTATGAACATAACAACTAAAGGCTTGTCGAAACTTGCCTCCCAATTCCAGAAAATGATATCGATTTCTAGGAAAACAAGATCAAATTTCGCTGACTCGACCTTCTATCCAGCCTGTATTCTACTTCAGATTCCTGGAGTCATAATCAGAGCCAACAAGTCAGGAATGATGACAAAGGGAATATTCTAATAATACCTGCCACATCTTGTTGGAGATATTGAAACTCCCTGTCTTTTGTTGAACGACGACACAGTCAACATGAGAGATCCGGACTTCTATCAAGAGTGTCCTGACTTACATCCAGGAACAATCACTCCAAACTGTACTTCCTATGGACAGCCATTCGATGTGGGATATATTTTTTACAGAAAAATAATGGTGAAGCGTGCCCACAAGCATGTTCGGAATGAATGACTTGCAGACAAGCTGGACATGACAAATCGGTATTCCAGTGGTCACTTGATTGGGGTAACACGAAATCAGTTGGAATCGCCCAGATTCCAGGATATGATCAAGTACCCTTTCGGCAAATGTGGATACGTCAAACTTCCAGACGATTTTAGTTACCAGTCAGTGAGAGACTTGTCTTTCAGTTTCCACACAAGGGATCCAACTTTCTCGACATGTTCGATTCCGGACGACGAACACTGCATGGAGCAGAGTTTTATTCAGTGCAGTTGCTGCATCCAACCACTGTGCTTTTATCACTTCTTCATGAACAACAGCATGGACACACACCTCCACGAGACACTCAAGTTTCACTATCACGCCGTAGAGTGATCGCCATGCATATGGCCCTCATACCTGCATAACAAAGATAAAGTTCTGGCAGCTACCACGTTGCTACGACCGTGGCGTGTGACTTACGTTGCTCTCACACATAGACCAGAACAAAAGCCAAGCTTCAGCAAACTACATTCGACGGAGCCGTGTCTTCTACACTGATTCTACCAGACGGGCCGTCGGAAAGTTGAGGAGCGATAGCTTATAAACGATATACTTCTTGAACCCTTTCCAAATGAAAACTTTGAGATAGACTCCACGTGGGACCCTACGAGGGCCCTGGGGCAAACATTTTCATTTAGACAAATTGCACGTTCTAAGTACTGTAACACGTGTTTTAGAATTTGACACCTGTGTCACTGTTTTGAAATTCTGCTGGTGGCCATGCACTGTTTTCAAATTTTGAATCTTCCGCCAATTCGCACAGAGTTTGATTAGAGCTGCGAGACTTCTGTTATCGTTTTTCTTTTAACACTGGCTTCCAAATGATATGCTACTTGCCCCTCTTCTCAATTGCAAATTTTGAGTTGGACCCCATCTGAAACCCTGGGGTAAACATAATCATTTCGATAAATAGCACTTTTCAAATAATGTAACACGTCTTTCAGAATTTTGACACCTGTTTCACTGTTTTGGAATTCTAGTGGTGGTCATACACTGTTAGCTGCAGACTGTTTTCTAATATTTAATCTTCCGCCATTTCGCACAGAGTTTGATTAGAGCTGTGAGACTTCTGTTATCGTTTTTCTTTTAACACTAGTTTTCAAACGATATTCTACTTGCCCCTCTTTTCAATTGCAAATTTTGAGTTGGACCCAACCTGGGACCCTGGGGCAAATATTTTCACTTTGTTAAATCATGCTTTTACAATGATGAAACAGGTATTTGGCGTTTTAGCATAGGTGTCAACTTTTACATCTCGTATAGAAAATGGGTAAAAATGTTCTATATATTTTAGCCCCTGGAAAGGCGGGGTCACTTCCGGGCACGAAACGAGCACCTGCTTATGAACTTCCTTGAGAAGTTCTATCAGGAAATATATAGAATATCTCCCAATCAAGTTGCAGTTTCGATATCATCCTTGGTAAGTGATCCTAATAAATGCTTCAAACACCCTTCGCCACACACACATGCAGACACCAACATATATATACATATACACTGAAATATACCTTGTAATTTACGCATGCTTACGCCAGGAGCTAGAAACAGAAAGAGAGAAAGAGGGAGACAATCTTATTGTAACTTAATATTGGAAGCATCATTAATCAGAAGATAAATAAAAAATGTTATTAATGAAACTTTCAAAAATTGGTACAACTCCTGAAGCTTACACATGATGATTTCATATAATTCATCCATAATGATTGATTCATAAAATGATGTATTTGAATTTCTTAATGACAGTTTAATAAAATATATTCAAATTCACCACAAAATAAAATATCTCCCAAATTTTGCAAAATCAAAGTCTATGGGCATGATGCGAAAAATCTACAATGACAAAATACGCAAATAATTAATAATGTACTCCACATTTTCCGGTGGTCGCCACAAACTTTCGGATGATGTTTGGTTACGTAATCATAAACGGATATATATATATATATATATATTTGTGTGTGTGTTTGTATGTGTGGGTGTTGGTTCATTTAAAACTTGCCAGCCCCTGTATCTCGTAATATACTGGTTTGTTTAAAAAATCTCGAAACACGTCAACATTTATTTTGAGGGTGATGGATAATTGTGGCAAATTCAACCGCACTGCCAAACTCCGTCCGGTCTAGTGGTGGAGCGTTTATTTTTCATACATGGCAACATGGGTTAATAGCATTTCATTTGAAACCAAATTTGGTAATAGTTACCAAAATATGAAATATGAAATTTCACCCAATACGTTAGGAGAGATCGCGTTCACAAATGTTACCCATCTCACACAGGACTTCTGAAGCAATATTATGTTGAGCTTTAAAAGAAACGTTATGAATACCCTCAATTACTAACTGCATTGAGAAATCAATGTTAACGAGCTGCACTGTGAGCCACATTAGACCTGTTACCCCGTTTAGGTTGTCTAATGGCGAAGACTTTATTGTTCTGACTTCTACATCTGAAAAATAACATAATGTGTAATAGTCCCTTTAATTCTTCCTACAGAAAGATCATTATATGGGAAGCGTTTGCAACACTATGGGAGAAATCACTTTCTAAACGATTACAAATAAAAGTACCATTGAATTGTGAAATGACATTTGTTTCGTATTAAGCGTTTAGTAATCTCTATTAGCTACAAGAATAGCAAAAACACCCGCAAGCTATGTTGTGATGAGTTTAATGCGTGTCGCCTTAATCGGTATGGTCTAGGTTCTAGATTAAAATATTCATTTCCTCTCAATTAAAACTCGGAGAACGTAATGCACCATGAGAAAGGTCTTTTTACTCTATTTACTGCAATGCCATTTGTTTGGACATTTAATAACTATTAGCTGTATCCCATGCTTTGAACTGTACTGCCAATGAAGTCATAAATTGATAGAGTTCTCACGTTCCGAAATTAGGGTTCGAAGTTCTTTCCACCACTATCACGCAATAGAAGATAACGTGTTAAATTGCTTTGAACCGTTTGACAGGATTTCAGTATACTTTTGGAATTGGTGATAAAACTTTAATTTGTGTAAAGATCAACCTTGATCAACTGACGCAGTATTTCAAAGAGCTTTTGATTTTGCTGAGAAAATTGCAATTAATTTGGAATTATAACAATAAATACCAAAGATTGTGATGGAAATTGTTTCATACAATAAGTTTGAACTTACCTCTGCTGTTGTAAGAGCTTCTTGCAATTTTACTTTGCTAATTTGGTTTAACTTAAATCACATGCTCTTGTCTGATTGCCAGAATTACTTCTGAAGAATGTTCAATAGTACGAACCCATTTTGTAAGTGTGATAAAGAGATCGGGAAACGAAGTACCAAAGTATTCGACAATGAAGACAAAATCACCTGCTGACCTACTATGTATTACAAGTTCCGTTCGTCTCTAATAGTGTGGCAGTAAATATGTGCATTTCGAAATACTCAGTGCACTTGAAATATAAATTTTATTTTATTAAATGTTCGAAGTTCCTGCCTTGAACTTAAATACAGCAGGTCTTTAGGACCACTGGTGTTATTTTTCAATATTCTGCCACTGTTTTTTGCCAGAGCATCACATGTAACGAATGTGGCTTTGTGGCGCAGAGTTTAGAATTTAAGTGCCTTTACAGAAGACTCCAGCGACGAAAGATGAGGAAATCTTACAGGCCAATCAGTAGAACATCTGCTAAGTATCCAATGATCATGAAACATTTGATCTAAAGGCTGTCTAACCTGCACATCATAATGTGGTGGCCCATTATCGTGTTGGAAAACCAACGTGTATATATATATACAAATTCCAGAGAGATTGGAAAAGTTCCTGCAAAAATGAAACCTACTACCCTTTTTTAAACGTAGTCTCCTTTGAGGCTTATACAATTCATCTAATGCTGCTCTAGTTTGATCGTAGTTTCGAAATGATAAGATTATTCTAACTCGGGAAAATATTTATTCATTGCTGAAGTCACTTCGTTTGAAGAAAGTCTGCATCCCGCAAACGATTTCTTCAGATTGAGGAGCAAGTAGTACTTGAAGGTGGAAGAATTGTGAGAATAAGGAGGATGCGAGACGATTTGGAATTTTAATTTCACCGATTTCGCGGCTATAATGACAGATGTGTGCAGAGAGCAGTTGTCATGATGAATAATTACATTTTGTAGACTAATGGTGGGCATTTTTCTTCCAGTTATATCTCAAACGTTCCAATGACATCGCATAACATCCAGGTATAATACTTTTACAGTACATGCAATTCCCAAAAGACAGTTGCCGTTACTTTCCCTGCATAAGGAACGGTCTTGGACATCTTCGGTGTAGAGTATTCGCTGGCAAAACATTGTTTAAACTGTTCCTTGTTTCCATGTATGTGGTAGTGGCATAAATTTTTTATCCATGATGACGAAACGGCGCTGAAAATTCTGTGAAATCTTTTGAAACAGCTTCAAACCGTTCTGTGAACACGTTACACAAGTTCGGTTTTGATCCACTCTGAGCAATCGCGGCACCAATCGTACGGTTAGCTCTTTCTTATGCAAGTGTTGTTGCAAAATGTTATAAACCTGTTCACTAGAAATGGCCACAGCACTAAAAATCTCGCGTACCTTCACTTGTCTACCATCCGTTATCATGTCATGAATGTTATCCATGATTTCCTACGTAGTGACTTCGATAGAAACGTAAAGAACGTTGACCGAAAGTTTTGAAACTACTTATGCACTGTTCGCATCAAAGGTGCAGAAACCATAATATTTGTGAAGCTTCTGCTTAGCCTTCTGAGCTGAAGCAGAATTAGACCTTCGAGTAGAAGTAGAAATCGCTGTAAGGAAATTAAAGAAACACAAATGTTCGGATGTAGACGAAAGTCCGGCTGTGTTTATTTTAGCTGGAGGCGAAGCTAAAGATACACAAACTCATTTTCCTTATCTGGAAATACAAAGAACTGAAACAAGAGTGGAAAAACTGAATCATTGTTGCAATTGGCACGAAGGCCACAGAAATTACTGTAATAATTATTGAGGTATTTCTCTTCTGTCTACATGTTATAAAATCCTTTGAAATACTCTATTCGGAAGATTCACCATATACGCAGTAGAAATTGTTGGAAACTATCAGTGCGTATTTAGATGAAACCGATCGACTATCGACCAAATATACACCATTCGACAAATATTCGAAAAGTAATGGGAATACAATAATCCGGTATATTAACTATTTATTGATTTTAGAAAATCTTACGACTCGGTTAGAAGAGAGACATTGTACAACATTCTTACTGAATTTAGCATACCGTAAAAGCTAATTTGATTAATTAAGATATGTTTAAATGAATGCAAAAGTAAAGTCTCGAAACATTTCGAATATCTCGAACACTTCAAATGTGTCGAACATTTTGGTAGTCTCGTACACTTCCACCGCCAAGAGCGTTCTAAGAATCCCAAAAGTTCGATAATATGATGAAAATAAATTTCTTTATTAACAAATTTATCAACGAGTTTAGAAATTTTATCGAATTTCTATAGATTACTCCATTATCGGAACAGCCCTATTACGTATTAACATATGTCGGAGTTTATCCATTAATTTCCATTTACATTTCTCCTTACAATACTGTAATATATTGTAACTTATTTTGCCATTATCTTTCTAACACAGATATTGAAAAAACATGTGTTTTTATTTTGTTTCTTCTAATATGCAGTTTTATCAGCCTTTTCAAGAACCTTACAGAAGAAAATGTATAGAAAAAAACCGCTTGTTAACGAAAACAATAGAATGTTTTCTATATTCTCGCTTTCACCACGTAGTTACGGTGCTTTTCCATATATTGCTTACTGGTTAATCATCGCAGAAAAATAACAGCAATATTGCTCTTTCGGCGATCCTAGAAAGAGAAATGAAGTAATAAGACATATGCACTATATAATCTGTTTTTGTACTACTGTTCTCATAATGCTGTCCTCATAATGTTGTTCATACTTCAATATTTCACTTTTGGTAATTAGAAAACTTTCTTATGAATCAAATTAAGGCAAAAAGTACCATGATCACCTCTATGATAGCTATTTTGTTTCAAAGAAAACGGAAGAGAAAATATACGAATACCTATTGGAATATACAAATTGAAAAATATACGAATTGGAATATACGTATACTGATTAAATATGTTAATATTGGCTACTACATGTGACAGAAAGGAAGTTTGTGTAGATTTTTTTATGAAACGAGAACCATGTTTCTCGGTTTAATGTCTGAAATGTAGCCCAGGTTTCTTAATTTCTAATATATGCCATTTACAATATCAATATTTTCTTTTGTTGAGAATTCATAAATCATTGAATTATGTTACCAGTATTGTAATCTTTGAACCTTCATACTTCACTTCAGATGACGGTAAAATTACCTACTTAAAGGTTTATCATGCTTCCCAACTATCTATTAATATAATTACGATTTTACCGGAATTCTTTTACGATCATCGATAAATATCATTTATTCTGATATTTTAGGTACCTCACTAAGAATCTAAAATCGGATATGTTCTAAAAAGAAAATTATGTTGTATAGAAAGTAGTAATTTCTTTTCTAACAGCATAAAACCAGAAAGGATAAGCCAGCTCTCGTAATAATCTTTACCAAATTTATTTATGTGTTATAAACACGGGAAAACTATACGTCACATTAATAGGGATGGAAATATAATACCATACACGCATAAATATATCAACAGAAGAACCCTATGGAAACGTTACATTCGAATATCGATTTATATATTGCTGGCTATATGACATGGATAAATCGATTCTTATACCAAGTTAAGCCGAACAAGTATAGACAACTCTAATTACTCAAATTGTTCCTTTTGCCACTACAACTAGCGGAAACTATATAGAAAACTTCAATCAAATTCAAAATAAGAACAAAATAACAGTTCAAAATCTATAGGTTACATTCTCAATAAATATTGGTAATATTTTTTAGTGTCTCGTTTTAGGATACAATAAGGAATAACTATAAGCCCTTTAATGTGACTTTCTATTCAGCTTTGGAATTTCACGTTAGAAATTAGTATATTGAACAGTATAGCTCTTTGTGTATTTCATACGTTTATACTAGATAAATATTCTTCGCAGCTTGACTGTTTGAGAAGGATAGAAAATTCTGGTACCGTATTATACCTTGAATTTTTATATAATTTGTAATTTATGTATTTACATTTGGGTAGCTCTATTAGTAACATTTTTATTACCAAAATTAGTACGACCAAGTGATTTGTTATTGGCCTTATTCAATTAGGTGAGGCCTTATTACCTTATATGATTATAAGCATGTATATTATCTTCTACAACACATATGTATATTAACATACCTTGAAATTTTGGAGAGGTACACTCTTGTGCAAAATTATTTTCGCATATCTATAAATATGTTGTTATAGGAATATAATTTGATAACATATTCACCCGGTCATTCTTATAATGTTAATATGTGTATAATCGGCAAAGACATGTATGTGAAAAATTTCATGTAAAAAGAGCGGTAAAAACAACAATAATCAAAAATAAAACTTGTCCAATTTAAAAAATTTGGTATAGTAATATAGGAACGTAATAAATACCAATATAATTTAAGGTGTTTCACCCAGTTCCCTTTCGTAGGTAAAAAATTGGCAAAAATTAAAATTTTGGAGATTGGTGACCTCGGTTAACCCTTTTTATGATTTCCTCTACCATGTATTGTTATATGGGTGTCTACAGTGGGTCTATTCTCTTATATAACCTTAATGTATTGACGCATCTTTTTAGAAATTTGCTTAATATTTCCCATTAATTTGGGAACAATAAAAATGATAAATATTCTTTAACAACCACATATACATTTCTGTACATTTCATTTGTTTTGATATCCATGTCTATGGGTAAAAAAAAAATAAAAAAATTATAAACGTAAGCGATACGTTGTACCACGTGGAAGGTGTACAATTCATGTTATTGACCTTGATGATGTTGAACACGTTCAATGGATAAACAGTTTTGTACAGGGATCAATTTCCTTTTATCTGACATATATATTTTAATGTTCCCTTTTTAAATTTTTTTAGAGTATGTAGAACCACTCCTTAAGTTTTCGAATTACTAAATAACAAATTTCTTGTAGTTCTTATTTCCATTTTAGGTTAAAAATTACAAAAAATTGTAATTGGACGCAGACCTAATTTTAACATGTGATTATATGGTCATGTATGTGGTTAATTCAAAGAATTAACCCTTATCATTAAAAGGTAAGTTGATCAACCTTTTTAACCTTTTGTCACTCGCGCCAAATTTAGTAACATAACTACTCGCGCGTTTGCTTTTTTCCAACATTGACATTTTGAGATAAGAACAATATATTTAGTAACATTTATTTAAAATAATGCATGCAATTGTTCAGTAAATTACTTACAATATTTCGAATTGCTGTCAAAATGTCTTGATCTGTGGCAAAAATTTGAACTGAAGCTCAAACCATGGACACATTCACGCGTTGAGCCAATAAGGGTTCAGATGTTGCTAAACGAAAGAGCCTTGGCAAAACTGAGTGGACTTCTTCAGCTGATACCAGCACTTGGAACAGAAGACTAGGTGTCAAGTCAATGTGGTATATCTATAGCTTGTCAATATCTCTCCTCTGAGGTCGGGTTTCGAAATCATCGAATCTAATGCCCTGAGTAGCAGTAAAAAGCTTGTGTAACTCATTGCTGCTCTTACGATTGGAATTCCTGTTCCGTCACATGCCCACAGTGATCTTACATCATCACGTGCTCCCTTCTTTGTGGGAATCAAATAAAGAACATCATTATAAAGCCTCCGCTCTTAAAGTTGCTGTACAGATGCAGTGCGTTTTTCGTCGAAACTTGTTAGTACATTTTACAATTTCATCAATCACGGCTATATCGATAATTTAAAAAAAGCGTCAATTTGCTCAGTTATCCGTAAGTTTCGTCCTAGCATCGTTTTCACAAAGTTTTTACACTCTGTCTTTGCCGATGTTGCTAGTTACTTCTTCCATTTTGTTTTTCTGTCTTTCCCAATGAAAGAATCTTCACTATTTTCACTATAACTGTAACTCACATCCATATCGTTTGCATCTGAGTCTGCACCTACACAGTTCTTATCTGCTTCTCTATCATGATCAATATCATCTTCATTCATTTTTTTATTACTTAAATCCGCATTACTTTCAGCAGCCACTAATTTTCGATATTTAACCTCAGACTCGGAATTAATATTGTCAAGCCACTTTTGTAACTCACTTGTATTCAAGAAGCGAGACATTGCTTGGAGAAACAAAACTTTACTCATAGACAGTAATTGAGTTGAGTTGATTTTAGTTTAGCGTCCCGTTCAGCAGCGAGGCTATATGAGACGTGGACCTACTGATTAAAGTGGAATCCGAACCACATGAGCTCCCGCCGAGAATCGAACCCGGGTCTCCCACGCCAAAGGCGCGTACGCTAACCGCTTAGCCACGAAGGAGCCCTCATAGACAGTAATTATCACATTAACGAAAAATGAAATGAAATCTTTGAGTTTTACATCCCATGGTTATGCCGGTAAGGCTAAAGGAGAGGGTGATGATGAGTAATGAATGAAATGGTGGAATGAAGAGATTGGGAGGAAACGGGAGAACCCCGAGAAAACCCACGCACACGGTGTTTGTCCACCACAAAGTTCACTTGGCGGGGGCTGGGATCGAACCCGGGACCCCAAGCACCAGAGGTGAACGCTCTACCACTGAGCCACCGCAGCCCCCTATCACATTAACGATCGCGCGTTGGAAAATTTCAAACGCCATAAAGATATATGGTTGCTACTTTTATCACGGAACTACTCGCGCGTTTGAAAAAAGCAAACACAGACGAAACTATTTCCTCAACCTGTACTGGAAGCTACTACAATTCCAGAACCTCAGCGAGCTTTTAGGTGGAAGAGGGGGAGGAACCACTTGAAGAATAGCAGTAAAGGTGACTCCGTTAATGCGACCGTTCGTAAAAATCATTCGTTTTTATTAACCCGTTTGCTTTTTGCAACAGCGCGAGTGACAAGAACAGAGCAGGGTCTCTAAAGGATCCATGTAAATTGAACAACATCAGTTAATTCTTATTGATTTTGTAGTGCTGATCACGAATTTGAAAGTTATTTTCGAATATTAGCTCTACTTTTCGTTTTACAGGCATGTCTAATAATAACGCTTTAAAAATAAATATATTCGCTTCGTTTGGGGTAAAATGTTACACTGATCCGGCAACACTGGAGAAACTATATGAACGCTTGGTTTCATTGTGTTCCTTATCTCAGTAGTGTTCTGCTATTGTTAGAAAAGACAGGTTTAGTGCAGTTATCAGCGTTTTGGGTGTGACGTTTGTGTAGTGCAGGACATAAAAATACAACTACAAGTACGCAAAAATACTGGTATTTCGAATGTATAATTTTACATAGTTGTCGGAACTATTTCAAGTGACATTTTGAGGATTTCAATAAACAAAAATGCCGCGAAATTGTGTAAACAGTGCGGATAGCTTCTACTACGTGTGTGGGGAAGTGAAATTTTCCTGACAAAAGCAGACTATTATACCACTAATAAGAAAAGCCTATCAATATTTGGTTGTAAAATTGGAGACCAAGATAAATCTTGGGTACCCCACATTGTGTGTAACACTTGTGCCAGCAATCTAAGAAATAGGATTAATGGGAAGGGGCGCTCAATGCCTTTTGCAGTGCCCATGATTTGGAGGGAGCCAAGCGACCACATCAGAGACTGTTATTTTTGTATGGTTCCTTCCGTCAAGAAGGGAATTTCCACGAAGAAGAAGCGGGCCTTGATCTATCCTAACATTCCTTCTGCAATGCTCCCTGTTCCACATGGAGAATTACTACCTATTCCTGACCCACCTAAAGAATACGATCTTTTTTCTGATGATGATCAAGAAGTTGAAGCTCCTGAATCAAGTACTTCGAAGGACCCTACGTTTGTTGTAGAAGAACCTCCATGTGAACCACATAGACTTACTCAAGATGAACTAAGTGATCTAATCAGAAACTTGGACCTCTCGAAAAGCAAAGCCGAAATTTTAGCGTCACGCTTAAAGCAGTGTAATTTATTGCAGAAAAAATTAAATATTTCAGTGTATGGAAATAGGGAGAAGATGTTCACTTCATTTTTTACTATGGAAGACACACTTGTGGCATGTACAGATGTAAATGGTCTCATGAGGACACTTGAAATTAATTACGAACCTACGGAGTGGATGCTCTTTATAGATTCGTCCAAGGTGAGTTTAAAGGCAGTGCTTTCACATATTGGAAATGAACTTCCTTCAATTCCTGTAGGTTACGCATTTCATATGAAGGAATCATATGAAAACTTGAAACGTTTACTTCAAGCCATTAAATATTACGATTTTCAGTGGCTCATTTGTGGTGACCTTAAAGTAATAGCACTGTTGCTAGGTATGCAGTTAGGGTATACAAAGTATTGTTGCTTTATATGTGAATGGGACAGTAGAGATCGTGGATCTCATTACCGCAAAAGTGATTGGAGTACCAGAGAAACTCTTCAGCCGGGAGTGAAAAATGTGCAGCATGAACCACTGGTAGATCGTAACCGAATTTTGCTTCCCCTTCTACATATTAAATTAGGTCTTATGAAAAGTTTTGTTAAGAGCATGAACCAAGAGGATGAGGTAACTATTCAAAGATCACAAGTTCGACGAAATTATCCAAGGTGAGGAGAAAGCTGCATGGGAAAGCTTAAAGAGTGTTTGTTCACAGTTCTTGGGAAGACACCGAGCAACAAATTACAAACAACTGGTAGCAAAGTTGTTATTGTGCTACGAAAATCTTGGTTGCAATATGTCTCTGAAACTCCACTTTCTTCATTCACATCTAGACTTCTTTCCCGAAGATTGTGGAGCAGTAAGTGACGAACATGCTGAGCGTTTCCACCAAGATATTGCAGCCATGGAGAAGAGATATGAGGGAAAGTGGAGTTCGAACATATTGGCCGACTACTGTTGGACTATTGCAAGGGATGCTCCAGATGTAACCTACAAAAGGTAAGCCAAGCAAAGACGCTCAAAATAAAATAAACATAATCCTGTACAAGGGAACACTTGAAACTTCTGTCTACATTGCAGTGTAGTTCTTGCACAAAAAGGTATTTGTACATATTTTTCATGTTTTGATGTTAATACTGATTTTTATTACGGAATTGTTAATGTTTAACTTGACCACGGTTACTTTATTTTCTGTATCGCTGTGAAACTGGTATTTACGCAATTTTGAAAAAGGAAGTACAAAGGTATAGAAAGCTATAGGTTAGGGTACTTCTTAACTCCCCAGCTTATCACATCACAGTGAAATAGATTTAAAAAAAAGTGAAATGTAGGCTTTTACAAGGATTTTGCTTAAAAGTTCTATAAATATTAATACATTTGTATATATACAGCTACTGTTGTACAAGGGCGTTTTTTTTCACAACTTGAGCTAAGAAAATTCTCCTATTATCATTTCCTTTCATATTATGCTTAAATGAATGTAAAATCGCAATTTCAAAAATTTACATACTTTCGATCAATATTTGTTGGACAGTGTATTCTTTAAACCCACAAACGCCCCTTGTGCCACCAGTGACCCACTTTATGTTTCACTACGTTACATGTTATATATCATTCATTTAGGCAAAAAAAACCAGTTGTTCCACTTCAGGCACACTACCCGTTCTCTTGTAAGAGTTTCGTTCACTTCTCTTCTCAGGTTTTCGATGTAACACGGTATTGTTCAGGCAGTTGCTAGTGTATGCAAATTTTTGTTACCTAACTGGTCTTGGGGGGCCGCGGTGGCTCAGTGGTAGAGTGTTCACCTCTGGTGCTAGGGGTCCCGGGTTCAAACCCTGCTCCCGCCAAGTGAACTTTGTGGTGGACAAACACCGTGTGCGTGGGTTTTCTCGGGGTTCTCCCGTTTCCTCCCACTTTCTTCATTCCACCATTTCATTCATTACTCATCATCACCGTCTCCTTTAGCCTAGCCGGCATAACCGCGGGACGTAAAACTCAAAAATTTCATTTCTAACTGGTCTTGGGCGTTTGTGGGTTAACAACCACATATACATTTCTGTACATTTAATTTGTTTTGATATCCATGTCTATGGGTAAAAAACGTACAAAATTATAAACGTAAGCGATACGTTGTACCACGTGGAAGGTGTACAATTCATGTTATTGACCTTGATGATGTTGAACACGTTCAATGGATAAACAGTTTTGTACAGGGATCAATTTTCTTTTATCTGACATATATATTTTAATGTTCCCTTTTTAAATTTTGTTAGACTATTTAGAACCACTCCTTAAATTTTCGAATTACTAAATAACAAATTTCTGGTATTTCTTCTTATTTCCTTTTAAGGTTAAAAATTACAAAAAATTGAAATTGGACGGAGACCTAATTTTAACATGTGATTATATATGTCATGTATGTGGTTAATTCAAAGAATTAACCCTTATCATTAAAAGATAAGTTGATCAACCTTCTTAACCAAACAGGGTCTCTAAGGGATCTCATGAACATTTTACTGAGCATTTGTTTCTACGGTGTGATTTTTAAGCTTTGTCTCTCATTTTTCAATATTAGGCTTCGTAAGATCTTTAGTTTTATAATTCTAGAAAAATGTACATTTACATCAGTGTGTGTATCAAAAAAGTGTACCCCCAATAATTCAACATGAACATCAATACTACTGCATCAGTGTTGACCACCGTGTGGAAATAGTTTAACCTCAACACTTAGTTTACTCTGTTACTTTTCAGATACGTAAATGGTGTATAAGTACATATATAAAGGGTGAGTCAAAACGTACCTCAAGAACAAATCTGCAGCTTAATACTTACTGTATAGAAATGATCATTTTTATATCTTCTTTACTGTACAAATTAGCGTGTCTTATACAAAGAATGATAACATGTGCTAGATTCTTACATATTGTATGTTTTGTTGTTTAATTTATACAATTGATTGTCACATGGTTTGTAAATCAAATGCTATACAACAGTACATTTTACAAAGATGAGACATATTTACTAATTTCTACACTACAAGGAAAAAGAGCTGTTTAACTTGGTATACAAACATGAAATTTGTATTGTACGAATTCCAGCAACATTAACAGCAAGCACTGCAAGTTTGAACTTTCCTATGGCTTCTGGACATAAATCGATTGCAATTGTCACACTTTGTATTTACCTTCCGAACCGAATTTCGTGCTCACAGCTATCATCGTCCTCTTTTCTTCTTTTCTGTACTTTTGGGTTAGTTGCGACTCGACCTTGGGTTGCTTGTACTCCTGCTGTTTCTATGCGAGTTTGTAACCCAATCGGCTCAGCAGCTGTTTGTGCAATGTTTGGATCTATTAATTCTTTTCCCAACTACAACTAGAAGTCGTGTCTTTTGTTATGCTCTTTCTTATTGCTGTATGGTATTCTCAGGAGCCAAATGACGAATGAATTTATTGCTGTACTGTAAATTATGTTCATAAAGAGTCTAAAATGTCAACTGGAAGTGCATCTAGAACATGAATATTGTCGAATCAATTCATCAGCGCTCTTGATTCTTCTTTTAGTTTGATTGTAATGAAGAATCATCTTTGGCGTTCGATTTTCGTCATCAAAGAATAATTAATGATTTGTGTTGATAGCACACGAAGAACTTTATTTTCTTGGGGATGTAGCTGACAATGGCCGTATCATCACAGAAAAGAAATATTGATAAATTCAGAAATACTGAGAAATATTGATAACAGAAATATTGACTCCTGTCCTTTGAAGTGTCCATGATCAGTGGTGTGTCTGGCTCCTTTGCCTGAGTGTCACAGTAATAGTAATATCCTTTGTCAACAGAAACTCTGCAGTTGGTACGGAGGTAAAAAATGTATGTTTTGACATTTTTTTCTGTTCAGTACAAGGTTCCATTATGTAGCATTGAACGCGATGTGATTTTTTTCTCTGGAACATTTCGGGGAAATATCCCTGTATACACATATAAATTGTCTTTATATCAGCTGCAGCACAGAGTTTGATGGCATACATTGCTAGCTTTGACTTCATATATTGTTTGAACGGACAAGGTCCATGAAACGCCGCAAGTTGACACCTACTGTCAAAGTATCGAACGGTTCATAGAATTTCTTTTATTTTTCAAGGAAGTGATCCCAGACCTTTTTGATAGCTAAAAGCTTGATACTCGTTTTCGATGAGCACGTGTAGTTTTATCATGAAATCGTATGAATTGACTGATATGAGCAAACCTAACCCTTAACATGACTACTGTGAAAAATGCACGTTAAATGCTTTCGTCCTTGCTTCACCTTAGGCAAATATTTTCTTTTCTGAAGCGCAGAGCTCCTGCTGTCACTAAAGCACTAAAGAAAGCTCTAAGTTCAACTAGATCTACATTTCTCCAGGCTCCAGCTTTTCCTGGAGCACACTCTTTTCTTATTTCGTTGATTGTTCGGATGGCTTCCTTATTCGTGTACTTCAAACGATATTTAACATTTCATCATCAACAAAGAGATTGAACTCATCAAGAATGTTATTTGTATTCCAAGTAACTCTCGTAGGCCCTGGGGCCCCTTACATTTTATTACATCTTTGACGACGGGTCACAGGTACAGCTGAAGTTTTCCAAACTCCCAGATTTTTCTATAATTTTGTCATCATTTCCTGGAATTGTCTTGTCGTTAACAACATCACTATGTTCTTTTATATTCACTTCTAAATTGTCCTCAGATTCTGAATCATTCCATCCACGAGGTATAAACTCATCATCTCAGTCACCCACAGTATCCTCTGCACCACTAATTTCAAGGCTTTCTAACAATTCACAAATTGTCTCATTTTTGAGGAATCTTCTCTGTGCCTTACACAGCTGTCGAATGTTTATCCACAAACTATGGATAATATTGTTTACGCCCAAGGGTCACGCTCTCCATGAGGAAAGATAAGTTTGGGAATTTGAGGGAAAAGGACTGGAAAATGGTCTAGGGGATTTTTTGTTTATTATCACTTTATTTCATCATATCTTGTATATAGAAGTTGGATGTTGTTATCAATGCGATAGCAATCGTAAGATAGGGGAATGTCGGCATTACTTGCTAAATTGACTACAGTACACTGTAGGATTGGACAATATTTCTTTATGAGGGAGAAAAGAGGAGTGAGATGACTATGAGATGAGGTGCACTTGACAACACAACACGAGGGTGATTGTTAGACATATGGAAGATAATCTTCTTGCTTGGAGACTGCTCCATGAATTGATGAGAAACATGGGGAAGCCCTGTTAGTAACAGAGGGCTACTATGCGGAATATGACGGTATGAAATGAGGTTAAGGATGGTCGATGAGAAAAGTACGAGTGAGTGGAAGATCGGGTTGGTCGGGTGGTACAGAAGCAATGATACAGTATGGAAAGAAGAGAAAGAGGAGAATGTGTAATGGGATGTAAAAGATCAAAGTTGGTATGAGCGTTAATAGTGTCACGGAGGAGCGGGTGATGAAAATTGAGACGTGTCTGAAAGTATTTAATACGAAACTTTTTGAGATGGAATATGATTTGGGGAAAAGGCATTCGATCGTACTGGGTAGGCTATAGTGTGGCAGGAAGTTGTATCTTGGAAGATGGAGATGAATACGTTGTACGAATATTTTCTCCAGAATTTTAGTGAAAACCGGGGTGAGCTGAAACGGACGGTAAGAGGATACTTGGTCGGGATGTTTTTCTGGTTTAAGAAACATAAGAACTTTGAACGTTTTCCGTGTAGTGGGTATAGAGCCGGTACGAATAATAAAAGTATATATGAGGGCAAGGATATTTGTCAGAACGGGTGGGCTTTTTTTCACATGGCGATACGATATGTTATCGATGCCTGGAGCGGTGCTGGGTTTGCGAGAGACTACATTCTTGATCTCAGCAGGAGTGATGTGAGCAGTGAGTGTGTTACGATAAGAGACTATACTTAACGTCAGGTTGAAGATGTAGAAGAGAAGTTAAAGTGCTCTGTGGGATGATGACGAAAATGACGTGTAGATGATAACAGCGTAAACATATCCTGTAAGTAAGTAGAGAAGGCGTTAGCTTTATCTTGATTGGAGTGGAGTGTTTGATCATGATGAATGAGTGGATAGGCCTTTTTTGTGTTTTATTTTTCAGTGAGTGCGTTAAAACGCTTTCAATATTTTAAGCTTGGGATATGCCACTAAGAGAATTGAAAGGCTTGATTCTCTGTCTTAATGCATATGCTTTAATGTAGTTGGAGACTGTACAGTGAAGGGCTCTGTGATGTTGAAGAGCTTTGCGGTTACCAGATCGAACATATTCCTTATAAAACTGACCTAAACGCTGAATGAGAGTAAAATATTGTGTGTGTAGTTTAGATTTACGAGGTGAGTAGTTAGAATGGGCAATGAATTTCTCGGAGGCAACTTGAATAAGGTTTTGTGCTTTGGGCCAAGGTAGACTATAGCTCATCGTCCGTCCAGGAGGGGCGCATTTCTGGTAGTGTGTTAAGTAAGCGCGATAGTTCGGCCAGTATGCCTTATCATAACGGAGAACGAGTCGTTGAGGTGGCGGTGCTACGGTAGTACATGTGGTAGATACTCGGAGGCTAAATTTTATTGGGACATGATAATTTCCCAGAGAATCTAAGATATCGATGTGAATACGTTGTGATATAGATAAAGACGTTATGGCGTTGTCTGGAGCGGTATTGAATTAAGAGTGAGTAGGTTTAGGTAAAGGATGAAATATATCGGTCTTGGTTGTGGCAATAAAATTCCTGAAACTTGTATTATTTCTATCTGATCGCCTCTGAATGTTAATGTCTGCTAAAATGATGTAATTGGAGAGGGTGTTAGAGATGCAGCGAAGGAACGAAAGTGGAATTGACTGACTTGGATGGACATAAATTGTTGCTACTCTTACACATAATGATTTATAATAAAGAGCAGTAATGAGATGTTCTGGTAGATTTTGGAGCGGAGCAGAATGAGTACGGTAAATTATGTGAGATGATAAACCTATGGGAAATTCGCCGTTGGCGCGGCGCGCTTTTATTGTACTATCTTGGCGAAGGATGTGGTAGCCTGGAAGCCGACAAGTGAGTTTGGGTATAAGTTTCAGTGAGAATGAAATTATTGACTTTTTCTTCCAGTAGAAGTTGTCCAAAAAGAATTTTATGAGTGTAAAATGAGCGGATGTTGAGGAATAAAAATATGAGCACCATGATAAATCCATGTTTAAGAGGGACATATACTGCAGTTGTGAGTGGAGTTGCATGGGAGTTGACATAGGAGCCATTAAAGATTGCATGTAAGTCGAGATGGAAAAGATTTCGAGCTGCTTGTTGAACACACTGTAGCATGAGTGGTCGTGCAGAAGGATGGACATTATAAAGTGTCAAAGTGATGAATGCTAATAATCGATAAAGGGTGGCAAATTGGTAAGATTCCTGTGGTGTATCCACTGTTTTGATTCTGGGCGTCATGAGTACGTAATAGTACTACTAGTTATGATTTAGTTTCTTCTGGAGTACGCTCATTTACATTTATAACTGTAAGTGGCAATAGATCTTTGGCGGCAACTATTACAAGTAGGAACTTGCTGAAGATTGGTTCAGGTGCGCGTTGAATGAGATTCAGTGCAGTAACCACATTTGAATTGGTTTCTGCAGCGATGAGTAGAGTGCGTGCTGTATTCCTGGCAACTTTCGCAACTAAGGGGAAGTGTTGCTGATGATCCTGAAGGTTCGACACGATGTCGCTTTTTGAAGATGAAAACGCCATTATCCAGAAGATCGTGTATCTTGTCTTGCGAAGTGGTCAACTTCCGGACCATGTAAGGAGGCATCTGATTGTTCCAAATACGGGTACGTTTCTTGAAGGAGTAGGCTTCCTCTGGGAGTTCATATTCAATCTCTGCATTTGTTACCGACGGATCAACCCCATGGATTACTACCGACATAGTAGGTGGTTGACGTGTGGGTGGGCGTTGAGTATGTCTACTACTTGTCAGTGGCGAAAGTATTGCGTTTTTTCGAAGATTTTATAGCTATGCTTATCTAGGACGGTAGTAGCAAATTTCGATGATGATGAATTGATGACTAAGCCGTTCTTGGTTTCTGCTATTTCATATCTCATAGCATGGTCCGTATTACAGAACTTGTTGAAGAAGCAGTTTCGAATTCCGGTACTTATTATCGTAGTGTTGAGCATGATAGCTGTAAACTACTGGTTGTAGCTTTGGAGGAGGTAGAAGAGGAGGATCCTCATCAATGATGAGACCTGCATCGTCTCAGGTAGAGATGCTATTGGCATCTGTATGGTGTTTCTTGGATGGTGGTGATCTTGGCGACGATACTGGGCTGCTAAGAAATAAGCGAGATCGATCTGGGCTTGTTTCATCTTTAGACGTTTCCCTACGAGGCTTTCGCTTTTCTATCTTCGTAGAGATAGAAGATAGACGGAAAACTGAATGTCCTGGAACCTGCCCGGTATCCATGGCTAGATACCATAAGCGATGAGGAAGATTACACAGTTAACGGTGGAGTGTATGAAGCAAGCGTAAAGTAACGAAATAAGAAATGGCAAACAAAATCACACAATAATATTGTATTTCAGCAGGCTTCCACTTGTGTGAAAGCCCCGATCTCTCCTAACCTGTTGCCCAAAACTGAATTCCGATCGCCATGCATTCGCACGTAAGCAAAGAAGACAGTCTACACTTGTTACGAAAGCTGTGCTGTGCCAGCTGGTTAAATATGTATGGTATTTTTTATACAATTCTAACACGCTGAAGGCATGCTAGCCCCTTACAAGGGTTACGCCTTTTTCTCGGGAAGAGAACGAATAGTCATGTGGGAAGGAGTCAGCAGGGATGGTCTAAGTGATTTAATAATTTATATAAATTTTATTGATCATAATTTATATAGCATTGTACTACCATAGCAGACATTATTGCCTTTATCCATAATCACTAGGATGAGTGGTGAGATGGATATGAGGGTGAGGTGCACTGAACACAACAACACAGTAAAAGGAAGAGTTAGTTAGGCGAATGCATGTTATTTTCCGATCCTGGGGCTGCTCAGGATCATGATGAGAGATACAATGAGCCCTGTTAGAAGAGATGGATTACTGTGCGTATGATGGGAAGATGTAGTGCGAACCTGAATGAATAGCAAAGGCATATGCGATGTCTTCATCTGAATGTTTTGTTGGGAGTGAATAACGGTATAAAGTAAATAGGAGGGAGAGTGGCGGGTGGCGGACAGGATGGTGTGGAGCGTAGTCGATATCACTATGTAGAATGTCGAGGAAAAGGGGATGCTTCTGAGCAACTCCATTGATGATGAAGGAATGTGGAAGGGTTTCTCACATATGAAAAGGATGTGAGGAAAGGACACGCGATCATACAGATCTTATGTAGGGCTGGGTAGCTTGATAAGACATACAATATCTAGTGCGTGTCGTTCTAGAATTTTGAGCTTGTTGTAGAAGGTTGAATGTGCAGCGACCCAAGCAATAAACCCATAGATGAGGACGGGTCTTAGGAACACATCTGTTGTGAGAATGGTATCTGCTTGTACGCCCCAGGTAGTGCCTGTGAGTCGGCGACGAAGATTCAGTCTATTGGACGCTTTAGTGATAATTTGAGCTAATTGAGGTCGCCTTGTGAGGTGAGTATCAAATGTAACACCTGAGTACTTAACATATTTGGTTGGTTTGATGGGAGTATCAAGAACAGAAAGGTGCAGGTGTGTTGGGTTTCTATGGACGCGGGACCGTCTCTTATGATCAGGAAAAACTATTGCTTGAGTCTTCTCAGAATTTAGGCGTAATCGACACTTCGAGCAACAACAATACAAAGATATCGATGGGAGATTGGCGTCCTGTGTTCAATTGATTGATCGTTTTGCCAAGAGCATGAAAGGCTGTGTCGCCTGTAAACTGGAAAAGATGTACATTTGGAGGAAGTAGAGGAAGATCGGCAACGAAGAGCAAATAGGGAAGTGGAGATAACGCTGAGCCCTGTGGAACGCCGGAATGAATAAAGACAGGATATGATAAGGAGTTGTTTATATATATGGGGATGAAATATGTTTACAAAAATGCGTTGGAGAATTATGCAGAAAACAGTGGTTAATTGGATTGGGCGGTAAGTAGCTGGCTTGTTAGGTTTTAGAAACATTAAAGTCTTGGAGGTTTTGTAATTGGCGGGAATGATACCGGTACGTAAAATGAAAGTGAAAATATGGGCTAAAAGGGGCAGTAAACAGAAAGAACTCTCTTTAGTTTGACGGTACGTGATAAGGTCCATGACTGGAGCAGTGTTACGTTTGTGAGGTTTGACTTATCGAATTTGTGGAACTCTGATAGGTGTGGTAAGTTCATGGTGAGCTGGAAAGGTATGTTTTGTACTGAATAAACATTAAACGAATATGCACGATGGCGTCATTCTGATCTTTCAGGAGAAAATGTCGTGAAGGTGGTTTGCAAATTATTCGCAAAAGCATGAGCTTTGACACTATCTGAGGTGAGTGGTTGATCACCGTCAGTGAGAAGATAAGGTGTTCGAGTGAGTTTTCTAGTCAATGCATTAAATCTGTTCCAGTATTATTAGGGTGTGAAGTTGCGTACAGCATATTGAACGCTTTTACCCAGTTTCGAAGTTTATAGGCTACAACGCACGTACGTTGGACTTGTCGGTGATGGCGTAAGGCCTCTTCGTTCTTTGTACGTACGTAATCTCGTTAAAATTGTCAAGAACGTCTGATCATGCGAAGGAACTCAGGCGGTAATCGAGGACGCCATGAATGTACTTGCGAGGTAGGTATATTCTCGGCAGATGCTGCATGGATAGAAGAGGCGCTAGCATTCAGCGCCGAATATAGTTCATCCTCAGTATTTGGTGGCTGGAGATGTTCAAGCTTAGAAGTGATTAAGTCTGTAATTATCCCAAGTAGCTTTGTCAAATCTTGAAACCTCCCTAGGAGGAATGTTTACAGAACACTTGAGGCGAAAAGAAAGTTTGATAGTTAACTTGACTGGAAGGTGGTCACTGCCAAGAGGGTCTAAGAGTTCGACATGACATTTGCTGCAAAGGGTAGTTGAAGTGATGACAACATCCGGTGTTCTATCTGAGAGAGGACGTGTTGATTTTGGACGTTTATGCAGAATACAATTTATGCGTGTTTTAACCAGTCCTGGAATTGAACCTTCTGGCAAACGGGTCTACTGTAATTGTTGCTATCGGCCATGATAATGAAGTGGCGAAAATTGTTTGCGATATACTGAAGAAAGGAGTATGGTATTTCATTTCCGGAGCGAAGGTAAATGGTCACCAAGGTGATGTATACAGCCTTGAAATAGACGGTTGTGATAAAATATTTTGAAAGGTTGGAAATAGGAGCTTGGTACGACATGGTAACTGAGAAGTAAATCCAGCCAGTGTTTGATTGTTGGCTCGCAAGATCTGGTATCCTGAGAACTTGCAAGACATGCGATGTGTGAGTTGCGCTTCGTTTAGTAGAAACGCTGATACATGTTCTTCCAGAAGTTGTTCGAAGAGAGGTTTATGTTGATTGAGAGAACTGATGTTGAGAAAGATAATAACGATATCTATAGAGAAAATAATAATTTTAAAGAGATGTTTCCAAACGGGTGGTGTGAAAGTTAACTCATTGGCCTGTGTAGGTGAAATTGAAGGTAACATGGAATATGCAGCGGGCAGCATACTGCACTTGTTGAGTATATGCGGCCTTAGAAGAGGATGCACGTTTTGCAGCGTTAATGTGATGACCTGAAGAAGTTGAGATATTGTAACAGGCTGAGAATCAGGTGGGACATTGCAGGAAGAAGTGGAGTCGGTCGTGTGTTCACTTTGAGTGCAAAGTGGTGCGACTAATTGAGGTTTACCCGGTGAATGTGTGGGTCGAGCTTTACATTTAAAGCTATAAGTCGGGTGTTGTTCAGGACAAGGGGAGGACTGCGGTGGACGCTGCAGGTTCGGACAGGTACGTGTGGAATGGAGTCCAGCACATTATTCACATTTCAAGTTATTTCTGCATTTGGCGGTGGTGTGCGTGTTATAATCTTGACAACGCTCCCGACGGATTGATACTGGTCGTCCATTGAGTGATGTCTCGACACGATGCCGTTTGCAATATACATAATCTCCGTTATCAAGTAGCTGATTGATGGTGTCCTGCGTTTGAGATAACACTCGGACAATGTAAGTGAGACCGCGGTCGTTTCGAATGCGGATGCACTAAGAAAGTTTGTGCCTTTCTTCTGTGAGTTCTTGTAGAATCTCATCGTTCGCAAGGCCAGGATTTACAACTCGTATGACCACAAAGAAAGCAGGCGTACGAAGTGTCGGAGGCGGCTGTTTGATTCTCTTGTCAGTCAGTTTACTGAGCTATGCATTGTTGCCAAAAATTTCATAACTGAACTTGTTACGAATAGCAGTACCCAAATGCTGATCTGGAGATTTGATGATCATCCCATTTCTGGCGGCAACAATTTGTGAGATCTGAGCTTGCCGATAATATGTGGTGAGCTGAAGATAGATGTGCTTTTCGTTCTGATATTTCGTGTCGAAATTTGTAAGTAAGAACAAATAGATTGCTTGTTTTGAACTGTCAGATAGCGATGGAAACTCTGTGTCGTCGATTCTAAGTCGCTCACTATCAGAGTCTGAGATGCTATCTCGGCAATGACCTTTCGGAAATTGTGTGCGATGGTGACCTATAACTAGAAATTGTGATCTTTCCGGGCTATTGTCGGTACAGTGTGAGTCTCGGTTCCTACGTCTGATATCCAAGTCTGCAGAAGATACTGTAGGACCAGCTATACCGTAGAAAGTCCGACACGTTGTCTCCCCAGCAGCCATGTCGGGTCAACCAGTGGTGGGCCCCAGGCTCACAGGTTGAAATGAGATGAGCAACAATGAGATGTGAAATAAAAATAATATAATGAGTGTGATGAAGTTCAAAAGACAATAAACTCTTCAAAAGTGATAACTTTCGTCAATTCTGTAAGTGTAGTATGTGTGTTAAGCTCTCAGGTACATATTGCGATACCTGGTACTCGCTGACACACTAACAAACACAAGACAGACTACTTTTCTTGATGAGGTAAGTATGTGGGGTATAAAATGATATATCAAATTTAGAACGCTTTTAGTTCCGAGTGTCTGCGAGTTTGTAAGATGGCACAGTAAAACTTATGCCATATCCAACACATTTTATGCAACTTTCGAGCCTTCTTTGTTAGTAAATCAACAGAAAAAACTTAAATATATTTAGGTGTGTATAAAAAATAAATTCAATTTTCCAAAATCACATAGGACCAACAGCGCGTGGTGGCATCTAGTGAAGACATTTTAATAACCAGCATATTGATAAAGAACATATTCATATTTTTAAAATCTATCTGTATAACATTTTTTTCTTATTGCATTTATATGTCTTGTTCTTAAAAATGAACACATAGAAAAATCACGGGAGATGTGAATGCAATAGCTTTCATTTGACACTTAGAAAAGGTAGCCTGCGGACCCTCAGAGACCCCGCCTTATTATGATAAAAGTTAAGTATATTGACGCACTTTTCTTAAAACATTTTAGGAGAGGTACATACTTTAATTCGGGAATTGTAATAAGCAGAACTATGTAAATATTCTAGTATGAGGACCGAAGTTTGAATGTTGTGCTTAAGACAATTTTTCATATAATCCAAATTTGTGTATGATGATATCTTAATACCTTCAAACTAATGAAATCTCGGACTCTAAGGTTTCAGGATTTGGAGCTTGATATATAATGATTGATATGAAACAATACTTTGAACTTTAGTATATGTGTTCTATAAAAGGAAATTGATCCCTGTACAAACTTAAATATTCATATAATGTATTGAACCTCATCAAGGTCAATAACGCAAATTGCACATCCTCCACGTGGTACAACGTATGGCTTACGTTTATAATTTGGTAAACTTTTTCCTCATAGGCGTAGATACTAAAATGTATTTGTTTGTTTTTAAGAATATATATCAAATTTCGTTTCTTTAATCATTCCCAAATTAAATGGGTGGTATTAAACAACACTCCAAAATGTCTAACTTGATGCATCAAAATACATAGATATTATAAAAGAGAATAGATCTCTCTACACACCCTTAAAACAATGTAAGGTAATAACACCTCATCAAAGAGTCATTAACACCTCACCTAGGTTATTCACCTCCGAAAGTTGAATTTTTGCATTTTTTTCCTATGAAAGAAACTTGATGGAACACTCGAAATTATAGTGGTATTTATTAGGTCCCTATACTACTATATAGAATTGTTAAATTGGACAATTTCTAAATTTAAAGTGTGGGATTATTTATCCCTCCAAAATTTTAGTTTATGCTAATACACGTGCTCCTTCTGAAAGAGAATAGCCCCTTTACACACATATATAATCATATAACGTAATGAAACCATTCAAAGGGAATAAATAAGGTGAATAACATAAGATGTGGTTGCACTAACTTTTTGCAATTTTTACCACAGAAAACGGAACGAGATGGAGCATCCAAATACATCATGGAGTTAATAAAGTCAAATACTATTTGGTCTAGGAATTAATTCGTGCGGTTTTACAAAAGATGGCGTAACTAGCTTATTGTCCCATAGTTTCGTTGATCCAAACATGCGTTGAAAACTACTGTCATTGAGCATCTTGTTTAGTATATGTCAGTTGCTTGAAGCGGAAACAACAACATTTTTTCTTCAACTGAAAATGGCGCATTTTGTGCCTGATAAAGTGTTTTTGCGGGGAGTTATTCTTCATTGCTTTAACATGAAGAAAAGTGCTACCGCAAGTCATCATATTTTAGTGGAAGTGTTTGGTGACCATGCTCTAGCTGAGCGAACGTGTCAGAAGTGGTTTGCACGGTTTAAAGGTGGTGATTTCAGCTGGGAAGACCAAAAGCAATTTGGACAGCCAAAAGAATTTGAAGATGAAGAATTGAGAGCATTGCTTGATCAGGATTCGTGTCAAACGCAGGACGAACTTGCAGAAGCATTTGGAGTTGAGCAAACAACAGTTTCCAAACGTCTCAAAGCCATAGGAATGATTCAAAAGATGTCTTATTGGGTTTCACATGAATTGAAAAGAAAGACGTTGAAAGAAGAAAAACCGTTTGCGAATTGCTGCTTCAAAGACAGAAAAGGAAGGGATTTTTGCATCGAATTGTAACTGGTGATGAGAAGTGGATTCATTACGAGAATCCTAAACGAAAAAAGGCCTGGGTGAAGCAAGGTGAACCAGGTCCTTCACAACCGAAACGAGATATTCATTGTGCAAAGGTTATGCTGTATATATGGTGGGATTTGAAACGTGTGGTGTACTATGAACTTCTGAAACTTGGTGAAACTATTAATGGACACCGCTATCGACTACAATTAATGCGTTTGAAGCAAGCTCTGGCCTGAAAACGACCAGAATGGAATAACATGCATAATAAACTTATTTATCAAGATGATAACGCTCGACCACATGTCGCAAAACCGGTCAAAACCTATTTGGAAAATGTCGGATGGAAAGTGTTACTCCACCCGCCATATTCACCAGACACTGCTCCGTCTGACTACTACTTGATCGATTGCATGAATAACGATTTGATTGGACAGCGGTTCACTTCTTCAGAAAATATCGAAAAATGGATCTTTGATTAGATTGCGTCAAAAGATGAGGAATTCTATCGACACGGAATCCGTAAATTGCCTGAAAGATGGGAGAAAGTAGTGGCTAGCGATGGACAATATTTTTGTTAACGTATTCATTTACTTTGTTTTTGAAATAAAGCTTCAATTTTTATTAAAAACCGCACGAATTAATTCCTAGACCAAATACTATACAAATTTTAGGATCTGGTATTTTTCAAAATGTAAGTAGTGGACAAATCTACTCTAAAATTTTCAAAGCGGAGCATTAATATATCTATATTTTAAGGAAGAGAATTGACAACTGTACACGAAGATATAACAAATATAAGGTAATAAGGCTTCATCAAAGGGAATAAATTGGATCAATAACCGAACAAGAAATCTTACTAATTTTTGACAAAGGTTTTTACCATGAAAGGAAAAGAGATGGAGCACGGAAATTTATACCTATAAACATTAGTGTTTTATTCTATTATAACATTTTTTTTCAAATTTGTCAATTTCTAAAATTTGATGGTAGTCCAGTGCAACCCTCTCAAATTTTCAAAGGGGTGAACTATATCTTAAGAAGGAATAGAAACATGTGGACGTCCATTTAACCGTATAATGTAATAAGCCCTGATCAAGGGGAATAATTAAGTCAATTGAACACATTTCGTGTGGTACAACGTATTGTATATGTTTATATTTTGACAAATTTTTACTCATGACAGGGAATGAGATGGGCTGCCTAAATGAACAGTAATAAATATTGAAATGCTATACTATTATATCGAATTTTTAAATTTGACAGTTTCTAAAGTTTTATGGGCTTGAGGACATATTCCTTCCAAATTATCAGGGATGGACTACTGTACCTATATCTTAAGAAAAAAAACCTGAAGACGTTAATATACCCTCATTATCTAATAAGGCCTGAAAAAAACGAATAAGTTAAGTCAATCGAAGACCTTTCACTTCTACAACGTATCGCTTACGTTTAAATTTAGGGATTTTCTAAGGATTAGAAGTAGGAATTAGATTTCTGGGCTTACAGTATCCAAGGCCATCTACACCGTCACGATTGAGGTATGACGTACCTCGGCGAGCACACTATCGGAGGAAAGGGAAGGGAAAAAATATTCGGTAATTATATAAGGTGCCTGTTACCTACAAGTTAGATACTACCCCGGCATTTGCCTGGTGCGAATTAGGAAAACCCAAGAAAAACTCGTTCAGAGAGACTGTCCTGATAAAGCTTTTCACACTTTTCTGACCGAGTGCCTCAACGAGAATCGAACCGGGAACCGCTCGCAACGAAGGCTAGAGTGTTAGTGAGTACGGTACATGCGGCCACTAAGCAATTTTTAACCATGAAAAAGAATGAGATGGATCACATAATTTTATAGTCGTATTTGTTAAGGTCCTATATTATTATACCATTTTTTTTTAAATTTTCTAATTTTCAAAATTTAAAAGATGGGGCCAATCTACCCCTCCCCAACTTTCTAAGGGATGCACTAATGGACCTATATCTTTATAAAGAGTATAGACATCTGTACACATCCGTATAACCATATAACGTATTAAGACCTCATAAATTTTATAAACTGAGTCCATAACAGACCTCATTTCAAACAACTGGTAGCGCTAAATTTTGCGCAATATTTTACACATGAAAGGGAACGAGATGGAATTCCGAAATTTATTGTGATACATATTGAGGTCCTTTAGACCTATACCAAATTTTTAATTTTTGTAATTTTCAAAATTTAATAGATGGGAATAGTTACACGTCTCAAACTTTCTATCGGGTGAAAACAATTTACCTATGTCTTATGAGAGGGAGTGGATGCCAGCATACGCCCTTATAACTATATAAAGTAATAAGACCTCATGAAAGACGATAAATTAGATAAAAAGCCTCTGAAATTTGAATCTTTTACAATCTTTTACCCGTGTATAGAAAGGAAACGTAATCCTAAATTTATGGAGCTACGTAGACTGGTCCTGGGCTACCAAATTTTTAGGTTGATCAATTTCCAAAATTTAACAGAAGTGGTTGCTATCGACTCTCGAAGCAAGAAAAATTAATGCGCACATTTTATTAAATTCATAATTGACTTTTGGTAATAAACTTAGCAGTTGGCAACTATGCAAGTACTCCTTCAGTGCATAACATCTCTTCGACGCCACAAACTGACTTTTCTTGTGAATGTGTGTGTACAGAGCAATAGTTCTTTGTCTCAAAGAACTTGGAATTTCCGGTTGTGTAGTCGTCTAGAACATTCGAGAAAGTGCTGGATCATTCCATGTTTCCGGTTACTTCTAAGCCCAGTTCTGGTTGGACACTTTTCCAGTTATCAACCAATCAGAAACAGCGTTATGTCCAGAGCATAGCAGATCATCACGTGCATTGTGGTGACAGGAAGTGCGCCAAGCAATCGAGCTTGGACATTCATGGAATGTGGCACGCGTCCCGGTGCGAAGACTTGTATATCTACATAAGTGGGAAATAGTAAAGAGTTTACGTTTAACAAGTAAAAATAAGTAAGTCTAATGTGCATAGTTTTATGCCCGATATCAGTTAAAGCCTTAGCCAGGAAAATTCATTAGATAAGAAGTTTTACTGCACCAGTATCCTGCGTTCCGAGGACAACACCAAAAGTAACCTCCATCTCAGAGGAAGTAAACCTGTAAGTAGCATCAATTTGTACATTTAAAGGAACCATCAGGGAATTCACTTGAAAACTATCCCGAAACCATATACTACTGGAGCTAATCGGTCGACCAATATCAAAGTAACTACTTCTTTTAGTTGCAATTAGTACGCCAGATCCACCGTCGTAAAACAGCAGTAATCATAAAAGAAAAAAAAACCAAAAGGCAAGCCACAAATAAATGAGCTCATATACGTATAACTATCTTGTATAAATAATTTCGTACTTGTATCATTGTTTTAGCTAGATAGGAAATTATCCAAAAAAGAAGTATTATATCAGTATTCAATATATAAATCTTACTTTCATTGTGTGTTTAATACAAATGGTGCAAATTTCATTATATGTTATTAACATGTAATATTTATTTTCTATTTCAGTTCGTACATACGTTAGCATTAAAGTTCAATGTAATATCCAGTTCATGTAAAACAAAACTACTTTGCTCTATAGTTAAATATGAGTATTTGACAACCAGTTCTCGGTGTTTCAATTTTCTGATTTTTTCCTTTTCACAAGTGTTAACTTTAAGTATTAACGCAAAAGTAGGTTGCGGTACGTACTCAACTTGAATAATGTGAGTAGTGAACTACCCCTCGCGGCAAACTTTAATAAGTACACAAAAAAGGTAAAATTGACATTTCTTTTCTATTTTGATCTTTACAACAGAATAGTTCATACGTGACCAACCACGTTGCAACCGATCTCTTCATTCGAGTCGTTCCCAAGCTTAAATGGAGGTCGGCAAAGCATGTTTATGCGCCCAAGTGAAGGGGATGATTGGAAGAGTTTTTAATTGGTAATTAGTCTTAATTAAGAGTGCAAGGTGAATTCGTGTAACCTCCTTCACAAAGCGATAGCATAATTTAATTGGTGCCGAAACCCGGGACGGATTTACAATAGCGTGATCAAGTTTGCTTTCATTCGTACCGGTAATAAATAAACAAGGAGCAGTTTGCGTAGTGAATTTGTGCATTACTCATAAGTGTGTCTTACCTTTAATAGTTGTATGCGTATTGGTTGTGTATTTGCTATGTTTATGTCATTTTAGAGAAATATTAGTTACGTTTAAAGTGAATTCTTAGATTGATTTAGAGAAATTATTAGCTTTTTTAATTATTGATTACTGAACTTGTACAAAATGTCGGAATCTGAGGAATTAAAGAATATGCTTACCGCTTTATTTGAGAAGCAGTCGGAACAGCTTAATGACACAATTGAAGGTTTGAAAAAAGAACAGGTAGAAAGTGTCGCTAGATTAAAGGATGATATTGTCAGTTTAAGGCAAGAACAGGTAGAAAGTGTTGCTAGTCTGAGAGAAAATTTAGAAAGTAAATTGGAACAGGTTAGTAAGGACATTCTTCAAACCAATAACGCTGTTGCTAAGATTACTACGCATATTCAGGCCATGGAAGAAAAAATCGAGGCATATAAAAATGAGTGCAGGTCGAATTATGAGTCCGTGCAGGCGCAGATTGAGAATTGTAGGGCCGAGATTGTACAAGACCGCGTAAACAATCAAGAGAAGTTTCAGGAAGTAAAAGACAGACAGGTGTTATTAGAATTTAATACCAATAGACATCATTCTCAGGCAGAAGATCAAATTTCGGAATTTCGGGCCATGATTGACATCCATAGTGCATTTATGCGGGAAGCGATGACTGGTTTACGAGAACAGCGCGGTGAGTTAAAATGAAAAGAAATTAGTTCGCGAATTTTCCTTGATTTTGAAATTCATAATCCCAACCCATTTTTGACCATTACCACCTTTCTTTACACGTGGACACCACCACAGTCATGTAATTTCAACAATTTGTTTGTGTGTTTGTGTTTATTTCAGGATAAAAGGAGCCCATTTAAATAAAGCTAAACTTACAACATTTTGTGT
Organism: Thermobia domestica; assembly: GCF_964235325.1. Lineage (NCBI taxonomy): Eukaryota > Metazoa > Arthropoda > Insecta > Zygentoma > Lepismatidae > Thermobia > Thermobia domestica. Next base: position 193,606,578 of record NC_137457.1, read on the forward strand.
TGTTTTATTATTATTATAGTGTTAAGAAATGTGAATTTTGGAACCTGTTAACCCTATTTGAAGTTCTTATTAGGAATTTTAGAGATTGGTTACACATTGGAATATCAAAATTTTAAAATATCATTGGATATGATTCGGGAAGTAATTGAAAATGACGTCCAAAATAATAAATTTGGTTACTAATTTGTTCATATATAGTCTTCTCATGCAAACTTAATAAGTATTCGTTGTGATATTAAAAAAAAAGTGTGAAATTGAGTTGAATTCAAAAACAAGTACATTCTAAGTTAAGAAGAGTTAAGAGATTAAAAGCACGATTTAACCCTTAGAGGCGTCACTATTTTCTTTCTAAATTAAAGTGACGAAATCGGGATAGCGTCCGATTGAGCCTCAGCTAGTGTGTAATTTTGGTTATTGGACGCACACACTTCAATATTCTATTTTGGCTTTTGACGTATATTTATTTAAAAGAAACAAGGTATTTAATTCACGCTTAAAATTTTGTACTTTTATTAGATATTTATCTTCAATTGACTTAAAGGGTGGAGTTGAGTTGATTTTGAGTTTAACGTCCCGTTCAGCAGCGAGGCTATATGAGACGTGGACCTACTAATTAACGTGGAATCCGAACCACATGAGCTCCCGCCGGGAATTGAACCCGGGTCTCCCACGCTAAAGGCGCGTACGCTAACCGCTTAGCCACGAAGGAGCTCTTTGACTTAAAGGGATAACGAAATTTGCATTTATTTTGGACTTTAGTGAACAATCTTCTCTCTTCTTTTCCTTTGGCTGCACGGTCTGAACAAGATATAATAATAAGAGATGCATGGAATATCATTGGGGAATATGGAATATTGTTATTATCTAAATTGTAAGTTTTGTTATAGTATCTTGTAAGGACAGTGCATCCAACAATAACCGATACAATTTGGTATCGACAAATATAGATTTTTTTAGGTAGTAATTACCTATAGTAAATTTGAGTTTTAAAGTGAAAAGTATGTAAATTACAAACGAACTAAAATTACTATGGAAATTGGATAATTAAACTTGTTGTCAATTTTGGATTCATTAACATTATTGATTTAATTTTGGATAGAAGTTGATAAATATTGTTTTAAATTTTGAAATGAGCCTATCTTCGGAATTGAAAAAAAAATGTGCAAAATAACTATCAAGAGTAGAGTTAATTAAATCACGAATATAACATTCCAATCATAAATGGTATTTGTCGGATGTAACAATTAATTCAGGATGTGAAAATTTTCCAATTTCATTTCTTTTTAATCTTGCTTGTATGAGAAGAGTCTGTTGGTTCTTAATTGAACATAAACATATTGACAACCTAGCCACTCAGTGCCTACTTGGGGATGCAAAGATGAGTGCTACTAGGCGCCTTCCACTCACCATCTAGAATGAGTGGGTAAATTATAACTTAACTTGCAAGAGGTTTTCATATGGGGATTAAACAAATAAATATACGTCCACTTCATTTAACATAAAACACTGTATTTCTGAAATCTGATGAATGAACTGTGAGATTTCTGAATGTTTGCTATAACGGATATTCGGAGTCATTTGCCAGTAAGGTATAGTACGATCAAGTATTGAGCTTTGAATTCTGACTCGGAGTCACACATACCTGGATAAATCTGTTGCTGTCCCACGTCGTTCTGGTGTTGAACTCTGCTCCTTAAGCTGACACTCCTTGTTGTTGGACGATGAAAGTGGGCATTGAGGAATGGGCCTCTCAATGTAAATCTCCCTCGAAGTTCTGCGTCGTTAGAATATGTTGAAGTACAACGTACTGTTTTCTCCTATCATCTGGTGGATAATTAAATGGAACTTGGTTCTCCAGACTCGAACCCAAGTATCTTCAAAGTCGAAGAACAATCTCGGAACTCTCAGAACTAATCATCAAGAACTCAGGAACTGATCCTCTCGAACTCTCTAGGAATTGATCCTCAAGAACTGATCCCAAAACCTTCTCGTCCTGTGGTTTTGTTTGGCGGGGTCCAACTACCATCGTCTGCTTTTCCGTCTGCTGTGGCACGTGCGACACCGTTTTCACATGGAGAGACAAATTCCTTCCATGTGTCAAAACTCAAAACTGCAACCCTCGACACGTTCTGACTTCCCGATTCTAAGCAATTCTCCGTACATCCGTAATCTCATGAAATTCATAAAATCCCACAAATTCACGTTTTGTACAATTTCTAGAATCTGGCTAATGTGAGGAAAGACACATTGTCAACATTTCCTTCCTACATTGCCAGACACGTTACGATGACATTCTTATACACAACTGTTTACAATGAATTGCTGACACAACTATTAGCGAGATTGTGCAGCTTGCATTAACTTTACATATTCAACATTAAATTCCCATAACCTTACTTAACGATTTCGAGACATAAACATAACAATAAATCTAAAATATACAAATTATTATTCTCAAAAATCGAGTTCTTCCACATGTCCCCCCTTAAAAACTTGGTTGCTCCGCAAACCAAATTCGACATCGTAAGAGGGCGATTTTCTATAAACACCCTGTACATGATATATACTGACACCATATTAAAGATAAATATCACCTTGAAATGAAATAAAATATGTATTATTATTCAACATAATTATATAAATATTAATTAATCTTCCTTCACCTAACATTTATTTAAAACTATATATTCGAATTTTTAATCTTTGTATTACTTTCTAACATTATAAAATACGACATTTCAAAATGTAATGTCGCAAAGTATATCCTCGCGACATCTAGCGAGTTTTTCCTGAAACACTTGCACATCACATTTTGTCAAGAGTGATTGTGCATACATTTGCAAGTACTCTTGAGTTATCTCCTCTTAGCGACAACGCTTTTACAGTATCAAATAACCAAAAACTTCCATTACTCTGAATGTCCATACTTGCCAACCAATGAATTTATTGGCCGTATCAGTAATGTTTTAATTTCGTCTCTTTCCACCTCTCTGTGGATGGAACTGTAAAAATCAAAACTTGTCACATAGTTATTAAAACATATGCAATTAACATATTCACATTTGCACTATAAAACTTGAAAATATTAATGTTTTATTTTCATGAAAAATTTTATTCACTGATATTTAATCTGAACAGAAAGAAAATCCTGCAGCAGGGCATTGGAAATCCTGACACTTCATGCTACCTAGTAACTGCAAGCTCAACAGTTTTTCAATCAAGCTTTGTCAAGGTTAATTCAACTTCCTGCCTTCTATTCACGCGTCACCGTTGACTGGATAACATCAAATTCCCATATTGCGTCGCAATTATTACACTATTAGTTTTAAAACACTTTGTTTTACAAAACCACTATGTCACACGATGTACGTAAATGTTTTATCTACGTCGAATGTTTATTGGAATTCACTAAAATGTTCCAATTCGTAACCTCTATTCGTGGGATTGCGTGCGGGATCTCTTGCACTACGGTAGTGTTACCGACATTCAAAATTCATACTAGTACTCAATCATTACTCTACCAACCTGGCATATCCGTTCATGATTAAAATATTCAAAATGTGATATATCAAAATTAAAATATTATAAAGTGATTAAATATTTACAAGTGAAAAATTTATTGATTAATATGTGATCTTTACTCTAATGGATATAATTACTTGATGAACATTACACTGGATTACACAATGGACTATTTACTGGATTAACTATATGGGTAAGTACAAAATTTACACGCGAATATATATATTTATTTAAATACTATAACTATTTACTTGTCCTTAACCTATAATTATTATTAACCCTAACACTTGTTAACTGCATACAAAAATTGATTGTGATTCAGAAAAATGATGGATTTTCCATTTCCTAAAAATCCTGAAGGCTTTGGTCGTTAAATACGGCAGCCTGACTTGCCGTATCATCTCAATCAACAATTGGCTACAGTTAGCATATTTATAACTATCTATACATGGTTTTACAAAATCTGACGGGTTTTCAAAAATTTAAAATTTAATTCTTCTCCATACCTAAATTTAATAAAATTAACGTGACGTGATTCTCTTTGTTTTTTTTTTTAATATCGAAGACGTGACTATTATTCTTTTAAATCATAACCATAGACTATTTATTTATTTATTATTTATTTATTTACTTATTTACCTACTTTCATTGTCTAGGATGGCCATTCCGCAACAATTACACTAGGTTAAAACTTCATCTTATTATTATTATTACTATTATTAATCTTCTTAACTTATTATTTTATACTTATCTCTATATTAAATTATTAAATTATTACATTATTTTAACACTTGCCGACAGGGCCTATAGCGTGTGAGAAGGACTACTATCGAAGAAAGTCTAAAACTACTTCTTATTTCCAACTCCAAAAGTTCTATATCTGTTCAGGGCTTCTCATCTGCAGGAAAAATCCTCTGCATGTCCCCGATAATATTTCTCCATTTTCTTCTTTTCTTGCGCTTTATTCATATTCTATATTTATATAACTATTTCTTATATTCTTATGGAGTACTCCTAGCGCTCATATATGCATACATAATTATCTATATATCTACTCGTCGATGCATGCTTAAATCTATAAATTCAATATTTACTTCTATCTTATTACTTTTATTTATTTATTTAACATTATTTACTATTAATTATTATTTCTATCTTCTTCTCTCTCTCCACATTTATTATTATTAATTATAGTCTATGTTATAGATCTACTGATGGTTCTTCTTTTACGTCTTACGTCTATAATTATTTACATTCTAACTCTATCTTCACTAAAATTTCCTTCTTCTCAATACTCACATTCCTGAATCCAACTCTTTTTTCCTCTTTCTTCCTGACTAATACAACTGAATCGATTAATCTAGACTATTTTTTACTTTTATACTAGAAGAATATAACTATATTCTATTTCTACTATTAGATGCTCTACTAACATCTCTCTCTCTCTCTTCTGACTATCCTAGAATTTCCTAGAATATCGAATGATTTACTAACTAATTAATTCTATCTTAATTTTAATCTTACGCTAAGGGATTAGCTAAAAATGAAGGATATCTCCACCAAAAAAAAATTTGCACTGCTTTCACGTGATGTACGAGTCAACTCCTGTGTCTCTTTTCAACAATCACGGAAGACTTATGTTGCATTATAAATAAAATATTCTCATCGAAGTGTGGTAAGCACCCACTTTAACTCGAAGAGAATGGGATTTCCTTCCTGATTAGAGTTTCCCCTAATGAAAGGTTTGGCCTAATGAACAGGGTTTCTTAATTTTTAAACTTACGTCTAGACTAACTCTACTTCAATTGCATCATTCATTTTTGTTGTTTTTTTTTTCATTCTCGCCTTCTCTTACATCTAAAATCCTAACACAAAACTAATCACACAAAATCATTCATGTTTCATTTTCCTTTGTTTTGCTTTTCTTCTCCATAGTCTTTTCCTATTTTTATTCTACGTCACTATTTAAAATATATTAAAACTATATGCCATAAAGACATACTACAATAAAACCAATTGATAGTCAGATTATCTTCCAATAATAATAATACTAATACTATAACTACCCATATATTTACGTCCTATATTACTAACACAAAATATCTTATAATCAAATTACTATCGCTACTAAATACTAAATCATAATAATTTACTAATAATATATCCTTATCCCATATATATCTAACCAATAATAACACCTATACTAACCAATAATAATACATATACTAATCAATAATAATACTAATATCTATACAAAAATTCTTGTAGTTTCTTGACCATCTCTAGGCTAATAACCAAGGTGTTCGTTGTTTAAAGAACCACGCAAAAGCTACTAAATCGAGCAACGATTTATCGCTTGCCACTATGATTTTTGCTTTTTTCTCGTATAACGCTATAGTACTAACAAACTCTGAAATTTTTACTGCCTGAGTGCAGTCAAATCTATTTCTAAAACAATCAAGCCATGTATTCACTAGCTCTTGACTAGCACCGCTAGTAAATAACGCACATACTTTGTATTTAAGTTGATCCTCTTTACTTGCGAAGAATATAGCGTTGCGTATTAATGTATTTGTCTCTGAAATACCAGTAATTACGGACAAGAAATGTCTCCTGAATCCCAATTCTACTAAATCATCAACGCTGAAATTCTTCTCTGAAAATTCAATCATATAATAGTTTTTGTATCTGCGACCCAGAACGTTCTCTCTAAACGTCTGTTCTTTCGTTACGTTATATGTCGGAAAATATTCCGCAAAGTATCTTAAAACTCCTAAATCTAATGAATAGTACCTAGATTTACTAAACATCGTCGCAGGTTTTCCATTGTCTTTAAGAACAGGATAGTGCACCCTATGATTGTTCTTTAGGGACAACATTGTAATAACTATTACTATTTACTATTAATTGAATAATCAATAGTCTAATCCTATGATTAATGTGAGTTATATTTAATGTATTATACAACAACTGTTTCATCTCTGTTATTCTGCCTGCTTCAACACGGAGCAAATTTTCCGTGCGGCTCTCAACGTAACCTTGTACCTTCGTGTCAACTCGGCTACACTCGTGCTTAATCGCTTGAGCGACTCTCGTCCTCCGTTCAACACAACCTGCCTGATACATGCATCTGTTCTCTGTGTCCAGAACATAAATACAACGAAATTATTTCACTTTCTTTTCTCTTAATATTATTGTTGCAAATTTGTAATATTATTACTATATTTGTTACTTTTATTAACCTTAATATTATAACACAAACTATCATTTAATTACTATGTTTAATGAACGTAATTCGTTGTTTAATATAACTGATACACATTTCTGTTATTCAATCGAGAATCGAACTCAGTCGACGCACTTGTTTTACAGTTAAGCTGAATTGAAGCGAGGGTGGGACGGGTGGGTTTCATTAAGAATTATATACGTTACTAATTTTAACATTATTTGCCATAAATGGGCGGGTAGGGAGGGATTTTAAATTTACTATTGTTTAAATTTACTAAACGCACATAATTCACCATGGGTGGGACGGGAGGGATTTAAATTTACTATTCTCTCTAACTGAGATTGATCCCAGCTCTACACCATGAAACCTCAAAATGGGGATTATACAAATACTTAAACTTTTAACTGGGAAAATAACCCAACGCATCTGCACCATGAAACGGGAGGGAAGGGTTTTCTAATTTTATAATCACTGAGATCGCTACTAAATGGGTTATAACCAAAACCAGCATTCACCACCATGCCAACCTAATTACTTTTGTCCATGTGACAACCTTGTATTGCACTGGGAACCGAACCCGAAACTTCTCGACCATGGAGATAATTTAAATAAATAAACGGTACACTTCATTTAATATAAAATACTGTAATTTCTGCCGGGAATCGAACCCTAAGCATACTCCACCATGACAACCTGGCATATCCGTTCATTGTTCTCAAAAATCGAGTTCTTCCACAATATGTATAATTTTCGACGCATTAATCATTACCATTCTGTTGTTCATTTTTCATACTTGAAAAAAAAAAGAATTAAGCATAATACGTTTGTGCTGGAAGCGAACTAGCGTTCTCTTACGCATTTGTAATTTCGTAATTTTGTTGAATAATTGTGGTTTTAAATTTGTGAATATACATATTCTCAATTGTGACTTTAATCTCGGATGTAACGACATTCCTGGAGTTGATAAGTGCATTTTTGCCAAAAGGCCGCACAATTTTGTATTGGTCAGTGCTCTTAAGCAAGTTATGTGTTTGTAAACCTACTAATTTTGTAGGTACGAGCAGGCCACAAAATAATTGCAATATTCTATAAGATGAAACTTAAATGCAAGGCTGTAATATCAAATCTCCCCCCCCCCTCCATTACAGGGTATTCTTCTTGTCCTTTTCATATGTTTTATTTTTTTTCAATACCTTCTGTAGGTCTAGATACTGACAGTCCAATTGGGGTTGGAATAATTTACCCGATTGTGACATAGCTGTAATGCATGAAGCATTCAGCTGGGAGAGACAAGGATATAGTGCAAAAGCGATTTTATTTAAATCGTCGGGAGGTTAGCGACCCCGCACACTTTGAGCTGTAAAAAAATCGTAAATCAGCACTCATTTATCTTCGGTATCAACTCATTAACCTATATTTTTGTTTAATTCATGGCTTACAACCTGCTTTGTCAATCAATGACGCGCAAAATGGCGCTACTTAAGGCTTAATCGCCGTTTAACTCATACATGTGTAATAAAATGTTTGATGATTCATTAGCTTAGTTATATAAGGCAAGTGTATGCATAAATAGTTCAATTATTTTGTATATAATGACAACATGTAGTAAGGTTAAAATGCCATATATATACATATATTGTCTTTTATTTTTAAATTTTATGAGCTTCATGAATACATTTTCTTTGCATATTTAGCAAACAAATATAGGACTTGAATTTGGTCATATATTGTATTGAGTTTACATATTAGATTCATATTTTTCGTTCATTATTATTTTTGGAAAACGAATAGTTAAAAATAAAAAGGTAGTTTTATTGTGAAAAAAAGAGAATGATAAACAAGTTACTAAATAAGGAATGTAATAGTTTTAATGATAAGTATAATGTCTCATGAGTCTCGTTTCTATAATCCAAAAGTTACCGCGTTTTGTTGCATTGAAATATATAAATGCACATATATATAATTATAGCAAGTTTTGTTTAGTTTTAGTACGATATGTTAGTTTTATTCTCGTTGTACAATGCATAAGTTTGTTTCAATGGTGCATAGGATAGCATAATTAATTAATTGGATTAACATTTTCCGTTCTTGATGAAACCTTTGCATGTTGAGTAACTAATAGTCTAGCGGTAGGAGATTAGTATCAATATACGTCCTTCACATTTTTATTTTAGTATACGATAGTTAAGGTAGAAAAATATAAGTAATATATGCTTCATATAAATGATAATTTTGTTTATTTTGGTAGTTGACAATTTTAGAAAATACATTATCGTAGCTTCAACAATCGATGTTATATCATGTGCTGATTCATATTTTAAATTTCTATATAAACGTTATGTTTATTCGTGAATATATTGAGAAAATATACGTATAAGTAAATTACTGAAGAAGGCCAAATAGGAGTACCCGAAATGTAGTTCATTTCAATAACCATTTAGATATCATTGATTTAGATATCCTTTTTTTCGTTGGATCTTCGTATCTTTTCTTTACTATTTTATCAAATACGGTAAAAAAAGAGAAAGACAACGGAGACTTTTAGACGCATCTTTTGAATTTTTGGCATTAACACTAAACTAAAGTTTTCTAAAAGTAAGGGTAATTGTTTAAAAAAAATAATAATAATAAATGAACGAACAATTCTTTTTTTGTTAACATAGTCGACAATCATCTGTTTTAATGAAAATAAAGTAATCATGTACTTTAAGTCAGTTTGGTCACCGAGAAGTATAAGTGGTAATAGTAATGAACACGAGAGGTCTATATTCGAAAAAAAAAAATATTGCTAGATAACAGAGATCGTATGAGGCATAAGGTGAATACATAACGACGTATGTTTATAAATGGGTTTAAGAAATATTGTGTTTATATATGTACCCCGTTGACAATGCATGTCCGGAACGGAGATGTTATAAAGCGTTTAATAAAATTAGGCTATGCTCCGAAAGTAGTAGCAAGACTATACTCCAATAGTAGTAGCAATGAAGTGTCTTTATAAAGATGTTGTTTACCGAGGTTGACGTTGTGCCCTCGATGTAATTAAATGTGGATGGGATGAAAATATGTTAATAGGAAAAGCGTTATAAATGATATTTCCGAAATACCCATTGTAAAAAATATAAATAGTTATGTAGCCTTCATGTATGCCGTCAAGTTATTACAGGATAGTTAAGCATTGTTAAGAACGAATTTTGTTTTAAAATCCTCTCAAATATCGAATTGCATAACAGCGAATATGCAAGTAAAATCTATTGTAAAAAAAATAATTTTAAAAGTATTGAGTCTCGTTAAAACGAATTGATAAGCAAATAATTTTAAGGTTTAATGTTACTAAGTTGCAATGATAAAAAGCATAATATTGGTCATGCTTCTCATTTTGGCTGTATTGATTTTTTTAATGTTTAAAAGAGATACTCATGTTTTCATAAAAAACGGGGGTTTTCAAAATCTATTCATAGCTATTATGTGTTGAAATTTCTATATTGTAAAGTAATGCACAAATTTAACAACTCCGTCGTTAATCTTGTTTTAATTTTTAAATTCCGACTTCGTCTCCGATAAATTTCCGATATGAAAAAAAAAGAGTTTAGTTCATTTCGCCAAACACGATTTCATTAGGTTAGACTAATATTTCTTTTTATATAAACTTGATTTTTCTTTACCTAGATGGACCTTGTACACATGTTTAGTGATATGTCCTTGTAACATTGTAGCAAATATGTATTGTGGTCAGTGTAAAGTTTCAAAGCATAAGCACACTGTGAGAAACCATATTTAAAAATAATGAATGAAAAATAATAATAATGAAGGAAAATTACACACACATATATATATATATTGATTAAAAAACATTAAGAGATAAAAAACATTTTGTAATTACATAAAAGTGACTTAAAAAAGTGGCATAACATACAGGTGTAAAGACCTATTATTCAAAATGACGATAAGGCGTACAAAAATAGTGCAAACTGGCGTTGATAGTGCTTCGTAAATAATGCTCCACCAATAGTGCTCCGTTGACAGTGCCAAAAGGGAATAATTTCTTCAATACATACTTTTGGTGTTTTATAATTGCCTAAACCATTTATCAACAGTGTTACAATGGTGTATTCTTCCTAATAAAACAATGCTGTGCTTCCATCTACCCTAAAACAGTTGAGATAAATCATATACAGAGTAAACCAAATCAAGGACCCTACGAACGGTCCAGAGTCCTTTGGCAAATTTGCCAATGCAATATTGCCAATTCTCTGTGGGCGACATTTGCTATCGACTCTCGAAGCAAGAAAAATTAATGCGCACCTTTTATTAAATTCATAATTGACTTTTGGTAATAAACTTAGCAGTTGGCAACTATGCAAGTACTCCTTCAGTGCATAACATCTCTTCGACGCCACAAACTGACTTTTCTTGTGAATGCGTGTGTACAGAGCAATAGTTCTTTGTCTCAAAGAACTTGGAATTTCCGGTTGTGTAGTCGTCTAGAACATTCGAGAAAGTGCTGGATCATTCCATGTTTCCGGTTACTTCTAAGCCCAGTTCTGATTGGACACTTTTCCAGTTATCAACCAATCAGAAACAGCGTTATGTCCAGAGCATAGCAGATCATCACGTGCATTGTGGTGACAGGAAGTGCGCCAAGCAATCGAGCTTGGACATTCATGGAATGTGGCACGCGTCCCGGTGCGAAGACTTGTATTTCTACATAAGTGGGAAATAGTAAAGAGTTTACGTTTAACAAGTAAAAATAAGTAAGTCTAATGTGCATAGTTTTATGCCCGATATCAGTTAAAGCCTTAGCCAGGAAAATTCATTAGATAAGAAGTTTTACTGCACCAGTATCCTGCGTTCCGAGGACAACACCAAAAGTAACCTCCATCTCAGAGGAAGTAAACCTGTAAGTAGCATCAATTTGTACATTTAAAGGAACCATCAGGGAATTCACTTGAAAACTATCCCGAAACCATATACTACTGGAGCAAATCGGTCGACCAATATCAAGGTAACTACTTCTTTTAGTTGCAATTAGTACGCCAGATCCACCGTCGTAAAACAGCAGTAATCATAAAAGAAAAAAACCAAAAGGCAAGCCACAAATAAATGAGCTCATATACGTATAACTATCTTGTATAAATAATTTCGTACTTGTATCATTGTTTTAGCTAGATAGGAAATTATCCAAAAAAGAAGTATTATATCAGTATTCAATATATAAATCTTACTTTCATTGTGTGTTTAATACAAATGGTGCAAATTTCATTATATGTTATTAACATGTAATATTTATTTTCTATTTCAGTTCGTACATACGTTAGCATTAAAGTTCAATGTAGTATCCAGTTCATGTAAAACAAAACTACTTTGCTCTATAGTTAAATATGAGTATTTGACAACTAGTTCTCGGTGTTTCAATTTTCTGATTTTTCCTTTTCAGAAGTGTTAACTTTAAGTATTAACGCAAAAGTAGGTTGCGGTACGTACTCAACTTGAATAATGTGAGTAGTGAACTACCCCTCGCGGCAAACTTTAATAAGTACACAAAAAAGGTAAAATTGACATTTCTTTTCTATTTTGATCTTTACAACAGCATAGTTCATACGTGACCAACCACGTTGCAACCGATCTCTTCATTCGAGTCGTTTCCAAGCTTAAATGGAGGTCGGCAAAGCATGTTTATGCGCCCAAGTGAAGAGGATGATTGAAAGAGTTTTTAATTCGTAATTAGTCTTAATTAAGAGTGCAAGGTGAATTCGTGTAACCTCCTTCACAAAGCGATAGCATGGTCCTATGTATACCTGTCAAAATTTAGAGTCTTTATTCCTAGGTACCGCTGGGTCATTGATCCCAGGCCAGGTGCATTGGCCTTTGACCTATGATGTCACAAAAGTTTTTGCGCACCTGGCTATCTTTTCGAGCCCCAGCACTACTAATTATTTTTAGTTTAACCATGTGCAGACGAGCAACTTTGTGTATGCTCTCTCACTTACTCACTCACACACTGAGTCGGCTTCTACATGAAGAAAAATAACGAGTAATGCTTACATCCGTTTGGATTGGCTGCAAAGAGTGTAACAAAGTACTTGTTCCAATAACAATTGTTTTGCGTTTCTGCATGCTAATAAGTGATTATCTTTCTATGCATGAAAAAAAAAGAACGAAGTTATGTTTCATAGTTCACCATTACGACGGTCGGCGGAGAAGATTACTAATGGTTGCTAACTACAGACGAATGTTACTGGGGGAGTGGCACAGCGTTCACCTACGGTGCTTGGGGTCCCTGGTTCGATCTCAGCTTGTCCGTGTGGATTTTGTGGTGGACAGACATCATGCTCATGGGCTTTCTCGGTGTTGTCCCGTTTCCTCCAACTTTCTTCATTTCACCATTTCATTCATTTCTCACTATCACCGTCTTCTTTATAATAACCAGCAAAAGCGTGGTACATAAAACTTAATGATTTCATTTTTTAAGAATGTTAGTTTTAACTAAGTAAAATATCTTAAGTCGCAAAATTTTTGCTGCTGGCACGTCGATAGCAATTTTAAATTCTGTAGTTCAGTGAAGATGAATTGAGATATGTCCTTTCTTTTGTTCATCGAAAAATTCCAGAACAACTATATGGGCACACGAACGAATGATATATCAGTTAATGAATATTAACAGAAACTTATGCTTTAACGTCCCTCAAACATGGCTTTTACTCCAAGAGGCCGTTGATTAATGGCATGAATGATTATGAAATATTTAGCCGAATGACAATGTGTGAGAATGCAAGAGAATCACTACAAAATCCACTGGCACAATGTTATTCACCACAACTTCAGATGGACTAGGATCAAACAAGAGACACATAGTACCACCAGTGCTTTTCCAATGAAGGCTGTATATGTATTAGTTACCTAGATTAGAAGAAGTGTTCCAGGAAATTGCGTATGTTATGTACATCTTCGATTGCCATATAGCATTTATATTATTGAAGAAATATTTTTGTTCGCAGAAATATGACATTTCTATTTGAGTATACTCCTTTATAAATGGCTAAAGGGACTCGGTCACCCATCAACGTAAGCCTAACTACTATTGATAGAAACTTGAAATTTCCAAAGAATGCTAGTGTTTTGACGGATGCAATGCATAATAAAGTATAAAATAAGATTGATATCCTAAGGATAGTGTTGGGGTAAAAATGATGTCTCCTTCTTTAAGACATTTGCACGTCTCAAAACTTATAGCAAAAAAATAATAAGAGACTTCCGAATACAGCTCACAGTTTACTGTTTCAAATAGCCAGTTCTCTTTTTATGACTTAATGTAATAGTACATTTAGAACATCACAGTGCTTGGTAAGTACAGAAAACATTGTTGTAGGTAAATCACACACGATTTTCGACCACAAAATACGCTAAAGAAAGGAGACTTGTTAAGAGATTCGTTCTCTATCCACAAGAGTGGAAAGAAACTTCGTAGTTGTTTCGGTAGCTATGTGTGCTATGTTCTTACTTTCTGTGCGGATTTAGTAGTTTTGAACCTGGTTCGAATCCTACTCGATGCTCTTACTTTTTTATTTTGCATTTTTCAGTTATTCTTACCGTACAATTTTATAGTATACGTATTGAGCAGAGGCGATGGAGAACTTTCTAATAATATCCTTAAATACGTTGTACAGGCGTAAAATGTTTTCAATATATCCCAATGTGATTCGTAAATTAGTGCAAATTACTTCTTGGATCGAACGGTAAAATTTTATTAACCTAAAAATAAAATGTCCAGATCACTATCAGCCCTAATACCTCATTCATCAGAAAGTAGTTCATATTATTATTATTACTATTATATTATATTATTACTAATATTCATGTTATTATTATACTCGTCTTTGTCGTGGGAGACTCGGGATCAATTTCCGGCGGCAACTCATGTTGTTTGGAAGCTACGTTAAATTATAAATTGACATCTAATATAGCCGAGCTGCTAAAACGTCTGCTAAGCTCAAAATCAAAATTATTATTATTATTATTATTATTATTATTATTATTATTATTATTATTATTATTATTATATGAACTGCATTCTGGTAGTGATGGACAAGGTATTAGGTCTGATAGTAATTTCCTGAACACTACAATTCGGAATTTATCTATAGGTTTACGAAAATGTTATGGATTAATGCAAGAAGTGATTTGCACTAAGAAGGAATTACATTGGGCTATATAGAGAAGGTTTTACGCCTGTAAATCTTCTTATTTTTTGGATAAATTAGAAAGTTGTTCATCACCTCTATGTAATATATGCACTACAAAAGTGTACGCCAAGAATGACTGAAAAATTACAAAATTAAAAAAATAAATCAAAAAAATTGGGTGGGATTCCAACCAGGTCAAAAGCATTGCACAGATTACTTAACAAGCATGGCTATCGCGGAAACTACAGAACACTACTTCTGTTGTGTTGATGCAGAACGAACTCCTTATCAACCCGTTTTTTTGTCACTTTTTTTTTTTTTTTTGTCGAGTAGGGTGTGTAACAACAAAGAACTGACAATTTCAAAATGCAAACTGTGAGCTGTGTTCCTAGATCTTGAGTCTTTTTTCATTCCTTTCATTCCCTTTTTTCATTCCACAGAATGCGTTGCTGCCAAAGTTTCAATTTTAAGGGAATCGAATTGGTTTTATATAAATTGAAGAAGTGTGCATTGGTTTCCAAGTATACTGTATATCAGAAATCACTCATATTAGGGTTGTGAAGCTCAGCACATACACAGTTCTTAAAAGTTAGAACGTTTTCGAAAATTGCTCTTGTAAAGGGAGTAAGGAACATGGGCGACGAGAAATAAGGAAAACTGTCTATATTCTATTTATTTCTCGGGGTGACGAAAGTTTCTTACAGTTTCAATGCATAGAAACAACAAACTACTTGTTAATCGTCATATGGGGTCCTGGTTTCTCTTAACCCTGGAACCGTACTCCGAGGCACTTTGTACCCCAGGGAATTTACGTTTGCTTTAGATTTTGGTCGGCAACTCTCACCGCTGCCATCTGCCGTGAGTTTTACTCGCCCTTGTCTGGCTATGAGCTGCTTTGTTTACTATGGTCGTGACACATTCCGTTTTGTCTATAGAACGTTGTTGAGACAGTCACTGCCCCAGTGTATGGTTATTGTAAGTTTTTTATTTACGTATACACATTTAATTTCCACAGTATTATGCATGCTTTTGTGTATTGTTTGCAGACTTTTAATTACAATGGATGAACTACAAACTGAGTAAAACATTTTAAATAAGTTAATACGTTCTTTTGAGCTTATCAACCTGCGAAATATGACGACAAGTCTGAAATTGAAAAAGAAGGAGACTTTTTGAAAGAGGATGGTAATATAAAATACGATTTTTACCTGGAGCCTCAGAAGCTGAATTCGTACCTAGTTCAAATGATCCAGAAGAGAATGATGAAAATGCACAAACATCGCATCTGAGAAAAAAGGTTGGGAAAACCCTTCAATAGGAAGGATCGAAGATGCAGTATCTGTCAACGAGACAAGAATTCACAATACACCATCTGTCCACGGTGGCTTTAGGAAATTTACTTGCAAAACATACTTCAGAAATGTTTGTGCCAATTTCAAGAAATAAAAATATATATATATATAAAAAGCCTTAAAGATAGTAGACTCCCAAATATTTACAAAAATTTAAGTCTTCTTTAATTTGATACATTACACACTTGTAAACCTTAGTAGTATTAAAAGTATGTTTTTTCAGGAGTTTAAGATCTAAATGATATATTCAAGTAGTTTTTCAATATAAATTAATAATTTCCATGACACAATGAGCTTTTATTTTTTTGGTACCCAATACCTCAAAGCACGGTTGGTGTAACAGAAATTCAGGTGTACAATTCCAGAGTTATTTCTTCTAAATTCGAGGTATCAGCACCTCCTTGAAATCATTTGTGCTCTCCAAATTGAACTGTACATAACTGCACTGATGACTCTCAGGTTTACATTCTGTTGGCAAATAGCAAAGTCCCATCATTAGTTTCACCGAAGTTTCCAATATAATTGATTATATGCTCCAGACTAAGCGTAACAGTTTTCACTGTATTCATTTGCGGAAACAACTACTCATGTCTTTCAATACAAGAGCGTAAAACATTTATGCTTTAGTATTGTTTTCAATTACTAAAAGATTGTTGACATTTTTTAGATAGACAATTGAATGCTATAACATAGGTACCACCATGAAGAAGTATACTGGTCATAAGTTAATGTGTTAAACGTTTAAGGCTATAGACAAAAAGTGTTGAGGCTATTTGAACACTTTCGGAAAATGAAAACATACTTAATAAAATAAATGTTTCGCTAATATTAGAAACAGCATCTATTGGAAACATGAATTCATTTGTCACATTTCGCAACATTAATTCCAAACATATATTAATAACATACAAAATGATACAAAGAGAATAAATATTTGGTAATTAGTTACTTAAAAAATACAAAGAAGAAACTACATATATCACTTGATTGGAGTAAAGGTCTATAAAAAGCATTAACATTGTAAAGATAATTCCATTTTCGTATGTTTTTCAGGGAAATAAGATATCATAAGGGTAAGTTGAATCATTTCTAATGCTAGTATTTCAGACATTTATGAGTTTGATGTATATTATTAGTAAAATCTGAAGTGTAATGGAAGGAACTAGTTCTTGATTTCCATATTGACCACAAAAGCATATACATTGTTCATTTTTTAAACTCCAAAGATCTTTTTGACTTTTTACATAGTTAACGAATAAGGTTCTACTCAATTTATATTCCAATGAATAATTTCACACCGATAATTAGCGTGGAATTTCATATGATCGCACGAACCCGTTATTTCACACACTACTTAATTTCAGAATCTTGCAACTACGTCTAAAATGCCGACTCTGAAAAAATTTCCGAATAAGCCAGACTCTGAATAACTAATCTGTGATTTGATTTCAAATATCACTTGAACATGAGTAAGTTTCCATTTTGCAGAAATAATTGGAGAAAATGTTACTCCTATCAAACTTGAAAGTCACAAATATTGCTCGAATTGTCTTCCTTGATTACATTTGCCAATTTCGATCGTATTTCAGTTGTTAGCAGTTGCCTTGAGCTGGAGTCTTTTATGTAATGGATAGCTGCTGTCTTCTTTTTCTCAACTCTACTGCGCATGCTATGAAGCCCCAAATGAAAAGTCAAATTTGTTAAACTCGTACTTGCCATCGGTTGCTGTATTAGGCTACCTGAACTGAGTGAATTCATCTGAGTGAATAATAGTTGTTCAGTCGTGGCTGCATGCCACGGTAAAAATCCCCGAAGTTCATCTTTGTGTGTCAAAGATATACTTTGGCAACTGCGCTTTCATTGTTTAAAGCAAGTTCTATTGTGTAGTTTTGAGATACAACGTTTTCGAAATTACAACCGAGTTGGACCATGTGATCTCTGATCGATTGTCTAAACACTGTCTTGAATAACAAAATTATTTGCATTGAGATCATTTTTGTATGTGCTGCAAATGTCTTGTCAGAGACAAACTGATAATCTTTCACCGCCTCCGAAGGAGACTTGACTCCGTCCCTGATTGAGATGGTAGATAAAGATAATTTTTCTGACGTCTAATTTGTCATTATGTAGCATGGTTTAGTAATTTAAAATATATAGCATTTCTGCGAAATTTTTAAAATTTTATTTGAATCAAATATATTCAATCTTACACTGGGGTGGTAGGGGAACGACTAAAGTTTGAAGTAGGGTGCATGACAAGTCAGTGTTCCTTATATTTCCAGTCAAATTCAGAAAAAAATAATTATGTATTAAAAATGAAGTACGGAATACATTTCCAGGGTACCTTTACGGGCATTATTTTTTTACAAACTTAATGCTACTTCGGAAACTGATCAGAGTGAATAGATGTGTATTTGAATAACAATTGAATAACAAAACTACTTGCGTAGTTTTTTCAGAGTATCAAGTTTAAGAAGAACGAAGTTTGTCTTCCACTGTTATCTCATTGTTCAAAGATACCCATGGTATAACAATTGTCCGGAAATCACGCGGCTGCTTCTTACATCAATTCATGAAGAAGAAGATGAGTACCAATATTAGGTACCAAAGTATAGTATTAAGGAAAAAGCCGCCTAACCTCTTTCAAAGATGTGTGGCACTTTTTAATACTTAGACTTGAAAAAAATACAGCTGTTTAAACGCGACTGCCTTTCTTTGAATTTCATGTGTGGATAACAATACAGTTCTTTTCGAATAGAAGAGGGAGAGAGGCAGATTTTATTAAACACGACTTTATATCTGATATGTTTGAACAATATGTAACTTGTGCTTACGGGCTAATTTCAATCCTCTGAAGTCAATCGACAAATGATTATGTATTACAGACCCAAAGATAACACTAGGCTCAGAAGTTCCAAAATTATATTGTATACGGAAACAGATAGTAGAATTAATTCTTTGGCACCTGAGACCTGGAGTTTGAAAGGAACTCACAGGGACTTCAAGAGGAATTTCTGTATTCATGATTAAAAGTTGTGAGTTTATTACCTGTTGAAGTAATGATACTTGCGCTTACATTACCCATACGCTGACATTTAATCAATACTTTTTTCCACATTTACCAAAAGGCTGGAACACGATAATAATCCTAAAAGATAGATGCACTATAGAAAGATTTTGCATGTCAATCCCCAAAAGGCAAGCTGTAAAATCCCATAGCCCTTTAAAAAATGAAGGAAAAATTTCTTCTTCACCTCCTACCTCCCAAAGGGTTCACATTCATCGAAAAAATGAAACTAAATTTCTTTAGTTTAACATCCCATTATTGTGCTTTTTATGCTAGAGGAGACAAATGATTAATGCAAGTGAAAGACTGTAAATTTAACTAGTGGGTTCTCAATGGGATTCCAACACAGAAACACGTACATGAGCTAGCCAATAAACCAGCGGATAGGTCTTCCAAAATGCTCGACTTCCACATTCTGCAAACTTGTCAGAATACATCCTTGGCTAGGACTCAAGAAAATAATAGATTTGTCAACGAAAATCATGCATTTAAAACAAACACAAGGATCGCGAGCCTTAACTTGATTTAAGCTTACAGTTACAAGTTATTGCGTAAGTCTTTAATCTATCAACCTTCATTAATCGTTTAGTCATTGAAATCTTATTCCTGTATTTTACAGGTTGCTATTCTTTTATAATGAAATCGAATAAAACGTAATAAACTTTTATACAATCTACTTCATACATGCTGAAAACTCACTTGTGTGCTATGTTGTTCGTAAATTGTTAATTTTCATGCAAATGTCATAATCCAAAATACATCTGCATTAATGCAGGAATAACCATTCCTTCATTCAGTAACAGTAGTTTATATTGGTAACTTCTGAGCCAAAATTCCAGGCCAATCCATTTACGGCATATCTTTGGCAAGCACAGAAGAGTAGCACAAAGCATTTATAGAAGGACCTATAAAACTTCTGGGCAGAAATTCCAGGCCAACCCATTTTGAACATATCTTTGACCAGCAGAGAAGGACCCAAAAATTCTTACAACAACTACACTAAGTTACATCGCGCTAGAGCATAGAGTTTGTAGTTACATTCATAAAAATTTGTATCTAAGAACTATAACTATATTACATCTACAAGTTATATATCATAAGTACAAGTTACATCTTATAACTACAATTAACTTATATCTACACTAAAAAAGAAGACAAACATTATCCTAATAAAAAGCAATTTAAACTTTATGGCATAATAACCATAAAACTCTTATATCTAACTAAAACTAATCTAACTAAATTAATCTTACATCCACAACTCTTCTATCTTATAACGCCCGCATGTGAGGGTGTTTATTCCATCCTTTAACACTAGAAGCACGAAGCAGTCATTTTGACTGCTTCAAGAAATATAATTTCGTATCACTTCTATAATGTTTTCGCTAAGGCCCTGAAATTGGCTGACTTTTAATATTTTTGTGTCTACTTGTTGATAATATTAACAATAAGTTTATGTCCCTTTTCACAGGGGCGCTAGTGTCAGTTATACCTAGAAGCACGAAGCAGTCATTTTGACTGCCTTATAAAGAGTATAGAAAATTAGTGTTTCTGTTTGTGATTTGCAAATGGCAGCATTACACACTTCTTATTTCTGTACAAAAGAAAAATTAAAACTTTTATTGATTGTAATTTGAGACACAAAAAAACTTATTGTTTTCTCTAACAACTTCATAGTATATTTTTCACTGTCTTACAAGATATCACATAGTGTGTTATTGTAGACAAACAAATTAGTTCATATACATGCGGCCAATAGTGAGTATGTATAGTTAGTTGAGGTGAACCGTGTACATGTGACATTTTACGATGAGACCTCAAGAAATACATGATCTCTTAGAAATTGAGTCTGAAGAAAAGAATGAAAATTTGCAGGATTCTAGTGAAGGGGATGGAAACGAGTGTTTTCGAACCTGAAGAGAACATTTTATAATCAAGTGATGAAGAAAAGGAATGATGATGGAGAATACAACGACAATAGTGGTGACAGTTTTATTGCTCCAGATGGAAAATGTGGACAAAATTGGATTTGGGACAAGGTGACGTTTACCGTCCATGTAAGCAGAATATTGTTCGCGAAGCCCCAGGACCGATAAATTTTGGCAAGAAGCGAGTGTCTGATAAAGAATGTAGCAGTGCTTTTCGTTTATTATTTGATGAGCCAATGAGGAGACATATACTAAAGTGCACTAAAGCTGAAGTGTATAGGCAACTGAACTAAACAAAATGGACTTCAACTCTTTCAGAACTACAATATTATTTGGGCTTTATTTACTGAGGTGCTAATAGTGCTCAGCAATATCCATTAGGGTCTCCTGGAAAAGAACAACCGGGTCACTAATTTAAAAGTAAACAACGAATAGGGAAAGGTTGTCGAGTTGATTTTAGTTTAGCGCCCCTTTCAGCAGCGAGGCTATATGAGACGTGGACCTACTGATTAACGTGGAATCCGAACCACATGAGCTCCCGCCGGGAATCGAACCCGGGTCTCCCACGCCAAAGGCGCGTACGCTAACCGCTTAGCCACGAGGGAGCTCGAATAGGGAAAGGCTCTGTGAAAGAAAACGGTACTTTAAATTTGATGAAAAGGGAACAAAATCTCTAGGACTTCAAATGGACAAATTCGCACTCGCGTCAGAACTTTTGGATGCATTTACTGAGAAGTGCACAAAATGTTAGAAACCGCATGACGTCATCGTTGACGAGCAACTCTATTCCACAAAAGTCAAATGTCGATTTCACCAATAAATGCCAATTAAATCCAATAAACTTAGCATCAAGTTCTGATTACTTGCCGGCGTGCATTCAAATTATGTCCTAAAGACTTTCCATATCTGGGCAAGGATTTGGAATGCCCTGCTGGGACACAGATAAGTGAATTTGTGGTGTCTAGTTTGATAAATCCATTCACTGAAAGGGAATAAGTGTTACATGTGATAACTTCTTCACGACAAGGAAACTAGCTGAATCTTTTAGGGCTAAATGTACTAGTTTAGTTAGGACAATAAAACATAACAAGAGAGTTTCCTAAAGGTTTTGCAACCTCAAAAAACAAAGACCTCTATCACTGTGATGTTTACCATGACCAGAGTGGTAATATATTAACTGTCTACAAATGTAAGCGGATCAAAAGTGTTTGTGTCTTGAGTTCCATGCATAAGTAAGTATCCATTTCCGCAACACCAAAGGAAATGACCCAAAACTATAACATATTACAGTCAGATGAAGTTTGTTGTGGACATCGTGGATCAAATGGTAAAGAAATACACAGTGCAATGTGCGTGTCGACTGTGGCCAATGAACGTTCTTTTCAACTTGGTTGATTTTACATTCTTGACTTCGTGGATAGTATACGAAGAAGCTACTGGAAAGAAAATCAGTTGGCTACAATATCCCGACGTTTGGCCAAAGAGATGATGGTCAATGTCACTAATGACAGGGAAAGTGTATCTGAAGATAGGGAAGTTCCTTCCACACGCAAGCGAATACAATGTCAAGTACGATTATGAAAAGCTATAAAAGAGCAGACATATGTTTCAAATGTCGAAAGTACATTCGTGGATAGTGTACTGGAGAGATCCGAAAGCGAATTATCTGCTCCAAGTGAAAGTGACACTGTAATTCCTCCTCATATTTTCGAAAGGTACCATAGAAAATGTTATTTTACGATTACCGTTTATTATCTAACGAGAGTTGACAGTAATCTTTGGTTATTTTTATTATTTTAAAATCTATGATACTAAATTTATTGTATTCATAAATATTTTGATATTACATATTTGATGTGCGTAATGTTTATAAATAAACATTATAAAATAAATAATTTGCTTGATAGGGTTACTTGTAGATATGTCTCAATAAGAAAGTCACAAAATACAGTCATGATGTGACATCATAAGTTTCCTTTTTAGCCAGAAATGGAAAGCAGTCAATTTGACTGCTTCGTGCTTCTAGGGGGTTCAAAATTTCCGTGCTTCTAGTGTTAAGACATCTTTTACCATCTACACAAATTAATGCTAGTTTGTTTACTTCTACACTGTACAAGTCGTGCTTATAATTTCTGATTAAATTCATCTCTTTATAATATTCTTTTTGATTGAACAAACAGTTTTATAATCGTTATATGAAAGTTCTTTACTTATAACATTTTTTAACTCCTTTTGCTTTTTTACAACATTTATTTTTCGAATTTAATTGAATACATCTTTTATCTTAAACCAACAAATTCTTCCGTGATTGTTCCTTGAAGTTCATCTTTCATTTTACCCAGTACTTTCTTGTTTATTTGTGGTAAAGCCAGTTCTCTTTTTATGACTTAATGTAATAGTACATTTAGAACATCACAGTGCTTGGTAAGTACAGAAAACATTGTTGTAGGTAAATCACACACGATTTTCGACCACAAAATACGCTAAAGAAAGGAGACTTGTTAAGAGATTCGTTCTCTATCCACAAGAGTGGAAAGAAACTTCGTAGTTGTTTCGGTAGCTATGTGTGCTATGTTCTTACTTTCTGTGCGGATTTAGTAGTTTTGAACCTGGTTCGAATCCTACTCGATGCTCTTACTTTTTTATTTTGCATTTTTCAGTTATTCTTACCGTACAATTTTATAGTATACGTATTGAGCAGAGGCGATGGAGAACTTTCTAATAATATCCTTAAATACGTTGTACAGGCGTAAAATGTTTTCAATATATCCCAATGTGATTCGTAAATTAGTGCAAATTACTTCTTGGATCGAACGGTAAAATTTTATTAACCTAAAAATAAAATGTCCAGATCACTATCAGCCCTAATACCTCATTCATCAGAAAGTAGTTCATATTATTATTATTACTATTATATTATATTATTACTAATATTCATGTTATTATTATACTCGTCTTTGTCGTGGGAGACTCGGGATAGGTCTTCCAAAATGCTCGACTTCCACATTCTGCAAACTTGTCAGAATACATCCTTGGCTAGGACTCAAGAAAATAATAGATTTGTCAACGAAAATCATGCATTTAAAACAAACACAAGGATCGCGAGCCTTAACTTGATTTAAGCTTACAGTTACAAGTTATTGCGTAAGTCTTTAATCTATCAACCTTCATTAATCGTTTAGTCATTGAAATCTTATTCCTGTATTTTACAGGTTGCTATTCTTTTATAATGAAATCGAATAAAACGTAATAAACTTTTATACAATCTACTTCATACATGCTGAAAACTCACTTGTGTGCTATGTTGTTCGTAAATTGTTAATTTTCATGCAAATGTCATAATCCAAAATACATCTGCATTAATGCAGGAATAACCATTCCTTCATTCAGTAACAGTAGTTTATATTGGTAACTTCTGAGCCAAAATTCCAGGCCAATCCATTTACGGCATATCTTTGGCAAGCACAGAAGAGTAGCACAAAGCATTTATAGAAGGACCTATAAAACTTCTGGGCAGAAATTCCAGGCCAACCCATTTTGAACATATCTTTGACCAGCAGAGAAGGACCCAAAAATTCTTACAACAACTACACTAAGTTACATCGCGCTAGAGCATAGAGTTTGTAGTTACATTCATAAAAATTTGTATCTAAGAACTATAACTATATTACATCTACAAGTTATATATCATAAGTACAAGTTACATCTTATAACTACAATTAACTTATATCTACACCAAAAAAGAAGACAAACATTATCCTAATAAAAAGCAATTTAAACTTTATGGCATAATAACCATAAAACTCTTATATCTAACTAAAACTAATCTAACTAAATTAATCTTACATCCACAACTCTTCTATCTTATAACGCCCGCATGTGAGGGTGTTTATTCCATCCTTTAAGACATCTTTTACCATCTACACAAATTAATGCTAGTTTGTTTACTTCTACACTGTACAAGTCGTGCTTATAATTTCTGATTAAATTCATCTCTTTATAATATTCTTTTTGATTGAACAAACAGTTTTATAATCGTTATATGAAAGTTCTTTACTTATAACATTTTTTAACTCCTTTTGCTTTTTTACATTTATTTTTCGAATTTAATTGAACACATCTTTTATCTTAAACCAACAAATTCTTCCGTGATTGTTCCTTGAAGTTCATCTTTCATTTTACCCAGTACTTTGTTGTTTATTTGTGGTACCTTGTATTCGTCATTTTTTGGATAATCGCTTGTATCGAAGTAATAAAATATTTAGTCTTCGTACATGTTTTCGTTCGAATTTGATAAATGTAACTATCTGTATCTGTGTAACAAATTTCTATTTTGTCTTGGTACTTAGGTGTCATCACATTATAATGAAAATTGTGCATTAAATGTTTTGAGAAATCTAAAATTGGCATGCCAACATAAATTAGTTTGTTAAATTGCACTTTAACTTTATTCATGGTACAGCTACTAAATTTTCTGTAAAAAATGTAATGCTTTTATACTTTGGTTTTGTTACAAGCTTCTCACTTTGTCTCATCACTTACTAGTTTAATGTTAATTCTCTTTCTAATATTTTCCATAATCTTTCTAAAAAAGGAATTGCTCATTAGCTTATAAAATTCTTTCTCAAAATCATTTGTTGCTTTAACTCTCATCTGTCTGTTTAAATCTATGTAATTCTTTAACCAATCTGGTTGTTCAAACTATTACTCGACTAATTTTCTTAAGATTTAATCCAAGTAATAAACATTGTTTTAAGTTTCGATAGTGAATTATATATATTTTTTTATGATATAAAGTTGTCAACACTATTTATTGTTTTGAACCAGGTGTGCACATATTTTAAGAAGCTAATATATAGTCTTTGTGATAGTCATGCAATTCTTTTAGATATTCAAGACCAACTCTAAAATGTAACCTTTTTCTCAAATATCAAGAACATTTGCAAAATCTGCTTCTTTTATTTCTTTTTCAGTTAACCAATTAAATCCATTAAATGGTAAGTTTTGGCTCATTGCCCATCCTTACAAGTTGTTAGCATCCAAGTACACTATGTAAGAATCTTTTTATTTTCATTATAATCTTCCATAAATTTGTTGTTTGCTTTTACAAATATTTTAGAACATTGTGAAATTCCCCCTCTTATGACTTTCTCTATGATTAATACCATATCATAATCTATTAATAACTCTAATTCTATATTTGTCATCTTTAATATTGCATCCCAAGCTGGTGCTGTCATATACGAAGCAGGATCAAAACCATAAACTTTAAGACATGTTTCCCTAAAATTCTCGAATATATCTGCTAACGATAATACGTTGATTTTTAAATATAAATCATGGTATTGAACGGAATTGTTAATGTTAAATATTTCTAATACCTTCTTTGCACGCTCATAATCTTCATCACTTATATGCGTGTTAGTAAGCTTATTGAAGAATGCTTCTTTTGCTGGAAATTTTTATTCTCTAAACCTATTCCAATCGTTAACATAATCATATGGATAAACACCTTTTGTTGTTGTAAGTTCAAATTGTTCTTCATTAGGGTAGAAGTGTTGTGTATGAGTCATTTTTTCTGTTGTTAGGTTTGATGATAAGTTGTCTAAACTAGAAGCCATAAATCTAAATGAATCATTTAATGTTAATTTGATTGTTCCCACCTTTTTACTGATCAAATGTAGCGCTCTTCGTTATTAGGTATTATTTCAATTGATTCTTTATTGCATCTAAGCCCTTTAATGAATAAAAGCAAGTCGTATCCTGTTAAGTTTAACTTTTAAGTTGGAATACTTTACTTTGGAACTTTCACTTTTAAACTGCAATTATTATGTAAAGGGGTTATAAACTCTCATGTTATTTG
Source organism: Thermobia domestica (assembly GCF_964235325.1). Taxonomy (NCBI): domain Eukaryota; kingdom Metazoa; phylum Arthropoda; class Insecta; order Zygentoma; family Lepismatidae; genus Thermobia; species Thermobia domestica. Next base: position 193,633,722 of record NC_137457.1, read on the forward strand.
ATTATGATATTCAACTTTATAATTTTTTGCAGTATATTTTTCTTTGGCATAATAAGAAAATTCTAATTTATTAAACTTTCTTCTTTGTTTCTTTGTTAAAGGTAATTAATTGTTTAGCTTATAAATGTTTGATATCATTTTACTTTTTTTCTGCAATTTATTTATGAACTTTTTAGCTGCATTTTTACCTCTAGTTAATTATTTCTTGGTACTCGTTCAGGATGTGAATTTGTAGAATATAAGGCTCTGAATAATGAGTATAAGAAACATTTTTAATCTTCATTTTTTACATTAATTACTGCCTTTTTGTTATGAATTTGTTTAGGTAATTCTATGCATGATGATTCTCTGTATGGTACGTATGTAACGATTGCTAGTTCTAAATAGTAAATGTTTATAAGATCCAGCCAGAACCTCTAGCTTGAAACTCATCCATTCTTTTTCTTTAAGCTTGCTTAATATTTGTTAGTGCTTCTTTAAAATTGGGTGATTCGTATAATCCTCAGTTTTCAGTATTAAAATAAAACCCTTGAATTTCTTTTCCTTTCTTGTATTTACAACTTAAACGTAGATTAACTTTCAACGACCCATGCTTTTGGAAGCTGAATTGTATTCTGTTTACTATACGAGCTTCGGATGTTGTTTTAATATAATATTCAAACGGATCTTCTGGTTTGTATTATGTTGTAAATCTCCATGTTTTAATCTTGATCTAAATTTAGTATTTCGACGTATTAGATCGATTGGTATTAACGTTGATTTTTGGTTTTTCAAATACTTCTTGTTTAAATGGAAATATCTCCTTTCTATGTACATTTACTTTCGGTTCTTCTTGTAAAAGTTTGTCTTTGAGAAAAATATCTTTAGTAGTTTTTCTGTTTATTTTTCGTATAAGTTAGTTTTTGTTTAGTTGGCTATAGTTTTTAGTTTGTTTCCTCTAGCTTTTAGTTTAAGCTGTGTTACATTCAAGTCATTATAGTCGTCTACATCGTAGAATGGTAGTTGCAAAAGATCTTCATGTTCAATAGGTTCTGCTTTTCTTAATTGCGAATAACATTTTACCCCCTTTTCTTTACATAAGCTTTTGATTTAAACTACTGTATGTTTAGTTAAATTATTCATTATTAATCTCTCGTTTTTATTATACAAAAATAAATTAAATCATTTTGGTTATCTAATACAACAGCTGATACTCATGTGACGTAGGAAATTTTAATATTTATTAATATATTTTATTAACACAGGGCCTTAATGTGAATAACCCATCAAAACTACTAATGATCTAATGAAAACTAATTCATTTTTAATTTTTTTTTCCAAATCTACCTCATCATGATCATCAATATCATATGTAGGCTCAAGTTCTTTGTCACTATCCAAGTTTGATTCTGGTGTATATCCTTCTAGTGCTGCATTCTCTTTTTTCTTTTAATAACATTTCTTTTTCTTTTAATATTTTTTGATTTTCTAGTAGTGTTGGTGTGAGTTGAAGATCTTGAAGAATAAGGTTATATTTATTATGTAACAAATTACAATGCTTCTTCATATTTATTATATAAATAATTAAGCAAAATGAATATTATTTTTATTATAATAAGACGTTATGGAAAAGAAAACTACTGCTCAACTTAATATTATAGAGAGAACAGAATACATATTTATTCAAAGCTTAGAAAAGCTTAAATAATAACCTTAATAAACAAGCACAAAAATAATACTTTAACAACAATTACCACAAATTCACTACAACCGGGCTAATAAGACAAAACAATGATGAATAAAGATGAACTTATAAAAAACATGATTCAAAAATTAAATTCTGGACATATTGTATACTACTTTCAAAATCCGACTTGTAGAAAACTAGTCATAGATGTACTTAGTAGTCGAAAATTCAAAGAATGGAAACAAATTTCCGAAATAACGAACTTTTTCGATAAGTTTCTACATACCTTCGAAAACAAGATACATTGGTGTTCAGTTACATCAAAATATAAACTATCATTTTCTTTTATTGAACGTTATTAAGAACACATCAATTGGGTTAGATTATCAAAAAGAAAGAACTTACTTAAACACGAAAACCTTTTAATAATTTATGGTGATAAACTTTTCTTGGACAAATTGTATGAACGGAGTTATGGCTTATGGTGTTATCGTTATTTAAAATCAGAATTTGTACTAAACCATAAAGAATATACAAGACAACATATTCATTGGGAAGACTGCACGTATGAATATGCTCAACAAATGACTAAAGGTTTTCTTATTGAGTTTAAAGAAGAAGTTGATTGGCTCATGTTCAGTGAAGAAAATAACTGGAGAAAGTATTCACAGAAACAAGCTATTGAAATTTGTGCACAATTCTAAGAATATCTACATTGGGACACACTCTCTTATAAAACAGATTTACTCAAACTTACGTTCCTGAAAACTTTTTAAAGACAAACTCTGTTGGCATATAGTTTCTAAACGTGGTTGCCTCACAGGAAAAGAACTAACAGCCTTCTGGAGCGTATTTGATTCTCTTATCGATTGGCGATCCATTACACCACTGCTAGACGAAACACACGTGAAAAAATATCGAAATAAAGTTTATTGGCCAAAAGTTTGTTTACACGATAAAAGCGAAAAATTCATTCTCAAGTTCGAAAGCAAAGGTTTAGAATTAAACAGGATAATACACACTTGTTGCAATTAGGAAGTTCTCTGAAAACTTTCTAATGCATATCATGAACAAGATCAATATGGTTGAATTTTTAAGAATAAATAAGCATGCTCACGATTCCCTCAAAAACAAACTAATGCTACTTTTAACAGATTTACGTTTAATAGAGAACTCAATAGAATGCCCAATATGTACAGAATCAAAACCTCAATTATGTAAAACGACGTGTAAGCATGTGTTCTGTGTTGAGTGCATGCTTACCTGGTTAAGAGATAATAACACTTGTCCTTTGTGTAGAAAACATATTAAAATTAGCAACAATAACAACAACAATGAATATCCTGAAAAATATCTTGATTTTGATAATCCAATTATTTATGATTACACTGAAGAAAAAGAAGAAGGAGTTAGGATAGTACACTGGAACTAGCAACAATAAAAATTGGATGTTGAGTAACGTGTTTTAGTTTTAAATTTGTCCAGCTTTTATGAAATAATAATCATAAAATTTATATTGAAAAATATCTACACGAGATTAGAATGTTAACACATAAACTTCCAAATTTTAACTAAATCTTCTTCTGATAGAAATATTTAAACACATGATCACATAAACATCCAATTTTTTAACTAGATCTTCTTCTGATAGAAATATTTAAAACTCATTACCCTTACCTTTATGAATATCTAGTTCTTGTTGCATGAAGTTGAATAACTTAACACTGTTGGGATCTCTCAAGTTTTCGTATATTATCTCATGGTCTGGATATTTTTCTTCTGCTTCATTAAGAGGTTTATATACACTTCTCTTTTGGCATCTGATAGCATAATAAAGGAAAGGATCGCTAATTTTGTTCTTCTTGTATATGATTAGACAATTATGTTTTGAAACATCATCTGTATATGGTGCTGCTATTTCTTTTAAATCATCGATCTTAAGGCATAAGTCTTTAATCTGTTTTCCTATATCTTGTATTCATGTTTGGAGTATTTCGTTGTTGTTGCGATATTGATGAAAGTCTTGAGTGAAATAATCTATAATATCATAACACTTATCATAAAAGTCTTGAGATATCCATAAAGCAATAGCGAAATATATTTTCTTATGCACATATGTCCCGGAAATTAATAAGTCTTTCTCGTTTGCTCCTTTTGGATCTATATAATACTTTCAATTTAGCTGGGATTAACCATAGGAGAGGTGATTGCAGTAATGCAGACAGTGGAAACAATCTGCTGTTTATTGTTTTGGAAACTATACATATAAGAGTAAATGATAGACAACAATGAAACTTCTTTGTCTGCAAGCTAAATGAACTTTAGAAGAAAAGGAATTGAAACGCGACTGCAACATAAATTTAACGATGATGCTTTTCATTGAATTCAATTTATTTATTTATTTCGGGAAACCAAAAGGCAAATGCCTAATTACAGTTTTCCCTTATTTTATGGTAATACACTTAAAATACACATATAATAATATGATGTCAATTGTAACGTAATACACTCTAAAATACATATATAATAAAATAATAATATGAAAGCAAATGATACGTTAATATACAGATAGCTTGATATATAGGATACAGCAAATTTATATAGAATGAAGATTTTGTTTATTACTAAAAATGTCTATATCTGGGTGTTCTTGTGACATCTTATACAATATACACAATTCTCTGAAAAGCGATACATCCAATGACTTAGTCCTTTGCGCTGAGGAATGGAATATGTCATTATTGGGACTCGTTGATCTTTGTGGGCCGCGAATTTTGATTTCTGATAACAAATATTCTGAATCTATTGCACCATGAATTATTTAAGAAAGATAAAATGAAATGACTTCTTCTGCTTTCAAGACATTGTAATGAATACATGTTTAAAAGACCTTCGTAGATCTCAAATGTTCGATATATACCTGCTTCTTTATATGTCAAAAAGCGCACATATTTATTTTGAATGTTTTCCATTTTATTTGTATATTCCCTACTATTAAAAGCCCATATTATCGCTGCATATTCCACCTTCGACTGTACATATTCAGTGCATAATATTTTGAGGACATTTGTGTTAGAAAAATCACCTCCTAATCTCATCGTAAAGCCAAAGTTCCTAAAGGCCTCACCAAAAACTCTGTTGACATGAATATCGAATGATAGCTTTGACTGCAGAGTGACTCAAAGATCAGTAACATAATCCACTCTTTCAATTGGCGTTTGATTAATAGTATACTAATTGCGTACATAGTTTATTTTCCTGGTGTACGATACTACTTTGTATTTTCTAATACTTATTAGCAATTGTTTGATTCACACCATTGGGAAATAGCGTTAATGTCACTCTGCAAAGAAACTGCGTCTAATTCCGTGGAGATACAGCAATGGATTTTTAGATCGTCAGCAAACGATAGTTTGTGGAAAGATGTTATTACAGGTGGTAAATCGTTAACAAATAGTATAAAGAACAGTGTTCGTAAGTTCGAACCCTGAGGCACACTAGAAGCTACGACATATTCCTTAGTTGAAATATTCTTGTATATAATGCGATGTTTCTGTTGTCAAAGATAGGACGCTATAAGTTGCTGAAGATTTTGTGAAAAATTGAATGTCACAAGTTTCGCGAGATATATATCATGACTAATTCGGTTGATCGCCTTAAAGAAAAATGTATAAATTACATCTACTTGTTCCTTTCTACCAATTTGATTAGCTATAAAATGTGTGAGTTCCGAGAGATTGATTACAGTTGTTCTCTTTGAAACCATGAGGCATGAAACTATGTTGAAAGGGAGATATTATTGACCGTACATGTGTATAATGTTTTTCGTATATAATTATTTCAAATACGTTAGATGGGACAGATAGTAGGGTTAACGGTCGATATTTTTTTATTTGGTCAGTAGGACAGCCTGTTTTGGAAATGGGACAGACGTCACCAATCTTTGATTCCGTGGAAAGTGTAGACGAAGCTATTGACTTGTTAAAAGTAACTTGTAGGGGATGTTTCAGTACTTTTGAGCAGCCTTAGTGGTATATGGTGGCATTTTGTTCGGTCCACAAGTTTTTTAATGGCATTCTGCACATCATCTATTTCTATAAAGTTAATGTTTGATTTATCCAGTATTTCCGAATTATTGTGCTGCTCCATAGGAATAAGATGTTGTCACTTGAAAATTTGTGTGTCACTTATTGTGTGTGTAAATTATTGTGTCACTTGAAAATTTGCCATAAACGCACTTGCAATATCAGCATCGTTAATCAAAGTTTGACCATCATAACGAAAGACATTACTACCCGAATTAAATTTTCCATTCTTAACATACGCCTAGAAAGTCTTAGGTTTATTTATAATATTGGCCTCACAGTTGTTTAAATATATATTGTATGCACTAGAAATTTATTTTTAAGAAGCAGCTCTCAATTCTTTAAATTTATTGTAGTGATAACGTGCGTTCCAAGAACCCTACTTCCATTTCTTATAGTAGTAAGATTTGCTCTTAATTGATCAAATTATGTTACTTGAAACCCAATTAGGATAAATGAATTTAGCTGTTTTTCTCGGAGTGCACCGATCAAAAACAGAATAGATTATATTATAGAAAGAATCCTCCTCTTGCTACCTACCCAGGTAACATTCATATTTATTCCAATTGTAGAACTACTAATTTGTTAGCACTTGAGATATTTTGAAAGTGAAAGTTCAAACCATCATTTAAAACTTTTGATTCATTGAATATATATTCATCATTGCTTAAGTGTTTGGTAAGAATCAAGGATGTAAAAAACTGAAAAATTCTCAAGTTGTCCGCTGCATCACAGTCACAATGTGAATAAATCGGAGAAACAAATTGGAATGAAACTAAAAGAAAGCCAACTCAAAATACAGGTACATCTAATCTAAATTAATTTTTGATTGTTCAGGAGACAATGCCAAAAGAATTAATTACCACCCGATTCTCCTATCTTATATAAAGTACATTTCATTTCGGACTGGCTTACATTCAACGAATATCAGCAAGAAAGTACGGAAAGAAGGTGTGTCTTCAGAGGGTATGTCAAGGGTTTAACAAGAATAGTTCTTAATGAAAGATAACCTTAATGATAAGCATTACAAGAGATCGAAAAAAGGAAAAGAGCATTTACCTCAAGATAAAATATGAAAAGTCCGTTGATATACGGCCAAGAAAACTAATATATCATTTATATCTCGGCACAATCAGATAGTATTCCTTGAGGCAGCTATTTCTTTCCTGAATGTAGCGAGTATCATTTACAATAAAGACTGCAAATTAGAAAAATATATATACTGAAGATAATTACTAGTGTAGTTCATTTAATTTCTAGAATTCATTGGAGTTACAGAAAATTCAAGGAAAGTTAGATATATTTGCCTAATTCTAATTGTAAGGGAAAACAAAATGCATGCTTTAGAAATGAATTCGAGTGAAGAAACAAATAACATCTTTTTAATTGATCCGTCGTAACAAGTTTTACGTCAATATCTAACAAATCAAATTTAATTTCCCAAGCTCTAGACTAAAAAAGGAAAGGAAAGAAAGACTTACTATTTAAATTTCGCAATGTAATACGCATAAATATTTTAAATAAGGAAGCTACTTCAAAAAACATTATCAGGTGTAATTATTCTTGTAATGCTATGTTATAAAATCTGGTTCTATTTTACATGTAATAAATGATATCAGTATTAATATTTTAACAAACATTTAGTTATTCAACACTTTTAAAAAGGTTTATTTTAACTATGGAAGCGCACATATTTATATTGTTAGCTTATTAATTATTCAATTGTAGAAAGTACATGATTTCGTATACGAGAAACTGGCATTGCATATAACGACCAGTTACGTTGAAAATTAGCATTGTTATATTTATATGTTTTTTTATCGTTATTTGAACGTTATACCTGTATGAAAATTAGCTTTATAATTTTATTCGCACATTCTACATTGAATAACGTATCTACAGTTCAGCAATAAGAGTAGCCATCTTCCATGAGAGGTATACTAATTGCTCCAGTTCCCAAACCAGTTGCTTTGAAACGTTTGGCATGTTGTGCTTACTATTGAATAAACCTGAATCACTAATAACTGATAATTATATAGAGAGACATTAGCTATGAAAAGTTACCTTTGCATATCGTTAAACACTAGGTATTTACACTCGTCTACATAAGAATAATCCTTACTAAAGTTTAATATATTGGAATTAACCTTCCAGTGCATTGACATCTAACATTTTATCACGAATGCGCCACAAACCTATAAGAAACTTATTTAGTTCACACCAGTTACCGATTTTACATCATATTAATAAGAATATTGCAGTCGTGTTCTTCGTGTAAATCATCGTGCAACTAGAGTACATTATAATAATGTTGCAACCATTTTCTTTCCGACATGAACGTTAGGCTCAAATCTCATTCATAGTTTACAGTAGTATTCGTATTAACGATGACTGATCATATCACCAGATCAACATCCATCATCATACTGCTTGAGGTAAAAAAAATTGTATCATATATGTAACGGCGAAATTAACGTCGACATTTAAAAGGAACGAAGAGATGAGCCTTAACCTGCCCACTCATTTAATCAATCAGAATGGAAGGAAGTTAAAAAGAAATATAGTGTTGAGGTTGTGGAGAATTCGTGAAGTGAAAGAAAGAAAAAAATAATCGTTATTATAATGAGAGATTCAACAATAATTGAGGTGGAGCCAAGGATCTTATAAAATAGAGGATCTTCCCCATATATATCTTCATCCTATTAAATAATGAAGCCAGAAAACAACCGAGCATCGGCACGTCTGATTGGCTACTCTCGTTTATGACATTTACTGATTGGCTACTTTCGTTTCCGCCATGTTTGTTGGCTCAAAACATTGCGATCCTATTGGGCGGAGTGGGCAGAGTAGGGGTGGCGAAACTGTGACGTATGGCTTCAAGATTTTATTGTAAGGGCAGATCCTCTATTTATAAGATCCTTGGGTGGAGCGTAGAATTGAACGTGATCATACTTATCCAATCAGAATGAAAATAAGCGCAAAGCTTAATCTTGAATTTGTGTTGATAATTGAGCATAAAAGGAATATTAGCGCCTACATTACAACAGAGGAATATTCACCAAAATTTGAAAAGAAGAGTGGGACTAGACCTATGCAGTTCAGTACCTTAGCCGTTTGGAATTGAGACTATGAGAGGAATAGTCTTGAAATTGTGCTAATTAATAAGCACAAAACGAAAAGTTACCCTTATATTTCAACGGAAAATGCTCCAAAATTTGGAGGAAGGAGTAGAAGCATGAAATTCACCTTATTCAGTTAACCAATCAGAATAGATTTATCTTAATTTGAGTTTAGCTTCCCTTATAAGAGGCTATCTGAGATGTTGATGTGCAACTAAATATGGGAGCCGAAGAGCATGAGATCATGTAAGGAATCGAATTAGGGCCTCCTGCGTTGTAAGCGAATGTTGTCCACACAATCAAATAGGATCTCTTGAAAGGATTGAAATGAAAACTAATACCTCAAAATAAAACTGAATAGGAACACTTTAAAAACATAACAAAATAATGAAAGGCCGCCTCATGACACAGGACCATAAATGGAAGGCACAGCGCGGAATGAAAATAAATTTTCGTTATCACCTACTTTACACAATTTCAGCCCTTTTTAAAGAAAATATCATGATTCAGTTTTTTATTGAGATAAATAGGAACAATTTTGCTATCTATGCGGTCCCATCAACATTAAATTTTGAAATATTTTACAAAATTATTTATGACGACACAGCACAGAAAGAAAATTAGTGCTGTTTATCCGATCCTCAAAATGGAGCAAGGAATATTTTCTTTGTTGATGCCACAATAAAACATTTTCGTGTATCTTTCGGCTCTATGTTTGTTTCTCTGTTGTATCGTAAGCATAAAATTAACACTAAACTGTGTGTGAATCTCATCTCAACGAAAATTCTCTTTTCTAGTTCTTGTAATAGCATTTTTTTAAATATAGGTTAACATTAATCGGAAATTATCTTTTGACATATGTTTTAAAATTAGTGCTGGTATGGCTGCTATGTTCACGAGAAGATAACTTTACCCACTTATAACAATGTAGCAGTAGTTTTGTAAACTACCCCAACCCTCTTATAATAATGCAGCATTAGATTTGTAAACTACTCCAAACTTAGTGCTGACTATAACACATGAAAAGAAAATTGTTGTTTACAAAACCATTTTCTCATAATAGAAGTGAGAGTTCAATTGTGTTCTTGTCTAACTTTCACTCTATAGCAATAACTTTCGCTGTATGTGGTATTGTCAGCAGTGATTTAATATCAACTTCGTGTATGGATATCACCTCGATACGGTTAGGATAAACATAGTCCACCACAAATTTTTTTTTTTACTTTTCCACTTTTCTATAACATGACTTTAATAAACGTTATAAATCGTCAAGACTAATTGGGTAGTAACTTTTGACATAAGTTTTAAAGTTAGTTGGAGTATGGATGGGGCCAGGTTCACGTGAAGATAACGTCGTTCACTAACTTATTTTTGCAACTAACTAAGATAATGCAACTAACTTATTTTTGTAAGCTGCCCCAGACAATACCACATAGGAAGCAGGCCCGTGCTGGCCCACCGGCCACCCTCCCCGTACGCCCCCCTAAACATCACATTATAAATAAATGTGCAAGTTTTTATAATAAATTCTTACAGTTGTTATTGGTAAAGAACTCGTCATAAGTACAGCGCGCTCTTTATATAAGGCGCCCTTGCGTAGCCACATCAAAGGTTCGCCAAGGTCTAAAGGGCGCCAACATATAGGTGCTGTTGGTAGAGAACCTGTTAATAGTACAGTGGGGTCTTTACCTAAGGCACCCTTGCAAAACCACATCAAAGATAAACGGTTTTATTTATTATTCTGTATAACACAGTTCTGTACAATAAATACATACTGTTATTGTTGGTAATGAACCCGTGAACGGTACAGTGCGACCTGCGCACAGAGCGCCCTGTGAATCTCGTTATAGTTAAGTGGTATTAGTTGTTCTATATACCAGTTCTGCACAGTAAATTCATATAGTGGTTGTTGGTATAGAACCTGTAAAGGATACAGTGTGCCCTTATAGAAGGCGGTCTGCGAAATACCACATAAATATATTTTAATTCTTCTGTATACCAGTTTCCATTATACATTAATACACTTGCTATTAGTAAAGAACGGGTAGAGTTCAATCACTTTTCAAATAAAACAACTAAAGCAATAGCATGCAGGTCTATTTTGTAAGATAATATAGGAGGTTTTTGCTTGCTACTCATCTATTGCCAGTGGCTTAGTGTAGCGTAGCCGCTAACGCTCTCGCTTCGAGTGATCCCGGGTTCGATTCCCGATGAGGGCACTCGGTCGAAAAAGTGTAAAAACGCTTTTTCAGTCGCGCCATTCTGAATGGGATTTTCTTTATTCTCACCAGGAAAATGCCGGGATGGTACCTCACTTGTAGGTCCCAGGCCGCTTCCTTCGTTCCCCAATCCTTTATTCCTTCCCTTTCCTTGGATAGTGTGCTCGCCGAGGGACGTCATTACTCATACGTGACGGGCTAAATGGCCTTTGATGCGGAAAGCCCAGAAATCTAAATCCTAAATCCCTCATTTATTGCCAAAATAAATAAATAAATAAATAAATAAATAAATAAAAGCTAACCACAATCGATATAGCGCAGTTTAAACAATTCGTTTATTTTGAAAAGTTAATTGCTCCTGTGTGTTTTAGAGAATTCTTCGAATAATAATAAGTGGCTATTGAATTTCTAAAATATAACTATATTGACATTATTGACTTATATTATATTTTTTAGCTTCATTTTTTAAACAAAACAATTAGTACAAGAACTAAAAAGTGTTTCTCTAGTAAAGTTTTTACAGTTTACTTATTTACCTTACTTAACAAGTTTGGTGTTTTGGTACATAAAATGTCACCCATATATGCATAGGGTGTACCTTACGTCGGGAGGTGAGTTCTGACATCGAGATAACACGCAAAGTATAGACCAACTTGGGTACAAAAATGCCTCCTTTTAGCGCCTTGATAATCCGAGAATTTCTCGGAAAAATGTAAAAGCAGACATAATTCATGAACAAAACATCGGATCCACGTCGAGTGATAGAGAATATTCATTATTTTTATTCGTAGATTCTATTAGTGTACAATCGGATATAGTGAAGTCGCGGCGCAAGGATTACCCAAAGAAACTGGAGTATCCCTTCGAGTATTTTATGAAACGTTGAATGAGGAAACTGAACAACAATCAAGTACAAGACTTCAACAATCAAAAGTAATAGTACATCGTTCAAATTAGAACATTAGAATTCGAAGGAAAGAGAGATACACATTTGTGATTGATCTATTTTGTTCAGCACAGAATAGACTCTCGGAGGAATAATTTAAATCAGAAGGAATCTTTAACCTCTAGGCTAATGGTAACGGATGATAAATGAACTTGGCTTCTTGTCGAAGTTAAGAGTGTGAAAATGGAAGAAATAACTTTGATCCAAAGTAGGTTTAAAACGACTGTGCATAGGACAGTCAGGCAGCATGTAAAAAAATATAACATGTAGTACCCAAAATTCAAAAATCATATGTGATGAACGAGTGTACAAGGTATTCTCCACATGACACAGGAATTCCTAAATGTTGCGTTGATACATATTGGGCAGAAGTAAGCTGCATTGAAGGATTTCCTACTCGTAATATGTAATTCCGTGGAATGTGATACTACTGTGCACAGAAGCAACAAAAATGGATTAAACAGGAATTGTACTAACGATACAAAGAAATGCAATGGAAAAGTATACTTGATTTATTCATTAGATGAATCTTCTTCCAGTGGCACTTTCGGAGGGCTTTTCCCCTCACGTTAGATTTCAAACCGTCCTTTACCTCTGAGCAGGCCCGTGCTGGGATACTAATGAGGGCGGTGGACAAGTCTACTGAAAGGGCGCCCATACAAACTGGAAGATATATATATATATATATATATATATATATATATATATATATATATATATATATATATATATATATAGAGAGAGAGAGAGAGAGAGAGAGAGAGAGAGAGAGAGAGAGACTGAAAAAAGTATGGGTACCATTTTATATCAAAATCATCACCAAATTTGTTTTAATATTAACGTAAATAGCTAATTTGTGGAAACCTCGAATCGAAATCCTGTTTACTAGAGAAAAACTTTTTAGTTCCTGTAATAACATTTCTGTCAAATAAAAAGAAGCTAAATATACCAACAACTTAATATAGCTCTATAGCCTATGGACACAGGAGGTTCAGTGTCGTGTTTACAAAAGCTCTTCATTGATTTCTGTCCTTAGCCAATTATACCCAGTTTCTACTTTATATTCCAATCTCTGCGAGAACCATTTTAATATTGTCATCCCATCTGTCCCCCGGGCCTCCTAATTGTCATTTTCCTATTTAGATTTCCAGTTAGAACTTCGGAAGCGTTTCTAATTTCTTCCATTCTGGCTACATGACCTGCCCATTTGAGCCTCCTAGACTTAATGACCCTAACAATGTTTGGTAAACGTATAAATTATGCACTTCCTCGTTATGAAGTTTCCGCCATTCCCCATTCCCGTTCCTCTTGGAGTCCGAATATTGGTCTAAGAATCTTGTATTCAAATACTTTCTGTCTGCGATTTTCCCTCAGAGTCAGTGATCAATTTTCACAACAATACAGCACAACAGGCATGATTATCGTTTTATATTTTAAGCTACAAATTCCTCAACAGAATTCGCGACAACAAAAGACTTTTAACTGAATAATAACACGAAATCCCTGCTTTCAGTTTACATCAAATTTCTTAGTGATTATAGTTTTGGTCTGTTAATAATGATCCTAGATATGTAAAGGTATCCACTTTGTTGAAAGTAAATATTATTTGGTGTTTTAACGCATCCATAAAATACAGTATTACGATCTCTTCAAACTTCCATGTATTTAGTTCTCTCTGCATTTATTTCTATCCCCATATTCCTGCAAGCATTAATTAAGATTTCTGCATTCCTTTATATTGTTCTACCATCCCCTATTAAATTTACATCATCAGCGTACGCCATAACCTGGTAAATACAATTCAGCTCTAGGACCTGATTGCTGTTTTTGATTTTCCTTATAGTGTTCTCCAGAACCAAATTAAATAATAATGGCGACAACGCATCTTGTTTCAGGCCATTCTCGACGTAAAAGCTCGAACACAAAAAATTTCCTACCCGGACTTTACTTTGGGATTCATTTACACATATCTTAATTAATCTACCTCTATCGGTATTCCAAATTCTGTCAGCATGTACAATGTTTCCCTCCTGTCATAGTCTATGCCAGAATATTGTATTCCCGTTTATTTTCAAGTATTAGTCGAATGGTAAATATCTGGTCGTTAGTTGATCGATTTTACCTACATCCGTTCAGATAATCTCTAATAATTCCATCTGTATATGGAGTCAATCTTGCTAATAGAATGTTTAAGAGGATTTATTGGATGTTGACAGAAGAGAAATGTCTCAATAATTATTATAATTAGTTTTGTTGCTTTTCTTCTGAACTAGGACATGGTTCAATTCTTTTCACTCTTGTGGTAATTCCTCTTTGTTCCAGATAAGGAGAATGACTTTGTGTATCTTGCTCTATAATTTTTCCCTCCAGCTAAAATTAACTCAGCCAGAATTTCGTGTACACCCGGAGATGTGTGTTTCTTTAATTTTTAAATAGCGATTTCTGTTTCTGTCTAGTTAGTTTCTGAAATATACGGTTATGCAGTATACATTTTACTTACTCCACGAACATTAGTTTTTGGCTATGTGTTAATTAAATCGTCAAAGAAATCTTTTAATCTATTTAAGATACTATTCTGATCAGTGAGAACTGTTCCGTTGGCTTTCTTTAATGTATAAGCACGACGCTGATAGCCTTTCTTAAGTTTGTTGATGCATTTCTACATGTCCCGAATGTTTTGGTTTTTACTATTATCTTCAAGTTAATTAATTTTAGCTTTCAAAACTTGCGTTTCTCTGTTCTAAAAGTTTTGGAAGTTTTCCGCCAGATGACAATGAAATTTTATGTGGTTATTTCGTTAGGATTTTGTATCCAACGCTGTTTCTTCTGTTTTCTCTTCTCTGCTATTTTAGTGCATTCGTGGTTGAACCATGGTTTGTTTCTACGTATTTTTGCGTGAGCCAACATTTCTTTTGCTGAAATTTTAATGATATTTGTAATTTCAACCAAGTATCCTGAACACTAGTGCACTCCGAACCTTTTAAACCAAGAATCTATTCGACAATTCAATCTGGCTCCTCCTCACCTGACTCTTTTTTAATTTATTTAAATTAGACCGCTCCGTTTTCAGATATTGAATATTTCCTTTATTCAACGAGTCTCTGTCTTATTATCGCTGCTACCAGCTGGTAATCATTATCAGAATCAACTCATCTAAACGACCGAACATCAGTTGTGCTAGGCTGTTTTCTTCTGTCTACTAAAACGTGATCAGTTTGATTATGTGTTTTTCCATCTGATGAAGTCCAAGTATATTTATGAATGTCGCGATGTGGAAATTTTGTAATATTCACGATAAGGTTTCTGGATGCTGGAAAGTTCACGAGTCTAACGTCGTTGTCACAACCTTCCTTATGCAGACATTTATTTCCTATAATGGATTTGAAAATACCCTCTCGTCCTACCTTCGCATTCAAACCTCCTAACAGAATTTTCGTATGATCAAATAGCCGTTCTATTATTTCGTAAAAACTGTTTTTTATATCGTCATCCTTATTTTCTGTCTGGGCATGTTCAATTAAAATAATATTACACCACCGACCCTTAAGAGAAGTAAAAGAAAATCTATCATTAACAAATTCAACCCATGTAATTGCTGATATTATTCGTTTGTGAACAAAAAGCCCTGTTCCTAGTTGGTAATTTTTAATTCGTTCCCCGTAAAAGGACGTAAAATTTTCCGACTTGATTTCTCTATTTCCTTTTCATCTAACTTTTTGATATCCCACTAGGTCTATCCTCTCTTTCTAAACACATTCGTTACAATTTTAACGCGCCTTCCCTGTAGAGTCTTCTAATATTCCATGTTCGAAATCTCATGTCGATTTTACTTTGCTGAGTTCGTGACAAGTTATCAGTTCAGATCAGAGGATTCTGCGAATATATCTGAATAAGCCTCTTTTTACAGGATGAGATTGTTAGCCCCACACCAAATTCCCAAGCTAGAGGATCGCCCCTTGTCATCTGTCCGCGACTGTTTATTCAAGTATGTTCGCAGCTAACCTGTATATCTAGAGGCCTTCTCCTCGATCCACAACCTGAGGGCGCGCCATGGCGTGGTGACAGGATGATCACATTTCACGGAAATTAATACAGTAATGAATGCATCGTACGTTTGACTATCCGAACTATCTTGATGTATCACATTGTTTCGTTTCATAGCTACATAACTTGATAATATTTTTGTAAGTGATTATACTCTTCACATGTTTTCTGCCAATAGCAACTGTATGAATTTATAATATAAAACTGAAATACAGAAGAATAAAATTTTAAAAAATATATAATGTGATATTTCGCAAGGCATCTTATGTAAAGGGTGCCTGACATCCTTCACAGGTTCTTTATTAACAGTCACTATTTGAATTTATAAAACAAAGCTGGTAAACAGGATAACTAAAACCACTTATCTATAATGTGATGTTTCGTAGGGCGCCTGATGTAAAGGGTGCACTGTACCTTTCACGGGTTCTTTACCAATAAAAGTGTAAGAATTTATTACTAAAAGCTTGTACCTTTATTTATATTGTGATGTTTCGGAGGGCGCACCGGGACACGTCCCGGTGTCCCGGTGGGCCAGCACGGGCCTGCCTCTGAGCTACTAAAAACTAACTTTCTATTGCGAATTACATCCAAAAAAATGGGTTGAACATCTTTTTCTCGACGTTCTAATGTATACACGACTCCAAAAGTGCATTACCACCTACAATTCCCCTTTTCCTGCAAAAGCAGGCAACCCAAAAAGCTCGGCGGTTTGGTTGGTTGAAAATTCGAAAGGCGTTCAACACAAATACATGACTGTGGCAAACTGCAAATAAGACAATAAAACAAATTGTTAGGAATGACAATTTTATTATTGTGAGGGAGTTGGATGACATCAAAAGTTACAAAATGATTAACTTCAGCTGTTGAAAAAAGATGAATGGTAAGAAACATATCAGAAAAAATCATTTATCTCTTTCCCTCATACCCCAAAAAACTTAGAAAAAGAAAAAGTCACATAATATGAAAGCTTCATATAAAAGCCTAACAGCACAAATACAAATATCTACACTAAACAAAAAAAAAAGACAAGCACAGAATAGGGCACACCAACGGCGTAGCAGACTTGCGGCCCTCATCTGCAACACAAGGAGATGGGATCCCCTTGTTATAATAATAATAATAATAATAATAATAATAATAATAATAATAATAATAAATCTCTCTTACTCAAATATTGTAGATATAAAATCAGGGAATACGGGTTTCGTATTTTACTGGAATTTCATTTCCCAAAGTCTGGTTTCCTCTTTTAGATCAATTCCGGAGTTTAAAGGAAGTAATACAAGATAACAAATTATAAGAGTGCCAGTGTGACATTGCTCCATACAATCGGTAATGTATGGGATTCTAAATCCAAAGAACATTAGATCAAATCCTGTTATGGTATATTTTTGAAAACGCATTGTGCATCGCTACTTTGAATTTTCTGAGTTATTCGTCGTTACTTTTCATGAAATCACACTTAATATAATAATAATAGCGCCGGTTATTACTATTATTCCCCTGGGACTACACAATCCTTTTTATTGTTTTTACTGTTCATACACTTAAAATTAGAGTTTATATGAAATGCACATGGTCTGAAGGGTTACATTTGTATGGTAGGTCTCATTCGTTATCTGAACGTCCAGCCGATTCTCCAGTTTCGCAATATCGCTGTATCAATTGTTGAGCAGTCTTTGCATAGCCGTAGGTAGGGGACTCGACCTGGGTGGTTACTCCGGGCGCTAATACCAAGAGGGCGCCGAACGAGCAAGAAGAAAAGAAGTGTTGGAAATGAGTAAATGACGCGTCGCTCCAAAATGTTATTGGTACGCTAGTAAATCAATATTGTTGTCGATTTGCAAAAAAATAGATTTTGTTAAAAAATTTCCTGCTCGTTTTGCTCGAAACCCAAGCGTTAAGAGTCACAATAAGTTTTTACTTTTTATTTAAAGAAAGTAATTATATATGACTTGTTAATGACGATGTGATATACAAGGTACCGAGTAATTATTATACTGTACGCAGGAGCGTTCTCAAAATTAGAAATGGTCAAATTCTGAAATACATGTTTGGCGTTTTCATGGTGATGATTTTGCTTAGTTAACCACACTTCTCTACCCTATCGGATTATTTTCGACGGTGAGAATGAAAATATGAAATTGAGAGGAGTGAAGAGATAAACGGAAGCTTCTATTTGCGCGGAAATTGAATGTAAACAAGGGGATCATTACATTTAAGAACTTGAAGCAGCTGCAGAAAAGGGGTTTAAGGGGTCACAATCAGGGACGTACTCAGGTGCAGGTCAGGGGGTTCAAATCCACGAATTTTCGAATTTTGTGTGCATTTAGCCTAATTGTTAAGGGTAATTTTAGGAATTTTAATATGAAATACCCTCATATTGAGTTTGGACCTCCCAAAATAAATTTCTGCCTACGCCACTGGTCACAACTTAACGAATTTCGTCTTTTCGAAAGACTGGTCACTACTAGTTATTTTTTTCCAGTTGGTATATGAAATGCTTCCAATCTGATTGAATTTGTTGGGATCATTACTGCAACAACTACTTGTATCATCAGGATATTTTTTGTGCATATATATCTAGTTGTGTGATATTTTTATCTACATACATACAAAACATATACACATATATGTGTATATGTGTGTTAGTGTATTTAATATCTTATTTAATAAGTAACCTTAAATTCAGAACTTTCATTACAAAATTCATTCATTAAGAAGTAATTACTATAATTTCAAACATATGCGGTAGCCAAACTATACTTTGGATTTCAATTAAAAACATTAAACATATTGTTCATCTTCACTGATCAATATTGAGAATTTCCCAAAGAAATTTCCTTTTGAATTTCGGTTACCTTTTGCAAAATATTTCTTATCGTAAAAGAATCAAATGAAAATATTTATGTGGTCACATACAGAATAAAATTAGAAAAGTTTACAATTATTTCTGAAAATTAATGGTGTACCGAATCTTTTATATTTATTCGAATATTTTAAAAGACCATGTTACCATTTCAATTCGAGGTCTCTGTTTGGGTGAACATTTATTTGTAACCACTCCGTGTAATCTGGTCGCTGTTCGTGGTTCTACCAATAAGTATTCTCCTCAGACTGGAACTTACCTGGACAGGACGAAAGACCTCTCCAAGAAGAGTTACAAATTGTTCCCAAATCGCTCGTCGGTCTCAATGATGAGATGAGCATTAGGCGGCGAGAGGTTCGGGTGTCTCGTCTCGAAAACCTCACGGACGATCAGACGGTCATCCAGACCATAACGCACACAAACATCACTCATACAAACAACGAAAACACACTGGATTAAATAACGCTATAATTATTTATTAGAACACTATTATATAAAAAAAATAGCGAAGAGGAATGAACACAACACTGAACACAGAATATGTATAATAATTATCATCACTAAAATCACACTTTGCCTTTTTAGTGCAACATAGCACTTTATATATATATATATATATATATATATATATATATATATATATATATATATATATATATATATATATAAGATTATAATTCAGATTTCACGATAAATGCTTCTCTCACACCATTGACGCACTTGGGGGGTTAGCACTGGGGAAAAGTTGTTGGGACAATTCCACGAGGGATCCAGTTGCTGCGCCAAACACTCCTGAAGCGTAAAGATGAATCTTCAGCAAATTAAACAAGAAATTCTCCAAAAATAGAATGCTGATGTTGGAGGACGCGTATATAACTGACATGTACGCACAACGTCTGCGGACCTGGGACTTCACTAGTTGGGGGCTAGGCGTAAGAAAACATCCTTCGTCGGCTAATAGTTTGTGCCCCTTAACAAACAACCGTACTTGGTTCCCGCCGCAACGTGCGTGGTGGCTGCGTACAATACCGGTGTCAAACTACCTGAGCACCAAAGCTCAAGGTACGGGGTGCAGTGGTCGATTAAAGAGGGTTGGCAGTTCATTTCAAAAATCACTCAGATAAAGCACCTATATGCACATGCAAGCAGAATACGGAAATTAATTTGTGTTAATTTGAGTCAACTGCCTATAATGCACTAGACACGGCGATAACTCTGGCGTGAGAAAGTACAGATAACGAGCTGCAAAACAACGCAGTTGGTGCCACTTTGGTCACTTGAATACCTGTTCTGGTCTGGTCTGCTCTAATCTATTGCAATGATTCATAAGCGATTAAAGAAAGCACTTAATTCAGTTCCAAATAACTGCAGAATATATACTGTGTATGTAATAAGTCAGGGAGAAACACTGAAATGGTTCGTTTCTAACTGAAACGTTCTTACCAAAAGCAATGTTTGAAATATATATATGAAAAAGCGATGAAAGACTTCTTTGTCCAATTGTGTGGAAAAGAAGCAATTCCCACCGAAGAAAAAACTTATATGCGTCGCAGAATAAAGTATAAATCGAAAAAATAGTCACTGTCTTTACGAAATATACAGAGTGTCCACAAAAAATCCTTCTATATCCATAGTTTCTAATATATTAACATTTCATTTTTTATCGATAGTATGAAATGTAAATTGTTTAAACAACATGGAGAAAATTCCATTAAAATCCTCCTGCAGTAGTTAAACCGTGTTGGAATTGGTGCACGTTGGTAGGGGCGTTGGAAAGTTCCGGGTCTCCTGAGCACAGTTGTAATATAAGAAATCGGGTCACCAGAAACTGGGTCCCAAACGTTTGAGTATGGGTCTTTTCTATACGCCTATTAAACATGGAATTTCTGTACGAAGTTGGTGGCGTTGGAAAGGTTCGGGTAGTTTGAGCACAGCGGTAATGTTAGAAATCGGGCGATTGCCTCGAACCCTTCCAAAATTTTGGGCTCAGGTTCATTTTATTTCTCTTTTCAGCATGAAGTTGTTGGATGCAAATGGTGGTGTTGAGATGCTCTGGATCTTCTTAGCACATAGGTGATGTCAAAGATGGAACCCGGCGTCTGAGGCCCAAAAACAAGGTCCAAAAGTATGGGCTTGGGTCTCTTCTTTTTGCCTATTAAACACGGAGTTTTTGTATTACGGTGGTGACGTTTGAAATGTCAGGTTAGATTGAGGACAGCAATAATGTTAGAACTCAAGCCTTGGATTCGAATCCCTGGAAATGGGATCCCGAAATTTTGGGTTCGGGTCTTTTATATTCGTCTATGAAGCAAGGTGTTTCTGGAAGCAAGTGGTGGCGTTGGAGAGGTCTTGGTCCCTTAAGCATTGCGGTGATGTCAGAAATCAGATCTGGGTGCCAAACATTTGGGTTGTGATGTAATCCTTTGCTGTGGTTCAATCTCAGTATTTTATTACGCGAGATAAATTCATCAATACAGCTATAAATGTTGTTCTACCTTGCGCAACCAGGTATTGACGTTGGTCCAATTTGGGACCTCATTTCTGGAGCTTTGAGAACAGGAACCGATTTCGGGCATTACCCTGTGCTCAAGCGACTAGGATCTTTCCAATGTTACCATCCGCGCCTATCAACTCGATGTTTAAAAAGGGAATAGGAAGGATTTCCGTCTAAAACTTCGGGACACCGTTTCTTGGCATTCAAGGCTAGCGATCGATTTCTGGCATCACAATTGTGCTCAACGGATCAAAACTTTTCACATGCCACCAACTTCGTCCAACAACTTCATGTTTAATAGATGAACAGAACGGAACCGAACCCATAACATCAGGACCCCATTCCTTGAGCTTCGTGGCCTGGGCCTGATTTCTACTACTACTGCACTCAGGGGACCCGAACCTTTCTAACGCTGCCACTCGCGTCTACCAACTTCATGTGTAACGCGGTCCCCCTGACATGGGAGAATCGGCTCCATGTTTTTTTCATAATTATTAGGGATTGCCAGACGGATCCGGATTATATAAGATCCGGATCCCGGATTCGAATCCGAATTTTCGGATCTTGGATTCGGATCCGGAATTTTGGATCTTGGATGCGGATCCGAATATACGGTTGCTGGATCGATATCCGAAATTTTGAAGTTCAGATTCGGACTCCTGTTTTAAATATTTTAAGTCTTAGATTCAGACCCCCAACTAAAATATCCATATGTATAAAATATATATATAAAATTTACTAGGTGAATTTTATCTAACTCAGTGAGAAGACAATTCAATTTAAAAGACAAGAGACTACATAAAAATCTAATTTTCACATTTTTCGGGGTTAGACCACTGTTGCGCACACCCCATTATTTAGTTTTTAGTATATCTTTAAGTGTACTACGAGTATGCCACTTTCATCTCAAGTCAGTAATTGTATAGATCTGCGTTTTGTTTTATATATTAATCGAGTTAGGTTTAAAATTCGATTGTTTGTGAAACCTATGATAACATTTTCAGATTGAGTTATAACGTTGAAAAACTGCATAGTATTGCTGCATATTTTCCTTGTCTCACATTGGAAATTAATGTAGCCTATCTTATACAGTCGGCTCTTACGACTAATCCAATAATATGAACTCCTGGAGCATTACGCTAAAATCGTTGGATATACTTGAATTTTCGTCATTATTTCTATTTTGTATTACTAGCAAAATAAATCCCATAAACGGTAGTTTACATAATATATAGACGCAGATAAGTCAGTTGATTGATTAAATTTTACCGCAAAGCTATTACATCTCTAAGTCACTGGCGGCCTTAGAACAAAATCCATGGCTTTCCCGCAAAATCATAAATCAATCTACATGAAAAGGGCAAATTCCTGAGTGACTGAGTGAGTGAGTGACAGATCACCGTACAGGCCAAATCGCGTAAGCTAGAAACTTGAAATTTGGACAGTATACAGGATCTGTGACGTAGGATACCACTAAGGAAGGACTTTGGGAAATTCGACGAGGAAGGGGGAAATGGGGTGGAAAATATTTCAATAAAACGGCCATATCACCGAGATTCTTAACATTAGATACTTCACATTTTGGTGTTTGGGTTTTTCATTGAAAATAATTTAATACTTGTTTAAATGTTTTTGATATTTAAATTAGAAGGGGCAAAGAGGATGTGGAACGTAGAAAAGGGAGTGGAAATTGCAATTATTGCAATTAGTAGAATAATATGTCTATATCTCGGAAACTCAAAGTGGTAGAAACATGGAATTTGGAATTTGGACTCCTCACTTAAAATAATTAGGTATTTATTTCATCGTTTTTTATATGTGGCCCAGAAGGGAAAAAAGGGCGAGAAGAAAATTAGGTGGGAATTAAAATTATTGCATTAATATGTTCAATCCTTTAATGTTGGAGACTTGAAATTTGGTATTTGCATTTCTCATTGAAAATAATTTGACAAGTGTTTTAGTGCTTTTTGATGTTTAAGCAAAAAGAAAAGAGAAGTGCACGAAAGGAAAGAGGGTGAGAATTGTAATTATTATAATAACACATCGATATCTGGGAATCTCTGAAGGTTAGGAGCATAGAATTTGGTATTCTAGCTTTTTATTTGAAATAATTAGGTATGTACTTAAGCGGTTTTTGATCTTTGTCGTAGAAGGGAAGTAAAAGGGGGCGGGAAGAAAAGATGTTTATATCTAGGAATCCTGGAATGTTAGAGAAATGAAACTCGTTATTTGAACAAAAATTCGATATGAAATGAAATCCTTGTGTTTTATGTCCCACGCCTACGCCGGTTATGTTTGCAGACGTATGATGTGCGAGGAAGTAGACAGAGGAAATGTGTGGGCTTGGGGAAAGCCCTCACGTACTCGCACTGAAATTTGGTAAATCTCGGTATACCGGAATGTTATTACATACAACATGATATTTGAAATTAGATTCGGTATGGTCGTACGTTTACGAGGTGAAAGGCCGATCAAATGAGATATCCGAGGGTCTAAGGGCAAATCCCGAGACATTTCTTATAGAGGCTTTTGTGGTGCGAGGCCGTAGTAACAGGGGTCTAGTGGCGAATCTCCCAACTTGCCGCAGTCTAGTAGGTATATAAATTTATTTGCGTAATAACTTGAAATCGCATGGATGCCTGTGGACAAAATTGCTTAAGTAGCCACGAAAAATGACAATCCTTAAAAAATTAAAAAGGGAACAAAATGAACTCTTGAATGAGTTGTATATTATGTTTGCGCAGGGGCAAATCCAAAACGGACTCGTGGAGGGGGCAGCCGATGGATTCTTAGGGGAACGGTTGGGGATGCTAGCAGTGAAAAATTAATTAGATGATCTGAAATTGCCACAAATTAGTACTAAAGTACACTGTTAATGATGCCGCTGGGTAAAGCGTAGCACTAATAACGACTTTTCACCCTCGCCCTGGAACCGCCTATGTGTTTGCATGAATGATATAGTTCCTTATACAACCTATGCAGACTTAATAGTCGTGGATTACTAATTATAAATATATGTATTACTGCTCCAGGCTGCATATGGTGTTTTGTATACACATACAGCTACATTAATACAGTAATTTTAATTCATGAATTAACATTTAGAACTTTATCTCTACTACAATTATTAATACTAACTGGGGTGGTACGCTCACAAAGAAACGTAGTTTTAAAGAAAGAAAAAAAGATAATCAAGAGCATGAAAAGGAAGTTGCTCCTTAATTGAATTTGATCTGCATTTTATGGGCTGTTCTATTAGCTATGGCCTAGCCCATCACGACAAGGAAATGGACTGATTCAGTAACCACAAAAACTCAGAAAGAATTAGAAAAGTAAGCAGCCTGAGCCTAATGAAGAAGTTTCAGTGACCACAATAACTCAGAAAGAATTAGGAAAGTAAGCAGCCTGAGCCTAATGAAGAAGTTTCGGCTTGAATCTAAGATTTCATCTCACCATTTGACTAGTGTTACAGAAAAGAAACGACAAATTTCCATCAGGACGACAGCTTTATAACAGATTTACAGCTTCTCGGTCGATTATTTCGACTAGAATCGAATCTGACAATAAGAGACTGCTCTCCCTAAACTCGACAGTTTTAGACAATCAAATTTGAAGTAATTGTGAAATATTAAGATACAAAAACAAAATATCAACAGTATGAAGAGAACGCAAAGCTGTCACATGATCACATACCACAAGTGTCTTAAATCTTATTTTAAACATAAGATTGAAAATAACTTTGTCAATAATTTGGAATTTTCTGACACGGAGTTTCAGATCCGGATCTAAAATCCAAAATCTCGCATCCGGATCCAGTGTCCGGATATTTGGTTCCAAAGATATCCGGATCTGGCCAATCCTAATAATTATTCTCCGAATGGATTTGTGTACAAGGTAGTTTTGTTAAGTTTAACAGCAGGTCTAAAATAAGCCTCTTGAGAGCGGCTATTTGTTAAAAAATACATAACGATCGCTTTTGGCTGTTCCAAGGATCTGTCATAGCAGCTTGGTAAAAAAATCAGCTTAGCATAACAACAAAAACACGTTTCTCTTATATGTTAAAAATAAAAGTACAGAAAGGAAAAGTAAAAGCTTTGTAAGGTGAGTGTCGGGGGACGCCGAATTCTACTTCACCTCGGGCAACGAAATTTCTAGCTACGGCTCTTCGCTCCAACACTTATCGGTCATTCAGTGTTTCATCTCTTACCTACAACAACGTAGTTTGTTTAACCTGTTATACCAGAACGTTTGGAAAGAACCTCTTAGTGTGACTTATTGATAGCAATGCAATATATTGACAGAATGCCAGTCTTCAGTTTAGCAACGAAGCTGCCCTTAGGCGAAATATCACGTGGGTCTCTACTTTTGTCTGTGCCTTGTAAATCGTAATATTTTGTTTAAAAGCAAACAGAAAAAGGTCAGATTTTTTGTTCTTTGTAGAACAACTGATAAGACGTTTCTGTGTTTTACACAAATTATTTTTGCCAAATTGCTGTTTGAGGCATTTTTGCATTATACATTATAAAACAACATATCCAGATTCAGAGAAGCCCACAGAAATTTTAAAGAAGAACGAAAAATGTCTATATTATTCAGATGCTTTATTATTATTATTATTATTATTATTATTATTATTATTATTATTATTATTATTATTATTATTATTATTATTATTATTTACCAGAGTTAGTAGAACAGCTTCCCTTTGTTGATGAAAATCGTAATGTGACAATTATTAAAAGTAATATGACTGGGTCTAGAGACAGAAGAGAGTGGATCTTATTGCCAGATATAAAAATGAGAACAATGACTACGTATGAAATAAGCAAACGTATTGATTGCACCTTCTTAAAAGAAAAATTAGTATAATTACAAAAAATGAATTCATTGAAAAACTCTGGGGTAGTAAGTGCACCTTCTTAAATCCACTTGAGAGCACATAGGTCCCAATTCAAGTAAAGCTCACGTGTGGGAGAGCCGAGTTCGATTCCCAGTTGGACCTCATAGGATTCGGATTTCACGTTAATCTGTAAGTCCACGTCTCATATAGCCTCGCTGCTCACAGGGACGTTAAACTCAAAATCAACTCAGCTCAAGTAAAGTTAAAAGAACGATAATGTTTTCAACAGTTTTGGCGAATGAAATTTTATGTTAAATGAAACAGCATATCTGATAATGGAAGCATCGTCAGAAATAACGTATCCAATAGACCAAACATTTCGTGGAGAATTTCTCTCATTATAAATGAACCTATTGCAAGTCGATGTAAAAGCTGCGTAATGCAGAAATGCTATTTTATCGCATGTGAACTTGGGGCTTCTGGAAGCGCAAATATTGACCACACTTATTCGCATCCTTGATCATCATAAAATATAAAACCAATTTATATTTCATAACATTCACAGACGGCACGATCAAGCACTAAACCTATTGAAAACTTACTACGTAATAATTAATGAGTGATTGCACTTTTTCTCTTAAAGCTCATGGTATAGGCTATCATAACATAAATTGTTACTCATGTGGTATATGTGCTTATGTTTAGAAAGATTAATTTTTTTTAAATGATTGAAAGAATTTTTTACGTCCCACGGTTATGCCGGTTAGGCTAAAGGAGACGGTGATGATGAGTAATGAATGAAATGGTGGAATGAAGAGAGTGGGAGGAAACGGGAGAACCCCGAGGAAACCCACGCACACGGTGTTTGTCCACCACAAAGTTCACTTGGCGAAAGCAGGGTTTGAACCCGAGACCCCTAGCACCAGAGGTGAACGCTCTACCACTGAACCACCGCGGCCCGTAAAATGATTGAAAGAATTACGGTGGTCTCGAAGTGCCGCGTAGAAGACATGTAATTTATTAACCAGTCTCGGAATCCACTTTTTTTCTAAAGTTAACCGATGCACTGAAAGTGCCTCATTAACTTGCTTATTTACTTATTAGTCCGTTTTTATTTACTCTCATTCGCTTTTTACATGTTTAACTTCATTTTCCAATAACCTGGATGACTGGGACACACACACAAAAACATCGAAGACAGTTAAATTTCAAAAGCTCTCCCACACGGAATCGGACCCGGGACCCCTATATCAAAAGCTCACGTGCTAGCCACTAGAGCAGCGGGGAGGAGACCCACTCGGCCACAGAGTTAGGTTATGCTCTTTACATTTTTCATGCTATCTAAAGTATAGGCTAATCTTCAATTCACATTCCGATTTAGGTTTTCTAACGAAAATTGTTATATTGGAACTTCATTTGGATGTAGAGGGCCGCGGTGGCTCAGTGTAGAGCGTTCACCTCTGGTGCATGGAGTCCTTGGTTCGATTCCAACTCACGCAAAGTGAACTTTGTGGTGGACAAACAACGTGTGCGTGGGGTTCCTCGGGGTTACTCCCGTCTCTTCCACATTCTTCATTCCACCATGTTCCTTCATTTCTCATCATCAGTGTCTCCTTTAGCCTAGGCGGCATAAACGTGGGACGTAAAACTTAAAGATATCATTTCATTTAATTAGGATGTAAAATTCTGAGTTAATTAGCGTTGAAGAACTTCGCAGAACCATGTTGGTAAGAGGTGAAAGTTAATATTGATTTCTATTTTTCGCATATTTCATCTTTATTTCCCATTACTTTTCCATAAAATTTTAAAGAAATATTAGTTACTAACTTCTTTCTCCCAAGAACACTCAAAGAAAAGATACGTAACGAAACAAAGTTTATTGTGGAAAAATATCTTACAGTATAAGATCATTTTTTATTTTCAACACAGTTGTACCTGGAAGATCTAAAATAGTCCCCATCAGCATCGACGAAATTCTGTCAATGTTCTGGAAGGCCATGGATTCCTTCGCGGTAAAACTTAGTAGGCCGTGAAGCGGAGAAGGTATCAACTGCATTTTGCACCTCTATTAAAGATTTGAAATGGCGTCCTCTAGGGAGATTGTCCAAGGAACAGTCGTACTAGGTTAATTATAATGTATTTCGGATCAGTACGTTTAATGAACACTACCGAACCACGCGAAAAAAGGGTGTGTGTTAAACTTTTGGGATGATCCTAGATGTGTCTCGGAACTCTACAGTGTCACTGGAAATTGGGTATTTAATTTGACCAGCAAGTTTGCTATTCATTTTGAAAGTGACTTAACGAACCTTTCAAGCATTCTCTCTATATGCCAATAGTTCAGAAAAAATATTTAAAAAACAAACGCTATTTGTATATTACTGATGGACTTCTCGGAACGGGATTTTATAATGTTAAGTTCTTTTACTACGTCGAATATTTTTATCTGTGATCACTTTTCCTTCTCTTCTTCTGTCTTCTTTTCTCTCTCTGTCTCACTTCTGTACCTCTAACATATATCTATTCGTTTCAATTTTTCAATGAGAAGTTTCTCCCTACATTAAATATGAATCTCGTTTCGTCTCATTTTTATTCTTTCACTTTATTGATACTAATACATGCATATTTTAACATTAGAATTGTGCTCATGTTGCTGATTTTAATACGGGAGAAAAGAAACGAGAAGAGAGAGGGGTGGTCTTTTAACCAGACACGATTATGGGATAAGAATAGGTATATCGGATGGTCTACCTGAACGGTGTTATCTGTCACACTATTTTTTGTGTGTATAAGTTCAATAATTCACCATGAATAGAATCAACCAGAAGTGTTTCTGTAATGAGAACTAACAGCATGAAATGTGAAATCTCTTTTAACAAACTGTTGAGATTTGAGAGTCGACAAAGTTTACACTTTGTTGTACCGATTACCTTGAAACCCCTGTAGCCACAATTATCCCGAGATAGAGAGCTTATATTGAAAAGAATGACATTCTCAGCTAAATGCAGAAGTCTTTCAGGCTGAGAGAAAAGGAATGAAATCTTTCATTTCTTGTTCTATTATTCTTGTAGCTCAGAGTCTGTGCCAGAAGTACTGATAGAAATAAGGACAATGAATTATAAATATTTTGTAGAACATTCCACTTTAATATCACAGGAGTTTCATCTTCCGGTTTGCTTAGTTATGAAAAATATAGAGTATATTGCTATACTATGTAAACTACTTGTACGTCGCTGATTTGTGATGACAATCAGAAACACAAGTAAAAGGTAAATTAGAGTAATGGCTTTCTATTAAGGAGGATTCTATTAATAAATAGTTTTATTTTAACAAATTTTTGCCTTAAAATCCTTGTCAAGGTTCATCCTCTTCCACTTCAACCTTGTGTACGGAATGAAAGAACATAATTAGATTTTGATTTTTGATTCTGGTATATATCAAGCATAATTTCTCGGATCTAGCCCTGTAAGATATGTCGATATATCGATATCGTCGATGTCGATATTAACACATATCAACGTTCGATATCGTAAATATATCGACACAAGTAAAGTAAAAGGTAAATTAGAGAAATGGCTTTCTATTAAGGAGGATTCTATTAATAAATAGTTTTATTTTAACAAATTTTTGCCTTAAAATCCTTGTCAAGGTTCATCCTCTTCCACTTCAACCTTGTGTACGGAATGAAAGAACATAATTAGATTTTGATTTTTGATTCTGGTATATATCAAGCATAATTTCTCGGATCTAGCCATGTAAGATATGTCGATATATCGATATGGTCGATATCGATATTAACACATATCAACGTTCGATATCGTAAATATATCGACATCAGTATATCATAATCCTAAATTCTCGATATCGATCTTCGGAGAGGCGAGGTATAGGGAGCCCATAAGTCTTGCGATGGATGAAGAAATAAAACTTAATTTTTACGATAATGTCTTCTAATGACAATTGAAGACTATGGTGCAAAAAACCGTCAAGTCTAAAAATTGAAAGTGTAAAGGAGATCTTCACAAATGTTTCTCTTCATCCGATTTCTTTCGTACTTGGCACATATATACTAGACCGAAAATAAATCGACAGGTATTTTTTGTTTCTTTCGGAAAATAGGTTAAGGGGGCAAAGGGTCCCTTTTAAAAACGGGATCCCCTTGATTAAAAGGACCACATTAAAGAAACGAAACTCTGCAGATGCACAGATGACTTCAAAGTAGAAGATATGCGTTTTGTCGTTTTCGCGAGAAAAGGGTGTAAAGGCCCCGCACAATCCTGACGGAAATTGGATTTCGGCGAAACTGCTTGAAACCGTGGTATGTTGTAGATATGGTGTTCCTGAGAAGAAGCCTCAGTGGGCACAACCAGAAATCGCTGACCGTTTGGCAACTACAGGGCCACAGTTTTGCAAACAGCAGAAGGTAATGTTATTTTGGATTTCGGTGGAATTGCTTGAAACCGTGATATGTTGTAGATATTATGATCTGAGAGAGTGACTCAATTTGCACAACCATTAAACACTGACCTTTGGCCACTAGAGGATCACTTTTTTAAAAGAGCTGAAAGTAACGGTAGTCTGGATTTCGGTGGAATTGCTTGAAACCGTGATATGTTGTAGATATTGTGATCGTGAGAGAGAGACTCGATTTGGACAACCATTAATCACTGACCATTTGACCACTACAGTATCACTTCTTTAAAAGAGCTGAAGGTAACGGTATTCTGGATTTCGGTGCAATTGACTGAAACCGTGATATGTTCTAGATACTGTAATCAAGAAAAAAGTCTCAACAGGCAAGCCGCCAATGAATGATTGTTTTACAACTGGAGGGCCACTTTTTCTTTTGTTATTTAATTAGAACAGAAGGTAAACATAATCTGGATTTCGGTGCAATTGCTTGAAACTGTGATATGTTTACATATTGTGACCCTGAGAAAAACTCTCAATGGATACAACCACCAATCAGTGATCATTCGTTACTTACTGGGCCACATTTTTTTAAAACAGCAGAAGGTAAAGATACTCTGTAATTTTGGTAGAATTATATAAAACCCTGAAAAGTAGTATCCCACAACCCGGAAAAGAGATGGGGAGAGTAGCGACCAACATCATTTAAGAATAGACAACATCCAGATATTCATCTTTTTATTTTTATTTATTTATTTAGAAAACAACACAACAGGCTTAATGCCTAATTATAGTGTCGTATAATACATACATAGACATATATATGTTTACCCGTACAACTAATCAATCTTGCGGGACAAAGGAAAACCCCTGAAAGCACTACACATTTTTTCTCGGGATAACAACATCTACAATATATCACAGTTTCATTAATTTACACCGAAATCAAAATATTGTTATACCAAGCTGTTTTTAAAAAACTGAATTCAATTTTTGTGACCATTAAGAGTTTTCTCATAACGAGATCAACAACATATCTTAGTTTTACTCAACCTTACCGAAATTCAGAAATCATTATACTCGGCCGTTTTCAGGAAAGTAGCCTTGTAGTGACCAAACGATTAATGATTTGTGGATGTGTCCATTGAGACTTATTCTTAGGATGACAATATCCACACATATCACGGTTTCTGCCATTTTGACCGAAAACTAGATTATCGCCATATTCGACTCGGATGCTTTCAAAAAATATGTTTCGTAGTGACCAAACGGTCAGTGATTAGTGGATGTGCCTATTAAGACCTTTTCTCAGAATCACCATATCTACAACATATCACAGTTTCAATCATTTTTACCGAAATCAACAACATCATTTCGGTTACTATTAAAAAGTAGCCTCGTAGTGGCCAAACGGTCAGTGATTAGCGGTTATGCCCATTAAGAACTTTTCTCAGAATCACAAGATCTAGAGCATATCACAGTTTCAGTGCTTTATACCGAAATGCAGAACAAGACCATCTTCCGTTACTTTCAAGAAAGTGGCCTCGTAGTGGCCAAACGGTCAGTGATTAGTGGTTGTGACTATTAAGACCTTTTCTCAGGATCACAATATCTATAACATATCACAGTTTCAGTTATTTTTACCTAAATCCAGAATATCACCATTTTCGGTTACTTTCAAACAAGTGGCCTCTTAGTGTTCAAACAGCCAGTGATTATTGGCTGCGCCCCTTAAACCTTTTCTCAGAATCAGAATATCTAAAACATATCACAGTTTCAGTCATTTTTACCGAAATACAGGCCATCAACATTTTCGGTTGCTTTCAAAAAGTGGCCTCATACTGGCCAAACAGTCGGTTATTATTGGTAGTGCACATTAAGACTTTTTCTCAAAATCACAAGATCTACAACATGTCACAGTTTTAGTCATTTTCACCGAAATCCAGAACATCGCCATCTTCGGTTACTTTCAAAAGAGAGGCCTCGTAGTGGTCAAACGATCAGTGTTGTGCTCATTAAGACCTTTTCTCAGAATCACAATAACTACAACCCATCACGGTTTCAAGCAATTCCAATGAAATCCAAAATAACGTTAAGGTCTGCTGTTTGCAAAAATATGGTTCTGTAGTTGCCAAACGGTCAGTGATTGGTGCTTGTGCTTATTGAAACTTTTTCTCTGTATCACAATATCTACAGCACGTCACAGTTTCAGTCATTTCCATTGTATTCCAGTATATCACTATCTTTGGCTGTTTTCAAAAAACTGGCCCTGTAGTGGCCAAAAAGTCAGTGATTGGTGATTATGCCCTTTAAGACTTTTTTCGTAATCACAATATCTACAACATCACGGTTTTAGTCATTTTGTCCGGTATCTCGAATGTCGGTTTCTTCGGGTTTTTTTCAAGAATGTGGCCTTCTGGTGGCCAAACGGCCAATGATTTGTGGTTGTGTTCATTGTGACTTTTTCTCAGAACATCATATCTACAATATAAGACGGTTTCAATCAATTCCACTGAAATCCAATTTCCATAAAGATTGTGCTGGGTCCTTTCCCATTTCGAAGGAGCATTGCCTCTGCAAAACTTTTCTCTTAAAAACGGCAAAACCTGTATTTTATACTTTGAAGTCATCTTTGAATCGACAGAGTCTCGTTTCTTTAATTTGGTCCTTTTAAATCAAGGGAACCCTTTGCCTCCCTTAACCTGTTCTCCGAAAGAAACAAAAAACACGTGTGCAGTTATTTTCGGTCTAGTATATGTGTTCCAAATTTGAAGAGAAACCCTTGTGAAGCTATCTCCTTTATAATTTCACTTCTAGGACTTGACAGGTTGTTTGCTCCAAAGCCTACAATTTCTTATTACCTCAGATTGCATTGTAAATAAGTGCACTTGCAAATTTGAATATTATATACTGTAATTTCTTGGCCGATACAATTTTTTGTCCCCGAAAAACAAGAATAAACCTGTTAAAAACAATTTTCCAAACTTTCTCCCAGAAATTATCATAATAAAGTATTTTGTTCCTCTCTCAGTGAGATTTGCATCAATTTTTCCTTTAGGGCCACTCATTGACAAAAGGTGCACACATGACCGCTATATGCAGACATGCTCTTAGGTGGGTCAGAAATTTGGAGAGTAAACGATTTTTTAATAATAATAATAATAATAATAATAATAATTGTTATTAACAATAATAATAATAATATTTTTATAACAATTAGGTTTACAACTAGAGTCCCATCTCTTTATCCTGCATGAGGGGCCCGCTAGTCACCAAAGCCACTGGTGTTCCATATTCTGTGTTTGTCCCTCTTTCCGTGTCGTGTGGATGTTTGTTTTTGTGCTGTTAGGCTTTTATATTAAACCTTTACATGATGTAGCCTTTTTCTTTTTTACGAGATTTTCTTTTGGAAAAAGGAAAAAAAATGCTTTCCTCTTATGTCTGTTTCTTGCCATTCACCTTGTTTGAACTGCTTAAGTAAGATGATTTTGTAACTTTTATGTCATCCATTGCCCTCACGATAATAAAATGTTTAGTTTTAACAATTTATTTTATTCTCTTATTTGAAGTTTGCCACACTGTTATATTTGTTACAAAATTGAGGCTTGGTCCAGCGCCTTTCGAATTCGCAACCAACCCAACCGCCGAGATTTTTGGGTTGCCTGCTGTTGTAGGAAAACGAGAATTGCAATTATTAATGCACTTTTGGAGTCGCGTATACCTTGGAGCTGGATGGAATGCCTTTGTATGGAACAGACTTTGGTGTTTAAAATTGATTGTGCAATTTTGTACGTGACTGATCAAAGCAGATTATCCGGTCCACGAGCTGGCAGATATACACCTCATTTATGGAGAAGCAAGAGGTAATAGCCCAGAGGCGAGGCATTTATATCGTGACCATGACCCTTGTGACCTTCAAAGGATATTAATTTCTCAGTATTTTTCTATGCCTCAATATTCGCCTTCGAGAGATAAGATCTCTTCAATTTCCTCTAGTCGAAATCGGAGGAAATCGCAAAATCTGGACAGTTGAATTTCAAGACCACGTACTGGGAATGATCAGAGATTGTCCTGAAACTAGAAGCAGCCATATGTATGGCGCGAAAATACACATGCAACTCTAGTGAACCATCAGCAGCAGAGATTTAGAGTGAGTGTGCTGTGCGGTATGTGGATAATATTGTGTTAGAACTTTGTTTATTATCAGCCGCCTTGTGGGTGTATGTATCTTTTATTGTTATGTAGTGTTCTTCCAAAATTGTTAGAACATGTGTCTTAGAACATAATACAGTAGTTGTGATCTCAGCATGACTGTGCTCCGGCACATTTTGACAGGAATATTCAGATCTACCTAAATGAAACGCTTCCAGATCGTTGAATTGGGAGAGGAAGACCTGTGTTATGAGCATCTCGTTCACCCTAATTCGCGCCCCTTGATTTGTTTTCTTTGGGGGAGGTATGAAACGCTGTTTGTATGCAACACCAGCGACGACATCCGAAAATCTTGTTTCTCGAGTTAATATATCTGTAGCAGTAATCCCCAAAATTTCAGGTGTGTTTGGCCGCACGCGGAAAAATTTGCTTGGCCGATGTAACGTGGTTAACGGTGGACAATATCACACTATGAACTGTTATTTTTCTTAGCTGTCTCGTGAACACATACTGCATTGAACAAATATCGTAGTGCACAAAGTAACTCTGAGTATTTCACAGTTATCCTAGTAAGTATGAAAGAATAAATCAGTAGTTTGAAACTGTATTTCTTTGCATGATTGTGCAACACTTACAACAGCTTGTGTTTCGTCTAGTTTCATTGGTACTGTGCACGGAATTATTATCCCTCAGGGAATTACACATTCCGACGAGGAAATCCTTTTATGCAGCTTACTTTCACCCAAATTGTATTCTTCTGGAATTTGGGGAAAACACTGTTGTCATGTAAAGGATCCCTGTAGACCTACTCTCATTCATCGTGCATGATCTTTGTCACCTGACTGTTTTATGCACAGTAGCTATGTAAATATACATAAAATGCGGTGATGTTAGTCCGTTTCGGTTAAAGTCTTCCATCTCTTTCCCTCGAATTCTAAGTGTTTTAAATTCAACGATATAGGTCCACTATAACTTTCGACTGCTGAAGCCTTGTTCTTGATTGTTGTTCAGTTTCCTCATTCAACGTTTGATAAAACAATTGAAGGAATACTCCAGTTTCTTTGCAAATCACCCTGGCACCACCACTGCACTACATCCTTTCGTAGACCAATGGAGTCTACGAGCAAAAATAATGGACACTCCCTTTTGCCCAATTTCGATCCGATATTTTGTTCTCGAGTATGGGTGTTTTTCCATTTTTCCAAACATTTGCGGGTATCCAAAGCTCCGAGCCATTTCCACTCCCTGGTTTGTCTATACTTTTCATTGTTTTTTACGGAGACAGGAATCTCCTCCTGGCATTTACTACATTAATTATCATATACCATATACGCCCCTGTCTGTCAGTTTCTCTCTATCTCTCTCTCTCTCTCTCTCTCTCCATATATATATATATATATATATATATATATATATATATATATATATATATATATATATATATATATAGTATGGGCGCCCTTTTGGTAGACTTGTCCACCGCTCTCATCAGTATCCCAGCACGGGCCTGATAGCAAGGGAGTTGTTGCTATTTATCTCAATACAGAAATAAGGAGTCGATAGGTTTAGCTGATGATGACGGATATACTTAGGCCTTTTGAATATATCACCAATTCTCTTTCTATTCGGTATCGTTAACACTAATTTAATTTTGTGTAAAGTTTCATCTCGATGAACTGAGTGAATGGGGCCAACATCATATTTCCACCCGAAATGTCTTATGGTTTTTAACATTTGTGTAACAATGCACTTTTAATTAACGTAAACCTAGCTCCAACAAGAATATTCTCTTTTGCTTTTTCAAGTTTGTGTAAAAAGCACAACTTTTTCAACACTACAGATCATCAGCACTAACTGTACCCTAATTTTGGCTTACTTTAAAATCAATGGAGGTGTGGGTGAGGTCATGCTCACTGACACGTTTGATAAAGAAACGACGGAAAATGATTCAAAGAAAGAATTTATTATTCTTCTTAAGCTATCTGCAAGCAAAAATTTAAATTCCGAAACGAAACCATACACCATCGAATGCTATACTAAGTACGTTCTTTAACATTTATTTGAAATATAATGATAATTTATACATTTATTCAAACAATTATAGGTTTCTTATATATAAACAATATTAGAACAAGTGTCAAGTGGGTGATGACTCCCCCTACTAGGGAGCTTTGGCTACTACATGAAAAATGTTCTTTAGGGTCCTCAGAATAAAAAGTAATTGTTGGTCAATATATAAATGCAAATGTGGCTCCTGGGGCTCTTTAACTCTTTAGCACCCGAGTATATTTACAGATATCGATGGGATCTCTTTAAATGACCGTAGATCAGACCGTTAGTACAAAACTGGAATTAAGCTATACCTCGATCGATTGTAAGACTGTAGAATTTCAGTTTACGTAATGAACAAGACCCTTCTGAATCCAACGAAAAAAAAACAATTGAGGGATATTTAACAAAATTTCCCTTAAAATCGTCCCTTGTCACGATTATTTTAATTATTACGTGGCAACGCTGCAAACTAGGTGAATAATAAAATGTATTTATGTGTCCCATCTTCTGTTCAGCTCAAACTGAAAATTCCATCTTGATCTATCAAATAGCAGGAGGCAATATGATTTTTATAGTTTTCACAGAGATCATAATAATAGATGTTCATGGAAGTACGAGTATGACTTTGTGTCAATGTTTCGACAATCAGTGCAAAACTAGAACAAGTTATACCACGATCAATTTGTAAGGATATTGGCTATCAGTTTACATAATGAACGAGTCAATTATGTGCACAAAGGAAAAATAATTGAGGGATTCTTAAAGGAGCAGTTCGAGTTAAAAACAAGTTTGGTGCAATAGAAAGAGAAACAAAAAATAAGAGACCCGTATTTTTTATATCTTGATAGGCCGTCTCGTTCAGCTTCTACAGGCATTTATTTTTGATGAATCGTAAATGATGACGTCATCGGTGGGATATGGGAGAAACTCAATGTGAGTCAGCAACCATTCCCTTGTACGCAGCTGATAAACCTTTAATAGTGCATTTGATTTAATAGATTGTGTTTTGGATTTGTTAGCAGTCTTGCTTTGTGTTGAATTCTTGAGGGTCGTTTTTGTTAGTTGTTTTTCCTATAGCATTAGTATAAAAAAGAGTAGAGAGAGAGCAGTAATTACGTTTCTTGTGCGAAAAAGTGTTTCGTCCAGACATGTTTTTAGGGTGGCACTGTCTCCCGGAGCTCTGAGAGATTCCCCACTAGGAGACCAAAATAATACGTCTATAATGTAAAAAAAAAAATATATATATATATATAATAGTACTGTGTAAAAATAATGT
The DNA here is from genome assembly GCF_964235325.1 of Thermobia domestica. Classification (NCBI taxonomy): domain Eukaryota; kingdom Metazoa; phylum Arthropoda; class Insecta; order Zygentoma; family Lepismatidae; genus Thermobia; species Thermobia domestica. The sequence goes on from NC_137457.1 coordinate 193,671,894, forward strand.
GCCTCTTCGAATACTAAGTGTCCCTTCCCCCCCCCCCCCGGATATTTTTCTGAAAGAAACACTAGTGTGAAGTAGAAAACACGTGTTAGTACAGCGCGTGCTGTGTCTGTGAAGTAAAGTAGAAATGCCTAACACCTCTTTGTTTTCGGTTGTAATTCTTGTGCAATTGAAGCTGAGGACGTAAAGTATCTTGTCTTACGTTTCTAAGTCCTGAGAAATCACCAGATCGATAAAGAAAATCAATGGGAAAATAATGTACCAAATAAAATCACTCGTGTTCCAAACATCTTGAAGAGCCTGCCTTCGAGAAGTCAAGTTTACTGAAAGAAAAGTTAATGCCAGTGGCGGATCTAGGCTGGGGCCGGGGGCCTAGGCCTCCCAGTTTTTGAGTGACAAAATTGTTTTAAGCTATTATTTAGATATTTTTGAAAGTTTTTAGTAAACATGATATACATATCATAGTCTGGGTTCTGACTCCCCCCCCCCCCTGAGTTTTTACCGTCAAGATCCACTTCTGGCTAATGCCAGGAGAATTATTTACACGCAAACTGAGAAAGAATGCTGTTCCAAGTATATTATTGAAAGCTTTAAAATCCGAACCATTGAACAAGCACCGATCTATGTCCAGTTACCAACGTACACAAATATCGTACAAGACGCAATTGACGGTTGTAGTCAAGACGAGGCATTAGAGGGTAATAAAGATGATGTCACTCATGATTCTGAAGATATTGCTTTAGAAATAAACTATACAATGTGAATTAGGGAGTGAAATATACCGGCTTGTAGAAGGTATCAGTGACGATGACTGTTCCTCAAGACATTGATCCATCGTTTAATTTCTCTGTATCATGTGACAATGATGATGAAACGGGTAATGAGAGTTGTTCCGCGGCCAGCTATGAGAATAAAAGAAATTTAACCGGTGAAGTGTTTTTCGTATTCTGGCAAACTTTACAGATGTTATTTCATTTTATCCTCATATGTTACGCTCCTGTATACCTTGAAGCACAAAATTATAGGGTCAGCGTTAAAAATTGCAACAAAACGTGAAAATGAACATACTTATGTTTGGGAATCGGAAGAATGATTAAAGAAAAGGTACTTAGGTGTTGCAGCAATCTCGTCCGCCATCTATTTACATATATATTTTTTTTTTTTTTTTGAAACGCTGAACTCATTCTTTATAGGATATGTTTTTATAATATTATAAAAACGTTTGTACAGCCCACCATCAGATATCATTTTGTACATGCAGATGATATTTGTAAGTCTTTGCAATCAGTTCTGGAAAAGGAAACCGCATTTAGAACGTGCCACCGCACCTCTCACAAACGAAATGCATGGCACTGTGTAGTATGTATTGTAAGCCTGCTCTCGCTCTTTGCCCACCTATGACGTCATCACAAAATCTTTCTTCCTCTGTTAGTCGCTAACGACTGAACGTATCGCGATCAAACAAACACCATTCCTTTTAGAATTTTCAACTCTACAAATGGAAATAAATTGTAAAAAATGCATTTCTAAGTCGAACTGCTCCTTTAAGAAAGTTTTGCCAGAAAAGTCTCTTTTTGGTATTCTTTTAGTTATTACGTGGCAACACTGCAAGCTAGGCCAATAATAAAATGTATTTATTGGCACTATATTCTGTTCAATTAAACCTGAAATTTTCGTTTAGATATAGGAAATAGCAGCAGAGGATATACGTATTTTCTAATCTCCACAGTATTCATAATAATTTATTTTCATTTAAGTACAAGTATGACTTTGTTTTAAAGGTCCATTTTTTTTTCCTATAGAAAGCAGGTGATACAAATTATTCCTTTTGATTTTCTCATTCGTTTTAATATGACGGATTCCCAGTACCGAGAAATCCACCAAGAAGTTCGTATGTTTTTTTTGGGGGGGGGGTCTATTGGGTAACAGAAAATACTTCAAAGTAGTAATCTTACTGTTGTGCGGTTACGTTAGGTTCTTTTGAAAATACTTGTTGTTCTGGTAATCACACTTAATATAATATGTAATATATAATTTTAATTGCCTAATATTAAACAATTTGATATATTCTTTGTGTTGTTACTCGTCTCTAAGTCGATAATAGTAGCACATTCGCTCTGAAATCCATGTTCTCAGTTATTCTGAAGAAGAATGACAGACAAAAAGAAGGCAGTCAGACAGACGACAATTGCCAAAAAAAAAAAAAAAAAGGATTGCTGTTGTGAAAAAGCTAAAATTCTGTGTGACACACTACACATAAAACAAAACTGACATGAGGACGACAAATTTTAATTTGGAAAAGCTTTTATAAAAACTTTCAGGTTAAAGAACTGCGGCAAGCGAATGATATTGCAACATGACAGCGCTTACCATCAATTTTCATCGACATTCCTACAGAATACGACACAAGGAAACACGGTTTATCCCTGGGACTACCAACCTTTCACTAAATTACCACGATTGCTAAGTTAGTCTGAATCAGGTATGGGAGAAAATTGTACACTTTTAGTGGATAATTCACCATATTTGGAGCGTACTGCTATAGGATATTATGTAGCAGACATCCTATTTAACGATTAGCAGTGCGTACTTTGCCAAAAATAAAGCTAATGATTATCACAGAAAAAGGGAAAGGATGTTTCATGAGAAATTCTATGACATGTATCACTAGAATAGCTGAACATGGCCTTAAAGGAACGATAGGGAAATTAATCACTACTGGTACAGATTCAAAAAATGGATTTCATAGAAGCCGAAATGAGGTACCGTATCACGTACAATACCGTTGAGCTGAAATTGGTCATGGAAGAAACACATCCAAAGATAGAATCATTGAAGGTGCATTCTGTGCAGATGTGCCAGTAAGAGTTTTGATTATTGAATCCGATTTACTGTTACTGCGAGCTGTTCTTAATCACCTCCTAAGAGTGTGAGTTCCTTCGTGACCGCCCATGGCGGGAAAGCTACATTCCAAGACTCCAGATGTACATTTCTCATGCTGTTTACATATACCCTTTCAACTCGAAATGATACGTAAATCCTAGGAAATTATCCCATCAAATGGGGGAGAACACCAATAAATCTTGTAAGACTGATAGATGGAGGTAAACATCGCCTTCAACAATATAATCATACGTTGCTTTTTCTAATTCAAGTATTTATGAATATGAAGATAAGTGGCCCGTACGGTTTTGCAGAGTTATTAATTTGTACTGTTTATAAGATACTCACTGTAATAACTAAGAGCATGTGTTTTGACATGAACCATGGTGAACTATGGTACACTTGAATCAGTTGAAAAAATATCTTGCGTTAAAAATTTGGAGACATGGGTTTTCCGAAAACTTTGGCCAGAATTACTTGCAGCTAAATGGATAGATATAAACTAAAAGTGGAGACGATGTAAGTCTCAGCCCTTGGAATGTAACAATTTTGCCGTGGGCAGCCCCGAAAACTCAGATGCTTGTCGATGGTGATTAATTAAAGTTCGCAGTATCAATAAAGCTGCTTCAGTAAACAAAACACTTACTGACATACCTGTACACAGTGCGCTTTCAACGAATTTATCTTTAGGTATGTTTCTTCCATGAACAATTTCACTTCGACGACCTGGTACAAGTTGCGGTACTTCATTTCGGCTGCTATGAGAACCGCTTGTTGAATTCGTAATCAGGGTTGAATTCAGGGAGTAGCCCGGGAGGGAATCTCCCCCCGAAAAAATTTCATTCCGCCACGGAGAAACTAAAACAAAATCAGTCACAAAAAGTAGAAATTACTTCACATAATTATTTGCTTTCTTTCCGTGCACGTGCAGACGAAATCCAATCTCTCAATATACATATAAATGACGCAGACCCATTCTATATAAATATTAAACATGTAATATCTAAGATAGAATACAAAATAGCCAATAAAACTTGTATTTCTTAACGCTATGACCGAGTTTGGCAGAACATGAAATTGTCAACTGTTGAAGAAAGCTTTGTATTTTAGTAGGTACTATACTCTCGCCCTATATTGTATATTAGTAGGTAGCACTAGCACAGGTTGAGATAGGAAAGGAAAGATAGGGAATATCTTTCGATCATTCCATATGATCTCTGATGTCAACAGACTTCAGTTCTTGAAAATGTACAGTTCTTGCATTATTTGAAATAGGGCACCTAAATCCCATTTCTCGCATCGGAAGTAATAGACGTAAATGTGTTTTACGATTATTAAAGTAAACACACCTTTCTTTAATTAAAAATAATTCAGTTAAAGGGAGAGATTCAGAGGGCGTCATTTAGAGGGATCAGGGAGGAACAGTTATCCCTCAGGGTTAGAGACTTATATAGATTTATCAATATGATAGTAGTATATAAGTGAAAGATTGCTATTGAAGGTGATGAAGATCCTGCTCAGAGCCGTGCCATGGGGGAGGGGCAAGCGGGGCGACGGCCCCGGGCGCCGAAGTAAGGGATGCAAAATTCGGGACGGAAAAAGAAAAGAAGGAAAGAAAAAAGACAGGAATGAAACACATGTGCACATATTATATAAAATGAAAGGAAAAAAGTAATGAAAAGTCCTCAAAATCAAGGAAAAGCATGGTTTACTTTTTAAAATTTTCTCACCTTTCGCGGCTGGTCTGTCGACTTCACTCATATATACGGGGGTGCCGTCGTATACTCTCGCGCCAAGCGCTGATTTTCCACGACACGGCACTAATCCTACTGAAGATTTCGTAAACTAAACTATTGATGTGTATGCAGTGAAGAAACCAAGGCTAATATGCTTGATTTAGAGTCAGAAGTGTGAGAAAGAGTGAACTTTTTGTTAAGATATTTCTCTGTGTGTTTGTTTTAGGACAAAAAAATATTGAATTAATTTAAATCTTTTTAAAAACTTCTACATTAGTAACAAACAGTAACTACTGAATATAGGAAATAATAACAAAAATAGCTACTGAAAATAGCAGTTAAAGTTTAGTGTAAAATATTTTTGCCAGTCTTTATTTAATGCTTTAGATGAAATCAAACGATTGTTGTTTTAATTATAATTTCACATTGAATATTTATCAGCAATTAATCTCATCGTAATAGTAGTGAATCATCTTGCTATCGAATAGGTGTTCCTTTAATGACACGATCACCTCTTCCAGTGACACATGCCACTAGAGTTTCCCAAAAATCATCCTTTCCCTTTTATGTTGAGATCCCATTTCAGCTCACTTTTTCAGAAAAAACGCACTGCTCCACGTTAAACAAGATGTCTGCTACATACTGTCGTATAGCAGTATGCACTAAATATGGTGAACTATCTACTAAGAGTGTACAATTTTGCTCCATACATGATTCAGCAGACTGACTTAGCAATCGTGGTAATTTAATAAAACTTTGGTAGTCCCAGAGATAAACCGTGTTTGTTTGTGTCATATTCTGTAGGAGTTTGGATGCAGATTGATGTTAAGCGTTGCAGTTCAGTAGTGTCACTCGCTTACCGATAAAAATCGATTCTTATGCACACTGTGAAGATTAGAAAATACATATTGCTCGCTATTATTTGATGGATCAAGACAAAAGTTTTAGGTTAAGTTGATCATAAAACAGGACACATAAATACAGTTTATTATTCACGTAATTTCCAGAGTGTTGCCACATAATAATTGTATATTGACACAAAGTCATACTCGTACATTCATGAAAATCAATTATTATGAACTGTGAAGACAATAAAATACATATTTCCTCTGCTGCTATTTGGTGCATCAAGATGAAAGTTTCAGTCTAAGTTGATCATAAAGCAGGAAACACAAATGCACTTTAGTGCTGCCTCGTAATAACGAAAAGAATCCCAAGAAGGGACTTTTCTAGTTATATTTTCTTAAATATCCCTCCTTTGTAGCCATAAATGTCTCGTTCGTCAGGTAAACTGAAAGCCCCTTACAAATTGCTCGACTTATAACTATTTCCAGTGTTGTACTTACGGTCGGTACATTGACACAAAGTCGTACTCGTACGTCATGGAAATGAAATGAAATGAAATCTTTAAGTTTTATGTCCCACGGTTATGCCGATTAGGCTAAAGGAGACGGTGATTATGAGAGATGAGTGAAAATGGTGGAATGAAGAAAGTGGGAGGAAACGGGAGAACCCCGAGAAAACCCACGAGCACGGTGTTTGTCCACCACAAAGTTCACTTGGCGGGGGCTGGGATCGAACCCGGGACCCCAAGCACCAGAGGTAAACGCTCTACCACTGAGCCACCGCGCCCCCGTCATGGAAATCTATTAATATGTACTCTGAAAACTATATCAAACATATTTCCTCTGCTGCTATTTGATGTATTAAGATGAAATTTTCAGTTCAAGTTAAACATAAAATAGGACACCTGTATACATTTTATTATTCACATACTTTGCAGTGTTGCTACGTAATAACTGAAAGAATAACGACAAGAGACGTTTTCTAGGAAAATTTTCTTTAATATTTCTCAATTAGTGTTTCTTTAGAGACAAAAACGTCCCGTTGATTACGTAAACTGAAAGCCTACACTTAGAAATCTATCGAGGTATAAATAGTTCCAGTGTTGCACTAACGGTCTTATCTACGGTTATTTAAATTGATCCCATCGATGGCTGTAAACATATATATCTGCTAAAGGGTTAAGCGTCCCAGGACTCAGGTGTTGCACTGATATGTTGACCAAGAACTATTTTTAACCTAATGACCCTAAGGAACATTTCTAATATATTGGTAAAAGTTCTCTAGTGCGGGGGGAGTTACCACCCCTTGGCACTTGGTCTATATTATTTTATTGGTTATAACTAAATTTGTTAATTACGTACTGTAGTTTAAAACTAACATGTTATTTTCTTCTAATTGCAGTCTTTGCACGGTGAAAAATGCAGACATCCTTATTTGCAATTTACAAGATGTTGATCTAGTACCGTAGGAATAATATTTCACTATGAACTGGAAATATCGTGTAACGATATTGTGTTCCAAATCTTATGTATGAGAAGAAATAAACTTATATAAGCAGAACCTAATTTTGTTTTCTTACACCATCTTACCTAACAAATTTTCTATTGAAATAAAAAAAAGTTAAGTACATTGTAGAATGAACATGAATTTCCGTAGATTGCCAAAGGTAAGTAAAAATGCATTTAATAATTTTCGAATATAGCAACTAGAATTGGTACTTTTAATCCAATGTTCCCGGGATTGCTGCAAGTGTGAGTATTGCTGTTCTGAGCTTTCGTTACCATACGGCTGCAACATCTTCAGAGCTATGTGTTGGAATGTGCTGGTCGTACAATTTATATTGTAGTCTTTAGGAATTGTTTTGTTTCTATTGGTTGCATTTGTTGGCCAATGGCGTGCTCTGATTTTGCTGGTGGAAATTACTCTCTGATTGGCTGATAGTTCTTTTCGTACTGAGAAGCTGCATCCAGATGTCAGGTAGATGATAACCTTCGTTTCTGTTGATGGATGGCTTGTGTGTACGGATGAATAGAGATTCATGTATTTTCCTGTCCCAGAACTGTTTGCTTTTCTTTAGTATTTTAATTTGGTCCCATGTGGACGTATGATTGTATTGTATGCAGTGTTGGGCTATTGCAGATTTTTCAGGTTGTTTAAGTCTGGTGTGTCACTGGTGTTCTTTCATTCTGTCTTGAATGTTCCTTACCGTTTTACCAATGTAAGCGGCGTTACATTCACAGGTGATCCTATACATGCCCGGTGTCTTTAATCCCAATGAGTCTTTGCAGTTGGTAGTAAACTCCTGATCTTCATTGGAGGGCAATGTACAGTCCTGATGTTGAATTTCTTCAATAATCTTGCTAGTTGGTTGGAGGTTTTTCCCATATATGGAATAACTGCAATATCTTCCTTGTGTGCCGTGTTGTCCTCTTTTGTGGTGCAATTTCTGCTACTGTATTTTCTCATGGTTGTCTTGATCTCTTTCGACGAATATCCGTTGAATTTGAATACCGTTTCCAGGTGAGACAGTTCTATGCTTATATTATCTGGATCTGCTATTTGGTATGCTCTGTGTATTAGAGTATTTAACGCCCCTATCTTCTGTGCAGGATGATGAAAATTGGTCGCATCGAGGTAGAGATCAGTGTGCGTGGGTTTCCTGTAGATTGAATGGCCTAGACTTCCATTTGGTTTCTTGTATACGAGTACGTCCAGGAACGGGAGTCTTCCATCTGTATCTGTTTCCATTGTGAACTGGATGTTGCGGTGTATAGAATTCAGATGCTGCAGGAATTCGTCGAGTTTCTATCTGCCATGGGGCCATATGAAGAATGTGTCGTCTACATATCTGTAGAATACTTTAGGTTTGTATGTAGCTGTTTCTGGCCCTTTGTGTTAAAAATGCTCCACATAGAAGTTCGCTATTATTCATCCGTTCATACAAGCCATCCATCAACTGAGCCGAAGGTTATCATCTACCTGATATCTGGATCCATCTTCTCAGTACGAAAGAACCATCAGCCCATCAGAGAGCAGTTTCCACCAGCAAAATCAGTGCACGCCACTGGCCAACAAAAACAACCAATAGAAACACAGCAATTCCTAAAGACTACAATATAAATTGTGTGACCAGCACACTCCAACACATAGCTCTGAAGATGTTGCCGTTGCATGGTAAAAAATTTTCAGCACAGCAACACTCACTCTGGCAGCAATCCCGAGAACATTGGATTAATAGTAGACGCCAGCAAAGCTTCAAGATCATATAGAATTGATACTACTAAGTAGAAAACTAGAATAAAAGCAGATAATATATTTATTAATTATTATATTAAAAAATATAATAAATGTATCAATTACAATAACAGCCAAATGTTGTTTCTATTTATTAAAATTAAATGGCAGGAATATCAGCCGGTCTTTCTCATAACCTTACCAAAATGCTAGACACATCGTATAGTATGCGAAGTAGAGTCATTTAGTTTCATGACCATCAAAAGAATCGCCGCGCTTTGATAAGATAAGTAATCTACTGTTTGAATATGGATAAGTTTGATACGTAGTGTGTTTCACAACCAGGAAGCTGATGCAAGAGGATGACGAAATTGTGTTAGGATAGGAGAAGTTTTTTTTTCCTGGAGGTAGTTGATGAACTTTGTGGTCCTTGAAGAGTGCCCCTGTTTACGTAACTTTTATTCTTTCGTAATATGTAATTTTAATCCCTCACATATATAACATGTTCGAACAATGTGTGAGAAGTTAAAAATGCTCGTTGGCAAAAGCTGAAAATGACCCCAGGAACCTTTCTTGCTTTTTTTTTATTCTTTCGTATTATTATAAATAATACTTCTTGTTAAAATAAACCAGGACCCTTCCCTGATTACCAGGGACCACCACAACCTATACAAAGGAATCTATTATTCTGATATACTAAAAGCCTGAAAACAATGTGTGAATCAGTAAAAAATAATTCCCTTATATTGATTATGAAAATATTAAAATGACAACCCATATATGGACACAGGAATTGAACCTGGAGCCCGGTGTATACGAAAAGGATTGGTAGGGGAGAAAAAAGGAATAGGTGTATTTCGTTTATTTTTTCATTCATTTATTCATTCTTTACATCATTAAAAGCTCTTCGAGCAGTTGTAAGTTTATTAGCACTAGAAGGAAAAAACCTTTACCGCTCTAGAAGTACCGAGCCGTCACTTTGACGGCTATTTGATTCCAAGAGATGTATATAAATTTTATTTATATTTCTCATATTTTAGCTTGAATTTAATCTGTTTAATCGACTAGCTTGTGTTTTACGTAAGTTTTTCTCCTGATATAATACGGGGTGATCCACTAAACCCCGTCAATATATTAAATATAATATTAATATCAGAAGTTCGTCCACAGGACAGTGACATGAAAAGTTAATATAAAGGAATAATATATATATATTCCTACTTATGATATCCTTTTCATACTAGTCACGTGATCACCCTACCTGTCCTGTAGACATTGGCTGGGCTACTTTTCTTTAGCACAGACCCTGTGTATAATGAACCTAAATAATTTGTTTTATATCGAACTTTTTTTACATGGAAGTGAATTTACATTTTCAATACATTTTTCTTTCAACTTGTATGCACTGAACTCAAGACAGCAACACTTTCCTCACGCTTACATTTGTGTATTGTGAGTGGAGTTCCTGATTGCTATCCATAAACGTTTGTAGTGAACATATCTTTTTTTTTCCTGTTTCAAGCACATTTTGAGAAGTTCTCCTCTATTTGGACGCAGACTACTAATCAAGGTCATCTGTTTCTTTTCCAAAAATTCGGCTCATTTTTAACCTGTAAGAAAAGTTATCGCAAGTAACATTTAGTCCTCTGTTGAGAAAAGGATCCATCGTTTTCAGAACAATATATTCGCCTAAATGTGAGTCCCGATGTCGTTCTTAGTCGTTTCCCAGGCAGGGTAAGACTTTTAGTTCATACCATGACTTTACAACTGCAAGCAACCAAATTTGAATCCAAATTTTTCAGGCTTGTTAGGCATATATTACATGAATTTGCATCTCATCTTAGTAGAGAATAACTGTTCATCTACACAAACACTGTCGTGGGTTTTATAGTGCCTGATACAATTCTCAATGAATAAGTTCTACACAGATGAAGTTTTTCATCAAATCAAATATACTTCATTATTTCAAGAAATACCTTTCTTTCCATAATCTTTCTGAAAACACTGGTCCACCGCTCACGTTCTATAGTTCCTTTACGAGTATATCTGAAGCTACACGAAATATCAATATTGCTAAAAATGAAACGAGTTCTGCAACTGACAGTAGGCAAAGAGAATCTTGACGCTGTCTGAGCTTCAACAACGGTGCATTTCAGAATATTTCTCAATATTGTCTATGAACAAGCGAAAAACACTACCAAATTCACCATCTTCAATATGATGTAACGCATACTATAACAAACAGGTTTCTCGCGAAGGATGTCGTATGAGGCAGTACGCTCAGCTTTGTTCCGTCTGTCCACTTTACTCCAATGTGCCCCGTGAGCTGCTCTAAAAATATTTGATCGATTACTTCTAGATACTTCTGTATCTGTTTCCTTCCTCTTATCCGAAGAAGTAGCTTGAGACACTGCATTCTCGCTACTACTGTTGTCTTTATCGAAGCAGTTTCCCTTGTTGTTCTTCCAACCGAAATTCATTTTCACTCAATTCTTAGAAACCACGTAACATTTTATCAGATCTCATCTTGCTTTTGTAATTATTCATATGTACCTTCAAGAAAACATTTATTTCTACAAGAACAATGTTACCAACGAGATACGAACATAATTGAAGAAGAAACACATTCAAAGAATTGCCATATATATTTTTCTGTACAGCTTTGAAAAGCAGAAATAAAACATATCAAATAGCAAACTCGTTGGAAAAAAAATAATGTAAAATATTTCAAAATGTATTATTTCCTAATGAGATATAGGAAATTGTTTTACGTGATGCCTTCAAAATGACGGCTTGGTCCTTCTAGTGTTAAATCTAATTAACTCCGATACATAGCATAGTCGATTGTATCATTTATTTTTTCGTTTTCATTTGTTAATTGGATCGTATCTTTTATTTTAAAAAACTCGTAAGAACAGCTACGCTGCGATTATTTTACTCTTTCGTTTTCATTAAAGAAAACTCGGAGGAATTATATTCCCAGAGATTTAAATGTTGTTATAATGCAGAGTAGCATGCTGGCATATCGGTCTGCGACGAACTGAAGGAACGAGCTGAGGTTTTAGCGCGCTTTTGGAATCCGGATGAAATGTCATTAGTACTATTAGATAAAGTTGTTGACGATGTGATAGCTAATCATAACCGTTGATACATGACTAAACAACATGTGACCATTAGAGAAATCTGATGACAGTGGTAAGTAATCATGACCGATGATACATGAGTAAACAACATGTGACCATTAGAGGACGCCATGATGAGTAAACAGGAAAGAAAACCACCGCTGCATTACAAAACAATATTGCTATGTTATTGGCCATTAGAAAAATCTGATGACACACTGATAAGTAACCATGGTCACAAACGCGTGACTTTACTACGATTAGAGAAACCTGGTGACGTAATAATAATAACCAAGATTGGTACAATATTGACAGAGAAATACGAATGGACAATTTTTAGTATTTTCGAAAAATTTTACTATTTTGACAATCTATTTTAACAATGAGTATACTATGCATACGATCTAATAAATAAGAATTAACGACTTTCTATAAGAAAGAAGAGTATAAAAATAAGAAACGAATTATTTATAAGTTCGAAACGTAGTTTCTCTTTATGAGCTTGTCAAACAAGCGAATTATTCAATGGATCACAATCGACAATTGTTCTGTTAAGAAAAAATAACAAGCATACAATAGAAAAATATGTTTATTTATATTTGATGAACAATAATATTATTTGTAAGTATGAATATAAATGGCCGATATCTATTTGATGAAGTGAACAACATTATTGTTTTCTTGCTTAAGACATACAGAAGATGTGAATGACTGGAACATGGTGTTATCGTGTTGTTGTAAGTAATTACATGTTTTCCTTATGAAACCTTGTTGTTTTCGAAATAATATTTGCAATTGTACTAACAGGATGGTTTCACGTGATATGACGGTGTTGGTAATGTGAATGATCGGACTATGATATTATGCTATTGTTTAAGGGAACGCATGTTTTCTTATGAATGTTTGATTGCTTCCGAAATAATATTTGCAATTGTAGTAACAGGATGGTTTCACGTGATATGACGCTGTTAGTAATGTGAATGACCAGAACATGATATCATGCTATTGTTTAAGAGATCACATGTTTTTTTTTATGAATGTTGATTGTTTTCGAAATAATATTTGAAAAATGTAGACCTACATAAAAAACTGTTTAAAGTACAATGTGATATGACAAAATTTTCTTTATATATGGGGTTTGAAGAGAAGTTGATCATAGTATCATCATGGACGCGTTTAAGAGTCAAGCAGATAGAGAAATTGTAGTAGATTCGGATTCTTCGTTCGACTTTGTCGAACCACCAAAGTTGAAGTTTTCAGAGAATTCTCCTTAATCACCAGATATTATTGAAAAAGAGATCATTGATTTAAGGGACGATCCAGTAATAATTCAATCGTCTCCAGTGAGATCACCAGCTTCCTTACATGGTTACAGCAGTAAGTACCAGCATTAAAATGGAACATAATGGAGGGGCCAGCATCATCACCCAGTTTATTCCCAGAATTGGATGGACTAGCATCATCACCAGACGTGGAGGTAGCACCACCTCCCGATTTATTTCCTGAATTGGATGGACTAGCATCATCACCAGAAGTGGAGGTAGCACCACCTCCCGATTTATTTCCTGAATTGGATGGACTAGCATCATCATCAGACGTGGAGGTAGCACCATCTTCCGATTTATTTCCTGAATTGGATGGACTAGCATCATCACCAGATGTGGAGTTAGCACCATCTGATTTATTTCCTGAATTGGATGGACTAGCATCATCACCAGACGTGGAGGTACCGGCATCTCCAGACTTATTTAGTGAGGGAGAGGAAGAAGAAATTCTTCGTTTATTTGAAGAATTGGAGGAATGCAGATCAGATACACGACCAGCAACTGTTTCACAAACGGATTTTGAATGTACACCGGAAAAATATCAACTATACTTATCAGTGGGGTGGAGGAAGAAGAAGAAAAGTGTGAGTGCAAGTGTGACAATGTGGACGAAAGGTCTATTAAAACAGTATTATAAATTTGAAACCAAAGAGTGTTCTACTACGTGAAGAATGCACCTTAAATCATTTTAACCAGTTTGGATAGGTGTTTGTAAACAAATTATCGCTTGAAGCGGAAGCGTGGTGCATCATGAGTGATAATATTGTGATACATAAACTGTTTGACGTGTATATGTAGGACCATTTCAGTAATCAAGTAAACGTTCACATGTTTCGTGAACATTACGAACATTTATTAAAAAATCCTAATTTTATTGAAGAAGAATTAGCAAATATACTTCTTAACAAAGACAGAAGTTTAACTTGTATCTTGTAATTTTTGTATATAGTTTTCTTTTTCTGTATAGAATTATGGCACTATATATCGAACACTTAAGGACATTCCTATGAATATTTAATCATTATTTTCTATCAGTGAGGAACAGGACACTGTTTTAGCGATAAAACTATAAAGATGTTATTTATTGGTTGAAACCAACCCTTTATGACAATTATAATTAACCATTTTGAAATTTGAAGAACATTTAAATACCAAAGTTGTATTACTTCATGTATCGAACGGGTTGTGTTATATATCGATCAACGAGGCTTTAATTACCGAACAGGCTGTTTTATATATTGAAGAGCGGGATTTAAATATAAAAACAGAACATTTTATTTTTAAACAAGTTCACTTTAAGGATAATATGGATGTAGTTTCATTGTAAACACATTGCAATAACTCTAAAATATAAACTAAGATACAGAAACAAAGAGGAATACATACTAAAATGTTATAAGCTACAAAATGTTTGTTTCATATCGTCACTATTCAGCACAGAGAGGAGCATCTTACGTTAATCTTTTTGGTTGCCTTTCTTCTTACTCGGTTCTTTCTGGCATTCCTCGCAAGATATTCCATACACTTTCTTCAGCCTAAATTGTTGGGGTTTCTCCGTGGCTTCAGGAAGTTTGAGAAACTCATTAAAAATCGTCACTACTACTTGAGGAAGGCGACCATAATAATTCCGAAGCAATCTCATCTTGATGCAATATTTTGGCTTGTGAATTTTTACTCCAGTTTTCGAAATGATGGCACCTAGAAGATCCTTCTTCGGTGAAGGTGCGTACACATTTAAGCGTTTATTATGCCATGTGAATTCACGATTATCACTTTCCTACTCTTCGTTTTCTTCTTCTGAGCTTCACTCATTTGTTGTTTAGTTTTTATCAGACAATTTAGTTTCATGTGTCACACTGTACCGGGTTTTAACACTTTGCAATAAGCATCCAAATCTGGATCACCATCACTCTGTTCCTCTTCGTCACGTCTTAGTTTGTCACGGAACATATTAAGAACACAAGGAGGCATGAATTCTTCCAGATCATCAAGCACGAACTTCAGTTTTTGATGAGGAGTAGGGAACTTTTGTTGAGAAGATGAAGGGGTACTCTAGTCACTCTCTTGCTGTGGTTTTCCCACTGGGATCTTCCGAGTATCGTCAACACCATGGTATAGTCCACAGCAGCAGGACTCAATGGATAAAGACCACACTTACGAAATCCGCTTTTCACAATTTCATGTTTGACGGCATCATTACAAACTCTCTTCAATTGGGGTGCAAAATTTACCTTCGTTACCGATTTTCTAGTTCTAAAGAGCATTCTTCAATGCTCGTTTCAAGGGTGAAAATACGCCTACATCTGCTGGTTACAGAAGATGAGTGGCATTAGGGAAAAGACAATACACCAGTATTCGATTCTGGTGACAATATCCACTGACTTGAAGGGATAGATGATTCCTGTGCCCATCAAGAAAGAGAATAACAGAAAGTGTGATTTTCTGTGTCTAGCCACAGACTAAACCGTTGGAGGTAAGTCAAAAATGTTTCAGTCTTCATTCAGCCAGTTTCTGAATCTGTTATCTCATAAGTCCATAGCTCAGGCACATTCTTCTTCATAATTTGCTTAAGTCGTATGTTGCTGTAGATAATCATGGTTTCGTCGCAACACCCGTCAGCACAGAAACTGCCAAGTACTGTTATGGCCTCTTTTTCTTTAGATGTTGTTGTACTTCTCTCACACCAAGGTACTTTCCTGAAACCATGTGGAACAGAACAGAAATTGTCTGCATTGATGATCCTTCTTGGGTCTTCCATTATAGCCGCGCATTTTCTCTTCCAAAACCGCAGGCCTGCCCTTGCTAGTAGTTTCAACCTTCTTCTGAGATAGACAAGGATGTCTTCCCATAAAACAACTGTACAATTTCCTGAACAGTGTCCAGTAAATTACTTTTCTTGCACGGAAATCCTCTCTTTGCCATGTTCATTATACCCATTCAGAAATTCCCTCTTCTTCTTGTGGGCTCAGGAACGGCTTCCAGCCAAGAGCAATCTCAGTCTTCTGACGCCCAGATAGTTTATCGTTTAAAGTTGTGATAGGAACCTGGAAGGTTCTCGATGCCTGCCTTTGGGACATCATACCGGACCTTACCTGCTGAACAACTTGTCAAGGCAGATAACGAATATTGGAATCGTTTCATTTTATGACAGGTTTGATTCTGATTTTGTTGACACCTTCCTTGTTGGGGTTCTTAATTTTGCCCATTGTCAAATTCTAAGCAGTAGTTAAAGATACTCAACAAAAAACGTAAACAATTATTTATGATTAACTTCAACTGGGTTACTAGTCTATACATTGAGGAGAAGAGCCCGGGTTAGAAGTGTGAAATAATGTGATCGATTAAATAGGCTCTCATTGACGAAACATTATTATAAATGGTAAATCTAAATATTTTTATAACGGTTTGAACCCATGAACTATCAGATACAAGGTGGATGGCTTTCAATTCAGTATAAATCTCGGTATTCAGTGCAAAATAAATCAACAACTTAGTTAAATTAATATTTAAATTACCAATAGCTTTTCCAATTACAACAATGTTCCATACAAAAGAACACTTTTCCTTAAAGGAACCTCTTTTATCGAACGGCATTTCGATATTACGAAATGGGTGTCGAATATCGAACATTATTTTCTTTTCCCTTCAAATAAGATGATAGCTGAAAAGTAATATTATAACAAATAAATATACATATATTGATATTAACACATCGCATTATTAAAAGGATACCTTATAATGACACCATCACATATAGGAAAAACATTATTACTGCGGTGCTGCACCTTAAAAAATATAGCGATTTTTCCAATATTCCACCAAAACCTCAGACTAGGAAACTTTCCCGCGTTCGCTAATATCGAAACGTATCGGTCTATTGATTTTTATAAGGCCAGGTTTGGAAGGGTGTGTTCACAAATTTCAGATAGTACGCAAACTTTTTGGTTTTCTTATTTCTTAACGAAATGACCAAGGTGTTCCATATTTAGGAGGCGTTCGATATTTACTGCCATTACCCTATGTATATTTTCTATACTTGTATGTATTATTATTATGTTTGTATAAATATTTTGTATGTAAGTGAAATAAATATATTCACAAAATTTATTTTTGATTTTTATTCCTTCTTTCACGGTTCGAGCGACATAGTTGCGAGAGTATTAAATATTCCTACCTTTTATGGTTTATTTAATGTGCAATTTTGATATTGGATGAGTGTTTTTACTATAAGTTATTTTTAAAAAGCTTGATATAATTTTCAACATTGAAATTTATATGATATTTTATTTTTATAATTAAAAAACAAAGTTTTGAAAATTTATAGTTTTACTAATTCACATAATCACAATCTATTTTAACAACGAGCTTTTTGGGATAATCACCATCAAAAATTGTTCAGAGCTTCATATGGAAGCGAAACGTAGAAAGAAGATATGGCCCAATGTGTAATATTTTGAATGGTTCGCTTCTATAGGAAGCTGAGCTTGTGTGCTAAGCGATCCGTAATAATAAGTTGTACAGCAAACGATTTATTTACAAGTTCACAATTTTTAGTATTTTTTGGAATATACTTCCTCTCAGCTTCCTATAGAAGCGAACCATTCAAAATATTAGGAGAATATAAAAATATGAAGCTATTTGTCAAAAGAAGTTGCACAGCAAACGATCCAATAAATAAGCTGAGCTAATGAAACACAGAAAGTTTTTAAAATACGCGAATGTAAATTGTAAAAAGTTATTTTCATATACGTCAATTAGAATTGCAGAAACTTATTTTTGAAATACAATCATGTAATATAACATGCAATTTTTCAAATTCTCGTTTCATTACATTAAATTCTTTTTATTTTAAAAATGCAGAACTTGGTTTTTACATACACCAATCAAAGAAAAAATACACAAACTTGTTCTTCATATACATGTTAAAGGTTTTTAAGTGTATGAAATATTTTTTTCTCAAAATTTTTAAGTATGATAATGTAAAACATATTTACACAGTTTACTATTTTCGAAACTTTTTACCAAGTAGTTTGCATAGCACTTTTTTTCACAGTCTACGATTGTTCTGAGTTTGTCAAACAAACGAACAAATAAAATCACATCATAGCTGTTCTAAATTATGTTAATGAGCATCCTATTGATGCGAATTATTTACAAGTTCACAATCTATTTTAACAACGAGCTTTTAACATAATTGCAATCAATTTTAACAGGGAGTTTCCAAGGAAACGAAAGAATACAAAAGCAGAGCTTCCTATGGAATCTAAATTTTTTTAAAGTTCACAAATAAATTTGCTCAGAGTATGTATAACATATGATTCGTAAAAATATGAAACGATCCAATAAATAAGCTGAACTTGCATAGCAAGCGATTTATTTAAAATTTCGCATTTTTAATATTTTCGCAAACTACGATTGTTCTGAGCTTGGATGGCAAGAGATCCCTAAAATATTAGGAGAATATGAAAATATGAAGCGATCGTAGAAATGGAAAAATAAGAAACGAATTATTTATAAGTTTGAAACGTAGTTTCTCTTTGAATTTGATATGCAAATGAACCAATTTAAAATATTTAACGATTTTGAAAACGGTTACACAAGTGTTCTAAATTTAGTAAGTGAATGATCTAATTTGAAATAAATAACACGAACGAATAAAATAATCACACTCAATTATTGTACTGTTAAGAAAAAGTATGAAAGGAAACAAAAATATATTTATATAATAATAAAAAGTTATTCACAAATTTTCATTAACATATTCCTTAAAATATTGTTTAATACATTTAATTTATATTATTATTATATGCACAATTACATATTGGCTAATTTAATGCTGAAAGTCTTTTACTTTTCTTTTTTGTTAATTTACACAAAATGGTTTGTAATTGATTAACACAAGAGTTTTCATTTTCCATTACATTTTTTTAAAATGCATACTATATTGTAAATCTTTTTGTAAGAATAATTCAGTGATTAATTGAATGTTGACTTTGTTTAACAATATGTTATATAATGCATATGTAAATTCCCAGTTTTCAATTTCGATAGTATTATGCACTGTTGTAAATTCTTCATATAACGCATCAAATCTTTGCATATTAACTAATACACGCCATGCATTATATCATAATATATCATAGTCTAAAGTAATGCATTCATGCTCATCTATATTACTGCGATTTTGAAAACATCCGTAGCACAAACGCTTATGTTCTGGTTTCCATCTCGCAATACACATTAACACACATTGTTCACTTACAGAGAAAGAATTAAAATTATATTCGCAATGGTCGTATGTATTTACGGAAATACTCTGATACTCACACTGACGAATGTTCATGCGCATATTTATCATGCTCAAAATATGTTTCTCTTAAATCAGTAATGTGATAATCATTAAATGTAATTTCCAGGTATGTATAGTTAAATTTGTTTATAAGATATGGAATAAAGTTGGTATCTATATATTTCACATGAATTTTTATATATCGTTTTAATATTTGATCACACGTTGATTTTCTAATTAGGAAATTCCAAACTACAGTATTTAGTTCTTCATCAGTTTCACTTACACATTTATGCACAGTTTCGTTTTTACTACGAATTACACAACTTCTACAAAGTAAAGGTTCAGAAAGTTTATAATTTTCTAGTAGTTGTTTTACACAAACTTCACTTACTTCATTAGGAGTACATTCACACTTTAGTTCGTTGAATATTAAAATGTCTTTAGAAATTGTATTTTCATCTGCTACTTCCTCTTCAAAGGGTATTTCATTTGGATATCTGAAACTTCGCCTGTAAACTAAGTCTTTCATGACCTCCTGCTTAGGAAAAATAATTTTTACTTCTATCATTTTCTTCAGGAATATCACAATCATTTATATGCACAAGAATAATTTTCTTTTGTTTTTCAAGTTCAAAACGTTTTTCACGTGATGATATATACTTAGAGACTACACTATTACTTTTGGATAATGAAAGATAAGTTTGAATTTCACCTTTTCGTTTTTTTATTATGAGAAGTTGAAATTGGTTTTATATGTAATGATGTATTTCTTTTTCGTTTTGCACTAGTGGAAACAGACTGCCTTTGACTGCACATCTTATCCCGGTAGAATCCGCTTTATATCAGTAACACCCCACGACCTGATTTATACTTACAAACCTGCGCAGAAGACTGCACATTACAATATTTAATTTTCTGTGTACATCAGTTTCTATTTTCAATGAACTTTATGAAGAGTTTTATTTGTGAAAATATACATTATGTAATAAATTACATGATACTGTTTTCAGAAAACATTTTACTATTTTAGTATCATATAAATATTGTGCTTATAATACAATAAACCATATATTTTTATTAAGTTCAGTTTCGTCAAGATACAGCTTGCAAGGAAATTTTGTTGGAAGACAACATTAGAAACTATGCGGAATATGTTTATACATTTAGATGAGGAAAATATCGACAATTGTGCGCATTGCAAAAGTGACCGTACCATTACTGGTAGCCCTCAACTCCATAAAGCAATACAAGTTGGATATAAAACTCTGCAAATTAAAGAAATCTGGGAATTGGAACTACTTGGTTGTGAGAAGGGAAAACTCGGATAGTCTGTTTAAAGACTATGTGAGCTCTTTCCTCCAAATATAACATGAAATGTCAGGATTTCCTGATTCATGCCACAAGGAAAGACACAAAGAAAAATATATTGCAGATTATTATACCCATGAAGACATACAATTAAATGAAAAAAATATTGGAACGAACCTAGGACTAATGTATTATCTGTCACGAAAGTAAATGTACACTGTTTTTTTGAGTCTGGCATTCTTGTGCTCCATCCATGGAGAGTATGAGAATTAAATCAATTAAATGTTTGCTGTAGGACAAGAAGAAAAGTCTAATCTGAATAAGACATTGCAGAGGGGCACAAGCTGTGAATACGAATAGTGCATAGTGTAAATAAAGAGCGGCACTGAATGAGAAAGACAGAAACAGCTGCTAGAGGGAGAAAATAAAGTAAAAATTGTTGAAGTGGGAACATAAAATACAAATAAAAAATACGGCAAAAACTAAGAGTTTACCAAGCAACGATCTTGGTGTAGTGGTTAAGACGCTAGATTACAAATTCAAAGAACGGCGGTACGAATCTGCTCCAAGTAGTATATATATATTTTTAAATAATGCATACAGCACATGAAAGGTGGTAAAAGAGAACGTATTACCGTTTTATATGTTAAGTGAATACATGTTAAAAATTTCGGTGAAATTTATTAGAGAAGTGAGACAATGAAAATGAGGAAGCAAGTATATTTAATCAGGGGTTGTATCAGAGGATTGTGACCGGAAAACTAGAAATTTTCCCGAATTTCGCACATGTGAGCCTCTACGATAAGCAAATTTCTTCAGAAATGTGCCTATTGCAGAGAAATGGAGAGAGAGAGGGGGGGGGAGACAGAGAGAGAGAGAGAGAGATGCTTCCGGAACTGAGAGTGTGCTGCTTCCATTCAAATCAACGAGATGACAAATTGACGCTTACGTAATAAGAATACCGAATACAAACACCCATAAAACAGCAAAGTAATAATTGCAAGCGTTATCACCTTAGCTTTCAAGATCCGAACAACATATCACTAATATCCCGAATGCCAACTCCCCCTCTTCCCAAATGTGTCCTGTGAAAACAATCACAAGTTTTGGGATGAAGGACCATATTGAGACTACAATAATAAACTATATAAGTAGGCTTTTAGCAGATTCGTATTCAGTTATTTTTTCCACAACCAGTTTTGTTCACATGAAACATTGAAAAGTTTTACAACTGATTTAGAAATTCCTATTGTTCCATGCATTATAAACAAATGGTGAATTAATATTTTACTTGTAGTTATAAATGACTACTTTATTGGTAAAAGCAAAACAAGTAGACTCGAGCGGGAATCGAACTCGCGATCCTTTACGCGTGAATTGTGAATGCTCCACACTCTGCCACACCGTCACTTAGTAATTTTAGGCGTCGTATCGTATATACGGCGAGTAGAAACTTTAAGACGCATTTTCTAGGCTATTTTGGTTATTGCGCTCTCCCAGTTTGTAATATTAACACTTTAAATATGCACTTCCACCTCGCGAAAGACCATTTAACAAAGTCTGTTTTTCCCTTGTAAGATATAGTCATCTCAGGTAAGTAAATAGAAACAAAGGCCAAAAAGGAAAAAAAGAAAATAGAGACCCTAAAAGTAAAATGTAGACATATTCACTGTTCAGAGGATGCTATATACAAGGCACTAAGCAGAGTGTGTCGGTGGGTCGTAGTGAGTCTGTAGGTTATGGTGGATCGCTGGTTTATGGTGGGTCACGGTGAGTGGTGGATTGCAGTGGGTCACATCCTGTTGACCCACAAACCACTAACCGACTTACACATCTTGACCCACATGTATCACTTCACACAAGACCCACTTCAATTCTGGTGAGAAGTTTCCAATTCATCATGGGAGAGAACGTATAGGCTTTGATAAATCCGAGAAGAGACGAGACAAAACGTCTGTATCATCTCGTTTGCCGACACGAGATGTAACATGTCCTTCTCTGGACTCATCGCGTTTTAAATGTCTCGAAAGCATTCCATAGAACTCTCTTATCCGATTATCAACTCTAACTTGTAAACGTCGTTACATTTCGAAGTCGCATGGCTTCCAATTTTACTTCTAATATTATAAGGCTTACGAAAGAGAATTAGAAGAAAGGAGACGAGATAACAATTTATCTCGTTTTGGTAACACGAGATGACACTGGGATAACCACGAGACGAGACACAGGATTCGTTTCGCATCGCTAAAATGAGACAATTTAACATGAGAAGAAGAAACAGGCAATCATGTTGTGTCTAGTGCATCATAATATTTTCTTTTCTAAATTTCTGTTTTCATTTCATTATGAAATTATTTCTCGACATCCGACATCGGACCATGTTTCATTGACCGTCACGGTTCCGGAACCTTAGGTGATAATGCTTGCAAATATCACTTTGATGTTGTATAGTTGTTTGTATTCCGCATTCTCATTATGTAAGCATCTATTTGTCAACTCGTTGATTTGAATGGAAGCACCTCACTCTCCGGGAGCATCTCTCACTTTCTCTTTCTCTCTCTTTCCGTTTCAGAGGTGATGATAGACAAAAGAGCAAAATTACATAGAAATTGCACGGCATTTCTGGCAAGATGGTCCCTGCAATATGCACATTTCTGAAGAAATTTGCCTATCGCAGAGACTCAGGTGTGCGAAATTCGGGAAAATTTGCAGTTTTTGAGATTACTACCCTCTGATACATACCCATGATTAAATATACCTGCTTCCTCGTTTTCATTGTTTTACTTCTCTAATAAATTTCACCGAAATTTTTAACTCTTTTTCACTTAACGTATTAAACGGGTAATAAGTTCTCTTTCACAATCTCACATGTGCTCTATGCATTATTTTTAAAAACCTAAAAAAATATATACTCCTTGGAGCAATTCGAATCGCCGTCCTTTAGATTTGTAATCTAGTGCCTTAACCACTATACGAAGATCGTTGCTTGATAAACGTTTAGTTGATGGAATCTATGTTCACTTTTGTATTTTATGTTCCCACATCGACAATTTCTATTTTCTTTCTCTCCGCTTTCTCTGTATTGATTTAATTCTTATATTCTAGATGGTTATAACGCAGGAATGTACTGGCTAAGACGCTAGATTGAAAATACAAAGGACGTAAGTTCGAATCCACTGCAAGTAGAATAATGTTTTAATAATTCACACAGCACTTGAGAGGTGGTAAAAGAGAGCGTATTAACCGTTTGAGATGTTAAGTGAAAACTTGGTAAAAATTCCACTGACATTTATTAGAGAAGTGATACAATGAAAATGAGGAAGCAAGTATATCTAATCAGGGGTATGAATCAGAGGGCGGCGATCGATAAAACGAATTTTTTCCGAATTCCACACATGTGAGTCTCTACAATAGGTAAACTTCTTCAAACATGTGCCTATTACAGAGAAAATCATATTCCACCGATTGCGCTAGCCAAAGTTAATTTAACAATAACAAATGTTGTAGTGGTTTTTTCCTTAGAATGATAAATTAAAAGTGCGTACTGCAGATGAACGAAGTGTTTCGAATGTCCTAGTAATTTCCTTGCCCTTTCCCAATTAACAAGAGGTAAATCGTCTCTATCATGATACAAGTGTTTGCGTCCACTTTCTTAAGGATTGCTCATTTAGTATGAGAAGTCACTCTTTGATTCTTCACGATTGGTTTGAAAATAACATAACTTGAAAAAGATTCGAAGCTATATTGATTACCTGTATTACTCACAAGTCCAACATTTCACCCCTACATAATCTTCTCGTGCAACATCATAAGCTAAATATTGTTAAGTTCAGCCCTGATGTTTGGACGAACCGGTAATGTTCGTGTAATGATGTTTCCACCAAAGCGCATGCCGAAGTTAATTTATTCGATGATCTGGAGACAACTTAGTGCCCAGTAATAAACTAAATAACATACAATGGAGTAAAATTACAGAAATAATATCGTATTATGCAGTAATTTCGCGGTGCAAGTTCAAAAGTATAATAATAATAATAATAATAATAATAATAATAATAATAATAATAATAATAATAATAATAATAATAGTAATAATAATAATAATAATAATAATAATTTATCATCGGTCCTGCGCGGAAAGTGAGAATTAAATCAATCACATGTGTAGTCAAGGTAAAGAGAAAAGCCTAAACTGAATAAGACATTGAAGCGGGTCACAAGCTGGCAATAAGAATAGTGCATGGTGTAAATAAAGGACGACACCGACAGAGAAATCCTGAAACAGCAGGTAAACGGAGAAAAAAAGCGTAGAAATTGTTGTAGTGGAAACATAAAATACAAATACGATAGGGATGAGCACGAGTCGAGCTAAAATTCAACTCGACTCGAGTTTAATTCGAGTCGAGTCAAAGGTAATTTTCTTGAGTTTCGAGGCAAGTCGCTGTTTTCGAGGTCGAGTTTCGAGTTTAGTCAAGTTTGATAATGGCTCGCTCGCTCGTTCAGCTCGTTTTAACTCGTTTTGAAATAATGCTCTGATTAGACTGTAAAGCGAAAGCCAAGAGAAATGTAAGCAGTAATGTGGAATACTTTTAGTGTTGCTCACGACAGGGGTGCATCTCGTCTCGTAATTTTAGTGCATCTCGTGGGGCAATTTTAGTGTATCTCGTCTCGTCTAGATAACGAGAGGACAAGAGGTTTTTATTATTATTATTACGAGACAGCCGCAAATGTCGTAATCACCAATATAAGTATATACTGTAGTTCTTAAAATCAAGGCTTAGACCTGCACGGTCGAATTCTTGAGACCAAGCAGAAGACCAACCCGGGTAGTGATATCAACCGGCTCGGCTCGCATCAACTGAGCGAACAGCTCGGGTCGACTCGGTTGGGATGAGCCGTCAGCTCGGCCCAATTGAGCCGATGACCTGAGCAGACTCAGTTGGAACTAGCCATCAACCCGGCTCAATTGAGCCGATGGCTCGAGCTTTCTCGGTTGGGAAGGGTCACCAACTCGGCTCATGTGAACCGGTTCCAGCCAGCTAAGTAGAAACTAGTTCATCGGCACGGTTCGACTGAGCTCAAGTAAGCCGATGACTCAAATCGGCTCGGTTGGTTGAGCTGTTGGCTCGACTCAATTCTCGGTTTGGTTCGGTAGTGAATGAGCTATAAGGAGAGCCGTTCGAGCCGGAGAAGCCTAAACCCGGTCCCAGCAGTTTTGAACATGCTTGGCTGAAGCCTATAACTTTTAAAAAATTTTGGCTCGAGCCCGAAAATTTGCCCCTTCGGAAGTCAAACCCAGAACGTGATCGATGTCCTTGCCTCCTGAAGGCTTCTCGACGACAGAGATCGACGGTCGATTAGCTTTTACTATTCAGATACAAACCGTATATCTTTTAAAGATTATACACGGTGTTGATATAATAATAATAATAATAATAAAAATAATAATAATAATAATAATAATAATAATAATAATAATAATAATAATAATAATAATAATAATAATAATAATAATAATAATAATAATAATAATAATAATAATAATAATGGCATTAAAAGTTTTAAACTTGCCTTAAAATTTGGCAAAACTTACTCAGAAGTGCAGATTTCGGGAAAAGGGTTCCGTACCTTCAAGACACACTTCTGCAACTACCTACACTTTAAGCAAGTGCTTTCTAAAAATGTTTAATGTAGAAAGTATTCTCCTTTATATTTTAAGGAAAATAACTGTAATAAAAATAACTGAATATCACTCAACAGTAAGGCATACAATAAACTAAATTTTAGGATATGCAGAGGTAAATATAAAACTTTGCTACGAAAATTCCTACACAGACCATAATTCAATGAGCTCCAAAATACAATGTAATGAAATAGTCTAAGAGATTCAGTCTACAGAGCAATTGTTACTTAAAGAATGGGCATACACTATTTCGGGAATCGAGACAAGACGGGAAATGTTTGCGATACTTATCGTCTCGTCTCGATTCTCATCTCCAAAGTGAGACGAAAAATTTGAGTTTATCTTGTCCCGTCTTGAATGTAAAATGTTAATTCTCATGCTATTTTGTTTCATTAAGAAACGAGATGAGAAATTCCTCTTCTCGTGGGCAACATTAAAACAAACCGAAATATTCGTTGCAAATGTCACGTTTCTGCTTGTAATGGTATGACCTGAGCGATAATTAGCTCCTAACTTTTAATCTTTTACGAGATAATAATAATTATTAAAGTATTAGTTTATTATTATTACTATTATTATTCCTGAGGATTTGATAGTTCAACTATTAAAACATCCGAGTATTCAAATATTTGAATATAATAAAACATATGTCATCGCCGATCAATCGCCATCAAAAATCATGAATTAAAATAAAGAAAGAAATTACGACGTGGATTCGCACAAACACCTTGACCAGTGAACCACGATCGCTACGCGGTAAATGATTCGTCTTTAGTCTTTTTACATTAGGTTTCTTTGTCTCCGCTTGCAATTTTGTATGTTATATTTCTTCGATTCAAAATGTCTTTCGTATTTCTTTTATGATGTCGGCAATGTTTACAATAATAACTTGATTTGTTTTTAAACCGTTGGTTCACAAGTTTTTTCCCTCCACACGAAACTACAGATATGACAGATTGAATTCTCTTACTCTCCATTTCTTTCAAAGCAGACGCCATTACCTGGACAAAGACTTATTTCCGCCACGATTCATATTAACCTACATTAAATTCATTTTTCGGAAGCGGAATTTTCACTTTCCGGATTTCGGAAAATTATGGAATTTAGTTAAACACCGGAATTCAGATGAATTCCGGAACTCGGCAAGAATCCGGAATTTAGAAAATCCCGGAATTGAGAAAAACTCCGGATTTCGAAAAATATCCGGATTTTTTCGAATTCCGGAATGTTAACGAAATCAGAACGTTCGGTGAGTCAGTTAAAAAATGGACAAAACACTGGCTTTTCGCGCCGTACATGCGAGTTCGAATCTATCTCGGCTTGATTTTTTATCCATTTGAGAGAAAGTATTGCTTCTTTTCGCTACAGTAGTCACTCCTTTCGTATTTTTCGCCGTCCTTCACAGTTAAAGTAACTGGCTATTCTTATTCTTTCTACGAATGATTGATCTTCTCTTTGCTTACATGTCAAACATGCATACGTAATGAAAAGACGCTGTTGATAATAATAATAATAATAATAATACTATGAAATACTACTAGCTAACTCGTATATGTATTTCGACAATATAATTTTATATTATTTAAATATTATGTGGATATAAGTAAGTCTGGCTATTGCTCCCCCTCTAATTTTTTCGATGCGCCTTATGGGTGCACGGTGTCCAACGTTGGTCCCATCCCACTATCATCTCCTGTTCTCTCGATATAAGTTATCGACATTTTGCCTAAAGAGGGCTCTGCCGTGGCCCCATGATTCCCCATGACAATGACTCTTCGCTCATTTTGCATTGAAATCGCTTATTTTTCTGATTACTATGAGTGCATACTGTCCAACGTTGCTCCCATCACTCTATAATTTCCCGTCCTCTCTATATAAATTGCTAATATATTGTTTGTAAGGGAGAAATGGCGTTACAATCATTACATTTGAAGAAGAATTGAGGAAGATACTGCCTTGCCACAAACAACACCTATTATTATTATTATTATTATTATTATTATTATTATTATTATTATTATTATTATTATTATTATTATTATTATTATTATTATTGTTTTACTTACCACTAATGTTGTCTACCTTCACTTGTAATGCAATGTGTTACTAAAAAGCAAATCAAATAACACTCCTCGCCATTCAGGCTCCCAAGCTCGAAATACATGATTTACAGTTCTCTGTGTTAGGGGAAAGCACATTTTATATATTATTATGTCAAAAAACACGTTTCACAAGTTTCTTCACTTTCAATGTGTAATTTCATATCACCACTAACAATCACCTTGTTCCGATAGGAAAATTTCCCCGTTCTGCAAAACGAAAAGCCCGACCATAGCGAAAGGGCGTGAACCCTGTTTAGGCGATTGATCGGGTCCAATATTTCAATAAAAGAGGAAAGTCCTTGCAAACAAATATTTCAGTAAAAACGGAAAAGTTAATCAAACTTTCTGAATACCTATTTACGGGCGAAATTTGGTTCCCTTGGAACTTTTTAAGAGTTTGAAGGGCCGCCATTTTGAACATTTTCATTTGATTATTCTGGTTGACGAACTCATCAAGATATTTCAACAGTCAATGTTTGTGCCAAGTTTCGTCTCAATCCGCTGAAAATTAGGGTAGTTATGGCATTCTCAAATAGCGTTTTATATATATATATATATATATATATATATATATATATATATATAGATAGATAGATAGATAGATAGATAGATAGATAGATAGATAGATAGATAGATACAGACAAATAGGTAAATAGACACACAGAGGGAGAGAGAAAAAGTGTTTTGCTCCCTTCTCTCTTCTTGCACCAGTGCTGCGTCAGAGTTAAACCAGGCCTCTTTGCAAAACGTATTAACCAGCGTAATCTAAACACAAGCCTCTTATTTGCCAACGTAGAAACGTGGTTGAGAGGTGTAAGACATGTAGAGATTGTATTTTTAATAACCATGAGTATGGGTTCGAACTCCTCTACTTCCATTCATTTTACTTTTTGCAGCTACGTCGGAACGTTCAATTTTTATTCTTTACTAATTGCAGATGGCGTTTACATTCAAAATAAGAGGAATTTTGGTGGCATTTTTCGGATATTCTTCTCTTTTGATATGAAGACAAGAATAATAGCAATACGCAAAGACAAAAAGTATTATCAGCACTAGACATTACCAATAGTAATTGCTACGAAAGACTAAATACGACCTCTTTTACAAACTCTCATGAGCTGTATGTATTATTAACAATTTTTTTTATAATTTTCCTTGTCGGAGATTCGAACTGACGTCCTTTGCATTTGTAAACCAGCACCTTAACCGCTACACGAAAATCATGGCGTGATAAACGTTTGGTTGTCGGCGTATTTGTTGTATTTGTGTTTTATGTTCCCTCTTCGACAATTTTTACTTTATTTTCTCCGTTTAGCAGCTGTTTCTGGCTTTCTCTTTCGGTGTTGACCTTTATTTACACTGTGCACTATTCGTATTCACAGCTTGTGCCCCTCTGTAATGTGTTATTCAGATTAGACTTTTCTTCTTGCACCTCAGTAAACATTTGATTGATTTAATTTTCATACTCTCCATGGATGGAGCGCAGGAATGACAGAGTCGAAAAATAGGTGTACATTTACTTTCTTGACAGATAATACATATTTAAAATATTCAGCAATTCGATTTATGGAAAATGAAGATAAAGAACAAACTTGTCATAATCTGTAATTGTTAGCATGATGTAAAAGCGTGGATATGACGATGCGGGAGAAGTTTCCTTTACCTGGGAAGTGGTAACGCAGTGTCATGCGTTAGGGATGCGTGTGTATAATGAACAATATGCGCGTTTACTACATGCATTATTAACACATTTTGTTTATGATCTGCTTTTATTTTGACAACTTGTAAGTCCGCAAAGGATATGGTTGGTTTATAACATATGAGAATTGGCGCGTGAAAATTTAGGGAATTTGTATTTGCAGGAAAAACTAATGGTTTAACTGTTGACGAGTTATTGGGTGTTCTTCCGGGGGCAAGTACGATTTCTGCACCAGAACATAGTACATGTTCTACACCTGAACCTACATTGTATGGTTCAGGCAAAGGGAACTACTTTTGCATGATCAATAGTAGAACTAGACACTATCCTTATTTTGGTCTGCGTGAAAAGGAAACTACAATAAAACGCATACGCACTAGTGGATCCTCAAGCATACATTCGCTCGTTATTTGAATTTGTACAAGAGTATACGCTAGATGACATCGATGATGATATGTATATTGGTATTACTATTGAAAGTTCTGCGTCAAAATTAGACATTTCAACATTTAGTTCCATACCGTCTTGAATACTAATGAACACAGCATTTTCATGGATTCAGTAATTTTTAGGGTACACATTGTAAATCTCCGTAATAAAAGAGAACAATTACTAGTAAGTAAGTACATTGATTTCACTACACATCCCGCTGAACAAAAAACAATGACTGTTCTTGGAAGGTCAATAAGAAATATGATCAAATTTATAAACTAAAAATCATCCGGAACAACTACTGAAGCAAGCAGATCACTAACATGAATGTAGACATCCAAGAGCGATGCTGCTGCTGATGTTTAAAAATTTTTAGTATTTTCGAAACATTCCTCATAGAATCACAAATAAATTTGTTCAGAGTATGTATAACATACGATCCGTAAAATATGAGCTTCTAATTATATACGTACGACGTATTCAAGTATATATCACTTAAAATCTTTTTCTAGGAATATTTTTATTAGTTCATTAATAAATTCATCATTTTCAATTGATTTTTCATATGTATTAAAAAACTGTCGTAATGTTGTGAATGTTTTTCAATGGGATTTCTGAAACTGTTGTAGAATTTCCTCCTGGATGTCGATATTAGTAATTAAACATATCACTTTTGTTTTTAAAATATGTTATTAATTACCAAGCATTTATGTGCTGCACTTTGTTTATAATTATCTGAACACACATCAAACACTAACAAACTTCTTCTCTTAGGCTGCCACAAATGGAACGTTTTTATTAAACATTGAATGTTAATATCATTATTATGAAATTCACACATACAAAATGTTTCATCAGACATGATTTGGCTTCTGTTCAGCAATACATAGAAACAGTTTTCAAATAAAGTCTTTTTCTTTATATTTACATATATACACAAGCACAAAGACGATGGAAATGGCTAGATTAGACACTGATTTGTTCATTTTTAACGCGGTATTTATATATATTGTTATGACGTCATTCAGTAGGTTTTAACGGAAAGGCCACACTTAAAACATGTAACCAATAGCTTTCATTCTCTTTTATGACCACGTTGTTTCTTGAACAACTCTCTTGTTAGAAGTCTGTAACATTTTAAAATTATTATTGAAATGATTATTGAAATGTATTTTAGCAGTATCAGTTTAGGAAAACATTATAAAATAGCATTTAGTTTTTTTCTTTGTAACCTCACACTAGTACTATTATCTATATATATAAAAGAGAACGTACAAAATCCTTTGTCCGCTCATCACGCTAATACGGCTGAACCAATTTCTTTCATTTTTGGGGGGTTGTTAGGATTTGGACCCTAGATGGTTTTTATCATATCACTTTAATTTTCAATTACCAGTGTCTTGAGATAATTGACCATTCAGGTGTCCATACGTACAAATCCTTTGTTATTAGTTCATCATAGGTAAAAATAAACGTATTTATATGCAACCCGCATGACCGTGTGACTCGGCGGGTTAACATAAATGACAGGCGCTATAATGTTAACATTTACTGCAATTTGAAAGCGAAAAAGTAAAAATTATCTAAGTAACAAAGTTTATTGCGTTCCGGGGTGACCGCAGCGAAGCGGGGCGGGTTAACATAAATGACAGGCGATATAATGTTAACATTTACTGCAATCTACTATGGTTTTTATCATATCACTTGAAAGCGAAAAAGTAAAAATTATCTAAGTAACAAAGTTTATTGCGTTCCGGGGTGACCGCAGCGAAGCGGGGTGAACGCTACTAGTTACAAATAATAATAAAAAATTGGAACCCTTAAATTACGAGAGTCATTTTTAATTACTAACTGTATGGAACATTGCACCGAGCTCTCTGTTAATTTTTGTTAAATTACATCGACTGCTTTATTAAAAAAAAAAAAAAAAAAGAATTTTAAATTTGGAACAAACTCACAACTAGCACAATAGATGTGCATATGAAAACAAGTCTCCGTACCATAATTCACGGTACTACACGCAACATATATTATAAAGTTAGAAGTTCCTATGATACTAAGGATATATTCTAATTTAAAAAAAAAAAGGATAAGAGAGAAACACAAATCAAAAGAGTTTTCATTACCCCTTGAGACAAATAGCAGAAAATACAGAGCAAGGTTAGGTTAGGTTATGTTAGGTTAAGAACGAGCTTTTAATATTTTTACACTGTAAGTGCTCCGAATTTACAAAGTAAATGAACCGATTAAAGTTTCAAAATAAATAAAGAAAAGGATAAGGGAGAGAGAGAGAGGCAAAAGCATAATAAACAAATACCAGTAAATAGCTAAATAGACTTAAAATAGATAAATGTAGAGAGAAAGAAATAGACAGAGACTTACATGGAGTGAAGTAATCAGAATACATATATGTAGATAGAAAGAAATAGCAAAATAGCTAAATACATATAGCTGAAGAGAGAAAAATAGCTAAATAAATATATAGCTTAAGAGAGAAAGAAATAGACAGATAACTAACGAAGTATATATAGAGGAAAATAACAGAGACATACATAGAGGGAAATAGGCAGAAACTAACATAGAGGGAAATAGACAAAAACCTATATAGAGGGAAATAACAACAGAGACATACATAGAGGGAAATAACAGAGACATACAAAGGGAAATAACAGCATAGATATACGTAGAGAGACTTACATAGGTGGGGAATAAACACAATACATATACGTAGAGATAGATAGATATTTTAGGAACGTTAAAATATTCAAAAATTTGTTCTAATTCAGTGAAAAGGTTAAAAATATTGTCACTATGACTTGTGGGATCACACAGACTGAGACAATATCGTAATAGTGTAATAAAGGCAAAGAGAGGAAATTACGTTTCGCCATTACATGTTGGCTCACAATTGTGGTCAATTGATAATTTTCGTGTTGTACAGTGTTGCTTTCCATATTTAGTTCATATTTGCAATTCTTTTTAAACACCATTACCTGTTTATTGTTCCCATAAGAAATGTACTTCAGTTCATTGGTGGTATGCATTCCAACACTACGACAGTGTCGTACCTGATTGTCTAACCCCATAGGATAATACCGTTGGACAGAATTGAGTCCCTATAATCTTGACAAATATGTCTCCTGCAAAAAGTTATTAAATATCACCCATGTAACTGTACTCGCTCAACCAATTCTAAAATAAAACCAGTGCGAAGTCACAATTCCTTATCACATACGTTAGTAAACCTATTTTATACCCCCACTTTTTTATCTTGCGCCACCCCCTGTAATTTACTTTCATGGAATAATAAATAAATTTAATTCGCGTTATGAAATAGTAGAAATTAACAATATCATATCACAGCTTGGCCTGGGGTCGAATCCCGTACCTTTAGTGTATGAGTCCAGCGTCTTACTCGTTACGCCACAACGTCAGGTAGTGTAATCTAATAGCGAAGCGTGTCAGCTGGTAATTACCGTTTCAACAAATATTTTAAATGAAATTTACTAATGTTTCTCTTTTTATTATTAACCTCATAATATATAAGTAAATTATGAGTATCAACGCACAATCATCTTGTCGCAAACACAGTGTTCGTTTAGTATCTTATTCCACTCTAAATTAATTTTATATATTTGCACTCTTTCTATTTTACTTCTGTCCATGAGAATTCATAACTTTAACAAATTACTTTTAATAAACTATCGAAAAAATAAATAAATAAATAAATAGATTCAGTCCACGTTACATATAGTAAAAATAAGAAAGAAAAAACCTTCGCTACAACTTAGTCCAGGCTCGAACCCCGTACCTTCAGTGCATGAGTCCCGCGCTTTACTCACTAGGCTACGTGATGACGTGATCTCATTACCACGCTTTCTGAGTAGCACGGGATAATGACGCGATCTCAATGCCACGCTTTTTGGGTGGCACGTGTTTCTGCCAACGTATCTTAGTTCAGCATTTATAGTTTTTTTTCTTACTGGTATTTTTTCTTATTATTATTATTACCCTCATAATATAAGTAAATTATGAATGTTTCCGAAAAACGTACTAAGTTCTATATTATGACGTACGTACAATGTAGGGTGCCCTTCCACACTACCACTATGTCTTCCAATTATGTGATCATGCAGACTTTCTTGAGACTTCTTGCGACATCTTCTGTAATTTACTTATGTCATCTATATGTAGTAATACCCATGAAAATTATTTATGAATAAACTTTCAGGGAACAAAAAATAAAAAGAAAAAATGTTTGTCACAACTTGACCGAGGATCGAACAAGCGCCTTACTTGTTAATCCACAATATGGCAACGGAAGCTGACGCGATCTCAATGTCACGCTTCCTGAGTGGCACGTGTTTGTACTATCGTATCCAAGTTCAGCATTTATTTTAAATACAATTTACTACTGTTTTTCTTATTATTAATATCGAATTATATTTCTGCTTTCAATATGGTAGTACATTTCGTTTCTACGCTCTTTTCACACATGGAGCGTTCCATGTAATTTTTATTACGATTAAACTTGTAAGAAAAATTTGTACATTAAATATGTTTCAATTAATTAATTTTCTCACCATATGCAAACTGAAATGTTCATCCGCTATGCAAGTCTCCAAGAAAAGGATACAGAATATTACTTAAATAAATATTATTAAGTTTTCCATCACTGTAGTCCACGCCCAACCTTCCTTACTTCTTATGTCTGAATTACTATTTCATCAAATTGGAATTTATCTCTGTGGATCTATATTCTCGAATATATATGTGTATATATAATATTGATACTCTAATCCTACTGATAATCTACTGATCCTCCCCTCCTTCTACACTTCTCTTAAAATTCATTCTTTCTACGCAGTAGATACAAAATTTCAATCTAGTTTATTTATACTATCTAACTTTAAGTTCTTGAGACCATTCATCTTGCTACCATGTAATGGATTTAGCTATATGGAATACAATATTCGTCAACACTAACTTTGTGGTGCAAAACAGAAATGGTTTTC
Source organism: Thermobia domestica (assembly GCF_964235325.1). Classification (NCBI taxonomy): domain Eukaryota; kingdom Metazoa; phylum Arthropoda; class Insecta; order Zygentoma; family Lepismatidae; genus Thermobia; species Thermobia domestica. The sequence goes on from NC_137457.1 coordinate 193,707,568, forward strand.
CATAGAATTATCATTATGATAGCTATAACACGGCACGGCTTTCAGGAATTCAATTTCGATTCATTCTCGAAATATAATCGGCGTAAGCTATCAAATTGTTATAGAGAAAAGATAGGCGGTAAGAACCATAAAGTTTAGTAAATTTTGCAGAGTGTAGTGGTCACCCAATGTTTGGATTGGCATTATCCATTTGTCTTAGCTTTTAAAAACATAATCATATTCCAATAAACAGAATGAAAGTTAAGTGTTAGAATATTCAAGATAATTCCATACACTATCAAACTTTGTCCATAGTTAAGCGCACACCCACCTTAGTAAGTAATTTTTATTTGTAAGAGACAGTTTCTATTTCATCTTTAGAATTATTGAGAGTTCGATTCCCGGCTTGTGGTTCCTATTAATTTTCACGAAGAAAATATTGTGACATTTTTAAGAAAATAACCACGGTGCTGAACATCAGCATTAATACTATTATTAAGTATCTGAACTAAAGTTCTTCTTTGGGGCCTTGGTGGGTCACTGGAAAAAAGTGGTCGTGCGTTCACCACTGATGCTTGGGCTTACTGATTCGATTTCACCTCACACCAATTATTTGAACATTTTCATAACAAACATCAAGTTTGAATTTTGTGGTGGGCCAATACTGTGTGGATGTGTTATTTCAGGGTTTTCCCGTTACTTTCTATTTACGTTCTGAGAGATTTATAAAAGCGATGGTACAACAAATCACCGTCTCCTTTAGCCTCAAAGATTTCATTTCATTTTTCAAGTTTTTCTTTAATCCAACTGGATAAATGGAATGTTAATTAACATACAAGTTATAGTTTGTTCTTCTACACTGAAACCCCTCATGTATGACATCCATACTTTACCTTAGATATCTGAATATTATCGTGTTTTAGCACAAGTTTTCATCTTAAAGTGATTTCATATAAAATACCCTGGGTACATAAATGCAAATCCACATCTTCAAACCCAAAAGAGAAAGCTAATTAATTATTCAACTAATGAAAAAAAACTGAACTCATTGTATGTTCCTTGCTACCAAGAAAATTTTAGCGTTCGCACGAGAAAAGTCTTCGATTTTCTTTAAATTGTCTGCATAAAATTTCTCGAGGTTCTCCCGTTTCCTCTCAGTTTTCACTATCTGTATTTCATTCATACATCTTAAACTGATCTGTACTGAGTTAACCAAGAAGTAAAATTCAAAGATTTTATGTTACTTTTCCTTTCAGTATACTGTATAGTAAACGTTTATCAACATCCAGTCTTTCCTAATGAAAAAGCATGAAGATTTTCTTTCCGCTTCTTTTTTTTAAATTCTAAGGACAATTGTTATTACTCTATTATCAAAATACTGCAACACTGTTACAAAGGTTTAAAAAATTCAAAGGAAAGAAAACTCAAATTTTCCCTTCACCCAAAAGACACATATTTTGTTTACATATTTTTTATGCATACATGCATTTACAGATATTTTTCAATATTTTTCTGAGTTTCTGTCTTAAAATTTTGATTTTTTCAAGTCTTTCATATTTTTCGCACGCTTTCACCAAAACATGATCATGCCCATCTTCTAATAGTAATACGTCTCCATCAATATTTCCCCCCTCCCCCAGCATTTCCCCCACTGGTGCTAGTATTGCTGCCACTTCTTCCACTGGTACCTCTTCGTCTTCCCCCACTGGCATCACTTCTTCCACCACTGGCAGCACTTCTTCTTCCACCATTGCTACTGGTGTTTTAATCACTTTCACCGTGGTGAAATACCTCTTCCGCTTATTTTTCATTGATATGGTGTGCTCCTCTTCCTCTCTTCTCCTGCTTTTACCTTCCGCTACATCCAATAGATTATCCATCTTATTGAACTACTGGATGTGGTTCAACGATGAGGAGGAGGAGGCGGTGGATGTTGAGGGTTGCGGTTCCATTTTCTAAAATAAACAAAAAATGAAAACTGTAATTGTTACAACTTATTTTCAGCAGAATAGTATCAATTATAATTATTCTTTTAATATACACAATATATATATAGTTAGCTTACAATACCAAATCTAAGGGGGGCTACTTTATTCCGTTTAGATTGTTTCTACGAGTATCAAATAAAAAAGTTTTCTTCATATGTCTAAGCTAAACTCATAAAAAGTTAAAGTTTGATAGGTCCACGTTTCATATAGCATCGTTGCTAAACGGAACGGTCAATTCAAACTTAACCATTACTAAACAATTACCATACATGTCTTTCATTGCTTTCGCAGATCGAATTGTTTTCCAATGATCGTTAATAGGTTCATGTCTTATATAACCACTCTGCTCAACGCTTGGTTAACTGAAATTAAGCTACTGCTAATAAATCTTGCAATATGTTCATGAATAAAAACTGTCACCTAAAATATCCGGGCGCTAATATCTTTCGTGTTCAGTGCTGGCGGACCCGGGTTTGATTCGCGGTGGTTCCGCATAGCGTAATCGCTAATGTTCCCGCCTTTGGTGGAAGTGGGGGTAGGTTCAATTTCCAGTGGTCCCGTATAGCGTAACCGCTAATGCTACTGCCTTTGGTGCGACGGGCATGGGTTAAACTTCCGGTAAAAAGTAGCGCTCCCCTCGCGTACCATAGTAGCTAACGTCCATGCGTTCGGTGCAAATAAACCAAAATTCAATTTCGGTAAAGCATTCAGGAAAAAGTGTAAAAGCTTTTGCGTCAACCATCCCAAGTAAAATTTTTCTTAGTCTTATAATTCAAGTGTTATAGGACGTAACGATTTAAATGATCTTCAATGTCATAATACATATAATCAGGTCAATTCATTCTTAGCTAGCATTTTCCTCAATGTATGAAAACTAAATTTCAATCTTAGCTCCATCATATCGCTAAGCGATTAGCGCACATGCCCTTAGCGTTGAAAATCTGACTTTAATTCCCAAATGGTGAATAACTTCTATCTACTTCTTAACTTCTCAGTGTTCTCATACCATTCTAAAATAGGTTAAGACCAGGTCTGTATTCGTGTACAATATTTTATTTATTCTCAGACTAAGCATTCGCTCATGCCTAATTTTAGTTAACATATACCAAAAACAAAGATCCCCATTCTCCCCTAACTTGTCTGTGACTAATCTATAATTAACAAATCTTGCTTACTAAAATCATAGAAGATGGGCTGCATTTCTTTTTTAAGAAAATATCACGTATATCTATTGATGGTTGCGGTGGGGCGCTTTTCTTTAGACCGCTCACATATTGTTCGAACATCTTATAGATGTGAGGGATTAAAAGATAAAATCACAAATAAATTTGTTCAGAGTGTCCATAGGAATTTAAATGTTCGAAGTTTTTAGTATTTTTCGGAATATACTTCCTCTCAGCTTCCTATAGAAGCGAACCATCAAAAAATTAGGACAATACAAATAAGAATGACCTTCTATTGAAGCGAAAGAAATAATAGTTCAACGCAAATCCACAGAGGTACTATGTTGCATTGCAATTTGCGTAAACCACCGCAAATCCAAAGGGGTTACATTGCGTAAACCATCGCAAATCCATAAAGGATTTGAGCTGCATTGCAAATTTGCGTAAACCACCGCGAATCCATAGGGATTCTGGGCTGCATTACAATTTGCGCAAACCACCGCAGATCCAAAGGGTTGCATGTCAAATTTTGCGTAAACCACTGCAAATCCATAGAGGGACTGACCTGCATTACAAATTTGCATAAACCAACGCAAATCCATAGAGGAAGTTTACTGCGTAAATTTATAATTAAAAAATATATCAATATAGAAAAAATACTACGCATGTCAAGTTATACCAACCACTAACATCAAAACGACCGGAACATATCTCAGAATTATGGGCTATTTGTGGGCTAATTAGTTGCTCTAATCCCAATTTTCGGGCTCCTACTGCTTAGCGGGAAATCGGATTCAAAGTGGGCGAGTCTAGCTTGATAACAAGCTAGAAACCCCCATATGGTTACAATGCTCCGATCGAAAAAATTCAAACGCCAGAATTATGGGCTAATTAGTTGCTCTAATCTCAATTTTTGGGCTCCTACAGTTTAGCGGGAAATCGGATTCGAAATGGGCGAGTCTAGCTTGATATCAAGCTAGAACCCCCCATAAGGTTAGAATGGTCCGATCGAAAAAATTCAAACGCCAGAATTATGGGCTAATTATGGGATAATTAGTTGCTCTAATCTCAATTTTTGGGCTCCTACTGTTCAGCGGAAAATCGGATTCAAAATGGGCGAGTCTAGCTTAATATCAAGCTAGAAACGCCCATATGGTTACAATGGTCCGATCGAAAAAAATTCAAACGTCAGAATTATGGGCTATTTATGGGCTAATTAGTTGCTCTAATCCCAATTTTTGGGCTCCTACTGTTTAGCGGGAAATTGAATTCAAAATAGGTGAGTCTAGCTTAATATCAAGCTGGAACCCCCATACGGTTACGGTTAGAATGATCCGATCGAAAAAATTCAAACACCAGAATTATGGGCTATTTTTGGGTTATTTGGTGCTCTAATTCCGAGTTTGTTGCTGCTACCGTTTAGCTGGAGTTCTTCATCAAATTGTGGGATTTTGCTTAACTTCTAGCTATAAACCTAGTGCTATAATACTCCGATCAAATAATTAAAATGCCGGAATTATGGGTTATTTGTGTGCTAATTAGTTACTCTAATGTCGATTTTGGTTCTTCTATCGTTCGCAAGAAATCTCATTCAAGATTGGTATTGATTTGTAGATAACGTGGGATGATAATTACAAAGTTGCAGTGAGAAAACGTCGATGTCTATTAACTGAAAATTTATTTATTTGCATTCTCCACGAATGCAAATATATATCTCTACTAGTAAATCCATGAATTGTCTTTTCACGTTTATATGTTCCGAATGTTTGGAAGTAAGTAGTGTGTATATATAGAATTTATATAGTGAAGTATCATATTATTTTTTAATTTTTTTTTTGTTTATACGAATGGTGGAATGAATAAAGTGGGAGGAAATGGGAGAACTCCGATAAAACCCAAGTACATGGTGTTTGTCAACCACAAAGACCAATTGGCGCGATCTGGGATCGAACCAGGGATCACACGCACAAGAGGTAAACGCTCTACCACTGTGAAACTGCGGCCCCCAGCAACGGCAAAGAAGCATTTCCTTTGCACAAAAAATATATTTTATATTAAAAAAATAATGATATTTCACTATATAAATTCTATATATACACTAGGGTGGAGCGAAAAAAACTTTTTTTCACCAAGCAAAACGCCTGGGGTCCAAAAAGTTGCGTAGTGGCATGGTGTCAACGGGTGTAAAATGTTTCCTTGATCGGTTGATATCTTCAGGTTGCGCATGCGCACTGAAGTTTGGCGAAAATGGGGGAAATTTAAAAAAATAGGATATTTTAATTTATTTGCTTTTATTTCTTTTTGTCACCAAGCAAAACGCCTGGGGTCCAAAAAGTTGCGTAGTGGCCTGGTGACAACGGGTGTAAAATATTTCCTTGATCGGTTGATATCTTCAGGTTGCGCATGCGCACTGAAGTTTGGCGAAAATGAGGAAAATTTGAAAAAATAGGATATTTTAATTTTTTTTTTATTTTTTTGTCACCAAGCAAAACGCCTGGGGTCCAAAAAGTTGACAACGGGTGTAAAATATTTCCTTGATCGGTTGATATTTTCAGGTTGCGCATGCGCACTGAAGTAACATCCTTTTTTGCTTTACCAATAAATTCTATTATGCCATTAAGCCCAATTCGTGCACTGAAGTTCTGTTAGCAACATTCATGTATTGTTTGTAAGAGTAAGTTAAGAAGCAATTAGTTAATTATTCATTAATTAATTAATGATTAACAGGGGCCAAAGTCTTTCTTAGTTTCAAACTTCGGCATCGCGAGCCGATTCGGAAGACGTGCCCGGATGAAAAACCATCGCGCCTGTCCTGTCCACAGACTTGAGTTGCAGCTTCTGTCACCACACGAATGCATCGTTCGACTGCTTGCGTATGGCACGGTAGATCCTTCCACCACAGATTTTGAAGTTGATCTTGATCCAGGCTATCTTCTGGCAGTCCAATAACGAGTGGTGGTTTGGTGACAGCGAGGTCTTGCCAAAAGATGATGTCTGTGTAATCCTTGGCGCTGAAGTTCAACGGCGGAACTTCGAAGGTTCGAATCGAGCCGCCAGGACCAGGAGGAGCCTCTCTTGCCTTCAGTATTCGTTTCTTGGCCGAAGTACGAATATGAGGTCTCTCGTCATGCAGCATCGCCAGTAGGAGGTTTTCGGGATATGCGGCGAAGGCGTTTCTCTGTATGGTGTCGTAAACGACCTTCTTCAGTTCCGGATCGAGGTACTGCGACAACTGCATGGAATGCCATAGATTCTTTGGTGCATCCGTGATCTTCCAATGGCGCTTGATATTGAACCACATTGGAGCGTACACGCAGACCACGAACGTGGACAGGATGACTAGGTTTTCAGATGGGATTTCACTCGCCACATACAGCCGCAAGATTCGATTTGCAGTAGTCAACCATTGTGAATGGGACAACATGCCAGGACTTCTTCCTCCCAGCCCTTGCGGGAATTGCCCGGTTGCGACAGCCCGACAGATGTCGAGTAGATACTGCTGGTCGGTGCTGAGGTCTGGGACGACGTCGGGAAAACTGCCTTGGATAGGCTGGAACTCCAGGACAGGAAGGTTCTCGCAAATATGAAGGTTCTTTGCGAGTGGTCCCGTATACCCTCGTGGGCTACTCGTAGGACCCTCTAGATACTCGATTAGATGACGTAGGGTAAGCTCATTGAAGTGGAGTTAACAGACTATCCACTGCAATGGCTTGCCCAGCTGAACTTCCAGGCAATGAATAACCCCATTTTCCTTTCCTGTGTTGACAGCAGTACCGTCGCTGCCGATCGCCTGCAGTCCCGACAACTCCATGTTCACGACGGTTGCGTATTCCAGGATTGCATTCGTAATTGCTATAGCAGATCCGAATTTTGGTGTAACGTGTCCGAAGTATGTAGACCCTGGTTCACTGATTAGGGACACGTGTTCCTCCACAATCTCCCTGCGATGTAATTTTCCACCAGCCATCATTTCAACAGACATCGTTTTGTCCTTTCTCCCGTCGAAGTAGAGTGCCTGCAGTGGTTGGAGCTGGAGGGGCGGATCTTGTAAACCCTCCCTCATCTTCTCTCGCTCTCCCCTACTTTGCTTCTGTCGTTGACCGTACTCTCAGCTGACGGATCTGCTGTGTCGTGCAGAATAGCAGAAGCAATCGCTGCAGCAGGCCTGTCAGCAATCCCATATCTTTCTAACACCTGGGCAAACGTGGGGAGTTTGAGACTGGTACTGGGCGACTGCTTTGTGGATTTCCGGGTATCGAAGGTTACTGATTGGTCAGTTGTCTCAGCACTAGCAGACTGCGCGCAATCGATGCCATCGTTGGAATCCGAATAGTCAGCTTACGTGTCAAATTGGGACCTTGGACCGGAGTCTTCCTGAACCTGACGATGCCGCATGCGCAACCTGAAGATATCAACCGATCAAGGAAATATTTTACACCCGTTGTCACCAGGCCACTGCGCAAGTTTTTGGACCCCAGGCGTTTTGCTTGGTGACAAAAAAATAAAAAAATAAATTAAAATATCCCATTTTTTTCAAATCTTCTTCCTTTTCGCCAAACTTTAGTGCACATGCGCAACCTGAAGATATTAAACGATCAAGGAAATATTTTACACCCGTTGTCACCAGGCCACTACGCAACTTTTTGGACCCCAGGCGTTTTGCTTGGTGACAAAAAAAGAAAAGAAAAGAAATTAAAATATTTCATTTTTTCAAATTTTCCTCATTTTCGCCAAACTTCAGTGCGCATGCGCAACCTGAAGATATCAACCGATCAAGGAAATATTTTACACCTGTTGTCACCAGGCCACTGCGCAACGTTTTGGACCCCAGGCGTTTTGCTTGGTGACAAAAAAAATAAAAAAATAAATTAAAATATCCCATTTTTTTCAAATTTTCTTCCTTTTCGCCAAACTTTAGTGCACATGCGCAACCTGAAGATATTAAACGATCAAGGAAATATTTTACACCCGTTGTCACCAGGTCACTACGCAACTTTTTCGACCCCAGGCGTTTTGCTTGGTGAAAAAAAGTTTTTTTCACTCCACCCTAATATACACTACTTACTTCCAAACATAATGAACATAAACACGTGAAAAAAGAATTCATGGATTTACTAGTAGAGATACATACAGTTTAATAACTAGTAGTAGATTTATATTTGCGGAGAGTACAAATAAATCAATTTTCAATTCATAAACATCGATGTTTTCTCACTGCAAGTTTGAAAGTATCATCCCAACTTATCTAGAAATTTATAGCAATCTTGCATGAGATTTCTTGCTAACGATAGAATTAAAAACTCGACATTAGAGCAACAATTTAGCAATACAATACAAATAACCCATAATTCTGACGTTTTAACTCTTTTGATCGGAGTATTATAGCCCTAGGTTTACAGATAGAAGTTATTCAAACCTCACAATTTGATAAAGAATTCCTGCTAAAAGATAGCAGCCCCAAACTCGAAATTACAGCATCAATTAGCCCATAAATAGCCCATATTTCTGACGTTTGATTTTCTTCGATTCGAGATGTCTAACCTTATAAAGGGTTTTTACTTGATGCCAAGCTAGACTCACAGACTTTGATTCCGATTTCCCGCTAAAAGGTAGGAGCCCAAAAATTGGGATTAGAGCAACTAATTAGCCCATAAATAGCCCTTAATTCTGGCGTTTGAATTTTTTCGATCGGACCATTCTAACCTTATGGAGGGTTCTAGCTTGATATCAAGCTAGACTCGCCCATTTTGAATCCGATTTCCCGCTAAAAGGTAGGAGCCCAGCAATGGGGATTAGAGCAACTAATTAGCCCATAAATAGCCCATAATTCTGAGACATGTTCCGGTCGTTTTAGTGTTGGTGGTTGGTCTAACTTGATACTACACATCCACGCTATAATCGTAATTTTAAACGCAAGGTCTGTGAATTTCCTCCATCGTAACCCTCTACACTCGGAATTTTAAAACTCAAAGTATATGAACACAGATTATTCACAATTCATTACTGTGCTTTGTCGGCAGTCTGTGGTGGTATGCGGCCCCCACATCAATTCATTTATTTTCATTTTTTACAGAGTACTTGTACTCAAAATATAACAAAAAAAGACATTTCTATCCTTTAGTAATTCCTTATTAAATAATTTCTCCCTTTAGTAGTCTGTGAGTAACCCGTAACCTTACCATGTAATATCGCAAAGTAATAGTCAGTGTTGCCCCTACCATATTCATTCCATGTTCATAACCAAATATATCTGCACAAATTTTTACAACGATATTCTATGTGAATTTTAAAAAGTTCATATTTTACAAAATGGTCATCGAGTAAATTGCATTTGAAATAAATAAATAAATATTCCCTTCATTTCTATGCCTCCTGGTGCTTTCATTCCATAATACCCTAAGACACAGTCTGTAGTGGTATGCGTCAACACATTTCATTTAGTTTCATTTATTTTTTACAAACAAGGCAAGGCATTTATTTTCTGTACTTGTAGTCAAAGTATAACAAAAACATTCCCATTCCATAATAATTTGCTATTTATTAATCTCTCCTGAAAAAGCCTTTACACTTTCTCCATTGCGTGCCCCCACGGAAAATCGAATTTGGGAGCGCTCACACCAAAGGCGAGAGGGTTAACGACGAATAGCCGATAATGATGCGAAAAGTACCTACACGTTTGGATTAATATACCCCTACCCTACTTAATGCAATGGAAATTCTTGTATTGCTTATAAAAACGATAAAAATTAAGTAGCAAGAATATATATATTCTCAAAATCGGAATACCTCTAAAATTAGTCAATTAAAGCGTAGAGTAAGAGTGAGGGAGAGAGAAAGAATTACACTGCATTGGGTAAAAATGAAAATTGAGAGTTTAATTAGCTCTTTAGGTATTTATGTATTGGTTTTGAATCGAAATAAAACATCAAGCACAGGCACTATTTACATGATGAAACAGCTTTTTGTAGACCTCAAGTTGTGCCTGCTTTATGTTGTCTACCATGGCCAAGTCTTACACCGAATATTTGATGATTCATTACTGAAAAGCTATAAAAATTATCTCAAACGTCAAATGACGTTTAAAATATGCACAAGTATAAAATACACGCCAAACTAAACTTTACATAGTCTTTGATAAAAGCGACTAGGATAATCAAAGAACACTCAATTACCATATATTTCTGAATTCAAGGCGACACTGAATCCAAGATAATCCCACTTTCTACTAGTTAATAAAAATGCAAATAGAGCCCAGACCGAAATATTGCTAAATATACTGTAGAACTGATGAAATAAACTGGATTTGTGCTACGTTTTCTCCTACTTTCTGAAACGGAAAATTCCAAATCACTAAAATAACAACTAGGAAACGAATGACCTTAAGGTACAATAAAATATTGGATCAAGTGTATTGTCTCAACACAAAAATTTCAATGAAATATTGAAAATGAGAAATACTTCAATTTCAGTTAATTTTGTTAATAAACTAGTATTAAAAAGTCTCTGTTTTTGGAAGTAACAATGTGCAATACATATCTTTTTTGGCATATACCCAGAAAAAAGCCTAAATCGGAAAAATTAAAAGGAAGAAATACAGTACTTTAACCTTCCCTCAACCAAGGGTTATCAAAACCCCTGTGGGTAAGTACTTTTCTAATAAAAAAAATGGCAACAGTTACGAAATGAGTGAAACATAAGTTATACTAATGCCGTTAATTAGCAAACGTTAGTACAGAGCATAACTGTTTGTGTATGTGTGTGCGTTGGTGAACCCGACAATCTTTGTAGGTCAATCTGTCTACACTGCAGCACTGTGAGCAATTTTTGCAAAGCAAGCATTGTTTTAGTGGTTGCTCGAACAGTTTTTTTTTCTTTTAAAGCGTGCTGGACCCTTATATTGGTCCCCCCGCGAGATCTTTTGACTTCGCTCGTTTACATGGATGTAGCCGGTTTATATGGTTTTAAGATTCAAAAAATTTGTTTCTCAGTTGGTGCGTGTTGGTACCGCAGTGCCATCTACGTGTGTGTTGCAAGCAGGAACTAGAGCAATCCACGCTGACTGCAGCTGTGTTCGCCATTCTTGCTGATCAAGTATTTGTTGAAATGCTAAAAAGAAATCCAGCTATAGCAGATGTATTATTCAACGTAAGAATTCGGATATGAACCACCCGATCAATCTCAATCAAGTTTTCAACATAGATAAGGTTCGAGACTGTAAAGGTTTTATTATTTCACTTTGACAGCAGGACGTGGGGCAGGAACAGTGACGACGCCAGCTTTATGTCCTTAGGGGGGCAAAGGAGGGGCTGATACATTTTCGGGGGGGCGGCTATTTTCCACACAAAAAATGACATTTATTATTTGACGTTTGACATACTTTGACGTTTAAAAAATGACGTTTGACTTACTTTATATTACATTGTGTATTTCGTTATTGTTTATATTAGACCTATATGATAAACTTATTGCAAGTAAAATTTGTAACTAACAAATAAGTAACGTCTGCACATGAAATATTTTTCAATGCAACTTTTGAAACCTTAACATAAATTGAATTACTTTTTAATTACTTTTTGAATTACTTTCGCGTATGATACAAGTTACACATTAATATATATGCTACATATATATATATATATTAATATGAAAATTTGTATTGGTACATACAGAGATATGTTTTTCAAAACTACAGTTTCATCTTTGTACTTAGTACCTACATTCCTTCTGGGTTGGACAACGAGATTTTCAGCAGCATCTCCCCGTGAATTATATGAATTCACGGGGAGCTGCTGCTGAAAATCTCGTTGTCCAACCCAGAAGGAATGTAGGTACTAAGTACAAAGATGAAACTGTAGTTTAGAAAAACATATCTCTGTATGTACCAATACAAATTTTCATATTAATAATAAAATTCTTATTGCTTTCTCAGGCCTCTGAAGTGATATTGTGTGCCCAAACAGCGAATTTCACGAACATCCAGATCACAACTGTTATTTGTCGAAAAAGTGTAAAATGTTCTTTCAGGCCAGCCACCCTGAATGAGGTTTTTCTGAGTTTTCTCATTGCCACTAGGCAAATGCCGGAGCGGCACCTAACTTATAGTTCCCGGCCGCTTCCTTCCTTCCTCAATCCTTTCTTCCTTTTCTTTCCCCGAATAGTGCCGAGGAAGTCATCATTCAAAACGTTATGGGCTGAATGGCCTTAGATGCCGAAAGCCCTGAAATGTAAATCCAAAATCTTCCCCTTGTTCCACCAAGGATAGTCACCGAAGTAAATTAATGAGGAAATCAGTGAAACACTACGAAACTGTCCTCCGTTAAATACAGTGGTGAAGAAGTGAGTGGCTTAGTTTAAACGTGGCGATTTCTCAACAAATTATGCTTTACATCCAGGATGACTTAAAGCAGTACATCCAGGATGACTTAAAGCAGTACATCCAGGATGACTTAAAGCAGTGACTGTTCTCGAAATCATGGATGCAATTTGTGACATTATTCTTTAAAATTTCGACCAGTGGTGGATATAGTCCGGGGCCGGGGAGCCTAGGCTAGGGATGCGCACGAGACGAGTCGAGACAGGATTCTCCTGACAAAATTCGAGTCGAGACACGGCTCTTCCAATAGAGAAATATACAATTTTCGAGTCGAGACATCACTTTCACAACACATTTTCGAGACGAGACAGTCACAAATCTTGTCTCGTGCGCATCCCTAGCCTAGGCCACCCCAGATTTTAAGTGACAAAAATAATTTAAACTACTGTCTATATACTTTTTAAAGTGTATAGTAAACTCACGATATACTTCTTATAGTCTGGGGTCTGGCTGCAACCCCCTTCCATAGTTTTTACCGTCTCAGCAAAACTTCTTGAGTCATAGATTGTGGTCATTTCTTTGGAACGCGTCGGTAGCCTAGTTCAGAATGGCTTGGGTATATGCAAATTCTCGACATAATGGGTTCCCAAAACATCTGTCAGAAGAATAAAAGAGTGACGGCATTAAGAGAAGTATTCTTCAAATTTGACTGTAATACTGATCATTTCGCTCACGAATAGTAACTATGAACGAAATATGGTTGTATGATCCTGAAACGAAACAACAGTCAATGGAGTAGTAGCACTCATTTCTCCCTCGCCCCACGAAGTTCAAGACACAGAAGTAGGTTGACAAAGTGCAACATTCTTTTGGAATAAGTATGGAGTCGTACTCATAGACTACCTCCGAAACGGTCAGATATTTAATCCAGAATCTCTACATTACTTACAAAACTGAAAGAAAAATTCAAAGTTCAACGACGTGGAAAATGAAAAGAAAGGAATTCTGTTCCTTCAGGAGAATACACCTGTCCATCAAGCCCCTGCAAACACAATTTGCAATGCATAATCTAGGATTTCAATGTCTGGATCATCATCCTTATTCCCCAGATTTAGCTTCGTTTAACTATTGCCTGTACTCATTTCCCAACTTAAATAACACTTGAAAGGACGCCATTTTAGATCTGATAAGGGTAGTGCTACTAACAGTAGTGCGAGGAAGTATCCAGATTTTGTTTTAACTTTTCTGCAAAAACTGGAGCACTGTATAAGATAGTAAAAGTAAACTCAAATCACTCTTATTAGATAATCCAATATATGATATAGAAGAGTTTTACGAAATTACAAAACAGTTAAAGTGAAAAATAACATAGCATTGAAGAACTATGAAAACTATGAAAATAACATAGCAGTTATCTATTGTATTGTGTTTTAATCATTATTCTTTGTATTGTATTGGAATTACAATCGAGAATTTATATACAGTAGGTTATGTATTACAGTTATATCTTGATATATATATATATATATATATATATATATATATATATATATATATATATATATATATATTCTTTCTTTTCTGTATGCATTTTAATCTGTAACTTTAAGATCTGACGATTGTAATGCTTTGGATGGCCTCTGAAGTTTCTGCAATAAAGACGATATGAATATTCATATTCATATTGACTCTCGGGAAAAGTGTAGAAGAGGTAAAACTTCACCATTCGACGTGCACTCCTTCTGGGTTGGGCTACGATTTTTTCAGCAGCTCCTCGTATATTTCTAGTCAATATGGTAAACGTCACGTCAGTACTTAGAAGCAAAATAAGTAAGGGAGCAGTAATGCATACCAATTACTAACTAAAGATCAGCACTCTGATGACACTTTTTTTTTGGGGGGGGGAGCTAAATATCAATTTAATTCCATACATTTATTATTATTATCATTTGCAGGAAGGGAAAACACAACTCTTTTTATCCCCTTCAAAAAATTAAGTCCTGGTAGTCGCAAATGAAGCTATTATAAGCCCATCCTCTGAATATTGAAAGCCGAGAATAATGTTTCAGGAAATAGAAGTATAGATCCTTTAAATAAAACAAAATATGAAACTGAAAATTTCAAATCTCGATAAATACAAACAAGTTGTAATTGGTTTTACCTTTCTTTTGTTTCTAACCGAAGTTGATCCAAGGAGAAGAAAACAAGTGGACCAAATCTGCTCTTGTTTCCTAGGCACAATAATTAAAATTCATAAGAGAGAACTATAACTAAAATTTACCGGAAAAGTCGCTAAATTAGAAAGCAGAAATATGCGTGGATACCCAGACGTTCAAAGAAGAAAGCTTGAGAACTAATCTGCTACATAGTACTCTGTAAATGCATAGATAGTACGATCTGACAATAAGATTGGTTATGAATAGACTTCGGACCGATATGCACTAAAAAACGGCAAAATATGCATGCAAATATGCGCTAAAAATCACGAAAATATGCACTGAAAATATGCAAATATGCACTGAAAATATGCAAATATGCACTAAAAATTGTAAATATGCAGCAATCAAAAGCTAAAATTAAATGAGGAATTTTATCTTTAGAGAAAAAAGCTGTATTACTCGAACTGCATATATTTGTGTATAACTATGATGCATTCATGTTACAATATACAACTATGTAGTTTTCGGTGTTTTCTGGCGAAAACTTGCATTTATCAGTTAAAACATTACTGTACATCGAAAATGTTCCTTCCGTGTCGCTGGTCGTTAAGGGACAGTATTTCAAAGAAGCAATATTACTTGCTGTTAAATCTGAAATTCGTGCGTCGTTGCTTCCAGGAACACTTTATTCACATTAGACAAGAATTTTATGCCAGAATTTTTCGCTTCTATTGAATGTGTGTTTCGAAGAAATGCTTGTCCGATTGGTCTTGGGGGCGTCTGCTTCGTTATTGAATCAAAGAGCTCAAATGCAGTTTAAAGTCCTAATCATCGCTCTTCTCATCTCGTTATGAACTGAAATGAGTACTGATAAACGCAGGTCGCTTTTATTGTTTTCAGCTCCGCAAGCGTCCAAGGCTTCTTAAATAAATTTGGTTACTTCGAGTTCAAATAGCTCACAACAGTCAGAATGTGAAATTAAAATACCTCTACTTATATATATATATACAGCCCCCCCCTTGACACTCAGGTACAAACTGGATAAAATGTATTTCAATCCTGCTTTACACTGAATAAAGCTGCAAAGTATGGTTTAGCCCCTCCCTTGATTATATCCTGGATCCGTCATTGTTTTACAAATAATGCGCCAAGTATCTGTGAATAAAGAATATACTCAGAAAAGTGAATAAACGTTACTGGCATAAGCACATAATAAAAACTGCCCAGCGAAATTGAACAAGACTCGCAAAAATTTCCTTTAAAGGTTTTAAAGTTAATGAAGATAAATCTATGCTTAAAAATAAATAAGGTACATACATATAATGGACATAGTGAGATAAAATAAAATGTAAATAGGCCTACCGTATTCAATTACATTATTTATTTATGCAACGAATTAACACACATAAAACTTACAGTGAACAAAAATAGAGCCTACATACGGTTTCAAAGGCCAAGACAAAAAGTAGTTGCTATGCTCTTTTCAGCGCTCCTCCCTCTACTTTCGGCTCCCTTTTGATCTATTGTGTATATTATGCTCCTTGTTTTTGTCTCTAGAGCAGCTAGAGAACGATTGATATTTGGAGATAACTATGTAAATTGCACTTCGTACGAAAAAGGCGCACAGTATCTAGGGCCCAGCGCCGTAACTTAGATTTTTTTCTGGGGGGGGGGAACATTAATACGCGTATTTGGGTCCCCTAGAAGAAGTTGTTTTTCTCATTCTTGGGCCCCCTCTTTCCATTTTTCTTTTACTCTTTATGGCCCCCCGGAGTCTGTGCGCCCTCCCGCACAAGGTCTGCGGGGTCGTTAGTTAAGTCCCTGGGCCCGTTCCATACATAAATTAGTTAAGTGGACAACATTGACAAATCCCAAAGCCATACGAATAAATATTATTTCTAGGGCCCCTAATTGAAGACATTTCTTATTGAAATGGGCCCACGACTCATTTTTGTTTTATTTATCTTTAGTGTGTTGTTTTGTTTATGTAATGTAGTGATCATGTTTGATGCTTCATTTATAATTTAATGTTCGTATCGTATATGGAGTAAAAAAATTTTATCCCAAAATGGACCCCCTCGAACTGCGGGGAGCTTTCCTGGAAGGGCAGTTGCCCCCTGCCTCCCCATAAGTTGCGGCCCTGCTAGGGCCTTACATGGTGGTGGACTAAAGATTAAATGTGTAGGGTAACAAGTAAACGAAGACCTTTATAGACAACATAGTTCATATACCTAACCTCTCACAGAATACCTAAAAAAAATTTTAAACACTGCATTAATACGGAACTTGATTTCCATTAAAAAGCGTATTTTAACATCCGTTGTTCGCAACACAGGTTTCGCCTAATCAAGAGAATTTAACACATTTTATTTTACCTTTAAATTCATGGAGTCGTGAAATATTTCCGTTTAAAATAAATTTCTGTTTAAAAAGGGGCCTATTGAAGGAAATTTTTACTATATTAAAAGCCTATATTAAATACCCTTATGTTCTTGTTTAAAAGAAAATAAATCCACTTGAAATTATTTTTTGTATCTAATTTTCTCCTACCGTAACATTGTCCGTCTCAAACAGCAATAATTTACAATGTATAATATTGATACTTTAAATGGAATAAAGTAATTTGAGCAAGGAATAAATGGGAAGAAGGTGAAGTTATCGAAAACATAACAGAAGACTTAGTAGGGAATTTACGTTTCGAGAGACAGAAGTGTGTATGAAAGCAACACAAGCTTACATTTAAATACTCTCATATTTAGAACTCACTTTTGAAAAGGTTGTTTATTTCTTCCCGAAATACATTTTTTACGGTTTCTTTGGGATAAACTCTGTCAAGTATGCAAAAAGAAAGCTACATATAGGCTGTTTCATAGTTGCATAAACTTCTTACCAGACTTGAAACTGAAAATATAAGAAGGAAAAAAAAAAGGCTAAAGTTTGAGCTTATGTTATTTTCTGAAAACAAACTTACTTTGGAAGTATTACTTGCTTAGCATACACTTTGCAAAATTTTCATCTTTAATTGTTAACGTCTGTCAACTTCAATTCATTGCTTCAGAAGATAACTTCTAGAAGATTTTTCGGGCCCATTTAGTTGTAGTGTGACACCTTTGTTCATTTTTTGTCAATTTTTGTCCACCCAAGAAACAAAATATACCATTCAAATTATTAAAGGAGGGCCATTCATAAATTTCGATCACTTGTAGTGCGACATCATCAAATTTGAATTTTTACTAGCTCAGGAATTTTGTCCACACAAGAAAACAATTGTGCCATTTAAATTAACAAAGGAAGGCCATTTAAAAGTTTCAACCACTTCGATCACATCTTCAAAATTGAATTTTAACTAGCTAACAAGGAACGGACATGAACGTGCCATCCGGACATCCGAATCAAATCTAGTCTATTCGATAAACATAAAGATATTTTCATGCACAAAAAATTAGGTGCCCTGAACAACGGAGTAAGTCCCTGTGGCCCATTAACCCTGTTGGTATAAAGAAAATCGCAGTGAAATAGCTATTGCATCAACACTATTCGTTGGAAAACGGTTTATAGTTAATTCTCTTCAGCATAAAACAAACTTTCCAGAGGTGCTATGTATTGGGGTCCATAATGCATTTGAACAGGTAAGAAAATGTTGGGAAAATTCCCTCCAGAAATCCCTCCCATCAACTTTGGACCCTTCTGGAGTGGCCCCGGGTAAAAATAGATTATCTAAATGTATCTCGGAAAATAGTAATCTATAGGGGATAAGAAATGTGTGTTCCAAGTTTTGTATTGATAGACAGAATAGGTAAGTGTGTATTGTTATACCTGTATACTTCTATACTTCAATCACATGTAGTGCGACATTTTCAAATTTGAATTTTAACTAGCTCAGAATTTTGTCCACCCAAGAAAAAAATTGTACCATTCAAGTAAACGAGAGAGGGCCATTTAAATTTTCGGCCACTCCGATCACCTGTAGTGAGACATCCTCAAATTTGAATTTTAACTAGCTAAGAATTTTTTCCATGTTTGTCCACCCAAGAACAAAAATTGTACTATTCAAATAAACGAGGGAGTCCATTTCAAAATTTCAGCCACTTTGATCACCCGTAGTGCGACATTTTCAAATTTTAATTTTAATTAGCTCAGAATTTTGCCCAATTTCCTTACATATTTGTACTATAAAAAATTGTACCTTCAAATTAACAAAAGAGGGTAATTTCAAAACTTTGGGCACTTCAATCATCAGTAGTGTGACATCTTTAAATTCGAATTCTAACTAATTTAGAATTTTCCCTATTTTTTCAGATTTTTTACCATCGAGATAGCTGAAATTCGAATTTGAAAATGTTTCACTGCAAGTAATTAGAGTGGCCAAATTTTAAATGACTGTCCCTGGTTTATTTCAATGGTTCAGAATTTATTCCTGGTGATCCAAAAATATTTTAAAATTCGACAAAATTCTGAGTTAATTAAAATTCCAATTTTAAGATGTCGCACTACAGGTGATTGAAGTGGCCGAAATTTTGAAATGGTCCTCCCTCGTTTATTTGAATGGTACATTTTTTTTTCTTGGGTGGACAAAAATTGGACAATATTCTGAGCTAGTTAAAATTCGAATTTGAAAATGTCGCACTACAACTAAATGGACCCAGATTTTTTTTTGGCATTCTTATACTGCCACAAGACCACACAATTTCAAATCCCTCCCCCCCCACACACACACACGAACAACATTAGCAATTTTAACTTCTGAGATGTATGACCTGGAAATTTTGTTGTAGGTGATTTAACAACGTTATTTATATCTTCTTCCAAAAAGGTGACAGTCACGCATCATTGCCGGGAGGATGAATCACTCAGCCTTTTCTTATTCTCCTTTCACATGACCTTGGAAGATATTCTAAACCGAGAACAATCAACCATTTTAAGATCTTGACTCTAATTTATATTAGAAACTTGATAATCCATTTATGATGAAAGTTGTTGGACGTTAAAAACTATCAATTTGATCGTTCCTTTAGATATGCATTTATATGCAGTAACGACATAAACATGCACTAACCTCCGAAATATGCAAATATATGCACTATAAAACTCTGCGATTTTACCCCAAAACACTTGAAACGGATTTCTGTTTAAAGAGCATATCAATATCACATCAGGAAAAAAACATGCAAATATGCAAAAATCCGAAGTCTAGTTATGAAATAACCAATATATAAAATACTATATAAAATACTATATGTAGGATGTTTTATGATTGTAGGAGTCTGGGGGGGGGGCAGTCTAGATGTCAGTCAGAGGGGCAGGAATAGCCACTAGGGGGGCGCTCGCCCCCCTTGCCCCCCCTCTGGCGTCGTCACTGGGCAGGAGGAGGAGAGGGAGAGGTGTATATATAAAAATGAATAAAACTTAATAACTCTTGAACCACCCGACAGATCTCGATCAAATTTTCAACAAAGATGAATTTCGCGGCCGAGATTACTTTTATTATTTCAGCTTGATGGTGCAACGGAGTTGAGGGGAGGGATATAGGCCTATATATATATACAGAGAGAGAGAGAGAGAGCGGTTGTATCAGACTAACATTCCCAGCCATAATTTCTCTACTCACAGTGCATAGTCACTTGAAATCAAAAATTGAATCACCAAATCGTATGTGAAGAATTTAATGGTGTTGCTACCAAATCCAGTGGCGTGGAGAAATGTCTCTACGGGGGGTAAATTCCAAAATTTCACATGGAAAGTTGCATCATATTCGATTTCTTTGGAAGGATTATTTAAAAAAAAAAACTTTTACAGGAAACTCGTTTCACTAAGTTCTACTGTTTGACATCTACGTCTGTTATTTGTTATTGATTTGCTAATATTAGATTACCAGTATCAGGCTTTTGCTTGACTCGTATTGCACGTACATGCTACAAACAAAATGACCGAATGGTATGCGATTAATCAAATTGTCATTCTTCTGTGTGTAGTGTCGTAGCGAGAATGCCTCCACGGGGGACAACGACAGAATTTTAAATTGAAAATTCTATCAATTTCGATTTCCTTAGAAGTATTATTGAAAAAGAAACAACTTTTAAAGGAAAAACTTTTCGTTAAATCCTATGGTTTGGCATCTACGTGTATTATTTGTTATTGAATTGGTACTATCAGACCACCCGTCTCAAGCATTTTTCTATACTCGTAGTGCGCTAGATACTTAAAAAAATTGTGTGACCAAATGGGATGTGATGAACCAAATGCTGATGCTTCCATATCCAGTAACGTAGCGGTAATATCTCTATGGGGTCACGTATAAAATTTTAAATGGAAAATTGTATTAGTCTCAATTTCGTTGGATGTATTATTGAGAAAGAAACAACTTTCACAGGAAATATTTTTCCTTAAATTTATGGTTTGGCATCTACGTGTATTATTTGTTATTGGATAGTTACTATCAGACCATCCGTCACAGGCATTTTACTCTGCTCGTAGTGCACGTAGACACTTCAAACACAAGGTCGAATGACCAAGTGATACCAAATCGTGATACTTCCATATTGAATGCTATATGGATACCTCTATGAGGGACAACTTTAAAATTTCAAGTGGAAGTTGTGTCAACTTAGATTTCTTTGGAAGTATTATTGAAAAAGATAGAACTTTTACTCGAAACACTTTTCGTTAAATTCTATGGTTTGGCATCTGCCTTATTTGTTGTAGAAATGAAAATGAAATGAAATATTTGACTTTTGCGACCCACGATTGTGCCGGTTAGGATAAATGAGACAGTGATTATGAGAAATCAATTAAATGGTCTAATTAAGAAGTTAGAATAAACTGGAGAACCGCGAGGAAACCCACGCACACGGCGTTTGTCCACCACAAAGTTCACTTGGCGGGAGCTAAGAATGTGTCCCCGGCGGATGAATAGATAAGCTCTTCGCCTTGTAATCAAGGGATCCCAGGTTCGCTTCCCGTTGCGGACAGAGGAAGTCCGGATCCCTTGTTCAACTGTAGGTTCCATTCTTTGGACGTCATCATCTCATGGCAGGCAATGGCAAACCATCGTGGGTTCACCTTGCCCAGGGACCTTCGGGTCACAGCCCTGCCCTGCCTTCGGTAGGAACAGCACATCATCTTGATCTGCATTTCCGAGGTGCTGATGGTGCGTAATACAATTCCCAGCCACCAAATACTCTCCCATACAGTGTATTAAACTACCAGATGGTGCCCAATTTCAACACCCTGTATCAGCCACAGGAAACATAACACCACTTTCGTTTCTACCTATTATTTGTTCCGTACTCTAATGCACATCATATGTGCAAATCATTGATCTGAGAGTTGGGGACGGTACCTGCAAAAATCCGAATATAAATGTAGTTTCCCATATACTCCATTATAAACATGTGCGATATTTTGGCCCTACTTTCTTGACATCGTTATCAGTGTCGTCGACATATTTTTTTCCTTAGGAGTTGCCTTTATATCTATAGGAATACAGCAAAAAACGAGGCAAATAGAACTTTTATTTTTGACGAGAACTTACACAGGGTTCTTTTACAACACTAGTTGCAAGTGGAATCAGGGAGTGTATATGTCTCTAGTGTGTCAATATTCCCGACCCTGAAATTATTGTTTATATGTAGGTGCTTGTTTCTTGTGTTTGGCGGTGTCTAGAAAGTGTGTTAATTCACCAAATTATTTCTATTATGTGTTTGGTGAGTTCTGAACAAAGTGCCAACGACATCCCATTTCCCAGCTCGTCAAAAAGGCATACGAGTTACGTATATTCTGAGTCAAAGGTAGATGTAGGTAAGTGCTGGGCAGCATAGAACTGCTGTTCAAGTTGCTACCGATATTTAAGAGGCTGGTTCCAGGGAACTCACCTTATATATATAAATTTGAAGCTGTATGGCTCTGCCTGCACAATTCATCCCATATAAAACATTTTTAGAAACCTAGAATTCCTGCAATTAAAAATGACCACCTGCGTGGCTTGTATACTCACGCTGTCCAACAACAAAGCGATTGTAAAGTGTTCTATAACATAGCAACACATTTTGGTACTTTTCATGTATAAGAAATATGAAATTCTGCGGGTTACATGCATAGGATCAATACTTCGTAGTATTCAAACTACGTAGGGTCCACACTGCGTAGGACCCAAACTGCGTACGACTGAAACTGAAACCGGCGTAGGATTCAAAAAAGGTATGGTAATATGATCGAACAATAAATAAAACAATTATTTTGTAATCACAGAATACTAAGCAATAATATTTTTTGAAGTTATATAGGAGAAAACCGGCGTAGGATCAAAACTGCATAGGATCCAAACTGCGTAGGATCCACACTGCGTAGAATCCAAATTGCGTAGGATCCAATCTGAATGGATACGAAACTAACAAATACAATAGTGACAAATATAATTAAATAATCATTCAGGGGTATACCTAGAAAGATTTTCTTGGGGGACTATGACTGACTCACGAGGGTCGGAAAAGCTAACCGAAAGTTTTGTGTTAGCAGAGGGGGAGGAAGGGGGAACCTCCGCCCAGTTACAAACGTCTGATCAATTTGGCAAATGTCTTGTTGAGAAGATTATTGTTACGTTCAATTGACTTACTTAGCTTAACATTTTCTTAGTTACCTAGTTGCTCTGAATTATCACCTTGTTATGGACTTGCCAGTTGGCACAGTTGAAGGTTCATGTAATTAGTAAAGGTTTCTGCTAGGTGGGGCTTTGTCACAAATTTACTAACTTCTGAGCAAGTTGAAAAATTAAAATGCGTTGTTGTCAGTAGAAAACTTAAAAGACTGCCGTTACTTTCAATTGACCTTCTTCGCTTAGGATTTTCTTACGTACCCACTTCCTATGATTTGAATTTCTTTATGAACTTGGCAGTTGCCACAATTGAATGCTTATGTCGTTAGCTTAGTTTTAAGTAGGTATGAATTTGTCGTCAGGTACAATATTTCCTCAAAACATCCTTGCTTTATGGTGGACAAACACCGTGCTCGTGGGTTTTCTCGGGGGTCCTCCCGTTTCCTCCCACTTTCTTTATTCCACCATTTTCATTCATGTCTCATCATCACCATCTCATTTAGCCTAACCGGCATAACCGTGCGACGTAAAACTGAAAGATTTCATTTCATTTTCCTACGGCCTTCCACCTCATAAACTACAAACATACCAAACTTCCTAATTTTTAATCCGATTTCAATACCGGCACCTAAAATACGAGATTTTATACATTCAAAAAGTCTATTGAAATTAGAAGTTTTTTTTTTTTTTTTGTCTCTTTAAAGGTGCTAAAAATGGAAAATATTCACTTTTGGGAATTTTCTATATAGTTCCAGGAGACTGCAAACTTTGCCAAATTTAAATGTTGTAGTCCTCTTGGAAGTGCCTAATCAGTTTTGGATGTAGAAAATGTTCCATAATGCCAACCTGGGATGCTCTTGACTTAAATGGAATAAAACTAGACTATGTAGAGCACTCTGAGCTCCCCAGATTGATCTAGCTAACATTAATTAACTTTGGTTTTATTACTCTGTTTACTCGCATTCTGTGAGAGATAATTGGGGATGATCAACCACTGGTTCTATTAATTGAGGGCCAACCAAATCCCTGTCAAAAATGATAACAGAAACTTCTATTTTAAACATGTGTATTTGACAGATTTGTTAAACATTTGTGTTCAAAGTGTTGTTAGTGTAAGGTGAACTCAGGAGATTGTTGTTTAGTGTATGAATCATGTATAATGAATTGGATTAGCACAGAATCTGGTTGTGACACATATCTGATGGTGTTGATGTTCGAGCCAAGCACTGAATATCCGTATTTCAGAGACAACAGTTGGTTGTACTCTATCGTTGATAATTCGATTTTATTCTGACGATTCTTTGACGATTCTCCAAACAATACTCTAAACAATATTACTTCTAATACTCTTCCAAAACATCACTGATAATAATAATCTCAGTGAATAAAAACAAAACATTTTATACAACCCAAACTGCTGACGTTCCAATCATACGGTTTCAGCACTCGGACCGATTTTCATTCACGTGCGTCCCAGATCTAAAAAGATCTTACTCATCCAAATTCTCCTAACCTCAATTCAATCATGATGACACGAAACAATGTCACTTTTTCTGATGTCCTCAATGTCTGATGAAAGCGTAAGTGTTGACAAATTAGTTCCATAGTATTACAAACTTTTGTTGTCAGAATAGTATGCATACAATCTGAAATAGTGTTTCATCTGCACATATCTTTTAAAAACAAACAAGATTAAATTAGGTTTCTATAATCAAAATAATATAACAAATTAATCCACACAAAACAATAAATTACCTATGTTCTTGACAATAAATACCTTGGGATGCTTTAAATTAAAATAACATGGAATGATTTTCAGTTCCCCGCAAAACACAACTAAAGTTTTAAACTGTTATTTTATTTATTTATTTATTATTTTTTTTGTAATTATATAGACAACCCTATCCAGACTCCACAATACCAAATTTTAATTGTTTTTTTTTAAATTCCAATTTGTGGCCCCTGTGGCGTAGTCGCTAACGCTCGCGCCGAAGGCAAGAGCGGTGTCGGGTCGATTCCCAGTAGGGCCACTAGGTCGAAAAGCTGTACAGTGTTATCAGGCCAGCAATTCCGAATGAGGTTTTTCCTCAGTTTTCCTCACTCACACCAGGCAAATGTCGGGATTGTACCTCACATATAGGCCACGAGGCTTCCTTCTCCTCCTCATCTCTTTCTTCCTTTCCTTCCCCGGTTTCTGTGCTCACCGAGAGACGTCATTCGTCAAACGTGACGGGCTTAAGTCTGTTGATGCCGCTAACACCATAAAATTGTACAGATATATAATATATAAAACTATTATATTATTCCGAAAGCAGCTGGAATAATAACAAAATTGAAGATATATACAAATCCTATAGACTGCCCACATCAAGAAGAGACAAGCCCAAAATAATTATAGCTAAATTTTCTTCAAAACTAATTAGGGACAACTGAATTCAGAAGTTTCGAGAAAAGAAGAGTTTATTATTATCAGAAGTCAAACCTGAGTTCCCAAACAATCGAGTTTTTGTTAATGAACAATTAACAGCAAGCAATCGAAAAGTGCTGTACGAATTCGCCAGGAACAATGGTTTCCGATTTGTTTGGCTGCGTGATGGAAAAGTGCTTCTAAGGAAAGACGGAACATCCCGAGTGAAACATATCAAAAACGTAGAATATCTACAAAACATGCAAAACTAAGTGACTCAACAGGACTGTCAACTTTACTCAAGATGGAGCAGATAATTAATGAAATTTTCTTATACCAAAATATAGACACTAACATCTGTAATAATATAGACTCTTTTAATGAATTATTTAGTGATAAAACAGGAATCACGGTTATTCAATTGAATATTAGAAGTGTTAGAAAAAAATTAGATGAATTTTTAGTATTGTTACAAAATATTGCTATAAATGTAGATATAATTGTCTTAACAGAAATATGAGAAAATGAAGCAACTTGTAATATTAACATAAACGGATATCGCTGTTATTATACAAATAGGTCTTTAACACATGCAGATGGAGTCATGATATTTGTAAACGAGCAAGTTGATATTGGCAAGGTAACGGAACTGAATCTTGCTGACATCACTGGAATGCGCTTACATTTAAATAATGCAGAAGGTTGTAACATAATAGCTATATATCGCACACCAAGTGATGATGAGAAAGCATTTCTACAATCACTAAATGATGAGTTTAAAAATTCATCAACTTGCTCTTTGCTTTTAGGTGGTGTTAATCTAGATATATGAAGTGACAAATACTGTGAAAATATAGGCATGTATTTAAACTTACTATATAGTCATGGTTATGTTTCATGCATAAATAAACACACTAGAGTTACAGAATATAGTAAGACTTGTATAGATCATATATTTATAAAGTACCAAAGTCCACTGAATGTCACATCAGCTGTGTTGCAAACAAGTATAACTGACCACTTTCTCACTAGTATAAATGTTCAAATTACAATGCAAAAGAGGGGAAAAAATAATATGAAACAACAATTATAGATTATATTTTATTAAATGAAGAATTGAAAAAATGTAACTGGAATCTGGTAATACATAGTAATTGTGCTAATACTGCAACTTCGAATTTCATCCAAATAATGAAAAATTGTGTAAGTAATTCACGTATTAACAATAAAAATAAAAAGTAAGTAGTAAATATTGCAAACTAAAACAATGGATAACAAAAGGATTAGTGTAAGAGAAAGAGATAGATTAAGTCGTTTAGTAATAAAAAACAAAACGATTTAGAATTTAAGGAATATTACAGAAGGTATAGAAATAAACGTACACAATTAATAAAAGAAGTTAAAAATGACTACTATAGAAAACAAATTACATTATGTAATAACAATGTTAGTAAATTATGGAAGGTAATAGCAGATATTATAGACAAAAATGACAAAAGATATGTAGAAATAAATGAACTAAACACTAAAAATTGTCTAGTAATGTTTGAACGTGATCCAATGTTAATAGTTGAAAGTTTTTATGAACATTTTTCCAGTGTTGCCAAAAAGAAAATAGTTAACAAAGAGAGAGATAAAAAATAAATTTTAATTTGAATTCCCAAACTAAAGTAATAAACTCTGTATTTTTCATTCCAATCACTGAGCAGGAAATTGAACGCTTCATAAATGAATTATCACTAAAAACATCTCGTATAGATACATTATCAGCAATTGTATTTAAACATACGAAATCAAATATATTAAAACCTTTGCACTATATCGTCAACCTAAGTGAGAAACAGGTGTATTTAATGATGATTTTAAGACTGCTGTAATAAAACCTATATATAAAAAGGCTCAAATGCTGATCCTAATAACTATAGACCTATATCAATCCTTAGAAACTGTGCTAAAAAGTTAGAAAAATGTATGAGGAGAAGATTAGTTAATTTTCTTGAACAAAATAAATTCTTTTCTTCAAATCAATATGGATTTCAAAAAGGTAAAAGTACATCAGATGCGATATACAATTTAACAGAGATTGTTTGTAAAAATTTTGATAAAGCTGAGAAAGTAATTGTAGTTTTCCTAGACCTAGCAAAAGCATTCGACACAATATCCCACAAAATTCTCTTAAATAAACTAGAAAGATGTGGAATGAGTGATTTATCGCTATCTTGGTTTAACAGTTACTTGAAAGACAGAAAACAGGCCGTCCAAATAGGTAATTTTCAAAGCAATTATTTATATGTAAAACAAGAAGTTACTCAAGGAACTGTATTATGCCCCATATTATTTTTATTTTATATAAATGATTTGTGTAATTTAAAAATGGACGGGTATATACAATCTTTTGCTGATGACACTTCACTTATATTTACTGGTAAAAGATGGACAGGCGTATTCAAAAAAACTGAAGCAGAAATGAAGAAAGTAAAACAATGGCTTGATAATCATCAGTTAGTATTAAATGCTGAAAAAAACAGGTATGTAACGTTTTCACCAACTATAACAGGACAGCAAGAGAACATGTCACTAAAATTGCATTATTGTCAAAATACTGAAAAATGTAACTGTAGTCCACTTATTAGTGAAAATAAAGTAAAATAGTTAGGTATATTTATTGATAAGCATCTAAAATGGTCTTCTCACATTACTCATATCGCCACAATACTAAGAAAATTATTATATACATTTGTTCAATTACGAAACATTGTAAGCATGAAAATATTACGAACTGTATATTATGCTCTGGTAAATAGTATACTTACATATGGTATATTAATTTGGGGTGCTGCTTACCATACTCATTTAAAACCTCTGATTGTTCAGGAAAATAATATGGTAAGAATATGTTTAAAAAACGGACATGAAGTAGAGTAGATAGACTCTATGACCAATTCTAGGTAGAACCACTTTCAAAATTATATTTGCAGAAGGTATTAATATGTCAGAAAGAACAGAAACAAATTGGAAGTAACAAAACATACGTATGTAACCAGAAATGTGAGAAACAAAAATTTAGGAGTTGGAGCAACGAGTAAATCTACAACTCAATACCAAACATATTATAGAGCTCCGAAGATCTATAATGAACTCCCACTCCGAATCAAAGATGAAATTAATTTCAAAACATATAAAAGGTAAATTTTACAGTGGTTAAAAGAATTAGCAAGTGTTTAAAAACTATTGGTAGCTAAAAGTAAGAATAAACCTCATATGTTACGATAAAAAAATAAAACACGACAATCAGGCTCACATACAAGCATTTGCTTATGTGAGCCATTTTCTATCTTGTTTATTCTTTGCATAAAAATACAAAAACAATTCGCAATTACGAAATAAGTGCATTGAATTAAGTTATCCGACACTGGGAGATGGACATGACTTCTGGAAGTCCGAAGTCCTGTCATCTCTGAATACCGGGTACGTTAAACTCTACTAATAAGGGGAATCTAGGAAGTCCGATTTCCTTTAGAGAAGTAATAGCACTTATAAGTAGAAAATTTACTTGTTAATTTCTGTAGCAGTTATTTTTTATTCTTTTATTTTCATTAATATTTTGTATATTGTTATTTTATAATTTAATATGTTTATGTATTTTTATGTATATTCGTTAATACATTGGATGCATCCAATATATTAATTTTCTTCTTTAAATAAATAAATAAAATAAATAAGTATTAACTAACAGAAAATAACGCATACTTCTGGTTATAGTGGAAACTTCAAATTTGGCATGTTTGTTCATTTCCGGAAATGACCGACCGAACAAAGTTCCAAAAGTGAATATTTTAAGTTTTTAGGATGTCTAATGGGAAGGAGAAAATTTTCTTCATGTTTTTCTTATGGATGATTTTTGACATAAAATCTTATATTTTAGGTGTCTAGAATTTGAATTAAAAGTTCAAAGTCGATATTCTTTTACCTTTCCGATAGCATCATAGGTGTAAATCAACAAAAATTTAAAAATCCAAATTTATTGAGGATTTTTGGACACCTGAAAAGTTATAGCATTCTGGGACTAACCCACAGGAAAATTCCGAAAAGTGAATATTTTGTTTTTAGGGATCTAATAGGAAGGAGTAAATATTCCCCATGTTATAATTGAGGGAGATATTTTAGCCACCAAAATCTTGGGCATTTCGAGTAGGGCCTCAATGGTGAGCTTTCGAATGGCTGTAGGATTCCTGGTCCGGAAAGTGAATATTTTCAGTTTTTAGGGAGTCTAATGGGGAGGAGAATAACCTCCATGTTATTTAAATGGTCGTTTCCTTGAGACATAAAATATCATGATTGAAATGGGAATATGAATTTAAATTTCGGTATGGTTGTAGGCTCAAGAGGTGCGAGGTCGTATGATAAAGCCTTGCCATTATCCTAGAGTATAGAGTTGGTGCACTCAAGTAACTGAATGAGTCGATTAAATCTATAACTTCCTAGACCTGGTATATTAAATCCTGTATAATCACGTGACTCTTCCGTGATTGGCACTTGAAAATAAGCCGATTTTATGTCTAGCACTGAGTACCATTTATGACCTCCCATATATGATAAAATCGAACGTATGGGCGGTAAAGATACCGTGGAAAATTCTGCGTGCCTATTTAACTGTCTGGCATCCAGGACAGTTCTCAGACTCCCGTCTGGCTTCTTAGTAAACAACAATGGGCTGTTATATGGACTCGAAGCCTCTTCTATGATATCCTGTTTTAAAAGAACGTTTATATGCTTTCTAACTTTATCTCTTAATGCTACTGGCACTGGATATTGAGCGCGCCTAAATGGAACTTTAGTATTTAATTCAATGTGATGGCTATAGTTCTTAATGTTTCCTATACTTTCTTTCGTCCATGCGAACACATCGGAATACGCCCGGCATATCTCCAACTTTTGTCTTATACTACACTCCGTTTTTTAACCTATATTCAATTTTGTTTTGTCAAATTCCTTCCTAGATTGTATCACTTCCTCAATCTTTTGCTGTGTCAAACCGTGATCTATTAACCCCTACTCTTCGACGTAATCTTCTATTTTTCCAATTTCCGTATTAAATGTTAGCAATACCTGTTTCTGAGTAGGATTCACTATTTCCAGTAATATCCGATTAGGTGCTAATAAGGCTATATGAATAATAATACTTTTTCCTCTGCTCTTTTTCTCTATTAGGTTCTAATAAATATTCCTTATTTGACCACGAATTCACCAATTTTAATGGAACAATTACTTTACTACTAGGAGGTAAAAATGTTTTCTTTGCTACTACAAATTTCGGAACCATGCATACTCCCAAAATATGCGATATTCTATCTGAAACATTTAATGGAATATTATTATTCCAATTTCTGTTTGGAGGTCGACCAAATCTTTGCAAAAGGATCTGTCTCTTAGCATAATGAATTTTCAATTGTGCGGGTGTAAAAAGTCATTGCCAATCAAAATTTGACTAGGGAAATCCTTAATAACTCTAAATCTGTGATGAAAGTTTCTACCATTTATTGTAAATTGAACAATTGTATCTTTAACAATTGTCAACAAATTGTGTGTGATGTCTCTAATTTCGTTTTTCTCGGGTATAACAATACCATTTGTTGGTAGTAATTTATCACTTATTATCGATAATTATGATCCTGTATCAATTGTTGATTTTATCCTTCAATTTGCAATATAGACCGGTAAAAATAGCACTTCTTTGTCGCATTCTATTGAGGCTATTACTTCCTTAATTTTCCTAAATTTATCACCTGTAAATGTGCCTCATCCATTTAGAGTTTGTTTTAGTTTAAAGACTGAGTAGGTGGACTATAATACGTCATTCCGTTTAATTGTTGTGGAACCATTGTTGGCACCACTTGATAAGACTCTGGAGGCTGTTGAGATACCATTGGTATCTGTTAATAATATTGCTGTGGGAAATTTGGCTGAAACTGAGGATTATACAGATAACCAGGATTATTTTGAAAACTTCTTCCGCGCCAATTTCTCCTAAAATTTCTTTGTCCTCTTCCGTTTCCTGATGTATAATTGTTTCCACGTTCTCTATTACTTCCGTTAGTTTAGTTACCATTTCTACCGTTCCAAGACTGATTGTTTTCATAGTTTCTATTATTTCCTCTAAATTTCTGATTTCTAAAGTTTCTCCCACTATATCCTTTTCCTCGATCTGACCTTTGTTCCTTATTTTGGCCCTGATTCTGACAATCATTCGAGTCTTGACCTTGTTCCTTATTTTGATCTAACTGAGATGCATTTGTTAACGATACGTGTAGCTCCTCAATTTTCTTTTCAAGTTTTGAAATTTGAGCAACACTAATTGGCTCTTTCTTAATTTACTTTTCTTCCTTCTTTTTAACTAATAGTTTATCTATTTCAATGTCACTATCGCCATTATCGACCTGTTTCTTCATCTTCTTTAGTAAATCTTTTACTGTTACGTTCCTATCTCTATTCTCCCTCTTCAGTCTTCTTTTTATTTCATACCTATTTTTTCCACCTTTTGTAACTCCTCTAAAAATTCTTCTAGTGTTACGAAGGTTTTCGTTCCTACTTTTCCATAAAATGTGGTAAAAGACATGCAGCTATTAATCCTATTTTCTTCTTATCGCCCATTTTCTCATCTATTCTATCCGCTAATGTCAAAATATCATAGGCAAAGTTTATCACAGCTTCATCTTCTTTCTGCAACCTGTCTCTAATCCTGTTTGTAAATCTAAGTTGAAGTTAGAATTTGTGAATTCTTCTATCAACTCCTTCTGTAACTCTTTGTATGATATGTCTGCTACACTCTTTCATTTCAAAAATAACTTCACCCATTGTCTACCTACACCTTTAAAAACTGTAGTGAGTAGTGTTTTTCTTTTGTCTTTTTCATACCCTGCTATTTCACAAGCATCATCGGATTGATCGAAGAACGCCACTATATCCTGATCTTTCGTTAGATCAAATTTTGGTAACCTACTCATATCCGCGAACACTGCTACCCTTCTATCGGATGTCGACATATTTCTATTTTCTAATTATATTTTAGGTTCTTCATGTTCCTTATTGCTATTATTCTCTCCCTTTATTTCTACTTGTGTTTCTATTCGCTCCTGTTTGTGTTCTTTTATATCTAAATTCTTCTCTTCAAATTTCCCTGGAAAGTCAAACTTATTTACTGTTATAGGGTTACCCGGAAATTCGTAACAGGACCTGCTCTAAAATTTGGTGTTCCTAATTCTTGATGTGTTAATGACTTATCAACTACACGTTCCTCATTTATATTTGTTTGCTTCTTGCGTCCCCGCGGTGGTGTTAGTAAACGGACTAATTTATCGACACCTACATCTACACACTCTAGTGCTTCCTGCGCTCTTATTATAAT
Source organism: Thermobia domestica (assembly GCF_964235325.1). Taxonomy (NCBI): domain Eukaryota; kingdom Metazoa; phylum Arthropoda; class Insecta; order Zygentoma; family Lepismatidae; genus Thermobia; species Thermobia domestica. Next base: position 193,740,572 of record NC_137457.1, read on the forward strand.
TCTCTTTTTCGTCATTAAACTATACTTATTCTAAATTATTTAAACACACATTGTATGATTTTAAACCTTTCGTATAACCACATATGTAAACAACTTTTGAACTATTTATGTAATAAGGCAAATATACTTTTATCCCACAGCCATTTCTAAAATTCATAAGGGATTATTATTTTTACTTCTACCTTATTAAAGACCACATAATAAATACTTTTACTAAATGGAAAAATTATTTGTTTGAAACATTTCACGATGGTAGTTTATTTTCTTTCTTCTAAAACCGTGCAACTGTATAATTTTCAATGCCCTGGTGGGGTAATTCACTTGCTATTTGGAATCGTTACTAAGGCGTAAGCCTCACAGCATCTCCACCATGCCAACCTGCGTTGCTCTTGACTTAAAGGGTAATTAGGGATGATCCACCACTGGTTGTATTAATTGAGGGCCAACCAAATCCCTGTCAAAAATGATAACAGAAACTTCTATTTTAAACATGTGTATTTGACAGATTTGTTAAACATTTGTGTTCAAAGTGTTGTTAGTGTAATGTGAACTCAGGAGATTGTTGTTTAGTGTATGAATCATGTATAATGAATTGGATTAGCACAGAATCTGGTTGTGACACATATCTGATGGTGTTGATGTTCGAGCCAAGCACTGAATATCCGTATTCCAGAGACAACAGTTGGTTGTACTTTATCGTTGATAATTCGATTTGTATTCTGACGATTCTTTGACGATTCTCCAAACAATACTCTAAACAATATTACTTCTAATACTCTTCCAAAACATCACTGATAATAATAATCTCAGTGAATAAAAACAAAACATTTTATACAACCCAAACTGCTGACGTTCCAATCATACGGTTTCAGCACTCGGACCGATTTTCATCCACGTGCGTCCCAGATCTAAAAAGATCTTACTCATCCAAATTCTCCTAACCTCAATTCAATCATGATGACACGAAACAATGTCACTTTTTCTTATGTCCTCAATGTCCGATGAAAGTGTAAGTGTTGACAAATTAGTTCCATAGTATTACAAACTTTTGTTGTCAGAATAGTATGCATACAATCTGAAATAGTGTTTCATCTGCACATATCTTTTAAAAACAAACAAGATTAAATTAGGTTTCTATAATCAAAATAATATAACAAATTAATCCACACAAATCAATAAATTATCTATGTTCTTGACAATAAATACCTTGGGATGCTTTAAATTAAAATAACATGGAATGATTTTCAGTTCCCCGCAAAACTCAACTAAAGTTTTAAACTGTTATTTTATTTATTTTTTCTTGTAATTATATAGACAACCCTACCCAGACTCTACAATACCAAATTTTAATTGTTTTTTTTAAATACAAATTTGTGGCCCCTGTGGCGTAGTCGCTAACGCTCGCGCCGAAGTCAAGAGTGGTGCCGCGTTCGATTCCCAGTAGGGCCACTAGGTCGAAAAGCTGTACAGCGTTATCAGGCCAGCAATTCCGAATGAGGTTTTTCCTCAGTTTTCCTCACTTACACCAGGCAAATGCCGGGATTGTTCCTCAGATATAGGTCCCGCGCCGCTTCCTTCTCCTCCTCATCCCTTTCGTCGCTTTCCTTCCTCGGATTCTGTGCTCGCCTAGAGACGTCATTCGTCAAACGTGACGGGCTTAAGGCTGTTGATGCCGCTAACACCATAAAATTGTACAAATATATAATATATAAAACTTTATGAACTAAGAAAATAACGCATACTTCTGGTTATAGTGGAAACTTCAAATTTGGCATATTTGTTCATTTCCGGAAATGACCAACCGAGCAAAGTTCCAATAGTGAACATTTTATGTTTTTATGAGGTCTAAGGGGAACTAGGAAATTTTCTTCATGTTTTTCTTATGGATTTTTTGGGTCATAATTCTTATATTTTAGGTGTCTAGAATTTGAATTAAAAGTTCAAGGTCATTATCCTTTTACGTTTCCGATAGCATCATAGGCGTAAATCAACAAAAATTAAAAAATTCAAATTTATTGAGGTTTTTTGGACACCTGAAAAGTTATAGCATTCTGGGACTAACCCACAGGAATATTCACGAAAGTGAATATCTTGTGCTTTTATGAATCTCTTAGGAAGGAGATGATATTTCCCATGCTATTCTTGAGGGAGATGTTTTAGCCACCAAATTCTTGGATGTTTCGAGTAGGGCCCCAATTGTGATCTTTCGCATGCATGTATCATTCCGGGTCTAACCCAGAGGAAATTTCCGGAAATTGAATATTTTCAGTTTGTAGGGAGTCTAATGGGGAGGAGAATAACCTCCATGTTATTTAAATAGTCGTTTCCTTGAGACATAAAATATCATGACTGAAATTGGGATTGGAATTTAAATTTCGGTATGGCTGTAGACTCAACACGTGCGAGGTCGTGGACCGAGCTAAAATGGACCCCCTGCTCTCCCTGTGCTCTTTTGTTTCCAGGTCCATTCAGATGAACTTGGGCTTCGCTGAAACGATAGTGTCACTAATTGTTTCAGCTACTCCAAAATACTATTAATTCTACACTATATATATATATATATATATATATATATATATATATATATATATATATATATATATATGTATGTGTGTGTGTGTGTGTGTGTGTGTGTGTGTGTGTGTATGCATGAGCTTGTCAAGGGAGACCTTAGGATATACTAGTACTAAATTGAAGAGATTCCGTACCCCAAAATGCAAACATTTTTAAAGCAACAGTATCACGTTGGCGAACACGGCTTGTCTAGGAACTGTTTAGTGACATATTTTGGTTTGAAATATAGTAGAAGAAAGGCAATTGGGGTTTATTACGAGAGAAAATTACCAACTTCAAAGTACCAAAGTACTTGGTAGAAAACCTTTGGCGGTCCGACCCCCATGGGCCCTCTCCTTCACTACATCCCTGCATAAACTTTACAAGATTGGGAGGATATATTCTTATTTATATTGTTTTTTGATTATTTATCTATGACTATCTGCCATTTAGTATCTACAAGTCTTACTTTTCTTCTGCCTATATTGTATCATAGCATTAAATACTACTCTTTGCTAATTGTATTTTAAGTAAAGGAAACGATTATAACACAAAAACTGAACTGATTGAATGAATGAATAATGAAAAGATGGTAATGCAACAATTGAAGATTTGAGGGTAAAAACCCGTTAGGTCCAAAAAAAGAAAGTGTAAAAGTAATAGCTTCACTAGGGTTTCTCCTCATCCGATTTTCTTCAAACTTGGCACAATATATACTAGACCGAAAATAAATCTACACGTATTTTTGTCTTTCTTTCGGAAAATAGGTTTAAGGGGGCCAAGGGCCCCTTTTCAAAAAAAAGGGAACTCTTGACTAAAAGGGTCACACTAAAGAAACGAAACTCTGGAGATGCAAAGAAGACTTCAAAGTAGGAAATACGGGTGTTGTCGTTTTTGCGAGAAAAGAGTTTCAGGGGGCAATGGTTTCCTTCGACAACGCACATTCCTTACGGATATTAGATATCGGTGGAATTGGTTGAAATCGTGATATGTTGTAGATATTGTGTACCTGAGAAAATTCTCCAAAGAAACAACAAAAAATCTCTGACCGTTTAGCTCCTTCTTTGAAAATGACCGAAGATAACGATATTCTGGATTTCGGTAAAAATGACTGAAACCCTGGTATGTTGTAGATATTTTGTTCCTGGGGAAAAGTCTTAACGGACATAACCACCAATCACTGACCGTTTGGCCATTACAGGGGCACTTTTGAAAGCAGCCGAAGATACTGATATTCTAGATTTTGAAGAAAATGACTGAAAGTGTGAGATGTTGTAGATATTGTGAACCTGAGAAAAAGTCTCAATAGGCACAGCTAACAATCACTGATCGCTTTATCAGGGTCACTTTTCTGAAGGTGACAGCACTGTTTCTTTGAGACGTTTCGAGGGGCGGTGCCACTCGGAAGTCTGAGAGTGTCCCCGGGAGATGATCAAATTAATACGCTCATATAATAATAATGAATATAATAGTACCGTGTGCAAATAATATGTGCCTCTCGTAATACTAAGTGTGCTCCCGGAACATTTTTGCTGAAAGAAACACTACGTAACGGTATTCTGGATTTCGATAAAAATGAATGAAACCGTGATCATCATCATCATAAGTATCCTGCCTTTATTGGCAGGTCACTTGCCACAGCTGAGAAGTTTCCATGCTCCACGGTCCTCTGCTAACTTCTTCGTCTTCGCGTATGATCTTTCTGTTTTTATATCATCCATTATTTGTAGTCTCCTCCACCTCTTCCCTCTCTTTCCTGCCACCATACCCTCTAGGACGTCCCTCATGATACAATCTCTTCTTAGGCAATGTCCCAACCAGTTTCTCTTCATCTACCTAATAATATTTAAGTGTTCTTTTCTCACCCACCACTTCTAACACTCTCTCATTCGTTTTCCGTTCGACCCAATTAATTCTTTCCATTCTTCTCCACTCCCGCCAAGTGAACTTTGTGGTGGACAAACACCGTGTGCGTGGGTTTTCTCGGGGTTCTCCCGTTTCCTTCTACTTTCTTCATTCCCCCATTTTCTTCATCACTCATCATCACCGTCTCCTTTAGCATAACCGGCATAATCGTGGGACGTAAAACTCAAAAATTTCATTTCATTTCATTTTCATTCTTCTCCACACCCACATTTCGAAGGCTTCCAGTCGATTTTCATAACTTTTACGTAATGTCCACGTTTCCGCCCCATAGAGTACAACACTCCACACGAAGCATTTTATGAGTCTGTTTCTCAACTCTTTATTCAAGATCCCACAAAACAGACTTTTTTTCCTCCTAAAGGCTTCTTTCGCCATTCCTATCCTTGCTTTTATTTCACATTCGCACTTCATGTTATTACTAAGAATACTACCCAGATATCGAAAACTATTCACTTGTTCTATTTTCTCCCGTCCTACTTTTACATTTGACACAGTTCCCTTCGTTCTAATCACCATGGCTTTTGTCTTTCTAACATTTATTTTCATCCCGTATAAAATTGAGACAAAATAGTAGTATGTTCTGTTACTCAGACACTGTTTAGGATTACTAAAGCTCTCTTTGATATCGCTCATTTTCGATGTGTTTTATATATAACCTCAGTAGTACAAAATGGATCGATCTGGGCCAACCTAGCTCATAATTGGCCAACTAAGGAGCCCCTGGGAAATTGAGAACCTTGAACCTTCGAATCACGGTCTTTTACGACCTCCTTTTTAGGGATGTATTTATTCCCTTTTATGAGCACTTTTTAGGGGGTGTACTCGTTCTCTTTTATGAGCACGTTTTAAGGGTGAACTCGTTCCCTTTTATGAGCATATTTTTCAACCCTTATTTTAACATAGCAGAAATTACACTGATACTACGAACACATAGCAGAGCAGACAATACATAAGACTCGTTCTCTTTTATGAGTACATTTTAGAGGGTGGACTCGTTCTCTTTTATGATCACTTTTTCAACCCCTTATTTTCCCATAGCAGAGAATACATAAGAATACGAACACACAACAGACCAGATAATATACAAGACTACGTAACATAGCAGGGAGGTATTTGAACATAGCAGATAATGAGCACATAACATAGCAAAGACTCGTTCCCTTTTATGAGCATAGTTTTCAACCCCTATTTTAAAATAGCAGAAATTACATAAGACTACGAAACATAGCAGGGGTGTATTCATTCCTTTTTTGAGTACATTTTAAGGGGTGGACTCGTTCTCTTTTATGATCATATTTTCCAACCCCTATTTTAACATAACAGAAATTACATAAGAATACGAACACATAGAAGAGCAGATAACACATAAGAGTACGTAGCATAGCAAGGGTGTACTCGTTTTCTTTTATGTTCACTTTTTCAACCCCTATTTTACCATAGCAGAGAATACATGGAGACTACGAACACATAGCAGAGCATAAGACTACGTAACATAGCAGGGGTGAACTCGTTCCCTTTTATGAGCATATTTTTCAACCCTATTTGAACATAGCAGAAATTACAGAGCAGATAATACATAAGACTACGTAACATAGCAGGGATGTATTCGTTTCATTTTATGAGCATTTTAGGGGTATACTCTTTCCCTTTTATGAGCATATTTTCCAACCCCTATTTTAACATAGCAGTTGGCCTATTTTTCCACCCCTATTTGTACTCGTTCTCTTTTCAAACCCAAAACTACTCCAACCTTATTTTAACACATAAGAGCAGAAATTACATAAGACTATGTAACATAGCAGAGGTGTACTCATTCCAACCCCTATTTTAACATAACAGAAATAGCAGACAATGAGCAAAGATTACAATCGAACACCCACGGTCTACAGATAGTCATTTTAGAGGGTTTATTTATTCTATTTGATGACCATTTTTCCACCCCTAATTGAAATTACATAGCAGAGCAGATAATACATAAGATTTGTTCCCTTTTATGAGCAATTTTTAGGGGGTGTACTCGTTCTCTTTTATGATTACTTTTTCAACCCCTATTTGAACATTTTAACATAGCAGAAACTTATGAACACATTCTCACCCCCTATTTTAACGTAGCACTGATTTCGTTCCCAACCCTTAATTTAACATAGCAGAAATGACACAAGCATGCCCTCAAACTACTGACCATCGTGAACAAAGGTCAAACTCAAAAACGGAGTCACATTTAGCAATTAGTCATCAACTAGTACATGTTAAAAAGTGCTGACCATCGAGGTCAAAGGTCAAAATACTTAAAACCTAATAACTCGAAAACGGAGCAAAATATTGAGGTGCTGTTTCCACATTTAGTAATTGGTCATCAACTACTACAAGTTGCAAAAATAATGGCCATCGACTTCAAAAATTTAAAACGCGAATAACTCTTAAACAGAGCAACGTATTGAGGAGCTGTTTCCAAATCTAGTAATACGTCATCAACTACTACATGTTCCAAAAGTACTGACTATCGAGATCAAAGGTCAAATATTTAAGCTTTAATAACTTTAAACAAAGACTGTGTGACCTATTCAGTTTTGTACCAAGTAGAGAGAAGTGAAGAATGAATAAATATGACTGGCTTACTTCGAGAAAGAAAGCAAAGATATACCATTTTAACTAGCTGAGAATTTTAAATCATCTTGTACTATTTAAGCAAACGAAAGGATAAATTTGAATGAGCTATTCAATTTTGAACCAACGAGAAATGCCATTTTATCTAGCTCAGAATTTTATATCATTTTGTACTACGCTAATAAACAAAGGAATAGAATATTTAGTTTTGTACCAACTAGAAAAAAGAAGTGAAGAATGAATAAGATTTAGGTGGATTATTTTCTTTTTTACCAACTGGAAAAGAGAAGAAGAGCTACTTTAACTATCTCGTTATGTACTGTCTAAAGAAACGAAAATTCACTATTTTAACTAGCTCAGAATTTATGTAATTTTTTAAGTATTGGAATGTTCTATTTTTGTATCAAACAGAAAAGCGAAGAAAAGCCATTTTAACAACTTCATAATTTCTGTAACGAAAGAATAATTTGGATGTTCTACTTTTTATACCAACGAGAAAAAATGAACTAGCTGAATATTTTATATCATCTTGTACTATTTAAATATACGAAAGAATAAATTTAAGTGACCTATTCAATCTTATACCAATGAAAAATGCCATTTTAACTGGCTCAGAATTTGAGTGGTCTATTTAGTTTTGTACCAACCTAAAAAGGTAAAGGACTATTTTATGTAATTTTGTTACTTAAATAAGCAATGGAGTATTTAGTTTTGTACCACCGAGAAAAAACAAAGAAATTGCAACATTTTGAAGTATTCAATTAAACAAAGGACTTATAACTTGTGTCAACTCAAAATCAAGTAAACGAAATAATGCATTTGAGTGAGCTATTTAATTTTGTTACAACCAGAGATAAACCGAAGCAAGGTATTTTAGACCATTTTGTATTTTTTTAACAAACAAAGGAATAAATTTATATTAACCAGAAAAAAGCAAAAAAGGACCATTTTATATCATTTTAAACTAGTCTAATAAACGAAGGCATAAATATGAGTGCGACCAGAGAAAAAACTGAAGAAGGCCCATTTTAACTAGTTCAATATTTCTGTACAACTTTGTACTACTCAAATTTGGATAATCTATTTTATTTTTGTACTAATCAGAAGAAGATCAAAGAAAGGCAATTTTATACTTTTTTGTACTATTAAAAAACTGAGGATAACTTCAGTAGTCTAAGTTTTTGTAAACATTCGAAGAACCATTTTAAGTAGCTCAGCTTTTTCATACCTAATGTTGCCATGACTATAAGGAAAGGAACAAGTAAATTAGGTGTCCTAACCATTTATATCACGCTTAGATTTTTATGCCTTTTTTGGTAATATTTGTACCAAACAGAAAAAAGCTACACAAATAAACAATGGAATAAATTTGTAATAACCACAAAAAAGCGAACCTCAGCTTGATATACCATTTGAGAGGCCTATTGAATTTTATACCAACGAGAAATCTCATTTCCAGGTCATGTTTTACTATTTAAACAAGCGAAGGACTAAGTTTGAGAAAGCGAACATGGACTCAGAATTTTATATCATTTTGTAATACGCAAATAAACGAAGAAATATATTTGGATGGATTATTTAGTTTTGTTCGAACCAGAAAAATTTGATTGGATTATTTCCTTTTGTACCACCTAGAAGGATCATTTTTTAACTGGCTTAGAATTTTATACCTTTTAGAAAAATTTGAACCAAACCGAAAAAGCAAAAAAATACCATTTAACTAACTAATTATTTTTGTGCTAACCAAAAAAGCGAAGAAAGACGATTTTAACTAGGTCAGCATGTTATAACTTTTTTGTGCTACACATTTGAGTGGTCTACCCAATTTCTTGACCATGCTGCACTGTTTAAACAAACGATAATTGACCATTTTAACTAGCTCAGAAATTATGTAACTTTTGAACTACTGAAATGTTTTATTTTGTGTCAATCAGAAAGAAAAACCGAAGAAGGATCATTTTAACAAGTTCATAATTTCTGTAACGAAAGAATAATTTCGATGCTCTACTTTTTATACCAACGAGAAAAAATGAACTAGCTGAATATTTTATATAATACGAAACAATAAATTTAAGTGACCTATTCAATTTTGTACCAATGAGAAATGTCATTTTAACTGGATCAGAATTTGAGTGGTATAAAAAGGCGAAGAAGGACTATTTTATATAATTTTACTTCTCAAATAAACAATGGAGTATTTAGTTTTATACCACCGAGAAAAACAAAGAAATTGTACCATTTTGGAGTATTCAAATAAACAAAGACTTATAATTTGTGTCAACTCTAAAAATGGACATTTTAATTAGCTAAGTATTTTATACCATTCTGTATTATTTCAACAAACAAAAGGAAAAAGCAAAAAAGGATCATTTTAAACTAGTCTAATAAACGAAGGCATAAATATGAGTGAGACCAGAGAAAAAACCGAAGAAAGCCCATTTTAACTAACTGAGAATTTCTGTACCTTTTTGTACTATTTAAACAAACGATGGAATAAATTTGAGTAGCCTGTTTTTTGTACTAACCAGAAAAATCGAAGAATGTTCAATTTAGCTAACTCAGAATTTATATACCTTTGTGCTAGTCCAATGAACGAAAGAACAAATTTGGGTGTTCTACTTTTTATACCAAACAAAGAAGAACCATTTTAGCTAGCTGAGTATTTTATACCATTGTGTACTACTCAAATAAACGAAAGAAAAAGCGAAAAGGACCATTTTAACTAGCTCAAACACAATTTTAACCAGCGCAGAATTTCTGTACCTTTTTGGGCTATTCAAATAAACGCAAAAATTAATTTGAATGGAGTATTTATTTTTCGACTAACAAGAAAGAAAGGTAAGATATGCCATATTAACTAGCTGAGAATTTTATATCATCTTGTACTATTTAAACAAACGAAGGGATAAATTTAAGTGATCTATTCCATTTTGTACCAAGGAGAAATGCCCTTTTAACTAGCTCAGAATTTATAAAAAAGCGAAGAAGGTTCATTTTAACTATTTAATAAACGAAGGAATATATTTGAGTGGTCTATTCAATTTTATACCAATGATAAATGCCATTTTTATCTAGCTTAGAATTTCTAGTGCATGTTGTATTATTTAAAGAAAACGAAGGGCTAAATTTGACAAAGCGAACATGGATCATTTTAACGAAGTCAGAATTTTATATCATTTTGTAATACTCAAATGTAGATGAATTATTTAGCTTTGTATGAACCAGAAAAAAGTGAAGAAGGTCCATTTTAACTAGTTCAATATTTCTGTACAATTTTGTACTACACAAATAAACGAAATTTTATTTTTGTACCAATCAGAAGAAAATCAAAGAAGGGTCATTTTAACTAGCCAAGCAGAAAAACGAAAGAATTAACACTTTGTACTAATCAAGTAAACAAAGTTATAAATTGACCAGAAAAGGAGAAGGAATTTCCTTGTTTTTAATCCTTCACCAAAACAAAAATAGAATCTGTAATAAAGTTAATATTCCAAAATATACATAAAAATTAATCATTAAATATGGGCTCTGCCACAATAGCAAATTTTCCCAAAAAGCCAATTTTATACTTATTTGTGTTCTATAGTTACCAGTATAACTTTAGGAGTGCTTCTAATGTGCACCAAAGTTCATTATTCGATCTTTCAAATTGGCAACACTCGTAATTTTCACCGCATGTTTTAAGATTTCAACTGGCACTTTGCAAATGTTGCCATGGCTCATGGTTTCTAAATTTGTACATTTTTTTAACAGTTGTGATTTGTCAATTCATGAATAGTGTTGGAATTAGCATCCAGCAATCTTTCTGAATTTTGAAGACTTGCCATGTAAATATTTGTTTCCTATACCTGCCCTTCAAATACTCGTTTACTGACATGAATCATCGCACAACGAAAGAACTCCAACTTTGCATTCAGGTAATGCCGAAGACGTAGCTTGTATAGTAGATAAGACGAAAAATCAAATGAAAATTCACTTCAAAAAGGAAATATGATTGTTGTGTAAATCGAGGGTCTTATGTTTTGTTTTATATTTATTTCTTTATTGTATATTTATTTATTTATTTTCTATTGCAGGTTTTTAGCTAGTCAGACAAAATAGTCATTCGTTTTCTAGCGATTGTTGTTGATGATTCATGTTTGTAAGATTTATAATCAGTATTGATCGGGAACTCAATTAAGTTACACCTCTTTATTAAACAAGTTACCTCTTTTCATATTATGTTCATGGTACAAACAATGTTTTGGGAACAGTCATATTATGCCTCTTTGATATTTTCTATCATTGCTTCTGTTCCTTTATTGTATGTATTTATTATAAAGTTGTATTTATTAAAAATATTTTATTGTTTTTCGTTTGTGCAACACGTAGGCTACATTTCCTGATAATGTTGTGTTCGTATAACACCAATTTATTATAATTTCATTTGTATTTACGTCACATAGGTCCATAGGTTCTTCATGTATTCTCGTTTAAAATAAATAATTACGTTGCAAGTCTTCAAAATTCAGAAAGATTGCTGGATGCTTATCCCAATACTATTCATGAACTGAAAAATCACAACTCTTTAAAAATATGTAATAAATTTAGAAGCCATGAGCCATGGCAACATTTGCAAAGTGCCAGTTGGAATCTTAAAACACGCGGTGAAAATTAGGAGTGTTGCCAATTTGAAAGATCGAATAATGAACGTTTGGTGCACATTAGAAGCAGTCCTAAAATCATACTGGTTAACTATAGAACAAATATAAGTATACCATTGGCTTTTTGGAAAAAATTGCTGTTAAAATGAGGTGTCACATGCTATGGTTTTCATGTTTCAAACTTATGACGGATTTCAAAATGGCTACCGTCAAGGATATCCTTACTGTATTACTTCCCTCTACGCATAATATGTATTACCGAAGCTTTTTATCCACTTATTATCATTAATACGCGGGTTAGAAGCGGAGGTAAGGGACTTTCGCACGTAGTAAGTGAACAATTAAATGCCTGTATCTTTTCCTCAAATGGGTGTATCTCAAAACTAGCTTCACCATTGTCTTTTTGATTAAATTCTATCCCGAAATTATGTATCATATTACCCTATTCCTATTTAAAAAACTTGACCTTAATTCAAAATCGCGGATTTCAAGATGGCTACCATCAAGGTCATACGTACCATACAACTTCCCCCTAGGCCTTATATGTATCTACATGGTTATTCTTTCATTAATGTTTCGTTTACAAAGGTTAGTAAGAAACTTCTGCAATAATCTCTAATAACGACATCACAACTCTTAAAAATTATATATATATATATAAAATAGTAAACATGCACCATGGCAAATATTTCTGTCATCACAAATAATACATATATGTCCTCTATCAGCTAGAAAAACTTCATTGAAATCGGAGCCGGACAATTGGGTGATGTCCCTTGTAAGGAGCAAAGGTACCTTGCAGTGTCCTTCGTTTCGATCTACAAAGCTTTGTGTTTATATAGGCAGTGTTGAACAAAATAGTATTTGTTCTTGAACTTTTGAATGATGATTTATGTTTTTGTGTCAGTGAAATACATATTATATTGAATTTTTATTCAGTATTTCTTTCTTTGTGCCTACGCCATAAGTGAGCCTTCCAAGAGAAAGCGAAATCCACAGTATATTGATGTTCATACATTTGAATTTCCAAACGACAAAAAAGAACAAATCTTAAAAAAAAAAAAACTTTGTCAGTTACGTGAAGGATGTTGATGGACAAAACCAAATGGTGGCCTATTATCCATACGAACGGAAAACCATCATATGGAACAAGAAATTTTGTTTCCACTTTTCACAGCTACTGTTATTGAATTCTTGGTTCCTTTAAAGCAAATACAATTCGATGAACAAAATGTCGCTGTATGATTTTCGTCTACAAATTATATGCCACCTTTTGGAAGTGAAACAATAGGCCCAAGTAACTTTGCCATTGGATGTACCAAAGAAAAGACAAGCTGAAGAAAATAATCTGGCAACGGAATGTTCTGCTGGCCAAAACGATGAATATTGATAAAGAAAGGCAGGAATTGCAAACAGAAGAACATTGGAAATAATAGCACCTACCATTGCGCGAAGTGTCCTCGACAGCCTGGATGGGGTTTGCAGCCGTGCTTTAATGATTACCATGACAAAATAAAACTTGTACAAGTTGTTCTGATTTATATATGTGAAAATTCTTGTATATTATATTTCTTTCAGGTTATAAAATTGAAAATAATGAAAAACGCCTATCGGTGTCCGTAGCACATGGGATGAAAAGTTGATGGCATATGCTGCGGACGCCCTTCGGCGTCCTTACAACAATTGCACAATAAACATATATTTGATGTAAAAGTGTTATATTGTTGTAAAATAAAGCAAAAGCATCAATATCCAACATTTTTTTTTTTTTTTTTTTTTTAATATCCGACGACCTATGCGACCAAGCTCAGCAGTCAACGTGTTAATCAATCTTTAAGTAAAGAAAGAAAACAACGGAATTTATTTTAAAACTTCTCACGACCGTATAAGTAGTTTTTGTTGTGAAATGTCAAATGTGTTTCTTATTGTGTTCTGATGTGTATGTTAAATTACTTATCTAAAGCAGAAATATGTAATTCAGATAATTTTGAAGTTGAAATATGATCATTTAAATGTATATGTTACTGACGTAATCATTTAGCTTTGAACTTGACAATCCTTCATATTGCGAGGACGTAGGTTGTGGTACGTGCTTTCTGATAATTTGCAGGAGCAGTGAACTATTCCTCGCACCAAGTCCAAAAGGTAAAAAGAGGACTTATAGTGTTAATCATTACACACAGATAGCTCAAACAAGACCGAGCACGTTGCGTACCGACTTTCACTCAAATCATCCCAAGTTTGAGTGACAGTTGGCAAAGCATGTTATGTATCTCGGTGGTGGAAGATGATTGGGAGACTTACAATACATATTGGTTATTGAGCACAAGGATAAATAGAAGCGACCTTCCATACCAGCGATAGCAATTTGAATAATCAAATCTTCAATAATAATAATAATAATAATAATAATAATAATAATAATAATAATAATAATAATATGGCGAAAACGTTGGACTCATGAGTGAAGCATGAATTGAGCCCGGCCTGCAAGAATAGTCATCTGGAAGTGTGCAGCTGTCTGAGTGTGAACAATAACCGGGAAAGTTTACTGTATTGGATTATTACTTCAGATAAAAATCTAAATGGTATTACAATCTAAACGGTCAGAACAGAAGTTGGATTGCGGTCTTTCTCTAGAACGGTTTCCTATCACCTCTTCACCCAGGGAAGTGATTTTGTTGGTATGGTGATCTAGAGGGAAGCGATAGATCACATCATTCTAAAGCTAGCTGAAACCATCAATATAGATTGTAACGATGCTGGACACCGTGAAATGCTCTCCAAACTAGTCTAAAACCAGTAAGGGATGTTCGAAATTATATCTTCATGTTGTACGACAGTGCTTCCCCATATATCGTACAAACAACAGTATGACTTGTCGTAAGTTCCAATATGAAAACGTTCCTCACCCACCATATTTCTCATACTAACAACCACCTCTTTTGGCCCTTCCAGCACTTCTTGGAAGAAAAGATGGTCCTGACAATCGAGCACTTTAACATGTGGTTGAAGAATCTTTTCGCGTCGGAGACTCTGGATTTTTATCGCCACAGAATACACGGAATCATTAGGTGGGCGATGACAAAACTGTGTGATCGCAGACGGGGACTATTTTGTTTAAGCAGGTACTGCAATTCACTCTTTTGGTATTTGGAAATGTACTTGGGATGGATATACCATTAGCAACAATCTAATAAAATTACAATAATTATTGTACAATAAGGTAGTGAGGTGCTACCTCTACATTACCAGTTAATTCCTCAGTAATAATATATACTTATATATATGAGTCACATGTCAAGAACTATTTCCCATGACATCAATAACTTATTATTTAAATTCTATGGAGAAATAGAAGCAAGTATCAAGATGTCACTTCGCAAATCGAAGAGGGAAAGAAATCTGGTAATTATCACAAAGGCCTATAATACTAAAAAAACAAACTAGTCCATCTGCAACAGCAGTCTCTTCTTGCACTTCATATCTCCTCTTGTCTGATATCATACTAACGAACATCTTTTGACAGTTCCCGGGAATATTGCAGAGTCTTATTAATTTCAACCTTAGTTTGTTTCTTATTTCTCTCAATTCCTTCATTCGACTGTTTCTTACCTTGTAATTTATTTACGCTACTATATTTTGCTTTATAATGTTGGTGAATGAAAATATCATCTAAAATGACAAATTATAATATGTATTTATTATACAAATAAATTTCAATGAATATCTATTGTATAACAAGTATAATGTGGAAAATGTTCACATCTAATTGTGTTCTATTTTTTCTGGAGGAAAAATAATAAGATGTGTTTACCTAATACTTAATTGTTCTAAATGTCCCTGATTAAGTAACTCATTGATGCCCCAGCCGACAAGGAGATATGATTAGCTTAATAGAATATGTTTCACTTTGTAATAAGTAATCAACACATAGCACCCCAACTCTGTTTTTTCTGGCTTTCTAGAACTCAGTTCTTTGTTATATAAATTATGGCAAAGAGCTCATTTGCAGAAAGCCTAATCTCAATTGTTTTACAATGATTTGTTAACACTAAAAGTATGTACCCCCACTCAAAATAGCATCTGAGATAATTATGACTGAATTGTTCTTACAGTTCGTAGTCGTTACATGCTTCTATAATGTTTATAATTCTTTCCCGAGATCAAACATTATGATCTATCAGTTTGATCATGATATCCATTAAAATTATTATGTTTTTTTTTTTTTTATTCTTTATGTTATATTTATTCATTCTGTGGTGTGTATTCCTTTCTCTACACCTTTTTTCTCTCAACCATTATTATTCTTCTTACGTTACCACTAAAGACGGAACTAGCTGTCTGTTGCGAAACGTATGAAGAGTTTCTATTTTCCCCACTGGAGGATTTATTGATACCCTTTGTAACTTTTTGTTAATGGTCTTCATTAATTCTTAAAGAACATTGATTTATGCACTCTTACTTACTTAATATTAATTTCTAAATTTTTATTTACCTAGGATTTTACCAATTATTTCATGAAAATAATATTATTATACAGCATATATACACATGTTCTTCCCTTGTATATCTGTATATATGTATATTTAAAAAAAAAAAAAACATCTATTTCATATGCGCAGGTAGTACTTCTGTACTCAGGAACCTCAAATTGAATAATATACTTCTAGTATCCTCCTGACGCTCAGAGGAAATCACCTACATGAAGGAGGAGGAATTTTGTGTTCATTTTTTAATGGTTGAATATTTGGGGTGCAAGGATTAGTATTTTGTAAAATTTAAGGTTTTCTGGTTGTGCACATGCGCAGAATGGTCTGTAGAGCCCTCTCTACACTGGGTATTTAGGGGATAATAGAAATGGGAATTTGTGTAAGGTCTTTAGCATTATGAAAACTGTTTAGTGCAAGATATGTAAATGTGGTCTCCTACGTGCACACATTTTTTCTAACAATACTCATAGTGATTAAAATGTTTAATATCACTTTAATCGTGTACAATAAACGAACATTATTTTGGAAAAAATGTATGAATATAGTTTAAGTTGTAAAATGATACCATAGTCTTTATAATTGACAATGTTTGCACACTGAACCATAAGATTCTTAGTCACATTCAGGTCTACAACGCAAAACACTTTCCATACAACTATCAATTTTGTATTTATCATATTCTGACAAGAAGTCAAAGGTTATAAAAATTGAGATTTAGAAAATACTAACTCGATTATTGACAGTATTATTATTATTTTATGATTGATTTAATTTTTTCCTTATTTCCATTGACACAAAATTATAATATACTATTTTCTGTTTCATTATACTCTTTTCAGCAATATTGAAAGATTTTGACGGGTTGTAGACTCCTAGAACTAAATCCTACGTACCCTGCTGCAAACAATGTTAAATCTAACAAGGTAAAAAAAAAATCTGTATAATATTCAACAATGCGAAAAACAATACTATATAATTCTATCCTTCCGCAAATATTTTCTCATGGAAATTCAATGTAGAGAGCTCTCTACAACAGCAAAGAAACTACTCTGCATACCACCAAACACAAAGTTTTTGAATACCAATATACTATACAGATTTTAGGTTATCTAATATATATACAAGTGAGGAATCAAAACTTTTTTGTTGCAATTTAAGTACTAAAATAACTAAATTATCTTAGTGCTGCAGGTTTTGGCCGCAACTTCTTGCACGACGCCATCTTAACTGCTGTCCAATTGTAAAACGTAAAGAGTTTCTACTATCGTCTGCCTGCAAAAGCAAAACATGAAGTGTAGAAATTACCCTACAGAAGGTTTCAACCGAGCAAAGCTTGAAATATCCGCAGGAACGAAAGGAAAAATGACGTCAGTTTTTGTAGAGCCGGCTCTACGCGGGGTGTCAGGAGGTTATACTGTTAGCAAAACGAAAAATTGTTTTTATTTAAACTGCTGATTTATGTGTAATATAAGGTAAAACATACTGTCTTGAAATTACTTTATGTGACTCAGTTTATTAAACCGTGATATCGGTCTGTTCAGTTAAATATTTGACTAATCCTATAAGGGTTGCAAGGTTTGAAAAAAAGTCTGTGATTTTCCTTTATTAAGCACGATGCCGACAAGTTTATAATATATCCACACTTTCTTTAAGTGATAACTAAACACTACTTCAGAACTATTTGAATATGAAATATATAAAAGCGGAATAACTTAGTGTCAAAATCTACTTATTACTTTAAATTTTACTCTCTCTTATTTCTTTCATCTGTGTCCATCTGATGACGAATAATACATAGTCGAAACAATTATAATTGTACCTCTACCATTAACATAAATTCATTTACAAAAAGTCTGAAAAATATTCATTATTCGAATATTTAAATATAATAATGGTAACAAACATACTGAAATGAATTTTTCTTACTGTTTGTTTTAATACCGCAATTCCTTCAAGTAAGTATTATTGAAAGAATTTGAGAAAAGTTTCCTTGATATTTACTCTTTGAAGCTATAGGATACATATTAACAAACAATTGCTTATTTAGCAATTTATCCTTCCACGGAAAAACTGAATACTCTCCACATGTATGGGAACAACAAGCTAGTTCTGTCTTCAGTCGTAAGGTAACAAGGATTAAAACGGAGAAGAGAAATATTGTATGGAATCAAGAATGGTACCATAAATGAGCGTAACGTGAAAAACTGGTTACTAAAAAGAACAAGCAGAGCATAATGAAAGAAAGAAAAAGTTAAATTTGAAAGATACATGATGTCTATTCTACGTCACTATTGCCAGAACCAAAATACACACCAAAAGTAGGTAGCCAGATTCTATCATTGTTGCCAGAATTCAGATTTAAAACGGTTTATATTTATGAATAAAGAATGATGCTTTAATCAGTCTTTTCTCTTCTGTCTGTCTGTTTGTTTGTTTGTTTCCTGAACTTATTACATTAACCTATTTTATACTATGTGTGTGTTGCTATAGGTGAAGTTAGAATCTTGATATATCTTCTTTTTGTAACTTTTTTGATTGTCTAATGTATTCTTTAATACGGGTGTCAATATTGCGCTCCACACTGAGCACGATAAATATTTTACTTATTTAGTGTATCAACAAAAATAGCTTTTCAAACCATCGAAATGCTTTTCTAAACATTTTTGGGAGATACCGAAAGTAAATGTGTTATGCTTTTCAAGAATACGTTGATTTTTGTTTATAATTGTGGAAAGTAAGGAATTCCTATCCAAGTTTTTGCTTCTTTGAAAATAGTTTGATTCTTTTTGGAACTTGCATCGATCTACTGTTTGATTAAATCATTTTGTAAGGTACGCAACTTATAGAAGTACTTTTGTCCTATTTGATGTAAAAGCTGTATTTTATCATTGAGATCAATCACGTTAATCAAACACATAAGTTGCTTCAAGTATCTAAGAAAAGATATTCCCAAAAAAAGTCAAAACCTTGGACAGGAATTCCTTACTTTTTACAATTATCGACGAAAAGATCAAAGTATTTCTTGAAAAGCATAATATATCTGCTTCCAGTATCCCCTCCTCCCTCCGCGCTAAAAAAAGAAAAAGAAAAAAAAAGTTTAGAAAACCATCTCATGGACTTTAAAAGTTATTTTTATTGATCTACTAAATAAATCAGCATTTATAGTGTTTAGTGTGGATGTGACTTTTCACATATAGGTCAAACTAAGCACAATATTAACACCCGAACTAAATAACATATTAAACAATCAAAAATGTCACAAGAAAAGGATATGTCGGGGTTGTCACTTCACCTAAAGCAACATACACTTAGTATAAAATAGGTTAATGTGATAGCTTCAGGAAAAATCGAAAAACAAAGACAGATTAAAGAATCATTCTTTATTCATAAATATAAACCGGATTTAAATATTGATTCTGGCAATATTGATAAAATCTGACAACCTATCTTTGATGGTATTTTGCTTCTGGCAACAGTAACGTAGCATAGACAATATACGTGTTTCAAACTCGACTCTTTCTTTCTTCCACTGTACTCCGTTCGTTCTTTTTAGTTACCATTTTTTTTTACTTTACTTTCATTTGGTGGTTTGTATTCCTGTTCCCATACCATATTTCTCTTATTCGTTTTTATCCTTGTTGCCTTAAGACTGAAGACGGACCTAGCTTGTCCCACGTCTGAAGATTATTTATTTTTGTCACGGGGGAAAATGTTGGTAAGCTAACCTAACCTAACCTAACCTAACCTAACCTAACCTAACCTAACCTAACCTAACCTAACCTAACCTTCTCATGCACCTCCGTAAGTTTATAGGTACATACTTATAAGAAACAAAAAAACTACCTTTGTATCTCAGAGGTTCATCTGTTTATTATTGAATCATTTCAATTCACGCGAAGGTTTTGTTCATCAATAGTTTCTACTGCGTCGCTTGGAACTATTTGCTTTACATCTGTTTTGGTGTATTTTCCTATAAAATACAAGTATTTATCAGAGTATTCTGCAAAAGATTTAATTACCTCACTTATTATCACTTTTCAGCTGTTACTACTTGGACCGCTTGGATGTCAAACGATTTAAATACCAAACTGAAATTTTTCCAGGAAAGATCTTTGAAATTCAAAATCTCATATAAATTGCACGAAGAGAAAGTTATTCAGTACCAGCGTTAGGAAAGAACCTTCATTATTATGGTTTTGGTTGCAACCACAAAATAAATATGGTTTTGTTTTTAATGAGATATTGGACTTCAAAGATGTGTCCTCAAAACTTTCCGTTTTTCAGCTACACTGTTTGGCATCCAAGCGGTTCAGTTCTTAATATTAATCCACTAGCTAGTTAACATTTTGAGCGCTAATTCAGTATTTTTACAGAGTAGCTGATCTTTTGTAGACATCGGATTCCGTATTTATACGCGATTTGATTCAAAATGTATTTCAATGGTTTTGCTCTTTATTATACGGAGTTAGCAGTTTTGAAATATACCTTGGACTTCGTAGTTCGAAATTTTGTCAATAGATGACGTGAAGATCCTAATTAATTCCTTGTTACTGCCATGGTTCAAAAACCATGTGCAAATTGTTTGACCGTCAAAATGGCGTGAAAGAGCCTGTCGGACGATTCAATATGCTTCAGTTTAGAAGCGGAATTGAGCGACAGTGATGGTGATCTGTTTGAGGGAGAGTTATTGGACAATTGTGAAAATGATCCAGACTATGTAGCAACAGAAATTTTGATGTCAAGTTAGTAACCTTCAGAGAGTAATTCTCATATTCGCATTCATTTTCCTTGCACTATGTGTAAATTTTATTTATGATTTGTAATGGTTTTTTAGTGAGAATACAGAATATTATATATAAAAATCAAGAGCAAGCTCTAAACTTTCAAACGGTGCATGTTGTATTATTTTAGCCATCCTAGATTTTGAGATATAATTTTCTAAAGGACTGCAAAAAAATCCAGCATTCTTGGGAAAGCCTGCACTTCAGAGCCCAGCACTCAAAGTGTTGGTCCTAATTAATAGGTCATTATATAAAAGTTCAAGAAGATTCTTCAATATCATTAATTACATTCTAGCTGTTACCTTTTCACTCTAAATTCCCTTTTTTTTTATAATAGTTAAAAATATTACGACCAACTAAACAATAGCTTGTATGTTGAATATATAAATGTTATGTTATTTTAAAATACTAATTTTCAAAAATGATAATTCTTTTCTTTCTTGTTTTCTTCTAGATATTAAGTTGTGATATTAAGCAATGACTATCAATCTCCATGACGACACTGTAACCAGATAAAAATTGTAATAATTTTGAGAGAAGTGTGTGGTCAAACATTCTTTAATAATCTGTGAAAAATATATATGCTTTTGGAAAATAAAATGGAGTTCTGCTCGTTTATGTTGTCTTTTTCTTGTTATTGATGATAGTGCTGTCTCATTTATGTTCTAGGTTTTTCTTGTCTAATTTGAGTTTGGGGTCTTCAGTCCTAATAAGAAACTATTCAAAAACGCTTCTTTCAGTTTGTTGGAACAAAGATAGAAAACATCCGTTTTTTCTTTCTTTTTTCTTTTCTTTTTCTTTTTTACTATTTTACATTTATTTACAAAGTATTACATGTTCCCAACGATATGATTGGAAATTCCATAGTTTCTGCAATTATAGTTGTATTACTTTTTCTAAGCATTAGTATTAATAAAATACTCTTTTCAACAATTAAATAATTAGCAAAGTTCTTTTTGATTAAATTTATATTATTATTAGAGAAGAAACACCTCATCAACTTCCTTTTCAGGTGGTAAGCTGCCAAGGACTGTGCCATGTTAGATGAAAATAGCTATGTGCTATATTAGGGAATATGTAGAACGAACTTTGTCGGAAACGCAAGAAGTGTTTCTTCCTACCTTTCAAATCAAATCAAGGTTTCTAGAATTCAAAGCGCCACTAGCCTCGATAGCATTGAAGTGAAAAAAGAAATTAAGAAGCTTGTTGTGTTTTCTTTGCTTTTCAGCCTCTCTGAGATTAGCAACAGCTCCAGTGTTCATTACAGGCAGAGAGAG
Organism: Thermobia domestica; assembly: GCF_964235325.1. Lineage (NCBI taxonomy): Eukaryota > Metazoa > Arthropoda > Insecta > Zygentoma > Lepismatidae > Thermobia > Thermobia domestica. Next base: position 193,762,852 of record NC_137457.1, read on the forward strand.
ACTTGAATGAGCGTGTGTATCAGCGGACTTGAAGTCCCATAATAACCACTTATTTATCCATGGAGCCTATGTCACACAATCGGGTCATTTTCTATCCGAACGACTCCAGCCAGAAAGTTCACATATTGAAGGAATTGTATCAGTGTTAAGGTCTCGTAATATTATACCTTTAACATCAACGAAGGAGTGTCGGGCGGTATCTAACAGCGTTCTTCATGCATGAAAGGCCATGTAGGCCAAATTGGTTGGTCTGATTCCCTCAAGCTAGACAACGATGAGGATCACAAACAGTTAAACCTAAACGTAAGGCGAAAGCAAATCGAAAGCCCTCATTTGGCAAATGAAGGCCTCTAAAGTGGAAAAGATATTGTGATCAACCGGATTCGGAACATGCAGTAAGAAGCCTGGCTTTAACTTTCGAGATAACAGGAGATGATAATAGATGATTACTGAATTAAGATGCAATTGATGAGTAACAAAATGACTAATAACGTCTTTCTGCGAATTTCTGAGAGGTGTGTATCTTTTAAACTTACCCATTTAATATGTTCTTTCACTTCTGTGGAAATATTTCTCTTTGTCATTCTCATATAGTACTTAATAGAGTCACAAAAATAATGCAGATTCCACAAGTCAATTTATCCTTGAAACAGTTTTTGGATATTGATAAAGAACATTCAAAACCTTAGTCTGATTTTGACGCAAAATTGATCCCGTATTTGTTGTCTACTTTCTGAAATTCCTAGCCAATAGACTAAATAAACCTACTTCTTGTCAATTTGCTAGCTAACAGGTCTGTTTTGAAAGTCTCATATTACTCTTTCACGTTTTTTCGGTATGTTCACATTTTCTTTCCTAAATCAAACAGTATTGTATGGTGTTGTGGGAGATCTGTTTCTCCTGTAAAACTCGCAATGCTCCTAGATATATATTTTTTTTCAAACATTCACCTCTATGAGATAGAGTTATGACAGTTCCTTATGTAAATAAAAGAGTGTCAGAAGTTCTCCTTTTTTTACTAAAGACTAAAGTGCAGAATTTGTTGTTTTAGTAAATGTGAATGTCTAGAAAATAGAGACCGTTTTTCGGTTCCTTTTCCGTGTATAATTAAATAATTGTCAACACAGCAGAAATACCTGACACATTTGAACTCTCTTTGCTTAGAGTTTTAGTGTTTAAACTGGTCCATCACAATATAAGCTAACTAGGAAGGATAATAGACGACCCAAGGCAAAGTCATCTATTTTTGTATGAAAATTCGTTCTTCAAATTGGAAATGGCTATTATGTAGGAAAGTACATCTAAACTGATATGAATGTACGAAAGTACACCTAAGCTGATATGAAATAAATTATTTTCCAGGGTCGTGATAAAAGCTGTTTGTGAACAAGGACCCTGCATGGATTAAAATGATTCAAGAATAAGTGGATGAAACCCTAAGGTAGAAATGTAGTTTTTGTTTCTTTCTTTGATATTTCTTTGATTAAGTTTTATTTAGGCGTTTAGTAAACTTTTGTAGTATAGTCTAGGCAAATTGTTGTTGAACCGGGAACAAATTGCAATACAATTTCTGTTAACGGGTCCTTATGGAAAAATACCTGAGGAAAGCGATGGTGAAAAGTCTGCCACTCTCCGAGGTGGAGTAAAGTTGCTATGGGGAATTGTGCAACATGGCCTCCATGCGTTACTACTATTCGCAAAGTCTCACTTACGCACCTCCTTTGTCCCTCCTAATTAACATAGAGCAATGAGTAATATATCTTTGTAAAGCTTATGAAACGCATATTCCAACGATGTAACATTGTTTCCCATTTTAACCACCAACTAGAAGAAGAAGAAGAAATTTTAAAAATCACAAAAAATTCCGAAAATATTTCATCTCTGGCAACACTGTGTGTACAGCAGCGTAACAAAAACTTGTTATTACATACCTTACACATATGTGTGTGAGATGTCAACAGCCACTGTGATCTAGGCCGAAGAAAGTGTCTAATATGGGATGCCTTTTTCTTAATGAAAAATACCTTAGAGAAACATATTATAAATTGTACCACCTCCGTGAGCGTATAGGTCTGCTGTGGTGAATTTTCCAATATTGGCGCAAGTTTCCTAGTACTTGATATCGTTATATGGTGAGGATTGTTCAATATTTGAAACCTTATTCTTTCGTATTAATTGAAAACAAACTCTTAAACATTTTTTTTTCAAATATTTTATTTCAATACTAGCTGAACCTGCGCTGTCTACTCAGTGCATCATTCTGTTATGACCATGAATCTCCTCCCCATTGTGTATGTCTCCTTACTCACACAAGTAAAGGAAAGGAAATTCACAAAGGAAGTGAATTGCTATGTATAGATGATGGAGTTAGTTTTAGCAAATTTGTAGAAGTAACACGATATCAAGTGGATTTTTTTCCCTAATAAATCCATATCCGTCCGAGTACGCCTCATTGCGTCTCTTGACGACTTTCAAGTTGCCAGCATACAATAGGTTTTGCTATTCATACTTAACCAAAGCGCCTGCAATGTCCGTCAACCCGCCATACGTAACTTCTCTACTATTTGCCTAACACCGTAGTTTCGGCCTACAACAAGGTTAATCTTATGGGCTCGAAACTGCCCCTAAAATGTTGAATAGAACAATAACGATACGGTTTTTGAAAATTTGAGTGAGAACTGGACAATCTGCACAAAATTTGGAATCGACCAGTGAAAACGGCACTTGTGATTTTCGAGATCTCATTGTCGAAAGATTGGCGATAAACATATAAACCTAGCATTTTAATATATATATTTTTTTCCATGCTACACTACAATTTTATATCTAGTACAGTGTTCAATAGTTTCCATGTGTTAGAGCTTTGGTACATTAAAGTTAATATATGCTACCCCTATATGCATTATGTGCACCTATATGCACAACTTAACGTATACGCATTATGTTGAAAATAAGAATTACATGTACAAATATAAAGTGTATACAACTATGTTAAGTTCTGCTACAAATATAAAGTGTATATAACTATGTTAAGTTCTGCGTAAATGAATTAAGCAATATTTAACACAAATAAATTTAAATTTTCAAAGCTAATTAACATACTTGGGAATGTGTCATAAGCAGCTATAGCAGATATATATCTTTGCTCATAATTTCAGTTTTATTTTATTCATCATCCATGTCAACTTCCCCAGAATTACAACTTATACTTTTACAATAAGTACAAACATTTGCCTTCTGAATATGCACTGTAGGGTAGCATATTGTGTTATGCTGCATCCGCATTTTAGAACTTTTAATAAATATAAGGTAAAAAAGAAAGTTCTATCGCTTTTTGTGGAGGTTTGTGTTCAGTTGGCCCTCACACCGTGAGTTGAATCGAGTGGAGATAAGGGGAAGATCAGTTAATGATGTGGGTATATCCAACATACTACCTGGTTGTGGCAATTCAGATACACCGTGTACTTCCGTAAGGACAGAGTGAACATGGGACTTCCACAGAGCGTCATAAGGGCGTGTATGCTGTATGAGTTCAAACTGGGGTCAAGCGCCGCAGCAGAAGACGGAAGATATGCCAGGCCTTTGGTGATAGCATCGTGACTACGCTGACAGTGCAGTGTTGGTTTAACAAGTTTTAGGACTGTGACGAAACACTCGAAGAGCACCACGTGCAGAAAGACCAACACATGTACAAAATGAAGATCTTTAAGCAGCAATTGAGGTGAACAGTGGCCAAACATGTGAGAAATGGCTACTAGAATTCAGTGTGAGTGGAGAAACCATTCAGCAGCACTTCCATCAGCTTGGGAAGCACTACAAGTTGGATCGATGGGTCCCCAAGATTTGACTCCGGGCCAGATGACAACGCGAACAGACAATCTATGTTTCTTTGTTGTCTCGTCTGAGGAAGGAGTCATTTCTGGACAGGGTGTTGACATGTGATGAGAAATGGGTTCTGTATGAATCTCCATGGCGCCGTCATGACTTTTGGTTGGCATCCCATGAACCGGTTCCAAAAAAGGCAAAACCATCACTGCACCAGAAGAAGGTCCTCCTGTGTGTTTGTTAGACTGCTCGCGGCATCATGCATCGGGAACTGCTACCAACTGGTCAGAGAATCAATGCAACTCTGAAGCTGAGCTGTGTTCAAGAAAATCTCAAAACTCTGGAGTCAGCACTTCTGAATCGCAAAGAGGTCCTCCTGGTACAGGACAATGCTAAGTCCCACGTGGCTAGAATGACCCGGAACACCATTCTACGCCTTGGATGGGAAACACTATTGTATCTGCCGTACTCCCCGGACATTGCTCCGTTCGATTATCACATGTTCCATTCCTTGTATAATCATCTTAGAGGACATCAATTCAAATAGCTAGTAGAGATACAAAATGCACTTGATACCTTTTTCGCTTCAAGTCCCAGCAAGTTCTATCGCGGTGGAATCCATGTCCTTCCATAACGTTGACAGAAGGTCGTCAATCCCGATGGGAACTAGTATATTTGATCTCTCATGTACATCCTAGGTGATATATCGATGTTCGAAGGTAGTGGGTGAAATTGACAGAAATTTCTTGGTTACCTTTATAATTGGATGCTGGTGATTGAGCCATTTTCACCGTTGTCAGATGTTCGTGACGCAATTCCCATCCTCAGCTACATGGATCTATTTCATTATCCATCCACCATTGAATCTGGTGATACACTCGCTGCTATGAAATTTGTATGCATTTACTGAGGGAGGTCCTTTCGGTTTCACCTGAGCTGTTGATTTTGTCGCCCATGATATGAACATTCGAAACCGCATTTCATTTAGTGTATCTCCTGAATTTCCATCGTAAAGGTAGACCATAGTTTCGTCACCAGCAATGTGAACTTCTTCTTTCGATTTCCCAGCAGTCTTGAAAACAGTAACATCTTTCTTAAATATCGCATTCCTCTTTAACATTTTGATAGTCACATTTCCCGAGGCCATACAGCTTTGATATTTTATCACACTTTAACACAGCACGCGCCAAAAGAATGTGAGAGCAAACTTCTTCACCAAATTCTTGTTTAATTTTCTTAATGTCATAGACAGTCTTTATTTTTACAGTTAGCTTTAGCTCCGGGCAGAGAGAAATATAATGAAACTCATTACTGACGTGATGTATTAATAGGACCAGAAAATCAGTGTCATCACCTATAATAGCTGTAGGATACTTGCGCGCTAATGCAACACTTCCCATGACGATCATGACGTCAGCATTACCAGAAGCTTATTTCGTGGTACCGTCAGTTGATTGTAACTTTTGTGAAAGACAAGTCGTAAACGCTTGTTTAGTTGGTTTGTTCGAAAGAAAACATTCTTTGTTGACAGCAACGTTCATTGAAGGGTTAAGATGTACTTTTCGTCCTTCAAATCCCTTTTGTTCGCTTTTGTTTGTTTTTGATTCCAAGATAGGTGATGAAATAAGAACCCTTCATCAATGACATACTGTACATCTTCAGGCAAACCTACTACGATTTTTACTTGCTCACGTATGAATTTAGCAAGTTGAAACTTTCCAGAATCTCTCATATGCCCACTTTATCAAATAATGAAGGAGGATACGTGCAGAGCTCGTAAGAAAATATTTTTCTCAAATCCAAGCTAGTTGTTTAAGCACAGAGTACCAAACGTTGGAATGGTAGTTCAGGCTCAATGACAAAAGTTTCTTCTTTACATTTAACTTCTTGAACGGACTTCAAGAAGTCAGTTCATAAGCTTCGTAAGTTTGCTTTTCTTGAAATTATACACGGTAACTGTTCTATGAGTCATCTCATCGAACTGTAGTGTAACATGAAAACAATATTGCAATAAAAATATTCGAAAAAAACTTGTTTAAGAGTTTGCTTTCAATTAATACCAAAGAATAAGGTCCGAAATATTGAACAATTCTCAACATATAACGATATCAAGTACGGTACTAGGAAACGTGCGCCAATATTGGAAAATTCACCACAGCAGAAATATACGCTCTCTTTTTCACTTCATCCATCCGAGGATATTAGGCTTCCTAAATAGGGGAACGTCTTAACGCCTTAACATCTTTTCAGATAATATCTTAACATCTGTAAAAGTTAAGTTGAAATACGATGAATATTGTGCAAAGTGCAAAAGAATTGTGAAAAATAGAATCTTGTGTGACTCCTGTGACAGATGGATGCATTTTAAGTGTGGTAAAATAGAAAATGAACATAGAATTGATGAAGATTTAGAGTGGTTCTGTCCAATATGTGAACAACATGGCGGCCCAATGAACATGAATTCGTCTGATGATTATTCCGGTAACTTGCTAGAAATCATAAACATTCTACAGAAAGATATGAGATTATTGAAATCAGAAAACGAAGATTTAATAAAAAGAGTGAAGGTATTAGAATCAAATGTTGATGCAAACAAAACTTCACACTATGAATGGACAAGAGTAGACATAGGCCGAGATATAATCAACCTGAGCCAGTACTAGCTAGCCCAGTAGAGTGTGCGAATAAATTCAGTGTTTTAGCGAATTTTGAAAGTGAAGCTCTGGACAATCCAAAATCAGTGAATATTAGTAGCAAAACTGTAGATAGTTTGAGAACAATGAACAAGAAGAAAAGGAATTTCATAAACGCGAAGGGTAGTGCAAGGATGAATATGGTTAGTGCAAGGGCAACTCCTAAAACACAGCCAAAGATGCTCATATACGCTGACAGTCATGGTAGGGGATTGGCTGAAAAAGTGAACCAAGATTTGAAACACGATATAATAGTAGAAGGATTTGTTAAGCCTGGAGCTAAAAGCGTGGATATATTAGCCAGTGTTAATAGTCAAACAGTAAACAAGGAGGGTAACTATATTGTGATATTACGTGGAGCTAACGATGTGGCTTGTAATGAGGGAAGTGAAGTCGTGAAAAGAATTAAGTGTAAGCTTTCTGAACTAAACCATTGTAAGGTAATTGTAAGCAGCATTCCACACAGGTATGATCTTACTGAAGAATCGTGTGTGAACAAAGCAATTCAAAATAGTACTGTAAAATTAAAGAATTTGTGTAACCGCTTCCAAAATGTCGAAATTCTGGATGTAAATAAATTAAGTAGGGAGATGTACACGAAACATGGCATGTATTTCAACCAACGAGGGAAAAGAATATTGAGCAACATGATTTGTGAAATAATTGATAGGGATCTTTATGGCAAATTTAAATTTAAGGTAGCAATAAGAATGCCATGGTTAGTTCAGGGAAACTGAACACACCCGACTCCATGAATACACTGAATACTACGTGGGGCCGGGTAAAAACCTCAAGTCTAACGAAGAGTGTTGAACTGAATGATGTAAATGACTTAATAGATGTGAAAAACAATCGCAACTTTTTTCAAAGTTGTAATAATCATATAGGTAGGCAAAATTTATTACTATTTCATTTAAATTTGCAATCAGTAAGGAACAAACTAGCCGAACTTGAGTTATTTTTGGGTATTTTTCATGTGATATTTTATGTGTCAACGAACATTGGCTAACGAGTGATGAAATTTACATGTATACGCCAACAGGTTACACGTTAGCTACTATTTTCTGTAGGGATAAAACATTACACGGTAGCGTAGGTATTTATGTAAAAATTGGTATAGGTATTGAATACTCTGTTCTTGACTTAACTTGTTTTTGCATAGAACAACGTTTTGAGGTAGCTGGTGTGTTACTTAAACATAACAGAGTAATAGTTATTATGTTGTATCGGACACCGAATTCAGATATGCATATTTTTCTTAATGATTGGGAGAAATTAAACAGCTATCTTTATAAATACAAAAATCATACAACATTCTATATTGGCGATATAAATGTTAACGTCCTTATAAGTACACCCATTAAAGCACTACTATGTGATGTTCTTAGGTTCCATAACTTTTATTATATTAATGATCAGCCCACAAGAAACTTTGCATGTTTAGATAATGTTTTTACTAATGAAAACAAAACTAGCCTGTTATGCGGTACTGTACAACCTTTGTTGTCTGACCATGAAGGTGTATGGCTATTGTTCCCTGTGATGTCACATATGAACGCTACCTATCCTGTAATTAAACGATTCAGATTGTTAGGTGAACTTAATATACAAAATTTGAGAAATACATTAGGGAATCATAATTGGGAAAATTTATTTTCTGAATGTGCCAATGTTTCCGAAGCTTTCCATAAGTTTATCAATACTTTGATTCTATATTTAAATGAATGTTGTCCAGAAAAGATTAAGATGTATACCATCTACGGAAGTAAACATTCACAAACAGTTCCTAATTGGTACACGCCACATCTTAGATCTCAGCGGGATAGACTAATCACATTGTATAATATTGCTAATATAACAGGGTTACCTAGAGATAAAGAGAGATTTAAAATTGCTAAAAAGATATACAGAAAAGAGATTAAAGCAGCAAAAGTTACTGCAAACGAAAATTGGATAAATAACACTGTTCAACAACGAAAATGTAAATTGAACAAAATCAGCTAATTCTTATTGATTTTGTGGTGCTGATCACGAATTTGAAAGTTATTTTCGAATATTAGCTCTACTTTTCGTTTTACAGGTATTTCTAATAATAAGGCTTTAAAAATAAATATATTCGCTTCGTTTGGGGTAAAATGTTACACTGATCCGGCAACACTGGAGAAACTATATGAAAGCTTGGTTTCATTGTGTTCCTTATCTCAGTAGTGTTCTGCTATTGTTAGAAAATACAGGTTTAGTGCAGTTATCAGCGTTTTGGGTGTGACGTTTGTGTAGTGCAGGACATAAAAATACAACTACAAGTACGCAAAAATACTGGTATTTCGAATGTATAATTTTAAATAGTTGTCGGAACTATTTCAAGTGACATTTTGAGGATTTCAATAAACAAAAATGCCGCGAAATTGTGTAAACAGTGCGGATAGCTTTTGCTACGTGTGTGGGGAAGTGACATTTTCCTCACAAAAGCAGACTATAACACCACTAATAAGAAAAGCCTATCAATATTACTTTGGTTGTAAAATTGGAGACCAAGGTAAATCTTGGGCACCCCACATTGTGTGTAACACTTGTACCAGCAATCTAAGAAATTGGATTAATGGGAAGGGGCGCTCAATGCCTTTTGCAGTGCCCATGATTTGGAGGTAGCCAATCGACCACATCAGAGACTGCTATTTTTGTATGGTTCCTTCCGTCAAGAAGGGAATTTCCACGAAGAAGAAGCGGGCCTTGATCTATCCTAACGTTCCTTCTGCAATGCTCCCTGTTCCACATGGAGAAGGACTACCTGTTCCTGACCCACCTAAAGAATACGATCTTTTTTCTGATGATGATCAAGAAGTTGAAGCTCCTGAATCAAGTACTTCGAAGGACCATACGTTTGTTGTAGAATAACTTCCATGTGAACTACATAGACTTACTCAAGAGGAACTAAGTGATCTAATCAGAGACTTGGATCTATCGAAAAGCAAAGCCGAAATTTTAGCGTCACGCTTAAAGCAATGTAATTTATTGCAGGAAAAAGTAAATATTTCAGTGTATCGGAATAGGGAGAAGATGTTCACTTCATTTTTTACTATGGAAGACACACTTGTGGCATGTACAGATGTAAATGGTCTCATGAGGCCACTTAAAATTAATTACGAACCTACGGAGTGGAGGCTCTTTATAGATTCGTCCAAGGTGAGTTTAAAGGCAGTGCTTTTACATATTGGAAATGAACTTCCTTCAATTCCTGTAGGTTACGCAGTTCATATGAAGGAATCTTATGAAAACTTGAAACGTTTACTTCAAGCCATTAAATATTACGATTTTCAGTGGCTCATTTGTGGTGACCTTAAAGTAATAGCACTGTTGGTAGGTATAGAAAGTATTGTTGCTTTATATATGAATGGGACAGTAGAGATCGTGGATCTCATTACCGCAAAAGTGATTGGAGTACCAGAGAAACTCTTCAGCCGGGAGTGAAAAATGTGCAGCATGAACCACTGGTAGATCGTAACCGAATTTTGCTTCCCCCTCTACATATTAAATTAGGTCTTATGAAAAGTTTTAAGAGCATGAACCAAGAGGATGAGGCCTATAAGTACCTAAGAGGACAATTCCCTCGATTAAGTGATGCCAAAGTTAAAGAGGGTGTTTTCATAGGGCCACAGATTAGGCAACTATTCAAAGATCACAAGTTCGACGAAATCCTCCAAGGTGAGGAGAAAGCTGCGTGGGAAAGCTTGAAGAGTGTTTGTTCACAGTTCTTGGGAAGACACCGAGCAACAAATTACAAACAACTGGTAGCAAAGTTGTTATTGTGCTACGAAAATCTTGTTTGCAATATGTCTCTGAAAGTCCACTTTCTTCATTCACATCTAGACTTCTTTCCCGAAGATTGTGGAGCAGTAAGTGACGAACATGCTGAGCGTTTCCATCAAGATATTGCAGCCATGGAGAAGAGATATGAGGGAAAGTGAAGTTCTAACACATTGGCCGACTACTGTTGGACTATTGCAAGGGATGCTCCAGATGTAACCTACAAAAGGCAAGCCAAGCGAAGACGCTCAAAATAAAATAAACATAATCCTGTACAAGGGATCACTTGAAACTTTTGTCTACATTGCAGTATAGTTCTTGTACAAAAAGGTATTTGTACATATTTTTCATGCTTTGATGTTAATACTGATTTTTATTACGGAATTGTTAATGTTTAACTTGACCACGGTTACTTTATTTTCTGTATCGCTGTGAAACTGGTATTTGCGCAATTTTGAAAGAGGAAGTACAAGGGTATAGAAAGCTATAGGTCAGGGTACTTCTTAACTCCCCAGCTTATCACATCACAGTGAAATAGATAAAAAAGTGAAATGTAGGTTTTTACAAGGATTTTGCTTAAATGTTCTATAAATATGAATACATTTGTATATATACAGCTACTGTTGTACAAGGGCGTTTTTTTCACAACCTGAGCTAAGAAAATTCTTCTATTATAATTTCCTTTCATATTATGCTTAAATGAATGTAAAAATCGCAATTTCAAAGAATTTACATACTTTCGATCAAAATTTGTTGAACAGTGTAATTCAAAAAACAAGTGTGCAGCGGCTTGGTCTATAATCAATTAGGAAATCGGAAAATGCAATATTAAAGACCCCATACCAATATCCGCCAATGAATTCAATGAACATTTGGTAAATAACATAAGGAAATTAAGTGATAAGTCAAAAAGTGAAGACTTTTCTTCTGAAAATCAAATCTATAATTTTAGTAGTTTATTAGCACAGCAAAACCTAAATAACGTTAACTCGAATTTTCACTGGACTAGAATAAATACCAGGACTGTTTTACAAGTTGTTAACAAATTAAAATCTTCAAACAGTGAAGATCTTTATGGGTTTTCTAATAATTTGTTTCGAAAAATAATTGATGTTATAATTGATCCTTTGGTTTACTTATTCAATTGGATACTTTTAGATGGAATCTTTCCTGACTGCCTTAAAATGACAGTTACAGTACATATACATAAGAAAAATGATAAGAGTGATCCTAATAACTACCGTATTATTTCAAACGTTTTTGAACAATGCATCAAAAGTCAATTATCAATGTACTTTGAACAAAATAAAATATTCCACACTTCGCAATTTGGATTCAGATCTGGCCTTTCCACGATTAAGGCCGTAGAAAACGTAGTATCACACATATTCGATAGCTTCGAAAATAATTTAAATACGTGTGCAACATTGATAGATCTAAGTAAAGCATTCGATACGGTGTCACATCATATATTGGTTGAAAAATTATATTTTTATGGTATTCGGGGAACTGAGTTGTCATTGATTAAGTCCTATCTTAGTAATAGACGTCAATCTGTCCGTATTATTAACGAAAGATCAACATTTTTGGATGTAACAGCAGGGGTACCTCAGGGCAGTGTGTTAGGACCTTTACTTTTTCTTATCTATGTAAATGATTTCCCGAGTTTCCTACCTTGTAAATCTGTGTTATATGCTGACGACACAACTCTTCTAAATACGGGTAAGAATTTAATAAGTGTTAAAACTAAAAGCAATGAAATGCTTGGAATATCATATGTGGTTAAAGCATAATAAACTTTATATAAATGAATCTAAAGCAGAGGCTATTTATTTTTCTTTTAGTAATCATATGACTGAGGTAGATATGCACCATTCCGTAAAACTACTGGGAATCCATCTAGATCCGAAATTAAACTGGAGTGAACATACTGAAAATTTATGCAGGAAATTATCTAGAGTGCTATTTTTATTACGTAAACTGAAAACAACAGTTACAGAAACAATGCTTTTGTAGCATACTATGCCTTTTTTCATTCTCATCTACAGTATGGCATAATATTGTGGGGAAATTCACCAGGTGCCGAGACTCTCTTTAAATGGCAGAAAAAAGCCATAACAGCAACAAAAAGGTTTAACTGATAGTGTATCGTGTAGACAATATTTTACGGATTTACAAATTATGACAGTTCCCTCTCTATATATTTATAGTTGTCTTATGTACGTTAAAGAAAATGATAGCAGTTTAGGTTATAGTAATAATATCCATTCACATAATACTAGACATAAAGATGACTTAAATACGCCTTATATTAGGCTAAGTATAACACAAAGAAGTTATAAATATACAGGAATGAAACTATATAATACATTGCCAGTGCATATACGAATGATGTGTAATAATGATTTCAAAAAATATTGTAAATCTTTTCTTGTAAGTAATTCTATTTATAGTATCAACGAATTTGAAGACAAGTGTAAATTGTAACCTTTTTTTTTCTTTTCTTTCTTTGTATATATTTATTTATATGCTGACAAGGTCTATTGCAACAAATGTTGTTTAATGACAATAAATATTCTATTCTATTCTATTCTATCGTCTTTTCCTAAACTATTTTGCAATCTGCCGGATAGTCAGAGCTGAATCACCCAGTTGATCACGATCAACTTTTTGACAACCCTTCATTAAAGGATAGAATAAGACACACACAGTAAGATGAAATGAAATCTTTAAGTTGTACGTCCCACGGTTATGCCAGCTAAGCTAAAGGAGACGATAATAATGAGAAATGAATGAAATGCTGGGATGAAAATAGTGGGAAGAAATGGGAGAACCCTTAGGAAACCCACTCACACGGTGTTTGTCCACCACAAAACTCATTTGACGCGAGCTGAGATCGAACCGAGGACCCATGCATCAGAGGTGAACGCTTTACCATTGAGCCACCTCCTCCCCCCCATACAAAATAAGAGTAAAACAGGTATGCGAGCCTGGGAATGTCTAACTGTCAACATCACGAGGGTATACGGTTGAGTTGATTTTAGTTTTGCGTCCCGTTCAGCAGCGAGGCTATATGAGACGTGGACCTACTGATTAACGTGGAATCCGAACCACATGAGCTCCCGCCGGGAATCGAACCCGGGTCTCCCACGCCAAAGGCGCGTACGCTAACCGCTTAGCCACGAAGGAGCTCACGAGGGTATACGGGAGGACGAAAGGTTTGTTTCATGCCCAAATAGGCAACTAACACATGACATGTACATTTGAAACGGGAGTATATGTGGTAACCCAGCACGTAGTTAAGCATGTCTTTTTAGAAATGAGTTGGACTCAGCCGGGCAGTGGTCATAACGTGGGACTCGGTAGCTTGAGATGCTTTGAAGCCAAAAGGGAGAAGTGAGCTTACTTCAACCCTCCGGCGGAAACATTGAAGATATCAATAGACCCCTACTCACTAGAAGAGTTCCTTCACCAGTAGGTGTAACTGAAAGATGGGCCTCAGTTAATTGCGCTAAAGGCGTATCACATTACTCTTTTTCGAAAGTGTTTTATGGCTGAAGCAGGTACTTTTTGAAAGAGCAATCATTACACACTATACATCTGTCGTCTATAGATATAAGGTTGGAAACAGAGCAACAACCCATCCACTACAGAGAACAAGTGTTGTAGACTAGAGTTGGCTGAAAAATCATTTTTTTTTCAGTCGTAATACCGCGGAAAAGTTGCGAATTGGGAAGACTAAAAAGAAATAAAAAAGACATAAAATTGTTTTATATCTTCCGGTCACATATGTGGTTTAAAATTTGCCGAAATTTGAAAAACTTAACATTTCTACGATAATTTTTTATCTTTCTAATGGACTAAAATAGTGTGTTTTTAAGCATTTAAAGTGTATTCAATAAATCATCTAAGTTGTCGGTATTTTTTTTCCTTAAATTAAAATCTACCTTTATTTTTAAATTATTTTCCAAAATTGCTTTAACTTTAAAGGCAATGTGTGACCGCGAGATGTTGATAAATTTAAATAATATTTATACATTATTTTGGGTGGTTCTACATTAATACATAAGAATTTGAGCTATTACATTCGGAAAGAAGCTAATTTAAGAATTTAAAAAATTAACGTAAAAATATGAATTGTTCCAAATTTCAGCTAACTTTAGAACACATGCGCGACCGTATCATATAAGACAATTTTACTTTTTATACTTTTATTTTATTTCATTTTTTATTTCTCACCCCTTTTAAGTCTCCCTAACTTTTCCAAGGCATTACTACTTCAAAAAAGAAAAAAATGGATTTTTGTTTCTTTCTTGGTCCGCCCTATTGTAGACACATCTTCTACATGCCTTCATCTCAGTTCCCCAATTTTACATTACCATCACATACCTCCCTCTTGTAGGATATAGTGGAATATATTTGTTTTAAAAGTTAATTGGGGTTTATTGAGGATATGTGAGACTTAGATCTACACATTAACGTTAGGTCCGAACTACAAAGCTCCCGCTGGGAATCGAACCTCAGTTTTAAGCGCCGAGGAGTTGTAAATTAAGTACATAGTCAAGAGGGATGTCTATTTTTTAAAGTTAAATATATTCTTAGTACAGCTAAGTCCTACACTGTCATTATCTTCCTTTCTCGTAAAAGTGAGGTGAGTCAAATGTGAAGAGACATCCTGTTTGGGAAGGAGCTTCCTGCCACTCCTAAATGGAATGGCTGCACGAGTCATTATTTCCGGTAGTGTAGATGGCAACTTAACTGTAATCTAAGATAGGTGGATTGAGGTTATAGACCCTCTCTGGTTGCAAATGAGCGTGACATTTCAAGCGTTGGACTTTGACAGATTGTGATCATACCGTGCAATTCGGTAATTTTGCGATGTCAGGACACCTTCCGACTCCAAATAGGGAATGGAAATTTACCTTGAAACGCTACGACTGGAGACGATCGTATACCTCCACCTACTAGAGTAGTTCCTTCCATCAGTAGGTAAACCTGGGAGATGGGGTTCAGTCCATCGCTACATGATAATAAATGAAGTTCCCTTCTAGCCGGAGGAGCGGAAGTGTGGTTAATTTTGAAGGTAAAGATGTAATTGAGAATACATAGGAATATATGGCGTATACCCACATAACAGTTTTATAGTCCAATATATATTTTGCATTTACACATCTGTAGGTATGCATACACTGAGAATTTTGTATACCCTCCTTGTTTGCTGATGATTAATGTTAATTTCCTGAAACTAAATTCTTAGCAAAGCGACTGGTTACAAGTAGGAATTAATTAAAGGACTTCTTAAATATTAAATTTTACGTATATGCAATTTTTAAAGCTGAAAACTAACGTGGAAATATTGTAGCTTCGAACAATCTTCGACGGAATCAAGATGGCTTCCTTCTTCTTACCTATGGCACCATCACGATATCTGACCTTCAAGATCTCGTTTCAAACGAGTTGTAAACTTCTAATTAATAGCGTTTCGCAATCGCTCGTGCCTATTATATTAAGCTGGAGCCATTCTATTCAGAAATTATATTGTAGTAAATAGTCTACGAAAGTCGATAGTTCCGACATAGCCTCGACAATCCTATGAACGCACTTTTATGATTCTAACTCTGATTCTTGCCATTCTTCTTTGTTTCGAGTGTGATAACGCAAATAAGTCATTGGCATATTGACTAGCTGTAATTAAACTCCATCAAAATAAATTTTACTTCATAGTTAGTTATGAATATTGTTCTTATGGTAACTCACTTAAATATTTATGGTGATATAATAATAAATAAGAGAGTCTTTACAACATACGCAGTGTGAATTTTAATGTTTCTTTTAGTTTGCAGAGATATCTCTCAGCTTTCCACTTTGTTTATTTTATTATGTACTTGCATTGGTTCTTACTTCTCCTTTGTTCTACTGTAGACTGTAGATTCAGGATTTTACTGCATTTAATTCGTAGCACTCTTAGGAAGCACTTTTTAATGTAATAAAATAAATTGTTGAATTGGCAATGCTTTTAAAGAAGGTGTATTATGAAGTATATATCTATGAATATATTATATGAAGGTATACGTAGTGAGTTCGTGTTAATGTGTTTACGTGAATTAAAATAACAAACTTGTCTACTAATGATGACACTAAGTCATAGGCCCGACTTGAAAAAAATATTGGGGGGGGGGGGCACTGGCGCAAATCCCGGGATGATGAGAGGGACATGTCCCCCCAATCTTGGACCTGGAGGGACAGTCCCCCCAATAATCTGAAGTGAAAAGTGCTTTTTGGGATAAGTGTTATGATTTGTGTCCGTCTGCCATAAAGGAATATGAGATGGAATTGATTTCTTGGCTTTTTTATTTTATTTTATTTTATTTTATTGCTACCTACCGTTTCCCTTGGGTGCTGGCTCCCGAAGAACTCCCTAAGAAAACAGCTGATAACAATTCTGGTCCAGGCTCATACTCTGTTTGGGCGCTGATTGATAATATTGAGATATGACAAGTGATTTGGATGAGCCACGTTGGTGCTTTTGAGACTCAGGTTGTGTTATACTTACATTTGGGCATGCACACGCATACATATACGCAACTGGCAAGTCGTCTGCTCGCAGGAATTCACACACACATGAATGAAGACGATGATTTTACTTAGGTAAATTCCTATTTATTGAGTGTGGATATATGTGGGTACGGAACGGAATAAAATATATATATACATTAACAACACACAAAATTCTCACTTGACAGAGCTAAATGCTCAAACAGAAGAAATTTGCATGATAAATATAGATATGCGCACACTGTATACGAACACTAGAAACATAGCCCTTGTTTAAATATCACTTGCACTATAAATTGACTCTTCGCACTGAGTCGAGACTTTCACTGTGTAATAATGACAAGGGGAATGTGGAAATGCTGGAAAAACGCTCGTCAACGAAATATCTTGACTCCAATATGACGCTACATATCCCGAAGGTATCCGTTTGTTCTTTAGCTTTACATCCTATATATTAATGTAGCACCACAAAGTTCTTCATACTATGACTTCTTGCTATCACTTCTTCTTATAACGAAGTCTTTTTGCTAACTCTCCGCTTCTACTGGCTCTTGGAAACAACCCGTTCTCTACACTTAGGGTTTACAATGCACTCTATCAAATAATAAAGAAAATGTTAAAGTTTTCTGCATTCATACACGATGTCAATAGGTCGATGTTATAATAGAGAACACTGGCACCGTGAGAAAGAAGCTTGGAAACAATAGTTAAAAAAAAAAGTGTAGCAGTCTAAACTAATAAATTCTTCCCATGGTTATTAGATTTTTATGCACTACTGTTATACATGAAACAGTTCAGTAGAAAGGAGCGGACGATGGTAATTGTGTGTATGAGTCATTTTACCTACGACTCCTGCAGGACATGAACACTTGTTATCACGGCAGGAAGAATGACGTAATACGAGTGCGTGAGAACATGACAAACACCATATCATTCGCACACAATATCAACTTCGTACCCCAAAATATTCCCAATCTTAATAAATGTTATTATAAAAAAAGTATATGCGGAACAGTCATGGTGACGAAGACTATAAGTTGGAAACTATTTTAAGGAAAGAAAAAATAAGTTTGGTGCGACGAAGCACTCTGGCTAGACGATAAGCGTCGAATTGAAAAACAACATCTTCTTTGTTCCACCGTGAGAAACGATAAGAACGACTGAAGAACACCTGCATACACAAAAAGAATTGAAGTTCTCACCAAAAGCGAAATAGCTCTTCTATGAGTAAAATAATAATTTCGTTGCATGAATAAAAGTTAAAAAGAAATACACTGGTCGTCCAATAGCATAGTTTTGTGGCCGGGCAGACGGTCACAACTTGGCGAGCCGCAAGGGAACAACACATTGCGAGTCAACGAAGTAATGTGTTGAGAATCCTGGATAAGCACATATGGCAATACGAGTTTGGAGGTTTAGCGCTTCTTTTCCAAAATACGGAGTTGGCAACACTATTCTTGGTTCACTGGGTATGGAGGATTATGGGGAAAACACTGGTAACATGTTTCCGGTGAACACTATTCGCAGTGAATAATTAAAATAATGTAAATTTCTCACTATGAATCACTAGGGCTATTTATTTTGTTTAGAACACTGTTGATCCAGATGGATGACTTTCAGCTGATTCCAGATTCCATGAGATGTCCCTGAAAATTCCATACATAGATGTCTTCTTTCTTCTGCGATGAGAGTTCCAATTAGTGAAATCCAGTCTTCTTGACAATTGGGGTTATGGGGTGCGAAGACAATTGTAGCACATAAGTGAAAGCCTCTATTATTTTTTTTTTCAACACTGAGAGTAAATATTCTCACTTCACTGTGAACATTCACTTTAAAATAAGCTTTGGTATATTCACTATTTGTTTGTGATGCGTATAACACTTTGGGCTAAACTGATGACGTGAAAACGAATACATGGTTTCACCTGTATGTGTGAAAACGTTTATAGGGCTATATAGTTTTGTTTCTATTGATTTATTTTTATATATATTCTTAGTCCATTAGTTCTTTTTCTTTCAAAATATTCATGCTTGAATAGTTAAAATATTTAAATAAAAATTGACAAGTATAGATAAAATGTATTAATAATACAAAACACTAAATATTTTCAAAATACTAGAGTATATCGAGTGAATATGTTAACTTCAAAGAGAATAAAAAAATCGATTTATTAATCTGATTGTGAATAATCGTAAAAATATAGGTTAATTCACCTGTAAATGGATGTTAAATCATAACAATCCTGATGGTTTAGACGAATAAACATTCATGGGATAATTTTGTGTGAACTGACAGCGCAAAATCTTGCATACTAATAAACAAAAAAATTAAATTCGCAAATATGAGTAAGACACACATATATACTTTCAACAAAGAAGAATTCCTCCAAAAAAACATTTACGAGTTGTTTCTTCATCCAAATATATCCAAAACACTGTACGAATTCGCATGCCAGTACATATATATATTGTTGAATTATTTTAACTAATCTCATCCATTAACTGATGAAGATGCCAGATCCCATCTAAACAGTTCTTTGGTCCTATTAAAGTAAAGTTAGTTAACCATTATCGAAGAATGCATATAAAAGAATACTCATTAGTCTTTATGTGGTAGTGAGATGTTACACAAGACGTCTGTAGAACATAATCATGTTCAAAACAAAATATAAGAATGTAAAGGAATACTGATCTTGAATACTTCCAAGGAAATTCTTGAAGTCCAACCCCTAATGCTTATAATAGGATAATGAAATTTTGTTAACACAAAATCAACAATGCATGACAACAATGTGTAGGCATGTTTATAAATGTAATCATCTCTCATGATGTAAAATTCCATTGTAAACAAACGCCTAGCCTGGGCGTAATGGATGCTCATCGGCACTTCCATAATGTCCACAAAGTCTGCAATAGTATACATCAACATGTTCATTAACGACACATGTATATTTATCGTAATATTCACACATTCGCCATCTCGAATTGTGATTTAACTAACGTATGCCTAAAATAAAATCCTATTAGCAATTCGTTGCAATAATCTTGCATAGAAGCATAACAAGTAATTCCTTAGGAATCAAGATAATGACACAAGATGTAAACATTCCTGAAATATTCATTATCGATGAAAATAGGACGCCATAAGTCGAAACATTGGAATAATATAAAGACTTTAATAATATTTCTCGAATAAGCTTTTTAACTCTTCAGCCGTAAATTCAAACAAATGGTTAACAACAAGAATATTAACGCGAATATTATTTCACCTAGATGGATTTTAAATTTTGACATCGACAAAAATTAACGGAAATTAGTTGGCATGGTATGAGTAATTAGTTCTTCAAATTGTATGCGTTCTTGTTCCACTAAATAGACAAAAAGTTACGATTACTGAAATACATTAAAAGAAATACTTAAAATATATCACAATACATGCTAACATAGTCTTAAAATACATGGGACAAAATATTAATACACGAATATTTCACAAAATTAAAATATCAGTTATACAGAAATACTTCAGATTCTTCGTGGAAATCTGTTGAAATATGCAAATGGCATTAATACATATCATAAATTCACAAATATTGAAATATTCATCAAGCATAAAATACATTATAATAGTAATACAATGGAACATTATTAAATTTTAATATTCGATATACATAGAGGCATATGTCTAAAATACAAGATATGAATACACAGGTTACAACGAAATTTCAGTGTATGCATAAAGAAAGGGGAAAATTTCCAATAATTACCGAATGATGGGTTAATTACTGGGGTGTCCAAGTATTTCATGGTTCACCACGCCATGTCTACCTAGAATGTAGCTTGGAAAATAAATTTAATCATCCCTTATTAATATACCCTAAAATTCCTTCCCGAAGAATCGGTCGTATCAAAATGCTAAAGAAGCAAAAAGAAATGTTAATAAGAAACCCAAATAGTTTGGATAGATTCCAAAAGAAATGTTTAGTTACGGTGACTACCGCAACCGAAGGATACGACCGTACATCTTGAATACATATCTTCTTGTGTTTCCTATGACAAGGAAAAACCTAAACAAAATCTTAACGTAAAACATCTTAAAACTTAACAGTCTACACTGTTTGACGGATCTCGATATAAAATATCGATGTACCATATTCTGCAAACACACTTAATCATATTAAAAGTGAAAAACTTTAATAAAAAGTCTGCTGAATCTGGATCCCTTTTTTTTTAACTTCTTTTTTTTCAAAATAGGCCTCTTCTCAATAAAAGTCCTCCAGTCAAGTTCGGAACGATTAGTTTGACAAATGAAGGTTGCCAGTAACAAGTGTTGATATAATATTTCAACAGAGGATCTCCTAAATATAAAGATAACAAACGGGTAGATGTCAAGTTATTGGTTTGGACTTGCTTTACCTGGGAATCATCTTTCGGATTACCATTCACACTTTCCTCTTCTGCTTCCTCATTGATTTTGGATAAATGAAATTTCCCGCTAGGAGTAAGAGAAGTAAGATTATTGGAAATGTCAGGTGTTACTAAATTTAAATCTTGTAAAATGTGTTCTGGGAATTGCCTTTGTGCCAAAGTTAACCAGATTTTGCGGGTTTCAGGCGTCGGATTCCAAAGTTTTGTCCTGTCCATGGAGTGCAAACCTATATATTCACCTGTCGTGGGATCGATAAGTTCGACAACACGATTATCAAGGGCTTTTACACAAAGAAGGGGTCCCCTGTAAATATCGAAAAACTTGGAGATTTCCTTTTTTAGTAGGTTACCAATATTCCGTTGACTTAAAAAGACTAAGTCACCTTATACCACTAGACGACGTCGTTGTTGGGTTTGATTCCATCGCTTGCTCCTCTTCTCGATAATCGACTTTCTGCGGTGGTCTGCCATGAGGAGTTTGTTTGACCAATCAATACCATCTTCCTCGTTATAGTCTTCAGAAATCTGTAGGCCGAAATGTTTAAAAATGGGACGAGAAAAATGAATATTAAGGTGTATACTCCAGGAGAAATTCCGAGGCTCTCTGTAATAGAGTAATTGTGTAACAAAACTGCCTGGGTTAAGTTTTCAGCCCATTGCTGATGTGACTGACTGCACAACAACCTAAGATTACAAAGAATTTCTTTATTAGACAATTCTGTAATATTAGCTTGGGCGTGATAAGGTGTGGTGTGATGTACTTTGATATTATATACCTGCATCTTCGATAAAAATTTCTTACTGTGAAATACTGGAGCATTGTCAGTGAGGACAGCTTCCACTAGACCTAAGTGATGCATATAGATATCAAATAAGCATTTAAGAACTGCAGTAGCTGTAGCAGATTTCAAAGGGTAAGCGGTACAGTATTTAGTGAATACGTCTACTGTAACCAATGCAAAACGAGCGCCACCTTTTCCTGTGGGGTAAGGCCCTAGGAAATCTAAAGCTAACAATGCCCTAGGATGCAAATAAACATTAGTAGACAATAAACGTGCGGGTGGATGTTGATCCGGTTTAAACTGCATGCACTTGATGCAATCCCTGACGTTCTTCTTCGCAATCCCTGACGTTAGACATCAGACCTAATCTTTCTCCAGTAAAATGACTTCGAAATAATTCTCACTGTTTTGTCAGTACCTGGGTGATGAAATTGATCATGATAAGCAACTATTACTTTCTCCACTAAAGATCTAGGGATACAAATTTTCCATGAATCAGGGAAATGAAAATCTCTGTACAATAAAATGTCATTATCTAACTTAAACAATTTTGACCAGTTTCTGGAATTTCGAGGTAACTCCTCCATTACTTCACCTTCTAGAAAAGAAATAATAGGTAAATATTCAAATTTTTCGCGTTGTAAACGGCGAAGTTCTTCAGGTGATACCTTAAGGATTTCATCTTGAATGACCTGTAAAGAATGAACACGTTTAGTGAGTAGGTCTGTAGAAGGAAATAAACGTGAAAGTGCATCTGCACACAAATTGTCGGAGCCTTTCTGGTAACGAATCTCATAATCCAACTGCTGTAATTCAATACTCCACCGTAGAAGACGGGTGTTCCAAGGTTTAGCTTTGTCCAGCCAGCTGAGGTTTTTGTGGTCTGTAATGAAAATGACATAATGACCGATTAACAGTTGACGCCATTTTCGAACGGCAAAGATGATCGCCAAACATTCTAACTCGCTCACGCTGTACCGGGATTCTGGCGACGTCAGAGTCCTACTAATAAATTGGATTACTTTTTTCTTATCTCCTACATATTGATAGAGGACTGCGCTAATTCCGAGCCGAGAGGCATCTGATTCAATATAGTAGGGTAGGTCAAGATCTGGATGTGACAAAAGAACATCTTTACATATATCGGCTTTGATTTGCTGAAAAGCGTTTTCGTGGGCATCCTCCCAACGCCATTTCTTACCTTTTTTAAGAAGTTCGAAGAGCGGTTTCATTTTCTCTGAAAAATGAGGAACGAAAGAACGAGACCAATTGAAAAGGCCTATAACAGATTGTAAAGATTTTATGTTGGTAGGTCGGGGTAGGTTGCGTACAGCTTCCACACTTTTGGTATCCTTTTTAATGCCTTCAGAGGTGATGAGAAAACCTAAGAAAGGAATACAGTCAGTAGAAAATAAACATTTCTCAATGTTGAGAGTAAGATTAAATTCTCTAAATTTCTGAAAAATTTGTTTTAACAGCTGAAGATGTTCTTCGAAAGTGTCAGTAAAACATGCAAGGTCGTCGATGTACCTTAATATTTTAGCGTGTAATTCGGGTCCTAGTACTCTCTGTAACACAGTATTCAATACACTACTACCATTTTTATATCCAAAACATGTAACACGATACTGATAATGTTGGCCTTCAAAATTGAATGCGGTGTATTCCTGTGATTTGGAAGTAAAAAACGCTTGATTGTAACTGTTCACTAAATCAAGAGAACTTAAGAATGGTTTACACCTTACCTTCAGCAACAGGTCCTGTATACCTTCTGATTTAGTTTGTCGTAATTCGATATACTTATTCGGCAAACGCAGGTTGACGCATACTCTCGGTTTGCCATCTTTCTTAGGTACAACTGAGATGGGGTTGCTGTGGATAGAATTGGAGTGACAAATTAACCCTAGCTCTAATAATTTATTAATCTCTTCTCGAACATCAGGTAAATACTTATGTAGGATAGCGTACTGTTTTCGAACCAGTGGTTTGTCAGTCTTGACTTACATTTCATAAACAAAATCCTTACAAAGTGCAGGATAGTTGGTAAAAATATCCCTGTATTCAGATAAAAGAAAACATAATTGTTTCTTTTGCTGTGGTGTAAGGTTGTGGGTTCGATTCACAGCATCTCGAATTTGTTCATCCGTAGCATGTTGCCTGACGAATGTGGGCGCAGAGATCGAAAAGTTTTTATCGGCAATACCACCTTCTTCGTCGTCTGAAATTTCCTCTAATTCGTGCTGGTCAGGTAAAATATCGACAAGAGTTTTTAAATTGTTGTACTCCATAGAAATAGTACCCTGAGATAAATCTATTTTACTACTTAGAGCTGTGAGAGCATCTAATCCTAGAATAAGGTCTTGGTTTAGTGATTCGGTAACATAGACTTTTAAATAAATTGAGATGTTATCAATTTGTACTGTAATTAACGTATAGCCTCTTACTTTTCTTTTAACAGACCCATTAAAATCAACTAGGAAAATGTCATCGGCTGGAGTTAGCTTTGGTGCCGTGACGTCAGCAGTTATACGTTTCCAAAGAGCCAAAGATAAAAGAGAGATCCGAACCTGTATCGCATAAGCATTCTACGTCTGTATTACAAACTTTTACTTTAATTTTTGAAGAAATCTGCGTTGGCTTAGAATTAACATAGTGGTCTATACTATCGGTGTCCGATTCACAATCACTTCTGGCTAAATTTGGGTCTTTACAGTCACATATGTGCGTATGTGTTAAATAAAAATATTTATTTGGGCCTTCAGTAAAATGATTAACATTGGCTGATACTCGACCCCTAGTACAGCCTTTTAGCGGTTTCCCTGAGAATCAGAGTCTCGTTCGTTACGATGATTTGACCTTTTATAATCATGTTCGTTATTCCTATTCTGATTGTCATTATTACGAGCATAGAATGATTTATTACTTCTACTTTTCTTATTTCGGTTGTCATTTCTTCGATCTTTAGAATTACCGTTACGTGGTTTTGGTCGTTTATTGTAATTATGAGGGTTACGATTCCGATTTTGCTCGTGGTTAGTGTTTTGATTACAAGAACGTGGTTGTCGATCGTTGTTGTCACGATCATTTGCATTTCTCCTGTTCCAATTACCGTTCCTTTGAGCCTTGGTATGATTAACTTTCTGATTGTAATACCTGTTCTGATTATTATTACCATAACCGAAAGATCTCTGATAGTTCTGAGAAGTTTGAGTCTGTCTATTGTTAGAATTGTTACCCTGCGTATGTTTTTCCTCTCTAGTTTCTTGAAAATACAATGTTTCTAATTTCTGAATAGACGCTAAAAACTCCCTGATATTAGTACAAGAATGTAAATAAAGTTCCGTACGAAATCTCTGAGGTAACATATGTATAATGTCTGTTAATATCAAATTCTCTGGTAATTGCGGTGTCAGTTCTCTAAGTTTATTAAACTGATCTAAAGCAAAAGCATGTACTGAGTCATGAGTCTTAGGGTTGAATTGAGTTGCTTTACAAGCTGACACCCTGTGCTGTATTGTCGCGTCTCCGGCGAAAGATTCAACTAACGTTTTTTTTAACATCTTCTAAAGTTATAAATTCCTCATTACGTGTGTAATACCAGCTTAAGGCTACACCCTCCAATACATGAGGTATGGCTTGTACTAAAGCTTTTTCTGACAATTTAGCAACTTCCGCGGCTAATGCTAACTTACGCAGATATGTATGTACTGACTCAGTAGCGGGATCACCTTTAAACTTGGGTAAATACGCGATAATTTTCGGTGTAAGGTGGTGTTTTAATTTAATTGTTTCTACTTCCCTATGTCCAGTTTCACGATTATTACGTCTAAAATTTCTATTGGTAATGAGCTTAACATGAGTTTCGTCGCTACTGCTAACTTCATTATGCTCAGTATAAGCTGAATCACTGTTAGGTTGGTATCCAGTTCTAACATGAATGTCACTATCGATATTAGGTTCCGATTCCCGTGATTTGTTTTCGATTCTTTCTACTTTTTGGTATACTAACGCCAAATCGTGCCTAATTTCTCCTATTTCACGCTGTGCTACTTTAATTTCGGCGTTGTTCTCGAAAGTCTGTTCATTTTTAACTTTAACGTGATAATCTAACTTTCTAATCTCTTGGTAACACATCTGAAGTGACCCTTCGTTTTTTCGAACCTGTTCTTTTAAATCTACGACTTGGTCGTGCATTTCGTCTAAGTGACTTTCAGTTTCTCTGTGCGCTACGAGACAACGTTCTTTATTAGCGTTACAAATGGTGTGATTAGCCTCTACCTGTCCTTGTGTTAATTCTAATCTTTCGGATATACCCATTAAATGATTTGTGTTTTTGGTTACTTTCATTCCCATTGAATGTACGTCGCGGACCACGAGCTCTATGTTATCTCTATTTCGCTGAATAGCTACTGTATTGTGTTCGATTCCCCTCTGAACTCTTTCAATATTTTGGTCTACTTTATTCTCTAACGCTTGTATTCTATCAGTTATTTTCGTAGTTCCCTCATCGCATTTAATTTCAACTGCTTCTATTTGTGCCTGTAGCTTAGCAAGATTTTCCTTATTCTCATTCTGTGCCTGTTCTTGTCTATCTAATTTTTCTTCCTGCCTATCTAATTTTTCTCTTATTTCTGCAAAATGTTCCTTATTTTCTATCTGTGTCTGTTCATTTTTCTTAAAATGTTCTCTATTTTCAGCTTGCATTTGTTCAAGTATCTTAAGTATGTCAACCTGTTGGTGAGCCATGATGAAAATACAATTACTAATCGCAAATAATAAATGTAAATAGAATTCAAATAAAATACATATACTACGGAACACTGTATGGGTACGAAAATGCTAAATTTTACTATTATTATTTGTATTGGGACAACCTGTAAAAAGAAAATATGATTAATAAAATTTCCTATTCCAATATTATTAGTACTTATTCATATGTAACTACTCTCTCCATGCACAAATCACTGACGGTCTTGGCTCGTGTCGTTAGTTCGGGCGTCATTAAAATTGCTACCTACCGTTTCCCTTGGGTGCTGGCTCCCGAAGAACTCCCTAAGAAAACAGCTGATAACAATTCTGGTCCAGTCTCATACTCTGTTTGGGCGCTGATTGATAATATTGAGATATGACAAATGATTTGGCATGAGCCACGTTGGTGCTTTTGAGACTCAGGTTGTGTTATACTTACTTTTGCGTATGCACACGCATACATATACGCAACTGGCAAGTCGTCTGCTCGCAGGAATTCACACACACATGAATGAAGACGATGATATTTACTTAGGTAAATTCCTATTTATTGAGTATGGATATATGTGGGTACAGAACGGAATAATATATATATATATATATATATATATATATATATATATATATATATATATATATATATATATATATATATATATATATATATACATTAACAACACACAAAATTCTCACTTGACAGAGCTAAATGCTCAAACAGAAGAAATTGCACTGCGGCAATCGAATAAGCGAAATGGAGAATAAAACTCTTAACACTGCATGGTAAATGTAGATATGCGCACACTGTATACGAACACTAGAAACATAGCCCTTGTTTAAATATCACTTGCACTATAAATTGACTCTTCGCACTGAGTCGAGACTTTCACTGTGTAATAATGACAAGGGGAATGGGGAAATGCTGGGAAAACGCTGGTCAACGAAGTATCTTGACTCCAAAAGGACGCTACATATTCCGAAGGTATCCGTTTGTTCTTTAGCTTTACATCCTATATATTAATGTAGCACCACAAAGTTCTTCATACTATGACTTCTTGCTATCACTTCTTCTTATAACGAAGTCTTTTTGCTAACTCTCCGCTTCTACTGACTCTTGGGAACGACCCGTTCTCTACACTTAGGGCTTACAATGCACTCTATCAAATAATAAAGAAAATGTTAAAGTTTTCTGCATTCATACACGATGTCAATAGGTCGATGTTATAATAGAGAACACTGGCACCGTGAGAAAGAAGCTTGGAAACAATAGTTAAAAAAAAAAAGTGTAGCAGTCTAAACTAATAAATTCTTCCCATGGTTATTAGATTTTTATGCACTACTGTTATACATGAAACAGTTCAGTAGAAAGGAGCAAACGATGGTAATTGTGTGTATGAGTCATTTTACCTACGACTCCTGCAGGACATGAACACTTGTTATCACGGCAGGAAGAATGACTAATACGAGTGCGTGAGAACATGACAAACACCATATCATTCGCACACAATATCAACTTCGTACCCCAAAATATTCCCAATCTTAATAAATGTTATTATAAAAAAAGTATATGCGGAACAGTCATGGTGACGAAGACTATAAGTTGGAAACTATTTTAAGGAAAGAAAAAATAAGTTTGGTGCGACGAAGCACTCTGGCTAGACGATAAGCGTCGCATTGAAAAACAACATCTTCTTTGTTCCACCGTGAGAAGCGATAAGAACGACTGAAGAACACCTGCATACACAAAAAGAATTGAAGTTCTCACCAAAAGCGAAATAGCTCTTCTATGAGTAAAATAATAATTTCGTTGCATGAATAAAAGTTAAAAAGAAATACACTGGTCGTCCAAAAACATAGTTTTGTGGCCGGGCAGACGGTCACATTATTTATTTATTTATTTTTAGAAAGAATCGTAGTTCAAACTGAACTTCATGCTGTAGTGTGTTTAGTAGTCTCATCAATATGTATTAATTCCACATCCGCTACTTGGGCACAAATTGCAATAAATGCCAGAGGAGAATATGCCCCTCTCCTCATTCCGGAAAGTTGTCTCAGCTGTAGGTATGGGCACAAATCCCAGGAAAATTGGGAGACATGTCCGCCCAACATTGGAACTGAAGGCTCTCCCAATAATCCGATTTGAAAAGTGCTTTTTGCAGATAAGTGTGATGATTTGTGTCCGACTGCCTCAGAGGAAAGTGAGATGGAATTGATTTCTCTTGGCTTTTCCATTTTTAATGAAAATGAAGGTGTGCGACTGTGCGGGACGTAACCTGATGTGAAACCTTATCTCCTCCTCTCCCCGAGGCCCTAGCACACGAAGAGTATATAGACTACCCTATGTCAGTAGAACCCATCTTTTCAGTAAACGCGCATTTCATCTATTTGTAGTATCAGCCTAGGCATCTACTCATGCTTCGTAAGCAAAGAAAAGAATTTAATTGCTGGAATATTTTTCTCTGTAATCTTAAGGTTACATCAGTTAACTAAAGAGTATATGGCATGCGTCAGATTTCTGTAACGATTCCTGTAATGCTATTATCAACATTTTGCTCAAATAAGAGTTTTGTTGCGTCATGCATAATTTTCTTTCTTCCTAGTTTTGGGGATCTCATTATTTATATTATTATAAAACAGGTGTCCAAAATTTTAACGTGGATCATTGTTGATGCCTAATTGGAAACATATCAATTATATATATGCATGTATTCAGATTTCAGAATGTGTTCACGGCAGTGATTTGTAATATGGATATGCACTACTACTACTTCATCTACATCGCCTAATATATAATATACTCTAAAACATTTTCACCTCAGAAATCAGATTCATCTACCGTAGTATGAAAATCTTTAAGTTTTATGTCCCACGGTTATGCTGGCTGGGCTAAAGGAGACTGTGATAATGAGAAATGAATGAAATGGTGGAACGAAGAAAGTGGGAGGAAACGGGAGAACCCCGAATAAACCCACGCATATGGTGTTTGTCCACTACAAAGTTCACTTCGCGGAGCAGGGTTTGAACCCGGGACCCCATGCACCAGAGTTGAACGCTCTACCACTGAGCCACTGCGGCCCCTTACCGTAATATGGGCTTCATCTCCCTTCCCTAGAATAAGTCTCAAATCTGCCCACCTCGCAATGTTGAAGACAACCAGTGGCGCCTTTAGGATTTTGTTTCGAGGGGCTATGCCCAACACAGGGAAGGAAGTGGGCACTTGCCCACCTGAGTTTGAGAATTAAATGTATTTTAATTTATGCATAAATTGAAATTTTAATGGCAAGAATTGCAGACCGATAAATCCTATATGGTATAATACAAAAATTTAGGAGTGAATCTCATCTTTTATTCCATCCATAGAAGAAAAAGGAAGTATACCCTTGGCCTACCTAATTTTCCGGGCTAATAATTCCCCCGGTTTGATTTTCTTTAATTGAAACATTTCCTTCTTTTTAAAATAACAAAATGATATAATTTTTCCTTTGCTATAATAACTAAAGTCCTGTTATGTTGATATCTGCGCAAGTTGGTGTGGAACATCAGTTTCGCTTATCAACTCCTCTTAGTTTTGGTGTTACTGATGACGGCCGACTTGAATTACAACTGACAACGGTCGAAAGTATGATAGACGAAACGAAAGAAAGTAACATCAAGAAAAAGAAACTGAAAAGTAGAAAGGAGGAAAGAAAGAAAAAGAAGACGCAATTCTTATATTATATGAAATTTGGCAAATACAGTATTATTTATGAACAAAGAGTATAAGAAAATGGAAAGTCAATGAAATTCTGAAGAACTATTGATTATTGTTCTAAGTGGAATGCGAAAAACTAACAAATTTATTACGGGGGAGCTTGAGCCCGATAGCACCCTATACGCCACTGAAGACAACTCTGCCCCCCTGATCCTCCACAACATTGCTTTTGGACTTCATAAATATTTTGAACATCGCTTTTATATATATATATATATATATATATATATATATATATATATAATTACCTGTCCCCCCAATGTTGAAGACAGATTTGCGCCGATGGGTGGGGTGGGGGGGCAAACAATGAATAAATATATCATCATTCAGACGTTTTCTATCAACTGCTTGATGAAAGGCCCTCCCCCACAGGATCTCGGTCCGCTCCATCTGCTCCGCTGCGAAATTCACGACCTAAATCAAATTTGCCTAAAACAAATTCAAGTTCAAAATTTGGGAACTTCACTGCAAGTTTGCGCACCACATTAATCTTCCCTTGTCATATCAGTGCTGCGATAGTGATGGTTGAAGTTTCAGTGCTCTATTAAACACAACTTTGAAAGTGGCGTTTTCTAAGAAGGCTGTTGCTAATATTGAATTAAAGGTACGACGAAGTTTACGAGAGAAATTCTTACTCCTCTTTGTTAATTTTTCCTAAACTGGATTATATTGGAGGGGCGAGGACCCCACCTTTAAATATTGGGGGGCCAAAAGTGTCCTGCCCCCCCAAAGTCGGTGCCTATGCACTAAGATGTGTAATGAAACTGTATTTATTCACTTCTTGCGTACATGAAAATAGAAGTAACATTATTTGCTTGTAGTGAGAACAATAATTATATGTGTAGAATAAAGGTATATTTATTCACTTTTTGTATTCCAAAATGAAGCTAATACTATTATTCACTAAGGAAACTACATTTACTCGATTATTGTGCACATGATAGTAGAATAAAAGTCATAAAATTGCTAACCTTGGTGTCCGTAAATTTATTGGTGACAGTTTATGCCCTTTATACCCCAAATGAAACGTATTCTTCCGATGCGAAGAACGGGTACTCTGTTAGTCTTTAATAATAACGAACGGAAAATTCACATGTTAAATTCTTTAATATATTTGTCGCTGCTCAAACTTAAGCACTTCTGCGGTGTATGTGTGTATATGTAAATAAGATAATCTCTCTTTTTGAGTTGGTCGAAAAATATACAAATAATAAAGAGGAATTTTTGCCAGAAATCAGAAAACTAAAAAGTGAAAATAAAAGCTGTTGCTTTACGTATTTTTCCTGCTAGCGAAATACGTTGTATATATGCTGGAGACACGTTACAGCAAATAAGATTAGTATCAGGCGAAGAAATAGTTCTCAAATTATATTTTCCGGGTTTTGCCAATATTTCCGAACAAAAGACTTTTTTGCAATGGGTTCAAAATTTCCGGAAATTTTACACAGCACAAGGACAATACGTATCTCAATAAAATCTATACTATATTTGATTTTAACATACTGGTATTAACTAAAATGATTCTGGCCCTGTTATTTAACACTTCCCTCCCATAAAACGGTAACTTTATAAGATTACTTAAGATAAATGCATCTATATTAACTAATCTAACTAGGATTATATTTTAGGATCTTTTGTAGTCATAACTCCATACTATCACGGTGCTAACGTTAAAGGAGTGGTACAAATATATTTGTTGCCACAAAATTTGCCTATTCTAATAGCAGAAACATAACTATTCAATGATCTAGTCAATAAACTGTATACTGTATACTGTAAACTAGTAAATATAAAATAGTTTTCAATTTAAAAGCATAATGTAGTAAAATATTCGAAAATTTCAATTTTTCCCAATATTTCCGTTTTTTTCCAAGCTCGGGAAATAAACGGTAAAAAACTGGTTTTCTACCCAAATTTCCGGTTTTTTTCGGGCCTTTACAACACTAATCTCGACCCAAACAATTTCACACTTATATACGATATCATTCCGTGCTCTACTGGCCGACTTATTGATACCCACTACCACTACTTCCCCGCAAGTCTTGTGATCATTTCTGAATATAGAGAACTGTTTAGAAGACCATAATTCATTGTCACTTATCGATTCGTCCAGTCATGATTTCCTAGTCAGCAAACAGTGATACTCTAGAAACTCACTATTTTTTTAAGTCCCTAAGTTTGTTTCTAATGTTTTGAATGTTTTGGTAGTATTCCTTAAAGGTGGTTTTTTGACCATTGCATTTTGGACCAGAGTTCACCTGAACGTCACCACAAAATAACATGAAACATGGGATGTGGAGCACTTAAGTTTCCACATTTTCTGAGATCACGCTGCCACCACCACTGTCATTGGTTTCTTGCCATTTATGTTGAACGCTGTAAAACGTATTTGAAGAGAACGCTGTATCAACAAAACTTAATAATATTTCACTGCATTTCCAACTTTGTGTGTGTTATGCATTGTGAATCACAGACTCTAGTGGTAATCTTACCACTATGATCACAATAGATATGACAAAACAAAAGAGATAGCAAACTATATCCGCCCAAAGTGGGAATACGAACTTTAGCCATCCTACGAACAAATGTCATCTTTGCATTCAAAATTACGTCTGTATTATAGTTACTAATATAATTGCCGAAAGCATATTTGAATTTTTCTAGTTATGGACATCTTTGATTAAGAACGCTTCTTTCACAAATTAGATCAAGGTAATTCCAAAATTAAATTTATGGTGGAATTCAAATTCCAAAATTAAATTTGCGGTTGAATTAAAAATAATAATAATAATAATAATAATAATATAAGTACATTAATGCACGCAAAAGGCTTGTATTCACCACACACACACACACACACACACACACAAACAAATCTTCTAAGATTAAGTAGCGGTTTCGGAACGTCTTTCTTCCATCATCAGCTTAAATCCAGTTCGAAGAGGATGATGATTTAAGCTGGTGATGAAAGAAGGACCTTCCGAAACTGCTACTTTATCTTAGAAAACTTGATAAATACAAGCCTTCTGTTTACATTTCTTTGTAAACATCATCACAGCTCGCAATACTGTGAATTACATTAATTTTTTGGAACTTACAGTATGCAGAAGCCAAACATGCTCATTAGAGACTTATTCAACAACATGTTCAAGATAAGTGTCTCTGCAAGAAGATTTACATGAAGAATTATGACGTATCATTAATATGGGATTTGCCAGTGACTATGATGGGCACATTATGAAAGGCTGCCAAAAGAAGTTTACGATAATTTTAAATTTGCAGCGTATGTAAACTAAGAATGCAGTTAAGTAGAGAAACAATGAGGAAAATACATGTAAATGAGTTTTCGTTCTCTTATTTCCGTATTTGTTATTTAAATTGCTAAAAGTGGCTAAAAGATGAAACCTAAAAGTTAGCATTAAACCACCTATAAATGTAGAAAAAAGTTTAGGACAAAATAAGAACACATTTATTGATACAACTCTTTAAGTGACGTTCACCAAACATGGTGCTCTTGTAAAATGTCACACATGACCAAAAGAAATGTAAACTCTAGCCTAAAGGAGCACCTAAGGAAATCTAAAGAAGACAGGGAAACGATTTCCAGGTTGTATAAGAATCTATAAAAATTTAAATTTACAGTTCACAACATTACAATTCCACACTATTCACCTCCAATTGAAATAAGTGTATTGAAACCTATTTTATTGTAATGACAAACCCAAAAGCTAACACTGAGAAAGGCAATTTGCATAAAGAGTAGGATAACATTATTTCAAATTTTATTCACAAAAATTAAACAACCACAACAAGAACTTCATTTCTTTTCTTTTTTTTTTTTAATTTGCCCAACTAAGTTTTGTACAAAATTTTCAAGTACACAAAAAATACCAATTTGATACATTTAATAATTAATATGATAACACGAAACTTCTGAATTTCTTTTAAGTTATCGCCTTTTGATTTCTCAAAAATTTTCGAATTGATTTTAAAATGATTTCAAGTACTCATACATTGAAGAAATTTAGATTTCGGAAGACTTGTAATACAAATACATTAAAATAGTGTA
The DNA here is from genome assembly GCF_964235325.1 of Thermobia domestica. Classification (NCBI taxonomy): domain Eukaryota; kingdom Metazoa; phylum Arthropoda; class Insecta; order Zygentoma; family Lepismatidae; genus Thermobia; species Thermobia domestica. The sequence continues at coordinate 193,797,501 of NC_137457.1, forward strand.
TTTGTAAATTAGGTTAGATAGACTTCACTATTACAAATATAATTTTTGTATCGAAAGAGAATGGTTGATCTTTATCTTTCATTACAAATACAGTGTCCGTTACTGCAAATCTTAAAGTTTAAAATCGATTCATACTTTCATTGGAGCTACAGTATCGTAGCATGTGATTGGCGTTTTACATAGCATAACAGAAGTTTGTTTAACACTATTGGTAGAGGAAAATCGAGTATTTTGTCCGAAATAGTTATTCTGTTTAAGGGGTTCTGATAGTCAGAAGATTTCACAGGTTTGTAAATTAGGTAATAATATGAGGGATCAATTTTACCAGTATTTGTTCACCTTTTAAATTTACAAATTCATTACATAAATAATTAATATTTTCTGACCAGAGTATGTACTTCTTTATTAAAATTTAATGCATTCGTAACAGTTTCCATAACGTAACGTTATCTTCTTCAGATGTTAATTGGCATATGTATGTTCATATTAATGTAGGTAATAGAGACATTATTATATTAAATTATTGTTGTACAATTTTATTTTTTTTTTTCAAAGTAGGTACTTATTTATTAAAATTAAAACAAGTCGTAACAGTTTCAATAGCGTAATGTTATCTTCATCAGACGTTAATTCGTGATATGTTCATAATATTAAATTATTATTGATATACAATTAAATTATTATTATTGATATATTGATATACAATTAATTGATACAACATTTATTACATCTATTAGGAAATTAAACACAGAATTATATAAACATGCAATAAACACACATATAAACATATCAGTCCACACGAAATTTTAATTGTTTCTTTTTATATAAGTTTAATTTATAATATGTAACAATAAAATATTGATATAATTTAACATTGCATTTCAAAATTTTATATCATAACTATTTTTATTAATTGTTTAATAATTTTACAAACAACTAGAAAAGTTCGTAAAAGGCATTGAAAATGAAGATAAAGGGTTGAGCTTGGGAACAGAAGTAGAAAAAACAATAGAATAAATTACTTGGACATGACGATAGAAAGAAAAGAAGGGAAAATGAATACAAGATGGTATAACAAAAAATGTGCGACAAGGATTTACTATCATAAAAGAAGTGACGTAGATAATAGCATGAAAATGAACTTCATACGAAATATGGAGAAGGGAATAGAAGAAATAGATAATGAAGAAGAGAAAAAGAAAGAAGACCTAGAAAAGTTTCACAATCTGCTAGAGAAAAATGGTTATAACATAAAGAATATAAAGAAAAGTAGAATCAAAGAGGACAGAAGGAAAGGACAGAGAAAAGAGACAAAGAAAGAGAAGAGAAAATGGCATGGGAGAGAGCATTCGACAAAAGACAGAGATAATAAAGAACTAATTAACCTTTAAGTAGACTCGTCAAATTTTGTAACGTAAGTAGTCGTGTCGCGGTAAAATATACCCCCATTAAGAATTTTTTTTTTTCTCTCAGTTACTAATGACAATTCTGATTAGATGTTTTGCAAAGGCTATCCTTATAACCTTTTTTATAATGAAGAATTAACAAATCTCAAAATTCTAGTAACTTCTCTTCTAATATTGAAAATGTAAATATGTAACATTTTTACATATTTTCATTGTTTAACTCATAGTGGTGAGATAAAAAGAACGTACAAAAGTTGTATTGCATTCGAAGTACAAAAATGATATATTTATTGAATATTCATATACGGGTGAGATGTATAATTAAGAAAGAACTATAAAAATATATAATTGAATATGTTTTCTAAACATATTATTTTACATTAGTTTTAATATCAGAATATGCAATTTTCCACAATATTTCAATTTTTCAAGTTAATTTCATGGTAATTTTACCGTAGAAACAAACTTCTAAATCTAATGTAAAGTTTGTTAGTAAAATTATAATTAGTATTATTATTATTAGTAGTAGTAGTAGCTGTGATAGTAATATTAGTAGTGAGATAATAATCATTCTAAAAAATGTACTTGTTGAGCATTTCGTAATTTCAATATATGTCTAACTATACTTATACTCATCAGGAAGAATCAACTTCGAGACATAAACTCAAAACTACTAACATAAGATTTTCAGAAATAAAATGAATCAGTCAGTACTTAAGTAATAGTTTACTAACTGCCCTATATATCCAGGAAGTTTCCCTTCACTTTTTTCAGACCACAAACCTATACCATGTGAGACGAACAAATTTTTCCAGCACTTGCTACAAAATGATTTCACTTTCATGTCCTTCTTTCGTGAAGAAACAATACAACGTCTTCTTCCTGGTGGTACATTCTCTAGAACAGCCCATGCACATGGCTTTTCAATTTTAGCAATTTTTGCAACCCTTTTCCCGTAGACTTCTTGGAATACATACTTGAGCAATTCTTTTCTTTCTAATTGTGGCTTCGCCAGACTCATTCTAACATCACGTGAATAAAGGCGTCTAATAACGTTAGTCTCTGGATAGTTTAACTGGACTGTTCTCAACTGGAACTGGACAGGATTCCTCCAGGAATTTTTCTCCAGGTGTTTTATTTCATCTATATCAAGCACTTTCTTCTTCCACAACGTTCCCTTCCACCACTTATGTCCGATCATGTGACATGTTCTGATTCACGTACATGATAATCTTCATGATGAGACTCCTCACCTAAAATCTCATCCACATCTAAAGGTCTAGCTTCATCATTGTCTAGAACATGGGCGGCGATTACGGGGGGGAGGCAAAGGGGGGCATTTGCCCCCGCACTTTTTTGAAGTAACCCATTAATATATATAGTTTCATTTAGAAATGTAAAGTTTTTGTATGTATTATTGGTTCATAGAAAAAATGGTGCCATATATTTGCCGTTCTACGAGTACGTATTGGTTGTGTTCCCGTGGAGTAAAGAAAAGTACAGGAATTGCGTTTTAATTGGCACAGAAAATAACCCAAAATTAACCTATTGAAGCACAACAATTTCAGCGTACTTTCACTTCTTACGAGGGCTCCGATATGTTCGCCAGCCGCTTTGAAACTAATTGAGAGAACATTTCGCACAAAAAGAAGTCTTTCATAAGTTATTCTTTACTTGCACAAAGTTGACAGTTCCTAAAATGTAAGGGAAAAAGCGTAATAAGAAACAACTTCTATCTTTTCCATTGTTTTGTAGTGTAATATACGAGTGAAGTGGTGTGTTAGGGGAGTACGAGTGTATGTACAATTAAATTTAGAGATTTCGACATAATTCTAGGTTTTAGAATTATTTTGTATAACTGGAGTATGGAGTTATTTTAAGTATTGTTGTGTTTTGATGTGCTCCAAGAAAGGGAAAACTGCACCTGATGGCAACGAACATGTTTTGTGAAGTTGCAAAATCAAATATTTCTTTAAATGTAGTAGCATACGGTTGTAGTGTTTACTGTCTTTCATCTTCTAAGAGTAATAACATACATTTAATAGCATGTGTGGAATTAAAAGTATTAAGTTGTTCATTAATCCCTGTTTCAATATGACTTTTGCAAAACAAGCATCATTATTTATTACTATGATTAATATTATCCTTTCTTTATTTATTTGTTTTGCAAATTTGTTATTCAATAATCTGATCACTCAGTTTTCCAAACAGAATTTTAAGATGTTTATGAGCAAGGAATCAAATCTCTTCTTACACTTTCGTTGTTTAAGAATACAAAGGACTACTACCTACTGGCGTTGATCTTGTCAATTTACTTAATAAAATATGAAATACAATATATGGTATTTTAACTGAAAAAGATAGTATCCTACTAGTTATACAACCTTTCGTCAAACAAAATGTTAGAAACAACCAAGAAAAGTAACATTTACATACAAATATTCAGATCATGTCTTGCTCCCCCCCCCCCCCCCACACACACACTTTTAATGTCAACCGCTGCCACTGGTCTAGAACATGATAAAGACGTCTTTGAATTCGAGCTTGAAGTTTTTCATATGGCATTTCTCTATAAAAACTCACGCACTAACAAAAACAACAAGAATAGAACACCACAAACAATAATGCAAAGATAACTGCTGAAAAAGACAACTATAGCAGGTAGAAAGTCCACTTCTAACTCCAAAAAGCTCCAGAAACTATTTTACAAAATACTACCATTAGTAGGCGTGTGGGGGAGGCTCAATCTTTTTTTTTTTTTTTTTCATTTCTCCTTGTCGCATGTTACATAGGATGAAGTTACAATGCAACAAGGTATGAAGAAAAATGAATTTTCATTTTTTTATGATCTTTCTATAAAACTTTCAATGCTGCTCTCTGTTTTCGTGGGATAATTAACGTATAGATGAGAATGTATCTGAAGATATGAATTTGATAATGTTCACTTTTAACTTGTCTCTTATATAATATGAGTTACAATGAAGTAAATCATAAAAAACTGGAATTTTCTCTAACGTCTTATTTTGAATGTTCTAATGCTGCCTGTTTTACTGATCTTTCACATATTAAACTAAGAATACTTATTTTATAAGGCTGAAAAATGTGAAACCAATGCCGTTGTTCTCTGATTCACAGAACAGAGATTGTGAGGGGGACAAGAAAACAAGAAACAAAAATCCATGTGAAAACAAATACACTTCGCTTGTACATTCAGTGTTTTAATTTGAGGAGGAGATGGTCTAGGACAGTGGTTCGCAACTAATGTGTCGCTACACATTGTGTGTTACGCAGTCGCGAAATTTTAGAATTTAAAAATCATGAACAATTTAATAATAATTAGTTAAAATCGAGACAAACTGTACCAGTCAACACTTCAAGCGGTAGCAATAATGCTCAGTGCTATATAGAGTTATTATAAAAACTAATCGCTTTCATAATAATAATAATAATAATAATAATAATAATAATAATAATAATAATAATAATAATAATAATAATAATAACAAAAATATCAAACAAGTGTGTCACGATGTTCTGGACGTTCAGTAAAAGTGTGTCGTGAGTGAAAAAAGATAGAGAGCCACTGGTTTATTGTGAATGCTGTCCTCTAAAAGAAAATGATACATGTACTATCAAATTAATGGTGCGTTCTCCAAAATTTTTATCCTTCCACTCGGACATTTTCTCAAAGAAAGCAAAGTGTATATATTTTTTTAAACGTACTTATTAATATATTATTAATACCAACTTAAAACTAATAGATGGTCTCAATACAAGTCAGAAATATATCCTGTCGTCAATAGGCTAAAATGGTATCTGTATTCTTCAGATAATCCAAAGTTTCTACAAAGAAAAGAGAAAACTGAATTACATCAACCAACTCAAATATAAATTGTTTAGTTGTTGTACATAATGATATGTGATAAATAGGTATAGATTATACTTGCTGTTTATGAAGCTTTCAGTAAATACATCCAACAAATGCAAACACTATGAACAGAAGGTCAGACTTTGACAAATGACAAAATGTTATGGTTGAGTCCATTTCTCCATTACAATAGACGAAGGTTTTCTATAAATAAATACGGCATATTGCAATACTGTTAGAAGGAAACTTCCACAGGATGCTGATGTTTGATTACTTACTAAGACAAAACAATCAAAATGATTTTGTAATTTATACAAGAACACAAGAAATATAGAAAACTTCAACTTACCTTCCCTGTGTTCCTTCATGGTAGTCATTCTGGTTCATTTCAAGATCCTTATAATTTACTGTATTGTCGCAAGATATGAAGTTATCCTATTAACATTTCCGACTGGGCTCTATCTAATATACCAAATATTCTCAACTAAAATATTCCAATGTAAGCATGCTAAATAACGTGATAAAATATATCTCCATTAGGATGAAATAGGACTAGAAGTGTTCAAATAAAGTGCGACGGTTGTAAATAAATACAAAAGAGAAGGAACGTAGACTTTAAAGTAAAACTACATTTCTGATTGTTTTAAATAGGTAAAACAGAATTAGTTTGAAAGAGAATTATAATGAGAGATAAATTTATCAATATCTTCTTCTCTAGAAATGTACAGAAAATTACAAAATGATGGTGTGTCATTACCCAAAATAGGGAAATCCCAATATCTTTGCTGCCGTTTCTGCAGAATTCTTTATGAACCATATGAATATGTTTGTACTCATAAGTGTGTACATAGTACATGCAAATTAGTAAAAAGTGAAATGAAATCTTTGAGTTTTACGTCACACGGTTATGCCGGTTAGGCTAATGGAGACAGTGATGATGAGTAATGAATGAAATGGTGGAATGAAGAAAGTGGGAGGAAACGGGAGAACCCCGAGGAAACCCACGCACACGGTGTTTGTCCAGCACAAAGTTCACTTGGCGGAGGCTGAGATCGAACCCGGGACTCCAAGCACCAGAGGTGAACGCTCTACCACTGAGCCACCGGTCAAAGAAATCTTACTGAGAGAATAGATGGGAATTAAATATACAGGATGTTTCAAAACAACACCGACAACGTTTGGGAGGTGATTCCTGACACCAAAATAAGACAAAAAGTATAGACCATCCTGGGTGCACAAATGCTTCCTTTCGGAGTTATAGGCAGCCAAAAACATGAAAAAATTAACTTTAAAGGTTCATAGTTCCAAAACTATGGGACCTACCGTAGTCCGGGCAAGACTTCAGTCAGGAACTAATATGTGCCTTATCGAAAAATACATGTTTCAGAATCCTAAGGTATTCACAAAGCAATTTTTATAGAGCGAGTCTGGCTACGGTCATATAATTTGAAGTACTTACCAACTGCGTCTATAAAAAATTGTTGCAGAAGTACCGCAGGATTCTCAAACATGGATATTTGGATAGGGCGCATACTAGTTTATTTCTCTTTCAAAACCCTTTTTTCTTTTTTAAAAATCTGTTTTGATTTATAGTGCGTATTGGGAGCAAAGATGATAGACTTAAAACTTCTAGGGGAAAAACCTAGCCGGAGGGGCTACGTCTCTATAAAACTACGAGACGATCTGAGCATTCACTGGATGCAGAACGGTCGCCTATTGGCTCGTTGATGCTACGAGGGTGGGCTGATAAATTTTCGGCCCGACCCAGAAGGACTTGAGCTGCAGGCATGAAAGTGTGAGGCTATTCAACATAGTCCCCTCGAAGGTCAACACACTTGGCACTTCGATGCTGCAACTTCTCCAACCCCTATATATATATATATATATATATATATATATAAAATTCAAGGTCTGCAAAAAACTGTTCCGCAGCTGTTATCACCTATTCATCATTGTGAAATTTCTGTCCTTTCAGTGCTTTTTTGAGTTTTGGAAACAGATAATAATCAGAATGGGCAAGATCTGGTGAGTAAGGTGGGTGGTCAATGTATTGAAACTATAGGTCCCTCAGAAAATCCATTGTTCTGCCAGTCTTGTGGACGGGAGCATTGTCCTGCAAGAACAAGACACCTCGTGTCAACTTTCCCCGGCGCTTTTCTTTAATAGCGTCCTTTACCTTAGCCAGCAGACTGCAGTAATACTCTGCAGTTATGGTTTGGCCCTTTGGAAGGTAGTCTGAGAGCAAAACACCATCCTTATCCCAGAAGCACTTTCCCTGCGGACTTTCGTGCTTTGAATTTTTTTGGGCCTTGGAGATCCTGAGTGGTGCCACTCACATGGCTGCTGTTTGGTTTCCGGATCAAAGTAATGCAACCACGTTTCATCCTGGGTAACAAGCCGATTCAAAAAGTCGTCCTTGGAGTTCGCAAAATGCCGTAAATACACCTGCGATGATCTCACACGTTCGCGTTTCTGATCCGCGTTCAAACATTTCGGAATTCATTTCGCAGAAAGCTTGTGAATGTCCAACTGATCATGATTATTGACCCAACACGTTCTTTAAATATGTGCACTTTGTCAGCTATCTCCTGAAGCGAAATCCGTCTGTTGCTCAAAATCAGGTCATGAATCTGGTCCACACTTTCCGGAGTTGACACTGACACTGGCCTGCCACACCTGTCACCATCCTCTGTTGAAAATTCACCACGCTTGAAGTTCGCACACCATTTCTTCACAGTGGAGTATGAAGGGCACTGTCCACCCAATGTGTCTAACATGCAACCATGGATTTACTTGGGTGACTTCTGTTGCAGGAAGAACTTCATTACACCTCGCAACTGCTCTTTGGTGAATTTAATATCTGGCTCCGCCATGGTTTATTCAATTACCTGCAAAATAAAAACCTTCATGGTAGAATCGTGAAATTTGGTACTTAAACATATAAAAGATAAACATTTCACATGACATCAATTACATCAGGGTAGTACATTCGGAAGAGGGTCGGGCAGAGAACTTATCAGCCTACCCTCGTAAGTTTGATTACTAGATTTTTCCCACAATTTTATGACCTGAACAGTAAGTTAAATCATAATTCAAATTTTTCATGTAAAGTTTTATTTCTAGCCGCGTAAATGTAACGATTTTATGCCGCCAATTTATAAAATGTACCAAGTACCGTAATAATTATTTTCTTCCTCATATCTTAAATTCACAACGTTGAAGGAAATAAGGACAAAATTACAGAATACGTTTTCAAAAAATATCGTCCGATTAAAACTTATTCTATCATTACAAAATCCTTTCTGGTTTCTTGAGCAAGAAATTGATTATTACGTTTTCTAGGATTGATAATGATTTTTTTCCTGAAAATATCAAAACTTTCTAGAGTTATTATTCTGTGTAGGTGTAAAAGTAACATCTACACAAGTGTAAAAGACATAGGTGTAAAAGTAACCCACCAGTAAATAATCTTTCAGAAATTTTAAAGATAAATTGAATTATGCAATATGGTGTGGTCGTTATTAAATTTTTGTTTATGAAAAATGAGAACGAAACTGCTTGAGTCGTTTCTGAGAAAAATATCCGAAAATATAAAAGAGTAAAGTAACGCTTGTGAATTTTACAGGATACATTATTTATGCTGTATTCTAGGATTATTAACGGAATATGTACATAAAATATGAGCAACATTGATAGCTTACAACTTCTGAGTAAACTTTCTCTTGTGGACTTTCCCCAGGAAATATTATTTATATCAGGTTCTACAATCATTAACGAAATATTGATTTTAAAAATATAATCCAAGTAATTGGAGCCATTTCTGAGGGAGTTACAATCTTCATTTTTCAATCTCCTGTAAATTATCTTCAGTTTGGGATTAAGAGAAAATTTCAAAAAAATATGTATAGAGAAAACTATCATTTTTCGCGTTTAGAATTTGGTTGAGATACTTTTCACGATATGGATTTTAGCTGTGTGTGCATACATATGGACGGATTAACAGACAAACAAACATCCACCAAATGATTTTTCTGCGTAAAGTTGTCATGGGGAATGTAAATCCGATTAAATTTCAAATTTGATTTTTTTTTTCCAAGATCATCCTTTTTTCTTCTCTCTTGCATTAGTCGGAAGCAAACATTAAGTTTTGAGGAAAAAAACTCAACGCAAAGGAGTTACAATGCACAATAAGAAAGTAAAAAAAAAAAAAAAAAAAAAAAATTCGAAGATGAAAATAGGTGTATAGGAAATTGACTTAATATAATGAAGTGGTCGTGATAGACAATTTAAATCACGGAAAGAGGAGGTGGGATTTTGCGACCAGCATGACAACGTATTTTCTCATCATCTTTTTCTGATACACAGAGAAGAGTTTAAGGGAACTATTTTCAGAACACACACACAGATAAGTGGTTAGATGTATTGTTGTGATGACTTTTGTGTTCATAGACAAACAGATAGTAATTTGGACACTGTTGGAATATCAGTAATTTGTGACAGTGGTTGAAAAGGAGTCATTGGAATTCATTAACATAGGTTATTGGACAGGAAAGAAATTTGAAGATGTGAGTAAGATGGAAACAATAGTTACTTTTTTTAAAAGAATTTTGAAAAATAAAAGTAAAAGGTGATTTCTAATTTTGGACAATTCACATTTAAGTTGTCATTTCTGGTAAAATTGAGGGATATTTCAAAGGAGCAATTTTTATAATAAGCGTGCGAGGGTTTTGCTGGCCTTCATGTGTTTGAGGTCGATCAGGAAAGCGTTTATAATTTCAGATGATAGTAGAATAAATTAGAGGTTGACCCGGAACTAAATACTATTGAAATAATCTTTGGGAAATGAAATCAGATAGCTATGAGTGAATTAACCAAAGAATGCTACAACCTGGAAGTTTGCGAATTTCGAGATATTATGGGTTGAAGTTATAACTAAAAATTGTTTTCTAACAAATGTTGCAGTTGTAGTAATACCAGTTAATACAAACAAAATTTGTTTTATGTATGCAGTGCAATATATATTTCGTCCGCAATAAGACAGTTGCCAATTTATAGTCGAAATGTGTTCAAATTTCAATACTGGTACACATGTTTATACGCAGTTCTGCACGATAAGACAAATGGGTGAAATATGCATCTGAGCCGCGAGGTAAACATGGATGACAATGAAAGTTCAATATTTTCAAATGCTGTTTCCAACTTTGTAAAGAGAAAGTCTCCCCAGCGCTTTCACCATATTGCCCCTGAGTCAACTTTAAAAATTAGAATTGTCGTTTTTTGCTTCCTTACTGTAAAAATAATTAAAATATATCTGTATAAATTCTCATTTCAGTGTAATTTATATTCCATAACCTGTTTCTACCCTGTATGAATTCTTCATTATTTTATTTAAACAGAAAATACTTCTTCTTTGAATTCTCTTATAATTTTATGTTTCTTGATTTCAATGTTTCGTTCCTTTTTTCTGAGCTTTGTATGCAAATATCTGCAATCCAATTGTTAGTTATTATTTATTTTGTTTGTGAAATTATTTTCTATATGATGTCTTCATTGCATTCCTTACCAGTGTTTATTGTTCCTTCACCTCTATACATACGAGTTCTAATGACCCGTTCTGTGTTCGATTGAATAATAAAACAAATTTTGATCACTTTCCTTGCTAGAGGCTTCTACTTTTTATGAATTCTTATTGTTACACCATACACTTTTTTTTTTTGACATTATATACCGATTCAGTACTCAGACACATTTATACACGTCCCCCTGCGTTCATTGCGGTTTACGAATTCAGAGTTTGCGGTACGCCCAGTTCAGTTGTTCGGTATACCGACGCACATTAGCACAATATTTGATTGTGAATTTAAGGGCATTTTTTCTTTCTTTTCTTTTCTTTTTTTTTTACGTTTCTTTTCTAATTAAAAGCTTTCTTCGCATGATGAATCATCTACGGAAACTCTTATGATTTCACGACCATTAGTGCAGCCAATGTCACAAGAGTATCGACATGCAGACATACACTTTAATCTATGTTTTCTGCAGGAGCAACCCGTGCTAATACATAAGTTTCTTCCCAGTGCTTTGCACTGACCACGTGCAACTTTTAAGATAGAATGAGGTGCTGGTGGTTCATCAGTAGTTTCCAGATAAAGATGCTAACCTTTGAGTACCCAATCCCATTCAAGAGGATCTATTGTTGATATTTTTTTCCATTGCTGTACTTACATGTAAGTTCTTAACGAATGAAAATGCACGGCTTGGGGTGGGAGCAACTCAGGAACTGGTCTCCACGCTACTTCTGCTGTTCGCATGTAGATTGTCTAACGAACTAGAAGGACATCCTCAGTTTGTGTACAAAAAGGCGAAGAATTGCTTGCTGCTTTTTAGACTGAATCCACTCTGAAAGAAATACTTCTGCACATTCTTGAGAGGTTACATTCTTTTGAATTGTCTTCAGAACCTTTTCCTCTCCTTGTTTGTGGGGTGCTGACATTTTATCAGAGACGCTAACTGCATGAATGAACAGAAGATGCCTCCAAGCTAATGGTCCAATGTGACACTGGATACTTCTGACATCATAGAGTGGTTTTTGCTCATGCCTCTTTTCCTTTGCAAGTGATTTCATGAAAATTTTACCCACCGAGTCATCAGCATAATACAGCAGCATCACCAGTATATCTGTGTCATCCGCCACAACTGTAACTTGTTCCTTTTTACGAGCCATGTTAATTGCATTCGAAATAATTAACGTGTCATCATCATTCTGTGCTCTGTAGATGTGGCCATTTGCTCTCAATTCTGTAGACAACAAATCTATTAGGTGATTAATGTTCTTTTCCTTTGAGAGGAACGCATACTGGTGCGCTCAATGAAATTTTCACATCGGGTGCTGCAGGATGAATCCTTCTGCGTTGACTTTCATGTCATTCATGGAGGGACCATTTGGATACCCGTGAAATACTACTATGCATGGAACATGAAAATGTTGACATAAATATTTGCAGTATGAATGAAGCACATCCATCCATAAATGGAGTTTAGACCATACTACGTCTCGAAGCAATATCCGCCATCAATAACGAATGCTTCTGATAGCTCAGGTTCCTCAGATGCTTGCGTTGTAAGCTCTCAAGCCCTTTCATAAGTGAATGAATTAGTGCAACTTTTGATGGTGTAGGGGTGAGTTCTTGTGCGAAATACTGAGATGGTGTGTACTCGAGCTCAACGAGCGTAGCTAGTCGCCAGAAGAGAGCTGAATTCTCGAGATAGTGAATACTAATACCAATGTGAACTTCTATTCCTCCATGCTGTGATGTGTTTGGTCAGTCTTGTTCAATCTAACGGCATTCCAAGGTTTACCATCCAACTTCTGATGTGCTCCATTACCAATAACATCTATATCGTTAGAGTTCACTTTGTCATCAACTCTTGCTATAACTCCAATGGCTACATTGCGCAACGATGAGTCATACACTGAGGAAGATTGATGCTTATTTAGCCATTGTATCATAAGTCTTCGATTACTCCGGTCCTTCTTCATACACGATGGCAATAGCTCACAATGTTGTGCACTCTGTTGTCGTTCAGTCCCAGTTAAAGATGCCATAGTAGAATGCATCTCTCGAAATATATGTACACATTGAATCCATGTGTTCCACTTATTTTGTGTCATTCCACGACCATGGGTTAAACCTCCTCTACTCTTGATAACACGCATCGTACTCTATTCAATTGCAAGTTCCGAGGAATTTCTTTTCAGTTTTCTGATGTTTGGCGGTTGACATGATTTAGATGGTTTTGAAACTGATAGTATAGGCATGGATGTGTAAATTGTAACTGCTGCATCATCTGAAGTTATGAACACTCCGTTCACACTTAGCATACATATTGTGCCCTGTCGCAGCAAATAGAGGTAGCATGCACGCCACACCATCAAATATTTTATACAGAAGTAATATAAATATACTGTATAAAATAAATGTACCAAATAATTTTTGCTATGTACGGATGTTCCATATATATTTTACCTATTTGCCCTAGGGTGCCTGACTTTTGAATAGCTCTGTACAAGGAAAATATCGCAATATTATTACTATTTTTAAATTAATAATTTAAAACATTATTAGTGACAAAATATAAATATGTAAAATATACACATAAACAATAATTATAGTTATACCAAATGTGTTACATAAATCCTAAAGCAAAATTTGTTGAAAACTTTGGTCCAAAATTCAAGCATTCTTAGGACAATTTTGGCAAAGTTCCATGCTTTACCATTTCGTCTATGAAGAGTACCAATACCCGTTAACGTTAGAGCAAAAAATCATTTCAATAGTATTTATTTCTTGGTAGTGAGAAAATTTCGGCTATTTTTACCCTACTATGAGGCACTATGTATGGAATATGTATTATTCATAGCTGTCTATAGGTAACTGAGATTGTGTGAGTACTGAATGAGTAAATTTCGTATAGGAGATTCTATGAGATATTTTAATTTGCTTGTTATGTGATCGAAGTATTTGTCTCTATATGTGAGGTCATTTCGTAATCTGGAGAATGATAAGAAGAGAACCTTGAGCAAGATTTTTCTGAAGAACGAAGTAGAGGAACACATAAGGATATTCGCATTAAAAGCACGTAGAGCATGGAACGTTTGAAGTGTAAATTTTGCATATTATTGTGCTGGTAATGTATAAAGTTCTAGAAATGTGATCCATCTAGAGACATTAGACAAAGGAGATAAAAATGTAATTGGAGAACGACTAGATGTATTTGATTGAGCACTTTTTACTATAGGATTATTGAAATAGTTACAGAAATTGGCCGTGTATTCATATAAAAGAAATGTCGTTTATAAATAAAATCTAAATAAACAGTAGAAATGAAAATGAAGGGAGAATTTGTTGAAGATACGTACAAATAAATTTAATAAGGCCATGCAGGTTCAAATCCAACTTTAAACTGTTCTAATAATATAAAAGTAGCCGTACATCTTTCCGATAGTCACCATCTTGGAATGCAGTTACATGATAGAGTTGCCAGGTTCAGATAGAATGTTTTTAGATGAAGGAAAGCTAACATCTAGAACATAATTGTGTAGATACATAAGACTGCTGGAGAAAGAAAAACAGTAAGCAATGAAGAGAGAAATGTATGTATAATTATATATATTAGATAAAGAAAGAAAAATTACAAAATTAATTACAAAAAAGCCAATCATAAGAAAACAGTGAAAAATAATAGAGAATGAGAAGCATTTACAAAAAGTGATAGCAATATGGGAAAAGAAATTGACAAGGTTAAAAATATTTGTATTGGAAATGGCATGAGTATATTTAATGCGTATTAGTTTTACTCGTATCTTCTTTCATCTAACACAGTTTTTTCTTTCAACCTAGCAGCGTTATATGATTTTATTGAAGTCCCTTTCATTTGCATCCTAACAGCTAATTTTCTGTTAATTAATTTCTCTTTATATCTTTCTCTACTGCTTCCTTTATTTGATGAGGTACATAGCGAAAGATTTTAGTATTATGTGATATTCTTATTACTGTTTTCTGGGAAGTAAATAATATTCTATTGCCTCTTCGGAATTCCGAGATTCCTTTGAAATAACTCTATATACACATACGCACCAGCTCTTAAATATTGTATGTAGATTTGAAAAATAGATAAACACATATGAATAGTATTGTCAATATATATATATATATATAGTTATATATATTGTTATAAATAACTATATATATATATATATATATATATATATATATTGTTATTTTGAGATACTATTCATTAAAAAATATTGTCACATTTTCCTTTCATAAGCATTTAAAGGCATATATTTTAAGAGTATATAATTTCTTACAAACAATAGTTTTCATAAGGGAGACGATAACCCAGTGTAAGAAATCCTTAGTACAATCCCCTGCCATGTGGGTTTCTGGTATAAGTGGGTTCCTTGGGTTTTCTCTAGATTCTTCCTTCATTTTTATTGCACCGATTCTTTCGTACTTTTCGCTTCTATTAATAATCTGTTTCCTTTAGTTTAAAAAGAATGCGTGAGATGTTAAATAATTTTTATTCATTTCTAAAGAGATACTTTAATAAAATAGCTTTCATGGTTTAATGACATATTTTTAAGAGATAAAAATATAGGAACATAATTTGATTTTGTTCTAATTTGATATAAACTCTTCATTATAAATAAGTGGACTCATGTCGCAACATTTTTTAAAATCTCTATTTTAAGGGGGAGGGGAATGTTCAATATAAACAAAAATGAGTGTAACAATATTTGGGATGGACCTGATACATCAGAGGTGAACGCTCTAGCAATGAGCAACTGTGGCCCCACTCATGGTTCTGTATAATGTGTGTTGTGTATATACTTTCTGTCTAAATCATTTTTTTTTTATTCTAATTTAATCTACACATGTTTAAAAAGTTGAGGAGAAGGGAAAGGTCTAACAATTGTACTAATTTACTGAAAATACGATGTTAATAGTAGTAGTTACGTTTATTATAATTAATAAGTGTATTTAGAAGTTAACTGCTTCTCTAAATCCTTCCAGTGTACAAGGATTGTGTGTGTGTGTGTGTGAAGGAGAGAATCATTGTGACGGTAATCTCTGGGGTTGCGAAATGGTAGAAAATAACCAAACTCTGAAAAGATATTGCCTTTTCTCCTTCCTCCTAAACAAGAAAAAAAAAGCAAATTTCTAATAAATCACTTTTAAATTAATATATTCAAATTAATCTGTATGGAAAAGAACAGTAAACTTAGAGGTTATGCAAGCACAATTTCCTTTTTGAGCGTTTTCTGCTTGGTTCCTTACACTTCCTGATTTTTGGCTACTTACAGCCGTCTGCGGGTCAATATCTCCACCATTTATTTAAGTATTGTCGTGAGAAATTATCTGAAACCTTAGAAAAGAAAGTTTGTAAGTGATGCTTACCTATACTCCGATAAATTATTTTACTTTATTTTGTAAAAAGAAAAAGAAAATAAAAGAAAAGAAAGAAAATACCTTCCTCTTTTATGTTCCATAGTTCTGTCATATAGACTAAAGGAGACGATGAAGAGAATGAATGAAATAGTAAAATGAAGAAACATGAGAATCCAAAGAAAACCCCACGCATGGTGTTTATTCACCACGAAGTTCACTTGGCACGAGCTGGAATCTATCTACGGACTCCATGAACCAGATATGAACACTCCATCACAGAGCCACCGCGACCCTCAATTGAAACTATTGATTTATGTCACAATTGAGAGAGTCGTGCCTCAATCTGTAAGGCATCACGGTAATATTTACTGTTAATTCTTTTTATGACACAGGTTAGATACAAGACTTCTTTTTCCTGATAAAGAAATACATATTTCTAATGGCATAGGATCCAAATGCAGGGTCTTTTAAGTACTTTTTTTTAGGACACTCAACTTCTTGACTATCATCAGAAAAAAGTCTTATTTTTTGGATGGGTGAGGAACAGGTTGTCATTCTTCTTGTAAAACTGGGGGTATTCCAGATGGAATGTTAGGATTGATCAATATCCGCTTCTTTCTAGAAATTCATTATGAAAGTAGTAATCACTGATTCGGTTGCTTGGTACCCTTCAAGTTATGGGCACTACAATAGGCATTAAGCGTCTCGTTCCATTAATCCAATTTCTTAGGTTACTGACAGAAGTCTTGCGAACAACGTGGGACACCCAAGCACCAAGATCTCCAATTTTATATCCAAAATAACATTGATAGGATTTCCCGATTAATAATGTTATATGTTGCTTTTGTGAAGAAAATATCGCTTCCCCACACACAAACCAGAAATTCTTTGCACTGTTTATAAAATGTCTCAGCATTTTTGTCTATTTGACAGTTTTCGAGAAATTCTGAAGAACTACTAACAAGTATATATTCAAACACACATATTCTTATGTGTAGCACTTTACAAAACACATATCGAAAACTATCATAAGTGTTACTAAATTATTGTTTCGCACACTAGCAGAACCATAATAGAGATAAGGAAGGAAAGAATTTGACGGTTGGTATAGTTTTTCCTGTGTTTCAATGACCGTGTGATATTTTGCTCCAAACTTGCCGAATATGTTCACTACTATAACGTTGACACAAGTGTAAAACAAACACGAAAGCTAATTTTCGGTTTCCAATTCGTTTTAAGCACCAGAGAATGAATGAGAATTAGGAGATTTTGTTCAATTTACTTTTTCATTGTTGCACAGTTGAAAATGACCGATATTTGTGACGTTTAAGTCCATATTATCTTTCATCTGCATAGGGGTGAGGAATGAGAGGAAATGAGTAACGTAAATCGCAAATGACCGATAATAGTGTCTAATCCATACTTTTCGGGGTCACTGAAATGATTGATGACACTCTCGACGCCGCTTAACTCTAAATCCATCCTCCATTGACATATTGACATGTAAAACAATTGAAAACGACCGATATTAGTATCCAATCCATTGTTTTCTGTGTCGCTGATAGTGACACTCCCTGTACTATTTAATTCCAACTACATCTCAACTGCCTTGGGGATGAAGGGTGACATTGGGAAGGAATGAAATTAGGAATTTTTATCATTATATTTGCATTGAATGCGTATCGCAAGGGGGACAAGGGGTTCAGATACTTTCCAAAAATCCCCCGTGCGAAGAATGTTCATTTCAGTTATTATCATATAAAAAATTATATTATATACACGTTTTGGTGAAACATATTTTAAATGTATATGATTTAGAGAAACACAAAATAGATAATGTTTTACTGAAAATTATATTTTCCACAGTTTTCATACTGAACACAAATCCCGAGTGTATTAAATGATTATTGTATTCTGGATTTTGGAGATTAGCAATGATATCGTTACTGAAGAACATAATACAGCATCGACTTATAGAAAAGGAATGAATATAGAATATTCGTTAATAGAAATTAAAATGGATACCATTCCTAATAAGCCGTAGCTTAATAAAAGCACGAAGTCAGTAAAATGCCTTTTTATAAAAGAGGTAAATACTCGTGCGTAATAAGAAAATTGTGCTATCTTAGCATTCTCAACTCCAAATTAACTACACAAACCAATGAATCTTAAAGGCTCTCCATGTCAATCTACTGTTAATATGTTACTGGTTTCATTTACAGTTTCTCTTTCCTGTACAAAGAGAGTTTGATTTTGTGAAGATTACTAACAATTGGTTTAATGCGTGCTTGTAAATTCGTCATGTATGATTTTTATAATAAAAATACTATTACGATTATGATGTAGCTTTCAACTATGAGCATAAACTAATTCATTTTACTTCATTTATAAGTTAATTATATAAATTTGCTTTTTTTTGGTAATTTACTGTGAAAAGAAGACCCAAATTATAGTTTTAAGTTGTACAATTACTTTAATTTCTCTTTATTAGTAACTAGCATCGATTACCCACTTTACTAGGCTCAAATAAATATTTTAAATGCACAACTTTTTATCTCATATGTTCGGTACCAGTGAAATATGCTGTTTTTGTTTAACGTGGCATGAATTTAAACGGCATAGGAAGTGTCACTGTTCATCTCAGTGACAACGAAAACTTTGTATTCGACACTAATATCTGTCATTTTCGATCAATTTTAAATATATCCTCTCCTCTCCCCTAAGTTGCATCTATATGAAAAATTTGATCGAGATCGGTCGGGTGGTTAAAGAGCTATTAAGTCACAGGCAGATACTTTCATTTTCATTTCTTATATATTTTCCTCCTTGACCTTCCCCTACGCTGCACCGTCAAAGTGAAATGATGAAAACTATCCCAGGCCGGAACCTCATCTATGTTGAAAGTTTGGTGGGGTGGTTCAAATGTTATCAAGCTTTATTTACTTTTATATATATATATCCTCCCCTTCCCCTCTCCTAAGCTCTACCTTCAAAGTGAAAGGATAAAAAGCTTTCCAGGCCCAAACTTCATCTATGCTGAAAATTTGATTGAGATCGGTCTGGTGATTCAGGAGTTATTAAGCCACAAACAGTCATTTTCATTTTTAAAAATATTGATTTTTATAAATATATATCCCTCTCCCCTATGTTGCTCCGTCAAAGTAAGATGACAAAAGAAATTCCAGGTCCAAACTTCATCTATGTTACAAATTTGATCGAGATCGGTAGAGGTTCAAGAGCTTGAGAGTCACAAACAGTCACTTTCAATTTCATAATGTAAATATTTTTCATATCGTGTTTAAAATTAAAAGAAACGATTAGTTCTTCGAGTTCGGTTACAGTTAAAAAAAAAGAAAGAAAAGAAAACTAAAATTATCTAATATCCTCTAATCTAAACCATAAGTACGGAGTATATAAAATTCAAATATTCAACGGAGTCGAGCAATGGAGTTAAAGTGCTACACGCTGCGAAATAAAAGTTGGTTATTTTTTCGGTATGAAGCAGACATCTTGAATCAAAATTTTACATATAATTGGGAAAATCAACCACTACAAAACTAGTGACTTTCTGCAGAAAGCTAACCACAGTAAAACATTGTTTAGAACAACCATATATGAATGGCACAGACGCTTTGGTGAGGGCAGGGAATCCTTAGAGGACGTGGACAGAACTGGGCGTTCTTTTTACGAGAAGATTTCAAAATTATGAACTTCGTGAAGAGCCTCCTTGCTAAAGATTCCTGGATGAAAGAAAACGGAAATAAAATAAATAGTAAACGAAGAAGGAGTGCATATAGTGTAGAGGAGTCGCTAAAATTAATTTTCTCTTAACGAGGGCGATTACTGAACAACACCTACTAATTGAAATCATGATTATTTTCCAATAAAGTAAAATTCAATAAACTTTCTTGTTATTGTTCGTCCCTCAATGCATACTCATCTCATGGTTAATTATCCCATATCGGACTTCCGAAGAAACTCATCGAAACAACTTATTGACCGCGCCAATAGCGACTACTCTCAGTCATGACTCCGTTTTCTTTCATTCAGAAATAGAAAAGGAAGAGAAGAAAGTAGAAGGGTAAAAGAAGGAGGTAGGAAAAGGAAGGAAAAAAAAGAAAACAAATAGAGTATTTTAATAAGAAACAGATTACTGGATACTTCCGGAAATATAGTAAGAAGTCGGGAAAGTCGCTGAAAGATGAATCATTTTAAGCGTTATTAAAGACTAATCAATTTTAGAATGCTTCGGAATAGACACATGTTCCTCCATACCACCCCGACCTAGCTCCAGGCACCACGTTCGTGGGGTTGCCCAGACCTAGACCAGGAAGGAGAAGATCGAAATTATTCTTTGTAAAGTTATTCCAAACGATGATTGATAACCATCCAGTATCTCTAGGATCGACCACACATATGAATTAGCCAAGAAAAAAAAAAATCAAAGTTATAAACTCAATATAAATTTATGTATCGTAAGGGTTTCAACTTCTTGGAAGAAAGATGTCGTATTTAGGCTCATCCTGCTATTTTCGTCTCACTCCTAGAGCCGATTTAAACCGTTAGTAGCGGTCCTTCATGACCTAGGTTATTTACCTTAACACATATATTAAAACATGACACATATATTATAGATGTTAATATGACAAATGATATCACTAAAATTACTTAAATTAAATCTATCATGCATTCACTCGCTCACTCACTCAGGACAGTGTATATATGTTTAAAGGAAACCAACTAGCTACAAAGGTACAAATAGTTTATTACATTCATAGTAAAAAAAGAAATAATTATAAAAAAAAAATTAAAAGCACAAGTTCTTGGTTATATATCAATAGAATACATAGGGTTATACTTTAGTAAGTCTTTATACATTTGATCATATTGACAAACGGAAAGAAGAAAAAAAAATAATTACATGTATTATATCTTAGGCATGCTAAAGCAAAATTATGATTTGCGACATACGCAAAGAAGACACTTATTTTACTTAAAAAAAATGGACAAAGAAAAGGAAAAGAATAAAACTTTTAGGTGTAATAGAACTTACGAGTCTCTACTTCACATTGAGCAATAAAATATTAATAATTCCGAGCGTTAAAATCACAGATCGCGCACTACTCGTAGCGTCCAGAATATTTCGCTCCATTTAACTTAGTTTGTGTTTATATATATATATATATATATATATATATATATATAACTATTGGTTTATAAAAAAACATTCATCAACTATATTTAGTTTGTGACTGTTAGCAGTTTATATCTGCACTCGCATACTGCGACGTTTATACCCATCTAGGGATTTTGAAAATCACCTTCCGCCAGAGGATGTTTCTCCTCTTAGTCAGTCCATTCACAAATTTATTAATCAGGTAATTTTGAGTTACTTGTTCATCACTGGGACACGTCATGAGACCTTTCATTTATCCAGGATCACTTTTGTATATATATATATATATATATATATATATATATATATATACAGTTCGGATTTGAGATGATCTTCCACAGGTGTAAGGAGTATAATTGATTTAAATTAAGGAAAAACACTGGTCAAGTCATAGGATACATATACATGTGAGAGGGATTAAAGGTACACTTTCCACAATGGTTTTAGGTTGGTAGCTCAGGGATAATATTCATTATGATGTGGGTTACATTTAGACCTGCCGTTACTTCTTAATACATGCCATTAAATAATGATTACATAAGTTATGATTTACATCTATCCAGAAGAAAGGAAAATTATTTGAGTGCACGGCGGTATTCTTGACAAAAATCTATATTATTATATTCGTCGGAAACTTACTTATAAACTATAGCAACCAATACACGTTTGGGGGGACAGACACGAGCGCTCTTACATATATCCATATAATACATTTAATATCATACTTTTACTTTAACATCATATTCACATACTAAGCACATGTACATTTCGACGTATTCATTTATCTCTATATATATATATATATTTATATTTAATAAATGCGCACACATTTAAAGTAATAACCCCAACAATAATTTCAGAAAAGGTTGCAAACATTGTACAAGAAAAACAAATGACTTCCGACATTACATATGAAAAAAGAATTGATTTTTTTTACCTAATACCGCGCGTCTATAAATTTTAACTTTCATATAGTCAATTCGTGCATGAATAGTAAAAAAAAAACTTTGTGAGGCAGACACGTAACACAGAACATTCCTAAAGATATAAATAGACAGACCAAAATACAATTTCTGGGCCCAGGTTAACTACAAGATAAACGAAAACCAAAACGGAAGGAAAGTGACCAATGGATTAAAAAAAACTTAGAGGGACGACGGTGAAAGAACGTAATTGAAGTGTCGTCAAATATGAAGTCGTTATTCACTTTGGCAATAGGTCAAAATGTGATGGAGGACCCAATCATTATCTACTCTATCCATGAATTGTGTCTTGCAACGTCTCAGCTGGTAATTTCAGATCAGAGTTGTACGTTAAATAAATTGTAAGCGACAAGTTCAAAATCGGGGGGGGGGAGGTTGAAAAATTAAAAAAAAACTTGAAGAAGAAGTAGAAGAAGTATAGGTAAAGAGAGAGGAGACAGAACACTACAACTACGAAAGATAAGTGGTCGAATTTACGTATACAACATACTATAACCAAATATTCTCTTTTATGCCAAAAAAGGGTTGGTTTACTTAAATACGTAAACTCAAAATTATCTCCAAACACACAACTAGTCTGTGCCCGCAAGGGAATTTTCAGAAAGACGAAAGCTTTAAGGAAATTTCCCTCCTCGCTGTATCCGGTTGAGTCCTTGGAGATCCCGGAATCTCCCGGAAGGTTAGAGAAGGCGTTAATTTAGAATTTCAAAAAGAAAAAAAATCATCAGACCTCTCAGAAACTAGAAGAGTCTAGAATAGAAATGAAACTAGAGTAAAATAATATCTAAGATGTCCCTAATTAGTGATTTGCCAAAATAATAAAAAAAATTAAATAAACTGAATTTTGGATCGGTGATTTCAATGACCAAACATCACCGATGGCTACCCTACGCAGACATGCCACAGTCTGGGATGTCGTTAATTTCCCTCATCTAATTAAAGTAAGAAAAGAAATGAAAATACTTAAGGGGACTAGGGGTCGACATCCGGGTACGCGAAAATAAATTTCAATAACTAATTGTTTTGATTCTGTAACCCTGTCAGAGCTGTCGCCTCCATGAATATTGTAAGCTAGCCCGAGTAGGTAACGTGAAGAAAGAAAAAAAAATCTCACGGAGCAGGATATTCTATTTTAAAACCGACCGAAAAATATAATTCACTACAGCCCCGTTATGTAACAACTATTGTGTTTACATAATTGATTATTAAATATGTCCAGTCAGCGATTATATGATGCTACAAATATTATTAAACGAGATTATTATGAACGAATACGACTGCAATAACAAATTAAGCTATTAAGCACTAACATAGTCCGGCAATATCTCACCCACATGTTCGCAAGATGCTCCGGTGTAGGGGCCAGAACCCGAGATGTGGATAGCTACACATAATCCTTAAATATATATATATATCTATTCTTTTTACCGAAAAGTGACTAATCATAAACTGGGCTTATATATATCTATATATATATATATCTATGTATATGGGTGTCCTCTCATTCACTTCGTTTCACAATATATTCATACTATCATTTTATTCTTTTATTACGACGTCGTATTTCATAAACACCCTATTTCTTTAACTACACCCAGACTATATGCACACTTCGTCATATACTTCTAAATCTATAAATCATTGCCAACATTTCACGTTCCGGCCACCACACAAAACATCCCTCGAACTCAAGACTCCCTTACCACGCAAACAATACTATGTTATACTTCGTAGCTTCATGTAAAAAAAAATGTATGTATGTTCACAGAAAGTAGAGTTCTCCGCGATATTATTCAATTTTATAAAATTCCGACAACAATGAAATTATTCTGCAGCCACAGAAGGAAAAAATGAACATTTAATATAATTTCAAAGCGAGAAACTAGCATCATATCGCCCGACTTCTGTTAAGAATTTACGTATTGTTTATTTACTTAAATATTTCGATTTCTAGACTAAGTAGAATGTTGTAATTTTCAGAAAATATTAATTTTGGATCACTTAACCTAACTGTATATGCATTTGGGCTGGGAATTATATTTACTAGGTTTTATTTCGAAAAGAAAGGTCAATTCCATGGAAACTAAATCACTAAGAGCATCGACATAAGAATGACGGTTAGTACTGAATTTTGACACTAGGGGGCTAGCTACGATATGATCAACCCTTGAACCACTGAATGTAACCTTGTACACGGAAATTTTGATACTATGACACTCTCATTTTCTGATATTACTATAGATCGATATGTTGCGTTTAGCTATTGATCGAATACGAATGATACACTGTCCATACTTCATTATTTCACACACTCTTTCATCACTTAACTACAATTGCTACTATTGATACTACATTACGAACACATACATGCCACATCCATAACTACAAACTATATTAATACATGTTATAATACATATTAATCATTACTATTTACTCACATAAACAACATTCAGATTTCACCATTTTCTTTAAAATCGGCTCTATCGGTTTATGAAAGGAAAGGGAAAGAAAGGAACAGGGCCAATTGGCCCTTGTATTCACTAAATCACATTCTTAATTCAACCTGTTTAGTTAATACCCAAACTATTTATTGGAAAATATATAGGCCCCTTTCCTGAAGGGAAAAGAACCTTAAGACAACTATACGTTCAACCCATCCCTGCTGGAAGCCGTACCCCCAAATTGGGAGTAAACAGGAGCCCTCTTGAAACTTTACACGTGCATTATGATCACTATCCTAACTACAACGAAATTAAATACCGCAATGTTACTACTAAATAAGTACAAAAAGAAATCACATTCACTACATACACGAACACAAACGGCAGTGGTGCAGGCCTTACGTAACTCTAATGTTTAGGATAAAAATATTTTAAGGGAGAAAACACCACTCTTCCGAAACTGTTTGTGGATCTTTAAGAACAACTAGCAAACTGATGCACTTCACTTAGTAGAACCTGTCCATCACTAATTATATCTGCAAAACATGGCGTCACTGAATTACACTTCCTAGTTCAGTTCTTCAGTCCGGTTTTTTACTGTGAAATTTAGTAAATTATGGCTCCGTAGCTTCCTGGATGGTATTTATTCAACTATCAAACTAGATTTACCTTGTTAATGCAGCTTTCCTAGCTCATTTCTACCCTTTCCAGAGCTGGGAAAATCTGGGTCTGGTGTCTTCAGCAAAATTCTAGGCAGGGAATGGGAATAATCGCGCTCTAACATCATAGCGTGGGTGAATCCTCCAATCAAAACAAAGCATTTTTGGCGGTGGGGCTTTGAAACGAATAAAATTTGGTAAAATCTGGATTAAACTAGATTTCAGAAGGACCTAGATATCTAAAAGAGAGGTGAAGGGTGGTCCAGAAAATTCTGCCGAATTTTTGATTGGTTATTTATTCGAAAAGTTCCGTCCAATGGTGGACCTATATTTTCAGATCGCACTGACACCGTAAGAATTGTAATAATCCATTTACATATCCATATACAAGGCTTATAACTAATTTAATATATAAATAAAGATATTGATTCCAAAAACTATAATTCCCAATGAATTTTTACAGTTTTCCATGTTAATTTGAAAAAGAATAACAAACAAAATTACGAACTATATGAACAGCCAGAAATTTTTTGTTAAACGTCAAGTACAGTCGGTGCAAAAAATTTCGGGCACCCTCCTATTAAAAACATCATCACATTAGACTGTAATGGCATATTACATGGACTCTGGAAAATTAGCAGTATCCTCGGCATCAACAAGGAGACTATCAACCACGAAGATTTGGGGAAAGAAAGCAAGTTTTCGTTTTCTGCCACACGCTTTGAATGATATATAGATGAGGCAGAATACTCAGTGACAACTCCTCATAGGGATGGATGTGTTCTGGTGAAGTAATCAAGCTTTTCTTGATCTAAAAGTAAAAAGCAGATCATTGTCATCAACTATCCATTGTATTCACCAGAATTGGCTCCAGTGTACTACTTTATGTCCTAGAATTTGGAACTCCACCTCATACGCAACACGTTTGAGGAGGTTTGCTCCAAAGTTACAGCTAACATGTCTTATAACTAAAGTAAAAACATATTTAAATAACAACATGGTACACCTGTTGCATATTTATACAATATTTTACTTACTTCCTCACAAACAACTATTGATGATTTCAAAATAAGTAAAAGTTTTACGATCTGGGACAACAATGCCACAGAATAAAGAAAAACCGCTAATGCATTGATCACTTCAAAAGAATTTCTATTAATGCACTCAACCAAACAAAGTATGACGAACACAGACGTTGTTGGAGTATATAAAATATAAGTTAAAATAGGAAATCCATAACAAGAGTTTAACACTTTTAATACCCTAATGAAATTATTATAGATCTGTCTGAAATCATTAATTCTTTTGCAACTGTATTTTGTCAATTGTATGTAGGATGTCATCCTATGGTTGCTATGCATATTAGAAAATTTTTGGTTAAGAAACCCATATATATATCTTTCAAAATGTAAGTGAGACTTGTATACCAAATTACGACAACTAGACCTTGCAGCTGACAAATGTAGTGCAATACAGCTACAATTAAATAAGGTTCTCAAATCCACAAATCACAGGATAGGATGAATATGTCGAAAACGGCATTTAGAAGGATTAGGTTAAAAATCGGAAATCGCATTTTGTGTCTTAAACGAGACTCATATCGTTTGATGTCAGGAACAAGAAACTTTGATGCTTGAGTCAACGATTGAATCATTATCAAAGATTTATTATAACAGAATAACATGAATGAAATATTTCCGGCAAAAGTAAATGCAACTGTACAATTTCAAGAATTCCTCTGAATATAATGTAAAGATCAATGTAAAAGAATTGATATAGATGTAAGTAATGTTGCATAAAAACATAACTAGTGAATTGTACAGAATTGTTGTTGTGCGACATTGCCAAAACTCGGTGTTAAACTAAGAAATTTAGTGAAAACTATTAGTTTGTTGAAGTGAGACAAGAAATCCATGTAATTGAAGTGCTATATTTCTCAATAATATTTTAAATATAATGTTAAAAAGTCTTTCTTTTTTTAATCTAAGAGAAATGTACGTTACTCCGTCAAGCTATATTTTTGGAACTACACACTAGAAGTATTATATGGTTTTGTAGAGGTAATGTTAACGCTGATTCTATTTCTTGTATGATCTCTATTCAACACTGAAAAGGAACAGTACTAAGCATTGGGGTATTTCATTTTATGATAAGTTTTCAAACATTGAAATATTTAAGGTATTATTATTAAATTCGTCTTTCAAGAGTAACCATAATGTGTTTACTTGTTTAAGTAGAAAATAACTTGAGTCAACATTAAACCGTGTTGCACACTTCTTTAAATAAAAATTGGGACATATACATACCAAAATAGGCAACGTTTTATAGATTGTCCGGAACTTAAGAGTCACAGTATAGAACTAAATTACAGAAAAAAACAAGATGAAGGAATTAAAAATACATAAAAAAATACATTTTAAATTGTATGGACTCTTGCTGAGGCAAGAGGTTGTGTAAAAGAATGTGAATGGTTTTCCTAGTAGAAGTGAAAAATGTGTTCATAAGTCCATCAATAGTGAAACATTTCCTTGGCACATTTTATGCAAGATACGCTTACTAGAAGCAGTACTTACGTGTATTTCATTCCCCAAATATGTTAATTTGTTTTCTCTCACAGGTGAGTCCTGGATTGGTAAACAATAGATAACTGAATTTTGAAGAAGTCCCGTGCAGAAAAAGAGGAACAATATTTTGTTCACTTCCACGTTTCTCCTGCTGGTATGGGCAGTAAACGATGGACTTCGACAGAACAGATAGTCGGTCTGACTCATATTGATTTAGATATCAAGTATTACATGGTAATTAGCGGATAGTGTGACGTCTTATTTTAGTTTTCCCGTTTGGGTTCTATTGATGGTCATGGTTATGAGAGTTGATTGTCAGTCTTTCTGTGTGAATATGTTTGGGAGTGTGTCTAGATGTCTTGATCAATCATCCAAGTAAACACATTTTTATTTACTAAAGATTAGGGGAAAAAACATTCACGTTTCAATGTTAGATTTTGAGACATTATTTCCAGAAGTTGTAAATTATTATATGCAGTATTTAATATTAATATCCAGTACGTAATTATTATATGCACATATTTAATATCCAGTATATATAACATTTTTTTTTACTTTTACAATATTATATTTTTCCAAAATCGAAATCAATGTGAGGTAATATGATTTCTCTAAGATAAATAATTGAAGTCAGATAAATTAATATTTGTTAACAGTTACAAATGTTTACAGAAGACAACATTATCATCAACGTTAACTTGTGTTTTGGTATAAATTAATTTTAATACTTAGAAATAAGTCCGATGGTATTTTACGAAATTAGTGTTAACAGAAATGCAAATTTTTTAACCGTGAGGAAAAACTAATTTTCTACGTTTCTCTAAATGATAAAATAAAAATTTAAAAACACCGAAACGCTGTGCTTTTTATTCCTCTAAAATTAAACCTAATTAAATTTATAAATAAAATTTACTAAACTTTGGAAAGCTTATTTATGGGAGTTAAATAAAATTCGTTCTTTCAGAATTCTTTCTGGTAATTGTTCTACTTTACTTAATTCTTGATGTACTGCGTAGGATGGTATAAAATGAAGAGTGTTTTTCATGATTAATCGTAGCACTGTCAGAGTATAACGAAGGGTTTTCAGATAACTCATTGTTACCAGCACAGTTGAATACAAAATCTAAAAATGTAAAGAATATTTGAATTTCCAGATGATTTGTTACTACTACTTATGAAACACTTTTCGTTGCGAATATTATGAAAAGATAAAATTAAACATTTATAGAGGCATAATTCTGCATATTGTGTTTTACGGTTGAAAAAGTTGGTTGATGTCACAATACAGGGTTATCAAATGTCCTCGTTTCCCCTGATATATTCTCTTGTTTCTTTCTCGGAAAATGCACCCAGGCTGCTTTTCAAACTATAGAAATATGTTTGAGTTCTTAAAGTAATCTTCTAAATGAGCATGCGAATACCCAATAGAATCAGCCGCGTTTTAAAACCACTAGTGGTCTTGAGTCTTAAGGTTAGTATTGCTAATAATCTCATATGACTTTGCTTGTTTAATCTTTCAGACTCATAGTGTTCACATTGGTTTAATTGATGCCATGCTGACTGACTATACGGATAAAAGATGTTATGTAATAAAAATATCCCAAAATCTGAGTAGGAATTATGTTCCAAAAGCGTTTTAAATAAAAACAGCTTTACTTAGGCATATGCCAAACACTCTGCTCCTACTCAGAGTCCCTTTCTAGCAAGGTTTTGTGTGTACCACTATGTTATATTGAGTTACAAGCTCACCTACATATACAACCTTGGATTTCCCTTATGCCATACCTCAAGGACGTGTTAATTGATATTAGTTACTCGCTTATCGCCCGGAGTCACCTTGAAGATCTTTCTGTAAAACAATAATATAATCGCTTCCATTCCACCACAATTTTAGTTCCTCGTATTGTAGAACATTGCCCACTGACAAACTGGAATAAAATCTTGGCGAGCATTGATACTCCGGTATTGTCGCCTGCCATGCTATCTCTGGTACAGTGTTGTTCACAATATATATCCTACAAACGGGAGACTTTATGAATTGGGTATCTGTAGTATTTGTTATATTCTAGATACTCTCCAACACCGGCTCGAAAGTTGCTCACGAAACACAGCTATAGGTTTCAATATCAGAAAATATTGTCCGTATCACCAGAACAAGTCCTTCTAATATTCATCGTACGTCACTCATGTTGCTTCCTGATTATCAATTTTATCCCAGCACTAAACATAACGCAATTCTATGGATTACGTCCAAAACTATCGATATTCCTTTATGTAATGATTTTAACGGCAATGTAACTTTGTACGTTAACCAACTCTTGTTACGCATGCAAACTATAGCACTTTCAATTCGTAAATAAAATGTTTGCTAATTTTCTAGCAGCAATTTATTAATGTGTCTATTGTATGTTTTTTTAACTAATTGGCTGCTCACACTACAATTTTGTTTGCTTATTCTTTCTGATGTAATTGGCTGATAAGAATACAACAAAGTATTTAGAAAAAGAGTAGTGGAATAAGCGTTGGTTTCACATCCCAGTGGTCGTGGGTTCAATTCCGGTTGGATAATTAAAGGAAATTTTTATTATTTTTAATATTGATATTTCCAATGTAAGATAATATGGAAATATTCAATTTCCCTCAGTTTTGGGGTTGAGACAACTTTCTTCAGTGCACTCGCAATAGAAAAGTGAACTACGAAAGATGACGCCAGCCGTATTAACCTTGATTTGTACTGTCTGGGAATATAACGTGTTTAGCGAAAATTGATGAAAACCTAAGGCATATCGTTAATATGGGCCAATCATACGAATGATCAAACACTAGAGTTTCCTAGCTATTACTTATAAGTTTCTACAACGAGTACTTATTCTACTGCTAATACTGGTAGAAATATTATTGTTTAAACTAATTTGCCATTTCAGATACGTTCCATATCAACAAAATGATTTGAAATTCAATCAAAAACTTAATAAAATAAAATGTGAAATCAAGTCTCGACTTTCCAATAATAATAATAATAATAATAATAATAATAATAATAATAATAATAATAATAATAATAATAATAATAATAAAGGAATAACAGAATTACAATATCAGTTACTTAAGCAATACGTTCCAATAAAGAAAAAGTAATTGTCCCGACGAGATTCGAGCCCGGGTCTCTACCATACGAGTTTTATGCTTTACCACTCTAACAATTTCTCATACAAAGATAAGGAAATAAACTAATAGTTACGAAAGATAAAAATAGAACTTTCTATTTCTGCACGTGTTGATACAATTTAGACATTACGAAAACAATGTCTTTGTCTTTTCTTTTTTGGACATTAAAAGTTACGGTGAGGAAGAATTGTAATAATGTGAATCGGGAAAATCGTTAAAAACGATAAGATAACCTCAACTTGAAGAATGTTTCGTATTATTTTCCTCGTTGATGAAGGTCTATATAACTCTCTTTGAGTTAAAGAAAGAAACCTCTTTTTTGAGTTAAAGAAGTTAAGTCATTGTGAGATTCACATAAGTAACGTCTCGTTATACGAGCATTAGTATCTTATTTATAATCTTACATGCAACGATTTTAACTAGCTAATAGTTTAGGCGGAAGATAAAGTGTCGCAGTAGGTAAGTGGTTAGCGTATTGAACTTTTATTTAGCGGACCCGTGTTCAAAACCTGACCAAGTTGAAACTTTTTCAAATGTTTCAACATTAATTTCAATGCATACTCAGTGTAACAAGCAAGATCTTCTCTCCAGAAAGAAAAAAGATGTTGGAATGAGGAGAATTGGAGATCTGTCAATGGAGGCAATCATTTACAAACTTATTTCCAGCAGTTGTTCTGGAATTGATATTTTCATCTACTTTCAAACATTTTCTGATTCATGCGTAGTCAGTATTTTTATTTCTCTGAACATACAGTATATAACAAAATAATACATTATATTCACAGGAGTATTGAGAATAATATGTAGTGTTCATTGGACAACACAATCCAAACCATAGGGATTCATCTTAGAATGGAGAGCTGTGTCGTTAGTCACCTACTTTACTATTGTACCTGCATATACATGTTGCTTAGGGCTACCAACCGCTGTCAGTTCCGAGAGAAGTTACGTGTAAGATAGGTTGTATCTATCCATTTGTTCTCACAACTGCAAATTACCTAGACCCCAAATAATGGAATTAGAGCACTTACGGTGGGAGATACTGTTGCTGGTGGCTGTATAAAAATCACGCCACCTATTAAGATAAAGCTGATCCTGAAATATATACTAATCAAGCAGTTTAATATCGCACTAGCAAGATGACAGTATACAATGTGGTTACTGCGATATAGCCCAAAATTATGATAAACTCTTAGGGCACTATGCAGAGTCGTTTTAAGCGTCATTCTAAGAGTTTGACTAACAGGTTTCGTAACACATTGATGACGGTATCTACGCTTTGCATAGGAAGAAGATAGGAGGAACTTTATACCGCAGGATTGTCAAAATACATTTGGCGAAAACAAGGTACGGTGGATAATTCTCTTACCTTTATTACTTCTAATGTGTTTCGACAATCCTGCGGAACAGTCGTGGCTGGCCTTTTTCGACATAAACCGTTGTCACCTAAACTAACGTGTTTCTAAACAGAAGTAAGCATCTCGTATTAGCCAATCTCTTAATACAACGATAGAAACGACATAAGATCATTAAACTCTAATATTAGTTTAACTATGACATTATCCAAAGATTAGACACACTACAATCTATAAGCCATCTCCAGATTAAGAAAATGACATGCTCGAAGGTGAATTCTTATGCGTAGTTTTCGAGAAAATTGAGAGAAATGAATTTTTATGGGGTTAAAATATATCTTTCGTTACTAATTTGATGAAGTTTGTTAACTTTTTTCTGCTGTATTCACTTTTTTTATTTATCGATTTCTATACTGTATTAAAAGAGATCAACCGTTTAATATCAGGTTGTACTGTTTAATTTTTTATAACATTTACAAATACTAATTGCTTCTTTCTTTGTCTTATCGTGAACCAAAGGTGCGTTACTATAACAGTGAACCCGTTATTCCGTTCGCCTCCCACTCAAAATTTAACTCTCTGCCTAGAATTGGCATGAAAGGGTAAATAATGATTTTTAAATCCAAACAGTTTATAAGAATGAGAGTAAAACAACAGCTATTTAAAATCCACACATTATCTTTCCCACAGCACAATTCGAAGATCTCTATAGATGAAGAATAAATGTTTGGATATTCCATCCGTCTGTAGCAATCCCTATCGCCTGGCGACCGCTCTTCCATAGCATAGCATTTGTCGGTTCCAACTTTCTGTATTATCCTTTGACTCAAGAACGATATCTTGCCATGTTCAAGACATATTCGGTATCATACGGGCACTTTCGTCGCTTTTTGAACCTCTCTCACAGTATAACGATACTGCTTCCGACCAATGTTCATTAAATAATTTTTCGTTAATTTCATGTTTTTATTAGGGACGGGTAAAACCGGTTTTTATAAAAACAGGAAACCGATTTCTAGAAAAACTGAAATCCGGAAAACAAACATTTCGATTTTCTTCAAAACCGGTTCGATTTTTCACCGCAACCGGGTTCGGTTTTCTCCTAAACCAGTATCGGTTTTCTTCAAAACCGGTTCGCCTTTGAGCGAAACCAATTTTGGTTTCCTTCAAAACCGGTTCGGTTTTCATCAAATTT
This sequence comes from Thermobia domestica, assembly GCF_964235325.1. Classification (NCBI taxonomy): domain Eukaryota; kingdom Metazoa; phylum Arthropoda; class Insecta; order Zygentoma; family Lepismatidae; genus Thermobia; species Thermobia domestica. Next base: position 193,831,265 of record NC_137457.1, read on the forward strand.
GGTTTCGGTGAAAACTTCTGAAAAACACATAAAACTATTTCTGTGGAAACGGAATCAGTTTCCGGAGAACAACGAAACACTATTGTGATCAGAAATAGAACCAATTCTGGAGAAAACCGGAACCGGTTTTGAAGAAAACAGAAAACCGGATCCGGTGGAAAACCGAATCAGTTTTGGAGAAAACCGATAACCGGTTTCGGTGAAAATTGAGCCGGTTTTGGAGAAAACTGTAGGTAAAATACCATTTATTTTAAATTTTTCAAAAACTGGTTTCGGTTTTCCTAAAAACTGAAAACCGAAAAACCGGTTTTTGTGCCCATCATTAGTTTTTATCGCCTTCTTCAGTTTGTCAGTGTATCATCGTACCACTTTCTATATTTTCTTGTAATAACTTTGAAAGGGGTGCGTTAATTCTAGAGAGGTTTTCATGGGTTGCAGAGAATCTTGTACCCTCTACACAAGTGATGAAAAAACTTTTTTTAGAAGAGAGCCAAAGAAAAGAGAGAATTTTAGGCGGGCCAATCTAATTTACTAAAAACTACAGTGCCACTCATATTACAAAATTCTTGTAACACTAAGCCATAATGCTTAAAGTTTCTCACAATCTGGTTCGAACTGGAATACACTTATTTTCTTGGAAGTGATATTAGATTCTCATTAGTCAGTTTGTCTGTAATACAATTCATTTGACGTAATCCTATTCTTCTTTCATTCGTTACATTATAATTCACGTTGCAGATCTTAGAGAAGCTTTCAGGAGGCCGTACTTGGCCTGCAGGCAGTAGTGCTTGTAGTATGCTCACCACTGCTCTACACCAAGGAAAACTGTGTTAAGATCACGAATTTGTCTGAGTTATTAGCGAGAAAACATATAGTAGTGGACATTACGCGTTTTCTGCAACAACTGCTGAGTTTGAGTTCATATGGTTTATGACTTTATTCAACATTGTGATCATGGAAGACGTAACCAATTACTACAAAAGTAACCAAGAAAGTTCTGTCGCTCTTTGTGGAGATCTGTGTTCAGTTGGCCCTCACACTGTGAGTTGAATACCAATGGAGGTAAGGTGAAGGTCAGTTGTTGGTGTGATATATCCAACATACTGCCTGGTTGTGGCAGTTCAATTACACCGTGAACCTGCATAAGGACAGATTGAACACGGGACCTCCACAGAACATCATAAGGGCGTGAATGCTATAGGAGTTCAAACCGGGGTCAAACGCAGGGCTGAAGATATGACAGGCCTTTGGTGAGTTTGTCGTGACTACGCGGACAGTGCAGCGGTGGTTTAACAAGTTTAAGTATGGTGACGAAACATTCGAAGACGCACCACGTGCCGGAAGACCAACACATGTACAAAATGAAGATCTTCATACAGCAATTGAGGTCAGACATGTGGAGGACTGAGACTACAATTCAGTGTGAGTGAAGAAACCATTCGGCAACACCATCAACTTGCGAAGCACTACAAGTTGGTCCCACATGGTTTGACAGAAGGCAACGCGAGCAGACACCTGGATTTCTTTCCTGTCTCGTCTGAGGAAGGGATCATTTCTGGACGAGGTGTTGGCGTGTGATGAGAAGTGGTCCTGTACGAAGCTCCACGGCGCCATCATCATTGGTTAACTTCCCATGAACCGATTCCAAAATAGCCGAAACCATCACTGCACCAGGAGAAGGTTCTCCTGTGTGTTTGGTGAACTGCTTGCTGCATCGTGCATCGGGAACTGCTAGCAGCTGGTCAGAGCATCAATGAAACTGTGTACTGTCAGCATTTGAGCCGTGTTCAAGAAGAACTCAAAACTCTGGAGTCAGCACTTCTGAAACACGAAGGGCTCACCTGTTACAGGATAACGCCTAACCCCACATGGGTTGGATGAACCGGGACACCATTCTACTCCTTGGATGGGAAGCACTATTGAATCCGCCATATTTCCCGGACATTTCACCGTCGGATTATCACCTGTTCCATTCCTTGGAGGACGCCAGTTCAAATCCTTAGTATAGGTGTAAAATGCACTTGATACCTTCTTCGCTTCAGGGCTCACCAAGTTCCACCGCGATGGAATCCATGGCCTTTCATAACGTTGGCAGAAGGTTGTCGATGCTGATGGGGACTATTTTTGATCTTCCAGGTATGTCTTACGTGACATATCGATGTTGGAAGGTGGTGGGTGAAAAAGCGACAGAACAATTTTTGTTACCTTTATAATATGAAGTACGAATCACGACCGGGACTTCAATTAGATTTAGTTGCGGGTGCATGAACCATTATGTAAGATCAATCCTATTTTCAAAGTACTTAAATATCCATTAGTTTCCAAAATAAATTTGCATTACATGTAAATTTAATATTATTTACATTTAATTATACTATTAAATATTAAAATTGGATAACAAAGTTAGTTTTTAAGATTTGAAGACATCATTGTCATTATAAGTATTCTGTTATTATTGCCAGATCACCCAAGAAGCTTCCTTACACTACGGTCTTCAGCTGACTTCTTCATCTTTGCGTAAGATTTTTTAAAACTTTATTACCGTCCATAAGTTGTAGCATCTTTCGTCCCTTCCCTCTGTTACTTACCACGATACCCTCTAGCACGTCTCTTATGATACAGTTCCTTCTCAGACAGTGTCTCAACAAGTTACTCTTTCCCTTTTCAATTACATCTAAAAATTGTCCTTTCCTCCCTCGCTATTTCTAACACTTTCATTTTCGTTTCCCGTTCGATGCAGCTATTCTCTCCATTCATGTTTCGAAGGCTTCAAGTTTTTTTTTTTATCGCTTTTGTATAACGTCCATGTTTTTGCCTCATAGAGTACAGCACTCCACAGCAAGTAGGCCTATTTTATGAATATTTTCCTAACCTCCTACGAAATTTACTTTTCTTTCTCTTAAATGCTTTTGTCATTCTTATCCTTGCTTTTGTTTCACGTCAACAATTCATCTTTTCAGTAATACTAGTAATACTACTCAGAAATTGTAGTTACCTGTTCTATTTTCTCCCCTACTACTTCTAGTTTTGACACTGAGTCAGTAAAATCAACCATTAGAATTCACGTTTAGTTCATAGAAAACAAAATCTACTCTTCATATAAATAGATAGGCTACCGAACAGAAGTGGTGCAGGTATCAAATTTAATTATGTTACAATTCATATAATCTCATAAAAAACTTATAAAAAGTGCATAGTTAGAAACATCACTGTAGACACTATTTTCAAAATCTTCTAGAGTATAACTCTCGGATGCACATCCGAATACAGATTCGGATCTCATTTTATTAGTAGGTCCGAATATTGCTAACATCGCTGTTGAATAAGGACTAATAGAAAACCAGTCTCAAAATAAATTGTCCAATAACGTAATTTATACGTCTGTCGGCGAAAGAACAATCCTCGGCAATCATCGAAATGTGAGATACACATCTTTTTACAACTAAATGGAATGCTATTTGATTATTTCCCATGTCAAAAGAGAATTTTCAAAAGGGCTATATATTTTTGTTGGTCGAGAGTAAAATTGCTAAAACAGAAATATAAATTCATGTTATATTAATTCAGTCAGTATAATTTTAAAATACTAATAATCTGTTCGTTTGGGAGCAGATTATTAGTGTTTTATGTGAATATAAAATACAACTAATTTGGCTTACGTTTATTGCCACTACACTTAAAATTTTCATATTTTTGTATCATTATACTGTATTATGCTTCCCTTTTCAATTTCATATACATAACATTACATTTAAAAAACATATCATTTTATATTTTACTACAAATTTATTATTCAAAATTTTAAAATTATAAAAGTAGTATTTGCACTTTCTTTTTTTCCTTCTTTCCTTTGCAAAAGGGAAACATGAGTTGAGTTGAGATGAGTTGATTTTGAGTTTAACGTCCCGGTCAGCAGCAAGAGGAAGATATTGTATATTGTAGTGATTTTCATTATAATTTTAATATCAGTTTTGGGTTATCTCTCATTACTTTTATTTCAAGACGATGCTCACCTGAAATCAAACGCACGACTGTGTATCAAATAATCTGAATTGAATCTAAAGGAATAGCAAATCGATCAAACATTTTTTCGGGCAAAAGAGAAAATAAAAGAAGTTAAATTATGCATCTATTAACATTATTCATTTTTCTTCTATTATCATTATTCATTTCATTACAAATGTAATAAACTTTGTAATGAAATCCTGATCACAAAGTATAAGCTACAGGTACATATAGTGAAGAACGAACTTTTGCAAAGATTCAAGCAATTAATGATGATTGATCTCCTCAGGAATTTAATTATATAACTACTGAAAAAAAAAATGTGTGTTCTAAGAGTGGTAATGTAGATATCTATCGTGAGCACTCTACCAGAAGATTACAGTGATGAGGTTTTCCCACAAAGACAGTAACTAGAGGTAGACTGGTGATATTCATTTCTTTGTGGTTCTAAAGGGTGCATGGAAAATTGAATGTTAGGAAACGGGAGTAAACGAATAATACATACTAGACTGAGAACTATGAATAGAGATAATACCCAGTGACTAAGGCATTATTATTCTGAAATATAGTTGTATCAAATTAATATTTGTATTTTAAATAGTAAACTCGTCCGTTGTTACTTATTTAGCGTAGAAGAGCCTGATTTAATTTCCGATGAGAACTCAGATGCCTGTACTTTCCTACGCTAAGCTGCATGTTCACGTCTTACACAGCTTCAGAACTAATAAAAAGGCATTACACTGCAATCTGTGAATCACTCCATTACTATTTCTTACGTACGAAAACCAAATCTTTTTTGCAAAGGCTAGAAAAAAAATTAATATATGCATATACAAATGCCTGAAAGCTACACACATGCAATTAACTTTGCAGTTGCCTCACGATACTGAGTGCATCAAAAATTTTCTGGCTAAATTTTTGATGACATAAAAGGCTAGCGTGAAATAAATAAATAAAAAAAAACTAAAAATAAAAAAAACGAGGGGAAGGATGAATTACTGTTCAGCAGATAGAAAAGTGTATTATATGAGACTTAGAAAAAAGAGGTAAGAAGGAAACTCAGACATAAACATTTCGTGTGGAGTATTTTACTCTGAGGAGCAGAAACATGGGTAATAAGTAAATGGAACGAGAAAAATATAGAAAATGAGCTCAGAAGAACGAAAAATTAACAAGGAAGTGTTACTAATAGTAGGGTAAGATAGCACAAATTTAGATGTAATTAAAACAAAGAAGTAAAACTGATTCAGACATTGGCTGAGAAAAATTGTATCATAAGGGACGCAACAGAAGGTACAGTGACAAAAAACAAGAGGACATTAGCGAAAGGTGGACGGTATGGAAGCAAAAAAATCATACATAGAGAGGAGGATGTTGGCTAAAACTCTGGTACATGAAAACTTCTGAGTTTGCAGCAAGTAACTTGTTAGTAAAGACATATTATGATGATGATAATGAATTGATTTTAAAATAACACCAGAGCTCCTTCGTGGCTAAGCGGTTAGCATACACGCTTTTGACGCGGCAGACCCGGCTTCGATTTACGGAGGGAGCTCAAGTGATTCGGATTTCACGTTAATCAGTAGGTCCATGTCTCATATAGCCTCGCTGTTGAACGGAATGTTAAACTCAAAATCAACTTAACTTAAAATAACACCTGGGTCTGCTCCTTTGATTCACTAAATATGTTGCATTTTAGCTCACAGATTCTCTTTTATTTCTCTATATTGCTCGATTAGTTACAAATAATAATAATAATACAGTAATAATAATAATAATAATAATAATAATAATAATAATAATAATAATAATAATAATAATAATAATAATAATAATAATGGCGTAAACGTGTCATGATTATAAAAAAAACTGAAAGGCAATAACAGAATTTATATAGATTTTTAAGGGATTAGGAAAAGATATAAAAGAACAAGTATTAGCGACCATAATGTATATGCTTATGCTGCTTATTCTGAATTTACATATTTCTCTATATTTTGAATTAAATTATGAAGAAAATTGGATAAAATTGTTTCAAAATATTATTTACTGAGGGAAAGTAATGTTTACCTTTTTCCTTTCAAATTTCTTCTTTTCGTAATACAATTTGAAAAGCAATCATGCAAGAAGTTAACAAACAGAACATGCCTTGCTAAATTAGTCAGTATTACAAAGTATTAAATACGAGTAAATATCAATTTGAAACTTCACATCTCCTACAATATTCTACAGGTTAAAAATGAATCAATATTAATGAAGTAGAAGTACATCTAAATAATTTATCTATCTACATTAATAAAAATTAATGTAACTTTGTTTCTGACCTATTCTGTTAGAACGACTCAACCCATTGATATGAATTTAAAAAAAAAACGAACTTAGTGCATACATCAAGATGGATTTTTGTTGTGTTACTTTTTATTAACTTTCGTAAAGTAAGAGGGTATCTGGAGTTCAGATTTGATGCAGAAAACTGAATATTTGACGCTGAAACAATAGATTCGTTATTTATTATACTTATACTTTCGTCTTCCATATCTGAGCGCTGTTGCTGGGGGCTCAGACTACTCCCAAAGTTAGCTTGGATTCTCCAAGATCAGAATATATTCTTTTGCAACTTTCCTTAGATGTCTCACCATGAAACACACATACCTAAACGTAATCCCTTATAGAAAAAATCAGAGTCACTAGTACATGATATATCATATTTTTACTTCTTTGCACGTATACTTTAAATATAAACCACATAATGTAGTGGAGGAGCTATAGGGGCCTTTACTCGAAAACTTAATTCTCCCTCACGAATGATCTTTTCTCAGTAGTTGACATGTTGGTACTAAAATAACGAAAAACATAGAGCTAGTCGATAAATATTTTGCATACTGAAACATTCAAAACTATTTTCTCTAACTAACGAAATTGCAACTATGGATAGTCCTTGCAGTACCATTCTTTGAGTTCATCATACACACCCACTCACACACAAACACACACACACACATACACATGCATATAAATCGTTTCTTGTAATTAATCTGGAGTTTAATGTGAGATATAAAACTATATAGACCAAGGGCCAAGGAGGGAACTTTTGTCACTATATTAGAAATGTTTCTTAGGGCCCTTAGAATCAAAAAAATAGTTGTTGTTTAACATATAAGTGCAATACCTGGGTCCTGAAGCCCTTAACCCTTTAGCACCCGAGTATATTTACAGACACCGATGGGATCTCTTTAAATGACAGTAGATCAGACCGTTAGTGCAACACTGGAACAAGTTATACCTCGATCGATTTATAAGATTGTAGGCTTTCAGTTCACGTAATGAACGGAATATTTCTGGGTACAAAGGAAAAGTAATTGAGGGATATTGCAGAAAATTTCCCTTAAAAAGTCCCTTCTCGCGACTCTTTTAGTTATTACGTGTCAACAATATAAACTAGGTGAATAATAAAATTTATTTATGTGTCCTATTTCATGTTCAACTTAAACTGAAAATTTCATCTTGATTCATCAAATAGCAACAGAAGAAATATATATTTTAGTCTTCACAGGGTTAATAATAATTGATTTTCATGGAAGTACGAGTATGACTGTGTCTATGTTCCGACCGTCAGTGCAACTCTGGAATAAGTTATACCTCTATCGATTTGTAAGAGTGTAGGCTTTCGGTTTTCGTAATGAACGAGACATTTATGTGTACAAAGGAAACGTAATTGAGGGATACTTAAGAAAATTTCCCAAAAAACGTCCCTTCTCGCGATTCTTTTAGTTATTACGTGGCAACACTGCAAACTAGGTGAATAATAAAATGTATTTATGTGTTCTCTTTTATGTTCAACTTAAAACTGATAATTTCGTTTTGATCCACGAAATAGCAACAAAAGAAATATATATTTCATAGTTTTCACAGGATTCATAATAATTGATTTTCATGGAAGTACGAGTGTGACTCTGTGTCAATGTTCTGTTTTATTTTTGTATGGAAAACAAGTGATACAAATTATTCTATTTGATTTTCTTATTCATTATATTATGACAGATTACCAGTAGCGAGAAAGTAAGTTGATATCGCCATTGGCCCTGAAATCCACGTGTTCTCAGTTATTCTGAAGAAGAATATCAAACAAAAAGAAGCCAGTCAGACAAATGACAATTGCAACAAGAAAAGGGATTTCTATTGTGAAAAATCGAAAATTCTGTGTAATACACTACGTATAAAATGAAATTGACATGAGGACGACAAATTTCATGAAAAAAAAAAAACCTCCCATAAAATCTTTCAGGTCAAAGAACTATAAAACTGCACCGCTTTTAATCAATTTGCATACAAATTCCTACAGAATACAACACAATAAACACGGTCTATTGCTGGGAAAACAAGTTTCACAAAATTACCACGATTGCTAAGTCAGTCTACTCAATCATGTGTGGCGGAAAATTGTACACTGCTAGTAGGTAATTCATCACATTTGGAGCGTGCTGCTACACGACAGAATGTAGCAGACATCCTGTTTAATGAGAAGTAGTGCGTATTTTGCCAGAAAAGGAGCTAAAATGGGGATTACGAAAAAACGGAAAGGATGTTTCATGGGATGTTTCATGGATGTTTCATGTTACATGGATGTGACATGTGTTACTAGAACAGCTGAACGTGCCATTAAAGGAACAGCTATTCGATAGGAATATGAAGCACTACTGCTACAGATTCAAGAAGTGGATTTCATAGCAGCAGAAATGAGCCTCGTCATTCTCACAACTTGTACCAGATCGTGTTGAAATTGTTCATGAAAGAAATATACCTAAAGATAAATTCTTTGAGGGCTCACTCTGAGCAGGTATCAATAAGTGTTTTGGATATTGAAACAGGTTTACTGTTACTGCGAGCTTTTATTAATTACAACCAACAAGTGTGAGTTCCTTCGTGGCCGCCCACGGAGGAAGTGCTACATCCAAAGCTCAGATTTACCTCGTCTTTCATGCAGTTTATATTTACCTTTTTAACTGGAAGTGACACGCAAATCCTTGAAAATTATCAAATCAAAAGGGAAAGAACACATGAATCTTTTAAAACGGATGGCTGGAGGTCATCACCGCTTTCGTCAACACAATGATACATTACTGTTTGTAATTCAAATGTTTGTGAATATGAAGATGAGTGGCCCGTACAGTTGAGCAGAGTTATTAATGCTGTATTGCTTGTTAGACTCGTAAATTTTGCAACATCCAAAATCCTAATCGTGAAGAGTACAAAATTCCCACATCGCGACATTCATAAATACACTTGGACATCACCAGACGGGAAAACACATAATCAAATTGACCACGTTTTAGTAGATAGAAGAAGGCAATCTAGCATAATTGATGTCCGGTCGTTTAGAGGGGCTGATTGTGACACCGACCACTACCTGGTAACAGCGATAATACGAGAGAGGTTATCGTTGAATAAAGGTAATATTCATTGTCCGAAAACGGAGAGATTCAATTTAAAGAAATTAGAAGAGAGCCAGGTAAGAGAGAAATACCAGATTGAAGTTTCGAATAGATTCTCGGCTTTAGAAGATTCAGAGTGTACTAGTGTTGAGGATACCTGGATTGAAATTAGAGATAGCATTAAAATTTCAACAAAAGAAAACTTGGGACACGCGAAAATACGTAGGAACAAACCATGGTTCGACCAGGAATGCATAAAACTAGCAGAGAACAGAAAACAGGCAAAATTACGCTGGCTACAAAATCCGAATGAAATAACTACACAAAATTTCTCAGATATCAGGCGGGAAACTTCCAAAACTTTTAGAACAAAGAAACACGATTTTCTGAAAGCTAAAATTAAGGAACTTGAAGATAATAGTAAAAATAAAAACATCCGGGACATCTATAAGGGAATCAACGAATTTAAGAAAGGCTATCAACCTCGTGCTTATATATTAAAGAAATCTGACGGTACAGTTCTCACTGACACGGATAGCATCTTAAATAGATGGAAAGATTTCTTTGACGATTTGCTTAACACGCAACCGAAAACTAGTGTGCGTGGAGAAAAGGAGATACACACCGCAGAACCGTATATTCCAGAACCCAACCGAATAGAAGTAGAAACTGCTATAAAGAAATTAAAGAAACACAAATCTCCGGGTGTAGATGAAATTCAGGCTGAGTTAATTCTAGCTGGAGGCGAAAAATTGTGGAACAAGATACACAAACCCATTATCCTTATCTGGAACAAGGAAGAATTGCCACAAGAGTGGAAAGAATCAATCATTGTTCCAATTCACAAGAAAGGCGACAAAACTGACTGTAATAATTATCGAGGCATCTCTCTTCTGTCAACATCCTATAAAATTCTTTCAAATATTCTATTAGCAAGACTGACCCCATACGCAGATGAAATTATTGGAGATTATCAATGCGGATTTAGACGGAATCGATCAACTATCGACCAAATATTTACCATTCGCCAAATACTCGAAGAAAAGTGGGAATACAATACCCCGGTACATCGACTACTTATTGATTTTAGAAAGGCGTACGACTCGGTTAGGAGAGAAACATTATACAACGTCCTTACAGAACTTGGAATACCGAGAAAGCTAATTAGATTAATTAAGATATGTTTAAATGAATCCCAAAGTAAAGTCCGGGTAGTAAAATTTTTGTCCACGACCTTTCACGTCGAAAATGGCCTGAAACAAGGAGATGCGTTGTCGCCATTATTATTTAACTTCGTTCTGGAATACGCTATAAGGAAAATCAAAGATAGCAACCAGGGCCTAGAATTGAACGGTATTCACCAGGTTATGGCATAAGCTGATGACGTAAATTTAATAGGTGATGATAGGAGAACAATAGAAAGAAATGCAGAGATCTTATTAAACGCTTGCAGGGACATGAGTTTAGAAGTAAATGCAGATAAAAATAAATACATGGAAGTGCGTCGGGACCGGAATACAGCAAATTATGGATGCTTTAAAATATTAAATAATACTTTTGATAAAGTGGATAGTTTCAAATACCTAGGATCAATATGAACAGAGGAAAATCATATTCACGGAGAATTTAAATGTCGACTAAAAGCAGGGAATTCGTGTTACTATTCGGTTCAAAATCTCTTGTCGTCGCGAATTCTGTCGAGAAATTTGAAGCTTAAAATATACAAAACGGTAATCATGTTTGTTGTTTTGTATGGCTGCGAAACATGGTCACTTTCTCTGAGGGAAGAACATAGACTGAAAGTATTTGAGAACTAGATCCTGAGACGAATATTCGGACCCAAGAGGAACGGGAATGGGGAATGGAGGAAACTTCATAACGAGGAACTACATAATTTATATGATTTACCCAACATTGTTAGGGTCGTGAAGTCTAGGAGGCTTAGGTGGGCGGGTCATGTAGCTAGAATGGAAGAAAGTAGAAACGCTTTCAAAGTCTTGACAGGAAGACCAATCGGAAAACGACCATTAGGAAGACCTAGGCGTAGATGGGAGGACAATATTAAGATGGATCTCGCAGAGATTGGAATACAAAGTAGAAACTGTATGCAGTTAGCTAAGGATAGAAGTCAGTGGAGAGCTTTTGTGAACGCGGCATTGAACCTCCGGGTTCCATAGGCCAGAGTTAGTTAGTTAGTTAGTATTGCTTGTGAGATATCTGCCTGTTATACTTAGGAGCATCTGTTTTGGCATCTACCACGTTACACCTGAAACAGCTGAACAAACATCTTGCGTTAAAAATTTGGCGACACGTGTTTCCCGAAGACTTGATTCTGTATTAATTGCAGCTAAAAGGATAGATACAAGCTTAAAAAAAAAAAAAAAAAAAAAAAAAAAAAAAAAAAAAAAAAAGGTAGGTTTAAACTCTTGAAATGTAGCAATTTTGTCGTGGGCAGCCACGAAAGATCTGACGCTTGTCGATAGTAATTAATAAAGGCTCGCAGTAACAATAAAGCTACTTCAGTAACCAAATCACTTACTCACATACCTGCACAGAATGAGCCTTCAACGAATCTTTAGGTATGTTAATTCGATGAAAAATTTTAGTTCGACGATCTGGCACATGTTTTGGTACCTCATTTCTGCTGCTATCAAATCCACTTCTTGAATCTGTCACAGTAATGCTTCATATTCCTATAGAATACTTGTTCCTTTAATGGCACGTTCAGCTGTTCTAGTAACACATGTCACTAGAATTTCCCATGAAACATCCTTTAAGTTTTTTCGTCATCCCCATTTTAGCTCCGTTTCTCCCAAATACGCACTGCTTCTCATTAAACAGAATGTCTGCTACATTCTGTCGTGTAGCAGAACGCTCCAAATATGGTGGATTACCTACTAACAGTGTACAATTTTCCGCCACATATGATTAAGTAGATTGACTTAGCAATCGTGGTAATTTTGTGAAACTTGGTATTCCCAGCAATAGACCGTGTTTGTTTGTGTCGTATTCTGTAGGAATTTGGATGCAAATTGATTTTAAGCGGTGCAGTTTTATAGTATCACTCTCTTGCGGCACTTCTTTGACCTGAAAGATTTTATGGAAGATTTGTCGTCCTCATGTCAGTTTCGTTTTATGCGTAGTGTATTACACAGAATTTTCGATTTTTCACAATAGCAATCCCTTTCCTAGTTGCGATTGTCATCTGTCTGATTAGCTTCTTTTTGTTTGGTATTCTTCTTCAGAATAACTGAGAACACGTGGATTTCAGGGCGAATGGCGATATCAACTTACAGACAGACAAGAAGACAAAGAAAATAACAAATTATTTAATATAACGGCAATTAAAAAAAGTAAATATTACATACTATATTAAGTGTGATTATCTGTGTGCAGATGTAATAAGAATACATGGCCTACGCAATAACTTCGAGAGTTGTTTGATAACTTCACATACCAGCAGACATATCTGAAAGTTGTATTCACTGTAGAATACCAAAACAATAAGTATTTTCAAAAGAACATAATGTAACCTCACAACAAATAAATTATTGCTTTCAAAGAATTTCTATTATACCATGGGCAACACACCAAACAACCTTCCTGGGGGATTTCTCGCTACTGGTAATCTGTCATAATATAACGAATAAGAAAATCAAATAGAATAATTTGTATCATTTGTTTTCTATACAAAAATAAAACAGAACATTGACACAGAGTCACACTCGTACTTCCATGAAAATCAATTATTATGAACCCTGTGAAAACTATAAAATACATATTTCTTTTGTTGCTATTTCGTGGATCAAGACGAAATTTTCAGTTTTAAGTTGGACATAGAATAGGACGCATAAATATATTTTATTATTCACTTAGTTTGCGGTGTTGCCACGTAATAACTATACATTGACAGAAAGTTATACTCGTACTTCTATGAAAATGAATTATTATGACCCTGTGAAGACTATATAATATATATTTTCTCTACTGTTATTTGAAAGATCAAGACGAAATTTTCAGTTTAAGTTGAACATAAAAGAGAACACATAAATACATTTTATTATTCACCTTGTTTGCAGTGTTGCCATGTAATAACTAAAAGAATGGCGAGAAGGGACGTTTTTTGGGAAATTTTCTTAAGTATCCCTCAATTACGTTTCCTTTGTACACATAAATGTCTCGTTCATTACGAAAACCGAAAGCCTACACTCTTACAAATCGATAGAAGTATAACTTATTCCAGAATTGCACTGACGGTCGGAACATAGACACAGTCATACTCGTACTTCCATGAAAATCAATTATTATTAACCCTGTGAAGACTAAAATATATATTTCTTCTGTTGCTATTTGATGAATCAAGATGAAAGTTTCAGTTTAAGTTGAACATGAAATAGGACACACAAATATTTTTTTTTTATTCACCTAGTTTACAGTGTTGACACGTAATAACTAAAAAATCGAGAGAAGGGACGTTTTTAAGGGAAATTTTCTGCAATATCCCTCAATTACTTTTCCTTTGTACACAGAAATGTCCCATTCATTACGTAAACTGAAAGCCTACAATCTTATAAATCGATCGAGGTATAACTTGTTCCAGTGTTGCACTAACGGTCTGATCTACTGTCATTTAAAGAGATCCCATCGGTGTCAACAAATATACACGGGTGCTAAAGGGTTAAGGGCCCCAGGACCCAGGTGTTGCACTTATACGTTGACTAACAACTATTTTTTTTTTGATTCTATGGACCCTAAGGGACATTTTTAATATAGTGACAAAAGTTCCCTAAGGGGGGGGGGTATCATCCCCTTGGCCCTTGGTCTGATATTGTATTTCTTTTACTCATAATTCTTTCTTCTCCGTCGAAAAGTATTTGCATGTTGTTTAAATAAAGTAAGAGCAAAGGTTGTGTCAAATTTTACACTTGAAGAAAAGGAAACTAACTACATATTATAATGGAACTCCGTCATTTTATTTGAAAAGTCTGGGGAAATATCAATCAAGAGAACCAGGTTTCGAATCCAGAGCCTCTTTAATGTTATGCCCAATATGCATAGTATATATATCAACGTTTTCTAAAGTGTACCACATTTCAGATGGTACACATAATCAGAGGATTGTGATAAGTTGTATTGTAAAATGCGATGAATATATGATCCAATATACTACCGAGGTGAGATATTTTTGATAAAAGAACACTGTATGATTCCTTCTTTTTCATTATGACAGTTTTTCTCTTTTCATCTCACACGTAGTTAATTTAATTCAGTGATACATGCTAAATGTAGAACCCAACGTTTCTTCTTAGTACATTTTGGGTTGACAATAACACAGATAGTCACAATGTGACAGCACCGTAGTAATGAATAAGTGTAGACTTTGATCTTTCAAAAGATGCAGAAGTACATGTTTTATGAGGACGACGACGTAACAGTTAGAATTTTGTCATCTTTAATTCACATTTCCCTGAGATAATAAGATCTTATCATCAAACAAAACTCTATCATACTAAATGTTATTGATATTTTAGCTGTCAAATCCAGTAGATTAGATATATCTGTTATTTGTTGTTCGTATATATTTGACAAAATAAAGAATACATTCTAGCTATCATCAGGTTAACTAGCGGGTGACCAGGGGGAAGCTTACCTCCCCTGCGAACATCTTCAATCCTCTAAAATTTTCATTTTTTTTTTTTTTTGAAGTGTATGTGTACTATAGGAGAACTCAAGTTATCCCCTTCTCAAAAATGGTCTCAGCTAGTGATCGATAAATTCCCGTTAAGATACTTTTCGGGAATATTCCCTGGGAAAATTCCCGGGAAGATTCCCAAAAATGGGAATATTCCGGAAATTTATGTACAAACCCAAAGAAAATTGAATTCGATTACTATATTATGATTTCAAAGGTAAATTCATTTCTTATCACCGTATATTTTTATTGTTACGTCCAGGGGATTCTTCAAAATGTATATTCTGAACGGCATTATGTTATTTTATTAATATTTTATTATATTTAGAGAATACGCATAAATGTATATTTACTTACAATATCTTCTATGCAAGTAAATATGTGGGAAAATGGTATAGTAAGTCCATATACTTTTACACCGCTAAACAGTTTATATGTAAGTGGATTTTCTAAACTTAACTCTACTATTGATATTATAAACATATTAAATTTTTATATGTTATAAACAAAAAAGGTTGGGTAACTGTCAGAGGACATATGTCTTACCATGTCTCAGAAGACACATTTGCGCATACATATTTATGTTCACAATATTTGCAAGATACTGACCTAGTTTTATAATTTAGCACGTAACATTGTAACACACGACCTTTCTTCCTACCTATTTCTCGAAATTTCATGCGTTAATTCACATGTAAGAGAAATCTGAGCACCTTTCCAGAAATTTGAATCAGAGTCAGGAAACAGACTGACGTCTATTACCAACGGTGGTTTGGGGTGTTTTGATAGTACTTTATCTCTATTTCTACATAATTTCTATATTGCTTTACAAACTGGTTCCTTTTCATCATTTTTAAATTAGTACTTTGCTACTTTTTAGAGCAAATGGAAATGGAGCTTTAAATATCATATTATTAGTTATTTAAATTACTGTCAAAGAATTTTATTATTTTAATCTCCAAATTATTTAAAACCTAGAAGTAAATAATAATAAATGAAAATAAAGTAATTAGACACATTGTTCTTATAATTTGGAAGATAAAGTAAAGAAATGGAAATAAATTCCTTCCCAGGAATTTATATGCCAGGGAAAAAACCCGGGAATATTCCCATTTTTTATTTTTATTTTCCTTTCCACCGGGAATATTCCCACTGCCCATCACTAGTCTCGGCCCTCTCATCTTAGTGTTCTGGTTGCGGTCCTATTTATCACAGTGTTCGCTGAGTATTATGAGATGTGAAATGGAAAGAAGAACAAAATGTCTTAATAGCTTATTTATATACAGGATGGAAGGAAACAAGACCGAAAAATTAGGGAAATAATTCTACAGCTAAACGCAAGGAAAAAAGTTCAAATAAATAAAAAATTCAACGCAGTGGCATGAGTTTACAAGCAGCAACCGTGCGACGTTCCGCCGGCCTCCTTCTTCTAAGTGCAATATCTGCCGAACAAATAGAGATATTGACGTCGGATCAAAAGAACGTAAAGAAAGTCATACCCCACAAAATGATGGCACAAACAGAAAGTAACAGAGCGAACTGCACAAGGGGACTCCCCAGTAGGAGAATGGGATTCACCAAATGAGATGCAGTAGGGACATGAAAATGAATAATAGGAACAAACGTAAAATAACCTGGTTATGTTTAAAGTACATACTGAATGATTGATTGGAAAGTACAAATGGGGATTCCCTACTGCAGTGTCGAGGAGTGATGTATACGACAGAATACACCACGAACGCGGTGGTTTGTTGGATCGACGGTACCACTCGCAACTATTGTTTCCGATAGGGTCCAAAACAGAAAAGTGTTGTAATCGGGGGAGGGGGTTGATTATTTCGCTACCACAAGACACAAAGTGACGAGAAGGGAAGTGGAAATGTACAGATTATGAGAAAAATACATCTTCAGAAGTAGGAGGTACGACTACACATTCGCTAAAAAAATTGTGGGCAGTATTTTGATCCCACACGCGCTTTCCGTCCTCTTCCTGGCATTTTGGTCACAGAACTGAACATACCCTACCGACTAGACAACTGCGGCTCGTAAAACATAGCTTTCGTTAAAAAAAAAAAAAAAAAGACTTAGAGTAAGACATAAACTGTATTTGTAAGGAACTTACAATGTCAAAAATAGTACGTACGTGGTAAATAACTAGAACAAAGAAAGACACTGAAGATTACAGAGATCATGTAATATTCGTACCTATAGCAAAATCAGAGAAGATGCTCAAAATGACGTCTAACAACCTGCATACATGCAATTATACGTTGTCCCAAAGAGCGGCGCACACGTGTAAATGTTCCTAGCTGTTTCCGCAGAGACACAGGCGGCTTGTACTCGCTGTTGCAACGTATGCACATCAGGCACCGGAGTGGCATAAACAATACTTTTGAGATGTTCCCATAGGTAAAATTTAAGTGGGTTGAAATCCGGCGAACGAGCAGGATATGACACAGACAACGACTAATCCACTTGTCAGGAAACATAGTACTCAAATATTAGCTCAAAGGATGACAGAAATGAGCCGGAGCACCATCTTACATGAACCACATGCTTTGTCGTAATGCCGAAGAGACATACTCAAAAAGAGTAGAAGTGCTTCCTGCAAAAATGTCAGATAAAGGGGTTCGGTGGGCTGTTGTGGGAAAACAAATAGTCCAAGGAGATGGTCACCCGGAATTTCTGCCCACAACAAGCATTGACAATTTGGAAACGGACTGTGAAAATGTTGCATTTGTTGAAGTTTTTTAAAGTTAGGAGAACACAGTCAAGAATCCTCGACTTATTCCTTTAAACAATTTGTCAAAGTTATGGAAGAGGAAGAAGGAAAAAATTAGGAGTAAAATAAAGTTTCTCGAGAAGAAGTAATTTTATGAGGCAAATTTAATTACACAAGAACTTGAATTTGTTAGTATTGAACGTAGAAGAATATTAGTGTATCCAGTTTCGTTAATCATTGAGAAGTTAGTTATAGAAAACGATAAACTGCAACAGGAATTGCAGCATTTACGCAACATGCAAGCAGAAGATAGAACAGTGCATCTTGCAGCTCTAAGAAAAGACATTTCAAATGTTAGTGAGAAGCTACCATGGCTACCAACATCAGACTACTTGCATCCTGAATGCATTTCTCTGCATGTACCGTCAAGATTAGATACATTTGTTACAGTTATACTCAGTAGCACATCTAATTCCACACAATGCAGTGCAAAGATTTTGTGTTCAAAGAATTATTTGGCACAGGACTCGTGTATAATGTTTCTCGAGGTGAAATTATCCCCCCTAAAAGTGTTTTACTCCCATCTGTAGCAAAAGCTCTGTGTAACAACACAGTGTACGGCTCCTGAATAGTCATAGTCGTGGTATCAGCTATGATATTATTGAAAAACTAGAACAGAATATGCATTAAACAGAATATGTGATCGTTATATCTAAACAAAAACAAGGACATGTGGTACTTCCTGATAAATTTCTAGTGTCATTGAATCCAGAGAGAGATGTTATCTTACTGACTGAAGATAATATTGACAATTTAGGACCAACATTTACAGGTGGTGGCACATCACATCATGTAAATTCAATAATCGCTATGCGACAAACTGGCGAATCATTGTAAAGGCAAAAACAATAGTCTTGTCTTCAGAACCTGGAACTTCATCAACTACTGCCACAGAACTAACTACACAACTATGTAATACTCCAATAGAACCACCTCAAAAACGGCCAAAGAAATCATTACCTGAAGATTTGCCGACGAGGAAAATGTCAGAATACTACAGTGGACAGCAGCTTTCACTTGGTGAATTGACACACGTTCAAAACTTAGAGAATTCTACCAGCTACAAAGCAGTTTCAGCTCTGCAGAGGGTACAGTACATGTTATGAATTACCAGCCGTTGACTCAAAACAAATCCAAGTCTCCTGGTAGCAGGCTGAACATGGTTCTTCATCACATTACGGGATCTTGTATTTGCCATAAAAACAAAAACAAATTGTTATCTAGGTACTGTTGATTCATCAGTCACTGACATAAGAACAGCCTGTGATGTTTTGTACAGAGGAGTGCAATAAAAGACCAGATGAAGTTACCTGTTGTGATTTGTGTTTTCGATCAGGTATTTCATGCAAAAGCATAGAAAATATATGAGGTATACTGGAAGCACAAGGACCAATTCAGGAATATAGTGCTAATGATGGGAGGATTCCATCTACTGATGATGCTGTCAGGCATAATTGGTAGTAGATTTGGAGCTGCTAGTTTAAAAGATCTAATTGTTGACAGTGGAATTGTAGTGGAAGGGTCAGTTGACAATGCACTTACTGGGAAAAGCTACAATCCAGCTATTTGAATGCATAAAGCAGTTTATGAGGCATTAGGTTCCTTGCTGATACAGGAATTCCAGGACTCAGAACTCATCTCACAATAGTCCTTATTACAGGAACAATTTATAACACCTCTTGAAGAATTTCAAATGAACATCTGCCATACCACATAGGAATCGCTGCAGCATAACAGAATCACAGTAGATAGGATGAAAACCCTACTGGAATTCATTAGGAACTTAGAAATAGGCGATAGCTATTAGGCCAAGTTTTGCATGAGTTACCTCAATCTTGTGAAATTGGCATTTAACCTTATAAATTATTCATTGTAGCTCTGGAAAGTTCAAGATCGCTAATAAAACTCCAACTGACCGAGCAGTATATATATTTTAAGAATATATATCTATGTTAAATAGGCCGAAACTGCAACATAGATATATATACTCTGAAAATGTATATACTGCTTTGGTCAGTTGGAATTTTATTAACCTTATATTTGCAAGTAGAACTAGAAATTTGGATTTATATTGGAAGGTCAAGAGACATTTATACCAGACACAGCTTACGGAGTTAAAACTACATTTAATATGTTATTTTCCATTCCTGATTATGCTAAAATGAAGGTGCTATTAATGTGGTACACATATTTGTAAAATACTATATTCAGAGATTTCAGACTATATCTACTCAATTATATTAGCTATGTTAAGAACGTTATCTAATTTACACACAATTCCGCAATATATAGGGAAATTAAATAAACGTAGAGTTTTGGAGTCAATTTATTGTTTTATCCATTGTGTTTTGGAAAATTTATGCACTTTACATACAATAAAACCAGTTAATGCCTTTTGTAATCAAAATTCATATTCCTTAAACCCGAAAATCATGTAATTGAACTCCAAAACTTTTAAAACCCATGCTATTTGAGAGAATTACGATGATTTTAAGAATTGATGCCACCATTTTTTTAGCCGCCATATTGAGAAAGCTACCGATTCAGTGTGAGCAACATGCATTTTTCACTGCTGGGATTATGTTGATTTTATACTGGTTGCAGCTCCTCCCTCTTTGTGATGTTATTTTCTCACTTTTGGTGGTCTAACTGACGGACTATATATATAACGTTAGAAAAATCTCTTATTGCACGGTGAAAAAAAAATATAGATCCTTGAAGTTGTGAAAGTTGGTTCACGTTATGTTCCTCGACAGCTGGATGGAAAGAAGATAGTCTCCCGGAAAACAAGTTTTTTCTTTCTGTTTTCTTTTCTTTTCTTTTTTTTTACAGTATTAGGCCATCAAAACAATCCCTCATCGATTCGGCTTCTAGAAAGTATGTTTGGTTCCAAAACTGAAGGATTTATTGCAAGGAAGTCGTGTTTGGCACAGAAGAGCATTCAGAAGTGGCATTTTCCATTATCTAAAACATATCCTACATAAACACTTCTCAGTCACTTTTGATATTGAAACTCAAAGATTGCAGTAATGTGTAGAAGTTGAAGGATTGTGTTGCAGAACACAGAGGGAAGTTGTGTGTGTGCAGAATTGTGTTGCAAACTGACAGGAATATATAAACCGAAAATTGAAATCAAAGGGAGGTACGGAAAAGTGCAATGTAATTTTGATACACATCTCAATAATTTAAAATTTTCTTCCACACAAGATTCCTTTCTGTTTTATGTTCACAAACTTTATCCAGTTGATTTGGATTCGTATTTTTGAAACAGGTAATTAATATCTGAACTTTATTCTTATTGTACTTTATTAAAAACTTAATTTCACTCAAAACATTTATTTTCTAAAATAAGTGCGTAAGCATTGAATTCCATTTTTCTCATATATGAAACAGCCAAAATTTGTACTCTTTTTATTTTTAGACTTCAAAAATCTAAACAGTGTTACAAATTTCTTTCCATTAAAGAAAAGTTACATTTAGTGGTAGTTTCAGATTTTCCCATGGTGAGATTTCCAATACATGTAGTGTCGAAGTAATATAACGAAAATAGTGTTAACGCAACTTGAGCACGATCGGAAATCTTCTGCGGGAAGAATTTCGTATTTACACGTTTGTATTTCCCTCTCGGTCAAGTCCGTTAAATAATCACCGATTACATTTTATAGTATAGCACACATTCTTTGATTCTTACATTTCTTTCTTTGGCTTTTTATCTTTGTCTTTCTTTTTTACAATGCAGAACTAAAATATTTGTTCATTTGGTTCCTTCATTGCTGTAAGTTGAATTTACACTCGACGAAAATACTGGAGTTGTATATAACGATGATTGCCCTGTTTGATTATAAACTGGATCAAAATCACGACGTAAGTCATGATAGATGCTGCTATCTGTAAAAATAAATTAATAATTAGAATAGTCAAAATTATATGTATTTTCAGTTATATTATAGCATACTTGATGATAGATGAAATATTACTAAGCAGCAGTAGTTTTAAGTATATTACTTACTGAATGTAGCAGAGTCATGTCTAGTGTAAACAGTCCGCACACTGTTAGTTGGATATCCCTATGTGATAACTCATTCGTGAATAGTTGTAACTGAAATAAATAAAATAATGAAATCAGCACATTAATATATTGTAGGTAAAGAGCTGGATTTAGATCATAGTTTTGTGATCTTTTTAAATTAAAATTTCTTCTCTGATAGTGATAAACTGTATGCTATAACTTATGATTGACAAGCATAGTTTTCCGTTACGGATAGCTATCCTTGTATATTGAAGGCACTTAAGATGTCTTTAGGATAAGTACAAACCTAGTTTCTTGTCATTGTATTGCAAAAAAGTGAAAAGTACTGAGATAATTCTAATATCAAGGTTTCATAAACTTGTAATATTCAAGATTTCAGACAATTTTCTCATAAAAGAAACTGGCAAGTAACGTACGTTGAATACTTGAAGCTTTAAGAAAATTTAGCTGAATAATTTATGTTTTCTTTTCTTAATGGCGTTCTATTGTGTTTTTAGGTTAATATAGTTTTCGGTCTTGTAGAATAATAGCTATTATATTGTAGAAACCATTACGTACAATGACTTTGTATGTAATATCCTTCCAACAGAAGCTAGCAAAATTGTATTATTATGTGCATATAATACACACTGAACACAATACACAAACACACAATTTTTGGCAATTAAATTCGCCAGTGCTCAAAGTTATCTACTTATTTGTAGCTGAAGAACTGGTAAAATGCGAAACAAATAATAAGAAAAATCAAATAGGTTAAAACGCATAAACTTCTATAATTTCTACATACACACTAAACTTCTTATACACTAGAAACTAAAACGTCGAGTTCTCTAAAGTGTAAACTTTTTAGCGAAGGTATTCTAAATGTTTATTGATATGGGTCGGAGACGTGACCCTATCAAAATTTAACCGTCTGCAGACAGATATAAATCGTCCTCAAAGATCGGAGATAAACTTCTAAGTTGGAAAGATGAGATTAATCACGGATATTTTATCCCAATACTGGAAACAACGCATTCTAGGTTCTCCCCTCAATGTGCTTTGCGTCACAGTCTGTAGCTTCCAGCGCCTCCCAAACCAGATACATCGATATTCTATTATCCGCAATATTTCTTAATTGGGTACTTTTCTCTACCACAACTCTGCAACATATAATAGACTACAGAAATATATAAAATATATGAAACTGAAATCGCAGTTTCGAAACAGTATTTTGGAGGAAATTGTAAAGTGAAATGCTATATTTCTTGGAGATATTAATATGTAACTCAAAAGTGAAAATGGTGGAACCACTGATATGAAAATTGTAACGATATGGATTGGCATGAACTTTTAAATCAACCCTCGTATTTCCTCAACTCCGATTCTTAGAAATGAAACGCAACCAGCTAACATTTGGAGGAGAACAATGCTCAAGAATTTGTCACCCAAAAGGTGCCTCACTTTTCCAGACAGTCTTGCTTCCTCCCGTCAGCCTATATTAGGTGAGGAATTTTGCTACCCTTGTGCTGAACGCCCACGCAGCAAAACTTATGTGATGATGACAGATTTTAAGTGATAATGTAAAATCTATCAATAATCATTAATTTCATGATTTATTGAAATTATCAGTGCCTTTATAGTGATTTCATTTAACCTTTGGGTTAGCCATTATACATCATTAGTGAAATAATGAAGCAAAAACTTAATGTTTTCTATGAACTATATCTCAGTCTGTTAGTGTATTCTTACGCTGTTTAACTGGTAACTATGTGACGCGTGAACAAGCGCGTCAAAGCATATCCAGAACTCCGTAAAAAAAAAAAAAAAAAAAAAAAAAAGTAGAGGAGTCTTGCTCTCATGTGCAATTAGTAAATTCAATTGAATCTTCTTTCTAACGGTGCTACGACAAAATTCGTATATTTAATAATTGTGATATTGGAAATTAACAATGTCTTTTTATCGTATCATTGTAGTGAACATTTTTGCATTCGAAATGAATGAAGAAACTCATCATTGAGATTTCATCCATTCCAGAAATGAAATCATCACACAAGGTCATCTTCAGTCAGCAATGGAAATGAAATCTTCCTTACAAACATTTATCGCTGTTCACATCATTACGTCCGCCGAACGCGAATATCGCGCGCGTTAACGACGTCGTCTCGTAATCGCGTTATGAAAGGGCCAATCTGGTTTGGAGTGAAGTATTATCAATCATTTGAAAATATTAGTGTATTGTTTTAAAGCTATATGTGATGTGTGTAGTGAAAGTGAATATTAATACAAAGTTTGCCTACAATTCTTGTTATTTTTCTTGAAAGTGAAAATAATAATAATGATAATGTGTATTTAATAAATTGTGTTTTCTCCTTAGCGGTCAAAATACCAATTTAAAGGAGTATTTAATTTAACCGAGGATGTGAGCAAGGTATAGTATCTGAAGTAGATCAAACCAAACATTTACTTCGCATCTCGTTACTCATCTGGTGTTAAACTAGCATATGGATCCTATTTTATGTGTTTTTTACAGGTTCTGATGATGTTGTCCACAGCCTGACTTGACAGTGATGGTGGGCACACGGGCAATGCCTAATATATTATAACGCCCGAATCCTGTGACCGTGCGAGAGAATTTCTGTTATCTTGCCAGTATTTAAATTCCTAAATTTTTTATCTATGAAATTATATAATGTCGTACAGTGGTTTTCTCATTTTAAAGGTCCAAGGTTCGAATCCGTATTTTTAGACCCACTTACAATTAAATCTGGTACACTGACCTCCCAATACCATTATATCTGGTGCACCGACCAACGACAGATGGAAGTGGCGAGAAAATGAATTTTTGAATTGCTACTTCGTATTCAATGCCATTTTAGTAATTTGTGTGTTGTGTTTTGTAGTATAATATTATACAATGTCAACTCCTAGTGAAATGGAAACACTGCTCGAAGCGGTGAAAAGGTTGTCCGCAGACTTAGCTAATACTAATCAAGTGATAAAAGATAATCATAATGAGTTAATTAAACAAGTTGATAGCTTAAAAATAGAAGTCACCGAGTTACGCGAAAAGCATGAATTTTCAACTCAGGAACTTACGAATGGTATACAGAGAGTAGAAGCTGAGTGTAATGCTTTTAAAGTAGAAATCAAAGTTGAAATCGAAAGCTTGAAGCGCGAATTCAGGGAATTTAAGGCAGAAGTAAATGATCGTTTTAATGAAATGAAAATTCAAACGAACAATCAGCTGATCGAAACACGAAGTGAGTTGTCATTAGCGATCCAGCAGGTTGAAGCCCAAAATTGTAGTTCTCTAACTCAAATGAAGCATGATTTTCAACAAATTTCTAACACGCATGAGTGTAAAATCGTAGACCTTGAAGAGAAAATACGTTGCAATCGAAATTCGTTGGTAGACATCGAAAGTAAAATTCAAGCCCACCAAGCACAGGTATTCCAGTGCATGCAAAAAGTAACTGTAAATGAAAGTAGTGTAAATAATTGCGGCACGGAAATTGATCGCATTAATCAATCGTTACTTTTTCTCAAAAATACAGTAGATCGCTTTAGTAACATTGTAGTAGAATTAACGAATGATAGAGAAAAAGAATCAAAACAGTATGTTCAGATTCAGGGTACTGTTTTGGAGGTTAAAAATGAAATTGGTAACCTCAAGCAAGAACTGCAAATGTTACAAGCTCAAAACCTTGACCCAAAAACAAATTTTGAACTTGCATGTGGAATCTAGACCCAGTAGCGTTGCTAATACTCGTAGTGTAACTAATTCACTATACAGTAGTGTAGCCAACACTTCATCAACTCGAAGTTCTACTAGTCGTAGTAGCAGCAATAACACAAGTTATGAATCTAATAGCAGACCAAAATCTAAAAGTAAAAATCGTAGTCGTATTCATCATAGAAAACCAGTTCAGATTACAAATACTAGGCCAATTAAGCGTAGTGATATTGAATCGTTTGAAAAGTTTTTAGGACACGAAAGTGAAATCACAGCTTCAAACTTTTTGGAACTGTTTGAGAGAAATGTTAAATTAATGCAAATTCCTGAAGAACAGTATTTAGATATTTTAGATTTTTTGATGCAAGGATCTTCTAAATCTTGGTTCCTTACTCGTAAACCTGACTTCAAATCATATAGTGATTTTGTTTTTGCTTTTAAGCAACAGTTCGAATCTCCGCAAGTTGTAGCTGGTAAAATGTCAGTATTGCAATCGAAAAGGTACGATCCTAAAGTCGACGGTACAGTTTACCAATTCGTAGCTGATCGCTACCATAGGATTCGAGAGTTGAATGAAAACGTTAGTGAAGCTTTTATTCTGAATACAATTAAATTGTTACTACCTTATTATTTTCAGAAACAATTGGTTTTGTTACCATCTTTGGATTTGCAAACTATGTTAAACGTTGTTCAAAACCTCGAAACGCTGTCAAAAAATAATGATAATTTTAGAATAAATAGTGGATTTCATAAGAAACAAATTCGTGTAAATCAGGTTAACGTTCAGGAAAATGAAGGTGACGAACATAACTTTAAAGAACCACAATCCCATATCAAAAACAAAGGTAAAAAGCAATCTCAAGGCAAAAGCAAAAATCAAGATTTTAAGAATAAGAATAAACCGAGGAACGTTCATTCTCAGCGTAATCCTGAAAACGATAATCAGTACGATAGTCAAGAAACTATACATTACACTGATCCTAGGCGCGCTGATAATGGTAGGCATACGCCTCAACCATTTCCCACTTTTCATACTGGTAACCAACCACCTTTTATTTCAAATTTTAGTCAACCTCGTACCTTTCCTCCTCCTACATCATCAGGTAATCATAGTAGACAAACACCGTTAAACTAGAAACGCTCTGCCGAGAGAAATGAAATGAAATGAAATGAAATTTTGAGTTTTACGTCCCACGGTTATACCGGTTAGGCTAAAGGAGACGGTGATGATGAGTAATGAATGAAAGGTGGAATGAAGAAAGTGGGAGGAAACGGGAGAACCCCGAGAAAACCCACGCATACGGGCTCTGCCGAGAGAGTGCTTCTGGTAGAGCTTATGAAAACCTTAGTAATAGTCATGATTTTGGTAATGAAGATGCACTCACCCCAATTTTTCCTGTGGAATACGTAACGCTGAGTAAAAATATTAATATTGTTGTTAATTGGGACTTAGATATTTCTGAAGATGAAATAGAAATTGATGAAAATGTAAGGGTAATAACACTCACACTGCAGAAATTTATTGTAAAATATTAGATACTCAGCTGAAAGCATTGTGCGATACAGGTACATCAGCATCCCTTCTTAGTTTTGAGACGTGGAAACGTATTTCTTCCGTAATCTCACATCCGCAATTAAAACCTGCACCACATATTCTCTTGGTAGATTATTCTGGTAAACGGAAAAAGCAGGTTAAGAGTGAAATAAATATTTGTGTGGAAATAGAACACTTGATGTTCGACATAAGAGTTCTGGTAGTAGATGAATTAAACACAGAATGCTTGTTAGGTCGTAATTTCCTCACAATCGCCCATGCGATGATAGATTTTTCGAAAAACACTATTAGTTTTTCCGACGGAAAAGAAATTGTTGTCGTTCCTATGCTCATTGAAAAAACACATAGCAAAGAAAATAGTTGTTGTCAACCTAAGAAGATTTTGACTTATGCTGATCGAATAAATAAACCTGTTGATACTGAGTTTGGTATTTCTGTAGGAAGTAATAGCTTTTCAGATGAGAGTTCAGAGTTCGAACCCAAGCGTGACTATACATCTTCAGGATGTCCTGTAATTAATAGTTTGGTTTCACAAAAGGATAAACTACAACAAGAGTGGATCTGTGTTTTACATGAACGAGACCAGGCGTATTTACAGTTGGGAAAAGAATCTAAAGATTTTGGAATAAAAGATCTAAATATAAATCAGGCCGTAGAAGAAAATTTCTTACTCGAGTATTATGGTTTACAAATATCAGAAATTGATAATGAAATTCAAAATGCTCATGGTAATAGTCAAAACAAACAGGAAAGTTGTGGGGATAGGATATCTAAGGATAATATTATTTTTGAAAATGTGTGTGCTGTAGCAACAATAAATGAAATTAGGGAAAAGGTACATGAATGTGATCATTTAAGTAATGAAGAAAAACAGCAATTATTTGATTTGTTGGTAAAACATCGTGATATATTCACGATTATCCAGGTAGATGTAACCAATATGAATATTCTATAGATGTAAACACTACCGACCCTATTGTAAAGAGACAATATACTTTACCCTACCATTTTAAAGAAAGCATTGACAAACAAATTCACGAATGGTTAAAAGTAGGTGTCATTGAACCAGCAGTCTCGATACATAGCCACCCAATTTTCTGTGTACCTAAGAAAAATACAACTAAACCTAGAGTCGTAGTTGATCTGACTGAGCTGAAAAAAACATGTTAAATTAAAACAATTAAAAGTAAACCGAATTGATGATTTATTGTTAAAATTTCAGGGTGCTAAGTTTGTAAGTTCAATTGACCTTGTGTCATCGTATTCACAAATTCCTGTGTCCAAGGAATCTCGTGATTTCATTGCCTTCTCTTGGAATGGCCATATGTACAGATTTACTGTTATCCCATTTGGATACATAAATGGTTCTGTTGCTCTTATAGATGCATTACAGAAGGTGTTAGGTTACGCATTGTATAATAAACTTGTTTCGTACATTGACGATTTGAGTATTCCAACCTTTTCTTTTGAAGAACAATTAAACTTATTAGATCAGTTATTTACTAAACTAAGTGAAGCTAACATGACTGTTAACCTTTCAAAATCTTCATTTTGTAAAACTAGTTTTAATTTTTTGGGTTTTGTCGTAACACCTGAAGGTATTTGTAAATATCATTCTTACGTAGAAGTTATTCGTCAACTACCTCGTCCAACCAATATAAAACAATTACAACGAGTTTTAGGCCTTTTTGAATGGTGTTCTAAATTTGTACACAAGTTTGCTGAATTAGCTGTTCCTTTATTTGAACTTATCAAGAAAGGGAAAAATGGATTTGGACTCCAGAATGTGAACATAGTTTTCAGTCCCTTAAAGACAGTTTGGTTCAAGATGTACTACTTACTCACCCAAAACTTGATTCCGATTTTTCATTGATCACCGACAGCTCACAGGTGGCCGTAGCTGGCATTCCTTTTCAAGAAATTTTTGGTAAACGTAACGTTATTGGATTCTGTAGTAGAACTTTAAATAAAGCGCAGCGTGCGTATACTACAACTGAACAAGAGGCGTTAGCTATAGTGATTTCTATTCGTAAATGGGGACATTTACTGTATGGTAAACATATTAAAGTGTATACCGATCGTAACTCTTTAGTGTACTTACATAAAATCAGAAATTGGAATTCTCGTTTAGCTCGTTGGAGTCTCGAATTACAAAGTTTTGATTTGGGAATTATTCATATTCGTGGAATTGACAATAAAGCCAGTGACGCTTTGTCACGTATAGTTTTGCTCCTAAAACTGAAACTCATACTGTGAATAATCTGAAGTGTTACCGTTATTCTTCGGAAATATGACCATACAGGAATTAAGTGAAAAACAACACGAACATTCAGAATATAATTCAATGATGAAATTTCTTCAAAAACCTAATGACCCATACTCTAATGTGAAAAACAGAAATCTTGAAAAATTTTATAAACTTGAAAATGGTGTACTTTTGAATAGAAATTTCCACTTCCCAAATTCGTGGAGAATTTGTATTCCACCTTCATTAGTTCACATTGTCATAGAACAGATGCATTGTCACCGAGGTCACTTTGGAATTGAAAAAACCTTTGGTTTTGTAAATGAAGTTTGTTATTGGAAATCTATGAGGAAAGATATCAGTAATTTTATCAATGACTATTGTATGTAAAGAAACGAAAGTAGAAAATTCACCTCCGGAGAGACCAATGGAAAGTATTACTGTCAATGGTCCTCGTGTACTCATTTCAATTGATATTTTAGGGCCATACGTTTCTTCTTCCTCAGGTTACAAATATGCATTGTCAATTTTAAATGTTTTCACTAGATATTACACTTTGTATCCTATGCGAAATACTACCACTAAATGTGTTTTACGTTGTTTAGAATCATTGTATTTTTTGCATTTAGGCATTCCTAGTGCTATCCTGGTTGATAATGGTAGCTGTTTCATTTCTCGAAAATTCAAAGAAAAAATGTCAGAATATGGAATTAAAATACATTGTGTAACACCATATCACGCTTCTTCTAACCCAGTTGAAAGAATCCATCGTGAGACTAATCGTCTATTTAAATTGTTTTGTAGTGAGGATCACTCTGCTTGGGAAAAATTCATTCCTCAAATTGTAATTTTGTTAAATTATTCAATTTCAAGTAGCTTAGGTGTAAGCCCTGCCAGCTTGCACTTGAATGTAAAACCTTCTGAATCAGTATTTAAACATTTTGGTATTGTGGTTACTGAAAAGGACACAGACGAATATGTTTTGTGGGATAACAAATTAGTTATGGCAGATTTGAAAAGAAATGAAATAATTCGTAAAAGAAATGTTAAGCATAACCTAAAACAAGAAACTCAATATAAGGTAAAGGAAAATGATTTAGTTTTCTTAAAGCAAACAAATTTGAGTTCAGCCATAGACAAAAGAATCTCAAAATTTCTTCATCTGTACAAAGGTCCCCTGTTGTGTTCTAAAAAGGTCTCAGAAAAGGTTTTCGAGTTAACGGATCCACTCACTGGTAAATGTTTAGGATTACATTCAGTTGACAGATTAAAAGTTTGGAAACCTACTAAAGAAACAAAGAATATTTGGCTTAATTTAGCTACTACCCCAGTAGCACAGTTGATGGGCCGATGTCGATCAACATGGGAATTTTTGGTGGGATCGATGTCGCTGTCGATGACGATCGATGCAGAATGGCAAACATTTTTTCGACATTGGCCAATATCGGCAAATCTATGTCGATCGACATCGGCGTCGATGTTGATCTATGTGGGTCCCATGTGGATTCTTCCAGATCAATGTTGGCCCCACATTAATCCATGTAGCCCCATCTAGATCTGCCTTATATCAACATAATCGATCTTGGTCCCTGGTTGAACAATACCGGCCTATGTGGGATCAATGTCGGCCCATCTAGATCTGCCCAATACCCACAACGTCGTTCGAGCTCCCTAGTTGACCTATGTGGGATCTATGTTGAACCACCCAGATCTTCACTGAACCCATATCTTCGTTCTAGCTCCCATAGTTGATCGATGTGGATCTATGTGGGATCCATGTCGGCCCATCTAGACCTTCCCTATACCCACATCGTCGTTCTAGCTCCCTGGTTGACCGATGTGGAATCTATGTTGAACCACCCAGATCTCCTCCATACCCACATCGTCGTTCTAGCTCCCATGGTTAACCGATGTAGCTCTATATGTTCATTGTAAAAAGAACGGAGCTATTCAAATGTATTTGAATCGCCCAGTACTTTTCACAAGGAACATAGAATAGGCGACATTTCTGATCGTCCAGCTTCTATACACAATTGCGAAACGTACGAGCTCAGCCTATTTCTTTTCACACTAAATGATTAAATATGAAAAGTTTTATTCAAACCTGAGTGCGGATATGTTCTTTTGTATTGCATGTTGTAGATCTGGGTTGGACCCATATAGAGCTACATCGGTTAACCATGGAAGCTAAAATGACAATGTGGGTATGGGGAAGATCTGGGTGGGAGATCCAACCCACATCGGTAAACCAGATGTGACCATATAATTTTTACAGATTTAACACCAGATGGATATGTCACCATATCAGATTTGAATAGGGCCATGTACTGCATCTCTGGCGCACGCTACATGCTTGTCCACCATTTTGGATTCAAGTTATGTTTTTCTAATGAAAATAATAGAAAATGACATCGGATACATCTGACATTTTTTCAAAATGTCACTGGTGCAAGTAGTTTTGCCGCACTTCTATCTATGGCGGATCCAAGAGGGCGGTCGGACATTTAGCGTGTTTCAGAGATGCAGTATTTAGACTAAACAAAACAGTATATAATAAAAACATTTTCAGATTGAAGTATTCACATTTTTATTTTTTAAAAAAATAATTAAAATAAAATTTACACAAAACATATTCCCTAACTTTTTTTTTTTATCGTGAACTTCACTCATTGCATAGAGGTATATATTGTACAATTGTTTTGCTGTTTCCAACATAACGAATGGAAATAAATACTTTTAAACACGTAACTTATTATCATTAATATAGAAACAACATAAAAAATGAGTGAATCTTCTCTTGCATCAACTTAATAGTTACCAAACGTTGACACTGTCTTCACCATTTTGTTTCATTCCATATGAAGAGTTCGCAGGAAGGACTATGAAGGGCACGTTTTAAAATGCTCAGAAAATTCTTTCTCAGCACCAAAATGTATAATTAAGATGGTGAAAACACGTCGTAATTCGCTCACGTGTACATTCGCGAGTGGACTACGCCCTGTTTTCACCAACTATTTTGCATCTTTTGGTGTGGAGAAAATATTTTTTGAGCATATTCAAAATGTGACCTTCACTGTTCTTAACGCGTACTCTTCATATACATCATTGTTTCCTTCCACTGAAGAAGGAACCAGCTTTTGTTCCGCGACGTGTGGAAACTATTTAGTTTATTCAAAAAAGGGTTCACTGATAAGTGGCTATTTTCCTGACCCTTATGTCAATATATCATATGTATAATAAAATTAAACACGTAAAAATCATATACACTCTACGTCAACAAAAGCCACTGTAAATAAATTTATTTCAAACATTGAATTTTTCCGCTACACATCCCGACTAGGGAAACTAATATATAATTAAAGAAACTATGCAGATAATATTTATCTTTCTACTTAACCTGAAATAATTTAGAGAAAATTTAGGAAGTTCTTTTCTTCTGTAAATTATTAGTTTCCCATAAATTTTAACTTCTCAAAAGTTTTTTTTTTTTAATCCCACTGTAAAATATCCGTTAATTCGCACACTGGTCTGTAGTGTGGACTCATCCCTTACACTTACACAGACAGCACGGAAGTTCGGAAAGCTCATTATATTCAGTAAAATATGCATGCCACTATAGTTTTAATTTGGATAGGTTCTTTGCAGTAAAATACAACATAAAACTTATAAAAATGTATCACTAGGAAATATTTCTGCAAATTAGCGAACTGAAAGTTACTGTGATAAATTAAAAAAAAAAAAAACTATTAATAACGGTTACTTTCATGAAGTTTATAATTCTCTTGTACTTTAACATATTATTGTCTACTATTTTATTTACAATAAGACATTTCGTTCATATAAGTTTGTTTATATCGGACACGCTGCTGAGGGTTGACCACAACTAGCCGCGGGACCGATCACCCCACGGCTTTCTCTCCGGGGCGACTCTGCAAGGTGAATTCAAGTGGTCCTTGGACTCTTGCGGGTTCCCCGCGGAACGACTGTGCATCTTCCCCTAAGTCTTGAGCCTGTTCTCTTCTCCGATTACATCTATAGCCATCCCAATCTCGTGAACCACTTAAGACTTTCCCAATCCGTCGGACAATGTCGCTAGTTTGTATATCAGGAAATCGGAGTTGTACTGCTCCTGAAGAAGAAAAAATGGTAAAAACTCAATGCAATAATACTGTATCACCAGAAGGGACTACACATTTAAATAGCAAATGTCATCATTGAGAAATAACAGATTAATTTTAAAGTTACATAAATAAAATTCGAACGAAAATATAACTTTCTCCTAAAATAGAAAGAAACCTTTTATACATTGCACAAAAAACATCCATTGTACGCATGAGCGCATTATTACGTGCTCGAAAGGCTAATCTAACAGGACATTGTCGTTCGGTGTCAAACAGAGGAAGTAGGGAGTGGAAAACAATATGTGGATGGCTCAGAATATCCACTCGTTTCAAGTCAAAAATTGAAAATTCACTTGCACGGTGCGATTGACAGAAAATTACAACTTCTTTCAGAGGCATAAACAAGGAAAACAATGATACCAGAGTTACGAGGACGGGGTATGGGAGATATTACCGCAAGCTTTACTTTTACTAGGATAATGCGAGAATGGCACCTAAACAAAGGATTTCACTGGTAGTAATCCCCCTCCAAAATTCCTAAAAATATATACTAAAAAACGCCATACATCCGAAAGATGAAATTAGACTCTAGTATATATATATATATATATATATATATATATATATATATATATATATATATATATATATATAACAAAATTCTTTAGGAACTCAGATCCTGCACAGGTGAATCAGCGACACCATCGCGAATAGGGCTTTTCCTCAGTCTCATCCGTGAACGGCAGAATGCTAGGACCTAAAATTATTAGGGGCCCCGAACTACATCGTGGCGTGAATCTAGTGCACATATCTTGAAGTGAGGTCACTTTACTACCTGTTTAAACCATTCCATATTCGTCGCACGACAAAAATCGAAGGATAATTGTGTTGTTTCGACTTCATTAGACTTTTATACGACGCATAGAAATTATATTTACAGTAAAATTTCTAACGGACATCTCAAAATAACGGACAGTTTTCAATTTCCTGGCAGAAATACATTGGGTGCAATGTGAAAATTACTTCTGAATAGCTGACATTCTCAATAACGGACGCGGATACTGAAAACTATTCCCCAGCGTCTATGTAGAACTTCCAACTAACGGACAGCCTGAAATAAAGCTTTGTTATTTTCTTGAATTTCAAGCAATAATAGGCAGGATCGTTAATGTACCGCGCATTGTTGGATGTGATAATCGAACGCAAATGTCTCCATTTATTTGTTTTCAACATGCATTTAGTTTAGTATCCATTTTCAGCAAAAGTTTATTTAATCTTTGTCTATTTGCCTTGCTGCAAGTTGTTAATTTCGAAGAGAGAAAGAGTATTCTGTCCGAACATAATACTATAGAAAAAAAAAAAAACTGTATTAGCTCATTATTAAACAGAAAGACATTTTGCCTACGTTATGTTGCTTATACGAGTAGTACGTTAAGTTTATACTGTAATTTTTTTTTAATAGCGGACATTTCCCAATAATAGGACAGTTATATTCCCTATTTGTGTCCGCTATACAAAAGTTTCACTGAACTAAATCAAACTTAGTAATTCTTCTGTCAGTCTCGTTCGATCCCTAATCGTAATCAAATGCACAGGAACAGGCTGATTTAAATCATTGTATAACCATGTCGTATGTCTATTATCGAGCGATAAAAATCGAATGGTGTATTCAGGCACTTATACCGTACTTTCTCAATAAAAAAATAACTAAATAAATAAAAACGCCTGGGCCCACGTAGACTAGGACTTTTCATTAAATACACATTCCTAATGAGACTTTTCCAGCGATTTTACTCTTACACAAAGAAATCCTGGGATACTACTTTTAAAACTAGACCTGGATGACTTTTGCCCAATGAAATACAATTTGTACATGACGTACCTATAACTACATGGAACAGTTGTAATCCACAAAATTTTTCCTTCCCACGTAATCCGTCAATGCTAAATTTCATTGCGACGTCCCTCGAAAATACTGTCTTCAGAATGGACAATGTCAGTTTTTTGTAGTCCTCTCCACGCCCATTGGAAAGATAATGACACACAAAAAAAAAAAAAAAAAAAAAAAAAAAAAAAACATAGTTAGTACATTACCATATGAAATACAACAGCAATATGAAATAAAATTTTATTTTGTCATCAAGCATTAAAAATTATGTAACATTCGTTCATGCAGTTCTCCATTCTGAACAATCTTCTATATTTTCTGCACAGGTCACTAAAATACACTAAGACTACTTTAAATGATTGCAGATGAAGTCGAGAATTGCTGAGATCGTATTGCCCGTTTGTCTTACAAGTTCGCTTCCTGCAAAACTGTGACATCATCATAGTCACTGATTCCACTTACCAAGGTGGAGATGGGTGCTAGAGAACTTCAAAGAAAGTATCCAGGACTTCCCGAATTCCCGAAAAGTGAAGGGACTTCTCAATTATTTGCAAAGCGAAGGCTTGGAGAATCCATGCACCTGTGGAAGTTGCCCTTCAACACTTAATTTTTATGAGAACCCGCGGATGGTTGGAAAGGTTGTAGAAGATGGTACCGGTATTGCCAAACAAGGCATAACTGTAGACATGTCTACGACACGAGGAAACCGTATACCATCCTACCTTATGATTTTGTTGTTGAAACACGAAGGTGCTATACAGTGAAAGCAAGATTTTCGAACTAGTATTGGATTGCATTATTATTGGTAGTAGTAGTAGTATTTAAGATCCAATATGGACACCTAAATTATAAGTCCTAAGAATTCACAGTCCAAACTGCTACCGCTAGAGAAATAGTTGATTCGATTTTATTTGATTTGAAAGTGTATTATTAAGAATACGTCACAATCAGCTTTGGATTAAAAAATAAATAAAATACATAAAAATAAAAAAAATACGTCATCTCCAATCCAGTTTGGCTGATGTACCGTACATGTACGCAGCAATGTTATAGGCTCATGACATATCTCATAAAAGAAGTCATACCTGTTCTATATAAAAATGCATGTTAAAAGAATGTGCATTGCGTGCGAAAGGACTCTTCAAAGGCACCGAAAAGCCGAAGTGTAAGTCATTGTCGGCTTACCATCACCTTGTAAAATTAATTTTGTATGCATTGCTGAATTTTGAAACATGCATTTTTGCAATAGAACACCAACGACTTCCTTTATGAGATATGAAGCTGCACTCTCTACGTTGATTGGACAGTGTTTGAATTTTAGGCTTCTGAAATTTATTTTCCCACGCTTTCGACGGCCTGCATCTCCCAACCTATTGATCGGTATGCACATGTCACAAAGCATTTTCTTGTTTCCATGTCAGGTACCCACCCCTACATTGTTTGGTACGCATAATTTTAACAACCTGTACATCCGAAAAAGTATCTGGCCACGAGATCTATTTTTAAAGAATAAAAGTTTTCTTTTTCAAACAATACCTGAAGGATATTTACAAATACTTCGTGTCAATACGAACTTAAGAATACCACTCACCAATTTTGAAGCCATCTCTCTGTCTTTTAAATCTTCTTCTAAATTGTGAACCATAGACAAACTGCGTAAAGGGAGCTTGTCAGCTAGCAGGTTTGCATTTTCTATAGATTGCAAAGCTTCTTTACCACTACAGGGAACTTGGTGCAGCTCATGTATTTTGGCTTCCATTTTATCAACTTTACATTTGAGATGTTTCATATCTAGCTGGATTCTCTGCAGTAACTGGAATATTTTTTCAACGG
The DNA here is from genome assembly GCF_964235325.1 of Thermobia domestica. Classification (NCBI taxonomy): domain Eukaryota; kingdom Metazoa; phylum Arthropoda; class Insecta; order Zygentoma; family Lepismatidae; genus Thermobia; species Thermobia domestica. The sequence continues at coordinate 193,868,563 of NC_137457.1, forward strand.
CTGAAATATCAAAAGAAAGAAAAAAAAGTAAATTAATACAAGACCAAGGAGGCAATGGTACACATTGTTTGAAATATTTTTTATTCTACATTAAGATAGTGTGTGCCGCAACTACCATTAACAAAAGTCATCTAGGTTCTGACCGGCACATAGCTCATATTGACCCTGAAGTCGATACCCACAGCAACATACGGGATGAATTTTAAATCACATATTGATAAAAGCTTCATAATCAATGCATAAACAGTTTTATTTTTATTTTATTTTTTTTAAGTCTATTGCAAGAAAACTACTAATTGCTATTTGAGGGCTTTCCTAATCATTACACCACATTTGGGTCAATTTTATATGTCTGTAGAGCATTTCAAGTGTCTTAATGGAATAAAATAGCCTGCTCGTGTCAATACCTAGGCATTCTACCGTATACGGAAGTTCTGCTGAAAAAGGTTACTGCAAAAACTCCTGTTGCGAGAGAATGCAGTTACATTTGATATTTCAACTTTCAACTTAATGTAGTATAAGAATGATATGCTCCAATGTTTCTCTGCAGAGCCTCCGTATATGGAACAATGTCTAAATATCGATACTAGCAGAGTAACGGTTTCAAATGGGGTGCGAGGAATGCTTAACATTCAAAGAACGTTGATCGCGTCTCTGTGGTGTGACAATTAAGACACCTGAACGGAATTTGCCTAATTTGGGTTCCTTCGAATCTCAGCCAGAGCAACAATAAAAACTTGAGTGTGTGTTGGTAAGCAAGCGAAGAAACCAGGAGCGCCACGAGAGGGCGTATCAGTGTTGCCAGACCGATCAGTTGATAAAGCAGAAGACTCGAAGATAAAAAACAGGAGAAAGCAGTAGACAAATAAAGCGGCGGCATTTGAGTTCAAATCCAGGGAGAGAAAAATTTTGTCATTATTAAGGGGACAGTGGTCAAAACAAGCAGTCCAGAATTCATTATTACTTCCATTTCAAAATAAAACAATACATGCAAAACATAAATATGAATTGTAATTACTTCAAAATGTTTTCCAATGATAAGGTAATCTTTTGGAGATAGAAAGACCCTCATGCCCCCTTTAGATATATTAATAATGTTTGATACAAACGTGTGTGAAGTAAGACGTAGTGTAAGAACAAAGTGGGGTGGGAAAATGTCTTATCATACACCTAACTATAGTATAGCTATATGATACAGTCACACGTAAACGTAACATAAGACGGTGTTTCGCTGACGATCGTGGAGAGGTGATCTAAGCTACTTTTCCAACCGCACCATCCTTCTGGATCTGGGAAGAAGAAGAATGGATGGTTACATGAAGGAAATCGTACTTTGAGCGACATATTGTCTATTAAGACTACTATTGTCAAATCAATTTCAGTATTTAAAACGACTTTTTTCTCTTTGTAAAAAGTATTCTTTTTAGAAAAATAGGAGAAATTAAAAGTATGTAAAAAAAAAGTTTGATAGGAATAATGTAAGGAGGAATTGACTGAGAAACGCTAGGCTATGACAACTTGAGGGAAAAGAGGTTTTGCGCGTGTTTTGTTTGGTGGGCGTGGCTTGTCCCTCCAACTCTACCTGGCTTGGTGACTCTGGGACCCGTTATCTTGTTCCCTGCGTTAGCCCAGAGAGGATGGAGTTGTTTGGTGGTTACGTGTTCTTGGCTTGCTTTGTGTTAAGTAGGACTTGTTTGTGAGTGAATATACGTGGGCAAGTCTGAGTTCCGTGCCGGAAAAGCTTTTGCTACTATTTGTTCTATGCGAGTTAAGCGAAGTTAAATATCACGATGTGTGGAATAAGTTCACAGTTAGTGAAAGAAGTTGGCAAAGAAATAGCCTATTTTTGTGCTTGTTCAAGTTACAGAGTCAGAGAGAGAAAGTGTGCATGCAAAGTGAACCCTCAATTCGCTCTATTCAGTTCTTATTAGTGAGTGAATTTAGTGTGCGGTTTGATCCTGTTTCATTACTTCTCAACCTCTCTGAAATATTTCTTTTTTTAAAAAAAGAAGGAAATTTATTAAGGAGAGAGAATTTTTGTAGTGAAGGACATTTCTTAGAAGAGTCCGTAGTGATTGCTATTTTGGTTACCTTTTTATTCTGGCAATCCTAAAGATTTGTCCTGGAATTTCTTCTCTGTAACAACGTGATAACATAATTTCTGGCACAGAGCAAAGAATTGCGTACGTGACTAGTCAACAGTTAGTCAAAGAGGCCAAATACCAAACGAGAGGAAAGAAGAAAATAGGTAAACCATTGAGTTTTCCAATACTTGGTGAGTTAATACTATTATATTTACCTATAGTAATTGTGTTTGTGAAAGTGTGGATTGTGAGGTCGTTAGTAGTTTCTTTCCAACTGGTTTAAAACTCGCGAACCTTTGCCTTCCAACAGTAGTTATTTTTCCTCCCAGAAATTGTGGCGATTATTCTTTCTACTTTGACCTTAATCGTGAAAATAAGATTTGAGCCACCTGCGGATCCGATATTTCGTTCAAATTAATTATTTCTTTTTCAGCTGTTAGCCATATGTCAGAAGGAGAGCGTATTTAGATATTATTTTCTCGAAAGAAAAATATAAATTTTTTTCTCGAAAGTTGTCATAAGCTTGAAAGTTAAGATTTTGATTCAGACATAAATTTGACTGCTATTATTTGGATGAATTAACTAATTAAGATCTAAAACTTACAGATTTATGTTCAGAAATATTTTTCATGTTTGAAGAAATTTATCAATGAGTAGTTAATGGTCGTAAAAGTCGTCGGGAGATTATTAACTGTTAAAGTCAAGTTTTGAAGAGAATTAGTAATTACTGATTGTAGATACTATTTGAAGTATAATTGAAATTAAATTTAAAGAAGATAAGAATCAACTAGTAAAGTTTTAATTGAAATTTTTTGGGATTTAAGCAAATTAATCGATAGATAATTATTATTAGTATAGTTGTATATTGCACAATTCAAACGAGTGTATATGAGCTATTCAAACGTTTTAGTTCATATACACCTCCTTACATTGGCAATAAAGTTGTTATATTTAAAATTGAAACTCTGTTGTACATGTTCTTTAAGTTTATGTTTAGTGTGTTTCCTTTTCCAAATAGAAATATTGGATCTGCAATTCCAGCTAATACTAGCATAGTTGATTACGCGAAACTGCTCGATTCTCCTCTCCCAAGCCCTCTCTGCCAGGCTTTGTGATCTGAGTTCATATTGACAGTTTGTTTAATTATTGTTTTTTTTTAAACTCTCCATGTGAATTCGATTAGACGAGGCTAGGTGGAAGGGGGCGTTACAATTTCCGCAGGGAACAAGATCTTCATTTTAAGATCTCATATCTAGATCCTTAAGAGAGTAAGTTTATGTTTGTGTTATTATTAGGATATCTTATACATTTTCATTCCACTAAGAGTTACAAAGTAAAAAGAATAGGAAATATTATTGTAGTAGAATATCATAAATTATATTTTGGTAATTTATCTTTGCCATTAGTATTCTTGTAAAAACTTAGTTGAATTTTCAGATTCCTCCAACGTTCTCATTCCACTTGAATTTAATATTGATTTAAAGAATAAAATTGTGAATGTGTTGGAGTATTGACTGCTTTAAGTTAAATTTGTTAGTAGGTTTTCACATTTTTAAGCTGTTAGTTGATACTTTCCTCTAACATTCTCATTCTACAAAAAAGTTTATAATATTGTTAGGACTTTGATAAATGTAATGATTATTAAGTATATTTATTTTGAATTGAATTTTTGGAAGAAATTTGTCCTATTAAAGAGAGATAGTCTTTTCCTCCTACATTTTAATTCCACTAAAATAATTTTTTTGAATTTTTGGTAAAATTAATGAATATTTATAAATTATTTGATGATTATTGAGAAAGACTTTCAAATTTGTGTAGATAAATTTCAAATTTCTCATTTTCCTCCAACATTATCATTCTACTTAGAGTTGATAATTGTATCTAACCTATATATTTTGAATGAAATTGAATTTTAAATTGTTTATGAATATAAATTTTGAAAATTTGAGGATTATTTTTCCAAATATTGATAAAAATATATCGCCACTCCGTTTTGTGTTCTTTGAATTTGAGGATCATTATTTGGTCGAACATTGTTGTTGTTTATGAATAATTTCAGATCTCTTCCAAGGTTTTTTCGTATCAATTTCTAGTTTGTGTTCCTAGTAGAATTAGTAATTTAGTATTTGTATATGACTATTTATAAGTATTGTATATATATTGTGCTGTTTTGCTTTGTTTATTTTTATATTATGGATAACCTTCAAAGCGAACGTGATTTTATCAGCATTGACATGCCAGATTCCGAATTTGTTACTATTGATGCAACTGGGCATCCGAGTTTAAATTCTAATTTCGGCTCTTTGAGTATGAGTTTAACGCCGCCGATGCATACTAATTCAGGTGTTAGATTCTTTCCTACTCCAGATAGGAATAATTTGAATTTTTCAGTTAATAGTTCAGCGGAGACTTACGGTTTTAGTAGGATAGTTAATCCTCCTAGCTTGAATATTTCTAGACCAGAACATAGGGTTACATTTAATGAACCGCCTATAAGAAGAGAGATGGGGACTTCTCCTCCTGATTTAAATTCTTCCAATGAAAATAGATTTCGAAATAGATACTTAAATTTAGGTAATTACTATAATAGAGTTTCGAATATTCTCAGTTCGACTCTTAGACTGGGAATAAATAATTTACATGCTGGCAATTCTAACTTTGGTCCAAGTATGAGAAATCTGGACGGTAGAAATATTGGTAGGGGAGTACAATCTTATGTAAATTTAGATGATCATCATTCAGAAGCTCATTATGAACATAAATTAATGTTGAAGTATACCCATTCTAGATCTTTAACTTATTTGGAGAATAGATTTATGAATATTAAAAACGTGAATGGTAGTGATAGCTTGCAAATTTTCGAACTATTGTTCAAAATTGAAGAAATACTAATGGAGAGCAGCTATTCATTTAACATGATACTATCAGTTTTAATTCCAAAATGTAATGGGGTTGTTTTAAGAATAGTTACTTCGGCATTGAATGATCATTTAGATTGGAATGTGTTTAAGAATAACTTACTATCTAGATTTATTACTCCTACAACTGTTCATTCATTAGTGAGTGACAGAATTTATAGAAAGCAGAAGTTGTCGGAACTCATGAATGAATTTGTGAAATCAGTAACTATATCAATGAATGTATTAGGATTAAACATGGAAGAATGTGAATTAGTTAGAATAATATTAATGGGAATGAACCCAAACCAAAGGAATAGGATGCTAGGAAATTATTTTCCTAATAGCCGTTTAGAACTATTAGACATAGCCGAAAGATTTATAATGAGTACTCGAGAACAAATTGAGTATAATAGAGCGATGGGAGTCAAAAGTAAAAATCAAATGGTTCTTTCTAATAATAAGTTGAAAGTCAGTGACAATAATCAGAAATATAAGAATTTTTCAAGTAATTATGTAAAATCGAATCGAATGAATGAAAATTCCGAGGTTTCGATACCTTCAGAATTCTCGAAAGTTAATAACAATAGAGATCGTTCAAAAGTTATGGAAAAGACGGTAAACCAGAAAATTCCTTCGGAGATGGACGGATTAGTAGCGACCTTCGTTATTGGCAAGATTAATAATATATTAACAAGTGTCTGTGTAGACGGAGGTTCTAGTTTTAATCTTGTAACTAGATCGTTAGTTCGTCGCAGTGGTGCCGAACAACATATACGTACTGTGGAAGAAAAAACGGTGAATGCCCCTTCGGGTTTACATTTCTCCACGGGAGAAGAGATTACGTTGAATGTTAACTTATCCGGATATTTCCAAGTGGTGAATTTTCGAGTTGTGGAACAGTTACCATGTGAGTGTTTGTTAGGAATGCCTTTCCTAAGATCTACATCTGCTATTTTGGACTATGAGAACCATATTTTAGTTTTGAACGGAGGAAGAAAGAGAGTCCGTTTAACATTTCAGAAGAACGTGTTTAAAAGTGGATTCAGATCTGTAGATGCTCAAGACCAGCGACAATTTATAAGAAGACCAGCGAAAAAGAAATCAGTAAATCAGACTTCACCGAGTGTTTCTTCGATTTTTATTAGATCGGATTACAATTCTTCGGGATATTGTGATAGGGGAATTCAATGCGAACTTGAACTGAATAACTTAGAAGATCGATTACTTACGATTGAAGTTCCTAATTCATCACAATTAATTGAGATGAAGAATTGGATTGAGTGCGATTTGTTGAGGGTTTCCAACACCAAGGGAACTCCAGCAAATGCAGTTAGTGATACATCAAGATCTCCTAGCGTGAATGGTGAAGGATTGGAACTAGAAAGATTTCCAACCACTCGTGCAGAGGAAACACCTTGTAGAACAACATGTGTCGACATGGCTATGATCTCGACTGATGTTAATGGTAGAGATTTAGTTCAAACTCAGCAAGATGAAAAGGAAGATAAAATAGCCATGAAGAAGAGCAATGAAGTTGATGGAAGAAGTGAAGAAATGGATCAATCTTCGGGTTGTTTGAAAAAGAAGATTCCTTCTAAGAAGTCAAGAAAGAGGAGGATTAAGAAGAAGAAGAGTGCAGATCTGGTGAATAGGGACGAGAGTCAAGAATCCAATATTGAAATTCCTTCTGCTTCGAAGGTACGGACTGGACGTCATCACAGTTCATCGGAAGCATCAGATGTGGATATTGAACAGGCAGAAAACTTCCATAAACTTGTCAATAGAAATAAAAAATATATCAATAAAGATTCTCACCAGGGAGAAACCAAATGTAAACGATCTCCACAGGTGAAAAACCCATTGAACACACAGGGGGAAAATCAGATGAAGAAAACTGGAAGTATCGCAATCAGGATGTTAATTCGTTCATAGATTCGATTAATAAAGATTATGCAGATGTTATCACGGTAATAGTTGGATGCATCAAATATGTTATTAGTCTACTCTTAATCATTTGGTCTAATCTTATCCTTTGGTCATATCATAATGTGTGGTCTAATCTTATTCCCGATTTGCAATACACGTTAATTATTGGAGAGTATACTGGCTTGAAGATGTACTCAATCGAGATATTTTATGGACGTCCGACCAACACACCTTTGGAGAACCGATTGAACATCTCAGAGTCTGATATTGGGGGTAAATCAACCCAAGAGCTCTGGCTAAATGCCATGCAGAATATGGAGAAATCGTGGAATAAAAGAAAGAAATTAATGGCTCAGAGGAGAAGAGAAGTATCCTTTGGATTAGGAGATAAGGTTCTTATTCGATCCCATGTAAAGTCATCTCTTAAAGATAAAATAGCAAAGTCTCTTAGTGACAAATGGCTCGGTCCATTTGTAGTCCGTCGTTTCCTGACCCCAAGTACAGTACTAGTATCGGATGAAGATAATAATTTAAATTCCTTCCGTAGAAGTCATGTCTCGGAACTAAAAGTATATAGAGAACCTAGAGTTTGAATTAATAATAGAAATGGAAGAGAAATGAAATTAATTTATTTGTGATAAGGAATATTGCATATTAACACCTATTAGTCATAAATTTTATTATTGTTATTTGATCTTGTATATTTGTATATAGTTTTGTTATTGCTAATCTATTAATTTATTTGCATTTATTTACCATGGCCATGGAATTAGAAAAACTTTTGATAATATTAAACGCAACTAGAGATCTCTAAACTTTGTAAATAGATTGTAAATAGTAATTTGTTGATTTAAATTTTAAATTAATGATTTGAATTGTTTATAGGTATTTAATTTATTATATTTGTAAATATGTTGTTGGACTAATAGTTTGTTTTTCTATTTTGTAGATTTCCTGCAAAAAAAATATAGATTTGTATATTTTTTTTATTCTAAGGCGTGGCGGATGTAACGCACCATCCTTCTGGATCTGGGAAGAAGAAGAATGGATGGTTACATGAAGGAAATCGTACTTTGAGCGACATATTGTCTATTAAGACTACTATTGTCAAATCAATTTCAGTATTTAAAACGACTTTTTTCTCTTTGTAAAAAGTATTCTTTTTAGAAAAATAGGAGAAATTAAAAGTATGTAAAAAAAAAGTTTGATAGGAATAATGTAAGGAGGAATTGACTGAGAAACGCTAGGCTATGACAACTTGAGGGAAAAGAGGTTTTGCGCGTGTTTTGTTTGGTGGGCGTGGCTTGTCCCTCCAACTCTACCTGGCTTGGTGACTCTGGGACCCGTTATCTTGTTCCCTGCGTTAGCCCAGAGAGGATGGAGTTGTTTGGTGGTTACGTGTTCTTGGCTTGCTTTGTGTTAAGTAGGACTTGTTTGTGAGTGAATATACGTGGGCAAGTCTGAGTTCCGTGCCGGAAAAGCTTTTGCTACTATTTGTTCTATGCGAGTTAAGCGAAGTTAAATATCACGATGTGTGGAATAAGTTCACAGTTAGTGAAAGAAGTTGGCAAAGAAATAGCCTATTTTTGTGCTTGTTCAAGTTACAGAGTCAGAGAGAGAAAGTGTGCATGCAAAGTGAACCCTCAATTCGCTCTATTCAGTTCTTATTAGTGAGTGAATTTAGTGTGCGGTTTGATCCTGTTTCATTACTTCTTAACCTCTCTGAAATATTTCTTTTTTTAAAAAAAGAAGGAAATTTATTAAGGAGAGAGAATTTTTGTAGTGAAGGACATTTCTTAGTAGAGTCCGTAGTGATTGCTATTTTGGTTACCTTTTTATTCTGGCAATCCTAAAGATTTGTCCTGGAATTTCTTCTCTGTAACAACGTGATAACATAATTTCTGGCACAGAGCAAAGAATTGCGTACGTGACTAGTCAACAGTTAGTCAAAGAGGCCAAATACCAAACGAGAGGAAAGAAGAAAATAGGTAAACCATTGAGTTTTCCAATACTTGGTGAGTTAATACTATTATATTTACCTATAGTAATTGTGTTTGTGAAAGTGTGGATTGTGAGGTCGTTAGTAGTTTCTTTCCAACTGGTTTAAAACTCGCGAACCTTTGCCTTCCAACAGTAGTTATTTTTCCTCCCAGAAATTGTGGCGATTATTCTTTCTACTTTGACCTTAATCGTGAAAATAAGATTTGAACCACCTGCGGATCCGATATTTCGTTCAAATTAATTATTTCTTTTTCAGCTGTTAGCCATATGTCAGAAGGAGAGCGTATTTAGATATTATTTTCTCGAAAGAAAAATATAAATTTTTTTCTCGAAAGTTGTCATAAGCTTGAAAGTTAAGATTTTGATTCAGACATAAATTTGACTGCTATTATTTGGATGAATTAACTAATTAAGATCTAAAACTTACAGATTTATGTTCAGAAATATTTTTCATGTTTGAAGAAATTTATCAATGAGTAGTTAATGGTCGTAAAAGTCGTCGGGAGATTATTAACTGTTAAAGTCAAGTTTTGAAGAGAATTAGTAATTACTGATTGTAGATACTATTTGAAGTATAATTGAAATTAAATTTAAAGAAGATAAGAATCAACTAGTAAAGTTTTAATTGAAATTTTTTGGGATTTAAGCAAATTAATCGATAGATAATTATTATTAGTATAGTTGTATATTGCACAATTCAAACGAGTGTATATGAGCTATTCAAACGTTTTAGTTCATATACACCTCCTTACATTGGCAATAAAGTTGTTATATTTAAAATTGAAACTCTGTTGTACATGTTCTTTAAGTTTATGTTTAGTGTGTTTCCTTTTCCAAATAGAAATATTGGATCTGCAATTCCAGCTAATACTAGCATAGTTGATTACGCGAAACTGCTCGATTCTCCTCTCCCAAGCCCTCTCTGCCAGGCTTTGTGATCTGAGTTCATATTGACAGTTTGTTTAATTATTGTTTTTTTTTTAAACTCTCCATGTGAATTCGATTAGACGAGGCTAGGTGGAAGGGGGCGTTACATAGTGTAAGAACAAAGTGGGGTGGGAAAATGTCTTATCATACACCTAACTATAGTATAGCTATATGATACAGTCACACGTAAACGTAACATAAGACGGTGTTTCGCTGACGATCGTGGAGAGGTGATCTAAGCTACTTTTCCAACCAGGGGTAAAAGTGGTTCTGAAAAGGTAGGGTGACGCACCATCCCTTGTGCCTATCTTTGCCTATTATAATTTTTTTAGGAAATGGGGGGACGCTATAGATATTTTTTGGAATTGGAGTAACGACGTTCAAACACTTCCAACCCAAGTACCAATCTAAACAGCACGTACTCGTAAATCTTACAGTAAGAATTAAAGAACGCCTACCATCATGCATATAGAAGATGAGCAAAGCCCAATAACTATATGCTGTACAGAGCTTTGTGGATGCATACAGAAAAATTTCCTCCTTTCATATAAGGAAAAAAATGAAAATTCTATATTAATAATAATATATTTCTTTAACTTCTCGAAATAAGGAAAAAGCAGGAGATTGTTCACTTTTAATTTTCTTTCGCAGTAGATCAGTAGAACGTAGAAAAAGCAGGAGATCTCCTGCAAAATCAGTAACTCTGGCAACACTGGGGCGTATCGGTGTCGACTTGACAATTTTGTCTGCTACCTGCGCACAGGCAGTAAGAAAAAACAAATGACTAACAAGACGCTGTTTTGTACAAAAATATAAATTTTTCTGTTTCATAGTACAAACTTTATATCGTCAGCCCGTCGGTTTAGCATTCAAAAGGTTGGGAGTTTAATCGCTCCTAACATACGCTTGCCCACAAGCCTCCTCTAATATGGAACAGAATAGTTCCAAAGCAACCATTCCAACAGGATGCGCTGCAAAACAAAATGTGATAAAACTAGAATTACAGATTATATGTTCTGAATTTTAAAGCCAAGAAGTACTTCCATTACGAAAGGAACGCCGGATCTAGAAATACTTTCGGAGGAGATCTTAAACACTAAAGGTTTCACTGTAAAAAGTAAATCTTATTATGATATATATGTTTTAAAATGTAATTAGTACGAAATTTATATTAGTTACACAAAAATCTATTTTTGAGGAAGAGAAGGGTCCGGACTCCCCCCCCCCCTTCCTTCGCACGGCTTGGAACATAACAATTTCAATTTCCAAGCATAAGTTTTACCATAATTTCGTTTTTCATTAACAAAAATTGGTGATAATCTCGGAGACTACTAGGTCAAGGCAGCCACACTAAGTGGTCGGAGAATATCGATGCATTGACTACGTGCTACCACACTCTCGAGCTAGCAGGGTTCAAAATGTCTCTAAAGAAGCAATATAGTCTTCATTTTGTTTGGTTATTTAATAATGACGACACACGTAACTAAGCTTAGCAATACAGTTTAATCTTTGGATACTTACTACTGCCAATTCCTAAACGAGCTGATGTGAAGGTACTGTCTGTATCTGCACATGAAGTAGTGGCAACTGACGACGCTGACATTCTGCATGGAGTTTGGATTTGGGAGTGGGATGGTGAAGGTCCGTTTGGACTTTTACGATGTGATGCAGACGAGCAACCTCCGTTTGAATTGTGCACCATAGATGATACGTTTACCTCCGCAGTTCCTCCTATAGATACTCCAAGCGACTCTGAAAGCAAGTAATGAAATTATACAAACATCCAGTTTTTACTAGACTGTTAGGTATACAATAAGCAGGTGACAACTTATGGTTTTAAAAGCATGTTTAAAATGTTACAATGATTACATCCAGTATTCTATCTGTAGGGGGATGGCTGGAACTTCCTCCTCTCTGTTTCTCGAAATACCTCTCAACCTTGGATATGGTGGAAATAAAACCCACTTTTTTGAGCTATTGACGAATTTATCCCCCTCTCCGGAAATCGCAGAAATCGTACATTGATTACATTAACTCACAACGTTAAAAGATACTAACGCTGTTTATCTGCTTGTTTGATCTTGTCCTAAATAGACTCCCTATCATAATTAAATGAATATTTAATGTGTACGTTATTTTTCATTTATTTATTTATTTATTGATGTATACTCATAATAGAACCAATTTAACGACACAGTTTGCATTACGAGCCCGGTTTTTCTGTAGTTAACCATCATGAGAAGATAGCATTTATCCGATAAAAGGGGAAAGTATTAACAACCTCGTTAAAAAAAAAAAAAAAAAAGAACAAAAACAACTAGCAAGCCTTTTCATAGAAATAAATTACTTGAGACTAGATCTGAGTCTGAATGATTTGTTACGTAAGACTTGCTTGAATATAGCAAGTAGCCAATTTTGGACGCCAAATTGAAAAACTTGTTTATAAAAATAAACAAACTAGACATCTTATTTTTAGTTGTTAGGGCTTCTCACTCCAAGCTTGTTGTACACATTACAACAACTACTCTGCACATCTAACGAATAAATTGTTTTCAAGAGGTTCATAAAACATTGTAGGTTACTTCTATCTGTCTACTATTTCAGCCAGCCTTACTTTTGAATGTTTTTCAGACGAAGTAGCAATAAACTTTCTCCAAAATAGTATATAGTTTCACATTTAAGTAACGTCTGCACTGGCATAGTAATACGAAAGAACAGTGTTTCTTTCAGGCCTGTTTTTTTTTGCCCCCCCCCCGGACGAAATGGTTAAAACGTACTGGAATAGAACCAGCAGAGGGAAATATATGGTTTCAGTCCCTCCGAATACTAAGAGTAACCCCCGGAACATTTTTTTCTGAAACAAACACTGCGAAAGAAGGTCAACTCTCTGGCAATAAAGAATCGCCCACGAAATCTTGATAATTTTAACTTTCACACATTTAAAAAAATATATATTTAAAACGCGATTCAATACATAGTCCTATGAAACAAATCAGCTACGAGCTAAACTTTTAATTTGCGTTGAAATTACTATCAAGAGAGATATATATATGAGGAGACAAGCAGTGTTCTTGAACGAAATTATGAATATAAAATATATTTAGCATGAATATAAAATATAATTACCTTTCCGAATAGGTGCTGAGGGACTTGGAACACTACATTCGTTAAAAGTTTCATGTGGTCTTTTCTTAGTTCCTGGATATGAGTCATCACTGTCCTCTTCAGACAAATATCTTTGTGGCTTTCTGCGACATCTTCTTGAATAAATTTCTTCGTCAGAAGAATCACTACTAACGTTTGAAGTCAGTAAAGCTTTGTCAGCCTTTGCTGCAGCTTTTTGAAATGAATCTGAAATGTTAAAAAATACATATATTCTACAGTTACTGATAAGGGAAAGTAGCTGCGAAATTATTCTTGGCATGAAAACCATACACGATAAGAAAGCAACATGGTTATGGATCTACCCTCAGTTGTGATTTCTTTGCTAACTGTAAAACATTAAATATTAGAATATCCCAAATAAAACAAATCTGTTTACGAACTAAATACTCTTGTTTATGTAAAGTTATTCACGACTGAAATTCGAGAGTAAGAAAGCCTGTAACAGAACTAAGAATAGAAGGCCTAAGAATACTAGCATTTTTATTTTATTTATTTATTTTTTAACTTTATTTAACGTACCTTTGACATTTCCTGCTCACGATAAGATAGTGCAAGGCTGGATTTGGAGAGAGTTATCCAGGCCTTGTCTTTAAGGTACTATATTCAGCATTTGCCTGATTTGACTGAGTATAAGATCCCGGAAAAAACTCTAGCATAGTTAACACAAACACAAACACAAACACACACACACACACAAAGAAAAAATCCTTCTTATTTCTCTGACTGGAGTTGCTACTTTTCCCTGACTTCTTTATTTTCTTCCATATACTATTTACTTTATTTAACGTTATTTCAAAAGCACTTTGGGAATCCTATAAGAAACGTCATGGATTCTAAAAGCTAATTTAGTATATAAGGTCCTAACATAAAAAGTTCTTTTTAGGTCATACAAATATATATCAACTCATACCAACTTGTAATGTAGAGGACACCATTTTTTCTTTTTTCTTCAATAAGACTGTATTCCAGCAATGTATTAAAATAGAAGACATTTTTTAAGCATATTTGTCACGAAACAACTGGTGACAGGAAGCTATGAATTTGAACAAGCTTACTTTATGAGTTTTATTTACCAACTAAGCTTCTCGAACTGTAGTCACAAGTATACAAATTACAATGGAATTAAACCTTTAAACTTTTCCTTGTTTTGACGAAAATATCCTCACAAATTTCGACCTGTAACGCTGGAGCGTCGAACAGGTGAGTTCACCGTTAGTAACCGTTATAAACGAATAAAACAGGAACAAACGTAATCCGAAACAACCTCTTGCAATTTCCCTGGCATTTATGTTTATTTCTTGTTTTCCTGATTTTCCAGAATGCGGACATGGTGTCTAGTCAGGATGGCCAGCCACCGGGCTGAAATCTGCGACCTACCAAATACTAAGATAACGCGCTACCAACTGAATCACGGCTGCTCCGTATGATAGATCTTGCTATTCAATGCAGAAAATAGTGAAATAATATTACATTTTGACTCAAAATTGAGGTATAAATACTCAAAAACACAACGAGACAGATAAAAAGAAAATACAAATAGTACTCACTGGATTGTCCATAGATTTTTATGTTCACAACTGTCCAATCAGCAGATGACTCCTTACAGTCCCTGATAAAATTTTGAATACGCGTAACGGATGATGTCTTAGGCCAAAGGCATTCATTTTCGTTTTTAAGCCATTTACTAGGTATAACTTCTAATGCTCCGTCCTCGTCAGTGAAAGCTGCTACGCAAAACTTTTTTCTTCCTGAGCTCATGTTGATTCTGTCCACAGATATGCTCTTAAAAAAAAAAAAAAAAACCTGAATGAGAAAACACTGCAGCGTATTTCTCTTCCAAACACACAATACATTTTGATGTCACAGAGGTAAGGGAAGCACGGGATATCTTATTCGACAGTTTGCCACACATAAACAAATACCAACTGCGAACTGCATGGGAAGGAATAATAGTCACCTTCTATCGGAACATCCAAATATATCAACCAAATGGATGGGTGATCATTCGAACTATTTGTCTCAATAATATTAGTAACTTTGCCTATTTTCCCTGTAGTGACTTGAACAAAACTGTCCTTATCAACAGAGATACCAATCATGAATCCACTGTAACTCATTGCTCTATATTCTTCACCCACAACCGCTAAACATATGGTCCTCCGCTATACGGTTTTTTCAAAGCTAATTTGCGGTATTCCTGGAAGTGAACTCACGAATAGATCAGGGTTGGCAAAAACCATGGTTTTTATTGAAAAAAATTTTTTTTTTTGGTTTAAACCAGTTTTTTTTATTTAAACCAGGTTTTTTGGTTTAAATAATTTGCTCCATATATTCATATCATATATGGACAGAAATAAGTTTGTTTCGCCTTGATGTTATTATGCAACAACCGGGTTATACTGGAAGGGGTCACATAAGCTTAAAGCGGAATAAAAACCGCTTCTCGAGTTACATCCGAGAGAAATTGTCCTCCATTTGAACTCGGAACCAGGACTAATTGGCCACAAATGCAATACGTCTGCCGACGCACTCACGAAGGAATCCTGATAAAAATACGTTGTACTGATCTTTACATGCTTCTTAATATAACTGTCAAGAGTCATTTCAGAAGAACAAAAAGATAAACAGTTGCACAAGTGAAACCATTATACAGAATTACATATGGACAATTTCAAATTAGTACGGATTACAGTAATTTAGTTCAAGTTAGTTAACAACGACTTTTATTGGTCGAAATTAAAGAAATACAACGACTTAATTTGCATATCAGTAAGAAAAGTGATTAAAGATACGAATTATTTGAGTCCACTTTGGCTCAGACTCATTTATACATAAATAGATATCAAAGATACTTCTCATTTCACTAAATGCCTCTCGTGAGGTCTGTATGACCCCCCTCCCACACACACACACAAAGTACGGCATTTCGATGTATTTTATCAATAGTAAACATTGAAACGAAACAATATTTAGAATTTTTCTTTGATTGCAATTACATAACAATAACAACAACTACAAAAAAAATCACAAAACAAACATACATAAACTTACTTTAAAAAAGTTGCTTTTGTAGTATAATCTTTTTGAGTAATGAATGGGGAATTTAGGTCTGAATATAATACGAATAATATACGGGAGTGAAACGTAATAACCCACAAATGTGTGTTTATCAAGATTTTACAAACACTTACACTTTTACGAACATTTTTCGTTTTTTGGTTTAAACCAGTTGGTTTTTTTGAAAAAGAAAAAAAACAGCTAGTTTAAACCTTGGTTTAAACCAGCCAACCCTGGAATAGATACAATCATATTATCTTCGTAGCTTTCGCTTAAACATCCGCAGCGTTGTGGACGGAAAATGCACATAGATGAAACAGTAAAAAAAAAAAAAAAAAAAGTCACGTTTGTTTTTCTTCTCTACTGTTTCATCTATGTGCATTTTCCAATCATAACGTCGAGGATGCTTATTATTTAAGATAATCTGATTGTCTATTCGTGAGTACATTTCCTATTTTCCTTATTTTGGACCATTTTTGTCATTAGGCTCCGTTTTTATCCATGTGATATATCCACTCTACTCCTTATCTTCCCTTCTTAGGCAATGAAGTAAATTTTAATTCAACGACATCGAACGTCTAAAATTGTTATGACCAGACTTGCCCCGCTTTTTATTCGCATAAAAATATAGCATCTCTAGTATCTAACCCTTATACACTATATTAACTGTGTTTCGACCTTAACAATGTATTTATACGGCCTACTGTTTCTCTCATACAATATCTGGAATATGTTTGCTACCTGTACATGATGTATAAAAGGTTTGCGGTAACCACTGAAGCACCGTAGCTCAATGGTAGAGCGTGGGTAGCATTCAGGAGGTTCTGGGCTTGATCCCAGGGGTTGTTCCCCGTAGATAAGTGGTAACACTTGCTACCTTATAATCCATGATTCCGGGTTAGATTCCTGTGGGGATAAAGGTAATTTGTATCCCACGTAAAACTGTAGGTCCCGTCCTTGGAAGCTCAACAACTCGTTCAAAACGTTAACTTGAATCCACTCACACTCAATTACCATGGTCCACTATTCAAACAGTTTTCTCACTTATTTGCCAAGATCAAATTCAATGACTTTTCCAAGTTTTACACGTCACTACCCAGAACTTCACTGTACTGTTTCCTTAACTTGTTTCATGGTTGGCACATCATCCTGTAAGTTATTTCAGAAGAGATCTAACCAACCTAGCTAGTTTTTAGGCAAATCTAGTTTCTGAGTGACAATCATAGGCTAAGTAACCTACGTGTGAATCTGTATTTTCATGGCCAATTCTAGTTTTCAAATGGCGGTTACAGGCAAACCAACGTAGTGGCAGACATAAACTAACCTAATATGACCTAATCGGCAAGACCTTATTTTGATTATTTATTTACTCATGGGAAGGACAAAAAGGGATCGATCCTTCAGGTAAAACTAGGATTTGGACAGGAAGTGGCCCTGGCCTTTCAAGAGAACGTACTTCGCATTGTGGGAGGGAGGAAAGCCTCAGGCAGGCCTGCGCAGGATTCCAACCCACGTTCGAACTACCCAAGTGCTGCGTGACAGGCGGATGCTCTTCCCCTAGACCAACAGCTGGGTTCAAGATCTTACGTTGCGCAGAACAGCGAAAGTATGCGCTCACCTAAAGTTTATTAAGTACAAGGAGCAAAATAGTAAATTAACTTACTTAAAATTGAGTTACAAGTTATATTTATCAACACTGTGTCCCTTGTACTTAACACAAATCAGTTGTGATGCGTGTGCATCTACCACTGTTTTATACAAAGTAAAATCTTGCTGATCTTAACCTAACCTGAAACTATGCGAAAATGTGCCAATTCGGTAGTGAATAACTCGATAGTACCTCCATTTGTCATAATCTCTCAATTTAAAGTACTTTTTAACGCATTTTTAAGTAGTAAATAAACTTGTTCCAATATTTGGCCGTCTCGGCCTGAGCCTCCTATGCCTGAAGACTATAAATCAAAATTATTCACGACTAAGTATAGTGATATCTACACATGTTTGCACCTGTAACAACAAAACCAGTACCAGATTTGTTGCATCGAGCGCGGACTATAAACTAACCAAAATTTATTTGGAACAGTTTATGTGGATCTCTTAATCTATAGTCGACATCGTTCATGCAAATCAAAGATAAAATATGCATTCTATTAATGGAAGAAAAATAATTTTAATACTCACCTTCAATAATAAATACGAATTGATGGTAAAACCACAACAAACAACAGTCATTCCTGCTTTTCCCTCGCTTCGCACCGCTTGTGGCGCCATACGGTGTTATGGTTTTAAAACTGTGAACAGTTGACAAACAATCTGCGTACTCCGATCGACATCGATTCGACATAGATCGAGGCCGAATCGAAAAATTACTTTTTCAAATAATTGCCACAGAACCATCAAAATGTTAATTTCATGTGTTTCAAATTTATTCATTGTAAAAAGGAAATGTTTCCATGCTTTTTTCTTTTTGGTGGGCAAGCCTATTTATATCCCACGTGGGACCTATATCGGTAAATCAACATCGGCAAGCCCACCAAATTCCCACGTGGGACCCATATCAGTAAATCAACCTCGGCAAGCCCACCAAGTTCCCATGTGGGACCCATATGGGAACTTGGTGGGTTATTGTGGGCCAGTTTAGATCCACGACGCCGACATTGGCCGATGTCGCACAAATATGGGTCCCACGTCGGCGTGCTACTGGGGTAAACACTGTGGAACCAAAAGTGATGAAATCCTAAAAGAACAGAGTAAAAGCTCAGAGTTGAATAGTTGTATTGAAGAAGTAACCTATGATTCTATCAATGCTGTAACGGTAAATCTTTCAAACCAATGTGATTCCAAAATTAATTTGAATAGAATTGGTAAAATCCTTGATGAAATTTTAGAATTAGATTCATATTTAAAATATCTCACTGAATCATCATAGTGTAACGTACATAATTTAGAGTTTGCGTTGATAAATTTCATTAATTCTCTCGTTTTGTTTAATTAGCATGCTGGTAAGATCACAGTGATCAGCTTAGAATGACTGACTCCTACTAATGTGGTGGGCTACCGCAGCCTTGTTTTCCAACTGAACACGCCTACGTGGTGAACCACTGAGTCACAAACGAGAGAGTTAAAAAAAATAATAATCTTGGAATCAATATTGAAATGCAAACGTGAGACTAGTAAAATTGATACTTACATGCTAATTGTTAGCAACTATTGTTGCATTCACTTTGTATTAATCTTTTCGTTGAATACGAAAATATTTCAAGTAGAACTTGAAAACATGGAAGCAAAGGTCCCTCCAATATTATGGGTTATTCATATTATGTAATGCCCGAAGTAGGCAATTTTCTTAATAGTCCTCTCTATATTATTTTTAAATTTTAACCAAACATTCTATCTTTTCACTTTGCTTCGGGGATGGAAACATATTAACAAATAATTGGGGTAGGGTCTTGCAAATTTAATGCAGGCAAAATATTTTTAATATACTTCGAGCGTGACGAACTCGCATCGGCCTAGTTTATTTCATTTTCAAGTAAATGAAATATTTTTTAGTGTTATATTTACATATGTACTTTTAATATGTAATTTTAATAAAATATGAATCAATTGCGTGCACTAGATCGTATGTTTTAGTTATGTTGAATTACCTTGAATATTCTTAGTAAATAGTTTGTGATGATATGTCAATGAAAGTACACATTTGAATTTTATGAATAATGTTGATGTTTTAAATATAATAAAATTTTATGCGTTTAGCAGTATGGAATATTTTATTTTCATGAAAAACAAAATCATGATAAGTTGAATTATTTGGTGATATATGCTATTTTTGAATGTTGTTGTGTGTTTTATTTTAGAATAAATGAGTGTTATTGCAGAATACTAAATAAAATCTTAGTATTTTAAATTTATTGCTATATGTTTAGTTTGTATTACCTATATTTTACTGTGCATTGTTAAATATGGCATTGAATACGATACCTTATCAAACTTAACATTTTATTAAACATGATGTTTTATTGAATACATTATTGCAATGAATATATTAATATGTTTGTATAACTTGGTTTGAATTTTGAAAAACATTATGAAGTACAATGTTGAATAGTATTTTGAATTACTAGTAACTATTGTTTTATATTCAAACATTGAAATTATATTTGTGTTTACATTTCAAGGAATAATTAAAATAAAAAGAAGATATAAACCAATAATAAAAATGAAAAGACTCAAAAGACATTTACGAAATGGCCCACGCGTTGTCTTAAATGGCCCACGCGTTCATTATTCTTCAAATTTTCGCGACCATGTGTGTGTGAGTGAACCTACGAACTGCTACTCTTCAATGTGAACGAACTTAAAATGACTTTAACCCTCTATGGACTAATGGAGTGCTGTGATTGCTGTCGTGTCGCAGTGTGATTATGAAGATTTGGATTCCAGGGTTCTTGCCCACTTCTGTGGTACTTTCAGTGGACAGTCCGCCGGCCACCATATGTAATGATATGGATTGGCATGAACTTTTAAATCAACCCTCGTATTTCCTCAACTCCGATTCTTAGAAATGAAACGCAACCAGCTAACATTTGGAGGAGAACAATGCTCAAGAATTTGTCACCCAAAAGGTGCCTCACTTTTCCAGACAGTCTTGCTTCCTCCCGTCAGCCTATATTAGGTGAGGAATTTTGCTACCCTTGTGCTGAACGCCCACGCAGCAAAACTTATGTGATGATGACAGATTTTAAGTGACAATGTAAAATCTATCAATAATCATTAATTTCATGATTTATTGAAATTATCAGTGCCTTTATAGTGATTTCATTTAACCTTTGGGTTAGCCATTATACATCATTAGTGAAATAATGAAGCAAAAACTTAATGTTTTCTATGAACTATATCTCAGTCTGTTAGTGTATTCTTACGCTGTTTAACTGGTAACTATGTGACGCGTGAACAAGCGCGTCAGAGCATATCCAGAACTCGGTAAAAAAAAAAAAAAGGTAGAGGAGTCTTGTTCTCATGTGAAATTAGTAAATTCAAATGAATCTTCTTTCTAACGGTGCTACGACAAAATTCGTATATTTAATAATTGTGATATTGTGAAATTAACAATGTCTTTTTATCGTATCATTGTAGTGAACATTTTTGCATTCGAAATGAATGAAGAAACTCATCATTGAGATTTCATCCATTCCAGAAATGAAATCATCACACAAGGTCATCTTCAGTCAGCAATGGAAATGAAATCTTCCTTACAAACATTTATCGCTGTTCACATCATTACGTCCGCCGAACGCGAATATCGCGCGCGTTAACGACGTCGTCTCGTAATCGCATTATGAAAGGGCCAATCTGGTTTTGAGTGAAGTATTATCAATCATTTGAAAATATTAGTGTATTGTTTTAAAGCTATATGTGATGTGTGTAGTGAAAGTGAATATTAATACAAAGTTTGCCTACAATTCTTGTTATTTTTCTTGAAAGTGATAATAATAATAATGATAATGTGTATTTAATAAATTGTGTTTTCTCCTTAGCGGTCAAAATACCAATTTAAAGGAGTATTTAATTTAACCGAGGATGTGAGCAAGGTATAGTATCTCTGAAGTAGATCAAACCAAACATTTACTTCGCATCTCGTTACTCATCTGGTGTTAAACTAGCATATGGATCCTATTTTATGTGTTTGTTACAGGTTCTGATGATGTTGTCTACAGCCTGACTTGACAGTAATGGTGGGCACACGGGCAATGCCTAATATAACGCCCGGATCCTGTGACCATGGGAGAGAATTTCTGTTATCTTGCCAGTATTTAAATTCGTAAATTTTTTATCTATGAAATTATATAATGTCGTACAGTGGTTTTCTCATTTTAAAGGTCCAAGGTTCGAATCCGTATCCGTGTGACGTAGTATACTCTTTCCATTCAGCTGAAAAAGAAACATAAATCAAGTTTACAACGTTATAGCTTTAAAACAGTCTTTTTCATTCGTTTGTTCTGAAATCTTTTTAAGAGCCTAAATTTAAAAAAAGTCACACAATGTAGCTTCATAAAGACCTTTACTTTCATTCTTTCCCTTTAAAGACTGCAAGCTAGTAAGGTGCTCCCTGAGAAATCTATGGAAATTGCCAATAACGGCAGTAGGTTTTGTGCTTCTTAAAGTCCGTAATGCACGCACAGAACTCTAAAATATCTACTGACAGAAATGAGTGTTATTCAATGATTAATTTCATTTCTTCTCAGTAATTGTAAGCAAATGTTCCAGGGGCGTCATTGGGCTGGACAGGAGGGTGTAATTCCCCCTACCTTGAGCTTCATAAATACGTATTTTTTGATCAAATGTATAGTAATACACTAATAAAAAAGTGAAAATCTTATGTCGGCGGAGAATTCCCCCCTCCCCCACCGAATAAAACCTAAAAGACACTGCTTTTAGTAAAAAACCTATAGAGTTACTATAGCACATTGTTAGAGAGCTTACATTTGGTTTCAAGAGTCGAAGGTTTGATCTCAAGCCATATGAGTTTCTGGGCGACATTGACAGAGAGAAAGAGATTCAAGTATGGAGACAGAGAGGGATGATTTATATACACAGATTTAGAATTGGGGGGAAAACGATCAGACACCATTCGTATTATGACGAAAATTGTGATTTTGTGAAACAGAAGTTTTCGAACTGCGAGGATCACATTAGGCAATTGTCGAACTAAGGTAGAGAACTCTTTTCAGAGCATTGGATGATTACGAAAGCAGAGAAAGATCTTGGCAACTGAGGAATTAAGAATTTAAAAAATCTTCAGCTTCCGAGACAGGTTTCGAACCCCGAACCTTGTAGTTATCGAATCATGATTTTATCCATTCTGCTACGGAGAACTGTACGTATACATTTACATACGTTACCTTTAGCTACGTTGAAAGCTAACTTAATATTCCAAAAGTTGACTCGGTGGATGCGCCTCTTGTAATTTAGTTACAATGTATTGTGACGGACATAAATCATTGATCAGGTAATGGCGACTGCTTTGAAACAAATGCAGAGTATGAGAATTAAATCAGTCATATCTGTGGTTTCGTGTGGAGAAGAAATAAAGTTGTGAACCAAAGGTTTAAGAACAACTCAATTTATTAATATAAACTTTGCAAAAGATTATCCACTTATATTATCATAAAAGAAATACGAAAGACCTGAAACGAAGAAATACAACTTTGGAAGCGGAGGCAAACAAATCTAAAATAACGAGACTAAAGACGAATCATTTCCCGGATAGTGATCGTCGTTCAGTGGTCATAGCGCTGACAAGTAATCTGGAGGTTCGTCGTTCGAATCCAGGTCGGGCATTTTCTTTACTTTATGATTTTTGATGGAGATTGATCGACGATGACACACGTTTTATTATATTCAGATATTTGAATACTCGAATGTTTCAATACTTGACTATCAAATCTTCATGAATAATAATAGTAATAATAATAAACTAATAATAATAATTATTATCTAGTAGAAGATTAAAAGCTAGGAGCTAATTATCGCTCAGGTCATATCATTACAGGAACGTGATATTTGGTAAGAATATTTTGGTTTTGTTTAATGTTGCTCACGAGAACAGGAATTTTTCATCTCGTTTATAAAACAAAGAAAAAAATTAGAATCGACGAGACGAGACGAAACGAAAAGTATCGTAAACATTTCTCGTCTCGATTCTTGAAATAGTGTATGTCTATTCTTTAAGTAACAATTGCTCTGTAGAATGAATCTTATAGGCTTTTTGTTACTTTGTATTTCAGAGCTCATTGAATTATGGTCTGTGTAGGTATTTTTGTAGCAAAGCTTCTATAATTACCTCTGCATATCCTAAAAATTAGTTTGTTATATCCTTTACTATTGAGAGATATTCAGTTATTTTTAATACAGTTATTTTCCTTAAAACATATAGTAGAATACTTTCTACATGAAACTTTAGTGGAAAGCTTTTGTTTAAAATGTGGGTAGTTGTAGAGGTGTATCTTGAAGGTACGGAACCCCTTCTCCGAAATCCCTACGTTTAAATAAGTTTTCCCAAATTTTAGGGCAACTTTAAAACTTTTAATACTATTATTTATTATTATTATTATTATTATTATTATTATTATTATTATTATTATTATTATTATTATTATTATTATTATTATTATTATTATTATTACTCAAGTGTTGTTAATTTAATGGTTCACCCTGTTCCACCCAGGTCCCGCCCAGTGAGCATTGTGCTGAACAAACACCCTGTGCAGGTTTTCTCCGGGTTCCGCTTCCTCCCTCTTTCTTTATTCTAATATTTCTTTCATTCTCATCATCGACGTCTTCTGTAGCTTAGCCGGCATAACCATTAATTAAAAACAAATTTTCTTACGTCTCTTGTGAGGTCTGTATCCGTACTTTCTACATGAAATTTGCCTCGAAGCTTTCCGTTCTAACATTTAGCTAGTTGTAGGGAAGTATGCAGAAGGTACGTCCTGATGATAATGACACTTCTTTCCAATCCCGGCTATCTTGTAACTTCTGCCTAACGCTATGGACGATTTTACAAATTTTAATACAATGTGTCCTCATACAGAATTTATCTTCTATATTATTATTATTATTATTATTATTATTATTATTATTATTATTATTATTATTATTATTATTATTATTATTATTATTATTATTATTATTATTATTACTTTATTATTATTATTATTAATATTACTGCATATTAGAGACCTCAATATTACGCCCTATTTCAATGCAAATAAACATACTGATGTTAAGAAAAATAAAAAAAATGTTTTGGATCCTCTATAAGGATGAATTGCCTTATAAGAGATACCTTGAAAAGAAAGGAGAGGGGAAAGAAAGTGACAACTACTGGACAATATGGAAATCGAATCTTCGGATACCTTAATAGAAACTAAGTGGGATTTGCCTTCATCACGATACATAGTAACACCCTTTCTTTGAGTAAAAGACATTGGTTTATGTATGCATTATTTTGATATTTTAACAAAATATACAAACAAATACAAAAATAGTTCCTATTTACCAATCTTTGTTGAACGAATATATGGAACGTGTTGAAAATGGCGAATGAAAATATTAGTATTTGTAGTAAGAGTGGAAGAACTTAATGATAATTCCACAATGACCTTTCAGATAAATTTATGACTCATACTAGGTCTCAAGGTTGACCCTCTTGTATTCAGGAATTGCTTGGAAATCACGCGAAGTTTTCAAACAAGTATATAAAAAGAATAGTCAATATTTACCAATTTTTGTTGGACGAGTATATGGAACGTGTTGGAAATGGCGAACGAAAAAAATATTAGTATTTGTAGTATGAGTGGAAGAACTTAATAAGAATTCCTCAATGACATTACAGATAACTTTACGACTCATATTAGGCCTGAACGATGACCCACTTGAATTCAGGAATTGTTTGGAAATCGCGCGAAGTTTTCAGACAGTAGGAAATCGAGAAAATGTAGACTGTGACGTCATGTTGTTAGTTTTTCCCCTGTGGAGGAAGTCCTTTCATCTCTAAATTGTAAGAACGAGAGAAATTGATCATTTTTCATGTTATCATACATCAGAAATATCTACATTTTAAATTATAAAATTTCTCTAAGTATCCTAGGAGGGACTCGAATCGCGGACCCCTAACTCACGAAACGAATGCTCAATCCACTACCCTAACACCACTCCTTTAAGGAAGAGTCAAGAAACATTCATCTCTGTAGCAAATTGCAAACGTTTACGATTCCAATATTTTATTAACAATGAAACAGTTATTTCGGTCATGATAAAATACTATAGTCCGGAGAATAATTATAGTCCGGAAGTTTAAATTTAAAAAAAAAAAAAACTAAAATATCTCTGTAACTTATCTCTATTATATTCGGTTATTCTCGTTTTACAGGTATTTCCAGTAATCTTGAACGACGGGGACACGAACACATACATCGAGGACATTTAATATTTCAGAGGCTCTCCCACCGGGAATCGAAACCTAGACCCCGCCTACTGAACTATCTGATGGGTGGGATACCTGGTTCGTTCCCAAGGCAAGTAGAGGGACACATCGTGCTCGTGGGTTTTCTCGGGACACTCCTACTTTCTCATTCAACAAATTCGTCCATTATAATTCACTTGTTTTAATCAGTCCTGCTCAACCTGACACGCATAGTAGTAGGACATTAAACGTAAAGATTTCAGTTTCAAGCTGTTAACCCAAACCAATCCGAATCGAAAAACATTTGTATTTTTTATTGCTCATTAACGTTTTTTTACAAAAAATATGTAGAAAAAAATGGGGAATCGTAATTCCATTCGAAAGTGAAACAGCAGACTCATAATACCTTAATCTAAAACGAAACACCTACATATCGTTTGAAATTTTTCCAAAATATGTACGGATATTCTGAAAAGTGCCAATCAGATTTATAGTGGGTCAGTAAGTCGGTGGATCAGTATGTCAAGTGGGTCGTTTTCTGAGACAGTGGGTCGTGGGTTAACAGCATATGACCCACTGCAACTCACCACCCACTGTGACTCACTGCAACCCACCATCCAGCATTACCCACTGCAACCCACAACGCACCGACATGCTTTGCTCCCTGCATTGTAGACAGGATCTTCTGAACAGCGTGTTTCTTTTAACACTCGACCCTAGCCAAAGAAATTAGAAACACGTTTCTTATTGGTAGCATTTCGCGATTGTCCAAACCAGGTTCGCAACCTGAGGGGGCTAGATATCCTGGCCCCCTAAACTTTTCGAGGTATCTCCAGACCTCAAAACAGAAAACACAATTTAGATATGTGTAACAGAATTTTTAATCACTTGTTCCCACCTAACATATTCATGGCCCCTCTAAACCTCTGTAGCTTGTTGTGGGCCTGGTCCAAACCTGGTGTATGCATTGTGTTGTAATTGAAGAAAATTGTCACTTTGTTGGGTTGAAGAAGAAAATTGAAGAAGCAGTTGAGGTTAAATTTATAGCAGTTGAGGACCATATGGGCACCCTCGGACAAGGTCTTTTCACTTAAATAGTTGTTCTTTGAAAACAATGACATACTTTCTTTCCTGTTTTCACATTTGTCTTACCGTGTCCGATTTATAGGGGTGGCCATGGGCTTTTTTATTAAGTTTTGTATACATTTTGACCCGCCGCCATTTTGCACAGGGTTGTAGTAGAGAGTCGAGACTTGCTGCATTTTCTTTCATTTTACAACAGCTTTCAAATGATGTGCTACTTAACCCCCTTGCCATTTGAAAATTTTGAAAATGAAATGAAATGAAATCTGTGAGTTTTACGTCCCACGATTATGCCGGTTAGGCTAAAGGAGACGGTGATGATGAGTAATGAATGAAATGGTGGAATGAAGAAAGTGGGAGGAAACGGGAGAACCCCGAGAAAACCCACGCACACGGTGTTTGTCCACCACAAAATTCACTTGGCGAGGGCTGGGATCGAACCCGGGACCCCTAGCACCAGAGGTGAACGCTCTACCACTGAGCCACAGCAGCCCCTTGAAAATTTTGAGTTAGACTCCATCTGGGACCCTGCGGGGGACCCTGGGACAAAGTTACTTTACCCCAAAAAGTTTGTCGTTCAAAATGATGGGATACATGTTGGCCGAGTTATCCACTTACACAACCGTTTCCGAACAAATGACTAGGTTCAAACTATTGTGCTAGGTATTTTTTTTTTTTGTAGTTCTTACATTACAAAATACACTATCTGATCAAAAGTATCCGGACACCTGGCTGAAAATGACTTACAAGTTCGTGGCGCCCTACATCGGTACTGTTAGAATTCAATATGGCGTTGAACCACTTTAGCCTTGATGACAGCTTTCACTCTCACAGGCATACTTTCAATTAGGTGCTGGAAGGTTTCTTGGGGAATGGCAGCCCATTCTTCACGGAGTGCTGAACTGAGGAGAGGTATCGATGTAGGTCGGGGAGGTCTGGTACGAAGTCGACGTTCCAAAACATCCCAAAGTTGTTCTATAGGATTTGGGTCAGAACTCTGTGCGGGCCAGTCC
This sequence comes from Thermobia domestica, assembly GCF_964235325.1. NCBI lineage: Eukaryota > Metazoa > Arthropoda > Insecta > Zygentoma > Lepismatidae > Thermobia > Thermobia domestica. The sequence goes on from NC_137457.1 coordinate 193,896,686, forward strand.
ATTACAGGGATGTTATGGTCGTGTAACCATTCCTCCACAGGCCGTGCAGTATGAACAGGAGCTCGATCGTGTTGAAAGATGCAATCGCCATTCCCGAATTGCTCTTCAACAGTGGGAAGCAAGAAGTCGCTTAAAACATCAATGTGGGTCTACGCTGTGAGAGTGCCAGGAAAAACAACAAGGGGTGGGAGCCCCCTCCAAGGAAAACACGACCATCCATAACATCACGTCCTTCGAATTTTACTGTTGCCACTACACACGCTGACAGATGGCGTTCACCGGGCATTCGCCACACCAACACCCTGACATCGGATCGCCACATTGTGTACCGTGACTCGTCACCCACACTGAGAAAAATCCATTATCCGGACAGCGGTATATTGTACAAATACAAGGATTCGTTATGTTTACTAAGGAAATCTGTACGGAGCGTACTTTATCCATATGCTACACAGCTACTGCCTTTAACGCGCTTGGATGTTATATCATGTCGCTGCAGGATGTCTGATATCTAACAATCTTCCGTATTTTATATACGTATACGTATGTTAAATACTTCAGCTATATGTTATATACGTCCATCTGTGTGTGAGGTCCTGACCGCCTATAGACACCTCTTTCTTGCACCATAGATGACGTCATGAAACAACTGTCGTATGCTTGCGAGCTGGTTTATAAACGAGGTTGTTTACAAACGGAAAAGAAGAGCGGAAGGAAAGAAAAATGAAATGAAATCTTTGAGTTTTACGTCCCACGGTTATGCCGGTTAGGCTAAAGGAGACGGTGATAATGAGAGATGAGTGCGGAAGGAAAGAAAAGCCTGGGTAAGTGCAATAGTAAATTATCACTTTAGTTAAATATTCCATTAATTATATATTCCTTTAGTATAACTTGCTTTAATATAGTACTAAACAAGTAATGTGATTTATGACCACAATTCTTACTATTGTAACTCGTTAATGGTTGAGGAGAAAGAAATGGGTTAATCTGAATTTTGAGAAATCTTTGAATATTAATGTTTTGTAACTTTTTACATTTCAAGGTACGCAAAATGAATGTTATGTGTTTATTCTTTCCTTTTTATATGTGACGGTTTATTACTTGATGGAGATTTACTACAGGACTGCTTAACATAATTGCTAAGAAACCGTTTTCAGCGCGAACATTTTCTTGTGTAGTGAAGATTTAGGATTTAGATTTCTGGGCTTTCGGCATCAATGACCTTGTTAGCCCGTCACATGTGAGTTATGACGTCCCTCGGTGAGCACACTATCCGGGGAAAGGGAAGGAAGCAAACGGCCTGGGACCTATATGTTGGGTACTACCCGGCATTTGCCTGGTATGAAATGAGGAAAACCCAAGAAAGCCTCATTCAGGATGTCTGGACTTAAAAGCTTTTGATACTTTTTCGACCGAGTGCCCCTACCGGAATCGAACCTGGGTCCGCTCGTACCGAAGGCGAGAGCGTTAGCAACTACGCTACGCGGAGCCACTTGTGTCTAGGAAACCTATTTTTACTAGGATATTTGCAACCAAATTTATTTCCTTTCTTTCTTTATTTTTCTTTTTCTTTTTGCTTTTTAACAATAAAACAAAACATATTTTACAGCCTCACTGAAATTTAAAAACAGCAGTCAGGGAGAGCTCACGTTTAAGATTCTTTTTGTTTTGTTTTGTTTTGTTTTGTTTTGCTTGTTATGTTCTCTAGTTAACTAATGTTTGAGTTCCTGAGAATTACATTATTATTATTATTGTTTCATAATTTTCGAACCAAAAATTAGATGTTTTTTTTTTCCTTGTGTTGACGTCATTGTGGCAAGTTGGGGTGTTTGTATCGTACCTTGGCATTAATTTGGTTACTAGCACATAGTTTCAAGGTCATAAGTTGTAGGCCGCTTGAAACAGCTATTACACAGTTGAGTGTCAGGCGTTTGACTTGCAGCTTTCGTTACAGCGTCTAAATTGCAGTATTGGATTGCGTCCAGCTTCTATGGCTGGTAAAAAAGTTATATCGCTTTCGTAATATGGTAAGAAATACAATGTAACAGTTAGGTATAGTATATATGACTAGTTTAATTAGTCGGAAATTACTCTGTTTCCTTGTCTTATTCTTTCGATTATGTTTAAGTACTGTGTCTTCATAGTATTGTTTCACTATTTCTAGAAGGAATTAAGTATTAACGAAGTAAAGAATAAGCAGAAGCCCACTTTGATTACCGTTTACTATTTCTCATACTTCATTGAGAATGTTTTGATCCCCAATTGCGCAAACTTCTAATATGTATGTGTGTTTCTTTTTGTTGTTGTTGTTGTTGTTGTTCTAGTATGTATGTGTGTTTCTTTTTGTTGTTGTTGTTGTTGCTTACACTGCTATAGATATGAGCTCCTTCATGGCTAAGCGGTTAGCGTACGCGCCTTTGGTGTGGGAAACCCGCGTTCGATTCCCGGCGGGAGTGGTTCGGAGTCCATGTTAATCAGTAAGTCCACGTCTCATACAGCCTCGTTGCAGAAAAGGATATTAAAATCAACTCAGCACTGCTTTACAGATGGAGTTGTTTGATTCAGGGTTCGAATGAAGCTTTTTACGGGAAGCAGGCACGTAGCCAAGGGGTGGGTCCAGACCCCCCCCCTTCGGATCCAGAAATGAAAAATATTAAGGAAAGATGAAACAGAAAGAAACAGATGAATCAGCCTCAAAAATATAAAGCTACAATAAGCGTTTTGGTTACTCTTTCTTACGAGGAGCTTTGTGTGGAGGAAACGGGAGGGGGGGGCGGATCAAGTTGAAATTGGATATTATTATAACGGAACATTCCGAATTCCATCTAGCTCCATGTTAACCGTATGCAGCGGCGCAAATCTGTCTTCAACATTGGGAGGGACGGGTAAGACAGTTCTCATAATTTTTTTAAGGATGTTCAAATTATGAAGTTGAAAAACAATGCTGCGGAGGATCAGGGGAGCAGAGTTGCCTTCAAAATTGTGAGGTGGGCAGATTTAAGGCTTATTCTGGGGTGGGGACATCAATTTCATCTTACTTTCCTTTGTGGCAATCGGACACAAATCATCACATTTCTCTCCAAAAAACGCATTTCAAATCGGATTATTGAGGGGAAAGTCCCCCCCCCCCAGTTCTAAGATTGGAGGGGACATGTCCTCATCCCCCCGGGACTTGCGCCAGTAACCCTATGGACTACAAATGACGATCGATAAACCGGTTCTTTCAGATAGCCTGTCAGAACTTAAGCAATGCCCAGAATTACCAATAACATGAACCATTTTGAATTTCGCGGCAACACTAATCCATTTTATAGGATGTCTTTACTCCAGAAAGAGATCTCGTTGCTATCCTTGACGGCATTGAACTAAGATAAGAGAAATAGAAAGAAGACGAGAAGAACCGAGTTCGAATGACCTTGGAAGACTATGTCTTTGTCAATACTTTTTTCTATTCTTTTACGCAAGATTTCTTCATAATTCTTTAATTAAAATACTTACTAACATATCCTCATTTTATTGTCCTAACAAATCAATATGGATATGTTGTCAGTAAAATAGTTCAGATTGATCGAACCCCTGGTGTGATAACCACAGTATTTCGTCACAGACCTCCCGTATTGCGAAATCGTGGCTACGTGCCTGCGGGGAGGGGGCGACTTTTCAGATATACAATCCAAGCCTTTTATTTCTCAGTGATGCAAGATATAATATATAGTATATAATATGTAAAATATGAAATGAGGGAACATATTTTCCCGGCAAGGGAGAAATTCTTTGGCGAGTTGGGGAAATTACTTGACGAGAGGGAAAATCTTCATCCTCCCGTTGATTCAAATCTTGATCGAAGATCATGCGAGTAGGATTCCATATTATGCTGTAGGTGTAGGTAGTACACAGTCTTGGCGCTGAATAGGACGCTAAGCTTCAAGCCAACCACATGTCTGTAATAACCTATTGCGATTGAATGGTAATGTAACGTAATGTACGATATGTGCATTTTCTAGATGCCATAAAATTATAATTTTAATTGAACATTCCACGATTATATACTTCAGGTTAAAGGAGTTTGATGATTAATTGAAGTGAATAATCGAGGCAGTGATTCTCAATCTTCTTGACTTACGACACACTTTAGTAAACCCCAATGACATCGATATATTTGTTTAGATTTTGGATTGCTTTCCAACAAGTCGAGCCGCGCCAAAGCTGTAGGCTTACTAAGTTAAGTGAACTGATCCTAATCTAAATCCATTGTTTTCGGGGGCGCAGAAATGGACAGTGACACTTCCGATACTATTTAAATCAAAATTCAGCCAAGCAACTTGGGGAGGGAAAGAGGGGAGACGGATCTTACAAATGATCGAAAATAACCGATATGAGAGAGCGTTTCGTAATAGTAAAAAAAGTGACTGACTAACGTAACATACATGTATTACTGGTTTTCTTATTTTCACCCAACGAAGCAGGTAATTAACGCTAGTACTAGGTATGTGTAGACTAAATGAGGTGATTTGCTTCGTGACCCTTCCAACAATGTACGAAGCGGATGCAAGCAGTTAGTACATGGAGTTAGCTTACCTAAATTTAGATTTCGCTTTCCGAAATCTTAATGGATGTATTAAGTGATTTCGTTACTTACACTCTTAATCTCTAAATACAAGGATTCAAAACACATTTTCGATTCCAAACTATGACTCTGCTAGACAAAGAAAGCATAGTCCAGTGTATGTTTTACTTCATTTTCATATACGTGCTCGTAGGTTTTCTCGGGGACTTGGTTTCCTCCCACTTTCTCATTTCACCAAATATTCCATAATCATTAACTTGCTTTAATCACCGACTCCCTTAGCCTAACAGCATAATAGTGGGACATTAAACTCAAAGACTTTATTTTTATTTTCAAGTAATTACTTTTCTCTCCCTTATTTATTTTTAATTTAATTTCTCTTTCAATTTCCCTCTTTTAGGATCATCAACATAATTTACAATTCTTTCTCATTATAATAACACTATTAAAAGTCCCATATGCAGCTCACCACGTTGGAACCCAGCGGAAACAGATGAACAACGAATATTGTCGAAAATATGCATTGCTTACAGCGGCGTAGCGAGCATTACAAGATTGGGAGGGGGATGAAACTTGAAATTGCCAAGTCTTGATTTTTATCTTAAAAAAATGTCAAGTCTTGATAAAAAAAAAATGCCAAGTGTTTCGAAAATCTTACAAACCCTATGAAAAACTATTACAGCAACCTTATTTTCATATTCGTTCCATTCCATGCCCCCCGTCTGAGACACGAATAAGATCAGCCCTTGTTCCGCTCTCGAGTCCAATTTAACATCTAACCTCAGGATCATTATCATCACCCACGAAGCACAACTGTTAATTTGATAACTCATGGCTATGTTAGGTAACCTCCGCCAGCTAATCTTCACGAGAACCTTTAAAGTTACAATCAGTTGTAGAAATGCATTTAAAAACGTAGAATAAGGTAGGTTATATTTACTGTTTGTGATGTAGAAGTGCCTAATTTACATATTAAACATTCAATTGAGGGGTTCAGTGAGAGACCAGGCTAACTTACATCCAGGTCAAGATTGAGATTTTGACGGAACAGCATACTAATGTCATTAATTGACCTTTGCCTCAACCACTTGTCTGTGTGGCTTGTCCTGAGACAGGGGCGGATCCAGGGAGGGTCTATCTCCCCCAAGAAGAGGAAACTTTGTGTATTTTAATATAAAATAAAACCCACCCAGAGTTGAATCTCTTAAAAGTAGCTCTATCTTGTAAGTAGTGGCATTACAACCCACCGCCCCCCAGTAGTCCATCCTGGATCCACCCCTGTTGTATACTAAACCAAACTATGAATATCAGTCGTATCCTTTGAAACGTGCTGTTTTCATTTGTTTCCTTTTCTTTCAGAAAGTTAAAATTGTCAGTTAGCCTAGTCTCTCGCTAAACTGTCAATTGTGACAAAACACACCAATAATTGTTGATGCCAACTAAAACATACATATCCAAAGCCTACATTATTTAAGTTTCTTTCTTTCTTTTTTTTTTTTTTTTCAAAATTGCTTGCAATGTTTTTCTTCGTGCCAAGCATCCGAATGTCATCTTGAATTCTGACCTCATTTCACTACAATTCTTTGAAGTGTAAGACTGCGCAGCTCTTTTTTCCCCTCTCTCTCGCTCTCTTCAGTCCTTCAGTCTCCCCCACTTTGATTTCATGATTTCGCACTCTGATGAAAAGTATTAAACACCAAAATGGAAAAGTACTAATATATAACCTCTCTTTTAGTAGCCCCTCCAACCACACGCCCGGGGCACGTGCCTTGCTTGCTCGCCCATAGCTCTGTGAGCTATATAAGTAAAATACAATGCGCGCGCATATGTAAACTTGGTGCCAGCTTTGATTCTCGCTGAGAGAGTATACATATAATGTTGGTTCGAATTCCATCAAAACCATAGGCTCATTTTTGTGTAACCTTGGTACTGAAGAAGACAGTAGACTTCAATAAATATTCCTGTCGGGCCTCGATGGCTCAGTGGTAGAGCGTTCACCTCTGGTGTTTGGGGTCTTTGGTTTGATCCCAGCTCGCGCCAAGTAAACTTTGTGGTGGACAAACACCGTGTGAGTGGGTTTTCTCGGGGTTCTCCCGTTTCCTCCCACTTTCTTCATTCCACCATTTCATTCATTATATCATCATCAGCGTCTCCTTTAGCCTAGCCGGTATACCCGTCATTATTGATACAACTATTATATACAGGATGCATCAGAAGTCCCTTGTCATCCTTTCTGAAAACTACAGGGATGTAGTTACATTGATTGCGAGATAAGAGATACACATTAGGCCCAGAGGGATACTTTCGGATTACATCACGCGGACGGTCGCCATCTTAGATTCGAAATTGTAATACGGACGATAAGTGGGTAGTGTGATACATGGCCATGCACTAAAATGTTCTGAGGATGTCAAATATGCAATCAGATATCATGTAACTTATTCTGGTGAAATGTTATTGGCAGTGAACCAAGTGAGACTATATGTAGTGGTATGTCATACCCTTCTTCTTTTTTTTTTTTCCAGTGATAGAGACATACCGTTTCTGGTTTTTTAGTGATCAAGATAAACCTTCACGGAAGAATAAATGCTAAATACCATTAATAAATCCCTTTTTTATACGTATTGACGAATAGCTTTGCACATAAAAAGATTTTATTTCTTATGTAGATTCTAAGTTGACAATACTGACATTTTTACCTTTTTCTACCTTTTGTTTGTAAAATGAGGTGTTTTCAAAGAAGTTCATCTAGTTTATATTTTGATGTGCCGTATTGAATTGTTTCTTTCGTATGTATGTATGTGTCGTCTTGTCTGAATTCTTATAAGCGTCGTATTTTGAGCATGGGCGGATTTAGGGGATTGCTGTGGGGGCAGATCTTACGGGAGTTTGAAATACCCCTCATTCGAGTGTGTGGTCCAGGAGTTTTCCCGCTGGAAATTGTTAATATTGAAAGTCGGTTTTTGAGCACTTTCGTGTATAATTCTCTGATACAAGGTAAGGGCTATTTTTATTTATTTTTTTCCAGAAAGTTGTTCACGATGGATGGATCAGTCTCTCCGTTTTTTCTCCGTAACTAAAAGAAGCTTTCCAATGGTTTTCAGACATTATGTAAATAGAAATGCAATCTTGTAGGCTTCACACCTCACTGCATTTGAACATTTAGATAGCCGATATGTCGAGTCAAAATCGTAATAAAACACACCGCCTCTGATTTTTCCCACTTCGAACACATTTCCCTGTTATAGTCAGGGGTAAAAGCGAGGGGGAACGCGGGGGACGCAGTTCCCCACCTCGAAAAATATGTAGGACGTCCCCCAGATCCTAAAATGGTACAATGGGCAGAGATAGGCAGGAGGAACGGCGTGGAGTGATGCCGCTACCTACCGTCCCCCCACCTTTTCAGGTCCACTTTTACCCCTGGTTATAGTATATGTTCTACATGTTCCTACTGAGCAATAAACATTTGCAGAAGCTTCTTCCAATTGCTGTGGACACAAAGTAGGATATAGGGTCAAATTTGTGCACAGACGATGGCGATACTTTGTTCTAGATGATAAAAATTATGAATATTTACTGCACAAACCATAGCCTTAACTTTTCCACTTAGCTAGAAATTGAACAGCGTTAGGTCCGGTGATCGAGCAGCCATTCAACTGCCTCTCGTCGATCAACCCATGTTCTAGAAAATTGTTCAAGTAGTGACGCAATACGAATCCATAATGAAGAAAGCGCCATGGTGTTGAAAAAACTGCGAGAATGTACCATCCTCGGGCATCGCAGCTCGCAATATCTATCCCTGTACGAGCGTGAGGTATTATTCCGCAGTTAATTTTATGGAATGAAAAAGTGACTGATTAGACGTATTCCTCATTTGTCTGCCAACAACATAATTAATTTTCTTTGCGCTGGTCATGTTGGAGGGGTCTTGCACGCGGGGTTGTCAGGTGACCAATTGTGCATGTTCTGCCTATTAACCTTCCCATTTACGTAGAGGTCAGCTTCATCTGAAAAGAGTATTTGCATAAAAATGTTAACCATAATTACTCACTGCACTTGGCGATCAACATCGTTCTCGTGGAGATGTTACTTCATTTGCACCTTGTACGGATGCACTTATACACGCGCAGACCCTATGACTGAACCCACATTGCATTAATAAATGACGTGTGCTCCTCTGGGGCCACATCGAGAAAGAAGTCAGCACTGCCGTAGGCGTTGCTTCATCTGTAGCTCTCTACGATCGTCCGCTACGACGTATGTTCACGAATGTGCCCGTCTCCTCAAATTTAGTTAATTACTGTGACACTGCAACATGTAACACAGTCACATTGTGGATGATTCTGTTTGCAATCGGTAACCACTGTACAGGCACTCCTCCCGCTCTACAGTTTGAATATTTCGATGCATTCCTCACGTGCTAACGGTATGGTTCTACATCTAGAAGAAAGAGGTAAATACAACGTTCAATTGGCAATAACTTTTCACCAAATTAAGCTCCATGGAATCTGATTGCATATTTGACATACTGAGAAAATTCTAGCCTGTGGCCATATATATATCACATTACCCACCAGTTTATAACAAACAAATTTAATCCAAAATGGCGGCCGTCTGTGAGAGTATTTCCAAACGGCCTAATGTGTATCACCCATCTCACATTCAATTAAACTACACCCGTGTAGAATTTAGAAAGGAACTTCGTATGATGTATACAGGGTGTTTCGAAAGTCCTCTGACGTTACAACAAAACGTAAGAGGAAAAACCATTTCTAAATATGTTGTTTTCATTCTAAAGTGAACACTTTTTAAATCGGAGGAGCCGTTTGGGCTGTACTCTTTATGCGCCCAATGTGGAATGAAAATGCAATGTTACCATTTACCTGGACCCACAACATATGTGAATGAAGTTACTGTTTGAAATGGGGGCTAGCCATCGACATGTTAGCGTAAAAATCAGTAACTTCATTCACTTATGTTGTGGGTCCAGGTAAATGGCAACGTTGCATTTTCATTTAACATTGGACGCATAAAGAGTGTACAGCCAAACGGCTCATCCGATTTTGAAAATTCCTTCAACTTACATTGGAAACATCATATTTGGAGACGGTTTCCCAATTACATTTTGTTGTAACTCTGATAATAATCGAGTTACTTAATGTCAGGGGACTTTTGAGACACCCTATATATCTTATGGAATATATGTTTGATGTCCCTATAACTGTAGTATAATTTAGTTTGTTTAAATTTACAAGTTATTACAAGTAGATTCTGACTTACATGCGTAAGAGTTTGTATGTAACTAACTAATGAATTCTATTTCATGAAATTTACATTGAAATATTTAACACAAAATCTTTTATATTCATGCTTAACTTAGTGACTTGGCTTTGGACTGCAACTGATTATTGTACCCCATTATTGCTTGAGAAGAAAACCGATGTCCGAATCTTCATTTGGAGAAACCAAAGAACTATTGGAATGCTGAGGATTGCAATCATTAATTTCTACACTTCAAGGTGCGTAAATTATATCTAGGTATATTCTGTGTTTATTGTTATAATTACTATTACTATTATTGGGTTTAGAATCAATCAAGTACTTCATGATATTTTAGAGGGATCAAGATGGCTGCCAGATAGATAAATATTTGAGCGTCAGGCCCTTATTTCTTTTCAATTTTATATTTAATCAATGTCTATTTCCCCCCCCCCCCTCATTATTCCACCAAATCGTATTCCAAGATCATCAATTTTCAATACTCATTTGTGACTGTCAGCATACATAGCATAACCGTAGGAAGTAAAACAAAGATTTATTTTTATTTTTCGTTTTCATGTCTTTTCTCCATAGCTGTGAAAAATAACGACTTCAACATCATAAATTTGTATGCTACTTGCCTGCTTTCGAGCACAGTAATCAACTATTTGGACATTACGAAGCAAAGCAGGTCTACGTTGCAGTTAGCATACTTTTGAAAGGATGTGACATAATGATATTGGTGTTGCGATGTTCAGCCTAAACAGTGCAAGTAAATAAATCTGTAACAATTGTATTGGTGTTTAGCTTACATGTCCTCCAGACGGGCCAATTTTTTTTTTTTTTTTTTTTTTTTTACATCTTGTTACTTCTACTCTATATGAGGGGTCGCGGTAGCTCAGTGGTGGAGCGTTCACCTCTGGTGCTTGGGGTCCTGGGTTCGATCCCAATCCCCGCCAAGTGAACTTTGTGGTGGACAAACACCGTGTGCGTGGGTTTTCTCGGGGTTGTCCCGTTTCCTCCCACTTTCTTCATTCCACCATTTCATTCATTACTCATCATCACCGTCTCCTTTAGCCTAACCGGCATAATCGTGGGACGTAAAACTCAAAGATTTCATTTCATTTCTACTCTATATGAAGTATATTCTGAGGTTGTGTTTTTGGGGACGTGGTAGCTCAGTGATGGAGCGTTCACCTCTCCTGCGTGGAGTTCCTGGATCGATCCCAGCACGTGCCAAATGGGCTTTGTGTTGGACAAACACTGTGTGTGGTTTTCTCGGGGTTTTCCCGTTTTCTCTCACAGTTTTCCTTCTACTATTTCATTCATTCTCATGATTATAGTCTCCTTTAGCATACCCGGCAAAATCGTGGAACGTAAAACTCAAAGATTTCATTTCATATAAACTTTGGTGCAAAGTAACCCCATAGATGAAGATATTTTGCACCACATACAAAAAAGTATGTTCAATATACTAACATAATGTTTGTCTGCAATGTTTTCTCTCCTGTATTTATACATTTCACTTTTTACACAAAACTGCATGTGTAACGAATTTTTGTTACGAAATTCGAGACGAGACATAGCTCTTCCAATAGAAACAGATACAGTTTTCGAGACGAGACAACTTTCGCGACACCTTTGCGAGAGGTGACAGTCTCAAATCATTTCTCGTGCGTACCCCTAGCCCATATCGTGCGTTATCAAAAAGCATGTTAATGAGAAATAACAACATGTAAATACAATATAGGTAGTTAAAAACATTTTTGTTTTCATTCTTCACTAATGCATTATTATTAACCTCAGTATTTCATTGTCCATTCTTAATCTTAAGGTGATATATAATTAAGTTTTGAATTCGGTTAACTTATTTTGTTTCTCAAATTGTATTAAAAATGTATGTACAAACATGTTTATTTTCATTCTTGAGTGCTTAAAGTCACTATAGTTATTAAACATAGTAATTAATATTGTACTCTTAACGTTAAAATAATATACAGTTAACTTTTGAATTCAGTTAACATTTTTCTTACTGAAATTGCTTTAAAAAGTATGTAAAAACTTTTTAATTTTCTTTCTTGAGTGCCAAAAGTGATGCACAGTTATTAAGATTAGTACTTTATACTCTATTCTTAATTTTAAACTGATAAACAGTGCGTTTCTGAATAAATTATGTCAAGTTATTTGAGTGACGAACACTGGTACAAAACCCTAACTACCACTGGAACATTTCGATTTTGAGATGACTACTACCGGTGCAATACAAGGGATTTTAAAATATTGTTTTTCCTTCAACGGCTATTCGATTTTGAATTCTGACTACATGGTCATATATAGGAAGGATCAGTGTCTCTTTCCAACTATGGTACAGCTCCGACCGATTCACGGTGCTCACAGAAGAGACAAAAGAGTATGTTTTCAACCTTAAAGTAACGACCACTGGTGTTTTTACCCTGGTATGCAAAAGTAAGTGGGTACCCCAATGGGGTAGAGGGGTACTATGCGGTACCTAATTTCTGCATTTTAGATATATGGAAATACATGTGTCTAAAATGTAAAGAACTGATATTTGTTTACCGAAAACTGCAACTCGGTAAGCCTTACGGATACCGAGACATGGGAAAATAAAGAGCGACACGATATGTATGTGGGGCTTGCATACTTGAAGGTACAATTTGGAAAATGAATTCAAATATGACTAACGGCTATCAAGATATTGTCAAATAAAGAGAGGACCAATACAGGTATGGGATTTTCGTATTAGATGATAAAATTTCCGAAACCGGTCATGGAAAGTTAATAAACACCAGTAGCAATTCCATCTTCAAGTAATTAGATATTTCCATGGGGTGTTAGAACATCTTACAGTCTACCAAGATTAAATTTTAAAAGCTTTTGAAAATATAACTTGACATTTGTAAAGAGTATTAGAAATATGTATTTACCTAAAACTTGCAGCTAGTACATCTAACATATAGAGAAACACCGTGAAATAAAAGAGTATGAGATGTTGAAACTTCGGAAAAATTATTGGTCCCAACAAAATTAAATAAGATGGTATTTCTATGGGTTAAGTAAGTACCTCAGTACAATTTCGATGGAAAGATTAGTTCTAGGTTTTCTTCAGGCAGTTCCAAAGGTTCATCGAGCTGTGTAAAAGAGTGAAAATTCCCTGTGAATATCTAATATAGTAACCAAAATATAACGAGTCATTTATTTTATGACGTAAAAATAGAGATCTTTAAGGATTTGTACTTCTGGGTCTTTGCTATAAGAAAGAAATTCAAAAACCTACTGTATATACCTTAATATGCAATTAAATCAGTGAGGACACAGTAACTTAGTGGTGGGGTGTGTACCTAGTATGTTTTGCAGAAACTACACTGGAGTATTCTCTTAATCCACAGAGATACGATCACACTTAACTGCCCATTTAATTTTAAAATGAAATTAAGGCAAGTGAATGTTGATGATAGAATTGATGGAGTGTAAAGGTGGGAGGAAAGGAGTACACCGAGAATACCCACGAATACAATGTCGACTACAAACTGACTTGGACACGGATCAAACCAGGGACCCAATACACCAAAGGTACGCACTCTACCACTAAGCCACCGTGCCTCCACCCATTTAATTGTCTATTAAGGTGTATACGGTAGTTTTCTGAAATTTCTTCTTCTTACAGCAAAGACTCAACAGTACAAATCCATGTGGGTCTCCATTTTTACGACCTCGTAAAATACATAATTACTTATATCTCGGTTGCTATATTAGATATTGACAAAGAATTTTCATTCTTTTTGTACGCTAGGAATTATCACGCTTGGATTTACCCGAAGAAAACTTCGAGCTGAATTAATCTTTCGATCGGAATTGCCCTGACGAGTGTGAGGTACTCACTTAACCCATATAAGTACCATCTTATTTAACTTTTATTAAGATCAAAAGTTGTTTTATGAAATTTCAAGATCTAATACTCTTTTATTTCACGGTGTCTCTCTAGCTGTAAGATGTACTGGCTGGAAGTTTTGGGTAACTCTATTCTCTTTTCTAATACTCTTTACAAATGTCAAATTATATTTTCCAAAGCTTTTAAAACTTAATCTTTTTAGACCCATGATGTTCTAAAACCCCATGGAAATACCCAGTTACTTTAGGATGAAATTGCTACTGGTGCTTATTCAGATTTCATGATCGATTTCGGAAATTTCACCACCTAACACGAAAACCCCATAACTGTGTGGGTCCTCCCTTTATTTGACAATATCTTGATAGCCATTAGTCATATTTTCATTAATTTTCTAAACTACTGTCAAGTATGGAATCCCCACATACCTATGGTGTTCCTATTTATTTCACCATATTTCGGTAACTGTTAAACATACCGACTTGCGGTTTCGGTAAACACACACCTGTAACGTTCTTTATAAGTTTATTAAGATATATTTTAGAATGTTTAGAAATGGGAGGTCTGCGAATGCCATAGTACCCGAAAACCCCCATAAGGACGTGTGTGTAGTGTATTGAATTGAAACTACTTTTGAGGTTGTTGATAGCCCTCAGTAATTACGTTTTCGAAACTGCACAATCTAGTACGCAAAACTCACACTTCTATGGTGTTGTCCTTTATTTTCCCATACCTCGGTATCCATAAGGCTTACCGAGTTGCGGTTTTCTGTACTAAACAGATATCAGTTCTTTACATTTTAGAGACATATATTTCCACATATCTAAAAATGCAGACATATTAGGTACCCCATGGTACCTCGAACGCCAGTGGGTACCCACTTACTTTTGCATAGTAATACATTTCGAGTTGTTCAGCATCAACAAACACTTTTTTTTTAATTCATCATTTTTCTACCAGAAACCCAAAAGTCCATACCTGACCGAACAGATTTTGTCCATTTAATCTAAAAAATGTTAAATATTTTAAAATGTAACATTTTAAATATTTTTGGATTTTTGTTTCAGGTATTTCATGTATCAAAACAAAACCAGGATTCTGCATGAAATACAGCGAAAAGAAGCAGTGTAATTTGTGGCTAAAAGCACGTCCTTTCTGAAGACAGACCCGATTGTATTTACATTCTTTTGTACAAATATGTAACCTTAATAAATATACTGCTCCGCAAATTATTTCTTTCTTCCATAAATTAGAATAAATGTATGTCTGTTTAAAGAAAATGTTTGTTAGTTAAAGGTCTTTTCAACTCTTTTTCTCTGTAAATAAGAACATTATACCTTGCAACATTTTTTTTTATCATTGTGCAATTCCGATTGGATAAAGTAAATCTGCACGAAGCACTATTATTTCAGTCATACATTAATAACTAATGTATTGTTCTGTGAATAAGGCAATGGTATAGTGAATATGTTTTAACATAAAATCTGTAACTCAGCTTTTCAGTAGTCAACTTTATTGAGAATCCGAAGAAAGAAAGAAAAAATGTTGGACTTGACGAATTTCAAAATTATTTTTGTTCGAATTCTGGACTAATCCAAATTATCCAGAGAAATCATTTATGTTGCTCTCTACAGATGTATCCTTTCTCCAAATCGTATGAAAAGGAGACTTCATACATCGCTATATTTTGTATGTACTATGTTTCGTATTTATTTAATCACTTTGTACCTTTCTCTAGTGTTGACAAGGCCGCAAGTGTCAATCGAATAATTTAGTGTTTCACTCATGTAACCTTGTGACTAACGTACGTCCTGTCGGTATATATATGTTACTGGGTTCGGTTAGCGACAAACAATTTTTAGTGTTAAACAAATACAAAAATCTACACGCAATGAGATACGATGATCTCTGCCTCATAGACAATACCAAGCAACTAACGGTACTGAGTGTGGTTGAGTTTACTAGTGGTATTATCTGGCTAAAATCAATGTTCCGAGAGCTATACTTCTTTTTGTGCTCTGAATGCAAACTTTGATATAACCGTTTTAAATTATTGTACATCTATCTATCTATATAGCTATATCTATATCTATCTATCTATCTATCTATCTATCTATATATATATATATATATATATATATATACATATATATATATATATATATATATATATATATATATATATATATATATATATATATATATATATATATGTATATAATTGTAAACTAGAAACTTCCGAGTAATTCTGAGAATCATCGCTCTTTCTTTAAATAATGTATGAGACTATTACACTGCTCGTTACTTAAAATGTTGAACTAAGAAGGATACATCCAGGAAAGTCCAAATTTGCAGAATGTGTAGAGCAGGGAAGGATAAATATGTTTGGTCGATGGCTGCACAGCTTCTCATACGTGTGAACTCCGCCAGCTACAGTTGATGAGCTGTGGCATTGGATCGTAAGACGCATGGCTTACCATACCAGAAGAGAACATCCTCTCGATGTCTCGCTGTGTTACAGTCGTTCTGGTTGTCAATGTTGGGTCAGTTCTGCTCTGCTATCACCACGTTGTCACACAGCGAATACAGCGGTAAGTTTAACCCTTAACGTAGCAAGCCTAAGTCGTCAAAGTTGTTTACCAAGCTGGAGTCTTCTGGGGACCCCAAGTATTATTTTAATTTCTCAACATAGTATTGCAGAGGGTTACTCCAACTATTATTTTTTGGATGTCTAGAAGCATACTTAAGTTAAATGAACATTGTTGACGTCAAATATTATGTATATTTGAACACTATTCAGTTCTTCATACAATTTCATACTTGTGTGTTCGTAAATCTGAAACACAGGTTTAACAATGAAGTTTTTACATTTTGAAGTGTGTTTTTATTTTTTGTATTTTTTAAAGAAACGCATCGTTGATCTAATCATGTAATTGATATCTCAAAGGGTTGCAGGATACATATAAAAATCGAGAATAAATTGATTCTTATAATTGCGGCAGTATCACCAAATATCACTCTCTGGGGTCCCTAGAGTACCCCGCTTGGTATGTTAAGGGTTAAGCATATTCGACACTTACTATTAGATATCGGCTTGGGAACTTTGGCGTAGCTACCCTGTCTCCTTGAAGTTGCATTTTTAATGGGGAGTACTGTTTAGGAATCATCTTGTGAGGGAAAACGTTTTCAGCTGACACCATGTTTTTAATTATAGCTTCATTTAAAAAATAACTTATCTGTTAATTAAAATGTTCATAGAAGTTATTTCTGGAAAATCCTATTCACGCCTCTTGTGGTAACAACTGCATTTTGGAAGAGGATATTATTAAGGAAAAGAATGAGGTAAAGTCGTCTGTATATAGTACACACGGAAAAGAAAGTATTTGACAGTTGACAAATTTTCTTTTGCCAATAGGTCGGCAACAAATTAATTAATTTGGATCTTTTTGTTGTTATTCTTCGAATAGTTATAACTTGACAATCTGCCAAAGTCGGTACTCTGATAGGTTAATTTATTGTTGAGTTTTTAGGAAAACAAATTTTGTCAACTGAAGAATATTTTCTTTCGTGACTGTACAAGCAATGGATGATAACGGCTTAATAAATGACTGTACGTAAGTCTTTTTTGAGTTTGAACATAGGATTGTACATGGCTGTGAATTTTGCATTATTATTGAAGTGCTGCAACTAAGTTATTGCAAAAGGTATGATAAATTCTTACAGTAATATTGTCACATATTGATTTACTCTGTATGAAAACTAAAATAGTTTAACATATGGTTACCCTCCTTTGTGCCAATAATTTTAAAATTAACTCTTGTGCCACTTTTCAACACTTGGCTTTGCAGTAGCTTTCCAAAGAATTAGCAGGAAGTCCAAACTTACACCCTGCAGATAAATACATTTCTCTGGACAGTTTCACTGCTCCAAACTAAAATTTGAAAAGTGTAGTATTTTTAATTTTATTATTATTGGCACAAAGGAGATCAACCATATTTTAAGCTATTTTTGTTTCCATACAGAGAAAAACAATATGTGGCAACATTACAGTAAGAATGTATCATGCATTTCTCAGTATGTTGCAGCACTTCAATAATGGTGCACTATACGTACAATCTAGATCCTGAATATGTCCAATTCATATATTACAACAAGGCAATACGTATGCGATACAGGTAAAATCCGTATATTTCATATGGACAATCTACAAGCTACATACATCCAGTCCATACATTACATATGGCCAGCCTGTACGCGACATACGTGTAATCTATATGCCGCATGCAGACAGTCTGTAAGCTGCATATGTGCACTCTGTATGGTGCATACGGATATTCTGTATGCTGTATCGGGACAAGTTGTGTGCGACGTAAGGAAAATCTGTATAATACATAGGTACAATACGTACACTGTATCTAGTCGTACGTACGGGGCACAAGTACAATATAGATGCTGTCTCGGGATTGAACGCAAGAAACACACGTACAGAACGTATATTGCATACTTCTTGAAATTACGCTCCGTCCTGATAGTCAGTGAGTGTCGTCATTATTAACCCACATGCTACATACGATCCTGACGTCACAAAGCTAGATATTACCTCCGTATATACTTGTTACTGTAGATGACGTCACATGAATGACGTCATTGCACTTATGTAGACAGTACGTATAATACATACTTTTTCAGCTATACGTTTGCTGCAGGATGCTATATACGGTTGTACGTTAAGTCCAGAAACTACAGGAATTACGAATGTAACCTACGTTTTTAAGTATGCCACCTACATTTTTTTTTCTCAGTGCACACAACGTTTTTCCACTGTTTAATCGTCCAATGTTTACGCTCCTTACACCAAGCGAGGTGTAGTTTGGCATTTACCTGTGTGATATGTGGTTTATGAGCAGCCGCTCGACCATGAAATCCAAGTTTTCTCACCTCACGCCTAACTGTCATAGTAGTTGGAGTGGATTCTGATACAGTTCGGAATTCCTGTGTGATGATCTAGATAGATGGCTGCCTATTACACTTTACGACCCTCTTTAACTGTCTCCGGTCTTTGTCAGTCAACAGACAAGGTCGCCCAGTACGCTTTTGTGCTGTATGTGTCTCTTTATGTTTCCACATTACCACATTAGACACAGTGGACCTAGAGATGTTTAGGAGTGTGGAAATCTCGCGTATAGACTTTTGACACAAGTGGCACCCAATCACCTGACCACGTTCGAAGTCCATGAATTCCGCGGAGCGCCCCATTCTGCTTTCTCACGATGTCTAATGACTAAGAGGTCGCTAATAATGAATACCTGGCAGTAGGTCGCAGCACAATGCACCTAATATGAAAAACGTATGTTTTGCGGGGTGTCCTGTTACTTTTAATCACATAGCGTATGTTGTAACTCACGATATTCCGCCCGGTGGCACGTATAACTTTGGGATTCATCTAGTTGTAACATATCAAATACAAACACAATTGTCTCGTTCGGATCTCAGCGGAGCCACTGCATGACCCTTCCTTGTGAGTCAAGTGTTTATGCAAGTACAATTGTGAGTAGACGACGCACGAAATATTTCTCCATTCTGAGATCAATCTCTCTGGTTCAGAGCGTGCTGTCCAAAGAACATTGTATGTTAATCTCAATATTGCTGTATATGAAATATATTATATCATTATATTCAAAGAAATGAAAACACTGATCACACATGAATCAGAAAATGCTTAAAACTAGACAAAAATATCAAATCTAGAACAACTGCTGTAAATAAGTTTGTAAATCACTGTCCCCATTGACAGACCTCCAATTCTGCTTATTCCAACATCTTTTTCTTTCTAGGCAAGAGAAAATCTTGCTTGTCACACTGAGTATGCATTGAAATTGAAATTGAAACAGGAAGACTTGAAAAATTTTCAGCCTGGCCGGGATTCAAACTCGTGTCTACCGAATAAATGTTTAATGCGCTAACCACTCATCTATCGCGCTACTTAACCTTCCACCCAAACTAATACCTAGTTAAAATCGTTTCATGGAAAAATAAACAAGATACTCAAATATGACAAAAACAAGCAAATATAAAGAAAATATAAATAAAAATATAAACAAGAAAATATAAGCAACTTGCGTGAGTGCCTTAATGACTTACTCGAGATTTCCTTCTTTAACTCAAAAACAAGTTATATAGACGTTCCTCAATGAGGGAAATATCACGAAACGTTCTTCAAGTTGAGGCTAGTCATCAGCAGAGCCGTAACTTGTGGGGAGCAGCGAGGCAACTGCCTATCCAGAGAAGCTCCCCGCAGTTCGATGGTTCCCATCTTGAGACAACATTTTCTTACTCCATATACGATACGAACATGAAATTAGAAATGAAGCATCAAATAGGGTCGCTACATTACATAAACAAACAGCACACAAAAGGTAAATAGTGCAAAAATGAGTCGTGGACCCATTTCAGTAAAAAATGTTTACTGTTAGGTTCTCCTCAAATAATATTTATTTGTATGACTTTGAGATTTATCAATATTGTCCCCTTAATAATTTCGTCAAATATGGAACGGACCCAGGGAGTAATTAACGGAACCGCAGAACTTGCCGTGCGGGAGGGCCCACAGGCTGCGGGGGACCATAAAGATAAAGAGAAAGTTGCAAAGGGGGGTGCAATAATTAGAAAAAACAACTTTTTCTAGGGGGCCAAATAATCTTATTAATGCTTGCCCCTACAGAAAAAAAATCTAAGTTACGGCGCTGGTTATCGGTTGCAAGGATGGCCCCGATTTACTTTACATTTCGTCTTTACCATAACTTCAAATTTTTAAAGAAAAGACAACAGAAATTATTTTCAGATAGTTTGAATTATATCAACACGTGTAGAAATAGACAGTTCTATGTTTATGTTACATAACTAGTAGTTTATTTTCTTATGTTCATATGAGAAATTTGTGGCAAATTGAGCCGGTGACACTAGCCGAGCGTTCGGCTGGTAATCATGAGGCGCAATCTACTAATGTTCGAATTCCTCTGAAGAGCAATGTCGGAGCTTTAACTGTCCTCAGTATTTCTGTGTTCGTGTCCCTGTAGTGTTTGGAATAAGTCGAAAGGATATAAGTTGCCAGTGGCAAACAATATTGCGGTTAAGGCGATTTGTTTAAAAAAATTGTGAAAGCAGGAAACCCCCATTGCAGCTACATGGGTTCAAATCCCGTCGTGGTAATTATTAATTTTTCTGAATAGGAAGATTATGTTTATGTAATTGGTATTGTAATTATGCTATTCCTTTATTATTATTATTATTATTATTATTATTATTATTATTATTATTATTATTATTATTATTATTATTATTACTACAGAAAGAAAGAAAAGTAACATAGTTGAAGGTATTCATAGGAACTGAAAAGATATAGAGTATGTGAGATGTTTCTTAGGTTTACACATGAACGAAATAATATTATTACCTTTATGAATTTACAGATATAATTTTCATTTTATGACAAAAAGAAATGGAATACAAATATTTGTTAGCTGATAACAGTAATGCATTTTGTTTCCCCCTTCTTCTAGGTAGAAAAGTGAGGTGCTATCTTAAATAGGATCATTCTTGTGACTAGAGTTGTAAGTTCGATCACTATTTGCAATTTGTGCACAGGTAGAAACAATTCATAAGAACTCATTTTTGGCTCATACTACAGCAGTAAGGACGTGTTTAGCCCTTATGTGTTCATCAATTCTTGTCCAAACATTTACGTTTCCAGACTGTACGAATCAAGGTTGATACCGATGACGTAATTTTGTGTTGTTGGCATTTCACCTGTGAAGGAAGTTGACTCAACTCTGAGACCCAGAGAAATGCAATATATTTCATGTTAGTATACATCAGAAGTATCAATATTGCCAATTATAAAAAGTTCCTTAACTGCCTCAGCCAGAATCGAAGCCGCGACCCCAACATACTAAACTAACTCTTAAGCCACTGCTCTAAGACATCATTGTTCTGAGAGAAGGAAAAAATTGGATGTGCAGTGAATTTAGTAATTACACACTTTTACGATTCCAATGTAATAATGGTCCATACTTTCTTATTTCAGTCATGATAAAACAGTAAAGTATTATGCAGAATGAATAGTCCAGAGAATTCAACTTTAAATTGACAACTAAAAAGTCATAGAAACACACGAGGCTATGAGGGACAAATTGGCCTTTAGAGTGCTTCGAACCCTTTACAGGCACAGTGCTGTTCCGGGAGAGGAGCGGGCTACGGCCCAGGCACCCAGGTAAGGAAGTGGAAAATTCGAGAGGAAAAAAGAAGGAAAAAGTATTAAAAGTCCTCAACTTATTATGTTATGCTGTTATAGAACTTATTATGAAAGGGAGGAATTATTTCCCTCCCTTCCATAATATTTGTATCAAACGTGTTATGAAACACAGGGACACTGTTTATAATCACTTTAGACACTCTGAGCACAAACAATTAGTCAATGAATTCTATTCCCTATATATCGATTATTCACTTCCACATATCTGTGACAGCAATCCTGAAACAAAGGAATGAAAATTACTTGTATCAATGTAGCCAATGTAAATTTAGAAACATCCATACTGACTAACAAGAATACTGACTGAGTTAAGTATTGAGTGAAGTTCGGAAACGTAACACCTCTATAAATATCTCGAAAGGTGGATAATTGTGTAAATTCAAACGAATACGTTAAGCAACATAGTAAATTGAATATGAATTCTTTTGATGCTGTAGGTAAATAGCTACAGGCAAATGGTTATTGATCTGAACCCAGATATTCACATGGTTAATATCTTGCAATATTTGGTTTATGATGAATTTTGAATCGATCCCATTGAGTGCCCAAAATGCAACTTTGTGGTGTTTTAGTACACATATGAGATGACAATCTGGACAATTTTGAACAAATTCACAGGGACATTCCCCATGCCGTAAGCGTCGGTGCACCACTGATGGGCAACTAGAAATATCTCGGCAAAAATTGGCGACCCCGCAACGACGAACCAAGGTGGCCCAACTTCCGTTTTGAAAATTATACCACCAGCGGCAGAGACGCGACGAAACGCCAACGACAAAATTAATCCCCGAAAATATGTTAAATCGCCTATATGCGTAATTTGTTTAAATTAAGGAGATTCTGAAAAACACTAAAAAAGTTTAAAAAAAGTGTCCCAGGGTGGGCGCGAACCACCAAACTTTGGATTACTAAGTGCGTGCTCTTCCGACTTGGCCACGGAATCAACGAACAAAAACTCGCTTGTAGAGTCATAAATACTTGAGATATTTTTAATTTGGCTAATCAGAGTGCTCCTGTAACCATGGATATTCGACGATAACCGTTTGAAATCAGATAAAGTCCACTTGCCATGTAATTTTATAACAAAATGATGCAAGTCTATTTACGTTATTTCATGGTTCTCCCATATTCACTTTCAAATGATCGGCTATAGTTGTCATCTAAGCTCATACAATTATACGCACTCATCTCAAGAATTTTCACTTCATGATGTAGAGCCAGGGGTTATTCTTGACCCCGGTAGATCACTTTAGGAACAATTCATCAGAAAAAATAATATATAATAATAACCGCATGCACATGACTGGCGATAGTTCGTGTTCGTCCCTTCGCAATTCTCCGCGACAAATCGAAGAAGTGCGGACCAAAATGAAGTCCTCGCTAGAACGCGGTGGTAACTTCAATACCTTGACTCTATATATAATATTTCGACTCGACGAAATCCTGCAGCTAGTGGCACACTAGCGACAGTACTTCGACGCGTCGCTATAGCGACGATCGACATTTACCGGCAAGTGGGCCACTAGGTGTTGCCGACGTTTACGGCATGGGGTTTCTAAGCGAAATTTGAATTTTTCAATTGTTACTTTTTTACTTTACAGGTTTTTAATATAATATAACTTGTACAGCAATCTTTAAGCTTTCTAATGGTGTTTGTTCCACGTCTCTAGTGCACATATTGACCATTTTATGACACTTTTCAATAATCACTGTAACTGAAAAATTCTCTTTTTGACATTTTTGAACACTCTGTATGGGGACACTTTAAGGAGGAGAGAGATAATATTTGGGATTTGTTCATCTCCCTTTATAATAAAGCTGCGCATCATTTGTTGCAAAAATCTGAGATGGTGAAGTCTGATGACTTGTTAATTTGTCATGGAATGTCCCTTTACTTAATTTTACAGTTTTTCGAGTAACTCTTTAAGAACAGGGCAAAACAAGAAACATTGAGGACAGTAAAAAGCACAAACACTATTCGTGCGTTCTTCCCTTGCCTGAAGTAAAACAATAAAATATGGTGAACGTGCAATTATTGGTCTTCCACCTTCTATGTGCTGTCAAATCAGTAAAACCAAACCAAACAAAGAGCAATATTAATGCACAAAACGCTCAACATGTTAGCTATTCATGACATAACTATTGCATGGTCCGAATAACTCTAGTATATCCACAGATCATCATTACGTCGTGAAATACGTCGTGACTTTTCCGACAACCTAATACTTTAAATGTTGTTAATACGCAAAGTTCATTGATCTTGTACGTATTCGCTTACTCTCTTATGATCATCAAAACCTTTATGGTACTACCCGTAGATATAGAAAGGTGAAATGTAGTATCCAGGCTTGGTGTATCATGCAAGTAAACAAATAAAAAGCAATAGAATGATATTTCCCTCCGCCAACTCCCATTCAATGGAGTGTCTTGATTACTCTTCAAAAAGACGTTAAATCCAATCAGAAATTTCATAAAATATGAAGTATGTGGCCAAGTCTCGACTTTGCAATAATAATAATAATAATAATAATAATAATAATAATAATAATAATAATAATAATAATAATAATAATAATAATAATAATAATAATAATAATAATGGAATAATAGAATTACAATAACAATTACGTACACAATATCTTCCAATATAGGAAAAAATATAAATGCCACGCCGAGATTCGAACCCGGATCACTTTAAAGGTAGTCAGAACGAGCAAAGTCGACCCAAATGCTGTGTGTAGTTTCAAGTACTTTCTTCAAGAATCCTACATAAACAATATAATTATTATGAATGATGCTAGTACTACTACTACTTCTTCTTCTTCTTCTTCTTCTTCTTATTATTATTATTATTATTATTATTATTATTATTATTACTATTATTATTATTATTATTATTATTATTATTATTATTATTATTATTATTATTATTATTATTATTATTATAACACCATGTACAATAGGGTGGAGTGAAAAGTAGTGAAAAAAATATTTCAATAGAAATTTTTAATAGCATAGGTAGTAAAGTTTTCCTTTAATGTTGTACAACATATATTCCAATTTTTTTGAAATTCTGAACATATCTTTAGGTTGCTACCAGCTGTTTTCTTACTGTCATATTACACGAATAATCGGGCATACAGCAGGCTCATATAAAATGGTAGTTTTCTTCTGTTTGATTACTTCTAGCATGTTAATTGATACAGTTAAGACATAGTTAAACGCAAGTAATGATATATTAAAACTTTCTGAAACATAAGACAAGACCCCCCCCCCAACGGTGTGATAAATCCTTAGACACTGCATTACAAGTTTGACTTTAACCTATTACACTCACTGACCCGTTAACACTTTATGCAGCACTGTAGTCCTTGGCATAATGAGTCTTTACTTTATCTTCGTACGTATGAAACATAAGACAAGACCCCCCCACGATGTGATAAATCCTTAGACACTGCATTACAAGTTTGACTTTAACCCATTACACTCACTGACCCGTCAACACTTTATTCAACGTTGTAGCCCTTCTTGGTTTTAAAAACTGGCATAATGGGTCTTGACTTTATCTTCGTACGTATGAAGTCATCCTTTGCTTCTGAACCAATTACAGCCTAAGATGCTTCATTCACTAGCTTTACGCATCTTTCTACGGCCTGTGTGTGGCATGGAAATTTGGGGAAATTGAATACTGGCATTTCCCGACTGATGATAAGCGACTGCAATTCTTCATTTGTAAAATTTGTCAAAATTGGGGGCTCTGTGACTTCAACTTGTGGCAGTCAATAATTTCAGTGTAGTCTTGCACATCAAAGTTGAACTTTAGAATTGTGAACTGCCGTACTTTGACAACAGTACTTGAATTTCTAAGTTCTCTAATGTGCTTTCTTTGATCCTTTAACACCCCTAACAAGAGGTTTTCAAGGTGGCCGAAATATGCTTTTCGTTGTATCACGGGATCCACAACACTTCTGAGATGTGAAAGTAAGAACCTTGATAGCACTATGGTTTCAAACACATGTTGAGCTCCGTCCGTACGGGACCACTTGTTTTTAATTTTGAACCAAAGGAGAGCATACACTTTGACAATGTATTCAGTCACAACAATCAGATTAAATGATGGATTCTCAGTTCCCACATACACTCTCAGTACCCTGTTAGCCATCGTTAGCCACCTTGAATGTGACAACTTGCCAGGGTTTCGATTGGCGAGATCAGCAGAGCAATTTCCTGAGAAAATGGCATGGCTCATTTCGTATAATTATTTTTGATCTGTGCTTAGATCATCCGCAGAAATTTCTGGTAAATTACAAGTGATTTTCTGGAAACTTTTAACAGGCAAATGTTCACAATCTTTCAGCATATTTCCAATCGGTCCAGAGAATTCACGAGGTCCCAGTGTGACTCCATCAAGGTACTGAAATAATTGGCAAAGGGGAAGGCGAAGGGGACAGGAAGGAAGAGTCCTATCAGCGTGCCTTGTTCCTCTCTCTTTTCTCGAAGTGTAGCTTGTGCTTTTTGTCGTGCTCTCCGTACTTCTGTCAATTACTTGAGATGTGTCTTCCCTGGAAACTATTTTAAAATCTTGTAAAGTTGCAGATGCAATTGCGGCAACACATCTATCAGATACCCCATACTGATCAGAAACTCTTGCCAGTGTTGGAAGTTGTAATCTCATTTGGTTTTTTGAAGCCTTTTCTTTTGATGTTGAAATGTCAGTTTCAAATGTCTCTCTGTCATCCTCAACCTCATCCTCAGATGACAACAGTTCATCAGTATCGGCAACATAATCAGTGCTGACTGTTGGAACATCAGTAGATATTTTATACTTTTCAATCCTTGAAGCCTCTGTTATTTTCCTTTCTTCTGCTCTTCCTAACTTCATTGCCTCAGTTTTATCTACGGAACCAATGACCATCTTCCTGGAAGATCTCTGGTCATTAAGAAATGTGTGCTCCTTTGCAAGCACTTTATTTATTTTTTAAAATAAAAAATCCTTTTTTCACCTTTTTGCCCCTCTGCGTTAACGCAGAGATCTAGAAAAATCGAAGAAATACTAATGTATATAGAGAATGTGAGTGCAACATTTCGACCTTCTAAGTGCAATAGTAAGCCTGCAAGAAAATAATGAAAATAGGCACAACAATTTGTTTTTAACTTATGACGTCATCACCCCATGTCCCGACGCAGAAAGACGAAAAACTGTACGAAACGTGTTCTACAATGCCTCCAAAACAAAAATAATCCTAAGTAAAAAGCTTTGTTGGTTCATTTTTAAGCCAGCAATGAACATACTACGCCATCGTTCCATTTGGAATGATATAATTTAAAAGGGTTAAATGACAGAAGTTCAGTGACTGGTAGCACCCTAAAATTATTCACGAAATTTTATCAAATTTTACAGAGGTGTTTCATTGACAAGTAGTAAACTTTTTATGGGTCTGCCAAATTAAAATTTTCTCTTTCATATTTTCGCTCCACCCTAATGTACAAATATGAATAATAGGTATATTTGAATACTAAACACTAGTTAACTGCTGACCTCGGTAGTCGTGAAGTCTAGGAAGCAAGGACATCGTTCACGAGATTCTGGATTTGAGTTCCGGAGAAGCAAGCATCCAGTCTCAAACCAAAAATCGTTACAAATTAGAGGGCGTCGGCCAAACTTGTTCAAAATTTCTTGACCCGGGTTTAGGGTTCTCAACGGCTCGAACGGATCGGCTCGCAGCTCATTCTCTATCAAGCCGAGCCAATAACTCACCCACCCAAGCTAGCTCGAGCCGAACCAAACCGAGCTGATGGTTTACCCTAACCAAGATTGCTCGAGTCGATGGCTCACCTGAGCCGAGTTGGTGCGTCATCTCAACCGAGTTGGTTTGAGCTGTTCGCTCAGTTGAACCGAGCTGAGTCGGTTAACTACCCAGGTTGGGCTGCTCCGGCCCAAATCTTCGATCGTGCAGGTCTTAGCCTTGGTGATAAGAAATACAGTATATACTTATGTTAGTGCTTACGACATTTGAGGCTGTCTCGTTATAAAAATCCATTTTCGTCTTGTTAATGATTTCAAAACGAGTTAAAACGAGCTAAACGAGCGAGCCATTTATTACACTCAACCCGACTGAAACTCGACCTCAAAACAGTGACTTGACTTGGAACTCGACTCGAGAAAATTACCTTTGACTCGACTCGAAATTCAACTCTAATTCACTTCGAGTTCCAGGTCGAGACGAGTTTTAGTTCGACTCGTGCCCATACCTAAAAAAATGTATGTAAATCGGGACCATCGCTGAAAACTATGACGTAGTCTTAACTTGAAGAATGTTTCGTGATATGTTCCTCATTGAGGAACGTGTATGAAAGTTTTTTTTTATTTAAAGAAGAAATCTCGAGTAAGTTATTGTGATATCCATATAAGCAACCTCTCCTTATAGAGGGATAAATAGTTTAGTCTTCTTAATTTGACCAACTGAGTTTTTCTTTAACCGTGTATATTCGACGATAACCGTTTGGGATAAAATAAAATGCGTTCGTTATATCATTTTATAATAAAATTACCCGCATCTATTTACTTTATATCATAGTTCTCCCCTTATTCACTTTCTAATATTCGGCGACAGTTGCGATCGTAATTCTTACAATTATACGAATAATAATAATAATAATAATAATAATAATAATAATAATAATAATAATAATAATAATAATAATAATAATAATAATATCAATTACGTAAACAATACCTTCCAACAAAGAAAAAATAAATGTCAGGCCGGGATTCGAACCGTGGTTACTGAAATGACAGTTTCTTTGCTTTCACACTTTGCCATCAATTCCTCATACAAAGATGAGAAAATAAACTAGTAGTTATGTTAGACGAACATAGCACACTATTTCTACACGTGTTGATGCAATTCAAAGAATGCGAAAATAATGTCTGCCGGCTTTTCTTCTTTAGGAATTAGAAGTTACGGTGAGGAAGAATTGCAGTAATGTAAATCGGGTAGCCTCATCTTGAAGAACGTTTCGTGATATTTTTCTCATTGACGAAGGTCTATATCACTTGTTTTTGAGTTAAAGAAGGAAACCTTGAGTAAGTCATTGTGACACTCATAAGGAACGTCTCCTTATACGAGTATTAGTACGAGTATTTTGTGTATAGTCTTACATGCAATGCTTTTAACTAGCTACTAGTTTAGATGGAAGATGACTTGACACGGTAGACGTTGAGCTCGTTGTCTCGAGCTGTTCACATCGTGAACAATGTTGGTCCCATTAGAGTGCCTGATATCGCTACTCATACGTTAGTTGGAAAGACTCGTGCTTCTTTCCCAAGTTTAGTGCTTTAGTGTGCTTGGTGAATAGCACAATGTATGTTCAGTGTTTTGCAGTTAACTAGTTTGTTCTACTATGGAATATAAGAAGGACTTGCAATTTCAATTTATATTTGACCGAAGATATAGAAGTGTCAAACCTAATGGTAGCCAAGTATATCAGTGTTTGGAAAATAAGTTTCGTCGTATCTTCGACAACATTTGTGCGCTCTAGTTACATGCGGAATCATATAGCATATATATTAAATTTAAGGATTTACAATTCTATGAACATTTTGCAACAACAGCTCCTTCGTCTGTAGAATTCACGCATGTGTCTGGGGAAACAAGCACAGTCCGGATAGTCCCCGCCGATGACCCCATTCGGTTGGTGCATATATATAACTTTCCTCTTGAATTAAAGTTGTCATTACTAGAATAACATTTCAAAACTTATGGTAAAGTGCGCAAAGTAGAACCACAACTATAGAGTGCCCCCTTTCCCCCTGGCATAGACAGTGGCGTACGTATTGTTCATATGGGAATACATAAGCATATACCGTCTCGTATCATAGTGGAAGGTTGTAAGGTGAGTGTGACTTATAAAGGGTAGCCTATTACTTGCTTTAGATGTCAAAGGAATTATCACACGATTGCCACGTGCCCATTGAAGAACGCAAAACCAGCTACGGCCGCCCCTGACCAGACTATTCTACACATGACGGAGATTGGCAAAGTGCACTGCCATTTTCTCTCTTCTGGATCGCATTCACTCACTGTTACTGCTCCCGGGCTCCCGCGCAAAGATTCTCAGAGTGGCCTTCATTGACTGATAACAACAAGTTTCCAGTGTTATTACGAGCCCCAAGTGAATTCAACCCTAACAAATAATGAACTAGTTATGGCAGATTCTGAAGTGAAACTGAAACCCCGCCTTTGCAGGATACGCTTGTGAATGTCATGGAACTTGACTCGTCTCGTCCGTCGGAGCAGGAAGTGTTAACAGTGCTGACTGGTTCGTCGTTTGAAGTACAAGGCAATAATGTCCCGTCTTCAGTTGAACATACTATTACTTCTGTGTAAGCTGATTTTTCTTCCCAACAAAAAAGAAGGAAAGTTACTCGAACGTCTACAAGAAAGAAGGTACAGTGTGCCCTTGACGTTACACGAGGGATAGACCAAGCTAAAACACGCGAAATACGATCACAACATCGGGCTATATCAGACTTAGAAATGCTCTGAGGAGTGGTGTGTTTACTCTTCGCTGTTGACTTCATATCTGCTTTCCAGGGTGTCGTCCAC
This sequence comes from Thermobia domestica, assembly GCF_964235325.1. Classification (NCBI taxonomy): domain Eukaryota; kingdom Metazoa; phylum Arthropoda; class Insecta; order Zygentoma; family Lepismatidae; genus Thermobia; species Thermobia domestica. The sequence continues at coordinate 193,927,339 of NC_137457.1, forward strand.
ATTGTATGTTATGATGTTGCAACTGGCAGTGTTTGTTTTTGTATTCGGAATGGAGAGTTTGCACAGTTTGTTTTATTTAGTTTCAAAATGCGTCCCTTTACTAGTGTTCATAGAAAAGGATTCCTTTCACCTTTGTAAGTACTTTCTTTTTCTTTTTCTTTTTGTTTTTGTTTTCCTTTTCAATGATTTTATAATGTAACAGTAAATTCATTTAAGTTACTATCACTCAATATTCATAGAATCAGTTCCGATCATAATCAGGCCGTTCTAAAACACTTTAACGAAAGAAACCGACCAGCTGTTTGCTTTCTACAAGAAATAAGTTCCCTCCTTACATCGTTGGAGTTCCTTACAGATTACCAAGCTATTATTAACCGCGATCAAGAGATTGGGGTCTCGATTTTGGTACGAAAGGGACTCAGTTATGATCGTGTTGTGTTAGCACCTGAAGGAAGGGCTATACGTTGTTATATTCAGTCCATATGTTTCATAGCATTACAGTATATGGGCATTCTGGTTTTTTACGTACAAAAGAGAGAAATGAGTTTTATGCAACTACTATTCCTTCCTTACTTCCTCCGGGAATTCTTCATTATATAATTGCTGGAGATTTCAAGATTTCAATGCAATTGTTGATCCCCAAGATTCTCTGACGTTTACTACGCCTTGTCCTACTTTGTCGGAGCTTATTCGTGTCCTAAAGTTAAAAGATGCTTTAGTTGTGTCAAATTCAAAGCATGTATTCACCCATTGCACTACTACGACGAAGAGTAGAATCGACAAAGCATACATTCAGAGAGTTTATGTACAGCGGTGATACAACAAAATACAATTCCAGTGACGCTGTCGGATCATGCCGCAATTGAAGTACTTTTAAAATGCCTTTCTTGATACCACCGGCTCGGGGCCCTTCCTATTGGGAGATTAGTACCGAAATCATGTCTGGCCCGTAGGTTGTAGAGGAATTCTCGCGTCGATTACCTTATTGATGCAGCATGCAGCGGTACTACCCCTCTGTGATTTGCTGGTGAAATTTAAATTGTAAACCTAAATTACGCAGTTTTTCAATGGCAAGGGTGGGTCGCGAGGGAAGACGACCACCATTTACAGGAATATTTATATCAAGCTCTCTGCCAATTTTGGAATGCTCCGCCTTCTCTGGAACCCCTGGCTTGCATTAACGATATCAAACACCGATTGAAAACGATTTACTCAAATACTTCGATCAGTGCGTATTTGTTGGAAGACTTTTATCATCGTTTTCGCGGAGACTAACTATTCATCATGTTGATTGAATTTTACGACATTAGATACCTTACTCTGACAGTTGGTCACCCTGCACCCCGTGGACCTCCCGTTTCTTGAGTCAAAATATATTTGGGTATGCGGTTGACGTCACCATCACAGAAGTGGATCCTTTTATTATGGCGCGGGTTTTAACAGTGTTGCAACGTTTCGTAATTTGTTCCGGATTACAGTCTAATGTACAGAAAACTAACCTGTTACAGTTCAATGGTGTTTATTTACCTGCTAACGAGCCTGGGGTGCCGTCTGTACCTCACGTCACTTCCTTGAAGATCCTAGGTATCCCGTTTACGTCACAACCTGCTCCTCTTTTCGAGATTTGGTCCCCGTTGTTTTACAAATTCGCCACCTTTATTTCTCCAGCGTTCCCGACGCCTTCATTTAATTAGTCGTATCCACTTTATCAATATTTACATCGCACCCAAACTGTAGTACCGGGCTCGAATTTTCCCATTACCAAAATTTTCGTTAAGTGGTTTGACTCTTTATTCCTATGGAATATTTGGCGTGGCTTCTATTTTCGTATTCCTCGTACAGGTCTCTATCTTCCCCGTTCACAAGGAGGGTTGGGTCTCGTAAATCTCAGATTGAAATGTCAAACTCTGTTCATGCTCGATTCCTATACTGCAGTTGCTATTAAGGAATCCTTCACACAGCAATGGATACGTTGTTTTTGGCCTAGTTATGAATTCCGTGTGAGCCCCCTGTTTACTAACTTTGCTGATTGTTGTCCGGCGTACATTGCTTCGCTAATACGCTATTGGACATACGCCGGTGTGGTTCTCTGCCCTACGGGACATAGTTCTCGTACTATGTATAACTTCCTTCTTTCGTTGCCTACAGAGCAGATTATTCTCCGAATTCCTCACCGATATTCTCAGACTATGTGGTCACAGGTATTGGCTAATATCTCCGCCCCGGTATTACCTTCATATCTACAGGTAGAGTGGTTTCAAGTGGTGGAACAGTTGGTCCCTACGCGTGCTCGTTTATTTGATCTGAAACGTGTTCCTGAGCTACTGTGTTCTCGATGTGCCAAACAAGATACACTATCCCATTGGTACGATCAGTGTGTGGGTGCTCCAGGTATCTGGAACTGCCTGACGTCCTTCTTAGGACGAATTTGTTGACGACCTCCACACCAGTTGACAGAATCATATGTTTTGTTTCCGGATTTTCGTTATTTCCCACAGACCAAACACAAAGTTATGCTTTTTCTTGTGGCGTGTACACTTGTCTATATCCATCGCCATGTGCCTTTACTGGATGCTCGCACCTGCTTGGATTTTTTAAAATTCACTTGCGAAAGCTCTTTTCCCCCGAGTTGGACAGGCAGTATTTTAGTCGGTTTTTAGAAGTGCTGTTGTAGTAAGCTCCTTTCTTCTCGTAAAAAAATAACTTTTCTTGATGTAGGTTTAGCGTTTCGTTTTAATTTTAGTTTTAGTATTATTATTGTACGAGGGTTGGAACTTAAATAGTGGCAATACTGCTGTGGAGACTTTATGCAATTAAATGTACTAGTGGCGCTGATAGCCCACGTTGTTGACATACCTACCTAACCTCCGAGCAAAGAGACCCGCCCGTCGCACGTCACTGGCAGGCGCATAAGCGAGGGAAGCACAGTCACTTGTGAGTGAGCGGTCTAAAGTAAAGGTGTCACTATGTTTTCAAAACAGGAACAACGGAGTTGGATCAAGATTGAATGTGCCAGAGGTCGTACAGCACGACAGTGTCATCAAGGGCTTCAAGAGGCGTGTGGGGAATCGGCATTGAAGTGCAGGACAGTGGCACGGTGAGTAAAACCCTTCAACGAAGGTCGGCAAACTGTCGCAGACAGGCATCGGGCAGGTCGTTCTAGCGTCTCTGAAGAAGTGCAAGCTGTTGCTGTGTTAGTGGACAGTTATCGACGCCTGACGATTCGTGAGCTCGCCCACGAAATCGGATTAGGGCATTGACGGTCTGCCCTGGCGGAACGTAATGTGTTAGGATAACACCATCACAGTCGTACACGAGAATCACCATAACTTTCACCACACTGGGGCTCTGACGCACTTTCGACTTTCGCGGCGACCCATAATGACGTCATTCGTTGGATTGGCGTTTCAGTGTTGGCTCGTAAGATCTGGCCCATGTCTTATCCAGTGTTACGATACGGCGTAAGAAAGCCTCGCCTTCACGCTCATAGCGCTCCAAGTGCGTCTGAGCAGCGTCGTAACGCATTCATTTCTGCATTTCCACCAACTCATGCGGAGCCCATCATGATACAATTTTGCGCATGCCCAGGCGTTCCATCAGGATGCGAAGCACAGCCGTATGCGCTAATCCGGTTTCGTGGGCGAGCTCACGAATCGTCAGGCGTCGATCACTGTCCACTAACGCGGCAACAGCTTGCACTTCTTCTTCAGAGACGCTAGGACGACCTGACCGACGTATGTCTGCCACAGTTTGCCGACCTTCGTTGAAGGCTTTTACCCACAATGCCACTGTTCTGTGCGGCAATGCCGATTCCCCACACGCCTCTTGAAGCCCTTGATGACACTGTCGCGCTGACGACCTCTGGCACATTCAATCTTAATCCAACTCCGTTGTTCCTGTTTCGTAAACATAGTGACACCTTTACGTTAGACCGCTCGCTCACAAGTGACTGTGCTTCCCTCGCTTGTGCGCCTGCCGGTGACGTGAGACGGGCGAGTCTCTTTGCTCGGATGTTAGGTAGGTATGTGAACAACGTGCGCTATCAGCGCCACTAGTAAATTTCATTGCATAGTGTCTTCACAGCAGTGTTGCCACTATTTAAGTTGCCACCAACCCTCGTATATTTCGTTATTCCTTTCCTTGTATGTAAGAACTATTGTATTGTATTACACTCGGAGTAAGTCCGTTTCTTGCACACTATTTGTATAAAAAGCAAGCACATGAACAGTAAAAACTAGTAGGTAAGTGATTAATGCATCGAACTTCTAATCGGCGGACCCAGGTTCAAATCCCGTTCGGATTCTAACTTTTTCAAATGTTTCAATTTCAATTTCAATACATACTCAGTATGACAATCAAGATCTTCTCTCCTCCAGAAAGAAAAATATGTTAGAATGAGGAGAATTGGAGAAGGGCTTCAATGAAGGCAATCACTTACTAACTTATTTCCAGCAGTTGTTCTAGATTTGATATTTCCAGATGCTTTCAAGCATTTTCTGATTCATGCGTGGTCAGTACTTTTATTTCTCTAAACATATATTATATAAAAAATAATACATTATATACACAGCAATATTAGGATAAATATATGGTGTTCTTTGGAAAACACGATCTTAATCATAGAGATTCATCTTAGAATTGAGAACTGTTTCGTTAACCATCTACTTTACAATTTTACCTGGATAAACACCTGGATCAGGACTACGAACTGCTGTCAGTGCCGAGAAAAGTTACGTGCAAGTTGCGTTGCATCTGTCTAGGCGTTCTCACAACTGCAAATTACCTGGACCCCAAGTAATGAAATTAGAGCGCTAGGGGAACAAAAACGTTTGTGGTTGAGAATACAAGTATACCGAATTTCAAGTTTGTATTCCAGTTCCAAGTACCTAAAATATGAGTTTATAGGTCCCAAAAAGCCAATATATAACATCGGGAATTTCTTTATCTCCTCTTTAGACGACCTAAAAATTAAAAATATTAACTCTTGGCAATTTTTCTATCGGTTAGTCCCTAAAAGTTACAATGATGTCAAATTTAATTGCTGTAGCCTACAGGAAGTGCCCAATAATTTTGGGGTGTAAAAATTGTCCCATGTAAATAGCACAGGAAAGAAATCACTCTAAATTTGGTAATTTTTTTTTATTTTTCCTGATTTACTTAGGTAACGCCAACCAAAACGTACAAGCATGCCGAACTTCAAGTTTTTATTCTAATTCTAAGTACTTAAAACATGAGATAATATGTCCCAAATAAAACTGTTTAAATAACGTGGGGAAATTCTTCATCCCCCCTTTAGACCCCTAAAAGTTAAAAATATTCACTTTTGGCAATTTTTCTGTCGGTTAGTCTCGGTAAGCTACAATCAAGCCAAATTTCAACTTTCCACGTCATCCGGAAGTACTCCTTTACTTTATGTCAGTTGTGTAGTTCTATATAGTTTTATTTATGTATATTTATATTTATATTTATATTTATCTACGAAACATTTTAGATAGTATATATGGACTCAAATACTTGTTTGGAGATAAATATGCTTTAAATTTTCTTTATAAAATTAAACTCAACAAAACATCCTTCTATTAATTAGTTTTATTATTGTTATTATTAATATTGCTTTTATTATTGTGGAAATTTCTATTATTATTATTATGATTATTACTTTTGGTAAATAAAAAATCAATGTTTCTTTTTCGCCCTTACTATCCGGGCGACTCATATATAAAGCTTTTATATGTGTTTGTGAATCTAAGTTTTTCAAGAAAATTACTGTTATAATTCCTTTCAGTATTAAATAGAAATAAATTTAACTTTGACGTAAATGAATGCTAGAATCACGTTCTTGATAAAAACATTATCAATTTGTAAGCAATACTAATTCTTAATAGTACATAGTTAAATTAGTAGTATCCCCCATTCAATTTATCTGCCTGCCTGATAAAAATATATGCCTCTACGGTGCAGCCAATTGTAAAGATTTAAAACTACAGAAATGTGATTATTTAATTCCAAAAGCTGTAATTTTTAAAGTTAATTATGTCAATGTTCTGCTGCTTTGCTCTCTGCTGTCAATAATTTTATGATTTGAAATTCGAGCCATTAGTTGTTTACGCATTAATTAAAAAATTACAAGAACATATCAAGATAAATCGTCCACTAAATATACAAAAGCTTGAGAAATTATTATAAAGATATACTTATCTACCTCTTCTTTAATGTCTGTGTCCATGTTTCTTCGAATTAGACTATATACAATTGTTAATGTTGAGTTTCCCTAAAACAAAACAGAAGGTAAATGAGTATATATATCGATTACGTTTCGATTGCAGAAAAATGCGTGATAGATAAAATTTTATGTAATGTAGAAAGTTTCTCTTTTAGTTTAATGAAGTCACTATCATATATCTACTGAAAGTCTTAATAATTCTCGGAGAACTAAGTTTTAAAATATCTGTATGAATTTTCTCCTGTGTTTTCTAACCTAATTTCGCTACTTTACAAAATTAATTTACAAAAGTAAATTTTATTAACTGATGATTAATAAGGCGAGAAAATTATGATGAAACCTGTTCATCACCATATATTCTCTATTTATATATCTATGAATCCATCTATCAGATTTCCTCAGATATTGTCACCAAATACAAAATTAATTTTAGACTTATGAACATATATTTAAGTTGCGGACTTTTATTTTATATTTATTCAAACGTATGTACATTTGATTTTCCAAAATTACACTTTAGTGTAAGCTACCTTACTTACTAGAAATGAAAAAGAAAGATCACTTAAATTACAATTTAAAAAAAATTCTGGTACATTGAAGAAAAAGGTAGAATTTGTACCAATATTTAATAATTATATTCATTTTATAATTCTTATTTCTAACGAAGAGCTCCTTCAACGAGAGCATTTTGCGTGGTAGACCTGGATTCGACACCTGATGGGAGCTCATGTGGTTCTGATTCCACGTCAATCAATAGGTCCTGTCTCATATAGCCTCGTTGCTGAAAGGGACGTTAAACTCAAAATCAACTCTTCTTTCTAACGGTTTTTGTTATTTCTTATTATTTTATTCTTTATTTTTTTAACCAGAGGGTCAATATTTAAACTAGAAACTCAAGTTATTTCTTTCTAGAGAGAAGAACAAGAGAGGAAGATTGGAAATCCCTGGAAGTATTAGAAAAATAACTAAAAAGTTATTATGATATATATTTTTTAATTTTCTTACACTTCAACTTCATATCTCTGAACAGTTTGATAATTCTGTCATATTGTACAGTATCTATTGTATAATTATGTCCACAATAACTACATCATTCTAGACAGTACGTTATTCCTCTCTTTACCCCCTTTGTCTTGTATCTGCTTCCTTTCCCGAGATATGAAATACAATTTGGTGAATTCAGAACATAAAATTTTTAATTGTTTGCCGTTTGATGTTAGTATCTAACTCTTGAAATTACGTTATTATAAATTTTACCTTGTTATGTACTTACAGTGAGCAAATAATGATCATATGAGTAATTATGCATAATTGGAATATATATATAATACTTAACACAGAAAGTTAAAACGAAAGACTTGATAGCGGTGCATGGAGTTAAGTAAATTTGTTAAATTTAATATTGTAATTAATATTTTCTAGAATCTGAAATTACAACGGTATTGGCCTCTTAACAAAAATCACAACCCATAGATATTAGTGATATTTCTAGCATGTTAACGAAATAATCACTGCTGTAAAATGATTTTTCAGATACAAACAGGACAAAATGTAACGAATCTTTAGTCACTTTTATTACTTGTTTATGTTTGTCTTACATATATTTAATTCATTTAGTAGATTTTTAATAAGAAACTACAAAAATTGTATTTTTCTACCAATGGAAATAATCCACTTTCAAATAATCCACTTTACCTAGGTGAGGTAAGGGAACTGGATTGTTTCGCAGTGACTGAATCGTGGCTGAATGAATGAGTGAACGACAGTGAAATTAGCTTTTCTAATAATTTCACCATTTATCGTAAAGACCGCATAACTCGTGGAGGTGGAGTGATGATTTGTGTAAATAATAAGTGGAAGAGCAAGAGAAAACTGGATCTAGAACGGGATTGTGAACTCATTTGGGTGGAAGTGTTTATTTCAAAGCGTCGTTCTATGTTTATTGGGTGCTTCTATAGGCCGCACAAGAAGACCCCCAGCACATCTTAGAAGTTGCCATGACTCACTGTTACACGCGTTGTCACACGGTGACGTTATCCTATTGGGTGATTTCAACCTTTCCATCACGTGGCAGGACAGCAAACATGGCGTCGCTAAAGATGGAAACGACAGTTATTTCATGGACAATTTTATTCATGGACTTGGTCTAGGTCAACATAATATGCATAATACCCGAAATAATAGCGATCGTGACTATATTCTCTCTAACTTAGAACCTCGTGGTATTGTCCCATGCAGAAATCTTTTTCCCTCGGATCACGATTCCTTGGATGTTTCTTTCGATTTCCTCCCCTCCACTACTACAAACCAGCCCCTCAAAAGTAGGTCACAACTTCTTTGGAAGAAAGCCCCTTGGGGTGACATCTGCCGTGCTATTGAATTGTTTCCTTGGTGTTTGTTAGAGGTAGGAACTGTTGACGACGCTGTGGACTTATTTACATCTGTTGTCCACTCAGCCATAAAGGACTTTGTGCCGGTGAAAGCATCAAAATCGAACAGGTTTCCGGTCTGGTACGACAATGAATTTCGTGAACTTCTTAAAAACAAAAAGCTTGCCTGGTCTCTATGGAAATCACATCCGAGTGACTACACATACAAAAACTTTGCTAAAATTAGAAGTCTTGCCAAGAAGGTACAGCGGCGTAAATATTTTGAATACATGGACTCAATTGGTGATTTTACTGTTAGTAACCCTAAAGCCTTTTGGTCTGTAATTAAATCTAGAACAAAATCTCCGGGGATACCGGCAACAGTTCAAGATGAAAATACTAAAGCGAGTGATGATCAAAGACCCGACCTCTTCAATAACTACTTCTGCAAAACATTTACCTCCCTTCCCTCTACAACCCATCTTCCCCCTCTCCGCCCCATCTGTTCGGAAACCTTATCCAATCTCTCTACCACCCCAGGCGAAGTTCTAACTCTCTTGCTATCGTTATCTCCACATAGATCACTTGGACCTGATAAAATTAGTCCTCTCTTTCTCAACAAAACTGCTTCAATTATTGCGGTTCCTCTATCTATTTTATTCAATAGATGCTTCAAGGAAGGGTATTATCCCACCAGTTGGAAACTAGCTCACGTGACCCCAATATATAAATCAGGACTTAAAGATCATGTATCCACCTATAGGCCAATATCTCTTCTTTCTGTAATATCAATTATCTGCGAAAAAATAATCAAAGACAGGCTACTTAAATTTACCTCACCTTACATCCACAGTTCTCAGCACGGCTTTCTACCGAAAAGCTCAAGTCTCTCAAATTTGAGTACTCTTCTCTCCAGTGCAGTCAAATGTATGAATAACAATACTCAATTAGATGTTATCTACTTTGATCTCTCGAAGGCCTTTGATTCTGTCAGTCACATTCATCTTCTTCATAAGGTCTCCAATAGATTTAATGTACATGGTAAATTTCTCTCTCTAATTACAAACTACTTGAAGGACCGTAAACAGAGAGTTGTTCTTTTAGGGGCGACTTCTAACCCCAACCCGTGATCTTCGGGGTGCCTCAGGGGAGTGTACTTGGGCCTCTGCTGTTTGTCCTGTATATGGATGATCTCTACACGCACTTATCAGCTCAACCTAGTGACCTTCTGCTTTTTGCTGACGATTGTAAGTTATACAGAGAAATATCGTGTCTCCATGACACAATTGCTCTACAGGAAGACATAAATTACCTTATAAGCTGGTGTGAAATGTGGCACTTGAAACTCAACAGTAAGAAATGTGACAGTATTACTATTACCTTGAAAAAGTCTCCAGTTTCCTCCACATATCATGTCAACAATTCCCCTATCACACATTCTGCTAGTCACAATGATCTTGCTGTCATCTTTGATTCAAAACTCACATTCTCTGACCACATCTCCTCAATACTAAAGAATTCAATGCGCATGTTGGGACTTCTTTATCGATTCACCGAACTACGCAATGTTTCTTCATTAGCAACTTTTTATAAAACTTTAATAGCGCCCAAGATCGAATACTGCTCTCCCATATTGGTCATGGCAGCACCTACACATCTCTCCAGACTTGATTCTGTTCTCAATTTCTTTCTCGCTATAGTCCGTTTTCGTGTTCCTGCACTTCGATCATTATCTAAGAAGGAACTCTTGCGACATCTTAATATTCAGACTCCTGAAGTACGCAGAATTATCTCTGACCTGAAGTATCTACATAAAATAGTTAAAGGAAACTTAAGATCGGAAATATTACTTCAGGAACTATCCTTACGTGTCCCTTCCCGCATCACCCGGAATACCCACCTATTCCATCTTGCCCGTCCTAGGTTGGCTATTATACAGAGGTCTTTTTTTAGAGAATACCAAACTGTTATAATCAAGTAACAATTGATGTGGACATTTTTTTCGAGCTACCCGGTCTTTGAAAGAGCAATTAAACGAGTTTTGACGGAATAGTTTTACTTTTACACTCTTTTTTCTATGTTATTGTTATTGTTGTCTTGTTTTTTTCTTTCTTTCGTTAGCATGTCCCTGTGTAAAATGGCAAAGTTATGGTGTATCTGGGAATTTGTTCAATAAATAAATAAATAAATAAATATGTATTTATGATGTTTATAGTTAAAAAACAAACTAACTGAACAAAACTAAACTTATCTAAAATACGGCGTTAGACCACCGTGAGTCTGTAGTTGCTTATATATTCGTTAAGAAATTGAAACATATACCCCGTGTATTGGTTTCAGAGGATAAGTGGATCATTTTTCATGTAGTGAAGCAGTTTGTTGGGTCAGCCAGGGCTGAGGAGGAAGTGTGGGTTACAGTTCTACTCTAAAACTGACCACAGATGTATTTGGATTTATTTATTGTATAATGATACAGTGCATAACTTCGATTAGCACATAGTAGTTAAAACTTTTTTAATTAATTGAAAAATCCATGATGAAGAGTGAAAAAAGTGTAAAAGCTATTTTGTTCGTAGTATGATTATAAAAGGTAAACGCTCACTTCAAGAAAAAATCAAACAAAGGATATTTAGAAATTTTGTACTCAAATCAATACACACATTGCTAATTCGAACGTTTATCGTTGTAGGTGTGGTAGAATATTTTATACTAATTTTTCAATAAAATAGGATATTTTATTTCGGTAATTCCAAACTACGAGTGAAGTAATACAACGAGTTAGTCTTTTATATAGTTACCTGTTGTACAATTGTTTAAATCTTATTTTGTTTTATAAATATAACATGCGATGGTAATGTTCAGACTTTTGAATATAATACTAAATGTGTTTTATATCCTTAGGTAATAAGAAACAATGAAAAACTCTACGGTTTGTTTTGTGAATTAGTTACGAATTTTAACAGAATGATGAGCATTACTTCAAATCTTAACTCTTAGTCAGTAATATCCGTCTCCCAGACGGATGTACGATATTTTTTTCTTCAGAGTTGGTACACATATTCGCGGTATGATCTGATATTTCACCTATGCTTAAGTTGTGGGTTGACCGTGCTGTTTTGTGTAGGTGGTCGCGTGTCTAGCTCATTGTTGCAAACTTCTAAGTGTATAAAGTTATTCCACCCCGTCTCGCAAGCGGATATTACTGTAAGGAAATACATTTTGTCTGTCTAAGGGACGGATAATACTTTATACTGACAACTAATAATACGAGTTGGGTGTTTCTAAAGTCTAAAATTCGTTCGTTTCGAAAATCTAAATATTTTATGATGTCAAGTAGCAAAGGTATACCACAACGGAGTAGGGCTATACTATATATGGCTATACAACAGTTAGAGATGGCTAGAGATCAGAAACTACGTAATCATGATTACGGATCCGATGAATCGTATGTTCCTGAACAAGATCATTTATTCAAAACAGGTCATGACACTAGTAATATATCAGTATACAAAATGATCAGAATAATACGAAAGTACATCAGAAACTGACAGTGTTTATTGAAAAAAGAGTTGCAAGAAGCCAAATTTGGGTACTAAAACACCTAAGGAAAACGTGACAAAAATTAAATTATCATGGTTAGGACCCGCGAATCAGTACAGAATTTTCCAAATCTCCAAATCAAGAGGACATCTGGCATTTCTTATTTACTGGTGACATTTTGAATGAAATTGTGGATCGCATTAGTTTAAAATGGAAGTGATGAGAAGAAAGTTACGTAACAACTCCTCAAGTTATAAGAATATTGATAAGACTGAAATTGAAGCGCTTATTCGTTTGATGACTTTGTGCTTCATTTTCAAGTCGGGGCTTATTAAGTGACTGCACTGGATTTCACACTTTTCGTGGAACCATGTATGTCAAAAGGTGAGAAGTTTGGCTGGCGGCTCCTAGGTTTGATAATTCATCTGCTCGTGAACGAAGGAAAAGAAAGAATTCTCCAGCAGCAGTCTCCAATATTTTCAATACCTTCATTTCTAATTGCTAGACGACATATTCTATTGGGATGCATATATATGTTGATAAAACTTTACAAGGTATAAGTTTAGAAATGGATTCTCAGCGGTGAAGCACTTTGTATTGAACTCATGGGTATATCCACAAGTAAATTACTACGTGCTTCATATTCAGTTTATGAATTTTGTTATCTAGAATCAATTCTCTGGATGTAACTAAACCTTATTGAAAACTAACTTGCATCTCTTTGGTTTCAAGCGTCTCAATTATGCGTGTCCGTCTCTCAGGCGGATGTTACTGTTATAGTTTACTTTTTGGATGTTACCAACTAAGGGTTAAACTGTTGTCTGTAGAATTCTGGGGTCCTTGAGCGCATAGTCATTGGTTCACAAACCAAAGTAAATCTTATTTAACTTCATTATGATAAATGTGATATACTACTCATGTTATGCAATTTAATTTTAACTTATTTTCTTATTAACGAAGTTGATTTGACAATATTTATAATATAAATACTAAATGTGACATTGTAACAATTTCTACAGTCAAAAATAAGTAACTTGTGTACATGAGGATACTTTCTTACTTTTTATTAAAGGGATGGCAAAGATCTGGCAAGACATTATATCAAAATACATTGTATGGTTCTAGAAATCTCCAAGCTCAAAAACTACTGAGTACATTATAATAACCTGTTAGCTAACATTATAACTATGTTCTGAATTACTGTTTCTAATAATAAATATAACTTCTATCGGAAAGTGTGGGATGCGTTTCACAATCAGTAGCTGAAAAATTGAACGGTATTCTTTTTCAATCCAGATTGGAGTAGTTAAAGCTAGAAATGTTCGAGCCATATCTTCCTCACATACAAGTACTCTGTTATATTACCAATCGTCTATTAATATTATTATTTTTTAAAAAATATATTTTATGAATATACTCGTAGATAAAATGGAAGATGAAGCATGGATGAAACGGTAATTGTTTCTTTTAAACGAAATGTGAAGCAATCATTGAAAATTATAGAAGTTGATTTAGAAATGATTTTAGGCACTATAATCTTAGCAACAAACTGGAATATCTAGAGTAAATAAAATCGGGACAGGTATCGTATCTACAAAGAAATTCAAATACTAGATCCAATTCTTATGAGAATCTGTTATTTTCATTCCCTGTAAACCTGTAGGTTTATCTCATATTAGGGTTTATGTCACTAAAGAATTGCTAACTGGAAACTGCATTCTAAAATAAGATTCCTACCACTGATTCTATCATGAATGATTTCTATCATTTGTCTGCTTTAAATAATTTCGTAACTTGCGCATTCTGTATTGACTCTTGATATTAATTTCCATAGGAGCCTACTGTTGTGATGTAAGGTAATTAGTTCAAAAGAACATGCTTCATACTTATTTTCTTTTTATTCTGAATGTAGTGCGATGTACTGAAAAGTCACTGTTCCTCGAAAGTGCAGCTAAAACAACACAACTTTAAATCATCTAAGTATACGTTCAGGAGTTTTAATGTAAGTTTCTGCAATATTTCACTTGCCTCTTTGGAAACAACTGATGAAGACTTCGATAGAAGTAATGCTTTTACTGTCAGCAACAGCAATGCCAGAGCATAAACTAAAGATTCTAAAAATCTTATTGTTTCAATAGAACTTCTACTAATATATTCAATGATTAAGATAATAAGAAACACAGATGACGCTTGAATGTTTAAGATTTGTGTTAGGATTGGAAAGCCATAGCTTGAGTTGAGATCTTCAAGTATTATTTTCAAGTTCTTATGAATCTGTCGGAAACTATAAATCTTCGCACAATATAACTCTTTTATAATTATCTTGGAATATATTGTAATTTTATCCTGTTGTATACTAGCAAGCTTCTCATTAAGGAATGCAAATAAGTCCCTTAAAACGTAAGTGAGGCTTGCATACCAAATTGATACCAATATACTTTGCATTTGAAAGAAAGAACATGATCCAATCACGATTGCAACATAAATATCTTTCTTCCTTATGTACAAAAATAGCACGGATACATTGATTGTGGCAAGTAAAATAATCAAAATAACAGTTGGGATAAGAATTTTGAGTTTTAAACGGGATTCATATCGTTTTATGTCAATGATGAGAAATTTCGATGCCTGAGACAATGATTGTAGCATAATCACAGATTTATTGTATGATACCAGCATAAAGAATATAGATCCTGCAAAAGCAAATACAATTGGCAGAATTTCTAGAAATCCTTTAAATATGTTGTAAACATTAATGTGGAAACTATACATGTAGATTTTGCCACATGCAAAAAATATATTTGAGACGAAAAGAAATAGAAAATTGTAGATTACTTTTATAGGATGACATTTCTTCGAGCTTGGCTCTAAACCGCCAATTTTAGTGCAAAATATAAGCTTATTAAAAGGTAACAACATGTCCATGTTGATTTCCTTTTCTGTTAGAAATGAAATAGTATAAACAGCTAAAAAAAAATATTTGAAAACAAATTATGCTTTATATAAGGATTAGTCTTTTATGAAATTGTACTGAAAATATTATTTTCTGTCAAATATTTGTTTTAGTCAAGTCTATTGTATTCCGTTGTGCAAAAAACAATTTAGATATTTGTAAACACTGTTTAAATGTTCTCAGTAATGTCAAAAATCCCCAACTTTTTTGAATGTACTCTTCCTTTATAGAACAACGACTCTTCTCTAATGCAATAAGTAAATTTCGTGTTAGAAGGGATTTGAAAGAAATCGTAATTTCTTTGATTATTATTATGGTTATTATATTATGTCTCTTTTATATTGAAAATATAATAGATGTTTGCTCCCTTTAATGCAACGTAGAAAGGTATTTATAATTTTCGAATTGAGATTTTAGTATGCCAACATAGAATGTTTTCATTAGCGTTCGTGAATTGTGAAATTATAGGAAACAAATGAAACAGCCTATTAGTGTGCATTCTTATTAGGAATGAACAGCATTTAAATCACTGCTTTCTAATTTCAAATATGAAAAGTCTTCCTGGAGCAATAGTTACTTAAATATTTAATTGAATGCTTGTTGAAGATCCTAATCCAACAAATTAATATAATTCTATAAATGAATACTTATTGTACTGTAATAACAAATATTTGAATAATTACTCGAAAAATATTTACTGAGTGTTAGAAGGCACCGAACGCACAACAATGATATGAATTTTACCTTGAAATAATTGAAAAACCACTTAACAAAGAACTTTACAAATTCCTTCCTATGTACACAAAACTAATGGAACAAATTTATGAATGCTATCCCTGTGCACAAAAATGACTAACCTTTCACTTTGAAATATTAAAAATAACAAAGTTCCATTAAAACTAACTAACTAACTAACTTTATGGCTTATGGAACCCGGAGGTTCAATGCCGCATTCACAGAAGCTCTCCACTGACTTCTATCCTTAGCCAACTGCATCGAGTTTCTGCTTTGTATTCCTATCTCTGCGAGATCCATCTTAATATTGTCCTCCCATCTGTGCCTAGGTCTTCCTAATGGTCGATTTCCGATAGGTCTTCCAGTCAAGACTTTGCAAGCGTTTCTATTTTCTTCCATCCTAGGTAAATGACCTGCCCACCTAAGCCTCCTAGAGTTGATGACCCTAAAAATATTTGGTAAACCGTATAAATTACGTAATTCCTCGTTATGAAGTTTCCGCCATTCCCTATTCGCGTTCCTTTTGGGTCCGAATATTCGTCTCAGGATCTAGTTCTCAAATACTTTCAGTCTATGTTCTTCTTTCAGAGTAAGCGACCATGCTTCGCAACCATATAGAACAACAGATATGATTATCGTTTTGTATATTTTAAGCTTCAAAATCCTCGACAGAATTTGCGAGGACAAGAGATTTTGAGCTGAATAATAACATGAATTCCCTGCTTTTATTCGACATTTAATTTCTTCGTGAATATGATTTTCATCTGTTAATATTGATCGTAGATATTTGAAACTATCAACTTTATCAAAAGTATTATTTAATATTTTAACGCATCCATAATTTGCTG
This sequence comes from Thermobia domestica, assembly GCF_964235325.1. Taxonomy (NCBI): domain Eukaryota; kingdom Metazoa; phylum Arthropoda; class Insecta; order Zygentoma; family Lepismatidae; genus Thermobia; species Thermobia domestica. The sequence goes on from NC_137457.1 coordinate 193,944,007, forward strand.
TATTACGATCCCGACTCACTTACATGTATTTAGTTTTCTCTGCATTTACTTCTAAACCCATGTCCCTGCAAGCGTTTAATAAGATATCTGCATTTCTTTCTATTGTTCTTCTATCATCCCCTATTAAATTTACATCATCAGCATATGCCATAACTGGTGGATACCGTTTAACTCTAGGCCCTGCTCGCTATCTTTAATTTTCCTTATAACGTATTCTAGGACAAAGTTGAATAATAATGGTGACAACGCATCTCCTTGTTTCAGGCCATTTTCGACGTGAAAGCTCGTGGACAAAAATTTTCCTGCTCAGGCTTTACTTTGGGGTTCATTTAAACATATCTTATTTAATCTAATTAGCTTTCTCGGTATTCCAAGTTCTGTAAGAACGTATAATGTCTCTCTCCTAACCGAGTCGTAAGCCTTTCTAAAATCAATAAATAGTTGATGTACCGGGCACTTCTTTTCGAGTGTTTGGCGAATGGTAAATATTTGGTCGATAGCTGATCGATTTCGTCTAAATCCGCACTGATAATCTCCAATAATTTCATCTGCATATGGGATTAATCTTGCTAATAGAATATTTGAAAGGTTTTTATAGGATATTGACGGAAGAGAAATGCCTCGATAATTATTACAGTCAGTTTTGTCGCCTTTCTTGTGAATTGGAAGCACAGTTCCATTAGAAAATAATAAGTACTATTTTAATTATTGCTCTTCCAGTTTAACACGCAGTGAAGAGAAAGACAAAGCATATATTTGTTATTTGACTGTACTGAGAAAAATCCATTATCTAGGCATAGATATATTACGGAATTGTCATGCTTACTACGGAAATTAGTACGAAGGATACGTTATCCATAAACTACATGCTTTTCCCGCTTAGATGTTACATAATGCCTTTGCAGATGTATGATATATATAACAGTCTTCCGTATATTACAAACATATACGTATGTTACATACGTCAGCTGCATGTTTCATACGTTCATCTGTATGTGAGATCCTGACCGCCTATATACAGTTCTTTCGTTCATACGGAAAGTACGTTTATTCGAAACACTTATACGGAAAGTATGTATAAAATATAGTTCTTCAGTTATACGTTTGTTGTACGTTAAATCCAAAATCTACAGGACTTACACATGTAAAATACGGTTTTAAGTACGCCACATACGTTTTTTCGCAGTGTGTTTTCTAACTTTATCTAGAAAGATACTTAATTACAAAAATTTCTTTTTTTTTTTTAATTTCATTAATTTCCATATTAACTTCAAACTATTCTTTATTCTTTCATTTTTAATTCTGATTTCACGTTTCTCTACGTCTTTGAGTTGTGTAAACATTAATCTCTTCTCACATTTTTTTATGGTAAGTTTTTCTGTCTGCTAATGCAACTAATAAAACATCTCCTGGAACCATTCATATGAATATCGTCTTTTTCTGTTTGATAATCTTGAATCACTTCTGTTTCTCAAATTAATTTTGACTTTCTGCATGAACTATTATTTCATATGAATTTTGCACCAGTATGAATTTAATAACAATAAGTGCAGTTCTCGATTGATTACTGCATCCATATGCCATAATGTTAGTCTGATTTTCGAAGCGTACATGAAGATTTATGCTCTTCTATAGTAAACTTAAACAATTTCTACTTGATCACTTCTAAAAAATATTTCCTAAATTTGTTTATAGACAGGAGAACGAAATGTATCTCTCAACTTTTCGTGTTTTGAAGAACAGAAAATCCTAGTGTTCAAAATCGGTGAATAGTAAATGAAATTTCTCCAATATTATTAGCGGTTAATGAAAAAATGTTCAAAGATGACTCATATGTCACTGAATAGAGCAAAACTGATATGTGTCAGTATAAAACGTGATGCGTAGTTTTTGAGAAAAGTGAGAAAAAATAATAATTTTATAAACTTAAAAACTGATCAAAACCCGCCACCTATTAAAACTAGACTAAAACTGAAGTATCACGAAGTCCTCATTATTACATTAGCAAGAGAACAACATGTAATGTGGTTAATGAGAGTTAAAATTAACTTCTAAACTTTATTTTATATTTAGGTAAAATATTGTCCAAAGATAAGGCATTTATCATCTAATACATCAATCGAGCTTAAGAAAATGACGTCCTTTAAGCTAAACTCTGATGTGTAGTTTCAGTCAAAATCGACAAAATGATTTTTTGTGGTGTTGAAAGTACGTCGTTCGTTGCAACTAATAATTAGTAGTTCTGCCGGAACAGATTGCTTAAAGATATTTTGATGCAGCCCTACTACATATATAACGAAAAATCTCTGTTAAAATCAGATAGTGCCTTCCTGTAACAGCGATAGACACTCCTAGCATTAATATAATACTGCTAGAAGTTACGGAGGTATTACTTTAAGCATTTAGGAATAGTCTCGTGGTCCACAACAATGTGCTGAAAAAATTGTTACATATATTACAAGTCACAGCTCCTACCTACTTCCCTTTATATCTTCATTTGGATTCCTGCTCTACAAATACGACTATCTTTTTAGTTATAATGAGTTGCTTGCAACAGTGAATTTGTTTCCCAGTCTGTTGGACTGTGCAGAAATCTTTCAAAAAGAAGAATCCTATCTATTGCACCATATGCGACACTAACATTATCAAAATTATAAAGGTAACCCAGAAAGTTTTGTCCGTTTTTAACCATCACATTCAAACGTTCACCTGAGACGAACCTGGAATATTAAAAAAACCCTCTTCAGCATCGACGACCTTCTGTCAACGTTCTGGAAGGCCATGGATTCCATCGCGGTAGAACTTGGTGGGCCGTGAAGTAAAGAAAGTATCAATTGCTTTTTGTCCTCTACTAAGGATTTGAAATGGTTGCTCTAAGATGATGGTCCAAGGAATGGAACAGATGATAATCGGATGGTGCAATGTCCGAGGAGTATGGCAGATGCAATAGTGTTACCCATCCAAGGCGTAGAATGGTGTCCTGGGTCATCCTAGCCACGTGGACTTAGCGTTGTCCTGTGACAGGACGACCCCTTTGCGATTCAGAAGAGCTGACTCCAGAGTTTTGTGTTTTTTCTTGAACACGGCTTAATTGCTAACAGTACATAGTTGCATTGATCCTATCACCAGCAGTTTCCGATGCACGATGCCCACGAGCAGTCAACCAAAACATAGGAGGACCTTCTTCTGGTGCAGTGCTGTTTCGACTGTTTTGGAACCGGTTCATGGGATGCTAACCAATGATGACGGCGCCGTAGAGCTTCGTACAGGACCCACTTCTCATCACATGCCAACACTCTGCCCAGAAATGACTCCTTCCTCAGACGAGACAGCAAAGAAAGACAGGTGTCTGCCCGCGGAGTCAAATCATGTGAGACCCATCGACCTAAGTTGTAGTGCTTTCCAAGTTGATGGAGATGTTGCCGAATGATTTCTCCATTCTCACTGAATTGTAGTCCCAGTTCCTCACATGTCTTGCCATTGTTCGCTTCAATTGCTGTATGAAGATCTTCATCTTGTACATATGTTAATCTTCCGGCACGTGGTGCGTCTTCGAGTGTTTCGTCACCGTCTTTAAACATGTTAAACCACGGCTGCACGGTCCGTGTAGTCACGACACCCTCAGCAAGAGCCCCTGGTATATCTTTTGCCGGCTGCAGTTGCTTTTGACCCCAGTTAGTACTCATACAATATACACGCCCTTGTGACGCTGTGTGGAGGTCCCATGTTTACTCTGTCCTTACCCAAGTTCATGGTGTAACTAAACAGCTACAATCAGGTAGTATGTTGGATATACTGACACCAATAACTTACCTTGCCTTATCTCCATTCGCATTCAACTTACGGTGTCAGTTCCAATTAAACACAGATCTCCACAAAAAGAACTTTCTTTACCTTTGTAATAACGATTTGTTACAATCTTTAGTACTTTAGTTGTTTATTGTATTATATTATTATGTTATTTGTTACTTTTGTAGTTTCCTACGTACCTGCAAATGAATAGGGTGAATTATAAAGAAGAGATTATTTGAAGGGTGCCAGATAGTACCTGAAAATAAGTTTCTTGAACCGGAAACCCACTCTCTTCAAGGAGAGAAGGTCCTTGTTCTTCGTAAGTCATGGAAAGATTCGATTTATTCGAAATCAACCATTTTCGATGAAGACTGTATACCTCATACAGAATTCAACTCTGCATTTGATTCTGACCATGAAGAAGATAATAGTAACTCTGAATTAGAATAAACTGGTGTTGACACTCTCAAAGCAATTGAATGTCCAGATGTATTAATATCCATTCCAACAAAAAGAATACGCTTCACACACCACAACAATGACATCGGCCTGGAATCAAGAAAACAGAAAAATTAGTGTTTATATTTTGTAATTCTTCTAAAGACTGGATAGGCACTGAAGATGAAATCAAAGGAAGGTTTTCAATGGCTAAAACACATAATCTGTAGGCAGTTGAAATTTTCCTCGCTTTTCTAAACATCGTTTGGAGTAGTTTTATAGTGCTACGGAAAACAAACAAAGACAGAATAGTGAGCTGAAATAATAAGTTTTGTAAAATGCTTATTAAAAAAATGAAATGAAAATGAAATGAAATCTTTAAGTTTTAGGTCCCCCGCTTATGCTGGTTAGACTAAAGGAGACGGTGATAATAAGAAATGAATGAAATGGTGGAATGAAGAAAGTGGGAGGAAGCGGGAGCATCCCGAGAAAACCCACGAGCACGAAGTTTGTCCACCACAGTCTACATGGCGCGAGCTGGGATCGAACCAGGGACCCCAAGGACCGGAGGTGAACGCTCTACCACTTTTTAAAACTGTATTTATTGACAGCTTAACAATACATTCGTGCAATTTAACAAAAACTACAAATTATACAACATAACTACTGATCAAAGAACGGCCCCAAGTTATGAGGGGGAAACTAAAACTTCAAATAATTAGCAAAAGTCTATAATAAGAAGGAACACTTTGACATTTGACATACGCACCGTATATAAACAATTTGAATACCATTCATTCTAGCTTTGGAACTTTCTGTATAAATTAAAAGACAAATTCTGACCAAAGCATATATTAACTAAAAAATAATAGCGTTACAGTTTCGGCAAATTAACTTTGCCTTCATCAAACACATTAGATAATGTGTCTGATGAAGGCAAAATTAATTTGCCGAAACTGTAACGCTATTATTTATTAGTTAATATATGCTTTGGTCAGAATTTGTCTTTTAATAAACAATTTGTATTGGTATTCTGAATGATCTATATGAGTAACGGGATAGTACACAGTATAAGCAAACAACCAGAGTATCGAATTTTGTTTAGGCTGCGGCATATAGCAAAAATCAGGAAGGCGTAATAAAGTATCTGGGAATGTTTGAATTTCACAGTGGCATATATATCCTAACATGGCCCGTAATAAATGCCATATTGATAAAACCTTAGAACACGTGAGATGTTGAGAATCATCTTACTGTCCACAAGAGTGACATACGCTGTTTGCAAGTAAAGTAGTGCGTAAAAACCGAGCAGGTGTAACAAGAAGATCATGTACTACTTTATACGACTCAATGCGTATATATTGTGGCATGACAGGACTATTTATATTTTTCCAAATTTGCGTTCAGCAAGAGGTGGGACTTATTCTTTCGACACGAGAGAAAGAGTCGACGACTTCAGAAAGTAACCTTGTATTGTACAAGTTTTTTGCAAGCTCTCGAGAAGAGCCCCATCTCGTTGTAAATAACTGACCTCCAATAAGAGTTCTTTTGAATAAGAGACAGATGTGAGTAAGTTTTCTATGTTTAACGGGGCAAATATACCGACTCTTTCATACTAGAATGAGGCCCACTCTTTAGTGAAGGAAGGAGATTCCTGATACAGTTTATAATACCATTTCGTGAAATACAGAACATAACACTTTAAACGGATATTGATCAAATTAAGACCTCCACTCTCCTTCCTTTTACACAGTATTGAATAATGCACATGAAAGAGTTGCCCTTGCCAAATATACCAAAGACTCAAAGATTGAATTTGACGGAGACTATCCTTCGGAGGAGGCAAAATTTGGGCAACATGCCATAGTTTTGCATAAATATAGCTATGACAAATCCAGATCCGTTGTTCCAAGTTAAATGGTCGAAAACTAATATCCTGAAAAGTAACTTTATATTAGTAACCACTCTCTTCGAATTAGAAATAATCATTCAGGAAATATTTGTCTGATAGACTATACCGAAGATAGAGACTTGCGACACAACAGATATAGTAGTTGGCAGATAAGTCGGAGTTGTAACACTAAACTGTAAAAATTTACATTTATGCATATTTAGACTAGCTCCAGCAAATGTTCCAAACTGAGCCATAACGTGCATAACTTGTTGATAATCCTCTTTCGAACGGATAATGGCACTAATATCATCTGCATAAGATCGCAATGCAAGTCTAATGACATTTATTGGAATTCCAGTAAGCTGGCGATCGAATTCCGTATTAAGAGGCAGGAGATATATGCTAAACAACACCGACAACAAGGGGTCTCCTTGGCGTATGGACTTACGAATTGAAAATGCCGGTATCAAGAAACAATTTACTTGGAATCTCGAAGCTGCATGTTGAATGAATTTATTAGGTAACCCTATATGTTGCATAACATGAAATAAATAGGAATACCACACATTATCAAAAGCTTGACAGAGGTCTACACTCAATAAACCACCTATAGTACCAGTGCTATCAAACCAAACAACTGTGTCGCGGAAGTCCATTAGGACATTTAACATTTTGTTACCAATACTAAAACCACTTTGGGTGTCATGCAATAGATCAGGCATGAAAGGTTGCAGTCTGAGAGCAAGACATTTCGCAATAATGTTGTATTCACAGTTAAGTAAAGTAATAGGGCGGTAATCACTCAAGACCTGGAGTCTATCTTTTTAGGGTATTAAAACAATGACCCCCGTAGCAAATGTGGTAGACACCTGACCCGTGTCTACAATATAATGAGCGATGTCAAGAAAGTCTGAGGCAATAATATCCCAATAACATTGATACAAAGTATGTGGAATTCCATCAACTCCTGGACTACTCAACGTACTAGAAAATTTAACTATTTGGTGTATTTCGTCCATTGTATACGGTTGGGTCAAGAGGTGTGTTTCAGATCTAGGAAAAATCACTTCCGGCGGAGGAAATGTCGGATCAGACTGAGTAGGATCAGGTATGTTATTAAATTTATTTTGGTATTCGGAGAGAATATAAGCCGCTATATCAGGTTGCTTCTGAAGGACATTCGTATCCGCTGTATGAAGAGGAGGAATACTGAGACGTTCTCGTCGGCGAGTTTCTTTTACATGATGGTACATGGATAACCTTTCGTTTGGAATCGTCAGAGGATCACGTCTTCTTGCCGTAAACACTTCTAAGTTTTGCTTGCAAATTTAAAATTTTTGCTTTAAAAATTACAATCTTTGATATTGATCTGGAAGATCATTCCTGTGACTCAATTCTTTTAGACATTATTGATAGAATTGCAAAGTATGTGCAGTCTGTACAGCCTGGTCTTGTGCGATGCGCATAAAGAAGGTTTTGATATTGGGTTTAACCATTTTCTCCCACCAATTGAGAATAGAGTTGAAGTGGGGCTTATGTTTACACCATTTAATCCATCAGTTTCGAAAATTTTCTTTAACTTCAGGTAAAACTGATAAAGAAGAGTTTAATTTCCAATAAGATTTACCCATTAACCTTCGTGGTACATCATAAGGTATCCATATTTGTACTGCAAAATGATCGGAGAAGGAATTACCACGCACGTCATACATCACTTGTGGTGTACACAACCTATCACTAAAATAAAATCTGTCTATTCTACTCTTAGTATAATTAAGGACATATGGTACAAATGATCTTTCTTTTTAAAAATAGCAACATTCTGTAACCTAAGTCCATCCACTAAATATCACAATTCAGGACTATAACTAGTGTTCCCTGTGGCATCTTTTCCCGGTCGAATAATACAAAAGGAAAACGAAGTAGTCAGGTATTTACAGACGTCGTCTCAGAACAGTCCATATTGCTCGCCTGACTATCACAAGTATTTAATTTCTTTTGTGAGGCAGTACTATTATTTTGCAAATGAAGCGCAATTTGTTGACGTGTCCGTCTTTTTGGCGATGCATTATCATGTCTTTTAGTCTCTAATTTGGAACGTTTAATTTTACGTTGGCTAGATCGTAGTAACGGAAAATCATCATTACTATCGATGTCATCGTCCTTGAGAAAGTCAGAGTTATTATCGTTGGTATCAGTTTGAAGCACACAAGAAACCTCTGTTTGCTTTCTGTCGACACTCCCCGTTGTTGTTGCTGTGATTTGACCTTCAGTTATCTTGGTCTGAGCGAGTTGCACTTGAGAAACACCAGCAACTTCCTCTGGTGTTCCGTCATCTGTTTCTGCCTGTGTTTGGTTCTCAACACCTTCGCTTGGACCTACAGGTTGTTGGCGAACATCGTGAGAACTGAATTGAATTTCTTCCTTTGTTACATGTAATTCACTGTCCGTAGTACTAGATTGGATGGAAGAGGGGGAAGGTACAAGCACATGACGGGGAAAAGTAGGGGTATAGGCAACACTGTAGGGCGAATATTTAAAGGATAATTCGAGTGTTCATGTAATTCTGAATAACATCGTTAGCAAGTTTTAGGCTGTCCTTCATAAATAACATGACCTTTATATTTTGAAAACATCACAAATGAAGGAATGTTTCGTTTAAGCTGGATAAATGCCATTATTTACAGTATATCGATATTGTCTAGACCATGCATCAGGTGTAACACTTAACACATTACCGTAGGCACTTAAAGTGGTCTGAATACAAGGAATCGAAGTCTTCGGGGCCAAATTAAATATGCGTAACACTTTCACTTCTAAAGTAGCATCATTTACCAACACTTTAGCTCCATTATTATATTTGAAAGTGAGTTCACCATTACCGTCTCGAATTTCTCCATTCGAGTTTTCCGCACTAATTTTAAATAAACACAACGTTGGGTAGTCGGAATTTGAATAGCAGCTATTTCGTCCCCTTGCAAATGAAAAGTTTCAAAAATCCAATCATGCAACTCAAAAGCACTAGGTTTCTGTGCGCCATTTTCAAATAGAAATTGAATCGTGTTTACGCGATTCAGTTTACTTCACTTTTACAGGTCAAAAGAGTAAACCACGTACCTGTAATGCACAGGAGCAATAAGCTCAGAAAATTATTAGTAACAGTACGTCTCAATAACACTCGTATGCAACACAGTAAGAACAGTCTTCCGAGAGCTCTTCCATACGTCTGCCCTCGTCGACGTTTCGCACTCGCCAACGCACTGAGCCACCGCGCCCCCTCTCTTAGTAAAGAAGTTTATAATAATATTTAGAATACCGTTTTGCAAATCAACGTTATTCTAAATATTATGTTATTCTTGAGCCTCAAATGTAAGCCACACAAGCTAATAGGAATTTCAGATGCGAAGACAGCAGCACGACATACCGATCGTACATAGCAATGCTCCTGAAAGATGGTACTTTTGTGACTAGAATAAAAACCGGAAATCAATGTAATTTTGTCCAGTATCACAGTCTATCAGTAACCAAAGGGAAATCGCCCGCCGGATTTACACATAAAGCTTTAATGTAGTAATATACTAATTAAAACGTGAAATTCTTATTGATAAATAATCTTGCTCTTTCTCTCAAACCAAAACTTCTAATAGCACTTTTGGACATATCATCACGTAAGTACTACGAGGTGTACATCAAAACTCCGTGCCGTTTCATTCTAATTTCCGAAAACAAAGAAATACAAGAAAATTAACCTATGTCTATTTATCAACAAACTCAGTCTATTTATTTTTACAGTACACAGTTACCAACTATCCGTTCATTTGTGTAGCATGTGACAGTCATCTTTAGAAGTATATTTAGGATACTGGAAAACAGCACTTCCGAAGGGTGATATACTGGAAAAATTACGCCAACGAAGAGAATCCTTAAGGTTTGGGAAAAAACACGAAATCCCTTAGGGCTAAATGTGGTGAGTAGGATGTGCGTGGCAGTTCAAGACCATGTTAATCCAAGAATGAGGTCATAACATAAGCCCTGTGAGGCAGTGCATTGTCCATATGAAGGATGAAATTTCCATTTGTGGTCCTTTGTCAGTCAATTATGGCAAAAATTCTGTATCCAAATGTGTACAAAAATACTGGTCAGAAACTTTATGACCCTTCAGAAGAGGGTGAAACAATATCACTCCTTGTGAATCCCAGAAGCTAGCGTACAGCACCTTCTCGTTGTAGTCACCTAACAAATTTTAGTTTTGGGGTAGTGGTTAATGTGTGTTCAAATTGCGTCGACTGCCTTTTTGTTTCTGGTTTGAATAATGGAATCTATAATTCATTTATTGTCATAATACTTTCCAGGAAGTAGCGTACTGTTCTTCCGAAACGTGTCAAATATGCAACATTTGATCAAATTTTTGCCTATTTTGATCGACATTAAACATTAGTGGATCTCATGAGAAGAAACTTTCCTTAAGCCAAGTTCATTTGTAATTATTCATTGAATTGTTCCTATTGTAAGCTCCAGTATATCGAAAATCTCTTGCATGACGCCTTTCTTTTATGATAAATTTTGCAACACGGGTAATATCAACGTAGTTGATGCTATTTTTAACGTCCAGACCTCTGCTTATCTTTCACACTCGTTCGCCCTGCTTTGTAACCTCAGCTTAGAATCAATGAAGGTTAGATGTGTGCTCACAACTGCTGTAAAATTTGCAAGTTGCACGTTACTTGAAACGGAGCGTAATCCAAATATATACATAAAACACTGCTTGAGCAAGGACAAACTTCTGGAATCAATAGTCAGAAATGGCCGTTTCGAGCTTAAAATCATATTGGGAGAAATCACGAATTGGTTGTTTAGTTTGAGTTAGCTCCTAATGGTCATACCATCAATGATGGCCTTTATTTTAAACAGTTCGAGCAGATGTATCCTACACTATGCCCAAAATATCTCAAATTGATTAGTGAAAAGCGCCCGGCAGGATATCACTGAGGCACATATTGTGAGCTGGACAAAACGAAAGAACAAAATGCAGGAACTTAATGGCATCGAAGAGATGCGATAACTTTCATATAATTCTGAGCTTGCTTCTTCGATTACTACCTGTTTCTGTGCATGGCGCACTTCCTAAAATCTAGATGTTTCACCAACCGGTAGGAAGTGCAAACAGCAATGACTGACTTTTTTCCTCTAAGTACAAGACATGAGATCGACGTGGAATCAAGGAACTGGCAGGAAAGTAGTTGCAGTAGTTGAAAACCAGGACTGAAACTTTGAATGTTTAGCTGATTTCATTGTATTGTAGTAAATACCGTTATCTTGAGCACTAGTATATTGCAAGACTTATGAGTTATTCTTGTGTTCTGGTACTAACGGTTGTATCTTTCTCAGTGTGTGAGAGAGAAAGATGTCAAATGGATTTTCACTTGTGTTATTTAAGAGTTTATTCGAGGGTGTCAAGGATTTAAATCACTACTGCGAGGAACATAAAACTACACCAGACGTTATTAAATATTACAGCAATGAGACAAAAGAGGATTTCAGAGCCGCAATAGAGTTCTTTTAGCTTTATTCTATATCTATTTGTTTTCAATACTACCTAAAATAATTTGGAAATAAGTCGAAGACCAAATAGAGCAAGATGATAACGACATGTTTTTTTTTTATAGTTCTAATTACGAACAGCCATATAGTTTATCGATATGCTCAACCATGTTGACATATCAAGAAGGAAGTCCTACACGATTTATTATTTCTATATTTTACTTACTTCTTAAAAGAAAAGAACTACTTCCGTAATTCATTAAGAAGATTACATTAGTTTTTCGTATAATGAACTAAAATTACTAAAGATTAGAAATTAATATATTGTTGATAGATATTAATATATTAAGATGAATAAACACAAAGTTAAGGGTAAACACTTATACGTCATTAAAAAAATTCAATGACGCGTAAAATTCATTCGTGGCAAACTATAACAGGTACAGTAACACGCTATCTATCAAAGGAAACCGAATAATAAGACATACTCCTGCCTCTGGTACTAAGAATCCCTGATTGGATTTTGTGATGTACAAAATGTATCCTTATCTCTCCTCGAAATTCTTGCACATTCTCATTCTTTCTTGCACATTTTCATTTCACCAATGTCATCAGAATGGATGATTTTCACTAACTATCTGCTTCCTTTAGCTTACAGGGCATAAACATGGGAACTAAACTGAAATATTCCATTTAAAACACATTCCCTGTTAGACTATTTCATTGTGACAGTAGAAAGGGAAGATTTGATATGGTTAATAAAAAATAATAATCTTACTTATCTTTAACTTATAAACATATATTATATGAATAATTAATTATAATTTATTTTTTATTCTTTTTTTGCCTGCTGACAAAATATAGTTTTTAATTACTGTACCTATGCCATTACATTTCGTTACATAAAGAAATGATTTTTTTTTTATAACTAAAGCAGGTTCACATATTCATCAAATAAAAATTTAACATTTTTAGAATCACAAACAAAGCAATTTTTGCCTAATGTATTTTACATTAAAAATTTACCAATCAAATATTGTTATAACCGACGGCCTCATTCAAATTTGCAACATTCAAAGTTATTTTTTTAAAGAAATAATTGAGACAATTTTATTATTAAAGTAAGAATGTAAAGTATACGTATGTATTTTAAAGTAAGAAAATCTCCTCCAGTGCTTTACCGGGAGGTATGGTTCCTAGTATTGAGGCTACATTACCTCTCTGCACCGCCATGCTTATTCTTTGGATTAGGAAGCTGGTTGCTCTTTCATCACCGGATAAGTGTGTGATGCGTTTTCCTACTTCCTTTATGAAGTTTAGGCCTTCCCTTCCCCACGAGTCACCGGATTCGACTGCAACTGGTACGAATTGATATTTTTCCATAAGGTTGTTTATTTTCTTCTTTTCTCTCTCTTTCCGACCTGCTGCATTACCTGCCTGGATTGAAGAGAAAGAAAGGTTGGAAGGTGCAAACGTGTGGAAGGCTTTACCTTTCTTCCAAGGAATTAAGGACATTCCATCTGGTCTTTTTTCATCTGTGCTACTACAGCCATTTGGCTCTCTTATTGCCGGTACACCTGCGGAAATGAGTGCTCTCACAATGATGTCGTTGCAACTCGAGTGTCGAGGATGTCTACCTGTGCTTTTTATGCAGGAGAGACCATGTAATCCTTTTTTGTCAACAGGATTTTTGCACGCTTGGTATTTATGGGGTTCGCAAATATCTGCTCCCAGTCTTAACGCAATTGCTATCCTAAAAGATTCATCATTCAGGTGAAGGCCTAGAGGACGTGAAAGCAAAGCTTTGAGCCAAGCACCTGCCTCAATGGACGATGCAGCGATCAGTCTGGCCTTGTCTTCTGGGATGTCGGAAGACTGTAGTAAAAATGAAAATTTTGATAGTATGATAGGTTCTTCCCATGTGGATTGTTTAGCCCTGAAACTGAAGTCTTGCAAATCGGAGCCCACCAACAATGACCATGTGGACGAGCAATCTTGAACTTCAGAATCCCAGTGGAGATTGTTGTTCTGTTGGAGAAGTGATTTTATTAGACATTGAGAGCCGTAGAATGATGCCAAGAAGGCGGGAATAGCCAAATCTAAGGCTCTTCGAATGCCTAATCCACCAAGATTAAGTGGGAAGGATGCTTGAAACCATGTGCTATCCTCAAGGACACAGTTTAGGATAGACTCCAAACCAGATTTTATACTGTTGTCATATCTTTCTAATAAATCCTCTTCTTTCCATGAAGGTGAACATCGCAAGAAATATAATAATTTTGGGATGGAAAATGATGTTCTTAGTAAGTAAAAGGCAGAATGAGCAGATATTGATGATAGACGTGAGAAATACATGTCTAACTGGTTTATCTTCTCAGTTAATAGAGATCTTCTTGATTCAGTTGGGAGAGCAGCTCCAAGGAGGAAAGCGTTTGATGGCGACATCAATTGGATATCTGGAGCTACTTCGTTGTATGACGAAAACAGTGTGTGCTTTTGTTCATTTGTAGTTTCAAGGAAGATGATTTCGCATTTCGAGAAATTTAGTTGCAGACCAATTGTAGCTGCCTGTGTGTTGATCATTTTCAATGTATTTAATACAATACCCGGATCTCCAGCTATTGCACCATCATCGAGGTACCAGATATTTAAGTCTGTCTTGATATTGACTATAGGCTGCAATGTTACGGCAAATAATGCTGGACCTAAAGGATCTCCTTGTTGAACTCCTCTTTTTGATAAGATTATATCTTTGCTATAATATAAATGACTGGCTTCAGCATAGCTTTGGTGTACATAAGGACATATCGAAGGAGAATTTTCTTTGGGGATAGTTAGCATTGTATATCTGTCTATTTCATTGAATGCATTCCTAAAATCTATTTTTAAGGAAGCTTTGGGCTTCTGGTGATGGTATGAGTAATAGACACGTGCTGTATGTACTGCCATTTCAGCACCATGTTGAATGCCTACTCCAAGTTGGTGTGGAGCAAGGAATTGGAGTAGTGGTTGTTTAATCCTCCCACAGATAATCTTGGATGCAAGTCTCCTCCAAACATTCCCAATGACAGTGGGTCTGATACCACCATTTTTCTTTGTCAAGACTATTAAGGATGCTCCAAAAAATGGGTCTTACTTCTTTAGGAACATTACCTGATATAAATGTTCTTAATTAGGCGATCTTTAGAATCTTGATTATTATATAGTATCAAATACTTGATAATTGAAGGCCGCATGCTATTTATATTTAAATAATAATTTATAATTTATATTTAAATAATAACTTTAAATTATTTAAAATTAAAATTGTGTTTGTTTTATTCCAGTTAACCTCATTGGTGGTGAACACATTGGTGTGTTAGGTGCTCACAGTGAGCATGGGTAAGGTACAAGTACGGCATTCATCTCGTACTTCAGTATAAAAACCATACATGCTATTTCAGACTAGTACCCAATGTTATGTACTGTTACACTAGGATTCTATCAACTTAAACGTGTACACTTGATTATGTGTTTTTCCATCTGATGAAGTAGAAGTATATTCATGAATGTCACAATGTTAGAATTCTCTATTCTTCAAGATTAGGCTCTTGGACATTGCAAATTTTGCGAGTCTAATGTCATTACCATTACTTCCCTTATGCAGAGTTTTGTTCTATTCGATCGGTTTGAAAATGTTTTCTCGTCTCATCCTTGCACTGGATTTCCATATCTATCGCTTGAGATGGTCATTTACACGTTCTATTTCTTCGTAGAAACTCTCTTACTGTATATCTTCATTATTATCCTTAGTTGGTACGTATACATTAAACAACTATGTTGCACCATCGACTTTAAGGAGCAATAAAATAAAGTCTACTATTAAGAAATTCATTACATGTAATTACTGATAAATTCCTTCGTGAACGAAAACCCTGTTCATAGTTCGTGATGAATATTTCGTTCTCCATAAAAGAATGTAAAATATTTTGTTAGTAGTGCTCCCTTTGCTTTTAATCAACTTTGTGAACTCTTAACAGATCCATCCTATATTTCTCTAAATCATTACAGATTTTAATGTGCCTGTTCTATAAAGATTTCCTGTATTTCTATCTTCCAAATCCCATGTCCTTTCTAGTTTCCTGATGACGAGCCAAGTTATTAGTCCTGATCCAAGTTTTCAGCTAACATTTCGGAACAGATCCGTCTTCTTTTACAGGATGAGTTCTTAGTGCAAACCCTTCAGCTGAAAAAACACATCTGATATGTATACAACTTCTTATTCAATATATTCGCAGCTAACCTAGATATCTGAAGGTGAAATCGATTCCCAACATATGGACGAGCCATTTCGTGGTAGCAGGAATTCATGTTGCAGAGTTTTGTCAATAGCGATGTAAAAACATTTTGTCTAGTACTAAATTACAAATACTTTAGCGGAATTTTCATAGATGAATTAGAAGCGTAGGTAAGGAGTATTATTAGTAAAATCAATATATGCCCCTCGTGTGTCGTATACAAATCAATTGAGATATTTTCGAACAGCAAAATATAAGAATTGTTACACAAAGGCTTGAGTCACATATTACTTCCGTTACAAGACAAATGCTAGAAGAAATTAACATATTGTGCTATCGCAGTGTGGGGCTCTATTATTCAAGAGTCAATTAGAATTTGTGCCGAGGTAAATAACAAACTCTACTATCCGCATGGCTTATTTAGTTTTGGGGTCTAGATAAAACAATGTCGTTCAAATGCTTGCTTTTCCTGTAGGTAACAAAGAATCTATTGAGAGAATCATATTGAGATTAGGAAAATAAAAGTGATTATTGCGTTGTGAACTATTAGTTTCTGATCAGAGATTTTAACATTATTTAGTGCTCAAAAGCAAATCTTGACTACATATTTCAAAAGGTACAAGTACGGTTTATTGATAGCTTTATAATAATTTAATGATATTTAAATATGAAAAAAGTGAAATAATGCATTTAAAATACTTTATTTAAAAAATAAGTATTAAATAGTGTGTTCCAAAAAGGCGCTCAATAGTGGATGTAGATGCTTGTTGCTATGATAAATGGATTGAAACATTCATTTTTTCCTATTGTGTATGCGTACGTTATGTAATGCAAATGTTCGACGCATACAAAACCGAAACTAAACATTAACTTTGAAATCAATAGAGACGTATACTGAACAATAAAAACGATTCCGTTACGTTGTTATGATTGAAGTGCTCTAAGATCAGTCAGAGTTCTGTTTAGTATCGAGGAGTAGAATTGCTAAGTACAATGCTAACAATGGAGCAACAAATATCTTTTGGTTGAACACGTATTTCGTGCAAGTGACAAGCATAGAGAAGATCTAAAACAATATTCATTGGAAAAGTGGTTCAACAGTGTTTGAATAGTTTCAGGATGGATCTAAACTATTTAAATACTGAGGGACGCTATCATATACAAAGTGTATTAAATTTATTGATCAATAGTCGTTAATCCGAATGTTTTCAAGAATATGTGGAGGATTTAACTGCTCTTTCAGCCTACGACAAACCATTTTTAAAATTTTGAGCTAATTCTTACAAGAGGTTTGATAACATTTCTTAAATTTTGGAGAAAAATATAAACAGCAGAGTATTGATGTTATGATATTGCTATTATCAATATTGATGTATCCTAATATAGTAACAATGGATTGTTTATGGTATATATATATAGATATTGATATAAGGCATATTGTAACATTTTGTAAAAAATATTCCTTCAGATATTCCTACCATTATAAACAAAAGTTTATAATGTAAAAAGCCATCTCTTATCGGAGTACTATTGGCTCTTACCACGCATGTATTGATTCTATGAACTTGAATAATTAAGAATCTGAATAGAGTTGATTCTTCCATTAGAAAAAAATTATTAGTAGGTATATTTGTAGCTTTCATTTAAAAATACATATTTTACGTTTAATAAATTAAAATAACCAAAGAAAAGATATTAGTCAATTAATTGATAGATATCATTAAGCTGAAAAGTTATGAAATTAAATTTAAATCTTCAATTACAGTATTTAAGAAAGCCTACAAAAATTCTCGGCAAACAATAACGGACACAGTAGTACTCTACCTATCGAGATAAAATGGAAACTAAAATATAATCCAACTTCTTTGAAAGTTCTCTGATCCAATCCCAGTCTATGAGAGTTTCTGGTAGAGAACATCGTGTTAGTAGCTTTCCTCTGTTTTACCCCGTTTTTTCGATTACTATCATTTTACCAGTTCTCTTACAATCATTCACTTTTATTAGTCATCTAAGTCTTTTGTCGTATAGGACTACTTAGACATGGAACACAAAACTGAAATATTCATTAAAGAACATGTACCACTATGATAATTCATGGTAAGAAGTAACAACGAGAATGAGAAATAATAACAAAAAAAAAAAAAAAAAAAAAAAAAAAAACATCATTCACAATTAAATTATAATTTTAAATAACTTTGTACTCATGTTTCAGAGTTGTTCATATTTCTTGTAAAAAAGGAAGATAACTAGTTAAAAGTGTAGAAGTTGTTTGTTTTTCATTAGAATGAAGCTTAGCGTACATTGCAATTAAGTAGAAACTCATTTTCTGAAAATTAATTAAATTTACTCTGTCTGCTAATTCATTAACGCAACCAGTTTTATGTTTTTGTTTCTAATTATTTTGAAGAACATGTAAACAACACGTAATTTTGTTCAAGCTTTTCGATAAATTTCATTAGAAGATTAG
Source organism: Thermobia domestica (assembly GCF_964235325.1). Lineage (NCBI taxonomy): Eukaryota > Metazoa > Arthropoda > Insecta > Zygentoma > Lepismatidae > Thermobia > Thermobia domestica. The sequence continues at coordinate 193,962,416 of NC_137457.1, forward strand.
AATACGTCTTTCATCTTAGTCATTTGGATTGCATAATTAAAGGCGTGGTTCATTTCTAAGTGTTTCAGTATAGAATCTAATTGTTTCTTCTTTAATACTGTGTTGTAGAATAATATAACGTAGTTTCGTTTAAATTGTAAACTTTGTAATTTCTACAAAATAATTTGTACGGAATATTTTCAGCTTCGATATCTGAAGTTGAAGAGGAAGTTGCAAATATGCATCTGCAATTTGCCTTCAAATTTCTGAATTTACTCTCGAAGTTGACTGGTTTAATGCCAATAGTATCAGAACATTTTTCAATTTCCACAATTTATTCTGTATGTCTATTGTTATTGTCTCATGGTACTATCATTACAATAAAGTGTATTGAGTTCGAAAGAACTTCCGTGACAGATATTTTCCAGGCTTTTCTTGATATAAGCCCATTAATTTTTGCTTTCATGGGAAATAGTTTCTTTGTCTGGAAGTCCTGCAAAATATCATTTACTCTCTTAAACAGGCTTACTCAGACTATGGATTATTTCTTGATGGACATCGTGAAATATCAACGTAAAGTTAAGAAAAGAATTATAATTACTGTTTTAGCATTCTCGATATCAGTCTATGTGCTTTTTGCTCTTCTTACGTACGTTAACCATAGAGATGACACCACGGATTACATTTTAGTAGCACGTACATTGGCATTCTCTCTCCTTCACTTGCAGTATTTATTGATCGAAATCTGGTTTATACATGTATGTCTTTTAATCAAAGATCAGTTTATACTTATTAATGAGGACGTTTCAAGCATTGATTCGCCGCACATTATTTTTCATCGTACTTTACAAACTAAGGTAAAGCACTGTAGAGGAATTGCAGATCTTAGAAACCAACATTACACGTTAACTGAATCTATAAGTCTCGTGAATAAAGGTTACGGATTTCCCATAATGACACACCTTCTGGATATTCTTCTCACCATTATGTTTACCTTCTATCGGATTATTGACGCTATAAGTTCTATTTCCTCGGACCCAAGCATATTTACTAAACTTAAAATTTTTACGTTCGTTTTGTCAATAATATGGTTTACTGCAAGACCGATTGTTCTTGTGAGAATAGCATCTGCTACTTGTGAACAGGTAAGCCTGTAGAATACCATAATATCTTGTAAGTTTAATCATATCTTGTTGCCTTGCAATGAAGAACTTACATTAATAGGTGCGATATCCGCTTACTTATCCCAGCGAAAATATAATTGCAAATAAAAGTAGAGATGTGCAAAATACTTTACACTAAAATTACAAATCGCTGACCAGTTTTTCACTCTGTCTGATGAAGTCAATATGTCCTGTTAGTTGGCGAAATTGTAATTATTTCACATATTTCACCATTATTTCATAAATAAACGTTGCTTTGCTCAGCGATTTGTAATTTTAGTGTAAGTTATTCAAGATAGCAAAACTAGTATGAATCAGTTAGTTATTACAAAATACTGTTCCGTACAATGTAACTACATCCGTGGTGAAAAATATCAGTTTTCTTCATGCATTCAAAATTTCAAAAGGTTTCAACACAAGGAAAGATTACTGACATACATTCTTTACTTTATTCTGCTGTATACACTTACACATGTATACGCTCATGGGCATTCGAAAAAGCACAGCTGCTATTCTGGGGAAATAACATTATGCTTGGTCCGGCATGACTTGTTAGAATAAGACCAAGTACCGGGTGCGTAAATAACTGTTGACTGCAGGATGTGTTAGACACTACACGGCAGCAGATATAACTGCTAACAGATTGTCTTAACCACACATACGAACCACTCCATCTTTAAAGTCGCTCAGGCATTGGACTTTTCAACGTCCTCCATATCAAGATTTGGGTAAAATCGCCGTCGCCAGGATTAACTGTCGTGGTGTACAGCGTGTTTATGGCAGGTATCGCTATAGGTTCGCTCGGATGATAACAGTGGGTAGACGGGTAACACTGCACCAAATCACTCTTTAATTCAACGCTGGAGAACAACGACGTGTAAGGACCCACACCATTCACAATCACTTTCTCACCACGGGGTACACAAGCAAGCGTCCCATGAGAACACATCTGCTAAACATTCATCACAAGACACAGCGACTGACATGAGCAAAGGAACATCGCACTTGGATGCTCGAAGCATGGAAAACAAAGTGGCCTTGCCAAATGAGTAGGAATACCGATGGCCAGGTACGAGTGCGTTGTCAACAAACGAAATAATAGATCCTTCTTGGCAACATGGTATAATTCAAACCGGTGGAGGTAATATCCTCGTATGAGGAGAGTTCATGTGGGGTTGAAATGGGATCCTTGGTATATTTAACTAAGATCCTCATTAGGGAACGTTGCAGAAACCTGCTTGCACATCATGCTTATATTTGTACCCGCCACACTGCAGTTGATCTGTATCTAAGACAAGACGATGCTCTAACCATCACTCTCGAATTGGGACTGACTGGTTTGGTGAGCACTCCACTGATGAAGAGGCTTGCCTGAGAACCGAAGAGCCTCAATTTCAACCTCATTAAGATGCTTCGAATAGTTATGCATTTTGCACGTTACATATGCAAATGATTATTTACTGTATTTTTAGCAGATATTGCATATTTTCCTGCGTATGTTTTTCCCAACGCATATTTCATGGTTTTTGCTTCGAAGAAGACCATATTGTATAAGTCAACATGAAATATGACTCATATTCATTGATTTATCTCATCTTAGCACCCCTACTGGGAACGAAATTCAATTTTTGCACTGATTTTCTATCTGGTCCAGTGATCTTGAACCTGCTACAAAATGTAATTGACCGATATCCTTGCAACGGGATGCAGTTCAAACAGCGGTTAATTTTATCTATTGATGAGACCACTCCAGCAGTTTTGAAGGGGTCAGTAAGCTAGTTATGTGCTATCTATCAGATTGCAGTTCCATGCAGCGAATGAAAAGAGATCGTATTTCATTACATTAAACGCGTACGATAAAGAATTGGAATACTTTACCACAGAAGGATCAGAGTTATTTTGTAAGTTTTGTGCAGTTAAGGTAAGTGTGGAAAGAGGTTCCAAGTAACTCAACTTCTAATGACTTCAAAGCATGTAAAAGATAAGAAACTGAAAATTAAAAGCAAGAAAAAGCAGACTTTAACAAAAGTATCAATTAACAAAAAAGGACCTCAACGATCTCAATTCAAAGAAGATTTGTATCGGGCTATGGTGTTAGTAAATATTCCATTGCCAAAACTCAAAAATAGGGAATTTGCAGAATTTTTGGAAAATTATACAAAACAGCCATTACCAGATTAACCTATCCTAAAACATCACATCCTTGTTATATAAGAAAGAAAGCAACGAACAATATTATGTGGGTTTCTTTGGATGAAACTACTGATTCTTAGCAAAAATGCGTGACGAATTTTGTGTTTGGTATACTCTGTGATGAGAAAGAAAGGTGGAATTCTTATTTATTTGGATTGCGTGTGCTGGAAAGGGTTAACTATTCAAACATTGCAGCCATTATCAACGACACTTTGTCTTTTGTGGTCTCTGGGTATTGCCTATAATCGGTTGTTATGGTATATTCAGATGCAGCTTGTTATATGAAAAAGGCTGCAACAAGTCTTCAGGTATTATACCTAAAAATGATCCACGTAACCGATGCAATGCATGGCGGCAGGCTTCATCGTGTAGCTGAAGTGATTCAGGCATTTTATCTAATAGTGTGATTTATTCTGTAAAAACGTTCTTCTGAAAGCCCTAATCGTCAACCTAAGTTTAAGAAACTTGCTGCAAAGTTCAGCTGTTGCAACGCAATGGAGTACTTGGCTTGATTCGGTAGGCTATCACGCAGATAATATTGAAATAGTAAGTAATATTGTCAAAGAATTTGATTAAAACGACGCAATTTACATGAAAGAAGCACAAATAGTTCTTAGTGCTAACAACATTAGAGAGAAACTTGCTTTTATTCATTTTGATTTTATGTGCATTTGAAGGATATTAAAAACTGAAACAAGGAAATGTATTTGAAAGAGACTTTCGCAGTGGTGAAGAGTCTAACAATTTTTAGCAGGCGTTGGAAGAACAGAGGTGTCGGAAAAGTTTGAATATGTATTTCCGAAGAACTCCGGCTGCAACTTCCTACAACAAATTGATTCAATTCATGGCGGCAGGGTAAATGTGGGTAATGTTTCCGAAGAAATATGTTTGTCCGATCTTAAAAAATTACAACATGTACTTATTGATTTGTGCGATGTGGAAAAAGTGTTTTCGGAATATGAAAAATATTCTTCAAGACAATGAACATAGATTCACTTTTGAACATTTGAAGTTGTATATTATTAAGTGCAACTGTGACTTTCCCTATTTACAAACCCCAGAAAAAATCCGGAAGTGAAACCATTGTAGTAAGTGTAACAAAAACTATAGCTGCAAAATAATAATAATAATAAAAAACAGTACGTGAAATAATTGTTCTTCAAGGTATGCATACAATCAAATAAGGTCAACATGAAACTTTAAATGTATACTTTTTGATTAAGAATAATAAACAACTCTTCTTATAACATGTTATTCAAAGTCGTTTCTGTTATATCTCTTACATTTTAGAGTTATATTTTAATTTTGAAGGACATATTCAGGAAAATTTAATTGCATGTCTGGATGCATATTATGACGATTTTAAGGACATATTTGCATATATGTTTTGGCGATTTTTAGTGCATAACCATCCGAATCCTACTATTAAGCACACGTGAGATATGAGCCTGGTCTGGACCCTGCTCCAACCAATCTTTGTAAATTATGTAAGGCTGTGCATCGATCGTGGATCATTGTAATTGTCTTGTAAGTGTCTAACGCTTCTGGTGTCTTGTGAGTCCATGACATTCCGTATTACCTCCATAATCAAGGCAAAAGTGGGTGTTACATGCAACTAGCCAGGTGTTTCCAATTCAGTTGCTCAGAAGTATATATTTATGTTTTCATGTATCATTATATACAATATTTAATGCATCTTAATTTTATTCTGAATTTATTCTTTCTGAATAGAAATTTGCTTTCTTGTTTTTGTTTTGTTTCGTACCATATTTTGTGTTATGTTTTCTAGTATTTAACTATTTTCTTTAGTTACCTAAGATATTATTTTTTATCTGGGTAAATCTGTATACACACACACACACACATATATATATATATATATATATATATATATATATATATATGTGTGTGTGTGTGTGTGTGTGTGTGTGCAGTAATATGTTTTAAAATAAAGTATGTACATAATTAAATGATCACAGAAGGCTACAGATCCTTAGCTTTGCCACGCAAGAGAATTCATTAAATTATATATTCAATATGTTGTTTATCGATATGAAAACGTTTGTTTATGCCTATTACATATTTGTTTCCTCACATTTTATGTCAAGATTTAATTCTGAATTCACAGTACTCTTTCTTTCACTTGCTTCTTCTGTATTATATTCATAATTATTGTTAGATTACTATTAATAGCGTAACAGCTATTCAATATTTAAAATAAGATCAGTCTTTTCTAACAGCATTAACAGGCCAGAAAACCACAATATTTGTAGATCTATACTTAATAAAAGTCTGCTTTTAATCAAGTTATCTGGAGAAATATATGTATTTTTTTTTACTTACATTAGCTAATTCCTATTATTCCAACAAATTATTTTATAGATAATGTCCAATCGGAGCAGGTGAAAGGGTTCTTCTTAAGAATCCAGGAGAAAGGATTCTGCATTCAGAGACATCAAAAGTAAAAGCCCATGCATCTTTTAATGAAACAATCTTTTATTTCTTATAGTTTCTTCTTTATTTTAACAGAAAGTCGACTCAAACTTTAACATTTGTGTTATTCGACGTAGTATTAGCCAAATAATAATAATAATGAGTTTCGTTTCATGATGTGAAACTACGGTATACTTCCAAATTATGCAAATTCAATACTCAAATTGGAAGTAGTATATCTACAAGTGCAGGCTGCAGAAGAGAAACAAGATGAAATATACAACCCACTCCTCGAAACCTGAATCCAGATCAAAGAGTCGAGAGTCTCTTTTTGTTGGGCTGTATGGAGTTTATTATTGAAACCGGAATTTCTCATTAATGTTTTACATATCATTTAACAATAATGAAATAAACTCAGGGGTGAAACATATCCTTTCGGTACTGAAACTATAACAAAAACTGTTTGCTGCAATCTATTTCATTTACTATGCGATCAGTACTGTAACAGAAAAATCGTAAATATACACCGATAGATAAAATTGAGACAAAACTCATTTTTCGGGAATGAACCTGTGTCAAAAAATAAATATTGATGCCTGAATTAGTAGTAAGTTTCAACCACATCTGGCTTTGGCAGAGTGTTCAGGATTATGAAAATATTCTCTGGAAATACTGAATATACAGGGTGTTTCAAAAGAACACCGACAACGTTTGGGAGGTGATTCCTGACACCAAGGTAAATCAAAAAGTATAGGCCAACCTGGGTGCACAAATGCTTTCTTTCGGAGTTATAGACTGCCGAAAACATGAAAAATGAACTTTAGAGGATTGTAGCTCCAATACTGTGGGACCTACCGTAGTCTGCTCAAGACTTTACTTAGGAACTAACATGTGCGCTGTCCAAAAATACATGTTTCAGAATCCTGTGGTACATACACTACAATTTTTATAGAGGGAATTTGGCTACGGGCACACAATTTGAAGTGCTCACCAATTATCTCTGTAAACATTGTTGCGGAAGTACTGTAGGACTCTGAAACTTGGATATTTAGATAGGGCACATATTAGCTTCTAAGGGAAATCTTGACCCGACTACGGTTGGCCCCATAGCATGGGAGCTTTGAACTTTTAAATTTCATTTTTTCGTGTTTTCGGCCGCCTATAACTCAGAAAGGAAGCTTTTGTGCATCCAGGTTGGTCTATACTTTTTCTCTTATTTTGATGTCAGGAATCATCTCCCACACGTTGTCGGTGTTGTTTTCAAACACCCTGTGTTGTTAGGAAACACATATCGCTATTTATTTCTGTTCTTGTTCTATGGCTATCAACGTTCAAATTGGAAATATTTGATTTCTACACTTCCAATTCGAATGCAGGGTTAACTAAAGAGATGGACTCTTTTCTTGAGAAGCTGAAATGACTGCGGAAAACCACTTACTGTCTTTGCTCTATAGAAATCAATATTGGAACAGGAGATATTAGTAAATTTCAATTCCTTTCCGTTTCCGTAGAGTGATCAGACGCTGAATCGATTGCAAAGAAATAGCTTGTCGTAGTCTTTTATTCTATGGTGATAAACGTTGAAACCAGAAGTTATTCATTCCAACTACTTCCAGTTTGAATACAGGGTCAAAGAGAAAATGGAACTCATTCTCTAGATTATTGGAACAAAAAAGAAAAAGATTTTGAATACATCTTTTAATTCTTATTTCTGACATCTGTTAACAGACAGAATGACGGACGAATGAACACAACTGTTCCATAGACCTTCCGACACTTACGAATAGCATAGTTTGGAAGTTTAATAATATACGTATTATATGTAAAATTCCGTTTTACATTTAAAATACTTAAACTTACAGACAAATATGTAGACTTGTTAAAGTTGTTTTTGTTGTCACGAAATTGTCATCATGTGCTTATGATTGCAAATTTCGTGGATATATTCTCTGGACACTTACCTACCACTAAATGATAATAAATCATTATATTCGGTTTACAGGTAACTTAAGTGCGACTAGGAGAAGCCATAGTTAGTATAAATTAAGAACTTCGATTTAGTATGGGAAAGAAACACTTTTCGTTATTCAAGATGGTGCAAATAAAAGTAACCCGACCTCTTAATAACGGAGATGAGCGAATAATTGTGTATAGCTCTCCGAGTAATTTTGGGCGATGCCGGTTGTAACCAGTGTGATCTCTTCCTGTCTGCCGCCTTGTTTGCTGTTGTATAGTTGGAATTATCCACCAGTTTAGTTCTCGTATAGACTCTAGAAGATGGTACTCTCTATGTAGTAACAAATTATGATAGTGAAATAATATATATGGACAGTGTTAATTAAAAATATGCAAGATATGTTTCGCTGCCAGGTACCGAGGCGTAAAGAACAATTGCAAAACGCTGTGTTCAGTGCTTGGTGCAAAAATGGCCTTAAACCGGGTTTGTGGCGAATCTGAGGAGGCAGGAACTAAATATTATCTGAACACCGGAGGTCTTACGTGATATTCACCAATGAATATCACAAAGGCCTCATAAATCTACCAAGAAACCATCTCAGCAGTTAGCTGTGTCACAAACAACGCGTTGAAATCTCTGAAACATACAATTACCTTGGAGACGGACAGACATGAACGTGTTATTTGTTACTGATAATGTTGGGGAAGGACGTTTGGATCCTCTGCTGTGTTTTGTGGATGACGAAGCGTGGTTCAATTTATCATGTTACGTGAATGCGCAAAATTCACGGCACAGGTCTGTTGAGAATCTATATATATTCCTCGAAACATTCCTTCATGAACAAAACGTTGGTGTTTAATGTGTAATTTCAGGGACCGCGTAAGGGTGCAATGTTCTTTGAATCTACAGTGAATAGTGTAGGTTATCGTCGGTACATAACAGTTTTACGACGAAAGCAGAGGAAAGACTATACTCCTACTTTCCACAAGATGGTGCTACTTGCCACCTTTCGAATCAATTTCAAGAGTTTTCGAATGAACAGTTTACAGAAGAGCGTACAGTGAGCAAGGGGTTGTGACTCCATCGTTTCCTTTGACTTTTATGTAGCAACCGCCGTCCCCTGGATGAACTCCAGCAAAATATTTCCCACGCCCAGTGACGTGCAGTGGAAAATCAGTACCTGTGGCGAGAGTATACAACGGCGCCCCTACATGTATGAGTGAGGTCGAGAGACCGGTTCCTAAGTTCCACCATGGTTGGCGAGAAGCGCGAGAAAATTTTCAAAAATAATCCCTTTTTTTCCTTGATCTTGAGCACTATTTATTACTTTTTTCCCTTCCTCTTTATATATGTCGACATGCATTTCCCTAAATGAGTAACATTTCCCCCCTTTTCTTTCCTTTTTCATTTCCTTTTTCTTCCTAAAATTTTGTTCCCCTCACTTCGACGCCGGGGCCGTTGTCTCGCTCGCTCCCCCACAGCACGGCACTGCCCGCATCACCCAGAACATTACCTGCTACAGATGGTGGCCGACGTTAGCGGGGGGTCATTTTTGGCATATCTTGTAGCATGCAGATAACATACTATTTTTTTTTCATTTTCCTATTTTTTCGGCAGGTATCTGGCATTACAACTGGGTTACTGTTGGGTTTCTGAATCTGAAAAATTGAATTTATAAAGTTTTTGTAAAACAATCACAATACTTTAATGTAAACACGTTAATGTAGCTAGATTTATGGGGCAAAGTTAAAATTTATTACATTAATAATTGAAATCTTCATAAGAAGCACAATTATTAATATATTAAAATACAACTTTAATGTGCTCATAAAGCTTCCATCTGTAAAGCTAGCCTAAAGTGTGTATGGTGTTTGTATTGAACTATTGTGCCATTTTCTTCAAGAAAATTTCATAGCCCAGGGGTATATAAGGAAAGTATTTATGGTCCATATCAAATCAAAGGTCAATATTAGGTTCATACTAAGTATATCTTATGAGGCGGCGTTTCTTCGAGGAGAATTACAAGATAAAAGATTTAGTAGTAATATATAATATACACAAAATACGTTTCAGTATTCAGTGAAACGCTGTAGTATTCAGTGAAATGTAAAGTTATCCAATTTTAATGGTTATCTCCTCGACAGTTCCAAATTGTGATCCAACAGATGATTATTTAACAAGAGGAAAAAGCAGGAACCCAACGATCCTATATTCGAGAAATATGGGTAATGCATTAAAGTTTTCCGACCAGTTGAATAACAGTTTCATTTAGTTTACTATATAAGATATAGCTTTACGCAGTACTGAATCAATAATACGTCCCTGGATTTCGAAGAACTGGCTGTACATCTTTTAATTTTTCAGGTATACTTTCCGCATGAATCAGGAACACAGTTGTATTCATTACTTGAATCGTTATTAACGATGTAATAGGTGGTAATAATGGTAATTAATGATCTACGATATCTATAGATACAGATAATAAAGAACATTCTTTTTTACATAGTGATTGTTCTCAGAGTTGTAGTCGAGGGTGTATGGCATTATCCTTTACCTAATTTTTGTCACTAATATATATCTTTTGCTTCGAGGTGTAAAGTATTTTCGTTTCCTTTATACTTATTACTCCAATTAGCAAGTGACTGTATCATTTTCTTTTCTACTTGATCATTAGTTGCTGTTCAAGCATATCAATCATGCGAAGAAAATTTTTTTCTGACTACTCTGAGATCGCAAGAGAAAAAAGGGGTAAAGGGAAAGAAAGAAAAAATGGAAACATTGCGTCGGCTCTCTGTCCAATTAATGTTGTTTCAATTAGTGAATATCAGTACGAAATCCTCGTGTAACTGTGGTATTCGTGTTTCGAATCTACTCCTTACCAAAATTTTCTTAATTTCTTTTGACACATCAGTTGCGACTTTCTGGTAGTTCTGTTCCTTCTGCTAGTGTGTTGGTTCCTTATGTATACTTACATCCATTTATGTTATTGGTTGAGTGATTTATATAAGGAGTATTGTCAAGAAAATAGTGCAATATGCTTTCGGACAATATAACACTCTTGTACCTTTATATTTTAATAGAACTATTAATGCATATGTTTTAGTTAGTATTTTTTAAATGCAATATTTTACATTGTCATTCAAGTCTTTTAAGGTAATCATACATATGAACAAAACAACGTATACCCTGTGAAAATTACGGGATTACATCTCTGGTTGTTCAGATACTGTGCGAATTGTTTTGTGTAGTGTAAGCCAATGATTGTTATCTGAAAGTATCATAAAGAAGATATTTTTGTCGCACGTCAGCACCCTGTGGAAAAATTAGATCTTTGTTTGACAAGAAAATAAAGTAACTTTGACATCTGAATTAGAGTTATATTACGTGTGGTCCATCGTTTCATTTAACAGTTTCCTCTAAAATCGTGGATATATTAATGAATGATCTTTTATTGTAATTACATGGTATGTTGCTTGAGTGCAACAATGAAAAAATTTTCTTGGCAAAAGTAGGTGTTCTTTATGTATTCCGACGTCCTGAATTCGAAAATGACTCTCAAAACATAGTATCACCCATTGGGTGCCACAAATCGTATACTTTGCCAATATTGAAAACACATAAAAAGAAAAGAAGTATCACCCATATATAGAACGCGAATCGTTCTGAAGTAGAATCTAAGTTTAAAACAACAAAATACTGCAATATACACACAGTAAACAGATGCATATAGATAATGTGGTACGAAACATGCATTAAGCGCATTCATTCCATGCTTTCCTAGTAGTTATGGTGTGGCGCCTGCTTTTCCTCTTATGCAGCATTTCCGGGGGGATACGGACAAAATCTCGCGGCCGAAACATCGCCGCCCAAAATCTCGCCGGCCAAAACCTCGCGGGACAAAATCTCGCCGGGCCAAAACCTCGCGTGGCCGAAACCTCGCCGCCCAAAACCTCGCGGGACAAAATCTCGCCGGCCAAAACCTCGCGTGTCCAAAACCTCGCCGCCCAAAACCTCGCGTGGACAAAACCTCGCCGCCCAAAACCTCGCGGGACAAAATCTCGCCGGGCCAAAACCTCGCGACGCCAAAACCTCGCCGCCCAAAACATCGCGTGGCCAAAACCTCGCCGCGAATGAAACTTTTCTTTAAAATTTACCCAATGAGTTTCTTAATATGCAATTCCATATTACAAGTAATAATAATAACAATAATAATAATAATAATAATAATAAGAAGAAGAAGAAGAAGAAGAAGAAGAAATAAAACATCGTGTGCGTGGGCTTTCTCGGGTTATTCCCGTTTCCTCCCACTTTCCTTATTCGATCATTTCCTTCATCCTGGTCATCTATATCTCCTTTAACCTACAGGACATAATCAAGGGACGTCGTAAAAACTCATATTATTTCATACTTTCATAAATATTATTAGATTTTTGCTAAAATTTTAAGTTTTTGGATTTTCTAAAGTTCACGAAACTAACACCGTTAGTTGTTATTACTTTCCTTATGCAAACTTTCTTTCCCTATAACCAGTTTAAAAACATCCCCTACCTTCACATTGAAATCCTCTAATACAGAAATAGAATTTTCATATTTTGTCGGGGACTTGGTCAAATACCCGTGATACTTCTTCTGAAACAGCGTCTTTTATACCGTCATCCTTATCATCTGTTGGAACATTTACATTTCGGTCAGGCGAAATTTTGGGTATGGCGATATTTTGGGGCGCGAGGTTTTGGAAGACGTGATTTTGTCAAGGCGAGGTTTTGGCCCGCGACGTTTTGGGTGGCGAGGTTTTGGCCAGGCGAGGTTTTGGCCCCGCGAAGTTTTGGGCGGCGAGGTTTTGGCCAGGCGGGGTTTTGGCCCAGCGAGATTTTGTCCCGCGAGGTTTTGGCCAGGCGAGGTTTCGGTCCGGCGAGATTTTGGGCCGCGAGGTTTTGGGAGGCGAGGTTTCGGTCCGGCGAGATTTTGGGCCGCGAGGTTTTGGGAGGCGAGGTTTTGGCCAGGCGAGGCTTTGGTCCGCGAGGTTGTCGCCGCGAGGTTCTGGCCGCGAGGTTTTGTACCCAAACCATTTCCGGGTGCTCACAGTGAACCATCCAGAAGTCGTCGAACATCATCCAAACATCCCAAGTGTCCTGGTATCGTCGTTCCGTGTTCTTGATATCCTGATGGAATCTTCCACCTGTTCCTCACATACAGCACCCAAATTATGAGAGGAAGTTAAGATGCGAATGTTAAAAAAAAATGTAACTTCAAATTCATTCCAGCATTTTGAATTTTGTCAGTATGTTCTCAACTATGTAGATATAACCTGGGCTACGATTGTTTCCCAGGAAATTTTGAACCACACACTTAAAGGCAGTCCAGGTTTCTCACTCCACGCCTACGTTTTCGAAAAAAAGTATTTGTGACCCTGCAAATTGTTTCACCGTGAAGAATCCATAAGTGCATTTGGTTAGTTGTTGATTTGGAGCTTAGCGTTCCTTCCAATACCGAGACGGTGCCTTCCAATTTCTTGTGCACGTTAATCCTGAATTGCCTCTCTGAAATTTCGATATCTGTGCCAATTACCTGGAATATTTTCCTCCCCGTTACATGTCCGTTCCAAGTTTAAACAAATAAACCATTCAGGCCCGTATAAAAAGTTTTTTCTTATTTGTTCTGCTCTCACTAATGTTCCGTTTGACTATGGTGGTTATCTACAAAAACACCTCCATAACAAATTAGCTTCCTGTTCTCTTTATACCTAGAAATGAAAGACGCTTGCTCAGTGATAACGAGTGAAAATCTGGCAGAATATTTATCGTTTCCTAATATCATCCGGCTTATTTATTTTTACTCCTAACTCTAAATTAATGAATATATTTAATGTGTTTAAGTTTAAGTATGTTTAAGCAGAGATATACTTTATAGTTCAACTTTAAGTTGTTGACATATTGTACTATATTTTATTAAAATCTATTTGTTAGTTGTTTACATTATAAATAAAATAATGCGTTAGTAATGCTATTTTCTGATAGGCGTGAAGAATACATGTGTATGTATCTATAACAACAATTTGTTAAAGAAAAACATTTCAATTTATTTGTATCAGTAGAAAAAATGTAGACCAGTACCGTGTTGAAAGTTATTTTTCTTGTCTGTTATCCTCTCCAAGATATTCTTAGCTCTTAACCTTTTATCAAACCGAATACATTACTTGTAAGGCAACATCTCTTAACGGCATATTATTTTATTTATTTATTTATTTATTATTGAGAAAAAAATGATTTTTCAAGCTATCGTCCAAGAACTGAAAGTAGTCTTTAAGGTCTTCTCTTTCAGTTTTCTGATATTGAATATTAATCAAGAGAAAGACAATAATAGTAAGTAGGCTCGTAAGTTGAAGACCTAAGAATTGCCCAGAAAGGACCTACAAAAAGACCTAAATATATCTGAAAAAGGACCTAAAAACTGGAAAAGAGGACGTAAAAATAAGATTCAATATAATTAGAATTACATACTTAATGAATACAATGCTCAAGAAATACAAACTTCTAGTAGTATATAATATACAGTTGAAAGAAACGGTGCAGCGGTGCACATGCTCCTTTCGGATGGTAGATTAATCTTCTGATTTGTAAACTGCTCAAAAACATTTTGATAGTTTCATTGTTTATCATTGCCAACGGGATATTTTCTCCAACTAAGGCACTGCAAAGATCTTTGTAAAACGGAGACGACTTGTATGTCCACTAGTACTTTGTTCTACAGAAGCTGTTTTTCCTTTTATTCCGCGGGCAGGAAGCTGCTTTCACGTCCAACGTGCTACTAGACAAGGAATCGTTTTTCCTGCATTCACTTTTATTTCGCAATATTTGCAGAAAAGAATATTTCCATTCTTAGGAAAAAAACGTCTGCTCCAAATTTGGACACGAACTGACGCAAAAAGAAGTTTTCTTACGTTTAATTTTAGGCAAGTTAACGGTCTGTCCTTCTTCCACAAACTGAAGTTCAAACTAAAATACGAAAACTTCCCACCGTCATACCCCTACTGGAGGACATTGTTACGCATCCTTATCATACTTGTGATTTTGCAGATCTGGTCTTATCAATCCAGTCGTTGAACAATGTCTTACTTTTAAATTTTCTTTACTAAAGAAAAAAATGTCTTACAAGGTACATTCGCAAAGCGTTCCCTCGGGATTCATGTAAAACTGATTTAAATGCAAAGTTCTCCATGGCTCAATGTGTATTGTACTAATTTTAGCGGCTCATATGGGTAATTTGCATATTTATGAGCCTTCATATACCCGGAATTAGATGTAACTGAACATGAATGTGGGCATATGGAAAACAAATTGGATTAAGTACTGCGTCTCTGACACATGTTATCCACACCGGCCGCCATATTGGATCCGCCATATTGAATTCAACTTTCGGTTTTTCAAATGGGAATAGCTGCATGTGATACATCAAATTCATATAAAATTTTCTTGGAAATTCATTGGTGTATTGAGTTTTACTGTAGCTTGTACCAGGGGTGCCCATCCCCCCCAAAGCTGATGGCGCACTCCCCCCCAAAACTAATAATCTCTTCCCTCCTCAAAACTCAAGTCCTCTAAAAACAATTGCCCAGTGTAGCAGTAGTTTTTATAGTACTAGTAATTGTTATTTTTGTTGTTGTTTTTATTTCCTGTAGTAGTAGTATAGAGTGCTTGTAGTAATAGTACGGGCAGTAGTAATTATAAAAATGGCATTACTTTTATTAGTAGTCTTGGTAGTGTACAATACTAAATATGTTCTATAAGGATATTGAGGGGTATAAAAACTTCTACACACTGTGTATGGCACAGATATTCTTTTTTTACAATTAGTAGTATTATTTTTTCTTTACAAAATATTGATATAATTCCCTTGTACAGGAAAAGTAAGACGCAAGTTACAAGTTATTGAGTTTGATACCAAAAAAAAAATGTTATCCTCGAAATTAGCCTACAAAAGGAAGTGATATCCAACAAAAAACATTCCTGTAAAAGAGCCAAGTACGAGTGGCCTTAAAAAGAATTGAAATCACAAAAATAGGCGCCAAGTTCTGGTGGACAACAGTTACAAACACTCACTGGCTCACTTCAAATTTAGATTTGAAACTTGGCTGTTGTCTGTATGGTTACCACTAGCTCACAATTATGTCAAACTACTTTATAATTTTCAAGAGACAACAGAGGCAAGTTTCAAATCTAAATTTGAAAGTGATTCCTTGAGTGTTTGTAACTGTTGTTCACCAGAACTTGGCGCTCATTTTTGTGATTTCACTTCTTTTTAAGGCCGCTCATACTTTTTTTTTTTTTTTTTTTTTTTTTTTACAGGAATGATTTTGTTGTATTAAATTATTACTGGTCGTGGTGGTGACATTAACCTACCCTTGATGTCCTTTATAGAGTAATATTTTTTTTTTCTTTGCTCACTCGACAAAGCAAATTTGTCTATAATATCGCTGTTGGGAATACATTCTAAAATGTCTTTTTCGGAAGAAAGGACAAGCATGTCGGAGAGCCATACATCTCCCATGCTGCTTCTTAGTCTATTTTTTTTTACAATCTCTAAGCATTTATATTTCAACAATCTTTTCAGTTTTCGAGGCATAATTAAAATCAATCAAAATTCTAGATTACAACAAACAAAGCAAACAACACGTCTGCTGAAACATTCTCTCTCCACTTTAAGTCATAGAGATAAATACTATACAGAATGCGTGCTGAGGTCGTTTTATTGAAGTCATTTCACGCAGTATAAAATTATATGAGAGAACCGCAGTACCAGGCTATTTTAACCGATCTATTGTTCGGTTACGTTTACATTTATTTATGTATTTATTTATTATGGACGACATATAATACGTAACAATATTCTGTTACTACTTGATGTATGATGAATGATCATATTTTCTATAGTTTTCTATGTGTGTGAATGTGTGATTACATTTTCCAGGATCTGCGAAAAACGAACAACTGTCTAGCTGGCTTCACTCTGTACAATACATGGAGCTGAATATATAGAATACTACTGGAGCGACCTCTCACGGCAAGTCTCTATTGTACACAGTGATGCCACTTTTGAGCTGGTTTTCAGTTTACCGCAGGCCCTGGAAAATGTAATCGCACAAACAGAAAACTATACAAAATATTATCATTAATTCATTTATTATACATCATGTAGCAATTGAACAGCATTACTTATTAAGTGTCGTACATGGTATAAATAAGAAATAAATAAATGCTCCCAGCAGAAAATGGGTAAATTACCTACACAAAGCGATAAACCGACCAGCCCATCCTTTCATATAGCAAGTTGCGCGGTACTTCATTCATAGAGTTTCTAAGCACGGGGTAGGTGGATTCTTTTTCGAGATTTAAAAAAAAATCGCATCGTGTTCCAATGTTATTCTGACGACAGCAAAATTACTTATTCGACATTAGAGTAAAATTCTTCCCCAATTTCCCCCCCCCCCCCCAATTTTTTTCTCGATGGCACAACTTGCGCCATTCATCTCTCCTGTGGGCGGCCCTTCTCTCTTAAAACGAACCAACTTTTCCTTTCATACGGCTACTTGCGCGGTACTTCAATTATCGAGTATCGAAGCAGGGGGTACGGGGGTTCACCCCGGAAAATTTTTGAAAATTAGCTTCTCAAAATCGTGTTTTAATGCTATTCCGACAGTAAAATTGCTAGTTCGAAAGTAGAGTAAAATCCCCCCCAAAATTTTTCTCAATGGCGCAGCTTGCGCCATACATCCCCCCTGTGGGCGGCCCTATGTCAAATCTCTCTAGGCACTTCGCTAATAGACACTGCAGAGTAATATCAGTTACGCTTACGTTTTTGATGTTGACAAATCAAAACAATTTCTAACTGGAAAAGTATTGTAGGTATAAAAAAACTCTTTACAGCATTGGTGTCATAATCTTACAACATTTCTGTGAGTGATTGTTATTACTTCCATGTTATACTAAGAACAAGGAAGTATTGTATTACGAAGAAAATGCCTAATGTAAATCTACATACGACCAGATTTTGGTGAAGATCTACCATATTCTATTTGTCTGTGTGTATGTATGTTCAGAAAACATTTCGTCAACAATAAATCACGTAAAAGATCACATATACATACGGGGCCCTGCACAACCTTTTAATGGTTGAATTTGTGAAGTGCTTCACATTTAACACGCAATATCTTGCAAATGGTACAAGCTACCGTAAAACTCACTACACCAATGAATTTCCCAGAAAATTTTGTATGAATTTGATGTATCACATATACCTATTCCCATTTGAAGAACCGAACGTTGAACCGAACGGCTGGTGTGGATAATACGTGTCAGAGAAGCAGTACTTAATCCAATTTGTTTTGCATATTCCCACATTCATATTCAGTTACATCTAAACAAACTATAAGCAATTTTGTGACCAAGCGTTATAGTATTATGAATTCCGGATATATGAAGGCCCATAAATATGCAAATTACCTGTATGGGCCTTTACAATTAGTACAATACATTTTAGGCCGCGGAGAACTTTGCATTTAAATAAATTTTAGACGAATCTCGAGGGGACACTTCGTGAATGTACCTTGTAAGAGGTGATGGTGATTCGAGTTAATGGCCAGTAAATGTATTGTCGAAAGCTGAAGTGCAAAAAAAAAAAAAAAAGAAAAGAAAAGAAAAGAAAGAAAGAAAAAAAGAAAAAAAAAGAAAAAAAAGAAAAAAAGTTAAGACCTATAAAAAGCTTTAAAAAGAACCAATAAACAAAAAATCGCCAAAAGACAAATAAAATCCACGATTTTCTATCATACAATGACACAAAATGAATATATTATGTTAAGCTTCGTCTTCGGTCACTCGTAAGAAAGAGGACTTTCCTTAACTTGCGGGCCCTAGTAATAAGAATAAATCCAAGTGAAATTGCGTTCCATAGTAAAGTTGAGATTCTCTGAAAGGTATTGATTTTACAAATAATAGGTCATGCAATTTAATATTGTAAATATTATGCAAATTGTAACAGTTTTAATGGGGTACTATTATAAATATTTTTTCTAGATTTCTACTATTAAAATATAAGCTATTATGTGTTTTCCTTAATAGATACCAAGATATTATTTCTAAGTATGCTGGTATATCTCAAAATATTAAAACACACATTAAATTGCTTTCAATGGGGGACATAAGTAAAATGGTCCGTAGTACATTCTAACAAATGTGATTCCCACCTGACAGAAAGTTTGACAAACATAATGTACACGTTAAGTTTTATATTTTTAATTCAAAGTTACAAATCAGCATCACTTTCCTCAACTTTACACTTATGTTAGAAAGTTAAAAATACGTAGCTAAGAAATTCAGTTAGGTGTTTTGTAGTTGGAAATCAACAACCAACACTTACGTTTTTTTTAAACATTTGAATATATTAATTTTTATTTTAGGCAAACATAACAGCAGAAATTCTTTATGGCATCATACGAAGTGATATGGATCCTGACATGAAGGAAGAGGTAAAGTGTATCTATGTTCAGCTTCTTCTACGCTTATATGTAGAAATAAAATCATTCATATTTTGTTTATTTAATTTCAGTATTTTTGTTTCTTTGCTTTGATTTTCACTTTTCTTCACACTGCTGAAACTATATACAAGTTTTATTTCTTTCGAGATCGAGCAAATAAGTGGTAAATTATGTTGACAACGAGTGAATTTGTACAATGAAAACAGTGATAAAAATTAACTAGCGAAGTAAATTAACGATCTTTTTTTCTAACCATAAACATGCTTGTCTTTGAACGCCAGAGGATCTTCATTAAACATTTGAACTAACTACCATTGAGAGATATTACCTTTCTTTAAAATAAGAAGTTTTTTACTTTATCGGATAGAATAAAAGGATTTGAATAAAATATTAAACTGTAATCGTCCCTTCGTGTAGTTTTCCGATATGACTTAGTAAGTACTAAACAAGTTTCTTGGTTTATTTCTGCTTGGAATTTGACTAAAAATTAGACTTTTGCCAAAAATGAAAGACTATAAGGAAATCACGTGCGTTCATAACATATTATGCATTACAGCAATATTATACTCTTGGATGAGCCAAAGGAGAGTAACTAGCCTTGTTGAGAGATGGTTTAACGGTATTTTAGCTATCACCACATCAGCTTTTTAATCGCAAAACAAAGTTGATAACGACAATATATCAAAATATGATCGTTTATAAACATAATATGGTGTAACATATATCCACCTTCTGAAAAGGAGTAAAGCTGGATTAGAATAAGGTATCACATTGATTAAAAATGTTAAGAAAACAACGATCCCTTTCATGACATGTAATATCTTCTCACGAAAATAATTTTTGTTATTAAACGTCAAAGTGTTGTCAGATACTACATAAAGTTTCTGGTGATTTCTGGTACAGAGGATTGAAGTAGAGTTTCCAGAATTTTGAAAATGTTTGTTGGAGATTTCTATATTATTACAGACAACAACATTATGCTGGCAAATCTGACAATTGAAATACTGGTTTTATTACAAAATAAATAAAATATGAATTAGCAACATCTAAATGAAAATCAGTGGAAATCTGTAAAATTCAAGGATTTTTGACATTTGTACACCCTTCCTCTACTTCTTCTATTATATATTTTCCTCTAAGGAGCTTCCATCCACCAAAATATCCAATTAACCTTTTTGTCTTCGTGTACGATTTTACAGTTTCAATATTGTCATTCAACTGTAGTTTCTTTTGAATACACTGACTTTTTCTGTTACTCCTTAGCACGTTGTTCATAATACATTTCCTTCCCAGGCAATGTCTTACCTGTTTCTTTTCCTAATTTCAATTACACCTAAACATATTCTCTTCTCCGTAATTATTGATAACAATTTCTCATTTTGCCTCAAAGAATCCAATGCGCTATACGAAACATTTTGTGTGTCTAACTTTTGATTCAAAGCTCAACACAATATACTTTCTCCTAAACGATTCTTTCACCGTTCCTAAGGTTAATTTTATAAAAGAAACCAAGAAAGTTCTGTCCTTTTCTCACTCACCACCTTCGAACATCGGTACGTCACCTAAGACGTAACTGGAAGATCAAAAATACTGGCCATCAGCATCGACGACCTTCTGCCAACGTTCTGGAAGGCCATGGATTCCATCGCGGTAGACCTAGGTTTGCGTGAAGTGAAGAAGGTATCAACTGCATTTTGCACCTCTACTAGGGAATTAAACTGGCGTCCTCTGAGGTGATTGTCCAAGGAATAGAACAGGTGATAATCAGACGGTGCAATGTCCGGGAAGTGGTGGATGCAATAGTGTCTCCCGTCCAAGCGTAGAATGGTTTCCTGGGTTATCGTAGCCACGTGGGGCTTAGTGTTGTCCTGTAACAGGAGACTCCCTTTGCGATTAAGAAGTGCTGGTCCCAGAGTTTTGAGTTTTTCTTAAACACGGCTCAACTGCTGACAGTACAGTTGCGTTGATGCTCTGACGAGATGATAACAGTTCCCGATGCACGATGCCGCAAGCAATTCACCAAAGACACAGGAGGACTTTCTTCTGAAGCAGTACCGGTTTATTTGATGCTAACCAATAATGACGTCGCCGTAGAGCTTCGTACAGGACTCACATCTCATCACATGTCAACATCCTGTCCAGAAATGGCTCCTTCCTCAGACGAGACATCAAAGAAACACAGGTATGTGTTCACGTTGCCTTCTGGGCCGGAGTCAAATCATGTACGACCCATTGACCTAAGTTGTGGTGCTTCCCAAGTTGATGGAGGTGCTGCCGATGGTTTCTCCACTCACACTGAATTGTAGTCCTTTTTCTTCACATGTCTGGCCACTGTTCGTCTCAATTGCAGCCTGGAGATTTCATTTAGTACATGTGTTCATTTAGCACATACCCATGCCAGCAACTGATTTTCGCCTGATGTCCATTCGCATTTAACTCACGGTTTGTAAGTTCAATTGAACCAGACCTAAACAAGAAAAAGCGACAGAACGTTTTGGGTTACCTTTATATTTCACGCCCTCACTTCATGCCATCACTTATAGTACTACTCAGATATCGAAAACTAGTCTATTTGACACCGAGATCTTGTATGTTTGACACCGACTACTTCATTTTAATCACGATTTTTGGTCTTTCTAACGTATATTTTCATCTCGTATTCTTCACAATGCTTTCTCAAGTTTTCTAACATCATATTAATTTTGTTTTCAGACTACACAATAAGCTCATTTGGAAACCGTATGCAATTTACCATTCTACTCCCTAACAGAATACAGTCTTCATTTTGTAAAATCTTCTTCACTATCTCTTTTATTTAGATATTAAATGAATGATGTCGGTTAGAGACGACATTGCTATCGAAATCCTATTCATATTGAAATTTTCCTTGTCATTTCTTACTCTATTCTAACAATTTGACGTTGGTTAAGACAAAAGTTTCTTACGAGTCTCGATCTTTCCATTCCAACTTAATCTTTTTTCAAAACTCCCATCAGCAATTTGTAGCTTTTCTAGGTCTGGAAACTCTTTTTCTAGATCAACAAGTATTCACCCCTTTTTCCTATAACGTGAATAGTTGTGAAGTTATTTTGTAACTCAGAGTTTACTTTAAAGTTCATTTAAACATATCTTAATCTAAGTGATTTTCTACGTATACTGGTAAGAATATAGTACAATGTTTCTCCCATAACCGACTCATAGACCTTTCTAAAGTAGATAAACAAATGACATAAGGCGATATCGTATTTCTATTTCACTTCCAGTATTTGGAGAATGATAATTATATGGTCAATAGTTGAACGATATGAGATGAATCTTGCCTCTATATAATTACTAAAACCATTTGTGTCTTTTTCTTATGAACTGAAAGAATGATTAATTCTTCCACTCTTATGGACATTCCTTCTTGTTCCAAACGAGGAGAGGTAGTTTGCGTATCTCGTCTGCAACTTTTTCTCTCCAGCTTGAATTAGCTCAGCATGAATTTCGTGTATACCCAGAGATTTCTGTTTCGTTAATTTCTTTATTGTAATTTTAGACTTTCAAGCAATGTTACGCATAAGTGTCGGAAGTCTTACAGAATGGCTTTGTCCGTGTGTTGACAGGTAGCAGAAGTAAACGTTAAGAGATAACGAGTTCTGGTTTCTTGCATTCGATTGAGCGTGTCAAGAATACGCACAACGGTAAAAGAAGCTGTTCATCTCCACCGGTAACCAGCTATCCAAACCTAAGGTGGTTCGAATTACCCATTTCTGGTTACAACCTTTATCTCCAGAAAAGAAAAATGGATTCAGGTAGCGTGTAGAAATTTTTCTACAAATGATTTATTGCCTTAAGGGAACATACCAGCTATCTGCAGCACTTTACCAAGACCAAATTTGATTCAAGTTTACTATTATTTAGGTTTTAATACTAATTTCCATACAGAAAAAATGGTAGATAAAATCGAGATGCGGTTTTTTTTTTTTTTTTTTTTTTTTTTTTTTTGTAGTCGATTCAGCATTCCAGTAATATGTTCCATCTTCTCAATAAATGCTCCATAGAAACCGAAAATGATCCAAATCAACAATTTGCAGTTTAACCACTTATCTCCAAAAAATTAGTAAAAATTAGAAATATGTGATCTTGTTCAATCGATTCCGGGTTTGAAGGAAACACATCACAACCTGCAACACTTTATCAAACCCAAAAAGAGTTCAAATTTACTATCTCTTCCGATTTCATTATTGATTTCCATAGAACAGATATGGTAGGGGATACAAAGACGCAGTTTTTTGGCAATCGATTCAGAGACCCAAGATTAGGTTTCATCTCCTCTATTAACTTTATTCATACTTTCGCAGTTCAAATCTGGTATTTGCGGCTTTAACCAGGAGTAAAAGTGAGGGGGAACGCGTGGGGATGCCATTCCCCACTTCCAAAAAATATCCGTTGCGTCCCCCCACTTTCTAAAAAAATACAATGGGCAAAGATAGACACGGGGGATGGAGTGACGTCAAGCGTCCCCTTACCCTTTCAGATCCACTTTTACCCCTGTTCTTAACATTTATCGTCTTAGAACCAAACTGGTAATAGATAGCGACAACAGGTTTTCTGAATTGATTCAAATTTGAAGGAAACGTATTGCCACAATTTGCAACACTGTATCAAATGCGAAAGTGATTTGAATTTACCCTATTTTAGGTTTCAATACTGATTTCCACAGGGTAAAAACGGTAAGAGAAGACTTTTTTTTTTGTTTTGCAATCGATTCAACGTCCCAGGAATAGATTCCATCTATTCCGGATGGAACCGTTAACTATCTACTCAAATCAGAAGGAATACAAATGAATTATTTTTATATTTCATCGTTTACAAGCATAGAAGAGAAACGGTAATTGATAGAGACAAAAGATTTTCCGCAATCGACTCATCTGAAAAGAATATATTATTACTTCTCGCAGTTTCTTTCAAAATAGGAAATAGTTAAGTTTACTAGTACTTCTGGTTTAATTACTGGTTTCAATAAAAGAAAACCAGTAAGAAATATCAAGATGCTGTGTTTCACTCTACTCAGCGTGCAAAGAAGTGCATACTTTCCGTCAAGCATATATACAAACTGGAAGTGGTTCAAATTAAATATTTCTGGTTTCAACATTTATTAGAACAGAAACGGTAATTGAGAGCGACAAACAATTTTCTGCAACCGATAGGTTTCCTCAATTGTATGTATCATTTTAACCATCTACAAAATCCGAATGTGTTTGAAATTTACTATTACTTACGGTTTCGCATCTCATTTCCATAGATCGAAGATATCGAGAAGCGTTTTGTTTCACAATGAATTCAGCGTCCCAAGAATAGGTACTATATCTTTCCTTGACCCTCTATTTAAACCAGTTGTAGTTCCATTTAACGATATTTGATATTAATATTGATCGCTAATTTGCAAAAACATTTAAGTAGAGCGAGTAGTACTAATGGCTTTTTGATATGGACTCATCTTCCGTGGTACTCATTACTCTAATATTTGGTCTAGGAATTAATTCGTGCGGGTGGACAAGAGATGGCGCAACGAACGGAGCGTCCCACAGTTCCGTGTATCCACACATGTGTTGCAAACCCCTGTCATCGCGTATCGTTCGTAGTATAGGGCAGTGGATTAAAGCGTCAACAACACCAGTTTGTAGTTAAGTGAACATGGCGCAATTTGTGCCTGATAAAGTGTTTTTGCGGGGTGTCCTGCTGCATTACTTTAACATGCAGAAAAGTGCGACTGAAAGTCATCGTATTTTAGTGGAAGTGTATGGTGACCATGCTCTAGCTGAGCGAACGTGTCAGAAGTGGTTTGCACGGTTTAGAAGTGGTGATTTCGGCTTGGCAGACCAAGAGCGAGCTGGACAGCCAAAAAAATTTCAAGACGAAGAATTGACAGCATTGCTCGAGCAGGATTCGTGTCAAACGCAGGAACAACTTGCAGCAGCATTAGGCGTTGATCAAACAACAGTCTCCAAACGCTTGAAAGCCATGGGAATGATTCAAAATATGTCACATTGGGTTCCACATGAATTGAAAGACAGAGACGTTGAAAGACGAAAAACCATTTGCGAATTGCTGCTTCAACGACAGAGCAGAAAGGGGTTTCTGCATCGAATTATTACGGGTGATGAGAAGTGGATCCATTACGAGAACCCTAAACGAAAAAAGGCCTGGGTGAAACCAGGTGAACCAGGTCCATCACAACCAAAACGAGATATTCACTGTGCAAAGGTTATGCTGTGCATATGGTTGGATATGAAAGGTGTGGTGTACTATGAGCTGCTGCAACCGGGTGAAACTATGAATGGAGAACGTTATCGACGACAATTAATGCGTTTGAAGCAAGCTCTGGTCAGAACACGACCAGAATGGGAGAACAGACATGATAAACGTATTGTTCAACATGATAACGCTCGCCCACATGTCGCAAAACCGGTCAAAACCTATTTAGAAAATGTCGGATGGGAAGTTTTACCCCACCCGCCGTATTCACCAGACGTTGCTCTTTCGGACTACTACTTGTTCGATTGCATGAACAACGATTTGATTGGACAGCGGTTTACTTCTTCAGAAGATATCGAAACATGGGTCTCTGACTGGATCGCTTCCAAGGATGAGGACTTCTTTCGCCACGGAATCCGTACATTGCCTGACAGATGGGCGAAAGTGGTGGCTAGCGATGGACAATATTTTTCTTAAGGTATTTATGTATTTTGTGTTTGTACTACAGCTTCAATGTGTGCGTACCAACCGCACGAATTAATTCCTAGACCAAATACAACGAGTATAGATGTGCTATTTCTAAGTTTGGGTATTAAATCCAAATCGTTCGTAATCTACCGTAGTTTCACAGTGTGAAACGAGACTAAGTTATTTATTTCTTCCACAATACGGTTTTACAAAAAACATTTCACTTTCTGCCCAAAATTTTTCTGGGTTGCACATTGAGTAGATTGTGAGAGAAAAAATTCCATTCATTCAAAATACTGTCTGTATATATGAGAACTGTTGCGTCCGCTTACATTAATATATAAGTGCGAGTTTGATAGCCTATCTAAATTTCGTTTATGTCTTTATACATGTCAAAATGATTTTTTATTGTTATCTTCAAGTTCAATAATTTTAATTTCAAAAATCTACGTATCTTTATTCTGAAAAGTTTTTAAATTTTCCGCTTGATATTTTGTGCAGACTATCATTAAGATTTTCTATCCAACGCAATTCGCTTGTTTCCTCTTTTCTGTTATTTTAATGTATTGCTGGATGAGTCATAATTTGTTTCTATGTATTTTAGCGTGCTTCAAATTTTATTTTGATGGAATTTTAATGGTAGTCGTAATTTTAATCCAAGTATCCTCAACGTTAGTGTATTGTGAACCTTCTACCCAAAACATCAATTTAGTATATATCGTACTTCTCGCCTCACAACTCTCTGCTTTTTTTAAAAATAAACTTTTCAGTGTTCAGGTACTGAATATTATCCTTCTTCAAGGACAATCTCTCTTCTATAATCTCATCTATCATATAGTGGTCAGTACAACAGCTCGTCGAAACGACCGAATGCTAATTTTGCTAGAATATCTCTAAAACGTGATCAATTTGATTGCTTACTTATCTGCAGAGGTCCAAATATTTTTACAAAAATTGCCATGTTGAACCCTTCATACTCTTCACAGTAAGGTTTTTAAATGTTGCAAAATTCATTAGTCCTGCGTCGTTATCGTTACGTTTTCTTATGAAGAATTTTGTCGCCTATAATCGGTTTGAGATTATCTTCTCAACGATGCTTTGCATTAAAAAACTATAATAGGATTTTCATTTCATATCGCAGGAGTTTGTCACATATATATTCTCCTTTTTGGCAAAAAAAAAATCCTATATATTATTATTTTCATTTCATATCGAAGCATGTACATTAAGAAGAATAATGTCTTTCAACAGATTCTTAACACTAATGAAAGAAATGTTATAATAATAATAATAATAATAATAATAATAATGCTAATAATAATAATAATAATAATAATAATAATAATAATAATTATTATTATTATTATTATTATTATTAAAATACCACGCTTATTTGCTGTTGGAGAAGTACCTAATATTATAATATTTTGGAACTTCTGAAATTTTCCTGAAGTAATATTGCTTTTGTATATAGTTTGTATAAATTTTGAATAAGACGTAATACACATTCCTTAGTAAAACAAAATCTATTAATATTACTATTGTTCCGTTTCAGTTGCAACTATTTGCAAATGAGTTGACTAATAGAAAAGTTCAACTTACAGCATGTGATATGTTCCCTCTGGATATGACTGTATTGCATTCGGTAAGCGTATGATAATACTGTCAAACCGATTCTTCTAGGACTTTAAGCATATATGTAACAGGGTCAAAACATTGTAAAATAATTCTTTACAACATACAGAAAAGTCGAATTAATAATCAAAATAACACTTGGCAATGATAAACTTACGTGCCCAGCAGGAATGGAATTAAGAATTAGATTTCTAGGCTGTTGGCAACTAAGGCTCTTTAGCCCGTAACCTATATGAAAGATGATGTCCCTCGGGGAGCACGTATTCGATGAGAAAGGAGGAAGGAAGCGGTCTGGGACCACTATGTTAGATACAGTTCGAAGCATAGAAAATGTTACAAAAAGTTTAAGTCCAACTTAGAAACAAACTCTTGCGCCGTGTGTTTATGCATTCCGAAATACACTTCTCATCGACTAGTTACTTTCGGTATTCAACCCAACTCACCGCTTCTTCCAACTCTCCTTGTCTAAAGCGGTGTGTGACATAATGTACTCTTTCCATTCAGACGGAAAAAACAGGAACCAGTTTACAACTATAGCTCTAAAATCGTCTCTTTCATTCGTTTGTTCTGAAATGCCTTTCTAGAGCCTGAATAAAACAAAACCTTACAAAATGTTCCTATAGCTTCATAAACACCCTTATTTGTATTCTTTCCCTTCCTCAAAGGCTGCATATCACATCAACTTAGGGAGATGCTCCTTGTGAATTCTATGGAAATTGTTAATCATGGGCGGCAGTAAGTTTTGTGCTTCTCAAAGTCTATAATGCGAGCGCAGAGGTCTACAAACTACTGACAAAAGTGATTGTTATTCATTTCTTGCCAGAAATTGCAAGCAAATGTTCCAGTTGGCGTCATTTTGTCAGGACAGAGAGAGTAATTGCACCCTTTCATGAGCTTGAGAAATGCATATTGTTTGATCAAATGTGTAGTAAAATAATAAAAGGAAGTTCGATCCCAGTTCGCGTCAAGTAACCTTTTTGTCTACAAACACCGCGAGCATGGGTTCTCCCGTTTCCTCCCACTATTTCATTCCACCATTTAATTTAATGCTTATCGTTTCCGTCTCCTTTATCCTCCTCGCATAATCGTGGGACGGAAAACTTAAAGATTTCTTTTCATTATTTACTAATTGAAAAATGAAACTATTATGTCGGCGCAGAATCTCCGCCTTCTCCTTCCCCCGGACCAGAGCTAAATCTAAAATGACGCTGCTTTTAATAACAAACCTATATAGTTATGATAACACATAGCTATAACGCTTATATTTGGTTTCAAGAGTCGAAGGTTTGATCTCAAGCAATAAGAGTTCATGGACGACATTAAGAGAGAGAGAGAGAGAGAGAGATTCAAATATATAGAGAGACAGGGGCAGATCCAGGACGGACTTCTGGGGGAAGCGGTGGGTTGTAATACTGTTACTTAGAGCTATTTTCAAGAGCTCCAAACTCTGAGATAGGTTTTATTCATATATATGAAATAAGAAAGTATCCTCTTCTTGGGTGGGAACGCCCCGATCGCCCCCCTCTGATTCCACCCCTGGAGACAGAAATGAATGATTTACATATACAAGTTTAGAATTGGAGAAAAAGTGATCGGACAGCATCCGTATTATGATGAAAATTGTGACTTTCTGAAACAGAGGAAGGAAAATTTCCGAACTGAGAGGATCTCTTTAGACAGTTGTTGAATTAAGTTGGAGAACTCTATTTGGAGCATCAGATGATTACGAAGGGGGAGAAAGATCTTAAGATCTGGAGAATTAAGCATTTAAAAAATCTTTAGCTTCCGAGCCGGGTTTCGAACCACGAACTTTTCAGTTATCGATCCATGACTTTTATCCACTTAGCCATGGAGAACTCCACGTAGCTCGTCACATACTTTCCTTTACCTACTCGAATGAGATATTCCAAACGTTGACTCGCTGGTTGCGCCGTTTCAAAGTATTTTACACTATTGTATCATATAGTTCTATCAAATATAACTTGAACACAATAAGAATAAATTTTACTGACTTAAAAATATCCTGAGCAAGGGGAAGTTCATTCTACACTCTATAACTAGGCTACAAGAGGCCTACGTCCCATTTGAATGGCGCATCAACCGAGTCAACGTTTGGAATATCCCATTCGAGTAGGTAAAGGAAAAGTATGCGACAGGCTACGTAGAGTTTTACTTGGCTGAGTGGATAAAGTCATGGATCAATAACTGAAAAGTTCGTGGTTCGAAATCCGGCTCGTAAGCTAAAGATTTTCATATTCTCCAGATCTTCAGATCTTTCTCTCCCTTCGTAATCATCTGATGCTTTAACAAGAGTTCTCCATCTTAATTCGACAACTGTCTAATGTGATCCTTGCATTTCGGAAACTTTCCTGATTCTGTTTCAGAAAATCACAATATTCATCCTAATACGGATGCTGTCCGATATTTTTTTTCCAATTCTAAACTTGTATATGTAAATCATTCCTTTCTTTCTCCATATTTGAATTCCTTCTCTCTCAATGTCGTCCATGAACATTTATGGCTTGGGATCAAACCTTCGACTCCTGAAAAAAAATGTAAGCGCTCTAGTTATGTGCTATCGTAACTATATAGGGTTGTTGTTAAAAGTAGCTTCATTTTAGATTTTGCCCGGGTCCGGGGGGTGGAGAAGGCGGAGATCCTCCGCCAATATAATAGTTCCATTTTTTAATAGTAAAAAAATAAAATGAAATCTTTAAGTTTTCCGTCCCACGATTATGCGGGGAGGATAAAGGAGACGGTAACGATAAGCATTGAAGGAAGTGATGGAATGAAATAGTGGGAGAATACGGGAGAACCCATGCCCACAAAGTTTACTTGACACAAGCTGAGATCGAACTTTTTATTATATTACTACACATTTGACCAAACAATATGTATTTCTCAAGCTCAAGGGAGAGGCAATTACACCCTTCTGTCCTGACAAAATGACGTCAACTGAAACATTTGCTTGCAATTTCTGGCAAGAAATGAATAACGCTCATTTCTGTCAGTAGTTTGTAGAGCTCTGCACTCACATTATAGACTTTGAGAAGCACTAAACCTACTGCCATGATTAACAATTTCCAGAGAATTCACAAGAAGCATCTTCCTAGGTTGATGTGATATGCAGTCTTTGAAAAAGGGAAAGAATGTAAATAAGGGTGTTTATAAAGCTATGGGAACATTTTGTGACGTTTTGTTTTATTCAGGCTCTAGAAAGGCATTTCAGAACAAACGAATGAAAGAGACGATTTTAGAGCTATAAACCTTGTAAACTGGTTCCTGTTTTTTCCGTCTGAATGGAAAGAGTACATTACGTCACACACCGCTTTAGACAAGGAGAATTGGAAGAATAGGTGAGTTGGGTTGAATACCGAAAGTAACTAGTCGATGAGAAGTGTATTTCGGAATGCATAAAGAAGAGTTTGTTCCTAAGTTGGACTTAAAATTTTATAACATTTTCTATGCTTCGAACTGTACTATCTCTGCATTTGCCTGGTGTGAATGAGGAAAACCCAAGAAGGACATCATTGAAGATGACTGACCTGAAAAATGTTGTTATACTTTTTCGATCAGCAGGACTGGTCAACTCTGTATTTTTTTATGGTAAATGATTTTACTTAAGTACTAACAGTTGCCTCGTGTTTTAGTTCTTATGGAATAATTATTCATATCTTATCCGAAAGGATACGAAGAGAGTCTTTCTTTCTTTATCCCTCTCTCTCCCTCTATCTATCAATCTATATAAGACTCAGTGTGAGACTCACATACTAGCTTCATTTCTGAAGAATTTTTGTTGTGCAGAAAAGTAATCTTGTGGGGAAAAGAGAATGATGGATCAATTACGATACTATGAAAGTAACTATTAGGTAATTATAACACCACTATTACATTCAGGGGTGGCGATTAGGGGGTAAGAATGTTTTTATATTTCATTCATTTCACAAACAACTTAAACAATAAATTAAAAAGTGAACCAGATAAACAGTTAAAATACGAGTAGTTAAGAATAAAACGGGATAAACTTAAATGCATGTGGAAAAATTCAATAAATAAATTAGTATTTTGGTGACAAAATAATTTTCAAATCTTTATTTATGAAAGCATTGCATCCTCATCTTGTTGCTAGCATGCATCCAGCTCATAATTTCTATTTTTCTATAGTTTCTTTTCTGAAACAACCGAAGATTTATTTCCATTTCTAAAGTAATAAAATAAAAAAAATCTCGTTGACTGACCCGAATGTAGAAAGAGTACATAAAATGAATAAAATCAATTTCTAGATCTCAGTGTATCCGTCAGTAGAATACTAATCGAAATTATCTCACCTTACTCCATAACATATGAGAGATAAGAATGCATAATTAAGAAAAGAAAATAACATTTTAGTTTGTGCTTCTTTTGTAACTTCCGTAAATTTGTTCCCTCAAATCTGTTCTATTTCATATTTATGAGCATCAAGACTGTGATTGTTCTAGGAGAGCAATATAAGAAAGAATAACTTTTAATTAAATATGCATACAAAAGAAATAAAAAAATTACTGCATACAGTAAAAGAAATAGATAAAAAATCTTAAATTTTGGTGCATTAACATTCTATAGAGAAAACTTGCATACATAACCAAAGAATGATGTATAAGATGATTTGTTTGGATATTTTGTATGTCTGCTACGATATTGTGAAGTAAAATATGATTTTTTGCTATTTAGCAGTTAAAATATATTTTTCTCATCCTGAAATATTGTAATATACGTAATTCTAATGCTACCTACTTATAATATGCTAATAAATAATCCTAGCTTAATATGCTAACAATTGAGTGCTTGAGAGTGAGAAGGGGCTATGCGCCAAACATATAGTTTTGAGAAAAACGAAGTTTTATTAGACTAAGTAAAAATGCATAACGTATGGTTATTGTTATTGGGCAATGGCTTATTTGCTTTCAAATATCGACAGGGTAATTGGAAAAATTGTTAGCAGCACCATCAAGAACTGTATCTACATCAGAATTTCAGGTTCTGTGGCATAGCCCCTTCTCACTCTCAGGCACTCAATTATTCCATTCCAACATTTTTAGCCCAGTAAATAAAGGACCAAAAAGGGTGTCGAGCTGAAATAATTTAGGAAAAGCTGAACATTTCAGGATTTGTTTTTCATGTGATCTTAAATGAAATATCAAAAGTCCCCAAAAATCCCGTGTGCGCTTCATCCTCAAAATGGCGAACAAAGATGGCGGCCGTCCGGAATGCGCATGTCTCCCGATTTTAGCTTGTAACTCTGAGACTATTTAAGATATTCCAATTCTGTAAATGCACTTTTGTTCTAGACGCTCTAATCTATAACTTTTCTTAATACTTCTTTCTCGTAAAGTTTGACACAAAGCCACCATTTTCCATTAAAATATAAAGTGATAAGTTTCGAAAGTCCTGTTCTTGGATTGGTGGTAGAAAATCTCCAAAACCGTTAGGAATTCGCAAACAATGTTCGGAATAGTTTAGATTGAACATTTAATTAGCTTTGTTTTAAAAACAAGAATCATCTAAATCGGAATACAATTAGTCGAGAAATTCGATGTTTTTAATTAAAAGTAGTTGAATAAAAATTAATCGCTATTATTCCAGCACCTAAAGTTTCGAAATTCATAGTTGTGCTGGATTTATGGCATTCATGCCTTGGATTCCAAACTGAAATTTCAAAACTGTCATAAAACCTATCTGAATTTCATACCAAATTGGCGACCAAAGAGGACACTTGTTCGACATGTCCCCCCCCCTTAAAAAATAATAGCTAGAAAAGGGATTATTATATTTTAATTCTATAAAAAGCACTTTTATTATGAAAAATAAAAGCCCTATTCTGGAAATTTTGTTAAGAGTAATATAATTTTAAGTACATTGAAAACAGTGGAGGCTCGTTGTAATGCAACCGGTGGTGCACACGGAATAACTAAGTTTGGTTGTATTTTCATAAGGATACCAAATGGTCAATTTGCATTGAGTCTACTTGTAGATACACAACCCAACTTACAGTTATGTAGTGTGCCTCAGTGATTACATACCAACGAGCCACCATTGTTGAAAATTAAGTATCCGTTTTTACATCTCATTTGAACTCCCTTGCACAGTAGATTCTTCATTGTAAATAGTCAAAAAGGGAGTAATAAATTTTAAAAATATGTATTACACCTACCTTCTTTAATACATGAAAATTTCATGGTCTTCATAGTCGTCAAAAATTAACATATTTGAACAAATATTTCCCCGACAATTCAAAGAAAGTTTGGAACAAGTCAGTCCTGCCTTTCTATATTCACATTTGCTGTCACAGTCTTTCTGCATTCTGATCTTACATGGGCAAGATACAAGGTTCAGCAGATTGTCAGGAGCAGCTTTTAAGTTTATTACACTGGAAGCAATTTACCTTCTATTAATTGCCACTGGAAACAATTTACCTTCTATTAATTGCCACCCCCAATTTGTTGGGTTCAAATCATTCCCCAATCATTGGTGTACTTGAAGGTAAACACATACACTGTGTTGAGAGGCAGCAGCACTTGTAAAAGGGAAATTTCCAAATTGAATTTTGAGGATAGATTTCAAGTCATTATCCTATTGTAGGCTTATATCGAAGTTCGTCTAAAGAAATTTGATTGTGTTCTCCATACAAACGCGTAACCAATCTTTCTCCTATTTTAATGACTGTTTGGGGATCTAAATTGGGTTGGTGGAAGACTGTGACCGCTTTAGATAGAATTTTGATAGCACCTTTGTTGAAAAAAGATTATGATGTGTTGCACCCTGTGATAGCATAAAGACACCCTGTAAAAGATATCCTTCAGCAACTCTAGTTTCCTTTGGATGTTGCCAATGTGGAAGCTTTTCTGTTCACTTTTGTTTGTTTTCGGCCTCACAAAGTACACTGTAGTGTCTGGAATTGTTCGAGCAATTAAGATGGCCAATAAGTCAGAGTCAGTTCCTACTACTACAGCAACAAAATGTTTTATTTACTTAGATTAATAGCTGTGCTGACAATCAGAGCATCTGCATCTCCTTCAGCTTCGTACACTGTAATGCTTGAACAGTTAAAATGGGTTTTGAAGAAATCAATCAAACGTCTTTTATTTTCAGAGTTCAGCAAAATGGGTGCTTGCTCAGTACTTACTTTCGTATTTTCATCAAACGCGATTGTAGAGACATCTTTGACATTGCTCTTCTCTATCGTTCAACATTTTTGATGTTATTGCCTGTTGCATAGCCATCAAAAACTGCAGCTCTGCACGGTGAAATGTGTTTCTGTATATATCGTACATATTTTTCAGAAGTATTTGCATATGTGTTAGTATCGGACAAACAACCGCATGAAGTAAGAAACCACCATCTACAACGTAACTCAATTCTGATAGAATTTTCGTACAGAGTTCTATAGGTCCTACAATGTCCACAAATACAGATTTTCTAGTTTTTCTAATTGAAATTTCATCAAACAAGGAGGGAGGATAAGGTGTTAGTTCATATTTAAAAAAAAAATCATGCATCTATTCATATGATTGCAATACCGCAGCAATTCGGCTGAACAACTAAAGTGAGTTGATGCTAACAGCTTCCTTCCTAATATGAATTGTATTGCTTGTCGCAGACACACAACCTTCTCTTTTCTTTTTAGAACTACGCTACCAAAGGTTTTACCTATCATTTGAGATAGTGATTTTGACTCTATCTCTTTCGCCCTATCACAGTTAACTTTCTTACCAGTTACTAAGCCAGTTGCAATGTTGACTAGAAGGTATTTTTAATAGGACTGTTCAAACGGGTTGTGAAGACTAATCCAATCAGAAAGTTTTCTGATGTCTTGATCATGTCTCATGTTTCTACATTCTGTTCAGACACTGACGACCATTTTCACAGAAACTTTCTAAGGCTTCACTCACTTCCATTGTAATTGGAAAAGATAAGACCGAGCCAGCCAATATCCCGCCCATAGCTCAAGCCTCCGGAAGCTTCCATTGCCCTTATCAAACTCTGTTCAATTACCATATCTGTTGCACTTCCACTCCAAAAGCAATCCTTCCTTCGCACATCAAAGTATCTTTCAAGTTCTGCTGGTTTCAGTTTATTTCCCATTTCTTCCATCTGTTGCAGATAAAACTGTGTAGACTTCGCATCGTTCAAGTGTCCTGCTGCTTAAAAGTTTGGAATCAGGCATTTCACCGTATAAATATGAAAGCCCCAGTTTCCAGGACGCTCCACTCGAATATAAAGTATTATTAATCTTACTTGTTTTAAACTTTGAAGCCACAGTTCAGCTTTGACTCGGCTAGATAGGTCATAAGTATTTTAATGTCTGGATTATAATTTAAGTCGTTTACGGTTTTTGTACCTATGATCAACTCATCGATACTGAAACATATATTACTCTCTTCAAGGTCCCTAACTAAACTGCAAATCTATTGATGGTGCTACATAAGTCAAAAGTGCTTAGTGCTCAGTGCTCTTGAATGTGTAGTTCCATTTAACATGTGTACCACAGTATTTTGCGCATACTACAAGCCCCAAAGTTCTTGTATTAAAGTACCAGATAATACGTCCAACGACACCTAAGTATGACATTAGAAGGTGAAATCCCCCCAGTCTGACAACTACTTTAGCTAAATCACTATCTTGTTGAGCAGATGTTTTATTTCCACTGCCTTCCAATACAGAAGCTGTTCAAAAGTAACGATACAAGAACCCTATCCCGCCTTCTTGCTTTCGTCAAAGTAAATAGAAAGGAAGTGTAAATTGTAGAGAAATTTGATGATTTCCATCTGTGAAAATTAGCATATCGGAGATTTTGTACTATCATATTTTCTGCCGGTATCAAACTCTTTATTTCAATATTTAAAAGTTCATTGTTTGTTGATTTGTTATAAAATTTAATATCCCTTCTAACAAGAGCGGATACCATAATTGCTAAAGGCAGTGCAGCACGTTCTATACGTAAATCTTGTCTATTTATTTTAGGTGTGCATATTTTAATCCCACCCATACTGTGGAAAGTACCGTGAACATCTAATGTTCTCGCTGCATTATCAAAAACAAACTGAATGAAATTTTGAAAATCATTGGTTTGGATTGGAATAATAGAACACATTCTAGAATATTCATATCTTCTTACTTCAGCGTAGCTGGCTGATATTTCAAAACTATGCAAGTATATATATCTATATATTGAAGAAATCCATAGTATCGCAAACAGTAAACTCCAATTGCTAGATGGATTGGTGACATAAACGTACGAGGCCGATACATTGAAATAATTGAATGGCAGATCATGATATGCATCCGAGATAACATATTTGAATCAACTTTCTTACTTCTAGTTACATTTTTAACAAAAAGAAATTAATAATTGTGGATCCTCGGAAGTAACTTTTTCCAATGAAGGAATTGCTTCTTTCTGGGTAGACGCGATATGAATGCATAGTTGATGCTTCTATTTTTAGACATGATCTGCTTTTCTTTTCTTGTTTGTTTCATTCCTTGAGATAAGAAGGCAGGGGTTTGCTGTTTACTTTCATAACACTATGAACCACATTAGCTTAAAATTTATGTATGTTTAGAATATAATAATATATAGACTACCAACTGTTACGTCAATGATGTTAAGGGTGAGTCTACTGAATATTTCTGCTACTAAAAACAAAAAGGGAGACTTAAAGGAACACAGTATGGACAATTAGGTGACAAGAAAGCAGTTCTGTCTACATATATTTTTCTAAAGCGTCGAATTTCTCGACTAATTATATTCCGATTTGGATGATCGGAATTGTTCAATGTTGTTCAATGTTCAATCTAAACTATTCCGAGAATTGTTTGCGAATTTCTAACGGTTTTGGAGATTTTCTACCACCAATCCAAGAACAGGACTTTCAAAACTTATCACTTTATATTTTAATGGAAAATGGTGGCTTTGTGTCAAACTTTACGAGAAAGAAGTATTAAGAAAGTTATAGATTAGAGCGTCTAGAACAAAAGTGCATTTACAGAATTGGAATATCTTAAATAGTCTCAGAGTTACAAGTTAAAATCGGGAGACATGCGCATTCCGGACGGCCGCCATCTTTGTTCGCCATTTTGAGGATGAAGTGCACACGGAATTTTAGGGGACTTTTGATATTTCATTTATGATCACATGGAAAACAAATCCTGAAATTTTCAACTTTTTCTAAATTATTTCAGCTCGCGGTCCTTTATTTACTGGGCTATTTGGTTACACATTCCAAACCTGATTGAGTACATTATACTTTAATTTTTTTCTAAATCTTTAGACAATGCAAACTGATGCCATATTCTGCTTACTGAACCCACACGCCAAGGTAATGTTAAAAACTCAACACTGTTGTCTACGCTGTTCCAGAGAAAATAAAACTGATTTTAATATGACTTTAAAGTTTAATTTTCATTTAAGTTGTCAGAGAAATAAGTTTTTTCCCTTCTCATTCATAAATAAATACAATGCAGATATAAAAGTGTTATCAGATTAATAAGAAAATGAAGATTGATACAAATAGCATATATTTGAACTTTACTGAAATGTTGAAGGAAAAGGATTATTGGGAATTTTATTACTTGTGAAATTTGTCATATATCATATTAAGTATTTAGAAAACAACAAAGCTCTCCCGGTACTGATTCTATAACAATAAACATAATATGCACTTCCTAAAACGCTTATTAGAATTTGAATTAATTATAAGTCCGAAAAACACAAAAGATCTATTTTGAATTAAATGTACAATATACATAATCAATAATCGTTCAATATTAGTTAGAAGATGCATTTGTATTTTATAGATATGCCAGTCGAACGCAGCATCTAATTTATTCCATAAATAGAAAGTATTTACTGACTTCTTGATTTAGTCTTTGGACAGACAGTTATTCTATATTATACGGGGTAATATTGTCCCAGTCAGTACCTTGTAAGTCTATTTATGTTTTTAGTTCAATCAAATTGTTCAGAATATATCACAAACGCTTCTATGTAATTCAGAACAAAATATTGAAAATTTATTGACGATTCCAATGGTGTTTAGTAAATTTAATCTGTTTTGACCATTTGTATGTCAAGTAGCTTAAGTCCACAAAAATGAAAAATTGACTAATGCCATCACCCGCTAATATAGATACATTTAAATATATTTTTAAAAAGTAAGTTATTACATCAAAAACTTCTTAATTATGGTTTCGGTTGCCAGCAGAAATATGAATTTTACATGAGAAATTTCCCTCCTCGAAAATTTCAGTTTTCAACTTAAGCCACTTGGCACCCAACAGACCACATGTTAGGCTATAGTACATTAGTATATTTCGTAGATTTTATATCTACTATTTATCAACATATGTTCTAAAATACATATTTATTCTCTTCCTTAGATGGCGGCGTCTGTCTTGACGTATGTAGTTATTCTTATTCAATTTGTGTCATCATCTCTTCCATCAACGGGAGGTTCGAACATAACTGAATCAGTCATAATTGATAATACTTCTACATTAACTTTATAACACTGTAATCTGTATTTTAATCCAATTTATTACTCAGCATCGACTCTGAACATTATATGTTGTATGCATATTGATAGTGTTATTAAAAACGTATTTAACTATTGAGAGGTATCTACCAACACTTTGTACACACTAATTCACTACATTCCAAAGCATAAGGTTACAGTGTAAGAATAGTCACTATAGAAATATATGAAGGGAATGAATTGCATACCGGGGCCGTGGTAGCTCAGTGGTAGAGCGTTCACCTCTAGTGCAAGGGGTCCCAGGTTCAATCCCAGCTCCCGCCCAAGTGAATTTTGTGGTGGATAGACACGGTGTGCGTGCATTTCATTGGGACACTCCCGTTTCCTTCCACTTTGTTCATTCCACCATTTCGTTCATTGCTCATTATTACGATCTCCTTTAGCCTAACCGGCATAAGCGTGGGACGTAAAACTCAAAGATTTCATTTCTTAAAAAATTGCATACCGACAAGTTGATACCTTCCTTGGTTGTAGTTGGGTTTGGAAGGTTCTATATGAAGATATAAGGACCGTAAGTTGATATATTTATGTTCTTGAAAAGAAAAATAAATACCTATATTAGCACAAGATCAAATGGAATCTTGGAATTATCTTTCTGTTAGGACGAAGCATCATTTTCCTTAATCTTTAGAACATCCTCGCCAGTTCTGTATTCACCTTGCATTATCTATTAACCCACGATCAGTCGCGCCTTATGAAGTAACGCCATCGGTCGCGTTGTATAGAGTTTTCTTACGCACCATTTTATCTTTAACATATTAAAGTACTTACTAATTCTGGGCACGCGCATTTTCAGCATTTCTGAAATTTTGCAGACAGACTGCACAGCAATAATAATGTAGAAGTAGGGCAGGTATTTTAAAAATAACTTCAGTGTAAATGTATTACGGTTAGCTTTTTTCTAACGGCGTGAACGATCGCGGATTAATATCACTGCAATGAAACCTGAACATGTTAAGAAAAAGTTAAAGAATCATGTATCAATCAATTGAAAAGAATTACAGAATGTAGTAATTAGGAAACGAGATGAATTTTTGCTGCTTAGTTAACTTTTGCACGCAAGCTTATATATATATATTGGTGAATCTTGTACGTGAGCCTCCTGTAGTAGCTAAGTGTAAACTGGTATTTTGATGCTCCTTGCCGCTTCAACATTGGAGAAACAGTGAATATCATGTTTGGTGTTTGCTTAAGAAAATCTAGCGGAAACATTTGACATGTTGAAAAAGTTTATGGGGTAACTCACTTTTCAGTTGCCGTGTTTTTGAATGGTTTAAGAGGTTCCATGTTGGAAGAGATGGCATTTATTCCGAAGTTGGGTGTCCGCTTTCGTCACGTTTTTTCGCTGTTATCTCCTTTCAACACTTTCTGCAATTTGTTATTAGGTTCATTAATCCATGCTCTTCACAAACTTTTAAAAGTTTTTGCTTGTTATCAACGTATTGCTTCACAAATGTTAAAACTGTTAGTTCATTGCCCTTGTACATTCGCCATGTTGATAACATAAATGCTCGTTTCTTTCCCACAATGCAACTCTTCGGTTACCTTGCGCCAAGTAGTTCCCTCCGCTCGCCGTATAGTCCCATGTTTATAACCGCTTATGTGTAACAAATAAACAGATTTTTCGAGACAGTTATACATTATCAAGCACACAAACGATGAAATTATCCATATCTTTCCTGTAAACTTTAAAAATTTTGCTGGAAACGGACGCCCAACTTTGGAATTTAACCCGAAGAGATTGTAACTTGAGAAGCAACCACACCCAGCAGGTCTGTCAGTACAACTAAAGTGACTGACAAAGTGACAGCTGAACTGAAGTGACTGTTATATATTTTTAATGACAGACGAGCAAGTATCAGGATAATAGTAAACCTTGTAAGTATAGGTTTGCTAAATAAATGACGTAAGATTTAAAGAAACGGAAGCAGTATTGCATATTTTCTAGCCCTAGATCACAACGCAATGATAGTTGGTAAATTTTATTAACACAAAAAATTGTGTATGTTACTACACTTCTCAATCTTCATAAAATTGTCCAACTGCTTTTACTTTTCTTTCATCAAATTAAGAGTATACCGCTAAAAGGTTGCTAGTCTTTCAGTGGAGTAACAGATCACTCAGAAAGCAGTAACAATTATTTTGATCACATTCACACTCTAGACCCTTCAGAAGTTCTTACATCACATACTGTGAAACTTTACGTAGACGAAGTAGGTTCTTACTTTGAATAAACAGAGGTAAATAGATTTCACTTGTTACCCATTTATTTCCTACATACTCGCTCTTCTTTCCTAATTGCCGCTCTACTTATAGCATTTTGACAGTTGTAACTCTTGTTTTGTAGAGACAAACACTTGAAAACCAATTTTCAATTAA
Source organism: Thermobia domestica (assembly GCF_964235325.1). Classification (NCBI taxonomy): domain Eukaryota; kingdom Metazoa; phylum Arthropoda; class Insecta; order Zygentoma; family Lepismatidae; genus Thermobia; species Thermobia domestica. Next base: position 194,003,963 of record NC_137457.1, read on the forward strand.
CTACATCATATGTTCATTAGATATTGATTGTAGCTCCTTTATTTGTTATCGGGGAAAACTGCACGGTTCTTATAATTCAGGAAAGATATCTATTGAATGAATTCATGATACTTCTCCAAATTTTATCTAAGGCTTAAAGGTTAGTAATTTTTATTATAGCATATTTATCTCTGTGTAAGAAACGCATTTGTTTCATTACTGTTAACTGAATGTGATCCTGATATTATGTAATATGTTTACAAAGATAATAAAAGATTTTGAAAGTAGTTTTGAAAGCTCTCAAAAATTGAAATGAAAGGTATATATATATACACAACTTCTCTCAAATGTCATTTTAGACGTTTGCATAAGTTTCTGTTCCAGTTAAAAGCAACGAATCCAATTTGCTCAAAATTATTCTTACGAATTTATCGATAATTTGTAATTATAAAAATAAGATTGCTGAGAGTATTTACTGCGAAATATTTTTCATGTTTCTAACTCCTGATAGTTAATAATGGAAGTAGATAATGATCGGTCATGAATGTAAAACGGTGAAAGGGGTAACTTTGCTTAAATAAAAATTATTTAAACAAATGATCAACTTATTTTCAATAATTCACCTGAAAATTTCTATTTGTGTTGATCAATAATATTTTACTTTAAACACCTGCTTTTGAAAGTTGTTTTAAGTGTTTTTTGTAAATAATGTTTCACCACATGGTAAAATGTACAAGAAATAATTCTCCAAAGTAGAATGCAGTACCTCTTTCCGTTTTGATATTTCGATATACTGGAAACATACCATAAAAACTATTTGTCTATTCTAGTAATGTTGATAACACATTTATTTCTCCCTTTTTTATTTATTCAATGTTAATCAAAATATATTGAAAAAATCATTACTCTTTCCAAAAGTGTTACGATTGGAGTGATTAAATGTAGTGAGACAATATTCACTGGAAAGTAAACCGAGAGTCGAAACCATATTCAGTCTAAAACAGAATGTGTTTTATCTTTTACTTTTAGCGTCCTTGTAGAAAACGAGGCATAAAAAACGGGAGCTGCTATCGACGTGGGCTCTGAACGAGGATTGAACCTTAAATCCGGTGCAGTCGGCGAGAGAGATCATTATGGACAATTAGCCGTCAAAATATTAGTCGTTTCTCACTACACAATCTTGCCTTTATAATTGGTTGATTACAGGCCACAATCGAAGAAGAAAACGTATTGCGTTATATCACGAAACCCATATCTTTAAATTGGCTCTCAATTATTTCTCTTTGGTCTCGACTGCAGGAGAAGCATAATGACTTAACTATATAACACAGATAATATATCCAAATTGTAGGAGTGTGAGACATTAAATAAAACATTACGTTATTTCTCAGCGTTATCTTCCTTCGATCCTTACATCATTAGAAACTTTCCTTTCTGTCGGAGTTAACTATCAATGCAAGAAATTCTTTCGTGAATTCACGAAGTGTCGAGCGTGGGATTACTACAGTAGCTGCTTCAAGGTCTCCAACACACGTCATCAATCACTCAAAAACAATTGCAGTACAACGAGGTGAAATATTGTCACAGAGTAATGGTGCGTCGTTAAGATATAATCAACATTACCTCTTCGGAATGGAACGTCGTAACTATATTACAGTAGCCAAGAGTACATTGGCCGTAATTGTAAACAAAGAATATGAAAGGGAGAATATTCGTTAGACTTAAAAGGAATAATATACTGTACGTACGAGACAAACGTAGTCTATGTGCTGACATTCATTATTTTAACTTCTTCCACAGTGAAGAGGAATGAATTGTTTAGTGAGTTTCAGGGTGTATAGTAGTGACACATTCACATTTCATCTGTAACTATATACATAAGGGGTGATATCAATAAAACGGAGAAGTTACTCATGACGCCCAATTTTGAAGTAGTTACTCGCATTGGTATCAATAAAAAGAGAACTGAGTACTAGTCGTCTCGGCTGACCTCGAGAAGCCCCGCCCTTTTGAAGTAACCACACCTCTATTCTCGAGCCGAGTAACTACTCCGCGTTTGATATCAATAAATATCAAAGACTCCTCTGTGATGCTAGTAACTTCTCCAAATTTGTGGAGCAAGCTAAATAGGTGACTCCGTGCGAAATATGACAGAGTATATGATTGTTTTGCTATGTAGTAAAACTTATAAATTGCATAGAAATGTTGCAAATGGAGATTACAAAAAACATAGGTTCATGAAAGAAAATGTAGAGTAGTTAGCACAACATTTTTTAGGAGAATCAACGGAAATTTGGGGTGGTGCACTGCGTAATGACGAAAAGATGCGGGTTTTCTTGCTTTACGTGAGTGATCCGGGATTCGAGGTCTGAATGTCAGGGGATTCTGTTGTGGCTCAAAGTGCTGTATCTATGACTACTACAAGTGTAATGGATGCGATTATTGCGAAATCTGAAAATTGATTGTTTTCGGAGGTGTGTGTAATATTCAAACAGCAAAGGCAGAGTGGTAAGAACAATATACATTTCCGGGTGCTATCGGAGCACTTGACTATACACACGTGGCAATAAGGAAACTTAGTATTTTGGAGACGAATAGGAAGAGCCCCTTCGTGGCTAAGCGGATAGCGTATATGCCTTTGGCATGAGAGACCCACGTTCGATTCCCGGAGGGAGCTCATATGGTTCGGATTCCAAGTTAATCAGTGGGTCCCGTCTCATATAGCCTCGCTACTGAAAAGGACATTAAACTCAAAATCAACTCAACTCAACGCTGATAGGAAGGGTGTATACATGAGAATGTATATTTTTTATGCCAAGGTGAAAGGGGACACGTATGGTGTGGAAAACGCAATCAGATGGACGTGCTTTATGACGTGATTGGCTGGACTATTTAAAAAAGGAAACAAAGGGACCAAATGTCTGATTTCGTTCTTAAAGTCAAACAATCTTGGACAAGACCTTGGACAACACGTGATATGCACTTGTCGTGCTAATCTTGATATTACTGGATTCCAATCAACATCCATCAGTTCCAAGAGGTTCGTTCCCGTGGTTTCAGTATTACTTTCTTGTTTACCGTTTTCTTTTTCATTTTTTTAATGCTCGCTCGGATATTACAGATTCTCTTTTGGATTTGTCTCTCATTTGTAGATGTATTTGATATTTCGTTGCATTTCACTGTACTTGCCTTCAAAGCTTCGGCTTTCCTTCGTTTACTTCCTGGTAGGCCTAACTGTGACTTTGAAAGTACCATTAGAAACTCTTTTATAATATCCACAAATGCACTTTGATTGAAACTGTCGTTACTACTTGCCCCTTCCATGGCGTTTAGGATACTGCGCTATAAGTTACCCACAACGAAATGACCGCCCAATAGATCGGAGAAATGAGTAACCACTTCTTTTATTGATACGACTCAGTGCTACGTGCAGAGGAAGCGCGAGTAAACGTTCATAAATCTGGAGCATACTAGACCTGAGTAGTGGCTTGTTTTATTGATACGAAATTGAGGGAGGAGATTACTCTAGGTGTAGTTACTCCGATTCTCGAGCAGGACTTCTCAGGAGTAGTTACTTATTTTTATTGATATCACCCAAGGTACTTACTATTGACTTGCCGGTTGTACAGCTCGAAATGATTTAGGTACACAATTAGTCACTGCGTTTTCTATTAGTAGCTCAAATGCTTTGTGATGTAGAGAGAGCAATACTTTATAACCACAGTTTGAATTATTATTATTTTAAGTACTTATCGTAGTACATACTCACACAATGTGATTGCTACTTACTGCGATGACAATTCAATGATTTCACAATCTTTTAGATCACTTAAATGCACTATATTTCCAAATATTTATTAATGCTTCACAGCAAGTCAACACGTTTATTGATTTTACGGAATCCTGCTGCATTATATATTGACAATTATTTATTAACAGACCCTGGTTACCATAGGAACCGGGTTACAACGAATATACAAACAATTACCTCTAGCGACAGCAAAATAAAACATTTCACGACATTTACAATTCAACATTGTTCATGGCATTTTTATAACGTTTCTACTTCTTCTTCTAATTCATAGCTATTACCAGATAAAATAACATTTTTGCCCAACCCTTTAACCCTTAAACTATAGAGATAAATCTAACCTTTAAACTACGGAGGTAATTTACCTTTAACCTTTAAACTACATTTAAAGCGTTTACGTAAGGGTTTACAAAGAAGTCAATTTCTTTACTTCTATTTATCGAAGACACATGAAACAAAACGTGTTAAAAAAGTTATTGTATTATCATTTCGAAATCGAAATATCCGTAGCTAAGACAAGAAAGAAGGTATTTTGAAAACAAAATATCCCGTAGTTTAAAGGTAGAAGACGTAAATACATGTTATTGTTAAATAAATGGCCCCGCTACTATGTGAATTCTTAAATTGTTCACAATTTAAGAAAGAATCCTGGGACCGCAAGATAATTTACGTAACACATGTGGTTCCCCTACTTTATTGAATTGCCCTCGTCTATAATAAAATTCATTAATACAATATATTATATTTATTGATCTTATTTAAATAATTCATTTCATAATAATTCACATTTCATTTTAATCAATCGTCGAAGAGAATGCAAATTCAAAATTTTAAAAAATCAGTTATTTAATTAGGTCCCTAAATGAATTCTTTTGTTAATAATGGATTATATCTATATTCCCATTGATATATATGAATTGTTGTTTCAGCCAATATAAGTTAAAACATAAAATAACAGTGTTCTTCCGTTCGGGCGTAGCTATCATAAAATTGGAAAACACAATTCATATGTCATGAAACAAAATAAGAATCACAATAAATCAGAAAAATTATTAAATGTAAAGAAACTGTCAATAATTAATATCACATTAAAATTATACATCGAGGAAATTATTGTACTAGTAATTAATCAGAGAAAAGCATTATTAGCTTTGGATATCATCTTTTGAGCCATTGAACCACACACTATTTCATACAATTGTCAGGAGAATTCACTTCATTTCTCCTTTGTCTCCTATTATAAAAATTTCTGCCATATATCCAATTCGTAAGGCTATGAAATCTGTTAACTGAATTAGTTAGTTTAGACATAATTTATTGATTGTTTCTATAAACAGCACTACTATTGGAATTAGGTTTGGTTATATTACGGGTAGATATAGAATTTCCTTTTAAGTTAGGCGTATTGCACCTATTGTTTCTATAAGCACTATTATCATTGGAATTAGATTAGATTACATTACCGGTAAATCCAGAATTCCCTTTTGTACTATTACTAGCAAATAATAGTGCAAATTATGCTTTGTAATATGTGCCAAAGAAATAAATGCATGTTTTTTTTTTATCAGGATGTTATCGTCTACCCCTTCCTTCTGTTGATGGTATAAAAATAATATTGATTTGATTTTGAGTTTAACGTCTCATTAAGCAGCGAAGCTATATGAGACGTTTATCTAGTGATTAGCCTGGAGTCTGAACCACATGAGCTCGTACCGGTAATCGAACCGAGTCTCTTACGTCAAAGGTGCGTACGCTAACCGCTTAGCCACGAAGGAAATCGGTATAAAGATTTCATTTCATTGTAAAGTTTAACATCCCTTTCAGTAGCGAGGCTATATGAGACGGGACATACTGATTAACGTGAAATCCGAACCACATGAACTCGGAATGGAAGACCAACTGAGTTCGTAACAAGTAGTGACTATTTTCATGAATAAATGTATCATATAGAAATCTCTTAAAGTCTGATACTAAAATATTATTATTGTTATGTTATATATTAATTAAGATCCAAACTATAGTTACTGTATTGTAGAAGGAATATTGTCTAACTGATAATGCTTATGAAAATTGTTAGGTTTCTAAAGGGGTGGAACTACTCTTTCCTGGGAAGGCAGTAATTACGTAAATTCTCTCCCACTCTACAAATGAAGCACTGTTAGCACATATAGCACTGGAAAAAGATATTACATTTTAAACAGGAAAACAGAATTTTACATGTTATTTTTCTGTGAAACAGATGATTGTTTAGCTTTAGTGGAAAATGTTATTTTTATCAAAATCATTGAACGTTGCAAAAAAAAAAAAAAAAAAAACATTAATGGAACGAATTAATTTATCTATACCGTCCAAAACAAAACGTTGTAATTTCTAAAATAAGGGGACATGACAGAAACAGATAAGGAAATAAACATAAATCGAAATTTCTCGTGAGTAATTAGTCACAGAAGAGTAGGTTATGTTAAAAACATTTCGATTGATTTTGTCTTATGCCTAGAGGCAGTTTCAAGGTCAGCACAATATTGTCTGTTAACGTTAAAAATTTCCTGAAGGAAAGTAGAACAGGATACTAAACAGATGTACACCTTGTCTCAAAAAGGTTGAGCGCATTCTTTATTGGTGTTTTGAGGCAAAAATTTTCTAAGTCCAGCTTCGGGTATCTTCGGGAAAAAGTAAGCCAGGTTCGAACCTCCAGGCCAGCCTTTGCAATCGGGAAAAAGTTTGCAGATGTGTTTTTCTTCTTTTAAATATAATAAGACTTGTTACCAAGTGTTTAAAAAAGCAACATTGATTGAAATACTTAATGATACAATATTTCGAAACCTTTTATTAATGTGAGCACATGCTTGTTTGTCATTTAGCTTTCTATACGTAATGGAAGATTTAAATACGTTAAAGAATCTTTCTATATGTAAAAGAATGCTCAAAGTTAAGAAATAGAACATAATTATCGCCTGAGTACTAAAATAAAAGTCAAAGTAGAACAGAAACAGCGTTTGTAATGGATATGAATGTCATAATTATCTTGAGATCCGTTATACATCGCTAGAAGCTTAGTTCTAGAAGTCCTTGTGTTAGCTCATTGGTAAGCTGTCGGATTTCAAATCATAAGGTTGTGAGTTCGAATCCCATCTGGGTCAATACTTTTTTTAAAATTATATTTTCCACAATGCATGAAAAATTATATAAAATAATTACATTAAAATACATAAGTTGTTTATATATTATAACATAATAATTGCAGAACATAGTAATTATTATGTTTAAAATATAACATCTGAGATAATTTTCACAGTAGGTCGGTATTATATATGAGGATGTAAATACAAGTTAAGAAACTCGTTCAATAGCAATAAATAAATCATGTAGTGTATTTATTTGCAGCTATTTCTCATATAGAGAGTAATTCTTAACATTCATAATATAGAATGTCATTTATGTTCTTGAAAAGTTATTCGATGCATAAACAGAGGGTATAAACAGAGAATCCAAAGTCGGAACGCTCGCAAAAAAATTCATGAACCCCAAAGGTCACGTGAGCAGACGAATTGTCCTTATGAAGCATGCCACAGCAGAAAGTCTTTACATAGATTTTCAATTCTATTCCTGCTATATGCTTTTGCAATGTGGAAGTGGTGATGCCTTGAGTCGCCCTCTCTCGCTCGCTCGCTCGCTCACTCTCTATTTATACAGAATATAAAAGTGGATTTATGTGTGTGTTTCAACATAATTCTGATATATCTAGAGCAATTTTAACTATATTTCTTACAGTCTGGAAAAAGAGTACTGTCGGGATACATATGAAAAATGCTAGAAACGGGTCGATATTATTATTGAATCCATAGTTTCGTGGTCGCTTAAGTGAATAGCTCTACTTTCAATTCAAGTCCAATTAAGCTCCCATTAGCACCCAGGGTGGTTACGTAGCGACATAAAGATATCGAAATCAACCGATATTAGAATCGAATCGTAAGTTTTCAGCGCCGCTAACAGTGCAGCATTTCCCATTAGTCCACATTAGTCCCATTGCCTAGAGGGCAACATATTTGCAGAGTGCAAATTTTAAAACTTGAATAATATTTTAATTTTTTCCGCATGAAAAAGTTAAAAATCATGAGCAAATATACTATTTCACGAACAATCCTCTTTTACTATTCTAATATGTTTAATAATAGCGTAAGAAATGTAATAGTAATTCAGAACATGTTTCACAGTTGTTATTTTTTCTTACATAGTTGTAGCTGTAGCATGTAGTGAGTGGAATTTAACTGTAATAAATTCACTAATTAACCATATTCGAATTAAGTTTTATTTTTAAGTTCGGAATGAAGGGGCGGAGAAATATGGAGTTATTGGGGGCACCGAGCTTTTCTACATTTTACTTTCAAGATCTCCATTTTTCTTTTGTCATTTGTTCCTAATAAAAAAAAGTTCAGTCACTTTTGGATTGTCATAGGATAGTAGGAGTTGGATTTTGGGATGCAGCCTGTGAGATTCTAGAGGAGCTAACTGCTTGAAAAAATATTTTTGAATCATCTGTAACGTATGAAATAAGGATATGTATCATAAAAAATTGAAAGTAACTATGTCTGCGTAATCATCACGGTCAAATTGCAAAGTCAAATGAATTGACGTTTGGTATATAATCAGGCTCCAATCCCAACTGGGAAGTTATCATACGCGTGTCACTTTCATTATAATACATATCCTTAGGGGGAGTAGAAGTCCGAATTTTTGCGAAAAATTTAGTATCTCACAAGCCGTTCAACTGAGAGCTGAAATTCAGCATATAACTCTTTATTAAAAATAAAGAGAATATGCCCTGGCATTTTTTAAAATTGTCTTTTATGAGCGGGGGGACGGGGGTGCATTTTCTATATATTGGAAATTGGTAGTGGGTTGATTTGTAAAAATAATCGAAAACGATTGATATTAGTTGAGAAAAAAATTGAGTAATGCAAACTAAAGTTCTTTTTGAATTTTATACCCACTGCTTTCTATTTATAATTGCTGAAGCTGGTGTTTAATATATGGAGCGTTCCGAGCATAAGGCAATCAAGCCATAAAGTTAGAGAAAAATGGCCATAAAATTTGTATTCTAAACTTAATTACATGGGCATTTTCAATTAGTACGGCATGCTTAATTATATAGAAAATTAGTTTCTCTCTCTTTTTTTTTTTTTTACGTTGGTCTACTTTTCCTTGATTCGAAACTTTTAAATTTCACCCTATTTTCTACTGAAATGTATCTGTAAGGCAACAAAGAAATAATTACATATGATAAATTTAAATTCATTTTAATTCGGAAGATGAGAAACACTTTGCCATTATATATCGTAAAGGTCAGACCCACCAGTAATGTAACAAAGAGGTGCTTGAGCCAATGACGGTAGAAATTCAAACTCCGATAAGTGATAATTTCACAGTCTTGTTTTATTACAAGTGTAATCTCTTTAGTCAATGGAGAGGAGGACATGGGTCATCGGTCAGAGTTGATGTCGATGGGTTTTGGTAGGTCGGAGTTGGTCGCAATGGTTCAGAGTGGTTCATAGTTGGTGGTGGGTCAGAGTGGATCACGATGGTTGATGGGTCAGAGTGGGCCAATGGGTCATTTGGGTGGTTGGTCATAGTGGGTCATGGTGGGTCGTGGATCAAATTTTCATTGACCCACACCATCTCTGGTTAAAATTGTACTAAAGAGGCACCGAAGATGCATGTCGGCTATTATGCTCAAATTTTGCGCATGGATAGTAATCCACCAGAAAGCAATAAATCTGAAACGGTTCACGGTATGACCTCCTAGAACTCGAGATGTAGGGGTTTGTCTGATTGGCTAAATTAAGACGTCAATGATTTATCCTTCAACAACCAAGCTTTTTATGATCGTTTCCGTGGGGAAGTCAGAAGAACACGTGCCTAGTAATCGTAATATTGATAGGTCGCGTCCACCCCGGGGTATTTGTTTTGTGTTTTTTTGTTTCACCTAAATATAAACAAATCACACATATAGGCATTTTAACATATTTTGGGAGAGTAATTTTGTGGTTTGTTGGCGTTACATCGCGTCTCTGCCGCTGGTAGTAAAGTTTTCAAAATGGAACTTGGGCCATCACGGATCGTCGCTGCGGGGCCACCAATTTCTGGCGAGAGGTTAATAGTTGACCATCTGTAGTCCACCGACGCTTACAGCTTAGGGTAATGAACGATGTCCTTGCCTTGTAGACTTCATGACTACCGACGTCGGCAGTCAACTAGCTTTTAGTATTCCTTTACTAACCATCTATCGTTCATGTTTGTACACGGTGTTGTCATAATAATAATAATAATAATTATTATTATTATTATTATTATTATTATTATTATTTGTAGTAACAGTAGTATAATTGATGATAGAATAATTATTGTCTATGTATTGTCTAAGTAGGACTACACAAAGGATTTGGCTCGTTTTGGTTCGACTTGACTCTAATCCGAGTCGAGTTGGAAGATATTTTTCGCGCCGAGTCCAAGAGTAGACCTCAAAGATGTCTGTTTCGAGTCGAGTCGAGTTTCAAAGAAAAGTCGTTCGTGCCCATCCCTACTAATGAGAGCTTAATCGGAGTTAAGCGTAATTGAAAGTCTCACTATTTATCTAAGCGACCCCGAAAACTATGAATCTAATATCGATCATTTTCTAGCAATCTTTTATATGTATCCCCCTCCCATTCACCATAGGTAACCCGACAGCACTCTTTTTGAAACTATAAGAAATGTGGTTAAAATTACTCTAGGCCAGTGGTTCTCAACCTAATTCCTATCACGATCCCCTCTTATCACACGCTCTTGCCAGCGACCCTTTTATAATTTGTTTTATAATAAGCTTGTGTGGGATTTTTAACATACCTATTTCTATAATAGTAGAATCCATTTTTTTGTTTATAGTGAACAGTGCCATGGAAAATCATTGCCCGGGGCGAGAGTATAGTACGATGTCACCGTATATATGAGTGACGTCGACAGACTAGCTACGAAGCGCCACCATGGTTGGCACGAAGCTCAATAACATTTTCAAAATAAACCCTATCTTTCCTTAATTTTGAGCACATTTTATTACGTTTTTCCTTCTATTTTACACATGTGCACATGCACTTTCCTAACTTGAGTAACACACTTCCTCCGAAATGTGTGGCCCCTCTTTTCGGCGCCCGGCACTGACAGTGGATACAGTAACTGTAATATCTATATTCCCAACGACGAAGGTGCTGGTTCAAGATGGATGTTAAACTCCTTCATTGAAGAGGCCATTAACGTATCCGATCTAAGCCCACAACTTCTTGACCAAATAATAGAATGATCATGCGACAAGTCTTTGCAATTGGTTTTCTGTAACGAAGACTTGGACAAGTTCTGCCTGATGAGGAGAGAAGAATATCCTGGTCTGGTGATTGCTGCTTTAAAAGTAATAATTCCATTTGCTATATCGTACTTGTGCGAAAGTGTTTTTTTTTTTATGGTAAACATTAAAACAAAGATAAGAAATCGCTTATCAGTTGAAAATGGCTTGATAATATTCGTCATGAAGATTGAACCGGGCATTGCTGCACAAGTGAAATTACACCATGCTTAGGTATCTCATTAGGTTTTAATTTTAATTGTATTTCAATGTGCAGGTTTTGTTTCATGTGTATTTTTCTAGTATTTCTATATACAGTTCTCATTAGTTTTATATCATACCTCTTTGATTTAAATTCATTTTTAAACAACTCTACTAACTAACTAACTCTATGGCCTATGGAACCCGGAGGTTCAATGCCGCGTTCACAAAAGCTCTACACTGACTTCTATCCTTAGCCAATTGGATCCAGTTTCTACTTTGTATTCTTATCTCAGCGAGATCCATCTTAATATTGTCCTCCCATCTGCCCCTAGGTCTTCCTAATGGTCGTTTTCCGTTTGGTCTTCCAGTCAAGACTTTCAAAGCGTTTCTACTTTCTTCCATTCTAGCTACCTGACCTGCCCACCTAAGCCTCCTAGACTTGACAACCCTAACAATGTTGGGTAACCGTATAAATTATGTAGTTCCTCGTTATGAAGTTTCCGCCATTCCCCATTCCTGTTCCTCTTGGGTCCGAATATTCGTCTAAGGATCTTGTTCTCAAATACTTTCAGTCTATGTTCTTCCCTCAGAGTAAGCGACCATGTTTCGCAACCATACAGAACAACAGGCATGATTATCGTTTTGTATATTTTAAGCTTCACATTTCTCGACAGAATTCGCGACGACAAGAGACTTTGAACCGAATAGTAACACGAATTCTACACCCTTTGAAAATGTTCAGTAGACTTATTTTTTATTTTTCTTTACAGTGTGTATAAAAAATAAAAGTATGGCTATCAGAACAAAATTAAAAATAATATTTAAAAATAATTTCTGGTATTAGATTCTAACTATATTTATCTCTTTTGCCTATCTTCGCGATCCCCTAGGGGCCGCGACTCCCAGGTGAAGAAACCCTGCTCTAGGCATACATGAGTTGTGATGGAACATACATACATACACTTTTATATGTATAAATGCAGATAAGAGAGAGTTGAGAGAGAGCGATTAAGGAATTACCGCTCTCAATCTCTTCACTTTACTTTTGCGATTCGTGAATTTCTTACGTGACAGTTTGGGGCTAGCTAGTTTTTTGTCTTGAACCACGATCCGATTTTCGATATGCTCTACCGAAATGCTTTAATGCGAATATTGAGAAGTTATCTGCGATGAAAGTAGCTGCAAATAAATATATTACATAACTTATTTATTGCTATTACACGATTTTTTAAATTTGTATTCAATATTCACACATAACACACCGACGTTCTGTGAATACCTCAGATGTTATATTTTAAAGATAAGAATTACTTATGTCGTGAAATGATATGAATATATATATTCAACTGATATATACAACTGATGATATGAATATGTATATTCAACTCATATATACAACTGATGATATGAAAATATATATACAACTGATGAATAGTAATGTAACTATTTTACATAATTTTCATGCATTGAGGAAAGTAGAATATCATAAAGGAATCTCACCTGAACGGGTATCGAACTCACGATTTAAACGCTCGGTGGTGTACCACTGAGCTAACATGACCGCTTTTCGGAAGCTGCTTCTGAAATATAACTGAGCTCATACGTAAATGCTCTTTTCCGTATGGAAATCACAATGACGAAACGAGAGTGTGAATACATAGTCTCGAAATATTGTATCATTAAGTATTTCAATCGATGTTACTTTTTTCTACACTTAATACCAATTCAACATGTCTTATTATATTTAACAGAAGGAAAAACATATCTGTACACCTTTTCCCGATTACTAAGGTTGGCTTTGGAGGTTCGAACCAGCAGCTTTAGTTTACTGCTTTCCGAAGACACCCGAAGTTGGACTTCGAAAGTGTTCGTCTCAAAACAGCTATAATCATATCGCTCAATCTGTTTGGTATATGGTATATGTTTTTATACGTGTAAAGTCAGTATAACAATTCATTCTTTAAACAGCTTTTCGTATGTATTAATATTCCTTTATAAAAACTGTTTTTATTATTATTATTACGGCGCACCATTTTCAGATTTCTTTCGCGAGTCGTTGACCAAGTCGTTCGCCACCAGCGTTGCCAGACCCACAGCTCGGAATTATTCCAAAACCTGATCGAACTTATGCTAGATTCGGTAAAATTATGCTAGATCCTCATAATTACTAATTCAGGAGTTCAAAAAAAACAAAGTTGAGATACGATAACGTAACTTAAAATACACAGAGAGCAAGAATGCATGGATAGAACTCAATACTTCACGCAGCAAAATTTTAACTCAACTAAATTATGGGGCGCGGTGGCTCAGTGGTTAAGCGTTCACCTCTGGTGCTTGGGGTCCCGGGTTCGATCCCAGCCCCCGCCAAGTGAACTTTGTGGTGGACGAACACCGTGCTCGTGGGTTCTCTCGGGGTTCTACCGTTTCCTCCCACTTTCTTCATTCCACCATTTCACTCATCTCTCACCATCACCGTCTCCTTTAGCCTAACCGGCATAACCGTGGGACGTAAAACTTAAAGATTTCATTTTCAACTAAATTACTGCAGTCGTTGCCAAACTCAATGGCGTATATATCGTATAAATGAATGCAAAGTTTTTGTTTACATATTTTGAAAGAAAATTACTTCGCAGCATAAGCGGAGTTGGGAATCGTCTGCTGGGGGAGGGGGCAGATTTTTGGTCGGTCTCGGAGCTGTCATTTCAGGAATAAATATGATCATGAAGTCAGAAGTAAACATGGTGAAGTTGTCAAAAAGTTGGGGGAGAATGGCCCCCATAGCTCCGCCCATGCCTCGGAGTTAAAGGATTAGAAAACTCTGGGTGGAGCCACAAAAAAAAAAGAAAAAAAGCCCAAAGCCGTTCCGAACTTACTTAGGAAAATAAGACTGCCTGTATGGTTTACCGAGTGTATGAATCAATGGAAGAGGATACATTTCTGCCGTTCTTTTTCTTCCCACGACCAACTTCTCCAGGTTTTACGGCTTTTTGATAACTTGCTGAAATTGTGCTAGATTTGGGCAGGGTGCTAAAAGCAAGATGCTAGGTGCTAGAGACATGCAAATTATGCTAGATCTAGCATCATTATGCTAGATCTGGCAACGCTGTTCCCCACAATAGGCGTGTCGTGCAAGTAACCAATCACACGTCAGGTACTAGCTTTTACCTATTGCTTTCTTCTCACAGCTCAGAACATTGGTAACTATGGATAGACGTACAGCAGTAATTACTTTATGGGAGTTGGAAGGTTATTCTGCAACTGCAGCTAGCAGGCGAGTAGGTGTTCCGGCCTCTACAGGAAGGCAATGGATTCGGAAATATGGTGCTACAGGTCAGACTGGTAATTTACGATCTCCTGGTCGTCCGCATGTGTCAACCGAAGCCCAAGATGCGAGATTAGTAAACGAAGCCCGGTTAGACCCACTAAGGACGTCTAGACAGCTAAGGGAAGCTTCTCTCTTTCCTGGTAGTAAGCATACAGCTCTGCGAAGGCTTCGTCATGCTGGGTTACGTGGCCGTGTTGCTGCCGTGAAGGAAAAACTCTCAGACGACCACAAAATTTACCGTCTCGCGTTTGCACAGGCGAATGTGGGTCTCAATTGGGAAAACGTAGTTTTCTCAGATGAATCCATATTCACAACATCAAAGGAGGGACGCCGTTTTGTGTATCGTCCGAGAGGCACCCGATATGACCATGGATATGTGGCTGCTTGCAATCGCAGTGGCCATGTATCTATTTTATGTTGGGGTTGGATTTCCAGTCGCGGAGCAGGACAGCTTCATAGAATTGAAGGACATCTGGACAATGCTCAGTACTTAGACATTATCAGTAATATCATGGTGCCATCTGTACGAGTATTTCAGCCTGATGGTGTAATTCAGTTCCAGCAATACCAGTCGCCAATACATAATTCCCGTGTGGTTCAGGAATGGTTCGCAGGGCACCCTGAGATTGATTTAATCGACTGGCCGCCTCGTGGAGCAGACCTCAATCTCATGGAAAATATGTGGGCAGAAGTGAAGCGTACTCTAAGGGAAAGTTGGCCTGAGGCAGATCCACCAAGAACTCAGGATGACCTGTGGCATCTTGTTTCCGAAGCATGGCTGGAGGTGGGGGAAGGAGATAGATTGGTCACCCATGTAATAGATTCCATGCCCAGAAGAATGGAGCGTGTAATAAATTCAGAAGGGTCTTGGACACAATATTAATGTCCCCGCCTTAACTCCCGAAAACAGCCCTTTTCAGGGCAACCTAAACGCTTCTGAAAATATTTCTAGAAGTAAACCACTCCTTGTATCCGATTTCTGTGCAATTCTACTAACAAAAGAATGATAATTAGCTGTAGGCTTTGAACTCAAGACCTCTTCAGTGGCAAGTCCGTACTCTACCAGTGAGCTAACATGAACACGCAAACCTAACCTGAAGAAACACGACTTTCAATTTCTGGTATTCGATGACAATGATGCTCATATACTTTGCAAATGTTGTATTCAACTTGGGATATTCCGCAACACACACACACACATAAACAAAGCGAAAGAGAGAGAGAGAGATAGAGAGAGAGAGATGAATACACAAAAGCATATTCAGCGTATTCGAATGAGACTCTAAGTAACGACATTCCGTTCTAAAGAGAATTTGTGTTTCTTCCCGTGACGTTAAGGGGATCGGGAAAAGTTATGTGTCTTGAAGCAGGATACGACTTTGGATACTCTGTTTATACACTTTCTATATCCGTAGGAATATACTGTATTTCACGAATATAAATAACATACTGTAATGAGAATATTGAGAAGTTAAATCTGTATGACAAATAGCTGCAAATAAATACACTACATAACTTATTTATTGCTATTAGACGATTTTCCTAACTTGTATTTAACATTCTCATATACAATAACGACCTACTGTGAAAATTACCCCAGATGTTTTATTTTAAACATAATAATTACTATGTTCTGCAATTATTATGTTATATATAAACAACTTATATATTTTAATGTAATTATTTTATATAATTTCTCATGCATTGCGGAAAATAATTTTAAAAAAAGTATTGACCCAGATGGGATTCGAACTCTCAACCTTATGATTTGAAATCCAACAGCTTACCAATGAGCTAACACAAGGACTTCTAGAACTAAGCTTCTAGCGATGTATAACGGATCTCAAGATAATTATGACATTCATATCCATTACAAACGCTGTTTCTGTTCTACTTTGACTTTTATGTTAGTACTCAGGCGATAATTATGTTCTATTTCTTAACTTTGAGCATTCTTTTACATATAGAAAGATTCTTTAACGTATTTAAATGCTCCATTACGTATAGAAAGCTAAATGACAAACAAGCATGTGCTCACATTAATAAAAGGTTTCGAAATATTGTATCATTAAGTATTTCAATCAATGTTGCTTTTTTAAACACTTGGTAACAAGTCTTATTATATTTAAAAGAAGAAAAACATATCTGCAAACTTTTTCCCGATTGCAAAGGCTGGCCTGGAGGTTCGAACCTGGCTTACTTTTTCCCGAAGATACCCGAAGCTGGACTTAGAAAATTTTTGCCTCAAAACACCAATAAAGAATGCGCTCAACCTTTTTGAGACAAGGTGTACAGTGCTCACTTTAAGTCAAACAACATATATCGAAATAAGGAGTGGATCCTGGCTTTTGGCAAATAAAAACTACTATTTTATGAGCTGTTGGAACAGCCAACTGCCCATGCGGTTATAAATAGAAGATACTGATAGAAATAGAAGATATTTAAATGCTTCAGCAAAAGTGAAAATATGCTTTGTAGCAATTGAATTCCGAATACTATGAAAAATTTTAATAAATGACAGGAGGAAGACTCGAACACGGACTCCCACATTAGTAGCCCATGACTTTATCTGTCTGAGCAACAATTATTTGCTTGCTCTCGTATGGTATTTCAATGCATTTCTGGCACTAATTTGGAATATGAACATGCACATTAATTTCAATGAATATTGAAGCGAAATAATTAGAATGATGGGATTGACAGTTTGAACTGTCCACTACTGCAAGGCTGGTGGGGAATACTTACAGCATTACGCAAACTCTATTACAACCATTATTATACATTTCACTTTCATAAACTTGTTCTTAGGATAACAATACCGATTTCCTAATTAAATTCAATGTATAGATAATTGTTGAGTTGAGTTGATTTTGAGTTACTGTCCCTTTCAGCAGTAAGGCTATATCCACACAGCAAGGAGTATCTCCTCAACCAAAAGAAAATATTTTCCTTCTTTTTTCCAAACGGTTTTCCTTCTCTGGAGATTTCAATGCTGGTTTCCCCAATGTATTCCGAGTATTTCCCGAAAATATTTTCCCAAAAAATGTTTGTAAAACATTTTAGAAATTACCGAAAGTACATTTTGAGAATGCATGCCGGAAAGTAAATTCATGAAAATATTCACAAAATATATTAGAAATATTGTTTTGGATGTAATGTAATATGTTTCCACTGTTGAGAAGGGAAATATTTTCGAAATGATCCTAAAAATGTTTTCCATACATGATACGGAAAACAATGAAACAAAATGTATTCCATATATTTAAAAATGTTTTCTAATACGTTATTTGCAATATTTTCTATTTTTACGAGAAAACATATTGAATATATATTTTTAAAAACGTTTAGAATATTTTAAAAATAAATTCTTTCGTGGCACAAGAAATATTTTTCAGAAATGATTTTAAAAAGGTTTACTTAATTTTTACAAATGCATTTTGGTAATTTTCTCTTATAACTTAAATGAAATATTTTCGTACAATATTTTAGTATTATTTCCAGAATATTTTATCGAATTTTGAATATAAAACTTTAAAACAGGGAAATATTAAAAATGAAAAGAAAGTGTTTTCCGTTATGTTTCGGACAATATTTTGTGTTTTTAGTTAACAACATTTTCCGATATATTATACAAATATTTTTACATTGTTTTCAGAATATACTCTTCCATTACTGAAGAAAATATACCGGTATTCCTTGTTATATCTGAGGAGTATCCCAAATATTTACCGGAAATATTTTTTTTAAGAAATGTTTAGAAAACATTTTATGAAGTAAAGGACGCATATATTTTAGAAAGTTAGAAGCAAAATTATGTAAGGAAAATTTTCACAAACTGTACTAGAAATATTGTGTTGAATGTAATGTAAGATGTTTTCAATGTTGAGAGAGAAAATATTTTCGAAGTAATACTAAAAATCTTTTGCATACATGTTGTAGAAAACAGAATAGGAAATGTATTCCATATATTTTACAAATGTTTCCCAACGTATCATTTGCAATATTTTCTACTGTTACGAGAAAACGTATGAAATATAATTTTTAAAATGTTTGGAATATTTTAAAAATAAATTCGTTCGTAATATTAGAAATATTTTCCAGAAATATTTTTAAAACGCCTATTAATTTTGTATGGAAATGTTTTTGTTACCTTCTCCTGTAACTTAAATAAAATATTTTCATACAATATTTTAGAATTATTTTCAGAATATATTATCTAATGTTTAATTTAAACAATTAAAACAGGTATTAAAAATGAATAGATACTGTTTACCATCGTCTTTATGAAATATAGTTTGTCCTTTTCGCTAATAATATTTTCTGATATATCAAAGAAATACTTCTACATTATTCTCATAATATATGCTTAAGTTACAATAAAAGTACATATTCCTTGTAGTAACTAAAATGAATTTTATCGGAAACGTTTCTGAAACTTTTTACTAATATAAATTGCATATACTTAGATATTATGTTGGAGATTTTTTAATATTTTGGAGATTATATATATATATAAATATATATTAGTGCACTGCATGAGTCGGGCTTGGGAAGTCCAGCTATGTGTTTCCTTAGCCCAGGCCAGGCTTGGGCGTTCCTGCGCTTGAGGTACGGTCAGGCTCGGGCGATTATTTGCAGTTTATTGAATTTAGTTAAATGGTAATTGCAATAAAACCAACTAAGAGTGAAAGGTATTAAAAACAATGCAACTTTTACAGTTGGTATTGCTTAGCGGCTTCACTTTTGCTATATAGAGAATTAATTGTCCACCCTAGTGACCGGCACGGGCCGGGCTTCGGCCAAAAACTTCAAAAATTTTCCAGCCTGGGTTGGGCTGGACCGAGCCTAGCTACATTCGAGCCGGATTAGGCTCGGGCCGAAAAATTCGGCTCTTGCAGGTTTTAATATATATATATATATATATATATATATATATATATATATATATATATATATATATATATATATATATATATACAGTGGCGGATCCAAGGGGGCTATAGGGGCTATAGCCCCCCCCCTTGACGCTCGAGTTTACACTGGATAAAATGGACTTCAATCCTGCTTTACACTGGATAAAACGGCAAAATATGGTTTAGCCCCTCCCTTGATCATATCCTGGATCCGCCCCTGTATATATATGGTGTTCGTGTGTACTGTTTACAGCGTTTGGGAGGTAAATCTACTCATAGATACATGAAAAAAAGTTCCTGAACATGTAGTCAAAAGCAGGGTTGTCACATTTAGTAATTTCGTCCTAGATTTAGTGACTTGCTATTGAACTAGTGATCTAGTATGTACTTCGGGTAAATCTGCACATTCTAGTGATTTTTATGGCGTTTCCTTCCTGATGCAAACAAATAGCAAGGAAATGGTTCTTAAAATAAAAGTATATTGCAGTTCGAACGAATATAGAAACTTCCAATTATTCTTTTTTTTTTTTCCCTCTGACTAAATGGCATCTCCGCTGGTAACGACTTTAATAAACAGCGGCTATCGTTGTTTTTCTGCCTCCTTTTGTTAGGAGATATGAGATGGACTAAAATTGTAATTTTTTTTCAAGGAAGTGAGGAAATAATTATCCGGTACATTTATGTTTAGTCACGCACACGGACACAGTCTTTACTTGCTTCCCAATGAATTTGAGGAACATAAAGTTAATAAAACGTAAGTAACAGAAAATAGAGGCAATACAGACATTTTCATTTGTAACACATTTTTTGAGAACTATAGTTCGATGTCACGTACAAGCCCTCTAGACATGCTCCATCCTTTAATTTTATCCGTATAACAATTCCTGATTTCCGAAGAAAAAAAATGAAATGAAATCTTCAAGTTTTACGTCCCATGGTTATGCCGATTAGGCTAAAGGAGACGGTGATGATGAGAGATGAGTGAAATGGTGGAATGAAGAAAGTGGAGGAAACGGAAGAACCCCGAGAAAACCCACGAGCACGGTGTTTGTCCACCACAAAGTTCACTTGGCGGGAGCAGGGTTTGAACCCGGGACCCCAAAGCACCAGAGGTGAACGCTCTACCACTGAGCCACCGCGCCCCCTAATTTCCGAAGAAAATATCCATTAACTATGGCATATGAAGTTCTACACACTTATACTTTGTTTATGTATGCGAGATCACATGAGAAACCAAGAAACAATGCTAATAGGTTTTCTTCCAGAGGCAAGTCTAATGGTGAAGGTGCTGAACTTTAATGACGTCCCTTGTACAAAAATAACAAGTAATCGCAATTTTTATTTATTTTAGTTCTTGGGGGAGGAGGAGGTGGAAGCGAACTCTCGGAAGGATCTCTGAAAAAAAAAAGAAACACTGGATTCTAACCGTCACCGTTTGTTATATTACACAAAATAAGGCTATAGATATATGTAAATAATATTGCGTTTTTGTTAGGGTTTTCATTGTGCAGGAGAGGGGGATAATAATATTCTACCTGGCGAATATTTTGTATTATCAGAATATTGAAGGAGATTGCATTTCTTGCATAGTAACTTGGCCAAGCTAGTTTCATTATATGTAAGGATTAACATAGCATAAAAAGCTTAAATTTCCATTACAGTTTTCTCTGTACTCATGCTACTCACTTTTCGGTCTGCGGGAATCTGTTCCGAAATTTTCGACGGCACAGAAATAAGTGTACCAAAGGCATATACAATATATGTGTGCTTATTTGAGACATGGATCTACAGTTTAATGTGGGAAAATAACTACATGAGCACCCAGCGGAAATCGAACCATGGTCAATGCGTATGTACTAACCATATGAACGCGAGGAAATTCACATAAGGACACACACATATATATTGTTGAGTTGATATTGAGTTTAAAGCCCCCTTTTAGGAGCGGGGCGTGGACCTACTGATCAGTGTTCGTAGTTTTAGTGAAATTTCCCTAATATAGGGAAAATTCATAGGTAAATTTAACAAAAAGAGAAAAAGGGAATTTTTCGATAGAACGTGAAAAATCCAGGGAAATTCTCTAATATCAATGCTTAATTTTTTCTTTGTTTTTCAGAAGTAAACCAATACAATACTTATAGATTGTGTGTGCTGAAAGTAGCATAATTTGCAACCATTGTTGGCTGGATGGGGGCCACGGTTTCTCAGTGGTAGAGTGCTTACCTCTGGTGCGTGGGATCCCTTTTTACATCCTCAGCCAAATAAGCTTGTGGTAAACAACATCGTGTCCATGGATTTTCTCGAAGTACCCCCCATTGCTTCCCATTTTCTCATTTTCCATCGTTATTCACATGCTTTAATCATCGTCTTCCTTAGCATAAAGGCATAAACGTGGGACGTTAAACCGAAAGATTTCATTTTATTTCATTTTGTTGGCTTGGTGTATTTCGGTGTATTTGTTTTATAAAACGCATGAAAAATAAACGAAAAAATAGAAGCAAAAAGCAAATGAATAAAACAAATGTGGAACGTAGTTCCTTTAATATAGCTAAATTAATCTTACTACATAACTTCTGTCATAGGTATTGGACACTCAAGAAACTAGTGAAAATTCATAAGAAAAGGGAAAATTTTGAGTCACTCGAGGGAAATTTTGTTAAAGAAATCTACGAACATTGCTACTGATTAACGTGGAATCCGAACTAAATGAGCTTCCGCTAGGAATCGAACCCGGCCCAAGTAGCACACTTACGTCATAGCAACGTCAAATGTTGGTGATGAAATTCCAAAGACGTCAGGCGAAAAAATATAACGTCATTTGTTACGTTAAATAATGGCAACAAATATGACGATGTTAAGATACATGTGGACATCTTTTACACTTAATTCTATTGCCTATATTATGGAACGCCAGGGGGCAAGTATTTGAACTTCAGATAGTGATGCTAGTTGGCGGGAAATTTCCCGTAAAATGGGAAATTCTGAGCACTGACGGGAATGCGGGAATTTTTCTTTAAAATAGGCTGAAAACGGAAAATTCTGCCATTCTCAACTTTTCTAGGTGTGCAACAACCTAACCTGCAACATTGAGCTCATTCTTGGTAAAAGCAGGGGTAAAAGTGCGGGGTAATGCGAGTGGACGCCGTCCCCCCACCTCGAGAAAATATGTACGGCGTCCCCCTAGTTCCTAAAAAAATTACAATGTTCAAAGATAG
Source organism: Thermobia domestica (assembly GCF_964235325.1). Classification (NCBI taxonomy): domain Eukaryota; kingdom Metazoa; phylum Arthropoda; class Insecta; order Zygentoma; family Lepismatidae; genus Thermobia; species Thermobia domestica. The sequence continues at coordinate 194,026,782 of NC_137457.1, forward strand.
ACAGGGGGAACGGCGTGACGTCATGCCGCTACCTACCGTCCTCCACCTTTTCAGATCCAATTTCACCCCATGGGTAAAAGCAGGTCCAAACGTGAGGGGGAACGCAGGTGGATGTCGTCTCCTCACTTCCAGAATATATCTGTGGCATCCCCCGCATCTAAAAATTACAATGGGAAAAGATAGGTACAGGGGACGGCTTTACGTAATGCATCCCCCTACCTTTTCAGATCTATTTTATCCCGGGGTAAAAGTGAACATTACAAACACACAAAAAACTTGAAACATCAAGCTAATGTAAACAATTGGAAAATGCCCTGCTTATCGCTGCATTTTTCAACATTTTAAATTTTTATTTATTTATTTTTGTGGCAAGGAACAAGCGGTGTACAAGCAACACCAGAATCGTGTTAAGGCCAATACAATTTAATTAAGTGTTGCTTTGCTGAACATAACATCCCTTCCAAACCACAGAAAACACCATAGTGTTCGTAAAAAAGGTGTACATTTTATTTTTTAAAAAAATTGGCATGCTATAACTAACTAACTAACTCTATGGCCTATGGAACCCGGAGGTTCAATGCCGCGTTCACAAAAGCTCTCCACTGACTTCTATCCTTAGCTAACTGCATCCAGTTTCTATTTGTATTCCAATCTCTGCGAGATCCATCTTAATATTGTCCTCCCATCTGAGCCTAGGTTTTCCTAATGGTCGTTCTCCGATTGGTCTTCCAGTCAAGACTTCGAAAGCCTTTCTACTTTCTTTCATTCTAGCTACATGACCCGCCCACCTAAGCCTCCTAGACTTGACGGCCCTAACAATGTTGGGTAAACCGTATAAATTATGTAGTTCCTCGTTATGAAGTTTCCGCCATTCCCCATTTCCGTTCCTCTTGGGTCCGAATATTCGTCTCAGGATCTTGTTCTCAAATACTTTCAGTCTATGTTCTTCCCTCAGAGTAAGTGACCATGTTTCGCAGCCATACAAAACAACAAGCATGATTATCGTTTTGTATATTTTAAGCTTCAAATTCCTCGACAGAATTCGCGACGACAAGAGATTTTGAACCGAATAGTAACACGAATTCCCTGCTTTTAATCGACATTTATTTTCTTCGTGGATATGATTTTCCTCTGTTAATATTGATCCTGGATATTTGAAAGTATCCACTTTCTCAAAAGTATTATTTAATATTTTAACGCATCTATAATTTGCTGTATTACGGTCCCAACGCACTTCCATGTATTTAGTTTTCTCTGCATTTACTTCTAAACCCATGTCCCCGCAAGCGTTTAATAAGATCTCTGCATTTCTTTCTATTGTTCTTCTATCATCCCCTACTAAATTTACATCATCAGCATATGCCATAACCTGGTGAATACCGTTCAACTGTAGGCCCTGGTAGCTATCTTTGATTTTCCTTATAGCGTATTCCAGAACGAAGTTAAATAATAATGGCGACAACGCATCTCCTTGTTTCAGGCCATTTTCGACGTGAAAGCTCGTGGACAAAAATTTTCCTACCCGGACTTTACTTTGGAATTCATTTAAACATATCTTAATTAATCTAATTAACTTTCTCGGTATTCCAAGTTCTGTAAGAACGTTGTATAATGTTTCTCTCCTAACCGAGTCGTACGCCTTTCTAAAATCAACAAATAGTTGTTGTACCGGGGTATTGTATTCCCACTTTTTTTCGAGTATTTGGCGAATGGTAAATATTTGGTCGATAGTTGATAGATTTCGTCTAAATCCGCACTGATAATCTCCAATAATTTCATCTGCGCATGGGGTCAGTCTTGCTAATAGAACATTTGAAAGGATTTTATAAGATGTTGACAGAAGAGAAATGCCTCGATAATTATTACAGTCAGTTTTGTCACCTTTCTTGTGAATTGGAACAATGATTGATTCTTTCCACTCTTGTGGCAATTCTTTCTTGTTCCAGATAAGGAGAATGAGTTTGTATATCTTGTTCTACAATTTTTCGGCTCCAGCTAAAATTAACTCAGCCGGAATATGATCTACACCCGGAGATTTCTGTTTCTTTAATTTCTTTATAGCGGTTTCTACTTCTATTCGGTTGGGTTCTGGAATATACGGTTCTGTGGTGTGTATCTCCTTTTCTCCACGCACACTAGTTTTTGGTTGCGTGTTAAGCAAATCGTGAAAGAAATCTTTCCATCTATTTAAGATGCTATCCGTGTCAGTGAGAACTGTACCTTCAGATTTCTTTAATATATAAGCACGAGGTTGATAGCCTTTCTTAAATTCGTTGATTCCCTTATACATGTCCCGGATGTTTTTATTTTTACTCCTTAATTTTGCATGCTATAGCATTGGCATGCTATAGATATTGTAAATTATATCTACCCAGATAGCAGAAACAGCTTGCCACAAGCATGATATAAGCTTGTTGTGACAAGGATATAAGCCTGTCCCAAGCCTGTTACGACAAGTCTGTAAGCGTATATCAAGGCTGATTCAAGCGACGAAGTAGACAGGCGACAAGAATATTGTAGGCGTGTACTGTAAGATTGTTTTAAGCTTGTCAGCTCAAGCTTGTTGCGAAATTGTTACACAAAGCATGCTACAGGCTTGTTACCTCAAGTTTATTTCAAACTTGGTACGTAATGCTTGCTCCAGTCTTGTTACCTCAAGTCTATTTCAAACTTGATATTATCTGTCAGGAAAGTAAATGTACACCTGTTTTTCGAGTCTGACATTCCTGCGCTCCATCCACGGAGAGTATGAGAATTTTATCAATAAAATGTTTACTGAGGGGCAAAAAGAAAAGTCTAATCTGAATAAGACATTGCAGAGCGGCACAAGCTGTGAATACGAATAGTGCATAGTGTAAATAAAGGACGACACCGAAAGAGAAAACCAGAAACAGCTGTTAAACGGAGAAAAAAGAGTAAGAATTGTCGAAGTGGGAACATAAAACACAAATACAACAAATACCCCGACAACTAAAAGTTCACCATGTCATGATCTTGGGGTAGTGGTTAAGGTGCTGGCATTACAAATGCAAAGGACGCGAGTTCGAATCCCCGGCAAGGACGTTTTTATAAATTTTTGTTAACAATGCACACAGCTCATGAGAGGGTAAAAGAGGTCGTATTTAGTCTTTCGTAGCAATTATTATTGATAATGTTTAGTACTGATAATACCTTTGTCTTTGCGTATTACATTTATTCTTTTCTTCATTTCGAAAGAGAAGAATATCTGAACAAATGCCACCAAAATTCCTCTTATTATGAGGTGCTTGGGGTCCCGGGTTCGATCCCAGCCCCCGCCAAGTGAACTTTGTGGTGGACAAACACCGTGCTCGTGGGTTTTCTCGGGGCTCCCCCGTTTCCTCCCACTTTCTTCATTCCACCATTTCACTTATCTCTCATCATCACCGTCTCCTTTAGCCTAACCGGCATAACCATGGGACGTAAAACTTAAAGATTTCATTTCATTTCATTTCCTCTTATCTTGAATGTAAAAGCCATTTGCAATTAGTAAAGAATAAAAATTGAACGTTCCGACGTAGCTGCAAAAAGTAAAAAGAAAAACATGGAAGTGGAGGAGTTCGAATCCATACTCATGGTTATTAAAAATACAATTTCCATATGCCTTATATCTCTCGACCACGTTTCTACGTTAGCAAGTAAGAGGCTTGTGTTTAGGTTAGGCTGATCAATACATTTTGCAAAGAGGCCCGGTTTAGCTCTGATGCAGCACAAGTGCGAGAAGGAGGAAGATAGCAAAACACTTTTTCTCTCTCCCGCTGTGTGTCTATTTATCTATCTACCTGTATATATATATATAATGCTATTCGTGAATACCATAACCACCCTAATTTTCAGCGGATTGAAACGAAACTTGGCACAAACATTAATTGTTGAAATATCTTGATGAGTTCGTTAACAAGAATAATCAGATGAAAATGTTTATAATGGCGGCCCTTCAAACTCTTAAAAAGTTCCAAGGGAACCAAATTTCGCCCATGAATAGGTATTTAGAAAGTTTGAGTAACTTTTCCTCTTTTACTGAAATATTAGTGTGCAGGGACTTATCCTCTTTTATTGAAATATTGGACCGGATTAATCGCCTAAAGAAGGTTCACGCCCTTTCGTTACGGTCAGGCTCTTTTTAAGCAGGAGGGGGGTTAGTTTCGTATCGGAAGAAGATGATTGTTAGTGATGATATGAAATTACACATTGAAAGTGAAGTAACTTGTGAAACGTGTTATTTGAAAGAATAATATAATAAATGTGCTTTCCCCTAACACAGAGAACTGTAAATCATATTTTTCGAGTTCGGGAGCGTGAATGGCGAGGAGTGTTATTTGATTTGCTTTTTACTAACACATTGCATTGCAAATAAAGATAGACAACATTAGTGGTAAGTGAAACAATAATAATAATAATAATAGTAGTAGTAGTAGTAGGTGTTGTTTGTGGCAAGGCAATATCTTCCTCAATTCTTTTTCAAGCGTAATGATTGTAACGCCATATATCCCTTACAAAGAAAATTTTAGCTACTTATATCGAGAGAATGGGAAATTGTAGAGTGATGGGAGCAATGTTGGACATTATGCACTCATAGTACTCAGAAAAATAAGCGATTTCAATGCAAAATGAACGAAGAGTCGTTGTCATGGGGAGTCATGGGGCCCTGGGCAGAGCCCTCTTTAGGCAAAATGTTGATAACTTATATCGAGAGAACAGGAGGTGATAGTGGGATGGGACCAACGTTGGACACCGTGGACCCATAAGAGGCATCGAAACAATTAGGAGGGGGGGCGCCAAAGCCTTACATATTTCCACATAATAATATAAAATTATATTATCGAAATACACACACGAGTTAGCTGGTAATATTTCATATTATTATTATTATTATTTCAACAACAGCGTCTTTTCATTACGTGTGCATGTTTGACATGAAACCAAAGAGAAGATCCATCATTCGTAGAAAGAAAAAGAATAGCCAGTTACTTTAACTGTGAAGGACGGCGAAAAATACGAAAAGAGAGACTACCTGTAGCGAAAAGAAACAATACTTTCTCTCAAATGGGTAAAAAATCAAGCCGAGATAGATTCGAACTCGCATAAACAGCGCGGAAGGCCAGTGCTTTGTCCATTTTTCTTTTCTTTTTTTTTTAAACTGACTCACCGAACGAGTTTCAGTAACTTACTTATTGCTAATTTTACTTGCTTCACTCGTTTAACTTGGTTTTTCTAATAACTTATAACGACAGGAACACGAACACAGAAACATCGAGGACAGTTAAAAGTCATAAATGCTCTCCCGCCGGGAATCGAACCCGGGACACCATACAATAAAGGCGCACGTACTAGCCACTAGGCCAACTGGAGAGGGCACCGCTCGCCCCCTGTGTTGTTAGGGATTACGACCACAGTATTGCCAGTTATCACTTCTGTGGGTTGTATACTATAACATGTTCCTTCTTTGCTGGAAGAGTTAAACCTACATTCTATGTAGTACATGAAGTATTTAGATCTACATGCTCTTTATATAATGTAATAAAATGGTCATGCTGGGAATAAGAGAAAGAACATTCCTTGGACAAAACGGAAACTATTGGCTACAGAAATATTTATCTACGACGCATGCGCAGTAGTATATTTCAGAATAGTTAGTGTTTACTTCAGTAAACGAAGAAAGGGGTATAGAAAAGCAAATATATCGAGTCGAGATCGACCAGAGTTGACAGAGGCGGAAGTAGATGTGTAGTAATACAACAACTTGTTTAATTTCATTGATAATTGGTTCTGTATCGTGTTAGTAGATCGTATCACAACTTTACGGGAGAGCAGAGAAAGACTTACTAACGCCATCATATAGTAAGCTTTAGTAACACGATCATATAGACACAAATGGATGTAACTATGAGTACTACAACTTGGATTTAACGAAAGCCGTTTAGATATTCAGTGGTTTGCAGGGTTGTATAAGACACAATACAATTCTTCATACCTCAGCTTCCAGTAGCTACATACATGCAATGCAGTTTCTGGTTAGATACTGAAACTGCTGTCGGACATTAATACATGACGTATTGCAGGATACAAAATACTTTGCATTACTTGTTTGTTTGTAGATAGCTACTAGCTTTGTGTTCTGAAAGGTTGTGTATAAACTAGGGATGGCCAATTCCTGAATTTTTACTTTCCGGACTCCCGAAAGTAAAACCGGGCAAATTCCGAATTCGGAAAATTCCGATTTTGGAATAATTCCGGAATTCGGAAAAATCCGGAATTTAGAAATTACTGATTTCGTTAAAATTTCCGGAATTGGGAAAAATCCGGATTTTTTCGAAATCCGGAGTTTTCTCAATTCCGGAATTATCTAAATTCCGGATTCTTTCCGATTCCCTGAATTCTTCTGAATTCCGGAGTTTAACTGAATTAAATAATTTTCCGAAATCCGGAAAATGAAAGTTCCGCTTCCGAAAAATGAATTTATTTTGGTTCATATGAATCGTGGCGGAAATAAGGCGACCAGGTAATGGTGACTGCTTTGAAAGAAATGGAGAATATGAGAATTCAATCTGTCATATTTGTAGTTTCGTGTGGGGAAAAAACAAACTTGTGAACCAACATTTAAGAACAACTCAAGTTATTAATCTAAACTTTGCCATCATAAAAGAAATACGAAAGACATTTTGAATCGAAGAAATATAACATACAAGTTTGCAAGCGGAGACAAACAAACCTAACGTAACCAAACTAAAGACGAATCGTTTGCCGCGTAGCGGTCACGGTTCAGTCTCAAGGTTCTTGTGCGAATGCACGTCGCAATTTTTTTTACTTTAGGATATTTGATGGCGATTGTTCGGCGATGACATACGTTTTATTATATTCAGATATTTGAATACTCGGATGTTTCAATACTTGAACTATCAAATCTTCAGGAATAATAATAGTAGTAATAATAAACTAATAATGATTATTATTATCTTGTAGAATATTAAAAGCTAGGAGATAATTATCGCTCAGGTCATACCATTACAAGCAGAAACGTGACATTAGGAACGAATATTTCGGTTTCGTTTAATGTTGCCCACGAGAAGAGGAATTTCTCATCTCGTTTCTAAAACAAACAAAATAACATGAGAATTAACATTTTACATTCAAGACGGGACAAGGCTAACTCAAAATTTTCGTCTCGATTTGGAGATGAGAATCGAGACAAGACGAAAAGTATCGTAAACATTTCTCGTTTTGTCTCGATTCTCGAAATAGTGTATGTCCATTCTTTAAGTAACAATTGCTCTGTAGACTGAATCTCATAGGCTATTTCGTTACATGGTATTTCAGAGCGCATTGAATTATGGTCTGTGTAGGTATTTTTGTAGCAAAGCTTTTATATTTACCTCTGCATATCCTGAAAATTACTTTATTATATGCTTTACTGTTACGTGATATTGAGTTATTTTTATTACAGTTATTTTCCTTAAAACATACAGTAGAATACTTTCTACATGAAACTTCAGTGGAATGTTCTAGTTTAAAATTTGGTAGTTGAAGAGGTGTGTCTTGAAGATACGGAACCCTTTCCCCGAAATCTCTACTTTTAAGTAAGTTTTGCCAAACTTTAGGGCAAGTTTAAAACTTTCAATGCCATTATTATTATTATTATTATTATTATTATTATTATTATTATTATTATTATTATTATTACTATTATTATTATTATTATATCAACAACGTGTATAATCTTTAAGAGATATGCGCTTTGTATCTGAATATTAAAAGCTAATTGACTGCCGATCTCGGTCGTCGAGAATTCTTGAGGAGGTAAGGACATCGGTCACGTTCTACGTTTGACGTCCGAAGGGGCAAGTATTCGGGCTCGAGCCAAAAATTGTTAAAAGTTATAGGCTTCAGCTGTCCAAAACAGCTGGGACCGGGTTTAGGCTTCTCAACGGCTCGAGCTGCTCGGCTTACAGCTCATTCACTACCGAATCGAACCGAGAAGTGAGCCGAGCCAACAGCTCACCCAACCGAGCCGATTTGAGCCATCGGCTTACTTGAGCTGAGTCAAACCGTGCCTATGGACTAGTTTCAACTTGACTGGCTCGAACCGGTTCGCATGAGCCGAGTAGGTGACCCATCCCAACCGAGAAAGCTCGAGCGATTGGCTCAATTGAGCCGAGTCGATGGCTCCTTTCAACTGAGCCGGCTCAGGTCATCGGCTCAATTGGGCCGAGCCGACTCGAGCTGTTCGCTCAGTTGATACGAGCCCAGCCGGTTGATATCACTACCCGGGTTGGTCTTCTGCTTGTTGTTCAAGGTTTTCGACCGTGCAGGTCTCAGCCTTGATTTTAAGAACTACAGTATATACTTATATTGGTGATTACGATATTTGAGGCTGTCTCGTAATAATAAAAAAAACTCTTGTCCTCTCATTATCTAGACGAGACAAGATACACTAAAATTGCCCCATGAGATGCACTAAAATTACGAGACGAGATGCACCCCTGTCGTGAGAACCACTAAAAGTATTCCACATTACTGCTTACATTTCTCATGGCTTTCGCTTTACAGTTTAATCAGGCAATTATTTCAAAACGAGATAAAATGAGCTGAACGAGCGAGCGAGCCATTATCAAACTCGACTCAACTCGAAACTCGACCTCGAAAACAGCGACTTGGCTCGGAACTCAACTTAAGAAAATTACCTTTGACTCGACTCGAATTGAACTCGAGTCGAGTTGAATTTTGGCTCGACTCGTGCTCATCCCTATTCGTATTTGTATTTTATGTTTCCATTTCAACAATTTCTACGCTTTTTTTCTCCGTTTACCTGCTGTTTCAGGATTTCTCTTTCGGTGCTGTCCTTTATTTACACCATGCACTATTCTTATTGCCAGCTTGGGACCCGCTTCAATGTCTTCTTCAGTTTAGGCTTTACTCCTTACCTTGACTACACATGTGATTGATTTAATTCTCACTTTCCGCGCAGGACCGATGAAAAATTATTATTATTATTATTATTATTATTATTATTATTATTATACTATTGAACTTGCGTGGCGAAATTACTGTATAATACGATATCATTTCTGTAATTTTACTCCATTGTATGTTATTTAGTTTATTAATAGGCACTAAATTTTTTCCAGATCATCGAATAAATTAACTTCGGCATGCACTTTGGTGGAAATATTATTACAGGAACATTACCGGTTCGTTCCAAACATCAGGGCTGAAGTTAGCAATATTTAGCTTATGATGTTGCATGAAAAAATAATGTAGGGGTGCAGTGCTGGACTTGTGAGTAAAACAGCTAATCAATATAGCTTCAAATCATTTTCAAGTTATTTTATTTTCAAAACAATTGTGAAGAATCAAAGAGTGACTTCTCATACTAAATGAGCAATCCTTAAGAAAGTGGACTCAAACACTTGTATCATGATAGAGACGATTTACGCATGTTAATTGGGAAAGGGCAAGGAAATTACTAGTACATTCGGAACACTTCGTTCATATGCAGTATGCACTTTTTAATTTATCGTTCTAAGGAAAAAACACTACACCATTTGTTATTGTTAAACTAACTTTGGCTAGCGCAATCGGTGGAATATGATGGTCTCTGTAATAGGCATATTTCTGAAGAAGTTTGCCTATTGTAGAGACTCACATGTGTGAAATTCGGAAAAATTTCGTTTTATCGATCACCGCCCTCTGTTCATACCCCTGATTAGATATACTTGCTTCCTCATTTTCATTGTATCACTTCTCTAAGAAATGTCAGTGGAATTTTTACCAAGTTTTCACTTAACATCTCAAACGGGTAATACGCTCTCTTTTACCACCTCTCACGTGCTGTATGCATTATTTAAAAAATCATTTTACTTGTAGTGAATTCGAACTTGCGTCCTTTGTATTTTCACTACATTCCTGCGCTCTAACCATCTAGAATATGAGAATTAAATCAATACAGAGAAAGCGGAGAAAAAGAAAGTAGAAATTGTCGAAACGGGAACATAAAATACAAATGTGAACATATATTCCAACAACTAAACGTTTACCAAGCAACGATTTTCGTGTAGAAGGTAAAAACTTGGGGATCCCTATGATAAAATATATCATGACCTTACTATAAATTTTCAAAACTATATAAATAATAGCTTAAATTATTTTCGTCAATCTGAAAATGGGGAGCCTAGGCCTCCGCCCCCGAGCTAGATCCGCCACTGCACAAGACGAAACACAGGCTTTTTCTTGCCTCTCTAAAACGAGACATTTTCACATGACGAGACGAAACAGGCAACCATATTGTGTGTTGCGCATCATAACCATTCCTTTTATAAAATTCTGTTTTCATCTCATTATCAAGTTATTTCTCGAAATCCGTTCTCGGATCATCTTTTCATTGACCGTCATTGTTTCATTCACCAACTTGTGTTCATAATTGTAATTTTAAAAAAATCATTCTATTTTCTACGGTTTTCATTACACGGTCAGTCTACGGTTTTCGTTCTACTACTTGTGAAGTGGAATTAACATATGATAGGCTATAATGATGTTGTGAATGTTTGTTATGTGTTTAATTGTTTGAAATCAGTATATATTTAGACAATCAATATTATGTGGGTTTAATTGCATTCATCTATTACTACTTAACTGTCTATTTATGGTATATCTATAAGTGTAGTGTTCTACGTTTCCCTTTGTAGAATAAAGTTATTTGAAGGCTCTGGATTTAGTGTAATGGAATTGTATAATAGTCTAGGCATGTAACTTTGATGGGGAAATGGAAGTTAGAACTACAACATGAAGTGTGGAAAGAGGGATCTTTCTTGTTTTCTCTAGAAATGTCTGTAATGCATAGCTTGTTCCGTTCACTGGATATCTGTCCTCGTTGCTTCCTTCAGGCGTTATTCAGCGTGCCTCGGTGGCTAGCCTCTGCATAGAGATGCAAAAAAGCCGGCTTTTTTGAATCGATGGTTTTTTGCACATAAAAAGCCGGCTTTTTTGGGAAAAAAACGAGAATTTTGGAAATTTTGGCTTTTTTCATTTTCATGATTTTTCTGTTTAAATAGCTTTCTTACAGTATACTCTAAAGTTAAATGACCTAAATGCCATATTTCGCTCTGGAATTCACCATCATGGTGGATGGAGCACATGGTTTATGAATTAAAGTAAACATAAAGTACGTAGTACTTGAGGGCAATTTTAGAAGTTATTTAACTTTTGAATTATCGACATTTTTTCTTGTCTAGATCGTTTCTTTTTAGTCATCCGTGTTTCATTTCTTAGGGTTTAGTACTCTAGCTTCTAGCACATAATTAAACTTATGTTTTTCAATACATCCATCAGAGCGTAAGTTTTTCAATATATCTGTCAGAGCATACTTCCACATTTCCGTTCTACTGTAGCTGTGCAATGATTTAACAATAATCTTCCGGACACAACTTTGAATACCATTTGATAAAAATAAATCAGTATCGAATTTAGAAAAATATTTGGGAGGGGTTTTTCTGAATAATGTTTGGTTTTTCCTAAAAATTCCTAACTTTTATTTAAGAGGAGCTTAAGTTTATGAGTACAGAAATAGCAAATATTTCGTTTCGTTTGTATATTCAGCTATAATCTTCCAGATACAACCTTGAAGACCCTTTTATACTGATAATCAGTGGCGGATTTGGAAAAGTATTATGGGAGGGGCTTTTCTTATTAATGCTTAGTTTTTCTAAAAATTCCTAATTTTTTATTTGAGGACAGCTTGAAGTTTATGAGTAAAGGCAAAACTAAGGCAAAACTAATATTTAGTTTGTTTTAAAAATTCCGTAATTTCGGGTTAGAGGCTTCAATCCGAAAGACATTCCCACCCTAACCTTCTTCACAAATCCATCACTGCTGGTAATTAGTAATAAGAAAGATTTAAAAACGATTAGAAAGGAAGTCGGCCAGGACTCACAGTACACGCACTATCTCTACATTCACAGATGAAATTAAGATTTTTTTTTTTTTTGTCAAAATGGTTGAATGCGGGGTTGAATCCCGGACATCACGATAGAAGCGTGAAAGCCAACCACTCACTCATGTTTGTTGTGCAGTTGTGCTAAACTTAAATGTATTCTCTCTCTCTCTCTCTCTCTCTCTCTCTCTCTTTCTCTATGACCACAAAAGCTCTCCACTGACTTCTGTCCTTATCCAATTCAATCCATTTCTACTCTGTATTCCTATTTCTACTAGATCCATCTTAATATTGTCCTCCCATCTGAGCCTAGGTTTCTAATGGACGTTTCCCGATTGGATTTCCAGTTAAAACTTTGAAAGCGTTCCTACTTTCTTCCATTCTGGCTACATGACCTGCCCACCTAAGCCTACTAGACTTGATGAGTCTAACGATGTTTGGTAAACCGTATAAATTATGTAGTTACTCCGTATGAAGTTTCCGCCATTCCCGTTCCTCTTGGGTCCAAATATTCGTCTCAGAATTTTATTCTCAAATAATTTTAGTCTGCGTTCTTCTCACAGCGTAAGCGACCATGTTTCACAACCATAAAGCATAACAGGCATGATTATTATTTTATATATTTTAAGCTTTAAATTTCTTGGCAAAATTCGCGACGACAAAACATTTTGAACTGAATAATAACAAGAATTTCCTGATTTTAGTCGACATTTAATTTCTTTGTGGATATGATTTTGGTCTGGTAATACTGATCCAAGATATTTGAAAGTATCCACTGTGTCGAAAGTATTAATTGATATTTTAACGCATTCATATTTTTCCGTATTACGATCCTTGTGTACTTCCTTGTATTTAGATTTCTCTGCATTTACTCATGTCCCTGCAAACGTTTAATAATGCCTCTGCATTTCTTTCGATTGTTCTCCTATCAGATTTACATCATCAGCATACACAATAACCTTTGATTTTTCTTATAGCGTACTCCGGAACAAAGCTAAATAATAACGGCGATAACGCATATCCTTGTTTCAGGTCAATCTCGACGTGGAAGCTCGCATTTTTCTACTCGGACTTTACTCTGGGATTCTTTTAAACACTTAAATCTAGTATTTTCGGTATTCCAAATTCTGTAAGAATGTTGTACAATGTTTCCCTTCTAACCGAGTTGTAAGCCTCTCTAAAATCAATTAACAGTTGATGTACTGGGTAATATATTCCCATTTCTTTTCGAGTATTTGTCGAATGGTAAATATCTGGTCGATTTCGACTAAATGAAATGAAAAAAATATAATCTTTCAGTTTTACGTCCCACGGTTATGCCGGTTAGGTTCAAGGAGACGGTGATGATGAGTAATGAATGAAATGGCGGAATGAAGAAAGTGAGAGGAAACGGGAGAACCCCGAGGGAACCCACTCACACGGTGTTTGTCCACCACAAAGTTCACTTGGCGGGGATCGAACCCGGGACCCCAAGCACCAGAGGTGACCGCTCTACCATTGAGCCACCGCGACCCCGATTTCGACTAAATCCACACTGATAATCTTCAATAATTTTATCTGCGTATGGGGTCAATCTTATTAATAGAATGTTAAGAGCAATGCCTCGATAATTATTACAATCAATTTTGTCGTCTTTCTTGTGAATTGGAACAGTGATTGGTTCTCTCATTCTTTTTAAATGTATTTCATAGTTTTTTCTTTTTTGTAAAAAAAAAAAAAAAAAAAAAAAGTTTCGTAACGATATGTTGAATTTTCTTGTTAAAAATTCAGAAACCTTCAGGACTGGGTAGACCGTGATAGTGGTTATATATTCTACAGCTTAGGAAAGCATACGCTCAGATGAACCGTCTATTACGTATATGATCCATGAACAGAAAATTTGATACTTTCCCGATTTTGAACAAGCTTAAGGAACAGTCAGTGCATTACAGAATTTGGAGCTTTGCCGATTTTGCAGATCCGAAGCACCTGATAGGTGGTAACAGATTATTATGTATGTGATCAATCGGTGAAAAATTTGTTCGAAATATTCATACAATGTATATGAAAGTTAAAACTTAACTGAACAATTTCAAGAATGTACAGAACCACCCGAAACAAGGCTCTTGATGAGCAGATTTCTCTCATGTTTTCTTTATTTTGCTTCAAAAAGAGGGTGTGTGATATTTTGAAGTAAAAATACTACATACAATTTTGCTAGTTATTTGTGTATCATTTTTTAAAGTACTTACTGCATATAAGAGGTTAAAATATTATTACATATATTGGTTAATCCTTTGAAATGTAAATATGTTAAGAATTTTAAAAAATCTTTTTGAAATTCATGGTTTATTTTCGAGGTTTCATATTATTATCTGCATCAACCACTAATTAAATGAGTTTTTTTGTTGTAGACAAACGAAACAAAGTCTGCTTTATCAGTTTAAAGCAAAATTTTCAAAAAAGCCCAAAATTTCCCAAGCAAAAAAGCGAAGCAGAAAAAACCGAGTTTTTTTCCAAAAAAGCCGTTTTTTTTCCGAGCCCTTGCATCTCTACCTCTGCATAACAAAACCCACGAGTGTAATATGCATGATTCACTGTGTAACGCAGTGTTGCAATAACTTCGCTTTGTCGTTAACAAATATAGTGCTTTTGCTGTCTTGAATATCAATAAAACTGGTTGTGGAAAAAAAAAAAAAAAAATAACTGAATACGAATCTGCTAAAAGTCTACTTATATAGTTTAATATTGTAGTCTCAATATAGTCCCTCATCCCAAAACTTGTGATTGTTTCCACATGACACATTTGGGGAGAGGGGTGTTGTGTAAGTCACAATATTTTGGCATTCGGGATATTAGTGATATGTTGTTCGGATCTTGGAACCTTAGGTGATAACGCTTGCAATTATTACTTTGCTGTTTTATTGCTGTTTGTATTCGTCATTCTTATTATGTAAGCGTCTATTTGTCATCTCATTGATTTGAATGGAAGCACCACACTCTCAGTTCCGGGAGCATCTCTCTCTTTCTTTCTCTCTCTCTCTCTGCAATACGCACATTTCTGAAGAAACTTGCCTATCGTAGAGACTCACATGGGCGAAATTCGGGAAAATTTCCAGTTTTTCCGGTCACCACCCTCTGATACAACCTCTGATTAACTATACCTGCTTCCCCATTTTCATTGTCTCACTCCTCTAATAAATTTCACTGAAATTTTTAACTCGTTTTCACTTAACATATAAAACGGGTAATACGCTCTCTTTTACCACCTTTCATGTGCTGTATGCATTATTTAAAAAATATGTATACTACTTGGAGCAGATTCGTACCGCCGTTCTTTGAATTTGTAATCTAGATTCTTAACCACTACACCAAGATCGTTGCTTGGTAAACGCTTAGTTGTTGGCGTATTTTTTATTTGTATTTTATGTTCAAACTTCAACCATTTTTACTTTATTTTCTCCCTCTAGCAGCTGTTTCTGTCTTTCTCATTCAGTGCCGCTCTTTATTTACACTATGCACTATTCGTATTCACAGCTTGTGCCCCTCTGGGTCGTGTGCTATCTAATGACGTATAAATCCTGACAATCCCCGAGTGTCACGTTGCGACCCTCTCCGCGTTATTGTGTTATTTCCGTTCGAGAATGCATTTTCCCCCCAATTCCCGACCTAGGTTTGAATGATGTCACAGCCTGGTTCGTCTGTATACCTATCTTAAGCTCACAAGGGACATCACCCAATTGTCCGGCTCCGATTTCAATGACATTTTTCTAGCTGATAGAGTACATATATGTATTATTTGTGATGACAGAAATTTTTGCCATGGTGCATGTTTTCTATTTTTTTAAATAATTTTTAAAAGTTGTGATGTTATTATTAGAGATTACTCGAGAAGTCCCTTACTAACCTTTGTAAATGGAACGTTAATGAAAGAACAACCATATAGATACATATAAGGCTTAAGGAGAAGTTATATGGTAGGTATGACCTTGACGGCAGCCATCTTGAAATCTGCCATTTTGAATTAAGGTCAAGTTTTTTAAATAGGAATAGGGTAATATGATACATAATTTCGGGCTATAATTTAATCAGGAAGACAATGGTGAAGCTAGTTTTCAGATACACCCATTTGGGGAAAAGTTACAGGCATTTGATTGCTCACTACGTGCGAATGTCTCTTACCTCCGCTTCTAACCCGCGTATTAATGATAAGTGAATAAAAGCTTCTGTAATACATATTATGCCTCGAGGGAAGTGATAGGGTAAAGGTAACCTTGACGGCTGCCATTTTGAAATTCACCATTTTGAATTAAATTGAAGTTTAAAAATGAAAACCATAGCATGTGACAAATAGCATGTGACATTTTAATAGCAAATTTTCCCAAAAAGCCAATGGTATGCTTATTTCTGTTCTATAGTAAACCAGTATGAATTTCGATCCATTATTCGATTCTTCAAATTGGCAACCAGTAACGTCCATTATTCGATCCTTCAAATTGGCAACACTCCCAATTTTCACCGCATGTTTTAAGATTCCAACTGGCACTTTGCAATTGTTGTCAGCTCATGTTTTCTAAATTTATTACATTTTTAAGAGTTGTAATTTGTTAGTTCATGAATAGTGTTGGAATAAACATCCAGCAATCTTCATCCATTCGTTATACCATGATCATAGTGTTTGCCGCTAAGATACAATTGATGCACATTGCACCGTCCATGCCATTTGAGTTATTATAAATCTCCAAAAAATTTATGTTAGTGATACTGTGTTGTCCTAGTTACACTGAATAATGTATGTGGTATCGTGGTTTTATTTAATATCTAAAGTAGAAATATGTAATACCTTACGTAGTGCAATTTGAGAAAATACAACTTTATGTTGCGTTAGCATCACTGCTTGTTTATCTAGTGGTATTGTAGAGTATCTAGAATAATTTTACCCTCAATATTTCACACAGCTTGCTCGCGGATCTAAGGGGAGGGTTATATGGGCTATAATCCCCCTTGACGCTCAGGTATACACTGGATAAAATGGGCTTCAATCCTTCTTTCTTTTCACTTGATAAAGCAGTAAACTATTTCTTAACCCCTTCCTTGATCATATCCTGGATCCGCGGCTATACATCCTGGATGCGCGGCTGTGTATCCTGGATCCGCGGAAAGAAGGCTATATTATCAGAAGTGGGTTTTGTTTCGGAAGAGGTTTGAGGAACGAGTATGTTGTACGTGCAATGGGAAAAAATTATCACAAATTTATTTCCAGAGGGGCTTGAGCCCGATAGCCACCCCCTAAATACGCCACTGTGCATCAGTGAACCCTTCCCATATTATTGAACACAACAACAAAACAAATTTTGAGTAAAGGCAATTTTAATAGCTATAAATATCAATATTCGAGCCGAGACCGAGATTTTCGAGACTGACCTAAGTCTCGTCTCGGTCTCGTCTCCGTATATAAAAGTTCGTCTTGGTCTCGATCTCGTTTCCGTATATAAAAGTTCGTCTTGCTCTCGGTCTCGTCTCGGTATATAAAAGTCAGTCTCGGTCTTGGTACCATCCCTACTACAGCCATAGCCGAAAGTTGACTCAATGCTTTTAGCCGAATTAAGACATATTTGGTATGTACTGTAGAATAGCGCAGAAGAGACTAAGCTATGGTTTAGTTACGTATGTCACTCTATATCTTACAAGGAAAGTACTTGGGCTCGAACGGATGAATACGCAGAAAAAGGAAAGCATGTGTAATGTTAGCACCCCGGAAGCAAACAGTGATGTCCGTTTTTCTGTAAGATGCTGTAAACGTCCGCAAGAGTAGGGCAAAGTAGAACACGTGTCATAACTTCAGGGTGTATATAAAGTCTGACCCCGGTACATTTTTTACGGAAAAAGATTGGGTAGATGGAAAAATGAGCAAACACGTATCCCATTATTTCTAGGAACACACAGTTCGAATGAAAAAGTTGTGTTTCAGGGTCCCCCGGAGGATACCAGATAGGATCCAACCAAAATTGTCAAATGGTAAAGGGGTCAAATAGTATATCGTTTGAAAGTATTGTGAATAGAAACAAGATGAAACAACTCTCCTTACGTTCAAGCAAATGGTGACGTTCGTTAGTCTGCAAGATGGAAACCTCCACAAGATATCATAGTAGGAGGCGCACGTAGATAACATGGCATAACTATAAATGCAAATGAGTACTCTGAATAAAATGATCGAAGCAGTACGGAAGTGTACAGAACGCACAGGTAACAAAAGAACAATTCTCACATGTCAACATCGCACACTCTGTAATGTCCGTGTGGAAAGCCACATCGATTAACTTTTGAAAAATTGCAAAGGTTCACTACGGTCATAACCAGCTTTCTGCCTTGCGTAACGAAGCATTGGTGAATAGATATCCATCGAGAACTGACTATAGATGAGCGAATGTAATTTCAGGAGAAACAACCGATCATATAAATTCGGCTGCTGCACATGGGAATGTAATTCGCTTGGCATACAATTTGTATTGTCGAAAGAAATTTACGTCCAAAGGTTGAGCATATTTTGTAGTTTTTGGTGGAATTAGTTTCGTATCGACACGTATTTTTACACAGGCATCCGGGAGGATATGTTCATCCTTGTGTCCCGACCAAGAGTCACAAAGTATGAGCTATGTATCGTTGTTAGATGAATGTGGATTTAATACCGAAAAGAAAATACTTGGTAAGATGTTCTTTCATCATCTTCCCGCTCACCCTTGCGTCCATTACTACATTAGGAGAGCACCTTTCTTTCAAGTCCCGTGCAACACGGGGACCGAATTTATCACTGGATTCGTGAAAACATATATACAGTTTGTCAGTTAGAAATCTATTCAACGACATTGCAACGTCAATAGTGTGGCTGTGTGTTGCACTATGCATCGACTGGAACGTCGAGATAGTTTCTTTTTCTCCTTTTTTTGACAATGTAGGGTCTGACGATAGTTCGTGGTTGAATTGGCTTTGATCACAGTTCCACACAAATTTCAATGAGATGACTTTTGATGACTCCTGATATACTAATTTACTCGTGACACGTCATGTTCTTTCCGTGATTGTAACACAGTGATTCTACGGGATGTTATTCCGTATTGTCCCTTCAAATTTGTAATAAATCCTACTGAAGCTGTGAAATTCGACAGTCCAATATTTCTGGGTATTTCCATCGCCCAAAGTTGTAAGTGCCAATAATGGAAGCGTTTCATATCTCGCGTTTCATCAAACTTTTGGTGTAGTACCCTGCTTGATTGTCTTTAACTTAGTGTACAATTTCCTGTGAACGCACCTGTGTTTTGCTGTTTCTTTGCTACATATTGTAACAAGCATTTAATATCACATTTTGTCTTCAGTTTTGGAAATCGTTCCTTTTTTTTTTTTTTTTTTTTTTTTTGTATAAGTTGAATCTGTGCAAGTGATAATCCTCGAATATGTTCTCTAGTGTAGCACCACTAAAGTGTGTGATCACATTGCCGACATTAAATCCTTTCTGCGATAGTTTGTAATAACTCTGGATACTTTCATTGTCTTTTGTAGGACTTACTCTGTCATTATACGTTCTCACTTCTTCCTCTTCATTCTCTTCACAATCTTCACAACTGTGCTCTAACGTTGGGAGACTTTCGGTTTCTATCTGATTTCCAAATTTTTGCATAATTAATTCTTCTAGAAAACATCCAAATATGTCATCTTCCAGACTAATTCCTTCCTCATGACGTATCTTGCGACGCACTTTCACTCCAACCAACCGCCGTACAATCATTGGATTGATCATCACCCTCCGCACCACTTGACGTCTCATTACATATTCAAACTTCCCTCATCCTAACAACAAGCGTTTGTTGCTTCACAGTTGGGAGCACTGTAGTGTAGACATAAGGTGGGCTCTCTGTCACTATGTAGAAACATCTATTGGTGCAAGTTTGCACCATCTTCCAGACAAACTGACCTCACCTATCACTTTAGGGGTACTAATACCATTCATACTCTTATTTTTAAGCGTATTTGTTCGGTCGAGCTCACGTACTTTCCTGAACTGGCAAATACGCATAAACATGAAAGCATGTGTAATGTTAGTACCCCTGAAGCAAACAGTAGTGTTTGTTCTCTGCAAATGGTGTAAACGTCCGCAAGAGCATGTGTCACACTTTAGTACGTCTATAAAATCTCACCCCGTTCCTTTTTTTTTTTTTTTTTTTTTTTTTTTTTTTTGCGGAAACGGTTGGGTGGATGGAAACATCGGCACACACGTATCCCGTTATTTTTCGCGGCACTCGTGTTAAATAAAACCTATTGTCCCAGGCTCCCCGGAGGGTCGCAGACAGGGTCCACCTCACAATTTCCAAATAGTAAGGGGGTCAAGTTGTATATCGTTTGAAAGTTGTTTTGAAAAGAAAAAGAACTGCGACAAGTCCCGAGTCTCTATAAGCACCCTATGCAAAATGGTGGTGGCAGACTCTTTCCTGACAACTGTGTTGACATTTTGACGTGTCTGGGACCCTCCGGCTGACCGTGGGACACAATTTTTTCATTCGAACTGCGTGTCCCTAAAAATAATTGGATACGTGTTTGCCGATTTTTCCATCCACCCTACCCTTTTCCGCAAAAATGGCCCAGGGTCAGACTTAATAGACGCCTTGAATTTATGGCACGTATTCTACTTTGCCCTACTCTTGCGGACGTTTACAGCATCTTGCAGAGAAACGGTCATTGCTGTTTGCTTCCAGGATGCTAACATTACACATGCTTTTCTTTTTCTGCATATTCACCCGTTCGAGCCCAAGTACTTTCCTTGTTAGTGCACATAGAATGTGATTTTTTATTATTATTACAAAATAATATTTAAAAAATAAAATAGTATAGCAAAAACAAAAGAGTAAAACTATTTTCCTACCATTTATGTTAGTGTTTATAGACATAATTAAATAAAATTACTAGGTAGGCTCCTTAATGTAAACGAAACTTTTCAATATGTCATGTTTATAAAGAAGTGAAGGGGTGCAACAAGTATAAAGAGACTTTCAAACATTTCCAAAATCTTTTTATGTTATATTTTATTTGTATTAAAGTGTAATACCAGTAGTTGCTTACAAAACTGTATGTAAAGGCGTAATTTTAACTTTTATAAAAACAAAGGAAGTCGTTCATTCATTCATTCATTTACGTAATCGCTGAAGATGATACTTCGTATATCCAATGTGTTACTTTTTCAGGAGACGAAAAAAATGCCACTATATCTATTCGCAGTATTAACATTTCCGACCTTGTAAAAGATGTTTTATCCATTAAAACACACTGATACAGCTGCTGTCATCACAGCATACGGGGGCGCGGTGGCTCAGTGGTAGAGCGTTCACTCCGATGCTTGGGATCCCTGGTTCGACCCCAGCTCGCGCCGTGTGGACTTTGTGGTGGACAAACACCGTGCTCGTGGGTTTTCTCAGGGTTCTCCCGTTTCCTCACACTTTCTTCATTCCACCATTTCATTCACTTCTCATAATCACCGTCTCCTTTAGCCTAACCGGCATACGCGTAGGACGTAAAACTGAAAGATTTCATTTCATTTCACAGCACATACGACTACAACACTTCGAACTCATTGGCATTCCAGGTATCACCTGAAGTTACCAGCAATCGAGATGCAAGCAAACGCTGTAATTGATTGTTTCTCAGCAATCTATGTCTTGTGACGCACGAGGGTTAGCTAGAACATGAGTTATTGCTTTCTTATCAGGTTTATGCCAGAAACTCAAAATTGCGAAAATTGGACATACGAGGATTCACATCTTCAACGACTATATGTGATTGAGCCCACCAACCATTTTGACAAGTCAGCGGCTATGGTCACAGGTCTTTCCAGGTTATGAGTCTGTCCTCCTCAGCAGGTCTGTAGGTCATGAGTCTAACTGCTTGAAAGCTGCGAGACACGAATTTCATTATTTCGAAAAGCTTCGTCTGCGATTTTTTTAAACCTTTCTCTCTTATACGAATTTCATGTAGGAATTTTGTTCTTCCGTCTTACAGAATAGTTCATGAAGAAATGTTTTCGCATAACAAGCAATCTACGGTAGTTTAGTCATTCGTACTTCAGAATTTAAAGTATCTATTCAAAGTAGTACATATTTCGCTTTTAGTGGGAGGAATTTGTATCACTGTTAAAACAATGCAGATACAAATTTCACACATATCTAGGTAAATAATCTCTCTCTTCCTGAACAAAACTGTAAATTATTCTTGACAAATAATGAGTTACTTTTAGCGATACATTTTTTTCGGTTTTTTTTCTTCGAAAACTTCTCGTGAAAATTTGCAATCAGCCATATCATTTGGTTCAGCTCGATGTGATTTATCTATTCGTGGTTGTCTGGTCTATAAACATAGTTTAGTTAAACCAAAATTAAGGTTAAAGAGATAAGCATACTTTTTTCTGTTTTGTAGCTAACGGAAACTTTGAAGAAGCTATATTTCAGTAAGCTTTATCTTAATAGGTGGCGTAGTTATTGCACAATATTAATAATTTTGTTCGGCTTAATCAGGTCTATCAATTAGTACATATTTCATATTTGGACATTTTCTCTGTTCAATTATACGCAAATAATATAATTGAAACTCATTCACAGAACTTAGAAAAATAGTATAGTTTTTCTTTAAGTACCTGGAAGTCAATGCATTATATAATCAATCAACTATTTCAATAAAAACAATATCACAAACAAGTATGTTAGTGCTTTATTCTGACCCCGCTTTTGTTTGACAAAGAAAGGAAATGAGATGTTTCATATTTCCTGTCTTAGCACTATGAAACACAATACCAGAGTTTAATACAATTATTATATATTTCCGTTCTTTCGGAGATTAAAATGCGCAAATGCGATAGATGACATAGCAAAGAATCATAAAAATAGCTTAAGTAAATTTTGTGCATGCTTAGAGCTCATAATCAAATCTGGACATAAAGAGAAACACATAGTAGTGTGGCTTTACTTCTGGATTTTATTCGGTAAGTTACAACACGCTTTTCATATAACATATATAGAGTAAATAGTATTTGCTAAATATGATTATTTCACGCTCGAATGATGTATCTTCAATTATTTATACAAGTTACTTATCAACGAACTTACAAAGTTCGTTACTGAATTTCCCCCCCCTTCCCCTCTCTCTCTCTCTCTGGTGTGTGTGTGTGTCTTATTTGCGAATTTTTCAATTTTGAGCCCTCCATTCGGTGAAGCATGAAAAACTATACGAAAGAAGTGATGCAATTTTTCGCATCACTCTTACCGTTCCTGGGATATTGACTAAAAAGTTCCGATTTCGGGAGATTTAAATATTATCATATTTTTTCATTTAATTAATAGCCTACAATTTGTATTATAATTTTCTAATTATTCTTATTATTACAATTATAATTTAGCTTATAATTTAGTAATTTATATTGTATTATCTACTAAATTTACTCAAATAAATTTAATATACAATTTCATATAAATTTCGAAACAAAATATTCTTTTTAAGTTCGTTCTGTCAATGCTTTTCGTGTATTCTCAACTTGTTTTAATTTTGAAAATTTTCAAAAGCAGTCTTCACGCTATTTTACACTAAAACATAAAGTGCATCAATACAAAAAGTGGAAGTAGAAGTTTAAAAGTATGAATAAACAGTACATTATATGATAAGTTATGAAGGGTCTTTCAATACAGACAAAAAAACACAAAAAAAAAACAAAAAAAAACGTAGATTTTGAAAAGTTTATGAGAAAAATGTGAAGAAAGGAAAGTTAACTACAAAAGTTTCTCCGCTCTGACTGCTATAACTCCATTAGTTTGAGTCCAGTACTTTTACTGGTATCACAAGTACCTGGACAGGAACATGAAAATTTACATCTAACATTTTAACCAGAAGACGACAATTGGTAAACCGGTGAGCACCAGAACAGGCCTTTGCTGTGCAGTTGATGCACAGGTAAGACTCCAATTTAAGAATAATCTATATTGTTTTGAGTGTGTTGTCCAATTAGTGTCATATATCAAAGACACTATAACTCGTGAGCATAATGTACATTTCACTGCATACTAGACGTAAGAAGAAAAAACTGCTGATCGTAAATGAGTTTTAAAAAAATGGTTGAAATTAACTAAAAGTATGAAATCTGATACATTGAAAGACATAAGTTTGTAACTTTTTTCTTCATTCATGCAATTTACTGCAATTTCTTACTGCAATTTCTTACTGCAATTTCTTGTCAATTTCGTCACTTGAACGTCTGTTTTATTCTCCATCGAACACTATTTTATGTATTACACTGAGTATAGGCTGAAATTGAAATTGGAGTATGTTAAAAGTTTCGAACTTTCCTGGATTTGAATCCGGGCCTGGGTAACAATCCAATGCGATAACTACTTACCTACACCGATCATTTATTGTTGCATAAAACTTGTTAAACAATTGAAAAATTTAAGCCTGTATGAAGAGACGATCATTGACTGAGTTACTTATCATTTTCTTTTTCAACTCAGCAACAGGTTAAATAGATCTTCCTCAATGAAGGAAATGTCTCTCAATTGAGACTAAAATTTTAATATTTGTCCCGCAGCCTAGAAGCAGTAGCTAACAAAAACAGGTGAGGCCCATAGACAATGAAGGTGGTGGGCCCTTAGCTTGAAAAGTACAAAGAATCTTAGTGGTATCAGGACTCAGATTTAAGAGTTGTACTTAACAAATAAAGATTTTGAGATAAACATTATAATAATGGAATAATTTTGCTAAACACCTATTGAACTCGAATTGCTTATTTAGAATAGTTATACATTTTTGAGAAAAAAAAAACACAATAGTTGATGATAACGTTAATTTTCCATTACTTGATCCAGCGGGCAGGAGTACGTTTGAGGAACACACACACAAGAAAGAAAACCATCATAAGACATGGACAAAGGCGCCGATTTCTCAGTAAATTTGGGGAGGAGGGCACTCAGACGCAGAAGTTATATATATATGAGAATGTTAAGACAAATTACATTCAAATTATGCAAAATATTGTATATTCATAAATACACTAGGCCCCCCCCCCAGGATCGGCGCCTTGGACGTGGAAGAGTTTGAAAAGAAACACAAGACGTTAGTCACTGACGGACTCACCGTCTTGTGTGTTCAAGTTTATTCCTGCTCTATCTTGCGTTCTATTGTGTATGTTTACAGTGGGAATGAATACTTACGGGTTTTCATTGCCGTAAAGTTGTCAACTAACGTTTCTTTATCCAATTGTTTAGCAGTTTCATTTTCTATTGAAAGTAGCTGAACCTGCGCTCTCTACACAGCGCATCATTCGCATATAAGCATAAATCTCCTTATAATTCCTTACAACGTCTGTACATGTCCCTTTACAGACACAAGTGAAAGACGTATTGATTAAAAAAAGCCAAGGAGTATCATAAAGGGGAGACTTTTTTCGATTATTTTTCTCAATATCTCACACCGTTTGCAAGATTTGAGCCTGCTTTCGGTTGGAGTTTCTAATTCATGTATGGCCAGTGTTTTCTTTCTTCTTGCATGCAGTATGTAATAAGCAAATACATTACATACACAATTAATTATAATGTCAGTTATATATGATGTTCATTGGGCAAAACGCTCCCCCCAAAAAAGGTTCATCTTAGACTGGAGAAATCCTTCCTTTTTCATTATTATTTGGCCATGAAACAAACGCCTGAGACTTATACAACCCCTATATACAACAGTGTGGTGTTGGAGTGTATAATGCTTAGGATGTGATATTTTTTTAATTTCAACACTTCCAATGTACCCCTAAAAATGTAATAAAGAAATAGTGCCCATGTTTTTTTAATATTCAATTAGAACTGGACAATCTACATGAAATTTGCAATCGATCAGTGAAAACGTCATCTTTCTAGAGCCTGTAGTTTCCGAGATCTCATTGTCGAAATGATTGCCCATAAACATATAAACGTAGTTTAAAAGAGCTCCAAAGATGGCAGCACAATTCATTTGCATTTATTTTGGAGAAGACTTATTAAAGGCAAAGACCTTTAAACAATAATTTAAAAGGATAAATTTTGTGAAAAATATTTCTTTAAGTAATTTATTTAAAGCACACTCTTTTAAAAATATTTGTCTTTGTTATAAACGTGAAATCACAGAAAACATTAAATCAAAGGTTTGAAAGCTAAGGTTATAGGCGAGAGCTCGGTCGCTATTAATTTTTTTTAGCTGTAGCATTTTAATAGATAGATAATGAGCAACTTATCAAATCTTTCTTGAGACATACTAGACCGTAAGAAGAACTTGATTTATTTTTAACTTTGAAAATGTCAGGAACAAGACGTACGCAGTATTAACCTCTAATAAATAGCTTGCCATTACAGATGTTACACGTAAATCAAACAATTCACTTGTTGTAGTCAAACTTTCCAAACTTTCTTTAAATTCATTTCTAAAAAGATTGTATCATTCATCAAATCGTTACCTATGTTTTCAGTATAAATTGTACACACATTTTTGGCCGAATCTTTCAATTCTAATTCTGACATTTTAAACATATTTTTAGAAAACAAATATTTGAATGACTTTTCCACAAACTCAAATCCTGCAATACTGTGTTCCAGTTGTCCTGTTGGAGTATCCACTATTCTGTTAAAAACAGTCAACCGAAATTTATATTCTGCATTTCTTATAGGTTTATCGCAAGCTATATATATATATATATATATATATATATATATATATATATATATATATATATATATATATATATATATATATATATATATATATAAGACTTTTCGATTTCTTTTGTCTAGAAATTTGCGAGACTCTCCCCAGCTATCAGCAACAGCTTTTGCTATAGGTAATGCACTATCGTTCCAGCTGTTTCGAAGTCGCACAAGGCTTTTTCTTTGCCATACTTAAAAATTCACTCCTACATTTAAATCTACTAAAATGGACAGTAGTTCTTTCGAAACCTTATTTAAACGAGAAAGAATTTCCTTCCAAACCACCAACAGAACTATGAATTCAAAATTTTCTAATTTCAAGAGCAGAGATTTGGCATCACTTTGCTCCTTAGATTTCTTAGAAGTAAGCATTATTTTGCTCAAAACTTGTAAAACATCTTTGAAACGACTTTTCAAAGCCCTAACAGCCTCAATTTGTGAAGCTCATCGGGTTGGGCACCATCTTTTAAATGTACGTTTCTGTAAATTACACTATCTACCAAAAAGTCACAGGTCACCCCACAACTTTCTGAATGAAGCAAACTTTGACGTACCTAATATCAGGTATGGCCTCCTTTGGCCTGGGTTACAGCATGTATCCTTCGGGAAAGGCTTTCCACCAGTTACTGTTGGTATCAGGTGGGATGGCAGCTCATTCCTCCTGCAAGGCAGTTCCAAGTGCGGCAGGTGAATTTGGACGAGTTGGTCAGAACCTTAAACGCCGCTCCAATTCATCCAACAGATGTTCCACGGGATCAGATCAGGCGACAGAGTAGGCCACTGGAGTCGTTGCATATTTTTCGTCATACTACGACATAACATTGGCAACCTTATGGCAAGGGGCATTATCATCCTGATAGTAACATGCGTCCATTCCTAAGAATTTCCACAATGTGGAAAGCACTGAATTGTCCAAAATGTCAAGATAATTTGCAGTCATCATGTTACCAGGCACAACAACAAGCAGGCCTACGCCGAACCAACAAAATGCACCCCACACCATTACACCATCACTACTAAATGTCACTGTTGGCACAATGCAGTCTGGTAAGAGCGTTTCACGGGTTGTCCCCACACTCGCACCCTATCATCTGACATGAAACACGTGTAGCGTGATTCATCACTCCACAACACACGTTTCCATTGGTCTAGGGTTCAATTTTGATGTACTTTACACCATGCCAACCTCTTAGCTTTGTTCGTTAGTGTGATGTGTGGCTTTTGGATAGCTGCTCTAAAATGGAAACCAAGTGCATGCAGTTCTGTCCTGACAGTGTTCAGTGAAATTGATGTGCCCAACGCAATGTGGAACTCGTGCTGGATGGCAGTTGGAGTTTTACGGCTATTGCTGGATACCACTCGTTTCAGCACTCTGTCTGCCCGTCCGTCCGTCAATTTCTTGGGTCGTCGGGCCCTTTAAGGACACTGGTGACAACGTGTCATTTCCGTTTCACATCACCCACCGTTGATTTTGGGTGTCGTAATTGAGCACTAATTGCACCATTCGACAAATCCGCAATATGACAGCCGATGATGACTCCCCTATCGAACTCACTAAGTTCTTGTCTGTGCGCCCTTCTCAGTCAAACTAACTCCTGTCACACGATCACTGATAATATCTTCTGCATCGAAACAAATGACTGGCGTCATGCAGGTTGCTCTAGATTCTTTATGGCGATGTCCTAGCAGACTGACAGGTAACGTTTTGGTAGATAGTGTATGTATATCCTCATTCAGTCTAAATATATAGATTTTAAGATGTAAAGCATAGAAATGTTATGAAAATAATAAAACTCCTATAATTAACCGCATGTAATCCATTTTATGGGAACAGTGAGGATATGTAAACAACGACTGATTGTCGTTTGTGAAGTGTTACTTGATTGCCTGAAGTATGTCAAGTTAGCTTAAGAGATGCTTCCTGATGTTGATCTGAACAAGAGACCTCTCTGAAATTTAAAAAAGCCTAACTATGAGTCCATGGATACTTTTGTACAAGTCTATCTTGACCGATATGTTGAGTCCTTATGAGTACTTATGAAGAATGTAAGGACCATACTGCAAATGCGGTAAAAGTAACTAAGGAATTTTATTATCAGCTGGAACAGCCTATGTGATAACCACAGTTCATGCGAGTCCCACAACCTGAGCATATACTGTCGGCTTACAATTTCCAAACCGTTGACAATCAGAAACAAGCGCAACAAAAATGTACCTAACAACCAATGGATATCCAATGATTGGATATATATATATATATATATATATATATATATATATATATATATATATATATATATACTGTATATATATAGATATAGATAGATAGATAGATAGATATAGATATAGATATATACTACGGTCCGATTATTTTAATTTCATTTTACTCGTACAATACCAGCGTTTTTTCTTTTATATGAGACTCCTATAGAAACCTATAATACCGACTGTCTCCTCTGTAAAATGAAATATTGCAGTAGCTCTGTGTTGTTTTTGTCCTGTAAAATTTAATTATATTATCAGGGTTCTGTGATAACTCTCGCAGGACCTATTACTATCAACGATTATCGAAACATTTTAGGTATGCACGTGCATCCTATGGTTCAGAAGTTCTTTTCGGGCAATGACTCAACTTTTCAAGACGAAAATGCGCTAATCAGTGCCGTAAATGTTGAGTTGTGGTTTTATGAACATCAGGATGAAGGACAATATCTTACAATGCTAAGACATCAGCATTATGCAATACCTCTGGTCAGTTACTCAGCTCAGTATCCGGATAAGATCTCCTTCATCGTTACTAACGGAACTGTTGCAGCATAGTGTAAGGAATAGAATAATAATTTCTCTTGCAATTATCCATGACTTATATCCCTCCGTTTCATGATGAATCATAACTGTTCTGCAAGTTATCTGTGACATAAGTTGCACTTTCTAATGGCTTTTTTATTATTTGAATAACCATCTGTACATTGACACACAGACAGATACACAAAATTAGTATGCTTTTGCTGTACAGAATATGATTATGGGGGAATTTTGTTTTATTACAGAACCTCTGAAAGGAAGATGAAGTACTTGCTTGTCCTTTTAATGATGATTGCCGTTACAGTGGAAATAAATATAAATCCACATTACAGAAAATTCCAAAGATCTGCAGAGAACAGAAAAATGGGTGAAAATGCAGTCTTCAGTAAGTTGTTAGTTTCTATATTTGTTACAGTCTATGTGCATGCATGTCAGACTCCTATGGAAAGACAAATTCTTGGAGTCCAATCTCCAGCCTTTCCCGTCACAAAGAAAGAAAGAATACAGGACGAATCAGTCACTGGTGACTAACAGCTACAATGCTTTAGCGTTTTGTACTTGTAGGGATGCATTGGTTTTCACAATTTGCCACTCACTCTTATGATTTTATTATTTCGCCTTATGTGAGAATATTTTTATTGAAGTACAGTACTCTATTCTCATAGGACACGCATTTGTAAAATTTAATCATTAATTTATATAGATGGAGAATAAAAATCAACATTCAAACAAACAAAAATGCTACAAACAGTCTCTATTTTATTTTTTCTATCTCTTTAAACTCATCTAAAACAAGTAAAATAAACCCGTAAGGTGTTTTCATCAACCAATCTCATCAATGTAATCTTAGTTTAATCAGATTGGTCATAAGCAAACTTGTTTCCCTAAGCACATTTTTAAGCATCTATAAATTCTGAACTAAGAACAAAAGTTCTAAATAGACATACAAAACGTAATCAGAGTCTAAGATAAGAACGAACTCATGAATTCTCCATCCAAGTATAATTTGAAGAATCCTTCAAAATCGTACAAAATGCTTGAGTATGGAAAAATCAAGTAAATAGTTGTGTAGCACTAGAAGGAAAGAAGATTTCCTTTCGAAGTGTAGGCCTAATTATGCGTAGATATACAAGGCATAAAACATTTTCCGAGTCCTTGTTTCGGTAAACGATTGAACGAGTGATTGAAAGCAGTAACGTATGCTTACTCCTTTTTCGCATGCTCAGCCATATTTATGCACCGGAAAACGTGAGTACTTTTACTTTTCGTTATCATTTGTCGGCTACATATTATTTAACTTACAAATTACTAGCAAACTCAACAACTTTCGTATTCACGTCATCCGAAGAAAGTATAAATATTTTATGAATATAGTTCGAGGTTTGATCCACAATATCTAATTCTTAACATGTTTATTTTTACTTTTTCAGAACCTTGCCCTGGAGATGTAAATCCATGCATAACTAAGGGAAGGATAGGAAATCGTGAAATCTGTTTGATGACGTATGATGGAAACACCGTATTTTGTGCAGTAAGTACAGTACCTAATTGTTTCCTAATCACTAATAATAGTTACTTAATATTGTGTTGTGCTACCATCAACGCTAACATTATATTAAGTATGTATATTAGGATGGAGTGAAAAAAAATTCGAGTATCGAATTCTAATATGGCTCAAAAGCTTCCTTGTTCGAAGAACATCTGGAAATAAAAACTAATAAGGAAGTCGTCTCTAGAAGCCACAGAAATGACCTAAGGGTTACAGATAAAAACCATCCATTAATCGTCAATTTCGCAAGGACTAGTGTTGTAAAATTTCCGGAAATTTTGAACTTGTTGCTAAAATCAGTCTTTTCCGGTTTCTTTCCGGAAAAAAATGGGAAAATAACAAAAATCTTTGTATTAGGTTAATTTTACTAGTAATGGAACCTTTTTTCCCGAACGCGTGAAAAATGTAAGTTGAGAAATTTCAATATTGTGAATATTTAAAAAAAAAAAAAAAAAAAAAAAGAACCATTCGAAAATAAAACTTGTAATTATTCTTGAAAATTAATAGTCTGCACTCATTTCCTTTATGCGCTTTTTGGTCTTTTTCATGGTTGTGCATTAATTACAGAAATTTTACGGCTGTAAGAACATCTATAATCGTGAAGCGTTTCTGTTGCAACAAATAGGGCTCTTGAATGAAACTGAGTTTTTAATGTACTCTTTGATCAGGTGCAATCTGATGATTTTAACCAAATTGCTTCTTAAAAGAGAGAGCAGTAGGTAAATTTCACTGATACTCATGAACCAAAACATATAATTACTATTATTTAATATTCTAATATAACCTATATAAACTTTATGTACAAAACTTTGTATGTAAATAAATATATGTTTTATAGTGCGACAGATTATCTATATATACAAAAATTAATAAAATATATTTGTAACTTAACAACTCTTGAACCACTAGAACGATCTCGATAAAATTTTCAACATAGATGATATTCGGACCAAGGATGCCTTTTATCACTTCACTTTAAAGGTGTAACTTGGAGAAAGAAAGGGGGAGATATATCGAAAATGACCTATATTAGTGTCGAATCCATAGGTTTTTAGATAGCTTGGATGAACAGTAACACTTCCGATGTCGTTTAAATCCAAATTCAACGCCGCAACTTGAGTTAGGGAGGAGTAGATATATAAAAACGATCGAAAATGACCGTTATTATAAATATACCACATTGACTTGACAGCTAGTCGTCCGTTCCAGGCGGTGCTATCGGCTGAAGGAATTCCACTCTCTTTCGCTCTGAGGTTGTCTCGCTTTGCAACAGTTGAACCTTTATTGGCTGAACGTGTGGGTGTATTGAGGGTGTGAGCTTTAGTTCGCACTTTTGCCACGGCTCAAGATATTTTGGCAGCGTGCCGAACCCATAGCTTTCGGGGTCGCTGAGATGAACATTGACACTTCGGATGCTATTTAAATCCAAATTCATCCCCGCAACCTGAGGGCGGAGAGATATATAAAAATGATCGAAAATGGCCGATATTAGTATCGAATTCATAGTTTTTGGGTCACTGAGATGAACAGTAACACTTCCGATGAAGTTTAAATCCAAATTGAGCGTCCATTAATACTCCTAAGTAGAGATGCAAGGGCTCGAAAAAAACCCGGCTTTTTTGGAAGAAAACTGCTTCGCTTTTTTGCTTGGGAAATTTTGGGCTTTTTTGAAAATTCTGCTTTAAATTGATAAACCAGATTTTGTTTCGCTTCTCTACAACACATAAAGTCATTTAATTAGTGGTTGATGCCGATAATAATATAAAACCTCGAAAATAAACCATGAATTTCGAAAAGATATTTC
Organism: Thermobia domestica; assembly: GCF_964235325.1. Classification (NCBI taxonomy): domain Eukaryota; kingdom Metazoa; phylum Arthropoda; class Insecta; order Zygentoma; family Lepismatidae; genus Thermobia; species Thermobia domestica. The sequence continues at coordinate 194,059,613 of NC_137457.1, forward strand.
AAACAGTTTTACTTCTCAACATATTTACATTATGAATTCCAAAGGATTAACCAATGTATATAATAAGATTTTTTTTTAACCTCCTACATACAAAAGTAAGCAGGGTTGGAAGAGCCATGGTTGTTTTTGAAAATGCGAAAAACCCGTTTTTTGGGGGGAGTTTAAACTAGGCTTTTTTGGTTTAAACCAGGTTTTTTTGGGTTTAGATATTTTGCTTTATGTATTTATATTACATATTGACAGAAATAAGTTTGTTTCGCCTTGGTGTTATTATGCAACAACGGGGTTATGCTGGAAGAGGTCACATAAGCTTAAAGAAGTCCGGTCAGTAAATTTCTTAAATTGAGAAACTCCCGCCCTAGCCATCGGGGAAAATCCCGTCATTACTCTAAATGTAAAACAATAACGGAAAAAATCCTGTTATTGCTTTGCATGTAAAATTTAAAGGTCAACGTATCATAATCAGTACGCTAAAACTGAGGTATTAAATTACAAATTTAGTGCGTACATATCATTGAAAATACAATCCAAGCTAATGTAGGGAAGCTACGTAGGCAATCGATAAATTTTGTCAATTTATATCAGTATATTTAAGCAACCTTGGCTTCTTTATAAAACAACAGACATTCAGGCAAGCAGAAATATACAATTTAGTTTCGTTTCGTATGTTCAGGCTTAATATCCTTACGTAATACCGAGGTTATCAAGGAGAAGACTTTCGCTTAAAGTCACATCCGAACCGCTACTTTGTTTACGCATGAAAGAAGGGTTGTGGTTCGACCGAGAATTGAACATGGGACACCTTCATTAAAAGGCGAAAACGAAATAAAACTAATGCAGATGGTTTGATGTGTGGAAACGTCACCATGAAGTTCCCACGATTCGCATTTTTCGTACTTTTTATTTTTTTTTTTCGGTTTAAACCAGTTGTTTATTTTTTAAAAAAAAGAAGAAAAACAGCTGGTGTAAACCAGCCAACCCTAAAAGTAAATACTTCTTTTAAAAAAAATACTCAAATAAGTAGCAAAATTCTATGTAGTATTTTTACTTCAAAATATTCCATACCCTCTTTTTGGAACAAAATAAAATTAAAATAAAACATAAGAAAAATACTTAGATGTACATGATACACTTAAAGGCTGCACACCTAGAGCTTTTGGTTTTGTATATTCTTGAAATTCTACAGTTTTATATAAGCACCATCACGGTTTATTCAGTCCTCAAGTTTTCTGTATTTTTAACAAGAGGGATTGAACATGAAGGGTGTGAGATAAGAACATGGTAACCCATAATTTTACTATTTTAAGAAATTAGAAATTTTCTGCTGCACAATCCATTTTGAAAGTCGGAAAGCTGATTTTTGACATAAGTCTATACATGAGGGATTAAACGAAGCGGTATGTGTTGCTGCCTATCTGATGCTGCGTAACTCAGCAATTGAAAATTTGTTAGTTACCATGTTCTTGGCTCACACCCTTCATATCATTATGGAACTCTCCCCACCCCACCAACACACACAAAAAAGGACTACGGAATATATTTAAGTTAAGATAAATACAACTACACAACAAACATGATTGACTGGAGCTTTTGCGCTTCTATCGAGAAGTCCGGAATTCAACTCACAAGTAGACCTCACCACTTCGCCGTTGCGTTAGCAAAAGGAAACAACTATTGTCCTAGAGTAGGGTTGAATATAAGATATTGACAAAAATTTTAGCTGCTAATGAGCACTAGAAATATGGGAAAACGAAATAGAAACATGAATGTGGGAAAGCCATCTACAATGTAATTTCAGAGTTGCAAGACCGATATTTTTTTCGAAATAGATGGAGGAACAATAGTTATGACTTCAACTATGTGAATCGAGTTAGGAGGAATGTTTTTATGGCATTCCAGATCATGGCCGCCATCTTGAAATCCGCCATATTGGATCGACGTCAATTTTTTTCAAATGAAAGGAGGGCCATGTGAGGTATCAAACAACAATGATTTTTTCCACCCAATCTCATACACAAATTAGTTTGTCCATATCTAGAACAATTTACAACTTACAGTTCTTTCAATGTTGAAAAGTTCGTTGTTTGTAGCAGATAACAGATAACTATAGTGACAATGAATATAGCTCCAGGGATAGCATTCTTACTGGACAAAATTACGGCAGTTCAAGAAATGCAAGTCCTCAGCATTCATAAAATGGTCAAAACAGAATTTTGCAGAGTACCATGAGCACCTAATAAAAATTGAAGCGTCACAAATATCACAAAAGTTAATGCCGGAAATATTGAAAGCGTGCATAAGTAAATTCCTGCTCCCTGTATTCGACCAATAGCAATTCACATATCATTCCGCTTTCACACTAGCTTCTTGATTGTTTTTCTCATGATGTGCCTCCTCTAGAATATCCAGAGTTTATTCCATTTCGAATTCCAATTCTTCATCCGCTAAGAATCTAATTATGTCATCTGCGGTTACTTTTCCTGTTCTGATATATTTGTTGCATTGTGCTTGAACCGTAATGTCTGTAACTGCTGCAGGAGGTACATAGCAATGTTTGCCTTATTTAACGCCATGGTGTGTCGTTTTTTAGTCTAGAATTGTTGCCTGCACACACTCTCTCTAACACACACACACGTACGCACCTCACAGAATTACAGGCTTAATGCAATAAACGAAATAACTATTTCTCAAACACTTCCAAGTTCACGGGTAGAACTCACAGTGAGAATAATATATTTCCTGCACTTGTCTCCTTACAAAGAGTTTGTCACTGTAGAATCGTACACGATGCACGTAAGCTTCTACCTTATACCGTAGCTACTACTAGGAATGCCATTGGCAACCAATATTGCTATTCTCTTCATAGTGCTGCCCCAACTGCTTATAGTTTCAGTTTGAATCTACAAACGCACACACGAAGTGGCGAGGTCAGAACCACTTTATGAATGCTGAGAACATTCATTTCTTGAAATACCGTAATTCTGTTCTGTAAGAATGCTGTCTCTGGAGCTATGTTCATTGTCACTATAGTTATCTGTTATCTGTTACAAACAACGAACTTTTCAACATTGAAAGAACTGTAAGTCGTAAACCGTTCTAGATATGGACAAACTAATTAGTGTCTGAGATTGGGTGGAAAAAATCATTGTTGTTTGATACCTCACATGGCCCTCCTTCCATTTGAAAAAAATTGACGTCGATCCAATATGGCGGATTTCAAGATGGTGGACATGATCTGAAATGCCATAAAAACATCCCTCCTAACTCGATTTGCATAGTTGAAGTCATAACTATTGTTCCTCCATCTATTTCGAAAAAATATCGGTCTTGCAACTATCAAATTATATTATAGATGGCTTTCCCACATTCATATTTCTATTTCGTTTTCCCATATTTCTAGTGCTCATTAGCAGCTAAAATTTTTGTCAATATCTTATATTCAACCCTATTCTAGGACAGTAGTTGTTTCCTTTTGCTAACGCAACGGCGAAGTGGTGAGGTCTACTTGTCAGCATTCGATCATTCTGACAAAACTTTTCTTCATTCCATCTATGAAGTAGAAATAGTGCGTGTACTGTGAGTTGGCTGACTTCATTTCTTATTGTTTTTAAATCGTTATTATTACTAATTACCAGCAGTGACGGTTTTGCGAGGGTTAGGGGGGGGGCGGTCTTTCGGACTGAAGCCTGTTCCCCAAAATTACGGAATGTCTAAAACAAACGAAATATCTATTAGTTATGCCTTTACTCATTAACTTTAAGCTGCCGTCAAATAAAAATTACGAACGTTTAGAAAAACTAAACATTAGTAAGAAAAAAACTCTCCCAAAATACTTTTCTAAATCCGCCACTGATTCTCAGTATAAAATGATCTTCAAGGTTGTATCCGGAAGATTATCGCTAAATATATAAACGAAACGAAATACAGTATTAGTTATGCCTGTACTCATAAACTTCAAGCTCCTCCCAAATAAAATTAGGAGATTTTAGAAAATGAAACAATCAGAGAAACCCGTCCCAAAGTACGTTTCTAAATCCGCTACTGATTATTTGTATAAATTAGTATTCAAGGTTGTATCCGGAAAATTATTGCTAAATCGTTGCACAGCTACAGTATAACAGAAATGTGGAAGTACGGTTAGACGGATATATTGAAAAACGTACGCTTTGACGGATATATAGAAAAACGTATGTTTAACTTCTGCGTTAGAAGCTAGAGTACTAAGCTCTTAGAAATGAAACAGACGACAAACTGAAATGATATCGAGAAGAAAAAATATCGATAACTCAAAAGTTAAAATAAAGTTAAATAGCCTCTAAAATTGCCCTCAAATACTACATTCTTCATGTTAGCTTTAATTCGTAAAACATGTGCTCCATCCATCTTGATGGTGAATTTTAGAGCGAAATATGGCATTTAGGTCATGGAATTCTTATCTAAGTATTGAATATACTATAAGAAAGCTATTTAGATAGAAAAATCATGAAAATGAAAAAAGCCAAAATTTCCAAAATCCTCGATTTTTTTTCCAAAAAAGCCGGCTTTTTATGAGAAAAAAACCATCGATTCAAAAAAGCCGGCTTTTTTGCATCTCTACTCCTAAGGGAAGAGCGTGACATGTAAAAGTAATTGAAAATGACCGATAGTAGTGTCGAATTCATGGTTTTTGGGGTCCCCAAGTTCATTGCTGACTGTTTTGAGGCCCTTTACTTCCAAAATGAAAGGTATTCTCCCCATGCGAAAAACGGGTACCCTGTTAGTCTTTAATAACAACGAACGGAAGTTTCATATATTAAAATTTTAAATATAGTTCTCACTGCTCAAATTTACGCACTTATGTGATCATTTTGTGTGTGTAAATAAGATAATCTCTTTTTGAGTTGTTCAAAAATATACAAATAATAAAGGGATTTTTTTTACCAGAAATTAGAAGACTAAAAAGTAAAATTAAAACCTGTTTCTTTAAGTACTTTTTGTGGTAGCAAAATACGTTGTATATATGGTGTAGACAGGTTACAGCAAATAAGATTAGCATCAGCGAAAAAATAGTTTTTAAATTATATTTTTCGGTTTTAGCCAATATTTCCGAACAAATGATTTTTTTCTAATGGGTTCTAGATTTCCGGAAATTTTACACAGCCCAAGGAAATACCTATCTCCATACAATACATATTTGATTTTAATATATTAACTAAAATGATTCTGGACCCATTATTTTAAAACTTCCCTACCATAAAGCAGGTGCTTCCTAAGATTGCTTAAGATAATTTAAATGCTTCTTTATTAATTAATTTAACTACAGGGTGCCCAATATACAAAGCAACCCGGAGTTTGGGATAGTAGAACTTTTGAACCTCAAGTGATACACAAATAATGGTTATACCAAAATGAAATGAAATGAAATCTTTGAGTTTTACGTCCCACGGTTATGCCGGTTGTGATGAGTAATGAATGAAATGGTGGAATGAAGAAAGTGGGAGGAAACGGGAAACCCCGAGAAAACCCACGTACTCGGTTTTTGTCCTCCACAAAGTTCACTTGGCGGGGGCTGGGATCGAACCCGCGACCCCAAGCACCAGAGGTGAACGCTCTACCAGTGAGCCACCGCGGTCCCCCAGGTTATACCAAAATGAAGCCTTGTTCATGCATATATTTTTAAACTAGGAAGCAATGATTTAAGTACACTAAGAACCACACAGTGTTGCCAGATGTAACCGAAGGTGTAAATCTTTTTTTTTTTTTTTCAAAACGTGTAAATTGACTCATAACTCATACGTATGGATATTCTGTCATTAATGTTCAATTTGCTTAGTTGGAGTAGCTTGGAAAATATGGAGCAGAAAAAAGAATTTTTCATTTCCACAGATAACTAATCGGATGAGGCTTCTGTAAGGAGGGACTACGGAAATCATAGTTTCATAAATTAACTCTCTGAATTGACAACTTTGCTGATGTTTCAGTGCCTCTAAAGATGTGTTAAGGATCTGTATACATTATGCAATTCCTGAAAACAATAAAAGACAAGCTTTGAAATTATCATGAAAAAACATTTACTTATATGCACCCGGCAACACTGCTACTATCAGAAATGAGTTACCTACTCTACAGTGGATGCTGGGGGTGTCCCGTTTTGATTCAAACACTGGTTCACACGTTCCACCAGGTTGGCAGTAATTTTACGAAGATTAGAGGTGTTAATGTTCTCAATGACACTGAGAGTGCTCGTTTCCAGGTCTTGGATAATTCGAGAATTGTTCTTGTATATCTCTTGCTTTAAATAGCCGCTTTAAATAGAAATGAATAGCAGTATTGCCGGGTGCATGTAAGTAAAAATGTTATCATGGTAATTTCAAAGTTTGTTTTTCATTGTTTTCAGGAATTGGGGAATGTAGACAGATCCTTAACACACCTTTTGATTCACTGAAACATCAGCAGGGTTGCCAATTCAGAGTGTTAATTTATGAAAACTACGATTTCCTTAGTTCCCCTTACAGTGGCCTCATCCGATTAGTTATCTGTGGAAATGAAAAATTCTTTTTTGTGCTCCATAGTTTCCAAGCTACTCCAACTAAGCAAACTCAAAATTAATGATTTTAATTTTTGAAATACTCGCTAATTTTCCGGGTAGAATTCTGGAATATTCATCATCAACGTAGAAATTCTTTACTATTTGCATTGTATCTTCATTCAGCTAGCTTCCCTTTCCCCATTCAGGAATAGCTAAAATTTCTTTATTCTTCAGAACTTCCCTTGCTTGTCGGACGGCATATTCACTCGCATTAAGTTCATCGACAATCTGTTTCCTGCTCCAAGATGAGGGCACTAAAGTTAACAGTTGTACCGGTACGTTTTCTTTTCTAGTGATTTTTACCTTGGAGCTTGGCCTTTATTAAATCAAGAAGTTTATTCATATCATGAGCCTTTTGTTTCACATATTTTGAAATTTTACAAGAATCTTGTTCAAAGACAAGCTCTTTTCCAACAACTTTGCTTATTTTACTTTTCAGAGCAGGATTTGCTGAGTCACGCTTTCTTTTAGCATATGCAGGCTTGCTGTGTGACGGAATGGCATGGATATTTTCGAGGTGTCTCCCCTAACGTTGTAAGTGAAACATTAAGATGCTCTACACTTTCGTTTCTTGCGATAGATTCTTCTAAAACAGATACATCGTGTTCACTAAATCCATCCAGGTCTTTGTATTCAATGGAAATCCCAAGTTTGTTTCTGCAATTACCGCATATCTTTTGTCCAGGAATAGCCTTTACAGAGTCAATGTTTTTATTAATTTCATTAGCAAAATCAACAGTTACTTTTCGCAAAGCCTTAGTGACTTTTTTTTTTTTTTTTTTGTGGCAATTAAATGGATCAAAACAACTTGTCTAATAATGTTCATACTTCTTCAAGTAATATGTTTTATGATGTTCACAAACACTATTTAACAAATCAGAACTAATTCCACTTCTTTGGGATAACAATTATTTCTCGGATGCGCTGATAATACAATGCAATTTGACCACCCGTGTATAGCTGTTTTTGTGGAATTCACTTTTAGTTTCCTTTCCTACGCTGCACTGTTCTAAATCACTTCGCGACATCGTTGTAGGCCAAATTAAGACTTGGCAGAATGAACAACACTATCTTGCACCAACCCCAATAAGTATTCAGTCTTAAGCATTCAACGCGACAAACGTATGCACAGAAACACAGCTAAAACCGAAATGAACAAGTTACTGTACTTCCACAATGCAGAATCACGCAAGATTAGACTTGTTCCTACTTGCATTGCTCAGACAAGATCTTTCACGTCAGCTTGGTAGTTCAAGACGCCATTTTATTATCAGAGTTACAACAAAATGTAAGAGGGAAAATCGTCTACAAATATGATGTTTTCAATCTAAAGTGAAGGATTTTATTTAAATCGAACTAGCCGTTTGGACTGTACTACTATGAGCAAAATAAATGACGCGTCTCTTTATTTTGAAGTTTTTTAAAAAAATATCTCCGTTTTCTTTATATGTTCGAAATTTCGGAAGGTTTCCAAAGCAGAACAGGTTAATAACAAACCCGTTTTTAATATTTGTGTTAGATATTAGCTTAAAATAAAGAAATTAGAAGCAAAAAAACATTAAATCGACAGAAATCTCGAGAATTACCAACTCTGCTAAAGTGGAAAATTTTCAAAAACGCGAGGGAATCCTGCAGTACAACACGAAGCAGCGACATCTATGTCATTGAGAGAAATGTGGATTAGATCTACAAACTAAACTTTTAACGAAATATTTCTAATATGTCTTATTACGTGCATTATCAGCAAACTCAAAATATATGAATATATGCCAAGTATTAACGTAAAGATAGAGCAAATAGTAGAAATTATCTATGGAAAAGGACGAATTGGTAGCACGATCGTAATGAAAAATCATCTTTACCGGAACAGGCTCAGTTCACGTAAGAAAACAAATAGTTCAGTTAGTTAAAGCAACTAGTCTGTCTGCCGAAGGTAGTGGTTTCGGTCCCCATGGAAGTGCTGTTGTCATTTTTATAACTATGGCTATTTTATTTATTTTTTTATGTGGGAAAGAATCAAATTGTAACATATGTGTAAAACTTATGACGATACCATAAAAAGAAAAAATGTCGTTGTCACACTTGCATGAACTAACTAACTATATGGCCTATGGAACCCGGAGGTTCAATGCCGCGTTCACAAAAGCTCTCTATTGACTTCTATCCTTAGCGAACTGCATCCAGTTTCTACTTTGTATTCCAATCTCTGCGAGATCCATTTTAATATTGTACTCCCCTCTGCGCCTAGGTCTTCCTAATGGTCGTTTTCCGATTGGTCTTCCAGTCAAGACTTTGAAAGCGTTTCTTTCTACTTTCTTCCATTCTAGCTACATAACCCGCCCACCTAAGCCTCCTAGACTTGACGACCCTAACAATGTTGGGTAAACCATATAAATTATGTAGTTCCTCGTTATGAAGTTTCCGCCATTCCCCATTCCCGTTCCTCTTGGGTCCGAATATTCGTCTCAGGATCTTGTTCTCAAATACTTTCAGTCTATGTTCTTCCCTCAGAGTAAGTGACCATGTTTCGCAACCATACAGAACAACAGGCATGATTATCGTTTTGTATATTTTAAGCTTCAAATTCCTCGACAGAATTCGCGTCGATAAGAGATTTTGAACCGAATAGTAACACGAATTCCCTGCTTTTAGTCGACATTTAATTTCTCCGTGAATATGATTAATTTCTCGCACTTGCATTAGCGTCCCTAATTTTGTTTGCAAACAGTTTCGTAATTATTTCCCCTGTGCTCACTGCTCACTATATGCTCGCTGGCGCATAACGAATGTTTCCCAGCAAATGTTAATTCTAATTTGGAGGATTTTATAAAGTTTCACAATATTTCTCACTAGATAGTCTTCTATCTACGTGTTTGGATATTTTGATAACAGATTTCCCTATTAAATGTTTAATTTTCCCTAGATGTTTAATTACGGAAAAGTTTTACAATGTATTTGTACTGAATTGAAATTGTTTTGAATTTACTACATAAAGTAAGTAGCCCGAAGGAGGAAAACTCAAGTAATTGATATTCTACGTAAAAGCAACCTATTGTAGAATGATGATGCTTCTTACCTTCAGCACATAATCTTTACGTTAGAGAGACAGACAGAGAAAAATCCTGTTTTTTCCTCCCCTATGACCACCCATCTTAAGCCTCTACATACCATTGTTCGTCTCACAAAATTTCGGTGCTCCAAAAACAATCAAATAATAATAATAATAATAATAATAATAATAATAATAATAATAATAATAATAAATATGCCATCCTTACATAATGTAAGGATATCTTAGTTTCTTAGTTTAAATCTTAAATATCTTAGTTTAAAATGCTTTCTTTAGTAATTGTTTTAGCAACCATGTAGGAGGGGTACGACGTTTTACTTTGCCCCTCTCATTTCAGTACCCTTCCAACAGAAAGTAATTTCTGATAAGCAGAGCAGACAAAATGAATAAGATATATTTACAGCATCCTCTCCCCTTTCATGATTGGAATATCACGTAACATTTTTTATTCTACCAAAGATGGCCCTGTGCGGTTAGGGGTTGGTAACTAAAGAAATTCCTAATATATAGCACCCCTTGATTGTAATATTACCACTTCTTTATTTGTACGAGGGAGCCCCTACACAATCAAGGGTGACAAAAAGAATAGGAAAAGTGTCTATTGATTCCAGTGGCGGATCAAGCACGAACTTCTGGGGGGGGGAAGTGAAAGATTCTTTTGATGATGAGAAGGTGTCACAAATTACCACTTAACTAAACTAAACATAGAAGGGTGAACCGGAACCCAATCAGTTTAAATTGATGTAAAAATTTAATTTTTGGCTTCATATTAAAGTTTTGATTTCAAATGAGAATTTCAGTCCAAGTGGTCAATGATTAAATTTCGTAGGGCTCTTCAGTGTAGGCTAATACGGCCCCCTTATGAGAAAAGGCAAAAAATATTAACATGTTTATAACTTTCGAATTATTCGGCTATTTTAAAGAAATATTTTGCTTCGTATTAAAGTGTTGGTATCTCGCAGAGATTGGAATACAAAGTAGAAACTGGATGCAGTTAGCTAAGGATAGAAGTCAGTGGAGAGCTTTTGTGAACGCGGCATTGAACCTCCGGGTTCCATAGGTCATAGAGTTAGTTTTATTAAAGTGTTGGTTCCAAATGACAATTTCAGTCCGAGTGGACACTGATCAAATGTCGGGGGAAGGGGGGCTCTTCAGTATAGGGGGCTACGGCTCCCTTATGGGAAAAAGCAAAAATATGAAAATGCTTATAACTTTCGAATTTTTTGTCTATTTTAAAGAAATTATTGGCTTCATATTAAAGTCTTGGCTTCAAACGACAATTTCAGTCCGTGTGGACAATGATCAAATCTCGGAGGGCTCTTCGGTGTAGGGGTTTCGGCTTTTTTATGGGACAAGATTCACGTAGTTGATATTGCAAAATTGTTTTGTATACATGACTGGAAACTTGCACCATTTGGTTACTTTAACATCTTATATTTTACAGATTCAAATTCGAAGCAATAGTTACTTCGCAAAGCTAAAATATGGCACTTACTAGTTTCATTAAAATGAAATGTCTTTTATGAGAAATTGTCATGGAGCAGACGAACGAACAGGCACCCAAACGTTGGTTGAGTCGGACGGTTGAAACTCGTTAAGCTCGTTAAGCTCAGAGCTCCTCCGTTGCTAAGCGGTTAGGGTACGCGACTTTGGCGTGGGAGATCCGGGTTCGATTCTCTGCGGAAACTCATGTGGTTCGGATTCCACGTTAATCAGTAGGTTCACGTCTCATATAGCCTCGCTGCTGAACAGGACGTTAAACTCAAAATCAACTCAACTCGTTAAGCTCGCTTCAATTATTATTAACAACAACAACAACAATAATAATAATAATAATAATAATAATAATAATAATAATAATAATAATAATAATAATAATAATAATAAAGCATTCACCTTTGGTGCATGGGGTCCGTGGCTCGATTCCACTCTGCGCCAAATGGAATTTGAGGTGGACAAATACCGTGTGCATGGGTATGGGTTTTCTTGGGATTTTCCATTTTCTTCCCACTTTTTTCATTTCACCATTTCATTCATCATCATTCTTCCTTAGCGTACGTGCAAAATCGTGCAACGTTAAACTAGATATTGCATTTAATTTTAATTTCAATAATAATAATAAAAATTAATTCAACTGAAAGGACTGTAATTTATATTGACAGCAATTATCATAAATATGCAATCACTATAAAAACAATGCTTTGAGTAGAAAGATAATCCTTTCCAAGTGTTAACGAATGCGCACGAGATAAAACATGTCTCGAAAAAGACGAGACGCGCTTTGTGACATCCAAGATAAGACGAGACAAATGTTTTGGACACGAGATAGCTTGTAAAATGTCTCGTCTTGTCTGGAATGTCTCGAAAACAAAAGTCTAAGTTTTGAAATTATTTTTCAAGATCTATTCTCCCAGAATAGCTCTCTGCCTTAAAATTAATAACGGCATTTGTGATTTAAAAAAGATAAACAATGCCTAAAGTTAATAGTTAACTTTTCGAAAAGAAGCTTCATTAAGGGTGAACCTGAAAGATGTCCACAAACTTTGGGAGATGATTCATGACATCAAAAGGAGACAAATGGTCCTCTTGTAATTTTCGAATTTAGCTTCGTTGTCGAGATACAGGGTTGCCAACTGGTCATGTTTGAGAAACTCACTGGGAATAAATTCAACACCAAGAATAAACTACTACTCATATATTTTTCAGGTCAATTGACTTATACCATGTTGTAAGGTTAAATATTTATTTATGAAGTGTGTACAAAATTTGCCAGAGTCTTTTCTGAGAAAATCGTCGAGAAAAAGTCACCTCTAAGAATAAATTAACCCTCGTAAATTTTTCTAAGAGAAATATCTGATACTGCAATATAGGGTTGTTAATTAAATATTGATTAATGAAAAATAAACAAAATTGTTAAAACCATTTTTGAGAAACTAGCTTTTTTCGATTTTCGGCTGTTGGTAAACCACACTTATTTTAGGTGGTAGGAAAAAAATTGGAAAATCTCCTGTAGGAATACTATGTAAACCCTAATTTTAAAATTTGGTGTAGATACGTTGAACGGTATGGCCTCTAGGCGAGTGCATAGAAAAGTGTACCTAACGGACGGACCGGAAGGACGGGTGTCGAAAAGTCGCTTTTTCGGTATGTAGACGCCATGAAACATGTAAATCCGTTGAAATATGAATTTGATATATTATTTTCACAATCACTATATTTTCTTCTCTCTTTTGGCGCTCGAAAAAGAAAAACCTGAGGGAGTTTACCAAAAAATATTCAGTTACAGGGCCACCGCACTAAACTTTTTAAATTCAAATTCTTAACTGTGTTAGGCCGCAGTTGTTACTGAAGTGTGTATTTGGATAATACGAATAAAATTATCGTATTATTCAAATACATCGAATGTCAGATTATCGAATAAAAAACTTCGATTGAAGAAAATCCACACTACAAAACTAACTCACACTTTGAGCACATTTTCATTAGACATAATATACCAATTAATGCAATCATTGTTTATGAAATAAAAAAAAACAAATCAAATGAGTCATTTTTGAGAAAGTCGTTCAAAAAGAACACGTCAGGAGTAACCTACCTCTTGTGAATTGTTTCGAACAATGAGTTAAGATATACTTTTGGTTATTAATGAAATATTTATTTGCGAAATTTGAACAAAATCACCTATCGTTCGAGAAAATAGTCGGGAAAAAGCCTTGACCCCCAAAATAAACTATCCGTTGTAATTGTTTTTCATAGAAATAACTTATACTAAAATATAGGGTTATTAATGAAATACTTATTTATGAATTATCAATAAATTTGCCCGAGTGATTTTTGAGAAAATCGTGAGGGAAAAATAATTCCCCGAATAAACTATCTCTTGAGGATTCTTTCAGGGTAAGCGAGTTATTCCATACTATTAGGTTTTTTAATGAAATATTTATTTTTGAGTACGAACAAAATTGCTTGACTCATTTTTGAGAAAATCGTGGAGGAAAAGCACCCCGAAGAGTAAACTACACCTCGCATATTTTTTTCAGGACAAACGAGTTTTGCCATATTGTTCGGTTATTAACGAAATATTTATTTTTGTAATATGAATAAACTCTTTTGAGTCGTTTTTGAGAAAATCGCCCAGACAACACACTCCACCAAAAATAAACTACCCCTCGCATTTTTTTTAGGACAAACGAGTTATGCCATATTGTTAAGTTATCAATGAAATATTTATTTATAAAATATGAACGAAAACACTTGAGTCCGTTTTGAGAAAATCACTGAGAAAAACTCACCCCTTGGTATAAACTACCCCTTGTAGATTTTTCTCAGATAAATGCCTTATACCAAAAAATAGGGTTGCTAATTAAATATTGATTTATAAAGAAAAGAAAGAATACAAGACCATTAGAGCCAGTTATGAGAAAATATCTTTTTTTTCTATTTTCATCGTACAGGAAACTACCCTTGTTTTGGGAGTAGGAGGGAAATAACAAAAACTATAGGAAATACTATGAAAATCTTAAACTAAATTTGGTGCAGATAAGTTGAACGGTATGGCCTCTAGACGAGTGCACAGAAAAGTGTAGCGAACGGATGGACGAATAGATGGACATGTATCGAAAAATAACTTTTTCGGTGTTAGGAGCTATAAGTTAATACGTGTAAATTCGTTGAAACCTCAAATTTGATTTTTTTTCGAACACCATACTTTCTTCTCTCATATGTCACTTCAAAGTAAAAGGAACTCAGAACTACAGGTAAGAGACACCTACTTTTACACATAGACATTTATTGATTTAAAACTGTTTTAGTTTGTATCATTTCACTTCCAATTGAAAGGTTTTACCATGACTTACGGCATACCAATGACCGGAAGTTTTCAGGAAGTAAATGCATTCAGAAGTCTAGACTGCATTACACCTATCAGCCTGTGTTTGCTTCTGCAATTGTTGACAGCTGTAATTTCGTCCAAACGCTATATGAAATAATTCTTGGTTGAGGTCATTGGTTGACGTTACTATTTTAGTATTGTTCTCTTCAGACTTGGTTGAAGTTTTGTCTTAACGGTTATACATTTTTTTCTTATTTCATCGTTACACGTAAGAATAAAATGTTGTGGTGAGTGGATAGATTCGAATCCACGAACATTAAATTTTCATTCTTCCAACACTTTACCAATGGACCAAGCTTTGTCTTCACGTTCATGCACGGTTACAGGGTTTATTACGATTTAAATAAAATGGCTGGCTATTAGAGTTTCCTGCTCACATATTTCGATAAAAAATTTTCATTGCTTCATAGATACGTAGAGCAATGTTTAGATACGCATTTTAGGAGAGTGAATTTTAGTGTATATAATAATTTCATGCCAGATAAAAGCTGGATAAGTTTTGATAACATGTTTCATATATAGTTCTTAATAATAGGCTTGTTGTTTGGGGTGACGTTCCAGGGTTCAACATTGACTAGCAGTTTTTGCTATTAATATCCCTTCTAACAATATTGGCAGTGGACAAGAGTTAGCCTGTAGTGAAGCTTTTTGCTCCTAATTTAGTTATTTTACTTTACTATTTAACGAATATATTGAAAATTGTCAGCATACACGTATGCAGTAATTTATTTCGGGAGGGGTCCGACTTCAATATTAAGATAAATTATAATAAAATTTTAAAAGATAACCCCCAAAATTAGGCTAAATTTACAGAAAAGTTGAGATTTCAGACGGGGTCCGGTCCCCCTGGACCCACCCTTAATGCGTCCTTGTTTGTCAGTAACGTTTCCTCATTTTGAAACCCTCAAGAACTTCGGATATATAAAGGAAAACGAGTTGTTTCCAATGAAATATCATTTCAAGGAGACGCGATAATTTTATTCCACAAGGTGGTATCCCACGTTCACAAGGGCAAGAATTCCTTCCCTTTCTCTGCCATTGTGCTGTATCGAAAGGTTAGGTTTGTAAAATATTACTCCTACGAATAAGCATGATTGGCAGATAGGAATACTGAACAGAACTCCACAGAAATGCATGCTGAACTTACGTTTATAGCTACCTTTTGGTGATTTGCCCTCAAGGTCTATCGAGTGGTAATTCAGTTTTGATAATGAAAAGCATGCCTCGTAATATAACAGACATCTTTCGCGTAAGAAATCGAAACTCAGCAACTAGTCTGTACGAATTAGGTTTTTAGGAATTAGGTTTAGCCTAGTATGAGTAAGGGTTTTTATTACTATTGTTTTTATCTTTTTTATGTGAGGAAAAATCAAATTGTGGCATCGCGATATCAAATGTATTTGGTTAGGTAACTTTGTCTTAGCTAAACTTTAACCATCAATAACCGTCGAAATTATTTCACTAACCGATCACTTACTGAACATTTCAAACACGTGAAACCAGTGGCATAACATGAATGTTAACCTCTCCTCCGCAGTCCTTAGTTATGCGTCCGTACTCCAAGGGCCGGGCAACTGCCCGGGGCGCCAGAGAAAGAGGGGCGCCAAAACGAGCCTCAAAAAGTAAATTTTATAATGTGGTTTTTACTGACGTTTTTGGCTATATTTTTGTAAAGTAGTGGCAATTACATGATCCTTTTCCATTTCACCATGGAAGAAGAGAGTTTCATAGTATTAAGGGGGCTGTATCGAAAAATGGAGAGAGGGCATGTAGAATAAAGAGTGGCGGGGAAGTAAGTATTGTTTGTTTGTTTGCTTGAGTTTAGCGTTCCACGGATATGCCTTAATGGCCAGGGGAGATGTGGATACTAATTATAGTTGAATCTGAACCACTTTTATCGTTCAACAGTAATCCACCGGGAATTGGACCCGGCACCACAGAAGACAGGCGTGCTAGCCACTAGACCAAGCGGAGGGGGGGGCGGAGTTCGTGTTGTTTATAGCGAGTCATATTCTTTGTGAAATTTTCCTAGGTAATGAATTTCTTTTTGAAAAATGGGTTTAAAATATTAAAAACACTATGATAAAATGTAAAATATAGGCTAGTACTAGAGGGAGGGCGCCAAAAAGTCACTTTGCACGTGTGAAAATTTGGCCTGATCCTCCCCTGCGTACTTTCTGTATATATTTGGCCTTGCGGCTTGTGCGGTCCCCACGCCACAGGGTTGCGGGGCGCTATTTATTCCTATGCTTCGAACGTAATTCAATAACTGCTTAAGAAATTCTACCATCAGCGTGGAGACGGGAATATACATTTTTCTAATAGTCCCATAGAACGTTCACTCAGATCGCCAGATGCAATTTTTCAGAGTGCGCTCTGGCTAAGTAGAAGGAAGATCTGATATTTCCTAAGTAAGTTCCTTTCAGAAAGTTTGCTATTTCTTTAACGGTGATGTAAATAAACATACTCATCGTTATTAGCCCGACACCGAACCACCTTGGACAAATCCCTCTAGAACAATGATCGGCAAAAGTTTATTCTGCCTAATTTTATAAGCGACTCAAGGGTGAAACACTTGTTAATGAAAGCAATGCTATGTATATACTGCCTTGTTTCTGACAAAATATAAAGTGCTTTTTAATCTTTAGACACTTTTCCTATTTTTTTGTCACCCTTGGTTGTGTAGGGCAGCCTCGAACAAATAAAGAAGAGGTAATATTACAGTCAAGGGGCGCTATAAATATATTAGGTATTTCTTTTGTTATCTAACCATAACGCCCTAGAGTCGTCTTCGGTATACTAAAAAATGCTACGTGATATTCCACGAAGGAGGAAAGGATGCTGTAAATATATTTCTTATTCATTTTGTCTGCCCTGCTTCTCAGAAATTATATACTTTCTGTTGGAGGGTGCTGAAAAGAGAGGGGGGTAATAAAATGTGCTCCCTCATACATTTTAAATTTTGTGACGTGGTTGCTCGAATTATTACTAAAAAAAGCACTTTAAACTAAGATATCTAAAGTTACTACATTATGTAAGGGTGGCATATACAGGAATAATAATAATAATAATAATAATAATAATAATAATAATAATAATAATAATAATAATAATAATAATAATAATAAATATGAATTCGGCTTTTTGGAGAGCCGAAAGTATGTGACACGAATCATTACATGTAGAGCTTTAAGATGAGTGGTCATAGGGGAGGAAAAAAACAGAATTTTTCTCTGTCTGACTCTCTAACGTTAAGATTATGTGCTGAAGGTAAGAAGCATCATCATTCTACAATAGGTTGCTTTTACGTAGAATATCAATTACTTGAGTTTTCCTCCTTCGGGCAACTTTCCTTATGTAGTAAATTCAAAACAATTTCAATTTAAGACAATTATTTATAGGGAAAATTAAACATTTAATAGGGAAATCTGTTATCAAAATATCCAAACACGTAGATAGAAGACTCTCTAGTGAGAAACATTGTGAAACTTTATAAAATTCTCCAAGTTAGAATTAACATTTACTGAAAAACATTCATTATGCATCAGTGAGCATGTAGTGAGCAGTGAGCACAGGGCAAATAATTACGAAACTGTTTGCAAACAAAAAATTGGAGACACTAATGCAAATGCGACAACGATATTTTCTCTTTTTTTGGTATTGTCATGAGTTTTACACATATGTTACAATTGGATTCTTACCCAAATAAAAAATAAATAAAATAACATAGTGATAAAAGTGACAAGAGCACTTCCATGGGATTCGAACCCACTACCTTCGGCATACAGACTAGTTGCTTTAACTAGCTGAATTATTTGTTTTCTTACGTGAACTGAGCCTGTTCCGATAAAGACGATTTTTCATTACGATCGTGCTACCAATTCGTCCTTTTCCACAGATAATTTCTACTATTTGCTCTATCTTTACGTTAATACTTGGCATATATTCATATATTTTGAGTTTGCTGATAATGCACGTAATAAGACATATTAGAAATATTTCGTTAAAAGTTTAGTTTGTAGATGTAATCCACATTTCTCTCAATGACATAGATGTCGCTGCTTCGTGTTGAACTGCAGGATTCCCTCGTGTTCTTGAAAATTTTCCACTTTAGCAGAGTTGGTAATTTCGAGATTTCTGTCGATTTAATGTTTTTTGCTTCTAATTTCTTTATTTTAAGCTAATATCTAACACAAATATTAAAAACGGGTTTGTTATTAACCTGTCCTGCTGGGGAAACCTTCCGAAATTTCGAACATATAAAGAAAACGGAGATATTTTTTAAAAACTTCAAAATAAAGAGACGCGTCATTTATTTTGCTCATAGTAGTACACTCTTTATGAACCCAATGTTAAATGAAAATGCAACATTGCCATTTACCTGGACCCACAACATAAGTGAATGAAGTAACTGTCTTTACGCTAACGTGTCGATGGCCAGCTCCCATTTAAAATATGATCCATTTTCACCATACGTTTAGAAAATTGATCCACCTCCCCCAGCCCCTCTATTATTGGAAACGTTGAATTTTCGTTTAACATTGGGCGCATAAAGAGTGCACAACCCAAACGGCTAGTCCAATTTAAAAAAAAAACTTCACTTTAGATTGAAAACATCGTATTTGGAAACTGTTTTTCCTCCTATATTTTGTTGTAACTATGATAATAACAGTTACCCTAAGTCAAGGGACTTTTGAGACACCCTGTATATTTAACAACTACAAAGGTAAGATCTTTGACACTATAGATACATATATCAACAAATATATTAAATAAATGTATACTTTTTAAGTCAGACAAAACTTTGCATTATGACTAAAAGCTTGTACTTTAGTTTGTGCGGTTAGGTTAAGTTTGGTTAGCAGGACTTTTATCGGGCACTGACTTCCCCTTGACTGTTATATAACCTTCATTTCAACTTTATTTGAAAGATAATGGACTGTAGATTTGGAAAATTAATTCAATTTTAACATTAAATTCACATTCATTATATTAATAGTTCGGCAAACAGAAAAAAAACTATAAAATTTCGAGAACGAAAGTTTCTAGCCCGGTTATCCCGCTTTTCTGAACCCCCACACATTTCAACACAAACAACACGTATACTTAGTGATTACTTGAGACCTGTGTGAGTGAATCGAGCAATAATGTGCCAATACATTGCTTACATCAATGGCAATAACACTTTACAGATGACACGAAAAGCTGGCGCGTTGGCCGTGAAGGGTTAAACGAGAATTACTAACCGAAGCATTCAGAAAACCACTAATTTTATTTTACAGTCTCTTAGAACATACCTAAGGTTCAATTAAAAAAAAAAAAAGAGCGGCAAGGTAATTCGTCCGCGTCACAGCGATAATGCGCATTATGTAAAATTACATTTTGAAGTGCAAGGGTGCATTTTTCGCCCTTAATGTACAGTAGTCTTGATGGTGTTCTTTTTGTTAGCTCTACAGTCTTAAATAAACCTCGGGTAAAAATTTCCAAGTGATACATTGCTTAGATACTGAGATATGAATTTTTGTATTAAGCTCTACGAAATATTAGAACGACCGGGATGCCTGAAATTCTGAAACTTTGGTCTCGTATTTCTCACAAACTATTAGGATTTCGGAAGAAAAATTTTACAGGTCTTCATACCTTAGTAGTGTTAACAAGTACACGAAGTTTCACTAAAATCTGAATTGGTGGGTGACATGGATTGGGTGATTTGACGTGGAATGAGCTTTTAAAATGAGCATGAACAAGGCTTCATTTTGGTATAACCATTACTTGTATATCACTTCAGGTTCAAAAGTTCTACTATCCCAAACTCCGGGTTGCATTGTATATTGAACACACTGTAGAATTATATGTACCATTTGTAGCCATAACTCCATTCTGTCATGGTGCTAACTTTAAATGAATGGTGCATATATATTTGTTGTCATAAATTTTCCCTATTCTAATACAAGAAACATAGCTGAATACTCAATGATCTTAACTGTAAACAGTAAACATAAAATAGTTTTCATTTTAAAAGCATAATGTAGGAAAATATTCGAAAATTTCAATTTTCCCCAAATTTACCGTTTTCTTACAAGCTCTAAAAAAAACTGTTTTCTACCGAAAATTTCTGTTTTTTTTTTTTCAAGCCTTCATAATACTATATAGGACACGATCCTTGGTTTTCAGGAGCAAAAGAAAACTTAAGAATACAAAGATTATAATAAGGATGAGTCTGTGGGAATCAAAACTGGAGCTCTCGAGGAAAACTGCAAGCAAATACGATGATAGAAGAGTTTCAATAGATGGGTAAATGGTAATGTTGATTGATAATAGGTGATTCTAAGCGCTTCCTATGAACACTGAAATGGTTTTCCGAACTGAGCTTCTGAAAGCATGCCTCTGCGTATTAATACATTTCTGTCAGTTTAGATTAGGAACATTATAAATATCCTACAATTCAGATTTAACAATACCAAACTTAACCCAACCTATTTGGAAAATAAGTCTATTGTTGTATGGTTTCCATATATAATAGCAACATTCAAACAACAATGAAATATTATTTCTGAAGTAATTTCCCACAGAGAGAAAAATAGTAAATGCAATTATTTAAGTTGGTCCCAATTTGAACGAGAATTATTGGTTTCTTCATAGAAAAATTTCTGATAAAAAAAAAAAAAAAAAAAACCTTAACCCATGCGAAAACTAACTACATTTCTCTTTAAACCGCTTATACTATACTATTGCCAATAAAGAAAAGTATTAGTTACAAGTACTGAAACAATAGTAAAATAATTTTCCAGGTTAACTTAAAAGGAGAAGTAATATTTACATAATATATGCAAATTATTATTTCAGTTTTATTCATTTGTGTGATAATTTGGATTAGACTTGGGGGAGGGTACGGTGGCTTAGTGTCAGAGCGCTTGGCCCTGGTATGTGAGGTTCCTGGTTGGATCCTCGGCCAAGTCAGTTTTGCTGGACAACACTATGTCCATGGGTTTTCCCGGAGTACTCCAGTTTCCTCCCACTTTCTCATTCCACTAATTATTCCATTATCATTCACTTGCATTAATCATTGTCTCCCTTAGCCTAAAGGGCATAATTATGGGACATTAAACTGAAATATTTCATTTCATTTTTAGATCAGCATTGTTATATTTGTTTTGTTATTCTGATAAAATTCAACCCTAACCTGTTTCAAGAGGTAAAGTTTCTCTGTACAACTGACATAAACTATAATCTTGTCAAACTAATATGCTTTTACTAATGCAATTAGCATTATTATTGATAAAATTAATTTTACAATATGCAAGAGATTGAAGAGTATTCTCAGTATTCACTCATATCTATGACATGTATCTCTGTGCAATTTACAGTTTAAAAAATCTCTAGTACACTAGCAAAATTAGTATTTTATTTCGCATTTTCTTAGTGAGCGTGATCTTATAAATTTTCCCTCTTCATAAAATACGAGCTCCTCCGTGGCTAAGCGGTTAGCGTACGCGCCTTTGGCGTGGGAGACCCGGGTTCGATTCCCGGCGGGAGCTCATGTGGTTCGGATTCCACGTTAATCAGTAGGTCCACGTCTCATATAGCCTCGCTGCTGAAAGAGACGCTGAACTAAAATCAATCTTCATAAAATACTAATATATGTAACACTGTGCAGCACGAAAACTGTCCTTTACATGGAAACATGTTTTTCTTATGTATTTTTGCATGAAAAAATCAAATCTGTAATTACTTTTTTATGTATCACGTACCAATTTTATGAAAAGATTAAGTTTGAAATTTTCTACTGTAAAATACTGTATTTTTACGGGTGGTGATGAAATACGATTAATGTTTGGTTTAGTTATTGAAATTTAATGTACCTTTTCTGCAGCAAGGCAATATGAGACGTGGGCCTACTGTTTAAGCTGGAATCCGAGCCACTGTGTCGTTCAATGTTGTATTGGGAATCGAAACCGTGACCCCGTGCACGGAAGGCGCGCGTGGTAGCCACTAGATCAGCGGGGAAGGCAGAAATGCGCTTAACATAAAAATTCTTGCATCGCACATTTAAACATCATCCGAGAGAGAGTTTTTCTTCTTTACAGAAGAAATACGTTATTTAAAAAGGGTTCTCCTCAATTCTTTCCTAATGCATAAGACTTTTTCTGCATTATAATAGGGAACACTAGTTTCTCATATTTCTCTTCACTCTTTATGTTAATTCAAGGTAGTAGCCCATTAACATGTAGCTCACATTTGTGTTGCCTAAATTTGTTGCCATATGTTCTAGCATTTGAATAATTTTTGTTTCGCTTCTATAGGTGCGTGAAGTTGGCAGGACCACTAACAGCTCAAATTCTGAAACTCGGTGCAGAATTTGAGTAGAATTTGAGCTCTCAGAAAAACCAACTCCCAGAATTTGAGCTTTCAATATAAAGGCTCTAATTCCATGTGAAAAGTGGTCCTGCCAACTTCACGCTGCAGGACCACCGAAAGCTCAAATTCTCAAACTCCGTCCAGATATTCAGCAGAATTTGAGATTTCAATAAAACCAACTCCCGGAATTTGAGCTTTAAATTTAAAGGCTCTAAGTCAATGTGAAAGGTGGTTCTGCCAACTTCACGCTGCAGGACCACTCAAAGGTCAACTTTTCAAACTCCGTCCAGATATTCAGTAGAATTTGAGCTCTCAGAAAAACCAGACTCCCGGGATTTGAGCTTTCAATTTAAAGGATCTAAGTCCACTTAAAAGCTGCCATTTTGAACACATCCTACCAGGACATCAAAAACTCAATTTCTGACACTTCGTGCAGATATTGAGGAGAATTTGAGCTCTCAGGAAAACCAACTCCCAGAATTTGAGCTTTCAATTTAAAGGCTCTAAGTCCATCTGAAAGTGGTCCTGCCAACTTCACGCTGCAGGACCACCGAAAGCTCAAATTATCAAACTCCGTCCAGATATTCAGTAGAATTTGAGCTTTCAATAAAACCAACTCCCAGAATTTGAGCTTTCAATTTAAAGGCTCTAAGTCCATCTGAAAGTGGTCCTGCCAACTTCACGCTGCAAGACCACCGAAAGCTCAAATTCTCAAACTCCGTCCAGATATTCAGTAGAATTTGAGCTTTCAAAAAGCAGACTCCCGGGATTTGAGCTTTCAATTTAAAGGGTCTAAGTCCACTTAAAAGCTCCAATTTTGAACACATCGTAACAGGACACCAACAGCTCATATTCTAAAACTTCGTGCAGGTATTGAGTAGAATTTAAGCTCTCAGGAAAATCAACTCCCAGAATTTGAGCTTTCAATTTAAAGGCTCTAAGTCCATGTGAAAGGTGGTCCTGCCAACTTAACGCTGCAGGACCACGAAAGCTCAAATTCTCAAACTCCGTCCAGATATTCAGTAGAATTTGAGCTTTCAAAAAAACAACTCCAGGAATTTGAGCTCTCAATTTAAAGCGTCTAAGTCCACTTAAAAGCTGCAATTTTGAACACATCCCACCAGGACATCAAAATCTTAATTTCTGACACTTCGTGCAGATATTGAATAAAATTTGAGCTCTTAGAAAAACCAACTCACAGAATTTGAGCTTTCAATATAAAGGCTCTAAGTCCATGTGATAGGTAGTCCTGCCAACTTCACGCTGCAGGACCACCGAAAGCTCAAATTCTCATACTCCGTCCAAATATTCAGTAGAATTTGAGCTTTCAAAAAAAACAGCTCCCAGAATTTGAGCTTTCAATTTAAAGGCTCTAAGTCCATCTGAAAGTGGTCCTGCCAACTTCACGCTGCAGGACTACCGAAAGCTCAAATTCTCATACTCCGTCCAAATATTCAGTAGAATTTGAGCTTTCAAAAAAAACAGCTCCCAGAATTTGAGCTTTCAATTTAAAGGCTCTAAGTTCATGTGAAAGGTGGTCCTGCCACCTTTCCGCTGCAGGACCACCGAAAGCTCAAATTCTCAAATTTCGTCCAGATATTCAGTAGAATTTGAGCTTTCAAAAAAACCAACTCCCGGAATTTGAGCTTTCAATTTAAAGGCTCTAACTCCATGTGAAAGGAGATCTTTCCAACTTCACGCTGAAGGACCACCGAAAGCTCAAATTCTCAAACTCTGTGCAGATATTCAGTGGAATTTGAGCTTTCAAAGAAACCAACTCCCGGAATTTGAGCTTCCAATTTAAAGGTTCTAACTCCATGTGAAAGGAGGCCCTGCCAACTTACGCTGCAGGACCACCGAAAGCTCAAATTCTCGAACTCCGTCCAGATATTCAGTAGAATTTGAGCTTTCAAAAAAAACAACTCCCGGAATTTGAGCTTTCAAAAAAAACCAACTCCCGGAATTTGAGCTTTCAATTTAAAGGCTCTAACTCCATGTGAAAGGTGTTCCTGCCAACTTCACGCTGCAGGATCACCGAAAGCTCAAATTCACAAACTCCGTCCAGATATTCAGTAGAATTTGAGCTTTCAAAGAAACCAACTTCCGGGATTTTAGCTTTCAATTTAAAAGGGTATAAGTCCACTTAAAGGCTGCAATTTTGAACACATCGTACCAGGACATCAAAAACTCAATTTCTGACACTTCGTGCAGATATTGAGGAGAATTTGAGCTCTCAGGAAAACCAACTCCCAGAATTTGAGCTTTCAATTTAAAGGCTCTAAGTCCATCTGAAAGTGGTCCTGCCAACTTCACGCTGCAGGACCACCGAAAGCTCAAATTATCAAACTCCGTCCAGATATTCAGTAGAATTTGAGCTTTCAATAAAACCAACTCCCAGAATTTGAGCTTTCAATTTAAAGGCTCTAAGTCCATCTGAAAGTGGTCCTGCCAACTTCACGCTGCAAGACCACCGAAAGCTCAAATTCTCAAACTCCGTCCAGATATTCAGTAGAATTTGAGCTTTCAAAAAGCAGACTCCCGGGATTTGAGCTTTCAATTTAAAGGGTCTAGGTCCATTTAAAAGCTCCAATTTTGAACACATCGTAACAGGACACCAACAGCTCATATTCTAAAACTTCGTGCAGGTATTGAGTAGAATTTAAGCTCTCAGGAAAACCAACTCCCAGAATTTGAGCTTTCAATTTAAAGGCTCTAAGTCCATGTGAAAGGTGGTCCTGCCAACTTAACGCTGCAGGACCACCGAAAGCTCAAATTCTCAAACTCCGTCCAGATATTCAGTAGAATTTGAGCTTTCAAAAAAACAACTCCAGGAATTTGAGCTCTCAATTTAAAGCGTCTAAGTCCACTTAAAAGCTGCAATTTTGAACACATCCCACCAGGACATCAAAATCTTAATTTCTGACACTTCGTGCAGATATTGAATAGAATTTGAGCTCTTAGAAAAACCAACTCACAGAAGTTGAGCTTTCAATTTAAAGGCTCTAAGTCCATGTGATAGGTGGTCCTGCCAACTTCACGCTGCAGGACCACCGAAAGCTCAAATTCTCAAACTCCGTCCAGATATTCAGTAGAATTTGAGCTTTCAATAAAACCAACTCTCAGAATTTAAGCTTTCAATTTAAAGGCTCTAAGTCCATCTGAAAGTGGTCCTGCCAACTTCACGCTGCAGGACTACCGAAACCTCAAATTCTCATACTCCGTCCAAATATTCAGTAGAATTTGAGCTTTCAAAAAAAACAGCTCCCAGAATTTGAGCTTTCAATTTAAAGGCTCTAAGTTCATGTGAAAGGTGGTCCTGCCACCTTCCCGCTGCAGGACCACCGAAAGCTCAAATTCTCAAATTTCGTCCAGATATTCAGTAGAATTTGAGCTTTCAAAAAAACCAACTCCCGGAATTTGAGCTTTCAATTTAAAGGCTCTAACTCCATGTGAAAGGAGATCTTTCCAACTTCACGCTGAAGGACCACCGAAAGCTCAAATTCTCAAACTCTGTGCAGATATTCAGTGGAATTTGAGCTTTCAAAGAAACCAACTCCCGAAATTTGAGCTTCCAATTTAAAGGTTCTAACTCCATGTGAAAGGAGGCCCTGCCAACTTACGCTGCAGGACCACCGAAAGCTCAAATTCTCGAACTCCGTCCAGATATTCAGTAGAATTTGAGCTTTCAAAAAAAACAACTCCCGGAATTTGAGCTTTCTAGAAAAACCAACTCCCGGAATTTGAGTTTTCAATTTAAAGGCTCTAACTCCATGTGAAAGGTGTTCCTGCCAACTTCACGCTGCAGGATCACCGAAAGCTCAAATTCACAAACTCCGTCCAGATATTCAGTAGAATTTGAGCTTTCAAAGAAACCAACTTCCGGGATTTTAGCTTTCAATTTAAAGGGTATAAGTCCACTTAAAGGCTGCAATTTTGAACACATCGTACCAGGACACCAACAGCTCAAATTCTGAAACTTCGTGCAGATATTGAGTAGAGTTTGAGCTCTCAGAAAAACCAACTCCCGGAATTTGAGCTTTCAATTTAAAGGCTCTAACTCCATGTGAAAGGAGATCTTTCCAACTTCACGCTGAAGGACCACCGAAAGCTCAAATTCTCAAATTTCGTCCAGATATTCAGTAGAATTTGAGCTTTCAAAAAAACCAACTCCCGGAATTTGAGCTTTCAATTTAAAGGCTCTAACTCCATGTGAAAGGAGATCTTTCCAACTTCACGCTGAAGGACCACCGAAAGCTCAAATTCTCAAACTCTGTGCAGATATTCAGTGGAATTTGAGCTTTCAAAGAAACCAACTCCCGAAATTTGAGCTTTCAATTTAAAGGCTCTAAGTACATGTGGAAGGTGATCCTTCCAACTTCACGCTGCAGGACCACAGAAAGCAAAAATTCTAAAACTCCGTCCAGATATTCAGTAGTATTTGAGCTTTCGAAAAAAACAACTCCCGGAATTTGCGTTTTCAATTTAAAGGCTCTAAGTCCATGTAAAAGTGGTCCGGCCAACTTCACGCTGCAGGACCACCGAAACCTCAAATTCTCAAACTTTGTCCAGATATTCAGTAGAATTTGAGCTTTGAGAAAAAAACAACTCCCGGAGTTTCAGGTTTCAATTTAAAAGTTCTAAGTCCTCTTAAAACTTGCGTCACTAGCAGCTAAAATTCTGAAACAGGGTGCAGAATTTGACTAGAAAGTGAGCTCACAAAAAAAAATCAACTCCCAAAATTTGAGCTTTCAATTTAAAGGCTCTAAGTTCATTTGAAAGTTGGTGAGACATGGACATGGAGTTATAGCATTTAAATTGAAAGCTCAAATTCTCGGAGTTAGTTTTTCTGAGAGCTCAAGTTTTACTCAATATCTGCACCGAGTTTCATAATTTGAGCTGTTGGTGTCCTGGTACGATGTGTTCAAAATTGCAGCTTTAAAGTGGACTTACACCCTTTAAATAGAAAGCTCAAATTCCGGGAATTGATATTTTTGCAAGCTCAAATTCTACTGAATATCTGGACGGAGTTTAAGAGTTTGAGCTTTCGGTAGTCCTGGAGCTTGAAGTTGGCAGGACCACCTTTAAATGGACTTAGAGCCTTTAAATTGAAAGCTCGAATTCCGGGAGTTGTTTTTTTTGAAAGCTCAAATTCTACTGAATATCTGGACGGAGTTTGAGAATTTGAGCTTTCGGTGGTCCTGCAGCGTGAAGTTGGCAGGACCACCTTTCACATAGACTTAGAGCCTTTAAATTGAAAGCTCAAATTCTGGGAGTTGGTTTTTCTGAGAGCTCAAATTCTACTCAAATTTTGCACCGAGTTTCAGAATTTGAGCTGTTTGTGGTCCTGCGAACTTCACGCACTTCGCTTAGGTGCTTCTATTGTTATTTTCTAGCTGGTGTTTCGTTAGTAGTCGAATTTGCCACGTTGCGTCTTTTTGTGGTAGAGTGTGCTGTGCATCTGGGTTTCAAGAAAGTATTGAATAAAAGTTTAGTTACGTGCAGTGCAGTGCAATGTCCCATGCTTGTAAAAATGAACCTGACTCATTTTGTTATGGGGTGTGTGGTGAATTTATATTTAAAACTCAAACAAGCAGCCTTACATCTTTAGTTAAAGTGGCTTATGAACTGTACTTTGGCTGTAAGGTTGGAGATCAGGGTAAGGTTGGGCTGTAAGGTTAGGTCCCACATATATGTTGCACTGCGTGTTCCAGGAATGTGAGAAACTGGCTCCCAAAAGATAATAGTTCTGTGAAATTTGCTATTCCTATGACTTTGCGCGAACAAATAGATCATGTAACTAACTGTTACTTTTGCCTGACAATTGTAAAAAGCTTTTCCTCTAAATCTAAATATCAGATTCAGTACCCTCATTTAAAGTCAGCTATTCGACTAGTTCCCCACAGTGAAGATCATCCAGTGCCTAAAACTCCAGAACATTACACTATTGATTCAAAAGAAGATACCTTAGACGTTCCAAGCAACAGGGAAGATGTAGACTTTCAGCCATCTACACCCAAGTCAAGGTCACCTCTTTTGATTACCCAAGAAGAGCTTATCGCTTTTGTATGAGACTTAAATCTTCCTAAAAGAAAAGAAAAATTGTTGGGCTCCAGGCTTCAGGATTGTAATCTCTTAGCTCAAGATGTTTAAATAAGTTTGTTTAGAAAGGCGCAGTCATTTTGAAGACTATTTTGTTGAAAATGGAGGCATTGTTTATTGCAAAGATGTAGATAGCTTATTTCAGTCTTTGGGTCATAAGCATAATCCCACGAACGGCGCTTGTTTATTGGCAGTTCGAAACTAAGTCCCAAGGCAGTGCTTCTACATATTGAAAATGTTAACCCATCTGTTCCTGTAGCATATACGGCTCATACAAAAGAGACGTATGAACTTATTAGTGCAATATTGGACTTAATTGAATATTTTTAAAAAAATGTGTGTGGTGACTTGAAAATTATTGGTATTCTTACAGGAATGGAACAAGGATGCAATAAGTATTATTTTTCATGTGAGTGGGATAGCCGTGACAAAGCAAATCACTACGTCCGTAAATAATGGCCTCAAAGAAAAGATTTCATTCCTGGCATCAAGAATATGTCTCGTAAACCAATTGTGAAACCTCAAAAAGTGGTGTATTTTTCCACTATCACATATCAAGCTTGAATTGATAAAGACTTTTGTTAAAGCACTAAAAAATAAGGTAAGCCTATTGCCTTCACGCACCTCAAGGAGAAATTTCCAAAGTTAAGTGAGGCAAAAATTAAAGAAGGAGTATTTGTTGGTCCACAGATTAAAACAGTCATGCAGGACAAAGACTTTGAAACTAAATTCTCTGAAACTGAAATTAGCTTGGCTCTCATTTAAATCGGCATGTTCAGGCTTTCTTCAAAATATAAAGGCTGAAAATTATGAAGCTGTTAGCGACATAGTGCGCAGTTTTAAACTCATGGGATGCAACTTGCATTAAAATTACACTTTCTGCACTCACATCTTTTTCTCTGAAAACCTTGGCGTAGTAAGTGATGAACACGGAGAACAGCTTCATCAAGACATTACCACATTTGAAAAGCGTTACAGTGGAAAATGGACTGAAAGTATGTTTTCTAAGTATTGCTGGTCTATCATCAGAGAAACTCCAGAAGATATCTATAAGTGTAAGCGACCAAAGAAAATATATTAAAGGAAATGTGAATAAAATTTAATATTAATATAATACGCCTTCCTAGCCTACATTAGATAGTAAATACATACAATTTGTATAATGTGTTGTGGCCTGCCTCACAAAAACGTAACGTGATGGAATATTTTGGTTCCCAACAATGAATTCAGCAGTTATTTAGTTATAATCACGTACCTTCAACTGAAGGACAGAAAAAAAGCTTAAATTTGTTGCACTATGTGATCTGATACACTTCACAAGTTTACTGGCGAGTATTTATCTTTTACCAAGCTTTAGAAAAAAAATCGGAACTGCAACTGTGCTGAACAATAAAAGTGGACCATTTATTGGAAATATTCTTTACTGTATTTTGTCTTCTATTATATACATGTACTTATTTATTTGCAATTCTTAACATGTAAGGTAATTTTGATTATTTTCATTATGTATACGTAATATTCAGGATGTGTCAATCTTGAAGTTTCGTTATTATCGTAGTTAAGGAAGCAATGGCATGTATTTTAATTTGAACATGATAACGAACTTTTGAACTGTGCGAAATGTTTAACTATTCCATGTTTAGTTAGTACAATGGTTCTTTGTTCAAAAGCATGGTCAAGTTCAGCATTCAATGCTAAATTCAAGTCAACACAATCATATGTACTTTAAAACATGTGTCACACAATCATAATGTTTAAGGCAAGTTTTAAGAGTAGGTCGCTGAGATCCTGTCTTTATTGTATATTTATAATTTGCACATTAGTTTTAAGTCTAGTTATGAATAGAAATAATGATTGTAAGTTATTTAGTGCTGTTTATGAAAATAGCACTGGTTTTCAGAAGATGAGTCCGAAATTTGCTATTAACCAAGCTACTATACTCTAACTCAACCAAAATCGATGAAGTTGGACTCATTATAAGTGATGCGCCATGTTCTGTATTAATTGTAGCTGAATCGTGCTTCCCACGAATCAAATTGATAACCAGGGTATAGGTAGGAGTGGGAGAATATTTGTTTACTATAATACAAACCAAGACCTAAACGCTATTATATCAAGTTCCGAATATAGATTAGGTAGACTATTATTAAGCATTCTGCACTTTGGCAGGTCCTAAGGTTAATGAGTTTTATTTTTATTTTATTTTATTTATTTGAGTTGAGTTGATTTTAGTTTAGAGTCCCTTTCAGCAGCGAGGCTATATGAGACGTGAACCTACTGATTAACGTGGAATCCGAACCACATGAGCTCCCGCCGGGAATCGAACCCGGGTCTCTCACGCCAAAGGCGCGTACGCTAACCGCTTAGCCACGGAGGAGCTCTATTTTATTTATTTATTTTTTAGTTTGGGCCTGCAAATGTTTTTTTTTCAAGTTTCTCGATCTTCAACTTCCTTTTTTAGAATTCCCAATATTTCTTCTATTCTTCAAATCATTGATCAATTGTGTTCTTTCTATTCCTCGTTTTCCTTCCATCTTTCCTCTAATGGCGGTATGAAGAAGACAATTTCTTCGCAAAATATGTTCAATCAAATTGGCCTTTCTACGAAGGAGTTAGAAGTGTCCTCTTCTCTCCTATTCGTTTTACACACTTTCGTTTGTTACTCTCTCTCTGCCCATTTTATCTTCTTCATTTTCCTTCAACACACATTTCGAAGCTCTTTAAATAATTCTTCTCTATCTTTAGTAATGTCCAAGTCTCTGAACCTTACAGTCCAATATTCCATATGTAGCATCTGAGTGACTTCTTCCTTAATTCAATATTAACAGCCCAATTAGTCCAATATTATAGCCTGGTAGTTAAGTGATTTTTCTGCTTGAATGCTTCATTGGCTATGGC
Source organism: Thermobia domestica (assembly GCF_964235325.1). NCBI lineage: Eukaryota > Metazoa > Arthropoda > Insecta > Zygentoma > Lepismatidae > Thermobia > Thermobia domestica. The sequence goes on from NC_137457.1 coordinate 194,091,497, forward strand.
AAATCTTGTATGATCTGTTTAGTGCAATAAGCGTCTTTCGTCAAAATACTTCCCAGATACTTGAAGTGATCGATCTCCGCAAGTTCTCTTTGTTCTACTCTGACCCGTAAAAGCGCGTTTCCACAGGATATTCTCATGACTTTCGATTGTTCAATGTTGATATCCGTTCCATATAGTTTTCCAGTGATATTTTCAATCATCTCCTGTAGTCCTTCTTCAGTTCTAGCTATAATAACAGTATCATCTGCACACCTGATCTTGTTAATGATCTGCCCTCCACTCTTAAAATTTCCAATGCCCATTGATGCTACCTTCATTAAACATTCACTGTAAATGTTGAATAATTCGGGCGACATACTAAATTCTCGTCTGACTCGTCTTCCAATCTCTACATATTACTTTATCCCTTATTGAAGCGCAACTTCACTCGTTGTTCTATGCACAGGTTGCAAATGAGTCGTCGGTCTCTCCAGTTGACAACTTACCGGTATTTCTATAAGTATTTTCGAAAGATCCAATTGACCCGGTCGAAAGTTTTTTGTCAGTCGATGGAGCACAAACACAACTATTCCTTTACGTCAAGAACACGTTCTGATATAATTCTCATCAACCAATAGCATCTCTGGTACCTTTTTCTTTTCAGAATCCAAATTGATCTACTCCCGCCATCTCTTCTATCTTACTTTCCACCCGCCTGTTCAGCATATGCGGAATAATCTTTAGTGTTGAGAATAAGGGTGATGGTTCTGTGATCGCTGCATTTCTGTACTTGCTCTTTTTTTGGGGGGGGGGATATGCAATCATTATAACGTCAAGAACATCTTTTGCCCATTCTCCACTCAGGCAGATCTTGTTCATTACAAGAATATACACTATTTAAATAGGCACTCTTTGTTATATGTGATTATATACGGTTACTGTTATTGATTTTATCGTTTTGCTTATTTAGATTACTGAAAATACTAAATGACCATTGAAATCATATTTTCTAACGACAGTGAACTACCGAAAAATTGTCACAAGACGCCACTGGGATAAATAAACCAAATCTATTATGTACAGATGTACAAAGCAACTTCTTGTAACAGTCAAAAGAGTCCTGCAGATTAAATGTATATAAATTTCTATTGTCATTAAAAAGATTTAAGCCTGTTGTAAGAAACAATTGGTATATAATTCCCTTTAATACATAACTTATAACTATGTTTTATTATTAGACAAATTTAACCTTAATGATTAGAGCTGTCTTAGTACTTTATATTTTGTTTATTTGTTTTTATAATTTATTCTGTTTTTATAATCTGATATTTTAATCATGTATTGTTATTTACTGTTGAATTTCATATTTTGTACTTGTGATAGACACAAATGTATTGAATTACCTTGAATACAGCACTGTTATACACAAGGCAATTCAATATATTTGTGCTATACTTTGTCAATACTGTTCTTAGCATTTCAAATTTCATTATATTAAATTTTATTATTATTAAATTTAAATGATCGTATCTCTATTATAGGATCCAGGGGTATGCACTCCAGATTGGAAAAAGTGAAGCAATAAAAATAATGGTACAAATACATGTATTTATAATGGTGGCTGAAGAGATTCACAACATGGAATAAGGTTGAAATAACATTAATTATGAAAGTGTACAGATTTTTTATAAATGTAATAGAAGTCGGTTTAAGTAATACGCTTGGGAACAATGTAAGAAGTGAGTTTTAAATATGTCCTTAATTTTAATAAACAATTTTCTCTAAACAAACAATATTTTTTTCTTTATTTCTTAGTAGGAAACAAATATCCTAGAGGACACGAAGTGTTCCACATGTAGCTTTCCTCAGTTCAACATTTAGAAATGTTATAAATTATACGACTTCATTTATCACCAAAGTGAACTGTTTTGCGACAACAAGAACAAAACAATAGCAGTTTTTCTTTTGACAGAATAATTCTCTTTTCGTTGCACATACTGAGTCAAAGTTCGGCAAAGGAATGTCCTTTCGAAAATCTGTTTTTATTAGGAGCATTAATGCAGACCAATCCGTCGCGAACTATACAGCATATAACTGAAGACTGGCCGTAGAATTGACAAATAGACTATGTGCACTCAACACTATTGTTTATTTATTTATTTATTTGTAAAAGGCATACAGGATTACAATCCTACAATAGCCTTATTAACATAATATTTTAATACGATACCATTATTCTAAAATAAAATAGACAAGAAAGGAAATTAAATAAGCAAGCTACAGACAAAACGAGACAAGATAAAAAAAAATACAAAATACAAATACAATAAAGATACAACAAACAAAAATAAATGTAAGTATAAGTTCTTTCCTGCAAATTGTGCATATATTAGTAATGCACTACAAATATTAATTTGAATTCATAATTTTAATTTCAATTCACAAATATTAATTTCAATTCAATACTATTCCATATAAAAGGACATACCAATAATGTTTTAGTTAGTGTTTTTATCTTTTAAGTGTACACATTACGAGCAAAATCCATTTGAAAACATTAAGCCAGAGAGCTCCAAATCTATACATAATTGTTTAATTTTTGCATGAAATTGTGACTGTATGATATTGTAGCTGATATTGATACTGTGCATGATATTGTAGCTGATAGCTGCTGCTTTAATGGACTTCTCTTACTCCTCAGCTCTTTCAACAATGGATGTATGAATGACAATACCTGTTCCATCCATTAACATTATATATACTGTAAATATATTTGCTATGCTTTTTTGTTTTTAAGAGAAATGGCAAGAGACGAGTAGTGTTCAGCTCAGAATGTTAAAATAGTCGAAGAAAGAGAACTAGATTCGCGAGGCAATTAGTCACAATGTTAAGTAGAAAATAAATACTGTGTCAAGTTACAGTTATATTTGCCATAAAATTTAAGGTTCACTTCGTAGAGTGTGTAATTATAGTTTCTTGTTTATTGCCAGTACGGGATCAGCACTTTTAAAACTCTGCACATTCAAGCTACTAGCTTACACAATCTTAGATATAATAATTTCCTTCTCTTTTAGTTTTATTATCACACTTGCTGTTTTCAATATATAGGAATTGTTTGTTCCATTCAGGCTTATAACTTTATTAGATAAGACAGAAAAAAATTGATAACAATATGCAATTTTAGTTTTCTGAATTTAATACAATAAATTTTTATCTTCGCTGCCGAAAATGCTTTTGTAGACAAAAACAAAATTGTTATGGTTATTACATATATATACTGTATGTGCATGTATGAGTATGTCTCCTAAAATTGTTGGAATTCCTAGAATCAGATGTAAGGCTTTTGGGCCCTGAAAATGAGAGAACTGACAAAATTGCGCTGCATTTTATAATTTTGTTTCGTTTAAGGTGCAAATGCTCTGCAGGAAATGAAGTTTGTGCTGTTATTGCCACAATAGCCAAAATATAATGCAGTTGCATTCGTTCTGAAAAATTCGATATCCGACATACTCCTTTCACTGGGCAACCAATCACAGCAAAAGTAAATAATTTTCTTGGAAAAGTCGAGCAAGACTGGCATGTAAGAATTTGTAAGATCGTCAAACATTCATTACTGAACAAGGTTAAACTATTTGGAGAAAGCTGGTGTTAAGAAGAAACTCGATGTTCGGATGCCACATGATCTAACTCTAAAACATATACCGGTACTCAATTGAATTTCTATCCGTGAATCTCTACTGAAACGTAACGAACTTTAAGGCTTCAAAGTCTGTAGCATAGCTTACGCTTACCTAAGGAAGGTTACAATATATGTTTGGTGGGATTGGAACGGAATCCTGCTACCATGCAAAAGATAGACTCGGATATGTACCGTCAACAATTATCGCGAGTGCAGTTAGCAATTCAAAAAATTGGGTGACAGAAGTTTCTATTTAGTACTAGTGAAAGCGTTCCTATAGACATCTACCTGTTATGTGTGAAAGCGCTTTCAGTGAAAGCGCTTCAGACCCATCTAGCGGTGAAAGCTTGAACTACGTGCTCAACTCTCTACTGTTAAGATTTGAATAAATGAGACGAAATAAACGAAATTTAGTTTCTTTAAATGTTAAAATGATTGCAGAATATATGATTACGTATAACAATATAGCTTCTGTAGATGATCATACTTGTTTGCTGTTTGCGTTTTATTGGATTTTTAATCTACAGAAAATTAGATTAAGTATTACTTAATACATTTACCTTCCTTTAACTTATTGGAATTTATTTATCGGTGAGAACTCTTTCCTCCCCTTTTGTTAAAATTGAAAAAAGTTTTAGATACAATATTTGTTGTGAACAGCCAAGCTGAAATTTGTAAATTAATGCCATGCCATTTGATTTTGTGTGTATTGAAATTGAAATGACAAATTTTCGCTTTGAATTGTAGGCGCGGGTTAGTTTGACATAATACATAATTATTTCTAGATTTCTTGATACTGGCTGTATAAATAAATTGGTTGTGCTATAACATTGTGTATTAATGAATATTATTTGAGATTGTAGGTGGTAATATTTGTGGAGGTTGGAATATTTCGTTTTAACATAGGACATTTAGTAATGTCATAGTGCATGTTTAGAATAATTTATAATGGTAGTTGAATTATACGTCCCACTACAAAACATTTGAGCAACCGCTCATCTCGAAAAAATTAACAATGTTTAAATAAAAAAGATTTAGATGTATACCATCACCTGCATTAGTTGGGGATCCCTGGAAATGAGTTGAGCTGTGTTGATTTGAGTTTTGCCTCCCTTTTTGATCAAAGAGGCTATTTGAGACATAGACCTATTAACCTGGAATTCGAGCCATATGAGCGTCCATCCGGAATCGAAATTGAGTGTTTCAATGACCGAAATGGATTAAGTACATTTTTACCGAAAAATGGATTAAATACATGTTAATGATTGAATTATAATAACAATATTGAAAACACAGATTATAAACCCGGGCTATTAAAGAAGAAAATATTGGATATTATATTAACTTTATCCTTACGATGAAAGCTGTGTTTCAAGGCAAGAAGAAAGTAGCCACACATTCCGTTGGTATTTTGCAAAAAGTGAAATTTCATAGTTTACGTGTCGTGAGGTGAACGTACTGAAGAGAAGCGACGCTAGGTTTGAATACTGCGTTTTTATTGGGCGAAATATGCATAGATGCATGCTACAGCGTCACCTATGCCTCTTTTACATTTTAGGCTTAGATCACTTAACATCGTGGGCGTTAGTCAAGATTTATGAACTAGTGTTATTATTTCGTGTTATTATTTGTGTGTGTGGTGTTCTACAACTGTTTTGGTAAGTGAATTTGAATTTTATTTCATATTTAATATTTTGGAAATATATTTAAAACACATTATTTGACTTATTGAAATTTACGCGCCTCGTCTCGAAGTAGATTTCAATGAAGAGGAATTGAATTTGGAAATGCGTTTGAAAAGCAAAAATTAATAAAATAGACACGCACATTATTTTGATTTTATGTATAATTATGAACAGATAATTTATTATATTTTATGCGTGGATATATCTATTTAGCTTGCTGGTGTACGTAAATATTATTGATACTTGACTATAAAATTTGCAATGCGAGTAATAGACAGAATTGTTTGCTACTATTCCATACATTTTGTTAAGAGAATAGAATTTTTAAAACCTAATTTATGATTGCTGTGGAATTCAGTGAGCAGCGCAGCTTAATGCTTAGTGATTTAGGATTTAGATTTTTGGACTTTTTTGCATTTAAGACCATGTACCATCACGTATGAGGATAACGTCGCTCGTAGAGCACACTATCCGGCAAAGGGAAGGATGCGGCATGGGACTTATAAGTTATGTACCACCTCGTCATTTGCCTGGTATGAAACCCTGCAAAACCACATTCACTATGGTTGTCCTGAAGAAGCTTATACACTTTTTTGATCAAGTGCTACACCGGGGATTGAACACGTGGCTTATTAGTATTGAATATGTAATTTTAGGCGAAGACATTTGATTGATTTTACTAACGAATTAATTTTTACTTTGTTGGAGCTAGCTTTTTATGAAATAATATTACAAAAAATTTAACGTTCCTTTTATTATCAAGAGAAAAGGACTTATTAATTAATTAATTAATGAGGGGCTCATAACAGGAATTGAACCGAAGATTTTTAGTTAGAAAAGAATCTCCTTGAAGCATTTATGATGGGAATGAACAAATGTTTTTAATTTTATTGTAGATTCATTTAATATGGACTATATATAGGCTAGGGCGTAGCTTGGAAATCAAAGAAAAAATCAGGGGTGGATAACTTAACGTAACTGTAACGTAACGAAAATAGCTCTCTGTAACAAAATTATTGGTTATTTAAGTTCAATGGGTACAAGACATAACGCACATTTTCGTTATGAGGCAGTAACGTTATTCAAGCATGGAACGTTTTTGTACTGTAACTAATTGAAGGAACAAATCTGTTTCTGGTATGCTTTATCACTCTTGTGGGCAGAAAATCCAGTATTGGTACCACCACAATGAGATTCTTTCCTCTGCGGGTATCTAATGGAACGAAAATGTGTGGAACAGAAGCTATTTCGTTACAAATACTATTTGCCACATGAGTAACACAGTTGATCAGACAGGTTTGGTAAAGGTATTGTGTTCATCAGTTACAGATCTTATCAGATCTTTGGAGAGTTCCTCGGGCATGGTATCAATTGCATTGTTCTTCAGAGGGTCACATTGAACTTCGTTCTTCAGGTGGTGAAGCAGAAAGAAATTTCACTTTCATATGTTGTTATTGCAAATCTAAAGCAGTAAGGAGAAAAAAGAACTTGATCGATTTCTGTGAATATCATAGAAGAAAGTCAGTCACACACGTGAAAAAAGGCAGGTGGAAGAGGCAGCAGGGTCAGTGGGAAGCATAGAGTGAGCCAAAAGTAGCAAAGGGGAGGGAAAAATAGACAATGTCTTTCATTCTTCATCTTGCTTTGTTTTCATAGCGTTCTTCGCTGTCCACAACAAGAGTAGAAGTAATTGTTGTGAGACCTGTTCCATGAATGGGGACGCAAGTCTGTGAAAATCATATTATTATTATTATTATTACTAAAAGTAAACTTTACAGTTCTATAGCCCACAAAATAGGTAGAAAATTGCGTGATGCATGGCCACGGGCTATTTCAGCGGAGTCTGCTGAGTCTTAATCCAGGCAGATCCCCAATTGGTTCACTATATTGAGTAAAGAATTATTATTATTATTATTATTATTATTATTATTATTATTATTATTATTATTATTATTATTATTATTATTTCTAACGAGCGTAGGATAGTGGTTAGCGTTCTTCCTTCGCAAAAGGGAGATTCTGGGTGCAAAGCTTGTGGCTTGCTACCCTGACTAGTTACACCATTTTTTTCGCGGTTCCACAAGGTGAATGTCGGGATGTTATCTTTAAGCATAAATCCTGCCTGATTTTCTTCTTTCCTTTTACCACTATTGATGTTAAAATATGCTGTTGTAAATTGGCTTTAGAGGCTGTATTTGAAATATTGTTACATAAATAAATGAATGTTTAGAGCACACCAGGCACGCGTCCAATTTTTTTTTTGAGGGATCCAAAGATTTTTGAGGAGTCTTATACGTATATTGTAGTATTTAACCTGTGTTATTTAACATCTGAAAAGCCTAAGTAATTGTTAATTAGTGCCTCCTATTTATCAGAAAAAATGATAGTGCTAGAGATATAAAATAAAATTTTTAGGCCATATTCATATTTCGATATGAAACAAATATACTTGTGTTAAGAAAGTTCACAAACATTCGTCGACCTACGAAGTTTAGTGACGGCGGGAAATCTGAATTCAGTAGACCCCACGTAGCTCCTGGTTTCAATTCTCAGTAGGAGCTAAAGTGTTACTCAGCATCTTGAGACAATGGGAAAACTTCCTATGTTAAGACTACGGTAGACTAGCGAAGTCTAGTTACGTGCTATGTGTCTTCCTTTCACTTGCAGCAATAATGCTATTGCTTAGGGTTAATAAAGTACACTGCGGGGGGAAGGGGGAGTAAAATCAATCCCATGTTGCAAGTTTACAGATGTACATGGAAAAAGAACATTTCAATTTAAACTATGTAAAATATTTTTATGACAAAAGTTGGTGTATACTATATTTTCTTTATGACATCGTGTATATCCCTCAAGTTTAGGTTAAAATCTGCCAAGAATAAAAGTTTAAGTTCACCTTTCTCCATAAATTAAAAAAAATATATGTATGGTCAACGATAATTTTCGTTAGAAAGTATTCGATTTTGGGGTAATTAGGTGTACTTCTATTTGAGGCTTCCCGATTTTTACTCCCTCTGCTCTGAGTAAAACCAATATGAAATAAATTAGTGGGTTTACCTTCCTAGTCCCCGTGCATTTCTTTTAGAGTTCAATGGTAAATTTTCTATAATTCATTCGGTTTTGATACAATAAAATGTTTTTTTTACTCTTTCCATAATCCCCAGTGCTTAGAATTAAAATCACTCAAGAATGAGCAGTGATTGCAACCCTCTTACCCCTCAACCTAAAAGATATTTTTCTCGATAATTTCCGTTACTACTACACCGAGAAAAAATGAGTGATACTTAAAATTGTATGTTTCATTTGTAAATCCTGTAGTTTTTGGACTTAACGTACAGCAAACGTATAACTGAAAACGCATGTTTTATAATACTTTCTGCATAAGTATTCCAATTCCATCTGTACGTACTTTCCGTATAAAACAATATAGGCTATCAGGATCTCACATGCAAATGGACGTATATAACATATAGCTGACGAAGGTAACATACATATATGTATAATATAAGGAAGACTGTTAGATATCCGACATCGTGCAACGGCATGATGTAACATCTAAGGGCAGGGCCTATGTAGCATACGGATAACGTTTGTTCCTGTATTACCCTAAGTAATGCCTTAAAAACATTCAGTTCAAAAGAACTGGAAGTAATACCGGGAAGTATGAGTTTGAATCGCAATCCCAGAGAAATCAAACAAATTGTTAAAATAACAATAACAATATTTTATTTCAATTAGCGTCTGTGGCTGCCTGATTTTTGTTAGTAAGTAAGAGGAACATATACATGGCCAATTAAGGCAATATCTGACAGTCGAGCCCAACCGAAAATGCTCGTTAATATCTCGGATAACGTTAGTATTTAAACAGGCGAGCCCACGGCTCAGAAATATATATATATATATATATATGGTACTTAATTTCTTCCAAGCAAAAGTACGCGAAATAGAATGCTCATCAAATCAGAAATTACCTTTTGGATTATGTCAAATAGTGACTTACCAAGCTAAAAGTTTAGATATATTCTTAGCACCAATATTCTTTCTAGTATTTTAGAAGAATTATATATATATAGTCATACGTATAATTCAAGAGGTTCCAATAACTGGCTAAATGTAATTGCATCCGATACCATACTTATCGAACCCAGAACATTACCAGTCTTGACATAATAGTAACAAAATAGCCTCAAGTTAATCTCTCAATTTAAATAAAAACCTACTTGCGTATTACCACTTATTCTGGGACGAGTATTCACTAATCCTTAACAGGGTCGAACCTAGGACTCGTAAGATACAAACACAAGACGTACCCAGTCCCTCTAGCACTCGATATATAATCATGAATTTTAATTTCTCAGTAATAAATAGCACTAGTTTTTAAATAAACCCTTTTAATGGAATCAACAACCAATTTAGACAAGCTGAAAGGTTTTTTTATTGCATAATAATCGCCTTGAATTATAGAGCAAACATTTAAGAACTAACGTTGGTATCGACTTTCAGTTAAACTCCTTTTTTATATTCTGTATTGTGTTATATTCCTTTTTATTTTTAAGAGCCACAAAACCAAGAGTTTTGAGTCGTGAAATAAACGTTAATAGTATAATATTGAAACTGTATTGTTACTACAAGTTACTACTAGTTACATTTCGTAATTTTTTTAGACAAAAATAGTAATGTTACGATCGTTCATTTTGACTCAAAAGCCCTGATTCCGTTGTTTCCCTAGTAATTACCTGTTTTGCACTACCACGAGGCATTCGTTGCAGCCAAGCAGGTAAGAGGCAGCTTACGTCATCGCGCGAAGCACGCACGAGTCCTTTAAGGGGCGTGGCTAGCTACGAACACCGAGACAACTGCCACGTAACAGCTGGTGGTTCAGAATACACACACTCATAGCCTCAGCGCCCGGAGATTAAGGAATGCTTGATTTTCTCTCCCATTCTCTTTTTTTATAAGGAATCAATAAATTTCGCTACATTCCCTACTGATTTCTGTAGTACGCAAGTGGATTCCGTATATTTGTACAATATACCACGTATGGCAAGATAGCCCCCCCACTTTAGAAAATTGAAACAATGACTAGGTCATTCGTTTGTACTACGTTTGTATCGTTTGTACCAAAAATATTTTCGTTTGTACCATTTTCCTTATAAGGTTACTTGAGAGGTCGACTGGGGGGGGGGCTATCTTGGCGCCAAGATAGCCCCCCGTATCACAGCACAAAAAATTGGAATACACCATTCGAAAGAAAATCGTTTGTACCGTTTGTACCGAAAAAAGTTTTGTTTGTACCCTGATAGTTTTCGAGAAACAGGGGATGACATTTGGGGAGCGATCTTGGCGCCAAGATAGCCCCCCCCCCCCGTATCACAGCATAAAAATTTGAAATGCACCATTCGAAAGCAAATCGTTTGTGCCGTTTATACCGAAAAAAGTTTTGTTTGTACACTGATAGTTTTCGAAAAACAGGGGATGACATTTGGTGGGGGCTATCTTGGCGCAAAGATAGCCCCCCAGGTATCACAGCACAGAAAATTGGAATACACCATTCGAAAGCTAATCGTTTGTACCGTTTGTACCGAAAAAATTTTTCTTTGTACCCTGATAGTTTTCGAGAAACAGGAAATGAGATTTGGGGGCTATCTTGTACGCAAGATAGGCCCCCTAATGTGTACTTTTTCCATGTCCATTAATAAGTATTATATATTTATCCATGTGAATTCATGTGTATTTAGAATTTTGGTTGTGCATATCAAAATAAAAAAAATGATTTTTTCAGTAATAACTCAACGTTAGAATTGAATCGGCGAGTGGGAAAACAGTAGGAGTCCAAAATAAACCATTTTGAAGTAAAGGCAAAAATAACACTAAAGATGTAGAACTACAAGTTGTAATGAAAAGCAGTGCAATTTGCAAGACCTTGCACGTTTTAACAGAATGCTATAATGTCGACTGTACATTTGTTGCATTAACAAACGAAAGTTATTTTTTCAAATATCTCAAAATGCATTTTGTGGACTAGTAGTGGTTTTTCACTCTCCGATTCAATTAAATTTTCTGTATTTCTGCCCCTTCCTTAAGTAAATACGTATTATTCAGCAATGGCTTATTTGCTTTCGTCTATTGTCTATGAAAGCGGAAAACTTCTCGAGCTGTTAATGTGACAGATATAAACAGCTAATTTTTTCAGTTGGTGTAAAGCTGAAACGTGGAAAGACGCAGTTTAGGTGAACAAACATTTCATCTTTTAGTTTTCTTTGTTTAGAATTATTTCTGTAAATCCAGTTTCTTTCTGAATTTGTACACACTTTGTTATTCTTTTTACGGTATTTATTTACGGAAAAGGGCACAAATAGAGAAAATTTAATTGAATCGTTGAGCGGAAAAACACTACTAGTCCACAAAACGCATTTTGAGATATTTGAAGAAAGAACTTTCGTTTGTTAATGCCACAAATGTACAATCGACATTATAGCATTTTGCTATAACGTGCGAAGTCTTCCAAATTGTACTGCTCTTCATTACAACTTGTAGTTCTACATCTTTAGTGTTATTTTCGCCTTTAACTCAAAATGACTTATTTTGAACTCACACTGTTTTCCCACTCGCCGATTCAATTTTAACATTGCGTTATTCCCAACAAGTCCTTTTTTATTTGGATATGTACAACAAGAGTTCTAAATACACATAAATTAACATGAATAGACACATAATACTTATTAATGGGCATGGAAAAAGTACATATTAGGGGGCCTATCATGCGTACAAGATAGCCTACCAAATGCCATCCACTCTTTCTTGAAAATTATCAGGGTACAAACCAAACATTTTTCGGAACAAACGGTACAAACGATTTGCTTTCGAATGGTGTATTCCAATTTTTTTGTGCTGTGATACGGGGGGGGGGCTATCTTGGCCTCAAGATAGCCCCCGCCCCAAATATCACCCCCTGTTTTTCGAAAACTATCAGAGTACAAACAAAACTTTTTTCGGTACAAACGGTACAAAGAATTTGCTTTCGAATGGTACATTTCAAATTTTTGTGCTGTGATACGGGGGGCTATCTTGGCCCCAAGATAGGCCCCCCAAATGTCATCCCCTGTTTCACGAAAACTATCAGGGTACAAACAAAACTTTTTTCGGTACAAACGGTATAAAAGATTTGCTTTCGAATGGTGTATTCCAATTTTTTGTGCTGTGATACGAGGGGCCTATCTTGGCCTCAAGATAGCCCCCGCCCCAAATTCCACCCCCTGTTTTTCGAAAACTATCAGAGTACAAACAAAACTTTTTTCGGTACAAACGGTACAAATGATTTGCTTTCGAATTGTGCATTTCAAATTTTTGTGCTGTGATACGGGGGGGCTATCATGGCCCCAAGACAGGCCCCCCAAATGTCATCCCCTGTTTCTCAAAAACTATCAGGGTACAAACAAAACTTTTTTCGGTACAAACGGTACAAACGATATGCTTTCGAGTGGTGTATTCCAATTTTTTGTACTGATACGGTGGGGCTATCTTGGCGCCAAGATAGCCCCCCGCCTAAAATATCATCCCCTGTTTCTCGAAAACTATCAGTGTACAAATAAAACTTTTTTCGGTACAAACGGTACAAACGATTTGCTTTCGAATGGTGTATTCCAATTTTTTTGTGCTGTGATACGGGGAGGGGCTATCTTGGCGCTAGATAGGCTCCCGCCCAAAATATCATCCCCTGTTTCTCGAAAACTATCAGGGTACAAACAAAACATTTTTCGGTACAAACGGTACAAAGAAATATCTTTCGAATGGTACATTTCAAATTTTTGTGCTGTGATACGGGGGGCTATCTTGGCCCCAAGATAGGCCCCCCAAATGTCATCCCCTGTTTCACGAAAACTATCAGGGTACAAACAAAACTTTTTTCGGTACAAACGGTACAAAAGATTTGCTTTCGAATGGTGTATTCCAATTTTTTGTGCTGTGATACGAGGGGCCTATCTTGGCCTCAAGATAGCCCCCGCCCCAAATTCCACCCCCTGTTTTTCGAAAACTATCAGAGTACAAACAAAACTTTTTTCGGTACAAACGGTACAAATGATTTGCTTTCGAATGGTGTATTCCAATTTTTTTTGTGCTGTGATACGGGGAGGGGCTATCTTGGCGCTAGATAGGCTCCCGCCCAAAATATCATCCCCTGTTTCTCGAAAACTATCAGAGTACAAACAAAACTTTTTTCGGTACAAACGGTACAAACGATTTGCTTTCGAATGGTGTATTCCAATTTTTTGTGCTGTGATACGAGGGGCCTATCTTGGCGCCAAGATAGCCCCCCGCCTAAAATATCATCCCCTGTTTCTCGAAAACTATCAGTGTACAAATAAAACTTTTTTCGGTACAAACGGTACAAACGATTTGCTTTCGAATGGTGTATTCCAATTTTTTTGTGCTGTGATACGGGGAGGGGCTATCTTGGCGCTAGATAGGCTCCCGCCCAAAATATCATCCCCTGTTTCTCGAAAACTATCAGGGTACAAACAAAACTTTTTTCGGTACAAACGGTACAAAAGATTTGCTTTCGAATGGTGTATTCCAATTTTTTGTGCTGTGATACGAGGGGCCTATCATGGCCTCAAGATAGCCCCCGCCCCAAATTCCACCCCCTGTTTTTCGAAAACTATCAGAGTACAAACAAAACTTTTTTCGGTACAAACGGTACAAATGATTTGCTTTCGAATGGTGCATTTCAAATTTTTGTGCTGTGATACCGGGGGGCTATCATGGCCCCAAGACAGGCCCCCGTCTAAAATATCATCCCCTGTTTCTCGAAAACTATCAGGGTACAAATAAAACTTTTTTCGGTACAAACGGTACAAACGATTTGCTTTCGAATGGTGTATTGCAATTTTTTTGTGCTGTGATACGGGGAGGGGCTATCTTCGCGCCAAGATAGACTCCCGCCCAAAATATCACCCCCTGTTTCTCGAAAATTATCAGGGTACACAAATTTTTTTTCGGTACACACAGTACAAACGATTTGCTTTCGAATGGTGTATTCCAATTTTTTGTGCTGTGATACGGGGGGCTATCTTGGCGCTAGAGAGCCCCGAACCAAATATCATCCTTAGTTTTTCGAAAACTATCAAAGTACAAAAAAAACCTTTTTCGGTACAAGCGGTGCAATCGTTTTGCTTTTGAATGGTGCATTTCAAATTTTTGTGCTGTGATACGTGGGGCTATCTTGGCCTCAAGATAGGCCCCTCAAATGTCATCCCCTGTTTCTCGAAAACTATCAGAGTACAAACAAAACTTTTTTCGGTACAAACGGTACAAACTATTTTCTTTCGAATGGTCCATTTCAAATTTTTGTGCTGTGATACGGGGGGCTGTCTTGGCCTCAGGATAGCCCCCCACCTAAAATATCATCCCCTGTTTCTCGAAAACAATCAGGGTACAAATAATTTTTTTTTTCGGTACAAACGGTACAAACGATTTGCTTTCGAATGGTGTATTGCAATTTTTTTGTGCTGTGATACGGGGAGGGGCTATCTTCGCGCCAAGATAGCCTCTCGCCCAAAATATCACCCCCTGTTTCTCGAAAATTATCAGGGTACACAAATTTTTTTTCGGTACATACAGTACAAACGATTTGCTTTCGAGTGGTGTATTCCAATTTTTTGTGCTGATACAGGGAGGCTATCTTGGCGCCAAGATAGCCCCCCGCCTAAAATATCATCCCCTGTTTCTCGAAAACAATCAGGGTACAAATAATTTTTTTTCGGTACAAACGGTACAAACGATTTGCTTTCGAATGGTGTATTCCAATTTTTTGTGCTGTGATACGGGGAGGGGCTATCTTGGCGCTAGATAGGCTCCCGCCCAAAATATCATCCCCTGTTTCTCGAAAACTATCAGGGTACAAACAAAACATTTTTCGGTACAAACGGTACAAACGATTTGCTTTCGAATGGTGTATCCCAATTTTTAGTGCTGTGATACGGGGGGCCTATCTTGGCCTCAAGATAGCCCCCGCCCCAAATATCACCCCCTGTTTTTCGAAAACTATCAGAGTACAAACAAAACTTTTTTCGGTACAAACGGTACAAACGATTTGCTTTCGAATGGTGTATTCCAATTTTTTTGTGCTCTGATACGGGGGAGCTATCTTGGCGCTAGATAGCCTCCCGCCAAAAATATCATCCCCTGTTTCTCGAAATCTATCACGGTACAAAGAAAACTTTTTTCGGTACAAACGGTATAAACGATTTGCTTTCGAATGGTGTATTCCAATTTTTTGTGCTGTGATACGGGGAGCCTATCTTGGCGCCAAGATAGTCCCCCGCCCCAAATATCACTTCCTGTTTCTCGAAAATTATCAGAGTATACACAAATTTTTTTTCGGTACACACAGTACAAACGATTTGCTTTCGAATGGTGTATTCCAATTTTTTGTGCTGTGATACGGGGGGCTATCTTGGCGCCAAGATAGGCCCCTCAAATGTCATCCCCTGTTTCTCGAAAACTATCAGAGTACAAACAAAACTTTTTTCGGTACAAACGGTACAAACGATTTGCTTTCGAATGGTGTATTCCAATTTTGGTGCTGTGATACGGGGGGGCTATCTTGGCGCCAAGATAGCCCCCCGCCCAAAATATCATCCCCTGTTTTTCAAAAACAATCAGAGTACAAACAAAACTTTTTTCGGTACAAACGGTACAAACGATTTTCTTTCGAATGGTGCATTTCAAATTTTTGTGCTGTGATACGGGGGGCTGTCTTGGCGCCAAGATAGCCCCCCGCCCAAAATATCACCCCCTGTTCTTCGAAAACTATCAGAGTACAAACAAAACTTTTTTCGGTACAAACGGTACAAACGATTTTCTTTCGAATGGTGCATTTCAAATTTTTGTGCTGTGATACGGGGGGGCTATGTTGGCGTCAAGATAGCCCCCCGCCCAAAATATCATCCCCTGTTTTTCGAAAACTATCAGAGTACAAAGAAAACTTTTTTCGGTACAAACGGTACAAGCGATTTGCTTTCGAATGGTGTATTCCAATTTTTTGTGCTGTGATACGGGGGGCTATCTTGGCGCCAAGATAGCCCCCCCCCAGTTGACCTCTCAAGTAACCTTATAAGGAAGATTTTACAAACGAAAATATTTTCGGTACAAACGATACAAACGTAGTACAAACGAATGACCTAATCATTGTTTCAATTTTCTAAAGTGGGGGCTATCTTGCCATACTTCAATATACCGCTGTCCGGAAAACGAATTTTTCTCAGTGTATGGGTAGTGGATCTGAAAAGGAAGGGGGGTTGAATGACGTCATGCCGTCCCCCGAGCCTATCTTTGCCCACTGTAATTTTTTTAGGAAGTGGGGAATGCCATAAATATTTTTTCTAAGTGGGGTAAGGCGTTTAGTCGCCTTCCCCGGTTACAACTGTTCGATTTTAGTGTAATATGCCGTATATTTTCCTTAAGGCTTCCTAATCATTCATCCTACATGGAGCCGAAATCAGTAAAAAATAGCTTAGTGGTTTTACCCTCTCCCCGATTATTTACACTTTCACAATAACTTATATAAATCTCATTCGGTTTGATGCAGTATTATGCATATTTTCTTTGACTTTTTCCGTAATCTTCTGTTCTTGTAATTAAAATCGGTCATAAATGAGCGATGAATCATTCCCTCGCCCCTTTCTTTATATTAAGAAATATGTCCAAAATATCTCTCGTAAAAATATTAGATTTTCATGGAATATACTTTTTGAGGCTTTAAATTCATTTCCACTACTTCGATTTAAACTAGGTAGTGAACTTATCTTTTAAATAATAAATAATATAGAAAAACATATCCAATTTACTTGAAACTTAGTGCAAACATAGCAACAATAAATAAGGGATAATGTTTATTTTCCTGTTCTGTGAAAACTAGTATAAAGAGTTAATGCTCCTCTCGAAATATTTTGCAGCTAAATCAGAAAGTAGTAGAAGAATATGACTAATTCCGTTGTAGCTCCGTTCATACATACATTACAATAGTAAAATAATATATTATGAACTTTATCTTTTACATGGAAAGCCCGTTCAAGGGAAATATTTTCGCCCCTTCGGAAATATTTTAATGCCAGTGAGAGAAACGCTAGAACATGTCCAATTACCTTGAACTTGTATATATGTACATACTAAGGATAAAATATGAGCGCTTTTTTCTTTTTTGCGGAAACCTACCGAAGGGACAACACATCTCTAAACATTTTGCAGCTGACTCCGAAAATGGCAAGAAATGTCTAGTTCACTTAAAATTACGTGCATACATAATAGTTTTCTAGCAAGAGAACAAGAGAATAAGGCGTGCTATACATTACGAGATCAATCCTAGGAAATATCTTAGGATTTATCTTCGGAAAAATGTTATGACATATCTTGTAGGAAATCTTACCCTTGTGTGCCATACACGTGAAGATTTTTCCTGTCTGACCGAATGACGTATATCAACATTGTGAAATAGTTCTATTTAATAAAAGTATAAAGTTGAAGAATTACTATGCTAACCACACTGCACATCCCACTGATATTAATATCAGGTGCTATATTGTTAAATTGGATACCTCTAAAAAAAAAAAAAAAAAAAAAAAAAAAAAAACATAAGTCAGAAGGGTGCTGGTATACTTTTGGCGCACCACATTTTAGAAGATTTACAAGTAAAATTTAATACTTTGCATGAAAAGACATATTAATAAGGAACAAATTTTTTGGAAGCAACATAATTAAATACAAACTAATACACCTGTATTTTATGTTTACAACTGTAGGGTTACTAGTGTAAAATCATTATAAATGTTTTAACTACGGTTAAAATAGGTGAGACAATGTTTAGCAGAAAGGGTCCAGCTATTTTTTCTAAGAAATGCTACAATGTCGGTAGTTTATATTCACATTAGTTCAGTTTAGGTTGGTTCAGGTTAGTTACGGTTATGTTAAGTTAGATTATATTAGTACATGGGTCCAACACAATTTTCAAAAAGTGATAGAATTTCGCTTACTTCTATTAATATTAGGTTAGTTTAAGCTAGTTAACTTCATTAGGTTAGATTTAGTTAGGTTGTGTTAGGTCTAAGTACTTGCATCTTCCATTTCTCCTGTAAATTTTGTATGTTCTGCTTACTTCTGGACCCCTTCTGCGAAACTTTTACGTAAGTGAGTGCATATGAAAGTTGACCGGTGTTACTATTTTCCCACCACCGGTGTATTTCTGCATAGTTTACAGAAGCTATAATTTATGTTTACGAGTGGAGCGCTACTACCACGATACCATGACAAGTGCTATTCAAACTCGTATCATTGCCAAAACGCACTCGTTTTCACTACATCAACTGACGCGCCTGCTTCCTTCGCTCGCACCCCCTCACTGACGCACGGGACTCCGCTTAGCCCTGCTCTGACTCGGTTAAATAGCATTCGTACTTTCTAGAAACAACCTAGCACAACTTGGTTTGCGTTTTTTGCACTATAGTTTTTATACTATATATATATATATATATATATCTTGACCCCGTATTTGTACGCAAATCGTAAAAGAATTGTAGTTTATCAACAATTGCTTTTGTTGGTCCCCTTCAGGGATTTTATCTATGCTATGTAAGATATTTTCATGTCGGTCAACGCAAATCATTTAGGAAATAGTGACAAATTATAATTTTTCAACAATTATTTCGAGTGGTACATCTAAAGTAAACCTGCACGATCAGAAGATACCTCATCATTTGTGTTTTCATTTGTTTTGTTTTCACTTTCTCTCACCTGATGTCGCTTAAATCGAAATCTTACGAATTTTCTTTCCGAAATAGAGCGTGCTCTAAACAAGAGAAATCTCATAGGATCGTTCAGAACACAGGAAATGACATGGGATCTGTTGCCATACACGTTGAGATTTTGACTCTAGGATAAATCGTAAGAGATTTCCTAGGATCTATCTGATAGTGTATAGCCGGCCTAATAGTTTTCTTTTAAATCAGCAAGAAAATTAAGATGGCAAAATCCCCTTCGAGTTATTTAGCAGAGATTGTCGAATATGTCATATCAATATGTACTATTAACTTATAACTGGGTACAACAGCTGAAAAGGAATGAATCCAGAGGTTAGCCTGGTGAAAACTACCCCAGAAATTCAAAATTTTCCCGAGAAAATCATGTAACAGTTTTATATTATGTAGGTTTTAGTTTTATGTATTTTTATGTATTTCATTTTTTTTAAAGATAATGTTGGTCTAGCAGCAGTATTTTAAATTATTTTCAATTCTTTTAGAAATGGCATAGTGGTTCCATATAAGATCATTGAAAATATTCTCTACAAAGTGCTAGAGGCAGAACGAGAATGAATTGAAAAGGTCTTGAGAGGGGGGAGGGAAATCCCTGAATGTGAGCAGCACAACTGTTCGCAAAGATCAAATTGGAACCGACAACCTTCAATGTTACCAAAACATGTTCGTTACGCTAAAATTAAGCGTAAAATTGCAACAATCATCCAACTTCTATTGTTTTTCTGTGTACATTTGGAGCATTTTTAGTTGTTGAGTACCATACTTCATTAGATATTCATGAAGTAAAATTTACGTTATCTGAGGAGGACTGAGAAACCAATGGTAAAAGGTATAAGAACCTCGATATTTATTAGCCGAAGCGCCTTTCGTGATGCACCTTCACGATTTTGTTCAATGACAGGGAGTTGCGGTGGCTCAGTGATGGAGCATTCGCCCCTGGTTCATGTGATCTTCAGTTCAATCCAAGCTCGCGCCAAGTGGGCTTTTCTGGTGATCGATCCACAGTGATAATTTCTCCTCGACACAGAAAGACATGATGTATCACCTCCACCATAAAACATTATCATATCAGCACCTTCTGCAGGTGGGTGCTGGTATTGGAAAATATGTTCCTGAAGTGATCACGATCCAACTACTGTCCTGACCTTTTTCGATTGTTGTCTAAAGTCCTGATTGTTTAAAATTGCAGATCTATTTTTCACAATCTAATGCAGGAAAACTTCTCGGTTATTCCATAAACTCAAAGAATGGCATACGTTTTAACGGCGATATTAGCCAATGTAACTCATGTAGCCATTAATCCAACTTTTTCTACTTGCTGATTGTGTGGAACCTCAAACAATAGTGTCATGATCTGTATCAAATTCGTTTACAATTTTAGAAATACTTTTCCGAAGATCTGTTTTCAAATTTATCCTAAGAAGCTCATAAGAATATACTGTTGGTCGATGGATGCGGGGTTTATTTTTCAACATTTTCACTGGCACGAAAGTTTACAAACCAATACCATATAGTGTATGCATTCACCAATTCTGGAGCAAATTCACCGTTTGTATTTCGCGGCTAGATGTGAAGAATATTTTAACTTGAACTCTTGAATAAAATACCAATCGCATTTATGCGTTCTTCATTATGTATTTTCACACGATCTTGTTCAACGACAAAGGACCGCGTGGCTCAGTGATACAGCATTCACTTTTGGGCGTGGGCGAAGGTGACATGAAGTTATACCAGAATGACAACGCATTTTGGGAGTATTTGGGAACTGTGTCGGACATCTTAGCTTCGTTCCGAAGCGGTTTGCGTCAACGCAATGCAAATTTTCTGTTTTACATTATATTCTGATAGTCGACGTAGTTATAATTACTTGTTTCATTATTTACGCTACGTTGCCAAGGCTCTTGTAGACTGGGCTCCTTTGTTGCTAATCGCCTATTTCAGCGTTCTTTATAACTCGCACACAGTGACACACTAACGGGGTCCAACGGGTCTGGAGCCCCCTCAAAACATCCTAACTCTATATATATTTGTACACTTTCTCAATAAAACTATATTTGTTCAACATGGAAATGATTGATATAGCACAAAAATTTGATTTTACACTTCATCTGTACTCTTTCTCTTATAAGAGGCTGCTGTGGTTAAGTTGCAGAGCGTTCACTTCTGGTGCATGGGGTTCCTGGTTCGATTTTCGCTCACGCCAAGTGAACTTTGTGGTGGACAAACACCGTGTACGTGGATTTTCTCGGGGTTCTCCCGTTTCCCCCCACTTTCTTCATTCCATCATTTAATTCATTTCTCACCATTATCATCCGTCTCCTTTAGCCTAGCCAGTATAACCGTGGGAGGTAAAACTGAAAGATGTCATTTCTTCTTCTTCTTTATTATTATTATTATTATTATTATTATTATTATTATTATTATTATTATTATTATTATTATTATTATTATTATTATTATTATTTGCTTGTTTGTTCGAAAGCAGTGTTCCCAGAGCTACACTGACATCCTTCCGGTGTAGCACCGAGGCTACCGGAGATGCAGACCAACTGTCTAAGGTAGGATCTAAACCATCGTAATGCCTTCAACCTCTTCCACCAAAAATCGTCCCGGGACAACGTCCATCAAAGGAGCGGGCTCTAGGTTTTTAGACCAGCAAAAAGAGCATAGGCGTTACTAAAGGGAACTACTCCCAACTAACAACTGCTCATTACTCCAAAGAAGAAGAACTATTATTATTATTATTATTACAAATAATAATAATAATAATAATAATAATAATAATAATAATAATAATAATAATAATAATAATAATAATAATAATAATAATGATGATAATAATAATAATAATGTGCAGGTGTCATAAAGGTTAGTAGTAGCCCAAGCCATCAAGCCAGTATACGGCACAGTTATATATTAGTTTCCCTAATTCATAATCCTTTGTTCAGACGCGCTACTCCGGTTGACTTAGTCAAGCTTAGACAGTACTGAATGGGCAGAGTGGTAAATAATCTGTGCTCTGCTGGTAAATCATTTGTAAAACTAGTTTACGTATGACCTCGAGTTTGACTTATTTCATTTTTTAAAAGAAAATACAGGTTAGGGCTACACAACAAAGTAAAAAAAAAAAAAAAAAAAAAAAAAAACAGTTCATAAAACAAAGTAGGTTTCTGTAGTGCAATATTTTTACAATTAATATTGAAACCCCCAAAGGTAATAGATTTCTACCACTTCCGATTTTAGTAGAGAGATTAGAATACAGACGAAATGTATATTTTTGGGACGCTTAACTGATTGCAGAAAACAGCTTCTTGTTATCTATTATAGATTTATTCTATAACTCTCAACGTTAAAACAGAAAGTTTTTTGAT
The DNA here is from genome assembly GCF_964235325.1 of Thermobia domestica. Classification (NCBI taxonomy): domain Eukaryota; kingdom Metazoa; phylum Arthropoda; class Insecta; order Zygentoma; family Lepismatidae; genus Thermobia; species Thermobia domestica. The sequence continues at coordinate 194,114,019 of NC_137457.1, forward strand.
TTTCGACCACTTCCGGTTTGAATAGAGGCCTAAGACAGAAGATGGCAGCTATTTTTAGAACGCTGAATAGAATGCAGAAAACCGCTTTTTACTGTTACAATTCCTGTTCTATGGATATGACTATTGAAACCGGAAGTGGTTCATTCCTACGACTTCCGGTTTCAATTGAATATCAATAGAGGACATGAAAGGTATACTTGCAGTTGCGTAGCGAGAAACTCATCAAGGGGGCGCTCACACACAAGCATTTCATATATATATATACATATATATATATATATATATATATATATATATATATATATATATATATATATATATATATATATACAGGCATGGGCGCCGATCCTGGGGGACCAAGGTGACCCGGGACCCCCCTCAAAGCACATGTGGGCCCCCTTATTGTATTTAAGAAGATATAATATTTGGAATAATTTGAATGCAATTTGTTTTAAAATCCTCATATATGCCTTCTCCATCTAAATGGGGCCCCCCATTTTACAGAGAAATCGGCGCCCTTGTATACAGGCGCGGATCCGAGGGAAGGCTATAAGAGCCTAAGTCCCCCCTTGACGATCAGGTATACACTGGTTAAAATGGGCTTCAATTCTGCTTTACATTGGATAAAGCTGCAAGCTATGGTTTAGCCCCTCCCTTGTTCATATCCTGGAACCGCCACTGTATCTATCTATCTATCTATCTATCTATCTATCTATCTATCTATCTATATATATATATATATATATATATATCCAGGGCCGGATTTAGGGGCTGCAAAGGTGCACTTCCCCCCTTCGTTGTAAATATACACAATCTAAAATGAGAAGCAAGCAGTGAAAATAGCAACACATTCCAAAACGTTTTGCCATCATGTTTCTGTTTGGGGCTTAAAAGAAAGCAGAGCTTTGCAAAAGCATGATTTTCTGAAGGTTGAAGGAAAAGAATTCAGCAAGCAAAATAATATAACTTTTGTCAAGTAAGTAACAAAACATAAGGCAAGAGGAGAGAAGGACATTTTTGTCCTGCATTCCACTTGCGTCCCTGTTTAAAATATTTCGGCCAGTAGTTACTGAAAAAAAAGACACAACGTACAAGGCAAGTCGAGCCGAGACTGTCGGCGACCGAGCCCAGACATAATATATAATGATCTTTATTCCTTAAGCGATACTTGGAAACCAAATTTGATTTAGGATCTGACCAATAGTTACCGAGAAATAAAGTACCACATACAAACAGAGCCGAACCGAGCCTGTCCTTTGACGAGTCGGCCACCAAGTATAGAGATGTTTATTCTTTGGACAATGGGCTATCTGCGCACCAAATTTCGATGATATTTTGCCAGTAGTTACGGATAAATAAAGTAGAACATACAAGGCAAGCCGAGCCGAGCCTGTCGCCGACCAAGCTTGGCCATCACATGTAGTGATCTTTATTCCTTAGATAGTTGGGTACTTGTGCATTTAATTTGGTTTAAATTTAGCTGGTAGTTACCGAGGAATAAAGTACTACATACACACATACTTAATTACATTTGGAGTAAAACTACAAGCTCCCTTATGCTTACTAAGGAAACTAAAAAGAAAAGTTCTAACATTACAAATGGAACGTACTTCATGTAAGCAGAATCCACTTTCAACATGAAAACACTAATGGGGAGAGCTTGAGCCGGGTGAGCCCCCTGACTACGCCACTGCACTTTTGAGACACTTGAAAGTTATTCGATTGGAGAAAACTGCTTTCATCTATCTTTTACAGCTCTTGCTCTATGTAGACCAATATTTATTGAAACGAGAAATTATAGTTGAATGAACCACTTGCTGTTTTAGTAGAGAGTTAATAATAGAGATTAAATATGTTCTTACGAAACAGAAACCCGGATCTTAATACGTATTATGTTTTTCGATCTATGATGATCAATGATCAAACCGGAAATGGTTTATTTAAACCACTTTCGGTTTGAGAAGACTATTTTAATAACAAAACTCACTTCCTAATTGTTGACTCTTTGTATTTTTACCAAATTTAGTGATGATCCATGAAGTACTTTATTTATTTATTTATTTATTTATTTATTTACTTTTTGTCACACACGGACACACGCGAATATGGTAAATATATAATGGTGTTGATAAACCAAACTCTAGTTATTAAAAAAAAAAACTTGATTTTTGCCATCCCTGCACACAATTAATCCGTTTTAACCACAGAAACATCGTACTATGTGTGTTTTTGTGATAAATATTATAAAATGAAAAGAAATCTATCCTTCCAGAAAACAAAAGAAATAGGTAAATATATAAGAAACATTTAGACTTTTTTTGGTTGAGAATCCATCCGTTTCAAGCGGGTCTAGGAAAATTCGGTGTAGGAAAATTCGGTGTACAGAAAATTCGGTGTATGGAAAACTCGGTGTGGGGAAATTTAGGTGTAAGGTAGATTCGGTGTAATACATATTGAATATTACCACTTACGATAATTTACGACACTTCATATTGTGAAAACGAAAACCATAAAATGTAACAAATAAAATGTTATTACCTATTTCAAGAAAAGCAAATTTATATTTTTGCCTGAGTCCAATACCTCTTGCATGTCTTTTGCGGGGTATTACTATAAACTACTTTTCATCACCCAAAGAAGCTGACACATTTTGTCAGAAATAAAACAATTACAAGTATAAGTTCAGAGAATAATTATAGGAACAACTAAAAACACCTTTCCTATAGTACATCATAAAACATACACAAGGTGATTCTTTTAAACCTCACGGATTTAATTTGGGTCTAGAATTTCTAACTGAAGTCCGATTTTCATGCGGTTTGTGGCAAATGATCAAGGAGCGTTGGGAAATTTATGGAACTATGTTTACTGGTTTAAATTCATTTGTGGTAATATCGGCCACGCCTCTAGAAGAACAGCAAATATCCGCCACTGTACCGAATTGGAATTAGGTGAGGTGCGGTGTGGAGATTTGAGTTTCTTCGTTAGATGGCAACCTCGCGACGGTCAATAAGAAACAGGAAACTTGGCTGTTGTATTGAGAATTACTGTATGCTGCGCTACTTTATCAATATGATCAGAACACAGTTACAATAATGTACACTTTGGAGCAATGTGATTTTATTGTCAAAAAGTTTTTGAAGAACGGGATCTGTTGTTGCTACGCAAAGGGCATTTACACGCAACTTTGCCTAACGTTCTGCCCCAGACAAGAACATAATATGGTCGTTTGTGAATAAATTGCAGGAAACAGGATCGCTTCTGAGGAAGACAGGGAAGCATCGGACCCCGCTGGCGGATGTTGTGGAAGATGCCACTTACCGACTCTGTAAGTCACCTAAGAAATCTCTGTCGTTTGTAGCGAGAAACCGGCTATTCAACATGTGATTTATGTGTGTTACCACTAACACTTAAGTTGTATTCTCACTGACACTTAATTTGTATTCTTCAATTTGGCTTCAAATATCCAATATCTCATTCGAACTGTAACGTACAATGGCGAATATTTGCTGTTTTTCTTGCGACCTGCTCGATATTTCCCAGATGAATTTAAACCAGTAAAAATAGTTCCATAAATTTTCCATTCTTCCTTGATAATTTGAAACAAACCACATGAAAATCGGACTTCAGTTAGAAATTCTAGAGCCAAATGAAATCCGTGAGCTTTGAAAGAATCACTGTATATACGTATGTAAGATGCAAAAATATATTGATCCAAAAAGTATTAGTGGAAAGGGCAATATAAAGCAGGATGGTTTTATCAGATAATAGTTGTAAAAATAGTTGACTTCTCCTCCAATCGGACACTTTAGTTTGTTTGCCTTAAGTTAAGGTAAACAAGTGCTGCAACGCTATTGACTCCTTATTGACTTCTTCTCCAATCAGGCGTAGATACTTTAGTTGAGGAATTTATTTTTACACCTTTGAGTAACATAAATAAACTACGTAGTTTTTGAAGAATTTAAATTTAAATATTTATTTATAAAATAGACATAAAATCGTCCATACATTTTTGAAAAATCTACAATTTTCAACTTTACCCGTCCAGTAACATACTTTTTTTTAAAGTAGAACATTCTAAGAGACATCCTCCAAAATAGCATAAAGACTTAAGTTTTAAATTAAATGTCGATTGGTAGCGATGGTCGCTTCGCTAAATCACACGAACGGACATCGAAAAACAAATTTCTCGTAATGTAAGGGACATGAAATGTTAAAAATCCGTCGAAATCTAGAATTCAAATAATTTCAGGAACACAATTCAATATAAAGCAATATAAAGTGAGATTGTTTTATCAGATAATAGTTGTAGTAATATCACTGAGATAATAATAGAAACAAAGGATAAAATAGTAAATAAAAATAACAAGTTCAGTAAAATATTTACTACGTCCTAAGAGCAACTACAACATACACTATAGATAATATATACATAACAAACGTGCTATTAAGAATGACTTATCAAAATGACAAGCTGTAGGCCACGCCTCTCAAATATTCAACAACGTTAACATTTTCAAAACTGGTTGCAAGTGACTGCAATCTGGAACTAGTACATCTGTATTTTTTCTTACTGTTATGGGAGTGACCTGCAAGTAACTGTTCAATTTGAAAGGTTGCTAACGCCTGCTCCCTTTGCAGGGCATCCAATAATCTCCATATTGATGGATGGCTGCCACCAATGTGTGCGTTGAAACCCCGATGACAAGCCTCAACAGCATTGTTTGTTTTTGGAACACCTCTGATCGCAGCGTCATACTGGTTCCAAATGTGCACAGAAAACCTGGAAAGTACGATAGAAACTAAGAATTAGTAAATGGAGAGCGAGTGATGAAAACTCTAACATATTTGGCATTAAAGCAGTACATAAACTTAAAAATACTCAACCCGCCATACATTGAGAATGTACAGTAGATAAATCATTCTGTAAGCATATGTAAAAATACTTTATATAAAACCATTTAAATATTAAAGATCATGAAATTACAAAAAGAAGCAACTATCTATTCAATAAATGAGTTTCTGTAATATAGATTTTAAAAGCTTCTTTTAAGTAAGGGTGAATTACAGTAGTATATTTGACTTATAGATTTATTTTATACTTTATGAATTTCCCCGCTTTAATTGACAAATCCTCTATCATACGTACGATGAAGAGAAAAAATCTGTATGGTTATGATAATAAAACGTAATCAATAATAAATAAATTACCTTGGCTCTCGACGAGTACCTCTTGCTCTAGGCCGATCAATATAGTTGTCCTCAAAGTAGTCAAGAATTGGAGTCAACGTATCAGGAAGCTGTGCCGATAAAGCTTCGAAAGCAGAAACATGTTCTACTGGTACAAAAGCTAAAGCTGGAAACATCCTACACTGTAGAGAAAATTCACAATCAACACTATATAGTTCCTGTAATAGTTCCGCTTGAACCCACCTCCAAACGCACTGCGCTAAATGGAAATAACAAACTCGCACTCTGCATTCAAAGGTGTTCTGAAAAGCGGAAATTGCCGCAGTTTCCAAATCAAGCATTACAGAATAAGGCTCAGCAGATGAACACTTTTCCTTTACCACTTCGAGGAACTTTACGTAAGCTTGTTCCGACTTCTTAGTCAGTAATGCATAAACCACAGGAACCACTGAGTTACGATACAGAGCATGTATGGTATACAGTTGGTAAAATAACTGAGGTACAACTTTAAATGTTCCATCGGCATACCACTCACGAGATTTTGCAAGAAGTTCCAATCCTTTATCAGTTGCAAAAATTATAAATCTTTCCGGATCATCCGTTCCAGAATCGAACAGCAGAAATCTTTCATCTTCTTTTGTATACTTATACACTTCTGGTATAACCAGCTCTCCTAAATGCCTTGGCAGGGGGATTAAACTCGTTACAGCAGCTCTTGTATTCCTGTGGGGGGAAAATCCTACATAAAGTATAAATCTACGAAAAGCACACAATCTAAATTTTAGTTGACTTTTATTTTACATCTATTTGGAAAATAAAAATAATCGAAACTTTTAAGTATTTAAAACTTTTATATAGTACTAAAAAGTTAACATAACAATATACACACAAAATATGTAAATATCTTACCTTAGTGTTCGTTTTATAGTTGCTAATGGCGGAAGCTCATTCGCTGCATATGCATTCATGTTTCCAAGTACCGAGGAAACTATCCGTTGGTTGTTTTCCATTGTGGTCGATGCCTTCTCCTTCATTGTAGAATATGCATACTCAGCTTCAATTTTCGCAGAATTTGGAGCATGGGTATGATCGTTGACTCTTCTAACGACAGCACCTCCTACACTGAGAAAAAATATTGTAGGTGGCGTAGTTAAAAAGATAGGTTACATGCGTAATTCCTGTAGTTTTTGGACTTAACGTACAGCAGACGTATAACTGAAAACGCATGTTTTATAGTACTTTCCGTATAAGTGTTCCATCTATACGTACTTTCCGTATGAAACAATGTAGGCGGTCAGGATCTCACATACAAGTGGACGTGTATAACATATAGCTGACGAAGGTAACATAAGTAAATGCAAGTGATATACGGAAAACTGTTAGATGTCAGACATCCTGCAATGGCATGATGTAACATCTAAGGGCAGTGTCTATGTAGCATACGGATAACGTATGCTCCGTACTAATTTCTGTAGTAAGCAAGAGGATACCGTATATTTGTACAATATACCGCTGTCTGGAGAACGGATTTTTCTCTGTGTACAGTGTGAACCCGAGCTTTAGAAATCAACTTCTCCTGACATTGCCAATATACCTACAAAATAAACATAATAAAGAGAATAAAAATGTGTACTTATCGTTTAAAATAAGATAATATCAGCACAACATTTTGAACTGAGTTAAGTAAAATATGGATTTATCAAGTAATATGTGCACTTAACACAATTTACAATTTATTTTAATTATCAGGTTCAAAAGTAGAACCACCACACAGTCATTCATACTTTTGAATTACGCTAGTTAACGTAAAAATTATAGCCGAGTAATATAGAAGAATTACCATTTTATTGTTAATCAATTGGCTCACAGAAAATATACAGCTTTATAAAATATTACTTGCCTTGTCTTTATAAAGTCTTTATTTCACATATATATATATCCTTCATCTACTAACTTCTCTGCACCACGATTGCTTCTAACACAATTACTCATGATGTCCGTCTTAACCATAGATTGATGTTAATACGAGAAATCAAACCATTAGCTTGGTTATATATTCCTTCTCAATTGTTTGTTGAGCTTAAGCAAAAGCTAAACAAATACTGTAACCCTATTGGTTCCTTATTCACTTCTCCTCCAATCAGACACTTCGGTTTGTTTATCTTAAGCTAAACAAGTACTGTAATCCTATTGGCTGCTTATTGACTTCTTCTCCAATTAGAGCTAGACATTTTAGTTGCATTTATTTTTACAATTATGAGTAACATATGATAAATAAATAAACTATGAAGATTTTGAAGAATTTAGATTTAAACATTTACTTATAAAATATAAATAAAATCGTTAGAACTGTTTTTTTAAAAAAATCAATTTTCAACTTTGTGAAATATTAAAATCCGTCGAAATCTAGAATTCAAATTATTTCACGATCACAATTTTTTAAAACTTGTCATAGTAGACAGTAAAAGTACGTTCTACATAAAGTTTGAACTTAAAACTAATACGCTCATTTATCCTCAAAGTACAACGAATCTTTCTTTACACCTAACATTCCCCACACCGAGTTTTCCGTAGGATTTAGTAGACCGTCCTACGGTGTCTTTCTTTACACCTAACATTCCGTACACCGAGTTTTCCGTACACCGAATTTTCTGTACACCGAATTTTCCTACACCGTATTTTCCTGCTCCCGTTTCAAGCAACAAAAGATGTAGAAAAGCAGTTGGAAAGACATTCCATACTGAGGTTTCAAAGATCATTATCTTTGTTCTACGAAACATTTTGTTAACACGTGAATCATACCAACTTACGCCGAAAAAGCACATTCAGATAGTTGCGTCGTAAAGTTGTGGGAAATCAGTAGGAAGTGGGGGGTGGGAGTGGAAAGGGAGACTGCTCAAGGCATAAATGATTATGAAACTGGAGGGGTAGACACGGGTTTCACTTTTCAAATTGTCATAATACATCCCTCCTCAGCATTTGTTCTTCAAAGAATGTCATCCATAGCAATTCATGAGGTTTGCAAGTGGTCTTTTGAATCTTTACCTGCAGTAACTCAATACGGAAGAATGCATTACAATTAATCCAAGTAATTAGGTGCGAAATTGTGACAGTCATCTGAATTGTATTACTCTTTGGCAACAAAATTACCATCTTTGTACAAAATTACAAGTTCCTAAATGCGGCATTTTCTCAGATATTTATGAATTAAATTTTACATGTTATCTTATGAAGCTTCTAAAGCCTCTGATGATGGGAAGACATCCCCTTAAGCTGTAGGTCATGTCTGACAGTGGCGTAGCCAGGGAGGATCACCCGACTCAACCCCCTCCCATTAGTGTTGCGATATTGAAAGTGGATTCCGCTTACATATAGTATGTTCTATCCTGATGTTAGGACTTTTCTTTTTAGTTCCCGGCGTAAGCCGACCGGATGTTGTACTTTTACTCAAGATGTACTGTAATTATGTATGTGTGTATGTAGTACTTTATTCCTCGGTAACTATTAGCTAAATTTAAACCAAACTTGATGCGCAAATACCCAATCATCTAAGGAATAAAGATCATTACATGTGATGGCCGAGCTCGGCCGGCGATAGGCTCGGCTTGCCTTGTATGTTCTATTTTATTTCTCCGTAACTACTGGCTGAATATAATCGAAATTTGGTGCGCAGATAGCCCATTGTCCAAAGAATAAAGATCGCTATACTTTACAAAGCGACAGGGCAAAGGACAGGTTCTCCTTTGCAACAACACAAGAACTACGAATATATTTTGTTTGACGGAAGGGGAAGGGGCAGAAGTATAATCTTGGATGTGAGAATGTGCTCATTTGGCCCTGTACATTTTCAGTTATTCGCTTCAAACGCCATATTTCTTACCTTTTCATGCCGGCATGTGTAATGACTTCTATATATTGATTTGCTATTACAGGCACGCCACGAAACCTCAAGTCTGAATCCAGCAACAAGATCATATAGTTTTTTTTTGCTAGATATAATTTATGCAAATGTCTATCGCCAAACTGAAATATTCAGTCATCATTGGCGACCTGGCGATCGAAAATTCCAACCTGGCGACCAATTTCGTACATGGTTTTGTTTTATATTAGTTAGACACCAGATAAGGGTTGGAAAAAATAGTTTTATGTTTTTTTAAAAAAGAAAAAGACGTGTTTAAAACAAAAAAATGTTCAAAATGTTCTAAACACGTTTTAAAACACAGACGAAAAAAACATGTTTTAAACATTTTGAACAGTTTAAAACACGATTTTTAACATGTCTCAAAATCATGTAATAACTTATTTCTTAGGACTTTTGCTCTTTACTTGCAGCCGACCTTTTCATTTATTTTATCCTGATTAATAACACTGTGCTGGGTACAGAATATTTCAGTGGGCGGCGGTAATTTTGTCACTGGAGATTTCGTTACCGGAAGTTTCGTCATGGTAATTTCGTCACCGGTAATTTCGTCACCAAAATATTAGCATGTAGGTAATTTCGTCACGGAAATTTTTACACAGTAATTTCGTCAGTAGAAGAACATAAAGTCAGCTCCAGCAAATGTTAAAAGCACAGGCAAAATGGGCCAATAATGGGTTTATATATCATTATTTACAAATATTAGGATTTGCCAATATCAGAATTTTACGAAAATTTTCATCGTTCTTGTTATGTTCTGTGAGTCTAAGTTCTTGGACCTTCCTCCATGTTGACTACGTCAGGTGAAAAAAGAGCATTGAAAGGGCATTTGGAACAAGAGAGTGCCTTATGGAGCTATCAAGAAGTGAAATATGGATGATGGACGGCAACTTTTCAATATCTCCTAAAAATTTCCTTCAAGTTTTCGTTATTCGTATACCGTTATTCGTAGACTTCCATTACTACGGTGTACGCCCTAATGCAGAGCAAGACACAAAGTTCGTATGAAGAACTGTTTCATGCGGTGGTGCATCAGTGCAGTGAGTATGGTGAATATCCGGACCCTGCAACTGTGGTTATGGATTTCGAGATAGCGGCAATGCAGGCTGTAAAAACCACTTTTGGACATTCAACTCTTATACAAGGTTGTTTTTTCCACTTGACTCAGGCAATGTGGAGGAAGGTTCAAGAATTTGGACTCACAGAACGATACAAGAACGATGAAACTTTTCGTCTGTTTTGTGGGAAAATGAACGGATTAGCATTTCTGGCTTCGGAGGAAGAGCTGGAACTTCTAGACTATTTTGATAGTACTTACGTGTCCGGCACATATCGTCGTGTTAAAGCTCGATCTGGAAATATTCGTTTACGCAATGTGCCCCTTCTATATCCTCCAGACACCTGGAATGTTCACCAATGTTTACCCTGAACAACAATCCTAGGACAAATAATATTTGTGAAGCGTAGAATCAGAAGCTTCATGAACTGGTAGGAATATCCAACCCAACTATTTGGAGATTTATTCGTGGAATTCAACAAGATGAGGCAACGGTTTCAACTATGCTTCATCAAGATGCTGTGGACCAACCACCAAAAAAAAAACTAAAAGAGCGTTTCAGACTTTGCAGAAACGGCTCCAGTCTTTGTGTTTAGCGTACAACGCTGGAACTAAAAGTTTGACAGATCTTTTGCTTGATGTTTCATTTAATGTGATGCACAGTAGAAAATGAACATGTAAAACGCTTATGGTATTATAATGACTTACATTTTCTTTACTACTTTCTGTTTGGAAATTTTGATATTGGCAAAACATAAAATTTGTAAATAGTAATATACAAACTCATTAGGGGCCCATTTTGCCTGTGCTTTTAACATTTACTGAGGCAAAATGGGCCCCTAATATAATAACTAACTAACTAACTAACTCTATGGCCTATGGAACCCGGAGGTTCAGTGCCGCGTTCACAAAAGCTCTCCACTGACTTCTATCCTTAGCTAATTGCATCCAGTTTTTACTTTGTATTCCTATCTCTGCGAGATCCATCTTAATATTATCCTCCCATCTGCGCCTAGGTCTTCCTAATGGTCGTTTTCCTATGGGTCTACCAGTCAAGACTTTGAAAGCGTTTCTACTTTCTTCCATTCTAGCTACATGACCTGCCCACCTAAGCCTCCTAGACCTGACGACCCTAACAATGTTGGGTAAACCGTATAAACTATGTAGTTCCTCGTTATGAAGCTTCCGCCATTCCCCATTTTCGTTCCTCTTGGGTCCGAATATTCTTCTCAGGATCCTGTTCTCAAATACTTTCAGTCTATGTTCTTCCCTCAAAGTAAGCGACCATGTTTCGCAACCATACAGAACAACAGGCATGATTATCGTTTTATATATTTTAAGCTTCAAATTCCTCGACAAAATTCGCGACGACAAGAGATTTTGAACCGAGTAGTAACACGAATTCCCTGCTTTTAATCGACATTTAATTTCTTCGTGAATATGATTTTCGTCTGTTAATATTGATCCTAAATATTTGAAAGTATCCACTTTATCAGAAGCATTATTTAATATTTTAACGCCTCCACAATTTGCCGTATTACGGTCCCGACGCACTTCCATGTATTTAGTTTTCTCTGCATTTACTTCTAAACCCGTGTCCCTGCAAGCGTTTAATAAGATCTCTGCATTTATTTCTACTGTTCTCCTATCCTCCCCTATTAAATTTACATCATCAGCATATACCATAACCTGGTGAATGCAGTTCAACTCTAGGCCCTGGTTGCTATCTTTGATTTTCCTTATGGCGTATTCCAGCACAAAGTTAAATAATAATGGCGACAACGCATCTCCTTGTTTCAGGCCATTTTCGACGTGGAAGCTCGTGGACAAAAATTTTCCTACCCGGACTTTACTTTGGGATTCACTTAAACATATCTTAATTAATCTAATTAGCTTTCTCGGTATTCCAAGTTCTGTAAGAACGTTGTATAATGTTTCTCTCCTAACCGGGTCGTAAGCCTTTCTAAAATCAATAAATAGTTGATGTACCGGGGTATTGTATTCCCACTTCTTTTCGAGTATTTGGCGAATGGTTAATATTTGGTCGATAGTTGATTGATTTCGTCTAAATCCGCACTGATAATCTCCAATAATTTCATCTGCGTATGTGGTCAATCTTGCTAACAGAATATTTGAAAGGATTTTATAGGATGTTGACAGAAGAGAAATGCCTCGATAATTATTACAGTCAGTTTTGTCGCCTTTCTTGTGAATTGGAACAATGATTGATTCTTTCCACTCTTGTGGCAATTCTTCCTTGTTCCAGATGAGGAGAATGAGTTTGTGTATCTTGTTCCACAATTTTTCGCGTCGAGCTAAAATTAACTCAGCCGGAATTTCATCTACACCCGGAGATTTGTGTTTCTTTAATTTCTTTATAGCGGCTTCCACTTCTATTCGATTGGGTTCTGGAATATACGGTTCTGTGGTGTGTATCTCCTTTTCTCCACGCACATTAGTTTTTGGCTGCGTGTTCAGCAAATCGTCAAAGAAATCTTTCCATCTATTTAAGATGCTATCCGTATCAGTGAGAACTGTTCCGTCAGATTTCTTTAATATATAAGCACGAGGTTGATAGTCTTTCTTAAATTCGCTGATCCCCTTATACATGTCCCGAATATTTTTATTTTTACTATTATCTTCAAGTTCCTTAATTTTAGCTTTCAAAAAATCCCGTTTCTTTGTTCTAAAAGTTTTGGAAGTTTCCCGCCTGATATCTGCGAAATTTTGTGTAGTTATTTCATTCGGATTTTGTAGCCACCGTAATTTTGCCTGTTTTCTCTTCTCTGCTAGTTTAATGCATTCTTGGTCGAACCATGGTTTGTTCCTACGTATTTCCGTGTGTCCCAATTTTTCTATTGCTGAACTTTTAATGCTATCTCTAATTTCAATCCAAGTATCCTCAACACTAGTGCACTCCGAGTCTTCTAAGACCGAGAATCTATTCGAAACTTCAATCTGGTATTCCTCTCTTACCTGGCTCTCTTCTAATTTCTTTAAATTAAATCTCTCCGTTTTCAGACATTGAATATTACCTTTATTCAACGATAATCTCTCCCGTATTATCGCTACTACCAGGTAGTGATCAGTGTCACAATCAGCCCCTCTAAACGACCGGACGTCAATTATGCTAGATTGTCTTCTTCTATCTACTAAAACGTGATCAATTTGATTATGTGTTTTTCCGTCTGGTGATGTCCAAGTGTATTTATGAACGTCGCGATGTGGGAATTTTGTACTCTTCACGATTAGGTTTTTGGATGTTGCAAAGTTCACGAGTCTAACACCGTTGTCGTTACTTTCCTTATGCAAACTTTCGTTCCCTATAATCGGTTTGAAAATATCCTCTCGTCCTACCTTCGCATTGAAATCCCCTAATAGAATCTTCATATGGTATCGTGGGAGTTGATCAAATATCCGTTCCACTTCTTCGTAAAAACTTCATATCGTAAAAACTTTATATCGTCAACCTTATCTTCAGTTGGAGCATGTACATTTAAAACAATAATATCACACCACCGTCCCTTAAGAGTAATAAAAGAAAGTCTGTCAGTAACAAATTCAACCCGTTTAATTGCTGGTAATATTCGTTTGTGAACGAAAAACCCTGTTCCTAACTGGTGATTTTTATTTCCTTCCCCGTAAAAGAACGTAAAATTTCCGGAATTCTCAGATCCATTTCCTTCCCACCTAACTTCCTGAACTCCTACTAAGTCCATCCTGTATTTCTCTAACTCACTCGTTACAGATTTTAACGCGCCTGCCCTATAAAGACTTCTAATATTCCATGTTCCAAATCTCATGTCCATTTTCTTTTGCTGATGTCGTGCCAAGTTATCAGTCCTTGTCCGAGGCTTTTGTGAATGTTTCTGAACAAGTACCTTTTTTTACAGGATGAGGGTGTTAGCCTTACCCAAACCCCCAAGCTGGAGGACCACTCCTAGTCGTCTGTCCGCGACTGCTTATTCAGTATATTCGCAGCTAACCTCTATATCTAGAGGCCTTCTCCTCGATCCGCAACCTGAGGACGCGCCATGCCGTGGTGACAGGAACCCACGTTACACGAACACTAATATAATAACACCGAATAAATAAGGAGGAAATACAGATGATCGAAACTGGAAAGTTGTTCTAAATGATGTCTTTTTCTTGCCGTAAAACTAATGTTAACCGATTCCAAGTTGTACGGAGACTGACAAGGTACATTCGCGAAGTGTCCCTTCGGGATTCGTGTAACATTGATTCAAATGCAAAGTTCTCCGTGGCCCAATGTGTATTGTACTAATTTAAGCGGCCCATACCGGTCATTTCCATATTTATGGGCCTTCATATATCCGGAATTCAATCATACACTACTATAACACTCGGACACAAGGTTGCTTTTAATTTCTTTAGGTTTTACTGGACATGAATATGGGCATATGCAGAACAAATTGAATCAAGTACTCCTTCTCTGACATGTTACCCACCTGGGCCGCCATGTTGGATTTAACTTTCGGTTTTTCAAATGGCAATAGGTGCAAATGATACATCAAATTAATGTAAACTTTTCTCGGAATTTCATTGGTGTACTGAATTTTATCGTAGCTTGTATATACCATTAGATGTCAAGCACTTCATATTGAACCAAATAGAAAGTTGTGCAGGGCCCCGTGTGTATATGGAATCTTTTATGTGAGTTATCGTTGATGAAATATTCTCTGAACTTATATACATGCAGACACACAGATGTCAATACGGAAATGGTAGGTCTTCATCCAAATCTGGCCGTATCTGGATCTACAATAGGCATTTTGACAGTAATACAATACTTCCTTATTATAGTAAAACATGGAAGTAATAAGAATCACTAATGGAAATGTAATAAGATTATGACACCTATGTTGTAAGGAGTTTTCCAGTTAGAAATTGTTTTGATTTGTCAACATCAAAAACGTAAGCATAACTGATATTAATCTGCAATGTCTATTCGCAAAGTGCCTGGAGGGAATGAACATGTAATACCTTCCAAATGGTACAAGCTACGATAAAATACATTACACCAGTGAATGTAAACGTAAATGTCCGATGTAACACTTGCACCTATTTCCATTTGAAAAACCGAAAGTAAAATCTAATATGGCGGACCTAAGATGGTGGCCGGGGTGGGTAACACGTGCCAGAAGCAGTACTTGATCCAATTTGTTTTGCATATACCCATATTCATGTCCAGTGAATAACATCTAAAGAAACTAAAAGAAATTTTGTGTCCGAGCGTTATGGTAGTGTATGATAGAATTCCGGATATATGAAGGCCCATAAATATGCCAATTACCGGCATGGGCAGCTAAATTTAGTACAATACACATTAGACAACAGATAACTTTGTATTTAAATCAATTTTACACGAATCTCGAGGGACACTTCGCGAATGTACCTGGTGAGAACCAACATGTAGGCTACTATAGCAACGAATGCCTGCGATATATTAATTTCAGAACCGCAATAACCCTATGTTTGTTTTCTGAATACAACATAAAAATTTGTTTCAATGATACTTCTTTTATTTACTTTTTAAATATCAGTTCTACAAGTAGTACAATTTTCGACTATGACACTTTCTCGCAAGTTAACTTATAAGCATTTAAACAATGCAGTGAACATTAAAAATCAAAGGGAGAAAATGAGAGAAAATAAACTGTATATTACCACATTGCCACGAGAAGTCAAAACATTCACATGAGAAGAAAATATTCTTCTAAATGGGTAGCACTTTTTGACAATTTTCTTTCTCTGGCAGATTTTTTTTTTTACAAAAATAAGATAAAATATAAATATGTTTAAAACAAGTCTGAAAAATGCGTGTTTAAAGCAAAATGTTTAAAACGTATATAAAATTTGATTTAAACAAAACCAATTGTTTAAAACAAGTTTTAATCACTTGTTTTAAACATTTTGTTCTAAACAAAACAACCCTGCACCAGATTCATATTTCTAGTTGCTATGGTGACCTGGCACTCTGGATTTTTCAACACACACACATACACACACACACACACACACACACATATATATATATATATATATATATATATATATATATGGCCGGATTTATTGGGGTGCAAAGGTGCACGTGCACTCCCTTCCTTGTAAATATAAACTACCTAAAGTGAGAAGCTAGGAGTGAAAATAGCAACACTTTCCGAAATTTTCTTCTGTCATGTTTCGATTTGGGCTTAAATCAAAGGAAAGTTTTGCAAAATCGATAGTTTAAGTCAATTTTCTAAAAGTTCAACAAAAGGATTCACCGAGAACAGATACTTAGGATTTCCAGGGCATTACCTCATTCACCCCAGAGGTGCCTAAAGGCATTTAAAAAATTCCAATTCAATTCAAATGTACTGCTAGTTATTGGTGCACCCACTCAGAAAATTCTTTCTCATAAATCTTGTGTGTTGGTCCCCCTTGATGAGTTTCTCGCTACGCCACTGATGTCTGATATGTATTTGATTTATAAACTAAACTGCTTGCAAGGAAATGAAATGTCCTTCCTGCTTCCCTGGGGGCCAGTGTATGTGTAACTTTGGTGTATGTAGCTCCGGATTCGATCCTTGTTCGGAAGTGAGCTCGAGCTTCAACCACATTGGTCAGTGCAAGTTTGTTGTAAAATAAACATATATGGTGACTACCGGCAGTGAGGTCCTTCATGCCTAAGCGCTTAGCGTACGCACCTTTGGCCTGGGAGACCCGGGTTCGATTCCCGGCGTGAGCTCATGTGGTTTCGATTCCATGTTAATCAGTAGGTCCCGTCTCATAAAGCCTCGCTGCCGAAAAGGACGTTTAACTCCAAATCAACTCAACTATCGGCAGTGTCATCACAAGAAGTAAAAATCTTATCAATAAGCTTATATTAAAAACTTCACTCTTTGATCATTTCTCTTTTTCCTCTTTTTAAATACAGAGCAATCAAAGTAATGCTATTCTCAAAGACATGTGCCTGGGGGCCTAAGGTGTTTACTGAATCTTAAGTATGAGGAAAAAGAAAACAGACTGAAAAACATGGAATTTATTTACTAGTATAATGGAGATTCTTTTAAAACCAACCTTAGACTTCCTGTCGCCAAGGATGTTTAAACGTTACTCAAGCGTAACTCCAAGACCCTCAGAATTGAAGAAGATGAAATACAAGCACAAAAGGTAACCAATAAAGAAAAGAGAAACATAGAAATGGTACTCATCATAACAAAAATATGTCTACTTACACAAAAATGTTCTGCAGAATTTCAATACGTTTCATATCGCTAAAATCAAGGAACAAAACACTTTGGGTTCGAGAGAGAACTGGTATTCAGTGGAACCAGTTTTATCCTAACAATTTCAAGCAGGAACGACATAGGTGGGTATTTCGAGTAACGCTATTCCCTTGGTGACTGTAACTACAGTACCAAAATGCAGAATGTTCCATTGAGTAACGTTACTCAGTGTAACGTAATTCAGAGCGTACCATTTTAAAAGTTACACTGACTAATAACGTTATTAACTAGGTGCAGAAATGGGTTACAAAATAGTAACTGTAACAGATAACGAATGTAAATATTGCACATTTCGTTAAGTTATCCACACTTGGAAAAAATCTTATGGAAGGCACAATTAGAAAATCGCATTTTGTGCAGCTTCATATTTTATCGTAGTACTAAAACACAGTGGAATTTATAGTTTAATTGATGTGAAATTATCCTCAAGTTTTATGCCCTCCTTTAAAAATTCTATACGAAAATTATAGGGTTCATTGACCATTTACGTTGCTTGGTTTTCATATACTTACTTGAATTAGCTTATGCCCATTATTATTAATTTTCCGTGGAATAAATTATACTATAATCTATGAAATATTTGTTGGAACAAAACATGATTTTACAAACATTATTATGATTGTAAAGGAAAATATTGTGAAGGAAGTGTCGTGGACATTATTTGGACTTACATAGTTTAGAATAGCTAGCATTAACTGTGTTCGTGAACAGCGCGTTCACTGCCGCCTATTAACCAAAGTAAGAATTACGTGCAGAAACCAGTTACAAGGACTCCGCAAAGTTTTTTTTAAATTCAGAGATACTTGCGAAAATAATTATTTCATATATGATTTTACAATGTACACAGAGTGTAGAGAAAATATATTTTAAAATATAACTTGATAGGATTTAGTTTAAATTAATACATAAGAGTGCGTTCTATTGTAATATTGAGGAGACCAAGCATGGAGATTATTATGGCTATACCGTAATCAAAATTTGATAAATATATATTTGCTAATACTATTTAACAGATGAGCCCCATAACGATAGCATGGATGGGTTCCTTAAAACGGATATTTTTGTAACAAGAATAAAATATTTGGTCTTTTCGTGGATTTTATATGACGGTTATAATTTGCTTTTAGAGTTTGACGTTTAACATCTAGACTTTGTAAGACTTGGCCCTACAGATTTTTAAGAAACATTTTGAATTTGGTTTTTACGAATAATTTGTTTGACTGTACCAGTATATTTTGGACATCTTTGCGTAGATTTGTTTTTAGGAAATAACAATATTTGCCGCAGTCCCTTCTTTTATGGATATTTGGAGTTTTGTTGAATGAAAGTTTGTAGGATAACTTGCTTTGGTAGACAAACATTAGCAGAAAGCTGTTTTATATTGTACAATTAGACGCGAGTTAAGATTTCTTATATTACATGAAGACAATTTCCTTCAGGTGTTAGGAGGATGTAAATTTAGTTTTCTAAAGTATAATAAAAATATTAACCCATGAATATACTTTGTTGAATATTGCTTTCTTTTTGCTCGCGAGAAACATAATATTGAGCGAGAGAAATAGGATTTAACCTTTTGTGACAATTTTTTTTTTAGTTTAATGACCTAATTGAAACGTCGTGGCAATACAAGACGTGGACCCGTACTATTAAGGAACTCCTTACAAGCTAGCTAGAGTATTTGATTCTATAAATTATTGTTTCTTCATATTTTACTTACTTAAACATTCTGTTCATACTAAAACTTTTTTCGTTAAAATTATAAAACTATATTTCATAGGAAAAAAGTTGGAATTGTTAAAAGATTGATGGAATGTGAATATAGAAGAAAATGGTAAAAGTCTGGGAAAACTCATGACCGTACAGAATTTCTTGTTGTGTTTTGAATATATGTCTTATAAGATAAATGCACAATTTAGGAACTAAGAGTTGAATTATTGCTATATACTGTTTAATACCAAAGCTACACGGGACGAGGGCCTACACTTTTTTGTACTACTCATTTGTTAGTAGCTAACTACATAATTTAAGAGAAACTACTGGTAGAAAAAGGAGCAAAGCTATATGGTTTAGATGCCTTCGTTTGTAGATTTTAGCAATTTGAACTGCATATGCACCCCATGACCTGGGAATGAACCAAACTACATTATTTTTTACCAATTAAGATTTGAACACAGATCATTTCACATGACAGGTGTGTGCTATGAGTTACTGCATGCGAGTTGTTTTAAAAAAGTAGGGGTATCATGCTCTTGCTTACGGTGCTATATTAAGCTTAATTCAAGTTTTGAAGTACTTACATATTACTGCTTGGCTTTTAATCCATCCTTCTACCACCAGGGACCGATTTACGGTCCCACAATTTGAATTTAGGTTTTGAAAGTTAAAGACGCAATGTTAGACGCATTCGTATTATTCACAATAATAATAATCCTTGTTAAAAATAAGTGTAGACCGGTAACATTGAACTTAAAACTTTTTTTGCCTTAAAATACGCGATTTATAGATGCTTTTGCCGGGACGCTGAATTCAGTGGGAGCGAGATTAGGGTCTTTTGCTAGAAAGAATTGGATATAAAATTTATTAAATTATTCGCACACTCTGTATGAACCGACAAAAAGTTCCAAAATACTACATTTGTAATTATACTAAATTCGTTTAAGTGAACAAAATATATTTTGGCATTCAAGTTTGCTTATAATTTACATGTTCGAAGGTGGTGACACCTGGTGCAAATACACCCAATGTAAACTGTTTTCTTCTATCATTTTAATACATTCTAAAAGATTACTCGGAACGTTCCATGTTTAACACTGATGCTAATTTATTTGTTGTTTGAAAGAAAATAGTAAAACTTGATGTCGTAGAACAAATGAATATAAGTTGATGCATGCTACTATCATACTGAAAGCATAAATATAAGTTGGTGCATGTATTAGTATATTGAAAGCATAAGCAAAATATATGTTTGGTAGTAATAAGAAAAACAATTTATAACTGTTAAAATTGTATTTCAAATAATTGTTAAATTAGATAAGATACGCTAATTAATATATACAAACACGTGGCACACATTTAACTCAGCACGCTTGCCTCCAGAGTGCATCAGCTTTGATCAGTATAGCATGGTGTAGTGTATAACGAACGTGACTCTTGCGTTAAAGGTTCAGGGACCGATCCATGGCCAAGCTATGACATTTTTTATTTTTACTATTTGTAACGTGAAGCAATTTTATTTATTTTTGCAATATATATATATAATTTATTGTTCCGTGAAAGTTTATTGATAATAATTGCAAAGGATTGAAAATAACTTCTAATGGTTATGACTTTGTAAAAATATTTTTTTTCATGAAAGACACGTGAAAACTTATGATATTATTGCATACAGATGAACTGTATCTTTAAACTTGGTGCTTGCAATAGTAAATCACAGAGGCGGCGGAAGAAAAGGAAGAGTGGGGGAGTATATAATTCGGAAGTTATTCGGTAATGGAAAATGCGAGAATGGGATTGTGGCTTATGGACGTCGGAAGACATTTTTGTGGGGGACTTGTTTTAAGGGATTTCAGTGCACTTTGGTTGAGGGACTGCAGTTAGGTTGCACGTGGATTATATTGTGGAACATAGTACGTTTTAGACGTCTTTGACGCGAGGATGTCAAGTGCAGGAGAGATACAATGTACAATATGAACTATACGAATATTTATAAAGCTTATGGAGCAAAATTGACGTACCCATAACATATAACTTAGTTAAAATGAGACTCAACTTTGCCTTCGACTCTATCCTATGAGGTTAAACAACCTGGTATGGCACTGTTGCAGTGTTGGAATACATACCATCAAGGAACTGAACTGCGTTTCTAATGGGTAATTTAATTCTTATGATTAGCAGAATGTTTGTGTTGTCTCTCTCTCTCTCTCTCTCTCTCTCTGTGTGTGTGTGTGTGTGTATTAAGTGTTATGGAATGAAATAACTGCATGATACTATTAGTAGAGGAGACTACAAAAATTTAAAATACTTGTTTCAGACTTACGTTGTACAGATTAGATTAGATTAAACTAAGTTTATTTTATCGAACCAATTGATTGCACGAGATTATTTATTGTCTTGTGTATACTATTACGTTTGTGTATAATATGCACAAGTTTTAACATTTGATGACGCGCTTTAGAGACAATCCTATTGATAGGAAAGTAATTTCAACACCGTATCTATTATTCTCTTACCTCTGTGTAGCTCAGCTCATACTTGCCAATTGATATTTTTTCTTTCTTTTGCTATTTCTTCACCGTACTCTTTATAGACGCTAGACGGATTTTATATAAATTTGCTTTCCTTCTAAGACTAATTGTTTCCCCATGGTTCCCTTACTGTTAGTTTGACTTGTTGAGTCACTTTCATAGACTTTTTTATTACTATTCTTTGAACTTGCTTATGCTATCGGTTTTGGTTTCCTACTGTTTAGACCTTACCATCTATTTCTTTTCATGCTTCTTGCATTTAATACTAGATAGAATATTACCTTTAGATAATATGGAGTATTTAAACTTTAATCTTTTTCTCTATGGTTATTTCCCACCTTCTCTTTCTTTCCACGCTTTCTTCCTGTACCTCATCTACATATCCATGTATTTCCTTTTTTCTAGCCTCTCACTACCTCTCGTCCTCATCACCTCTCTTCCTCTCTAGCTATTCTCATCTTCATATCTTTCTTTTCTTTTCTCTTTTACCTCTTTGGCTATTTTCCTCCTTTTTCCTCTTTCTTATTTCTCTCCTTATCACTCTTTGCCTGTTTCCCTTTTTATTCATTCCTCTTCCTCTCTAGCTATTCAATCTTCATATCTATTTCTTTTCTTTCTCTTTACCTCTTTGGCTATTTCCCTCCTTTCCTCTTAACCTCTCTGCAAATATTTCCCTTCTTATCCCTCTCTGTCTATTTCCCTCCTTATTCACAACTCTTTTTCTCTAGCTATTTTCATCTTCATAGCTATTTCTTTTTCTTTTCTCTCTGCCTCTTTGGCTACCTCCATCCATCTTTCCTTTCTCTTCATCGCTTCCTCTTTCCCTCTCTACCTATTCCCATCCAAATATATATGTCCTTCTTTTACAATCATCTTTCCCTTACCTCTCTTCCTCCCTGGCTATGTAGCTATTTGTCGCTATTTCTTTATTATGTGTTTTGTCTTTTTATTTGCTCTTTGTGATATGTGAAGTATTAGAATTTTGTCTTTTGCTTTTCATCTGCTTCGTTTTATTCGGTTATTTATTTTTGTCAAATTTGTTTCTTGATTACCTTCTAAACCTAAACTAAGCTGACTTAACACAACTTTGTTCTGTATTTATTTCTTTTCTATTTATTTTTTGCTTTTAAATGTTCTTTGGATGTATATGCAATACTTTGACGGTATGAATTATTTTAAAAAATAATTTTCTCTTTTCATTTTCTTTGTCTACTCTACAGGATTCTTAGCCCTTGTACTATGGCTTCACACACTTTGACATACCACTAAAAATCTTTTCTGTTTAAACTTTGCTTCTACATATATCATTCCACGTGGTTTTCTTTTTCTATGCTCTAGTCGTTTTTCTATTCTACGAAACAACACTTTCCCACATCATATTAGTCCTTTAGCCAATTCTATTAGTTTTTTGTCTAAGCTTTATTGCCTTATTAAAAACTTCCCGTAGTTTCAGATATTTGCCCTTTTACTTGTCTTCCGATAAAATCTACTGGTTTTATTAAACTCATCTAATTACCCCTCATGTTGTCTCTCACACTTAAGTGGACCATGCTTTCGCATTCCCCTTTATATTTGATATTCTCTGCCTGGAAATAAAGTTTTTCTTTCAGAAATAATAATAGATTTCTGTTCTCTTATGTAGCCATTTGATATGAAAGTTTTCCTTACTAATCTTTAACGTATGTATATAGAATCAACTATTGGTATATCTTGGTCACACCCACTAAGATGGCAAGAAAACTTCTTTTGGATTTTGAGTAAATATCATCATTCAGCTTTTTATGATACCGTTTTCTTATCTTATGTAAGAGTACTAGGTATATTTATAGTATAAATATATACATAGTGTATGCGTATAAAACAATCTATAGTAAATACATATACGTAGTGTATACTAATAAGATATTCTACAGTAAAAAATATATACACAGTGTATACGTATAATTCAATCTATATATATATATATATATATATATATATATATATATATATATATATATATATATATATATATATTAAAATTGCATAGCAAGCTCCTAAGAACTAATTTGTTGCGATGTAATAATTTATTTAAATAGAGCGGTTATGCTGTGATCGTATTAAAGAATTCCTTTCAAAGCTCCTTTATTCTCTTCTAATATTTTTATGGATCGCTTCTGTAGGAAGCTCAGAGAAATTTTATTCCGAAAATAGTAAAAATTGTGGATCGTTTCGCTCTACAAGTATACGCACTGAAAAATCATCCTGACCGCCCATTAAAAAAAGCCATAAAAATAATCACTGACGCGGATGTAGAGATCCAAGAACAGTGCGGGTGCACTATTGATTTTCCGAAAAAAATTCAGCAATACTTGGCACCAAACTAACAATTCGTAGTATATGAAAGAAACAATGAACCGGGAGTACCATGTAATTTATACGGGAGTAAAAGCAGAAAAACAAATCCTCATCCTCTACGAGAATTGACATTACTATTTAATTACGTGTATTACCTCTCTGCTGGGTATGAATGGATATTGTAATCATTGTTTACAGGGATATAATCGTGCCCAATACCATAAATGTGGTGCTAAGTGCAGTGCATGTGAGGTGTACCATGAGGTATGTGGTGATGATATTAAGCGGGAGTGTACAGATTGTCATAGATTGTTTCCTTCGGCTGAATGCTTTACGAAACATAAGCGTGTAATTGGACATGGCAAGAGTTTATGTGAAACAGCAAGATTTTGTCCCGAATGTGCTAAAATGTGCGATTTACGTCATAGGAAATCTGAGCATCAATGTTTTGAGCGTTGTGCAAGTCTTGTGATAAGCACGTAGACGCTGACCATGTTTGTTATGTTCAGAAGTCCAGTCATCCACATATTGATAGATTACTATAATTATATCGTTTTTGATGTGGAAACGATGTTACTTCGTAAGAATGAATGTGAGGAACAAGAACACTGCATTTACTATAGATTTGCAGGAATATATGGCATGCTTGAAAGGACACAGAACTGGATGATCCATGATTTGTTTGTGGAAATGAACACGGAAAACGTGAGTTCGACTTCCAATCGATCGATGAGTTCATTAATTTTGTATTAATGCCTCGTCCAAAGCTTTCGCACAATGGTTCTAATTATGAAGTCCAGTTCAGTTGTAGAAATTTAATAGATAAACATTGCTTATCTCCCACACTTATTATACAGGGTCAAAAATTATTGAAATGCGGCTTGGTAATAGATTATTTTCCGGGATACATACCATTATATGGGTATTAAGATGTCAAAATTACCCAAAACTTTAGGCTTGCGTGGTAATTTAAGAAACGGATATTTCACATATTTGTTCAACACGGAATGAAACCAAAATTATGTAGGTAAGCTTCCGGATCTTAAGAGATTTGATCCTGCCAGTATGAGTTCTTCCGATCAACAACAATTAATCACCTGGCACCAAGAACGTTCTCTGACTGGTGAGCAGTATGATCTGCACAAGGAGATGGTAATGTTCTGCCGCAATGATGTTAAAATCCTCGCTAAAGTGGTCATCAAGTTTTCAAACTTGATCGAGGAAAAAACTCATGGAATCTAATGTTTTATTTCTTCGTCCACTATTGCAAGTTTGGTTATACTAACATATCGATCTACATACTTACCTGAAGAGACGATTCCAGTTATTCCTCCTCTCGGGTTCGATCAGCGTGACCGGCAGAGCTTAAAAGCAATGTATTGGTTACCGTGTTTGGAACGTACCGAAGGAAAAAGAATCCAACATTCTGGGAATAAACTGGAACGATATTTTCGGTAAATATAAGATCGATGAGTTTGATAACCTCACAAAAACTGCATACTATTTTAATGGGTGTTACATTCATGGGTGCCCGAAAAGTTATACAACGCTTCGGGATCAGCCGGTTGACAGTTCCTCTAGTCATGCTACATCAATGCAAGAACGGTATGAAAATACGATCAGAAAAACTGCATTCGTAAAAAAGTTAAATCTCAATGTTGTTGAGATATGGAAATGAAATGGGACAGCATGGTGAAAAATGACAAAAAATTACAAGAGTTTATCAAAACTCCGGGTAAGGACCTTGTCGATCATCTTGCACTCAAAGAAGGTTTTCATGGTGGTCGTAGTGAATGCTTCAATGCATTGTACGAATGTTCAATTATCAAATGAGTAATCATTAAAAGGTAAATTATACTAAAAGTATGTCTATTCTATATAAGTTAAAGGAAGAATACGCATACTTCTTGTCCGCAAAATAAAAAGAATATCAGTTTACGTTATGCAATCTATAAACGCATAATGTTTTGTCTATTCTTTTAAATGTCAAAAACTAACTGATATTCTAAAGGACATATGTATATAAATATGGTTATCAAATCTAACTTTCTCCACGCCGGTTGAAATTAAAAAGAATTGAAAGCATCCAACTGCGGAAAACGGAATCTGTTTCGGCAAAAACATCAACAAAGGTAAGTGAACTTTTATTTCTTTCTTACGTGGGCTGGAGTAGCGACAAATTGCATTAGCGCTCGGCGCAGCGGACGTAGCGGGGTGGGTAGTTCTACAAAGCGATTTGTAGTATATAAAGGAAAGCTGTGACGAGGCTGTGAAACCAAGCGAACACGGACATGTCATTAACACTGCATGAAGCCAACAAGTAGTCGGGTCTACAAAGAAATTCAGCCGAACACAAACTGTCAAAAGCACGGACACAGACATGTTTCAAAACACAGGCACGGACATGCCACAAAAAAACAAAGCTGTCAAACCAAACAAAATCAGTCGGACACGGACACAGACACGTGAAGCAAGCCTACATATGTAAAAAATGTACCATAATTCCTATATACCTCTATAACTATTCCAAGGAATAAAAAATTTCGTAGATAATATAAAACAATCCTACTCGTTAGATTTAGCGCTTTGTCGCTAGGATTGGCAACACTGTCTTCTACGTCATCATCATCAGATAAAAACTAAAGGCAGTCTCATTAGCCATGACCTCTATTGCCGTTTATTTGTTAGAGGATAAAGGTAGGTTGAGCTCTGCTGAAAGCATTAAATTACCCTACATTTTTGTGACTCAGCTACAGGGCCGGACTGACTACTAGTTGGTCCCGGCGGCTGACATACTGTGTTGGCCTTGAATTCTCAATATCACCAACCACCATTACTTCAACTGCCAACTGTTTTTCCACAATAAAAGCACACTTTTATCTTAGATAAAGCACACAATTCTTTAGTAGATACACCATACATTATACCATAAAGATCATAATATAAAATCAGGGTATATGTTATTTAACAATATTATATGAGAAAAACAGACAGTAATCATTAGCATTTTTTAATCTCGCCTTGGAATGGCTGAGTTTTTTAATGTGTTAATAAAGAACTATGGACAAATTAATATAAAGTTAGCACTGGCGGTTTCAGTATTCGTGAACAAGGGGTACAATAAGCTGCAAAGGAATGGCCACTGCACGTAGCCCGAAATATTTTTCCGGTGGGGGATACACCTTCTGAAGCAAGCACGACATAAGAACATTAATATCAGTAAGTACTTACGGTCCACGAACTATGTCAAGTACCCATATTGTATGTATTTATGCAATTCGTGTGCACATTTAAGCCTACAGGGTGATCATAATGGAATTATCTACTATGTTTGCGATAAAAGATCAGAAAAGAAATTATCAATAGAAAATCTTAATATTGATATCAGAAATTTATCATTTCGATTTTCATTTAGATTTACAAAATTTTATTCCAAATTTATGTGTATATCCAGTTCTTACTGTAATAGCAATTGTAGTATGTGAATACGCAACGACAACCGTGAAACCAGATTCAACAACAGCCACAGTTTTATTTAAAAGAAACACATACGTACAAAAATTTAGGATTCAGGATTTAGATTTCTGGACTTTCGGCATCTATGGCCATTTAGCCCGCCACGTATGAGGGATGACGTCCCTCGACGAACACACTATCTGGGGAAAGGAAAGGAAGAAAGGACTGAGGAAAGAAGGAAGCGGACTGGGACCTAAAAGTGAGGTACCACCCCAGCGTTTACCTGGTGTGAATGAGGAAACTTCATTCAAGGTGAATGGCTTGAAAAAACTTCTTACACTTTTTAAACCGACTGCCCCCACATATGTACAAAAAATTAATAATTTTTCACTTACCAGTGCTGTAAATTCAGAACGTCCGAATTTATAACAAACTCGTTACAATAGTACTAACCTCCGTTTCCACGCAATTTTCGAAATGGCACAATAAGGACATACACTACCTCATAGTAACAGACTGAATAACTGACCGCGGCTCAACTTCTTGGCTGCTAAAATTGGCAAGTATTGGGTATGAGAGCCAGGAGCGGATCCAGGAAGGACTTCTGGGGAGGTTGTAATACTGCTACTTAGAGCTACTTTTAAGAGCTCCAAACTTTTTGATGGGTTTTATTTATATATAAAATAAGAAAGTTTCCTCTTCTGAGGGGGCGCTTGCCCCGATTGTCCCCCCTGGATCCTCCACTGTTGAAAGCAAATACTCATGAGTGATTCAACAATGGAAAAACAACGGGATCTTGTTACAGAGGCGATGCCTCGACCCTACACAATGATATAAATCTTGACAGTGATCTCAGATCTCTTTCTGTTGCTTTTCAAATCGTTATTTTTTCTGGGGCAAGAAACTAAACTCTTAAGAATTGTATTGTCAGGTCACTATAATTTGGGATTCCTTTTATATTTCGCGATAAGAAGCGTGTTGGATCCCATTATTGTTTTTATTTGCTCCCACATGACTCTGGAGCTGGCATGGTCCCATTCTTACTTTATAGACGACGTGAGTCGCAACTGAATTTTAATGAACCGCTCAAAGAGCTTCATGTATGCAGGTTGCCGCCATTCACAAGAATTTAGTTGTTGCACACACTTTCCACATTTTTTCTCTTTCTCATTACCTCCTCTCCCGTTATTAAAATTTTCATTTGGTCCCCTTTTGATTTGGCCTCTGTCTGGGCGGCAAACGCCGCCTAGCCACTTGGGCCAGTACAGGCCTGCTCAGGCAGGAATACCAATGTTAGAAGTTCATTTGTTAATATCACAGAGTTACAAACGTATGTCTTCAGAATGAAGCTAATTGATGTATAAAATCTAGACTTCTAAAATTGTATTATATGGAGTAGGAATTTGATTTCGATCCCCCATGCTATTGCAGTTATTAAAATTTCGTTTTTGACTTGGCTTAGACTTAAATTTAAATATAATGCCTTTACCAATGATGCTATTCTTTTCAACTTTCTCTCGTTGAAAGAAAATATTTACAACAGATCCAATTAATTCGTGGTAAGATTGACCCAATCCATTTATTGTACATCAGAATTCCGTCTTATAACCCTAGAAATTTCGACTTTCTTCTTGTAACTATAATTTTTTTTTTTTTTTACATCCGTGCTGAATTAATACGAGTTAACATGACCCAACAGGAATCATTCCACTCAGTGTGAAAATCCCTATAAGACCTGCCATAGGATAAATCCTAAGAAATCTCTTACGATTTTTCCCAGTCAAAATCTCAACGCGTATGGCATCAGGTTACGTCATTTTCTTAGTTCTGAACTATCCTATGACATTTCTCTTGTATAGAGCAGATCTATTTCAGAAAGAAACTTGGTAAGATTTCGAATATATATATATATATATATATATATATATATATATATATATATATATATATACTGAACTAGTAAAAGTTTTAGGAGTGACCCGAACGAAGAGAGAATCTTCCCCAGTGTATATCACCGATAGTGCCTAACCTGGACTACCTTAACCCTCGGTGAATTGATATTTCCACCAGGGAGAATGTTCTACAACCATCATTATATAAATATTAGTTGGGTATACGTCGCGTACCCGCGTAAACTTACATTCCATCTCTACCACCAATTATATAAAAATAACAAATATACTTATATTTCCTTTGAACTTCTAGTACACCCTAAGGATGCTTTGAAAACAATATAATACAAATAAAATTAACAAGTTACTAAGAAAAAAGGTGAAAGTTAAATCTTATCATACTGTACATTAATAATAAGATTCATCAATAATATTATTGTACATTTAGGAAGGAGGGAAGTATATTATCCTTCCTTCCACCGTCCGCGTTTGACTTTGTCTTTGCGGAGGCAAGATGTGGTGTAGCATGCTCGTATCCTGCCAATAATTATAATAATAAGAAGAAGAAAAGGATATACGTTACAAACTTAAATTGCACCCTATGATCTCAGTTGGTAAGTGGGAATTTAAAATGTGTTACGACTAGTAATTTTGATAGGTTGTAGCCTGAGCCGTATTATTCTGTAAAAGAGTGCCTTACAGGTAAATTGTACTTAATAGAAATTATATTAAGTGTCGCTGAGTGGTTGGAAGATGACGACCAGACCTGTTAATCATGACATACGTCTTGAACTTGATGATTTCGAAAGTGGTGATACAGAAATTTTGGTAGACAGTCAAAATCAATTGACAAATCCTAGTGCGGAAAATCACACTAGTGATATTAACGTTTCGAGGGAAACTGGGAAGAAAAATATGGTAGAAAATGATCAATCGGATATTACAAGTGGCAATAAAAATTAGAGCGATAAGTTTCGTATCAAATCTTCACCTAGTCACCTGGGGCTAGCAGGTGGGCAAGAGCAAACGGCAGACGGTGTTCAAGTCCGTTCACCTGCAACAGCTGGTGGTAGCTTATTAGCAGAAATACAAGCAATTCGTTCGCACTTGGCAGGAACTCAGATATTCCTTTAGAACCAGGAAATAGTAACGCTTCTGTTTTGAGAACAAATTCAAGTAAAGTTGTAACTCATTCAGCACAATTTTTTAAACGATTTTGCTCCT
The DNA here is from genome assembly GCF_964235325.1 of Thermobia domestica. Classification (NCBI taxonomy): domain Eukaryota; kingdom Metazoa; phylum Arthropoda; class Insecta; order Zygentoma; family Lepismatidae; genus Thermobia; species Thermobia domestica. Next base: position 194,144,630 of record NC_137457.1, read on the forward strand.
AATATACCCTTTTGTGATGGAAGCAAAGATTTTTTTTTTCAGTTTTTGCTTTCTGTTTATAAAATTCATAAATTGTGGTTCTTTCCCCTAGAATGTATTATGATGATGGCTATTGGAAAAACTACTGGGTTATTAAATACAGAATTGCTTAGGCTGCTTATGTGGTGTTTCAAGGTACGGCAAATGTAGAGGGTATCAAATTAAATATTTTGCAGGGTACGAAACCAGATATTAGATATGCAATTTTTACATATAATATTCCATCGACTTAACAAAAACTCTATGTAGAAGTTGTTAAATATGTAAATTATGAAGGATCTAAATTAATCTATGACGAAATGTGTGGGTCGAATTCTCCTATTGAGTGTAAAAAGAGATTTAAATGTTATTTTTGTGGACGGGATCATAAAGGCATAAACGGTATATATAAAAAACAACAGTATTAACAATAAAAGCAACAACAGGCAGCCTTGATGAATGGAACGTCGACCGAAGATAATAGAAAACCTATAGATACTTTTATCGATGCGTATTTTTTGGGACAAAAGTTAGAAAGAGCCTTAGATACTTGTAGCACAGTGAATCTCTGTGATATAGACTCTTTTTAAAAATGGGAACAAAGCACTCATTGGAGAGTGCAATATATTATGGATACTTTTCGTGGAGTGGGGATTGAGAAGGAAGTGCTTTATTTAGATCAGTCACTTCTTCTTCCGATAAAAATTGGTTGTTTAATTTATAAACTTAAATTCTATTGCATAAAAACTTCTTACCCAAATTTGTAATAGGAATTGACGCAATTAGTTTTCTTAAAGAAACCATAGACATTAACAAAAAGCAATTTTAGATAAATAATGGAAAAGTTAATATTTCCATAAGGTACCCCTACCTATATGAAAAATGATTCTGCCGCAGAAACTAATCATTCCAGGTACCATTAGGTTCCGACTTCTAAATGGTTTGTGGAAGAGTAGGCGTATGGTTATGGTGTGAGAACAGGAGCAGGTTCAAACAGTAGAGATACATCCATCGCGGTGATACACAATTTTCAACAGTCTACATTTACTATTCAGGAGGATGGACAAGAGGATACGAGAACTCCTAATAAGCAGGCTAAGGTTTTGTTCAATGCCAAGTTGGTGAATGAAGACCCTGAGGTGTGTAAGTGAAGTGCTTGCTAATTATTCAGAATTTTTAATGATCCTATTGGAACCGTGAAGAATTTTGAGCATAAACTAAAAGTGACTGACGAAACACCTATTTCAAATAAAGCATATCCGATTTCGAGTAGTGAACAAAAGTAAATGGATAAAATTATTGGTGACTGTGTAGAAGAGAATATTTTTTAAAAAGTAATAGTTGTTGGGCCTTTACGACATTTTTTGGTTAAAAATAGGAGTGGTGGAAGAAGATTAGTAGTGAACTACAAAAGGTTGAATGGTAGACTTTTGGTTAATCTCAATATATACTTCGTTTATTGAGGATATTATTTCGCAATTATCTTAAGGGCGTATCTTCAGCGTGCTTGATCTTCGTAAAGCTTATCTGCAACTAAAGATATCTGAGAATTCACGCCAGTGTACGGCGTTCTTGACGCACAAAGGTTTTTTACAAATTCGTGGATGTGTGTAATATGCCATTAAATAGCTAAGGTTGTGAATTTTTGAAAATGATAATTATAAATCATAATTAGCCTTGTTTTTCTGTTATTTTCTCTTATTTTCTGTTATGAAATAATACATTTTCTGCCTAGTTATGACAATAATATACTATTTGGGATTTAAATTCGTTTCAAGAAAATTTATGGTCCTCTATGACCTCTGGTGGTACTTTTTGGAATTAAAAATTTTGTTCACGTGTAGCGCTGCCTGGGATCGTCAAATCGCAGGCTGCAATCGAATCGAAAGGAAAAATATCTTGGTGTGAAACTAAAACTTTCAACCTAATTGGTTTACTGAATTAAATTAAGTGTTGGTAGTGTATGTAATGTTTGTGGAATTGAAAGTTTATTACTGTAAATGCTTTGGATTACAATTGCAATAATCAACCGTAAGTAGTCTATTTATTGGATTTTCTCATTGGAACCTAGCCTAATATGTACTTCATTTAACACCGTGCCTGTATTTGCTCTGTTATTACTGGGCGATATTGAATTATGACTTTCATAGTTGAGCTCTAACAAGAAACCCCTTGAGTGCGAGGTCACAAGTGCAATCTCTAGTAAGGCTCATTTGAAAGTGTAGTATGAACAATGTTGACAGGAAAAATATTAGCTGCTAATGACTCACCATGAGCACCAGGAGGGCGACAGAAAATACGTGTCCGGGAGGTGCAGAGATCAACATTCTATAGGATGTATGTATTATACTTCACAAAATGGACATCGTCGACATTCATTAAATATTAAAAACAAACCATTCACTTGCACTATGAACACCGAATGAAAAATGAGGCACCACAGTGATCACAAACATTCCCACCATCAAGATCGAAGGTGAACTCCTTGGGAGTTACAAACCATTCAGGGAGTTCAGCTTGTTATCCACTCTTCAAAAATACATATAGAATCATTGATGTTACTCTTACCTCCTTGTTATACCAATATGATTCTATATGCATTTTTTAAGAGTGATACCTAGCTGAACGTGCAGAAAGGTTTGTAACTCCGAAGAAATTCGCTTTCTACCTTGATGGTGTGAACATTTGTGATCATCGAGGCGCGTTATTTTTCATTCGGTGTTCATGGTGGAAGTTAATGGTTTGTTTAGAACATTTTGTGAATGTCGACGATGTCCACTTTGTGAGGTATAATACATACATCCCATAGAAGGTTGATCGCTGCACCTCTCGGACACGTATTTTCTGTCGCCCTCCTGATGTACGTGATGAGTCATTAGCAGCTAATATTTTTCCTGTCAACATTGTTCACACTACACTTTCAAATGAACCTCACTAGATATACCACTTGCGACCTCGCACTCAAGGGTTTCCTTGTAAGTATAATTTTTGGTCTTGACCCAATTTATTTATTTATTTATTGAAACAGAACACAAAGGTATTATACCCAATTACAGTATTCATCTTTCATGAAATAATATATTTACAATTTCCCTTTAAACCTTGTGAGGCAATCAGCATATGTCATTTGTCATTTTTAAGAGTCTGTTGTAGGTTGCACTAATCCTCCGTGTTGGCGACTTATTTAGGATAATCGTCCTTGTTTTTGCACAATAAAAGAAGTTATAGTTTTCTAGACGTGTTTTTCTACTTGGTACTTTTATTTGAAAACTCCAAAGCAATTCGTTGCAGTCTAGCTTATTATTAAGTATCTTGTATAAGAATATCATGTCAGATAACGTTCTTCTTTGTTTGAGGGATACAGTTTCAAAATTCCTATTTAATGAAATAGAGTTTTCAGTTCTTGGGAAAATGTTTATTTCCTTATGTGCAAGATATCTAAGAATTTGGACTGGATTTTTTTCTATTTTTACTGAGTTAGTTTTTGTATCTGGGTTCCATACAACGTCGCATATCCGAGTTTGGATCGAACGTAAGTTTGATACAATTTTTGAAAAGTGGCAGGTTTACGAAACTCCCTACTAATTCTTAGAATAAACCCAAGATTTCTGTTCGCTTCATTTATTATGTTATCAATATGAGGTTCAAATGTAAATTTCGTATCATACATAACTCCTAAATCATTGACAGTACTTACAACGGGTAGTTGAGCCTCATTAATTGAATATTTAAATTGTACTGGTTTTTTATGTTTTGTAATACTCATGATTTTATATTTACTAATATTTACATACAATAAATTACTTTGACACCATTTCACTACTGAATTTATATCTTGTTGAAGTTGATTACAGTCATTTATGGAATTTATACATCTATAAAGTTTGAGATCATCGGCATACAACAATTTGTGGGAACACGTTATAGATCTAGAAAGATCATTTATAAATATTACAAATAGTAGAGGATCCAAATTTGACCCTTTGTGGAACACCAGATAGTTGCAAGTATTCGGCTGACTTGTACCCTTTATATACAACGAACTGCCTTCGGTCTCTCAAATACCACTCGAACAGCCCAATTAACTCTGCTGAGAAGTAAATTGACGAAGTGATTTACTCTATCAAATGCTTTCGCAAAATCGGTGTAGATAATATCTACTTGGCCACCTTGATCTAGGGTGCTTGCTATAAAATTGTTAAGAATACTGAGATTTGTGACTGTCGATCTACCCTGGATGAAACCATGCTGGCATTCTGAAATTGATAGTTTTATGTGACTTTTAATCCATTTATAAAGTTTCAAACACTTTAGCAAAAGTACTCAATATTGATACAGGCCTATAGTTTTGAATATCTTTACCATTATTAGATTTAGGAATGGTACAGACTTTTGATACTTCCATTTACTGGGGGAATTTACGAGTAGAAATAATTAGGTCGAATAAAATATAGAGTGGAAGTAGAAAGTGTCCTTCACTTCCCTTTATTATATAATCTGGAAAACTATCAGGTCATGTCGTTCCTTTCCCCTTCAGTTTCCTTATCACTTTTTTAATTTCAGTCATCTCAATTTTTAGAATCCTTGATTTGTCCAGTGTCTCATATGAGCTGTTACTACTGCTATCCATAATATCTTCGTTATTATAGACCGACTGAAAATATATAGCAAATGAGTGAGTGAGTTTTAGTTTAGCGTCCCGTTCAGCAACGAGGCTATATGAGACGTGGACCTACTGATTAACGTGGAATCCGAACCACATGAGCTCCCGCCGGGAATCGAACCCGGGTCTCCCACGCCAAAGGCGCGCACGCTAACCGCTTAGCCACGAAGGAGCTCTATAGCAAATGAATTTGCAATCTCTTCATTACTAACTAATTCTTGGCTATTGTATGTCAGCATGTTACAATTAAGGTGTTGGGTCTTAGTTTTGACAAAAGTCCAGAGCTGAGAAGGATCAGTTTGTAACGTGTTTTCTGTATTCGCAACAAAGTTATTATATGCTGTTCTAATTTCTAATTTCTTTTTCTAATGTTCTAAGTTTATTTCGTAACTTCTTAAATTCTTGGAAGTGATAAGCTATATTTCTCCTATTGTGCTTAATTGTCCTGTGGTGATGAGCTTTCGTTTTTATTTTCCTAATTATATTCTTAGTAAACCAAAACGGATATTTTCTATTTACCTCTTTCTTGAGAGGAATACATTTATCAAAAATATTATGTTTCGTTATTGTTTGTATAACCTGACCAGGATAGCTGTGCGGTTTTGGGAGGATGGCGCTGCTGTTGTGTTTACATCAGTTTCTTGGCAAGCGCGGTGGCACAGGGGAGCGGAGAGTTTCACTTTTCAGTGTATCCAACGGTTTTTTAAAGTTGCAGTTTAGATTTTATGCATAGTGTAATCTCTTTACGCTTAATAAAAAACGCCGTAACTTATGTATGTGTTGTAGTGAACCATTCCTGAAGTAATGCAGATGTATTGTGAATAGTGATTTATGAATGGAAATTACCAATTTAAGAACAACATAGCACAGTTGACAATTCAGTGAGCTTCTTCCGTGTATTAAGCATATTGTATAAAAATTGATTACGTTTTATTCGATTTCGTTATAAAACGGTAGCAGCCTGTAAAACGCAGGAATGACAATGTCAGTGACTAAAAGATTAATTTGGGGTTGATAGATTAGAGTTTTGCGCAATATCTTGTAACTGTAAGTTTAAATCAAGTTAAGGTTAAGGCTCATGATGCTGCTGTTTAAGTATGACAAATATGTATATCGATTTTATCGATTGACAAATAAATTATTTTTTCGAGTTTTAACCAGGGAGGAATCTCGAAACGTTTCCTTTCGAGAACTGTGAAAGTCCTTTCCGCTGGTCTATTGGCCAGCGCATGTGCTTTTATTGTATATGGTTCTGGGTTTGATTCCCATTGAGAGAACAAAATTTAATTTTACAATCCTTCACTTTCATTAATCATCTGTCTCCTCTAGCATAAACAACATAATCAATATTGTTACGTTAAAATATGGGACGTTAAAATAAAGATTTTTTTTTTTTTGTTCGAGAAATGTGAACCCTTTGGGAGAAAAGGAGGTGAAGAAATTTTTCCTTCATTTTTTAAAGATTTATGGGATTGGATAGCTTGCCTTTAGAGATTGATTTGTACAATTTGGTTCAGTGCACCCTTCTTTTAGGATCATTATAGAAATCCAGCCCTTTGGTAGAGTTCGAAAAAAAGTATTGATAAAACATCAGCGTATGGGTAGTGTAAGAGTAAGTATCATTGCCTCAGCACACAATAAATTTTATTTATGAGGAAAGAAATTACCTCTGGATTAACTCTGAATTTCTCTCAGGTCTTAGCTATCAGGTCACAAAGAATTAAATCTACTAACTGTTTTCACACACAATATCATTTTGAAACTTGGGAGCCTAGTGTTATATTTGTGTCTGTAGTATATAATAATGCTGATACGTTATTCTGTTGAACATCCTAAAGGTATTTGTTGATTGACTTCAGAGGACTGAGTTTAGCCCGTAAACACAAGTTGCCTATAGTTCAAACATATCAGATGTACGGTCTTGTTTAATAAAACCTGCTCCTCCCTGTCCTCTATCTGAAAAGTCCTATATTGTTATTCACATATGAAATTCAAAGGCTAAGTCAATCGTCTTTATTCAGTTGTATTTTTATTTCAAGTCTAAGTATTAAAATGCGCTACGCATGGTTGCAAGAGGTTGGGTGGCTTTTTTAAAAATACTGAACTGACATATCTAACATTGGCACTCATCTTCTTTATAAATTCATGTAAGAAACGGCCGATTGATTTCCAGCCAATTACTTCATCACCGGTATCTTTGAGCAATGAGATAACAATGGAAGACAAACTTTGTTCTTTTCAAACTTGATACTTTGAAAAACTTATGAAAGTGGTTTTGTTATTCAAATACATATTCGCTCTAATCAATTTCAGGAGTAACATTAATCTTAGAATAACGTAATAGCTGCAAGAGTTACCCTGAAAATGTATTTTGTATGTTTTCTTTTTTACGTAATTCAGAGATTTTGTCTGAATTTTACTGGAGTTATAAGGAACCTTCAATTATCAGGCACCCCATTTTAATCGCTTCCCCTCCGCCGTCAATGCAACGCTTCTAACCGTCTCCCCAGGGGTCCTGGGTCCATCCCTGATTGAGATGGTACATAAAAATAACTTTGTCTAATCTCTGTCATTATTTAGCATGGTTTAGTATTTTTTTAAAACGATATTTCTGCCACATTTTGAAAACTTTATTTGAAAGTTTTCAAAATGTGGCAGAAATATCTCTTTTAAAATTACTAAACCATGCTAAATAATGACAGAGATTAGACAAAATTATCTTTATGTACCATCTCAATCAGGGGATGGACCCAGGACCCCTGGGGAGACGGTTATGAGTATGGCGGTGAAAGATTATCAGTTCTCTCTCTCACCAAACTTTTGAAGTACATCCGAATATGATGTCAATGCAAAAGAATTTTCTTACTCAAGACCCCAATCGCTCCGCCCCTGACTTGAGCATACGCGTGAAGTGGTTTATTACGAACAAGACAGAAAGAACTGTGATAGATTGATTACAGAACTGTGATAGATTGATTACAAGTAGTCCGGTTAGAAACACTGCTGCTTGCATTTTAGTTCCAAAACCGGCCGCCCGCACTCGTTCGCTGGTTGTGTTATACCATCGTAATTTTTGAAATTAATTATATTGTTCAAGTGCAGTTATATAAAGTTGACTAGCCTTTGGCTAGTTGGGAGCTCCGCCACCATAACTCCGAATTTGCTCGGCCTACGGTCTCGTACATCCAGGGGCGGATCGAGGGTCGACTTCTGGGGAGGCGGTGGGTTGTCATACTGCTACTTTTAAGGGCTCCAAACTTTGGGATGGGTTTCATTTATATATATAAAATAAGAAAGTTTCCTTTTCTGGGGGGTGGGGCGATCGCCCCCTGGATCCGCCCCTGCGTACATCTTAAACCAAAACTCTCTGGAGTTTCAAGTTTTTTTTCCTATTTCAACTATCTAAAAGTGAGATTTTGTATCCCAAGAAAACGCCCATTCAAATAACCCACCCAACCAGGTACATTCTAGGAACGTGCCATTTAAGTTCCATATGTATCGTTTACGTACCTGGTACTTGAGAAATGTACATTTCATATGCATAGCATGTGTCGCTAGGTACGTGCCTTTCGAGGAATTTCTGACACTTGAAAGGTACTTTTACATGCTTCACTGGAATGTGAGGAATGTGAATGGCACATACCCCATGTACCATGGCATGGTTGTGCGTAAGTTGCTTCGTATTGCGACTAGGGTTGCCAATTTAGCCACTTTGTGACTAGATCTGGCCATTTTGAGAACGTCGTTAGTCACATAATTTCCAAAGAGCCAATAGTGGCTTTTTTAGCCATATGCTTTTCACTTCTATAGCCACTTTCTGAGTTTAGCCACATTTTAATATATTCTGTGTGTCATTTTGCAATTTTCTGACGTTTGATGCGTACTCTAGGTTGTAACATTCTAAACCCCACTGTCAGAATTGTCCTCATAAAATTAGCATTTTTGCTTATATTGTGACGTTACACAGCAGAGAATTAGTTCAAAACCTGTACGTTAAAACTATACGTTAAATAAAATTGTCGGGAAGACGTAAGTTTAAGTATAAACTAACTCCTTAAAGAAATTCAGCCTGATAATATAGACATCCTTCAGGAAATGTCGCTTTTCAGTGGCAATAAGCCTGAAACCGGTGAAACATCTTTTACTGATTTAGCTTCTTCTTTCACCTTGTGTGGAATTTGAAGATAATATCGACAAAATTGAAAATCAGTGGCGATTATAAATCTTCAATTGAAGAATTTTTGCAAGAAACTAGCTGAACCTGCGCTCTCTACACAGCGCATTATTCGCATATGAGCATAAATCGCCTTATCATTCCTTTCAACATCTGTACATGTCTCTTTACAGACACAAGTTAAAGACTATTGATTAAAAAATACCCAAGGGGTAACATAAAGAGGAGATTTTTCGATTATTTTTCTGAATATCTCGCACCGTTTGCAAGATTTGAGCCTACTTCCGGTTGGAGTTTCTAATTCATGTATGACCAGTGTTTTCTTTCTTCTTGCATGCAGTATGTAATAAGCAAATATATTACATACAAAATAAATATAATGTCAGTTATATATCGTGTTCATTGGGCAAACACTCCCAAAAAAGGTTCATCTTAGACTGCAGAAATGGTTATCCTTCCTTTTCCATTATTATTTGGCTATGAAACAAATGCCGGAGACATATACAACCCCTATATACAACAGTGTGATGTGATGTTTTATTTATTTTTTTTTAAATTTCAACACTTCCAATGTACCCGTAAAAATGTAATAAAGAAATAGTGCCCATGTTTTTTAAATATTCAATTAGAACTGGACAATCTACATGAAATTTGCAATCGATCAGTGAAAACGTCATCTTTCTAGAGACTGTAGTTTCTGAGATCTCATTGTCGACAGGATGGGCCGCAAAAAAAAAAAAAAAAAAAAAAATGCGTGTTTTAAAAGAGCTCCAAAGATGGCAGCACAATTCGTTTGCATTTATTTCGGAGAAGACTTACTAAAGGCAAAGGCCTTTGAACAATAATTTAAAAGGATAACTTTGTGAAAAATATTTCTTTAAGTAATTTATTTAAACTGCACTATTTTAAATACATTTGTCTTTGTTATAAACGTGAAATCACAAATAACCGTAAGTCAAAGGATTGAGTGCTAAGGTTATAGGTTAGAGCTCGGTCGCTCTTAAAATACTCAGATCGATACTGGAATCGATCTCACCAGCTTTGGATGTACCATACGTCTGAAAGCTGTCTTTTGTACGTATACCTTCCTATTCCTCATCCCGGGTACTCTGTCGTTCCTTCTCAAGAGAACTTTGACGTCAGACTGATCCAGCCAAGGGCGTCTGGTTCTACTGTAAAGGCAACGGGAGCTATTCAACCTAGACTACTATCCAAACGGGTAGTCTAACCTTTGTTCATATTATCATTTCATCGTCACACAGTTAGGCTCACACTGCTTAGTTTACGGCCTTCGGGCCAAAGATCGGTATCATGTCCCTTGATACTTCACGGGACCTAGGGCATCATCAAGGCCTACCTATGGTTGTAGCTGCTCCTTCTGCTACTGCTTCAGGAGCAAAGCGAAAAGGTGCCACCAATCCGAGTACTAGTCGTGAAACCAGTCCTGCTAGGTCGTTAATCGGGAAACCCTATACTGACCATCATAAGTCACCGCCATCAAAGAAAATTCATCAAGGCGATTTGTCAGACACAGCCAGTGAATCAGGTCTTGTAATGGACCTCGAGAATTTTCCCGAATTAACAGAGACCACTCGTCCACAAACTTATCAGTTTCTACTTACTAACTTTGACCCAAAGTACTCGCAGGCACACCATCTATACAAGCAACTAGTTAAATACATGCCACGAGCAAACATAACTCAAATCATACCTACACGAAACGGCACTATCTTACGGACTCCCGATCCCAACTTTCGAACTACCCTGCTGAACAAACATGGATTCGAAATTTTTGGGAAAGGAACCACACTCACTAGGCTTGCAGAAAAACCGCTCAAACAACGGCCCCCACCACGTAAAGAGCCTTTACTGTCAGTTGTAATTCGAGGTGTAGACACTGATATTACTGACCAAGAAGTCACCGAAGAACTTACTCTAGAAGGCTATACCATATCCAAATGCATTCGCATTCGAAACAATACCGGCTCAACATACATGGTGAGAGTGCTTACACACTCTCAAGAGACCATCGACGATCTTCTATCAAATGGGGCATATATATATCGGAAACGCCATAGAGTCGAGCCTTCTAGATCTCAGCCACCACTACCCTTACGATGTGAAAGATGCCAACGATATAATGCTCACTCTACTGATAAATGTCCGAACCAACCAATCTGTGGGTACTGCTCCGGACCACATAATACAAGACAATGCCAAAACCTTGCACAACCTCCAACCTGTTCAACCTGCCATGAGCAACATCCAGCATTCAGTTACAAGTGCAAGCAGCGACCTCCTCCAGAACCAACCAAACCTGAAATGACTGTTCCTTTGCAGCATCACAACAAGTCCATTCCGTCGTCTTCCATACCTACTGACAAACACCAGGCCGTCACAATTGAACAGCTCCTTGCTTTCATCACACTCACACTTCAAAATATTCATCCTTTTCACCGCCCTCATATCCTGCAACAACTCCAATACTCAACACGTGCAATCTTTCACATGAATTTCCATGCTACCTACAGCGGGCACAAAGTATACTTTCATGTCAGTCCACTTGAAACCGAAGTCTAATTCCACCTTCCTTTTCTTCCGTACCATCATGGCATTATCCTTTATATTTGTTAACATCAGTTCTCTCATCCAGCACAAACCACTCTTCACACATCTACTGCAAGAACACCGCACTTCAGGTTTTCTTCTCAATGAGACTCGCCTTACACCTCGAAGCTCCTGCAAAATATCCGGATATTCCGTCACAAGAAAAGACAGTAGTATGCCAGCTAGACGTGCTAACGGCGGAGTTGCAATAGGTTTTCCCCCTTCTATACCGTGCCGTCATTACGACCTTCCACAGCACAATCTTCCAGAGTACCTAATAACAACTCTCTACTTCAAAAACTTGTATATCACGCTTGCTACAATTTACGTTCGACCTGGTCATATTATTCCGATAGATTTTTTCCAGTATATCTCAAATAACTTCCCATATTATATCATAATGGCCGACATCAATATCCATAGCAGAACACCTCAACAGCGACAGACTTTTCTCAACTTCCTCACGACTCATACCACTGGTACTTTTCATCAGCTACCTAAGCACACCCGACCATCATCTCAAACCACACCTGATGTTGTCAATACTTCTACAAACTTACTATCTACCTGTACCGTAGAAGTGCTGGATCCAATAGGCAGTGATCACTTACCAATCAAGCTTACCATCAACCGCTCGCATCCTAATACCTCCCACCACAAAAGTTTAACACGCAAATCTCTCAACTATAACAAAGCAGACTGGATCGGATATCGACATTTCCTAACTGCAAAACTTTCTAACATTCCCGAACCAACATCAGAAGACGACATGTATAACTCTCTTAATCTCCTAACCAGTACAATCAATCAGGCCTCCAATAACTTCATTCCTACATCCAGTTCAAATCCATACAGTCCAAAATTACCTCCGCACTACCTTCCGCTCATACGTAGATCTCGTCAGTTCTATCGAGACTACGAGCGTACGGGAAACCGAGAATCATTGGTTCACCACCGATACATGCAACGCGTCGTCAGCAATTACATCACAACATATAAACATCGGCAGTGGGTTAAAACTTGTAATACGCTAGCTGATACTTCCCATCCAACGCAGTACTGGAAAAGGTTCAATCAACTCAGCGGCAAACGTAGTATCACCACATATCCTATTCTTCTTCATAACCAACCGCTTCAAACTGATACTGACAAGGCAAATGCTTTCGCTACTTATCTGCAAGATATATTCTCACCGCCTTTAACACATCCTTACCCTCGACATCCCGTCGATCGAATTGATTTTCAATCTCCACATCTTCAGCCCGCACTCAGTCACACATTAGGTCATAATCAAGAACTTACATCACCGATCACAGTCGATAACATTCTAACTGTCACCAAACGAAAGCGCAACAGTGCACCTGGCATGGACAATATCTCTTACCGGCATATTAAAGAGGCCCCTTACTGTGTCCTTCATTTCCTGGCTATACTCTTCACATTCATACTCCGCACAGGTTTCTTTCCTATCACATGGAAAATGTCCAAAACTTTAATGTTTCCGAAACCGCACAAACCTACCAATCTTGTCTCTTCCTACCGCCCCATTCAGTTAACCAGTACACTCAGCAAAATCTTCGAACGAATTCTCGTTATTCGCCTCCACGCTTACTGCACCGATCATCGCCTGTTACCTCTTTATCAAGCCGGATTTCGCCCTCAATTCAGTATAAATGATCAGCTACTTCGCCTTGTCAACCATATTTACAATCAATTTCTCTCCACGAAACCTTCTTGTCTGGTTCTTTTCGACCTAGAGAAAGCTTTTGATACTGTTTGGCACCACGGCCTGGTATACAAACTTACTAAATATAATCTGCCTCTCACCTACATACGACTTATATTTAATTTTATCACTGGACGCATAGCCTACATCTCCATTAACAATGCATTATCTCATCCAGTCTTTTTACATTCAGGCGTTCCACAGGGATCTGCTTTATCTCCGCTTCTTTACCTTCTGTATGTGGCAGATATTCCACCACTTCCAGCAACTATCAGCACTTTTCAATACGCGGACGACACTGCATTTCTGGCACTTGGCAAAACCATACAGCACATCAACAAACATCTTCAGGACGCTATCGATCTATTCACATCCTGGTGTTCCAAATGGCGACTTAAGATCAACGCCGACAAAACTCAAGCAATTGTTTTTGTGCCTCCTGGCAAACGCACTAGGGTCCACCGCAACCCAACACTGCTGAATGTTTACGTTCACGGAACAAGAATTCACCCTTCCAACACAGCCAAATATCTAGGACTTCTCTTGGACAAACATCTCACCTGGAGACCTCATTTAAAATCTATTTTGTCCAAAGCCTATAACCGAATTAACCTACTCCGTCGCTTGACTGGTACCAATTGGGGTCTGAAAGCCTCTACAGTTCTCACTACGTATAAAGTCTTTCTCCGACCAGTACTGACTTACGGATTCACAGCCTGGATACCTGCAGCACCTTTCTTTTATAAAAAACTACAAATATTAGAACGTCATGCCTTCAGAATCGCTTACCGTATATCCTTACCTAGCCCCACTGCCGATCTCTATAGTCGCATTACTTTTCCGACACTGCTTTCCCACATAGAACATCTTCGCTTAAAATATATCACTGATCGACTGACCAAGAACCACCCTCTACTCATGGACACAGTATATACTGCAGCCGACTTCGTTACTCTCACACCATTACGCCCCACCCCTCTATCTCTGCTTTTTACCCTTTATCGATACACTGTCCCTCCGAATCACCCCGACATTCCTCTTCTCGACGCATTTCATCTCGATATTCATTCACATTTCATCTTTCCATCACATCATCCACAGTAATCCTACTGTTCTAACAGGGCACCAACTGTCTTACATCAATGCCCCGCGTTGCCCCGGGGCGAGAAGATAACCTCACTTGTTTTTCTAACCTCACCTATGTGTTGTGATGTGTATTGCACGTACTCATTACTCTCATACCACATAATCATTCCATATCTACCTATGCTAATGTTTATGATCACAAGATCATAAAATCCAAGGACAAGTAAATGTTAATAAATAAATGAAATAATAAATAACCCAATATCACTTATCCCAACAACAGTAGTTCATATTCCATTTTTCCGATTACCTCTTCCCGAGTCGAGGGCGTAACCCTTGGGTGGGGCTAGCTTTGGGCTAGCAAAAAAAAAAAAAAAAAAAAAACGCTCTTAAACATACTCACTCAGAATTCAGAATCGATCATCGATTCACAGATCTGAGGTCGATTGCTAACGCTCTACGAGCATTCAGTAGCATTTTTTTGTTCATTTAGGGAGGATTGTACTGTTATAGACAATCGACATCCCCTTGCAGTCCGTATTGCTGACTCAAGTGGGAGTCCGTGGCCATCATCATATTCGTTTTTTCTCATCTCTTTTGTGGAGGGCCAGTGCTTGCACTGACCGACATCTCCGCGAGGACGTATTGTTGCCTCAAGTGAGAGCCACAGTGGGCTTCCTCTCGATCAAGGACGCTTTAGAACCTCATTTCATCGTCACTTTCATCCTCTTCACCGCAGTCTTTTGCGCCTATCTGGATGGCGTCAGGTGGCCATCCGGGACTACCACAGCAACCTCCTGGGCCGTCTCTGAACCCCACGTCAGTGGGCCAGGGGACTGACCGAAGGCATACATCTGCTTCTCAAGGCAAAAATATTGGTAGATCCCGATCACGCACACCAGATAAACATAACGCTTCCTCAACTCAGCCACCATCTAAGCGTCATCACACCGTGAGTGAATCGGAACAGTCTGTTTCGTCCACGAACCTCGACGACGGTAATGAATTTCCATCTCTACAAGATTCCTCCAAACCTCGTCTCCATTCATTCTTACTCACTAATTTCGATACCAAATTTGAAAACACCAAGTTGGCTTTCCAACAGCTCCTCAAATACCTACCCCGCGCTTCAGTCGCTCAAATTGTTCGTACACGAAACGGAATAATCTTCAAATCCTATGAGTCAACATTCTTAACCACTGTACGTAACAAATGCAGCTTTGAAATTTTTGGCAAGCATGCTCAAATGAAGCGACTCGACTCCAAGGAATTTAAACAGACGCCACCACCACGAAAACCACCGGCTCTGTCAGTTGTTATTCGGGGGGTTGATCCTTCCCTGACAGACGACGAGATTCAGGAAGAACTCACTCTCGAGGGTCACTCCATACTTAAGTGTATTCGCATTAAAAGCGATCATGGAGCCACGTACATGGTACGAGTTTTAACTAACTCACAAACTACCATTGATGACCTGTTAACCTATGGCGCTCTCATCTATAAAAAGAAGCATAGAGTCGAGCCGTCCAAATCACCGCCACCTCTACCACTGAGATGTGAACGCTGTCAGGCGTACAATTCTCATCCGACTTCGAAATGCACACAACCTCGTAAATGTGGATACTGTAGTGGTGCCCACGACACCAAGGCTTGCACTAACTTAGCTAAGCCCCCACAATGTTCTACATGTCCGGAGCAGCACCCGACTTATAGTTATCGCTGCAAAGCACGGCCTACAGCTGAGCCTCTAAATCCGGAGCTAACTGTTCCGTTAAGACCTGTTTTACCACCAACTCAGCAAGCTCTACCACCACCTACTGCCGACGAAGCTATTACTATCCAACAACTACTTTCATTTTTCACGATCGCTATGCAAAATATCCATCCTTTTCTTCGCCAACACATTCTCGGCGTGGTCAACCACTCTGCTCGCCTCATCTTTAAATGTTCCTTTCAAGCCACATACTCTGGCCCACACGTATATTTTCATGTTACCCCACTCGAGGAACATGCATCACCCGAAACTTCCAACCCTTCTGCTGCATCGTAATTATGGGTATTTCTCTATTATTTGTTAATATCCGGTCACTTGCCTCTCACTATACCCTTTTTGAACAGCTTCTTTTAGAAGAAACTATTCAAGCCTTCCTCATCAACGAAACTCATCTTACCTCATCCATGTCGTTCAAAATACCTCGATATACATTTCTTCGTTGCGACTCTACGGTAACAGCACGCCGAGCAAACGGGGGTGTGGCCATCGGCTTCTATCCTTCAATCAGTCATCGCCAGTATCATCCATCCTTGCCTAATCTGCCAGAGTATCTCATTATTACCCTGTACTTTCGCTCTCTTTACCTTACCATAGCCACCATCTATGTACGCCCTGGACATCCAATTCCCCATTCATTCTTTCAATATATATCCAATACCTTTAAATACTATATCATCATGGCCGACATCAACATTCATAGCCGTCCGGATAATCAAAAACAACGTTTCTTTGACTTTATCACTACTCACACCACAGGCCATATTTTTCACATCCCCAAGCCCACTAGACCTATCACTGAAACCACACCAGACGTAGTAATTTCCTCTATCAACCTTTCACAACGGTGCACTCTTGAGGTACTAGATTCCATTGGTAGTGATCATCTTCCCATCAAGCTTCACATAGATCAACCACAGGCTCCTACTCCTCGAGAATTACCAGAACCTCGTAGTATTCCACGCTTCGACCAAGCAAACTGGGACGATTATCGTTCAACCATTACCGCCGACTTACCCCATATTGAGCCGCCTACTACAGAAGAAGATCTATATAATCGTATTTCCGACATCACCAGCTCTATCCGTCATGCTTCTGACCTCCACATACCAACCACTGCAATAACCAGGTATCAACCTCGCTTACCACCAAGCTACTTACCCCTTATACACCGTTCCCGTGAATTCTTCCGTGAGTTTCAGCGCACTGGGAACTTAGAAGCTCTTCGACATCATCGCAAGCTCCAGCGCACAGTCCGAAATTATGTCAAGGCATATAAACTCCGTAACTGGGTAAAGACTTGCAACACCTTAGCAGAAACTTCCCACCCAACTAAGTACTGGAAGCGTTTTAATATGCTAACGGGCAAGCTTACCCGGACGCCTTATCCATTGCTAATTAACGACTGTCCGCTACATACAGACGAAGAAAAAGCTAACGCTTTTGCCGACCACCTGCAAACTACTTTCACACCCTTTTCACCAGACTTTCCCCGGAGGCATCCTACTGACATCTTAAACTTATCAGCACCGTATCTACAACCAAGTGAAACGCACATCCTCCCCGGTAATAATCCTCTTACCGCTCCTATCTCTACTGCTGACATCTCATCTGTTGTAACTCGCAAAAAGAATACAGCTCCTGGTTTGGATCGGATAACGTACCGCCACATCAAAGAAGCACCTTACTGTCTTCTTCTTCTTCTTTCTTATATATATACGTTTATTCTCCGTACCGGCTACTTTCCCCCAGACTGGAAAACCTCCTCTACCCTCATGTTTCTAAAGCCTAACAAACCTCCAGCTTCTGTTGCATCCTACCGACCGATTCAACTAACCTCCGTATTTAGTAAAATCCTAGAACGCATCATTGTCATCAGACTTCATCTTCACCTCACTACCAATAATCTGTTACCTGTGCATCAGGCTGGTTTCCGACCTAATTTTAGCATCAATGACCAATTACTCAGACTCATAAATCTCATTACGAATCATTATAATACTGCACGTCCGTCTTGTCTCATTCTCTTCGATCTCGAAAAAGCTTTTGATAAAGTCTGGCACTTAGCTCTCATGTTTAAACTTCACCGCTTCCGGCTTCCACTATCTTATCTCCGCTTCATCTTTCATTTTCTTTCTAACCGCCTCTCTTACGTAACCATCAATAGCTCTCTATCTCATCCAATTTTTATTCACTCTGGTGTACCTCAAGGCTCCGCTCTTTCACCCCTTCTATACCTTTTGTTTGTTGCTGACATGCCGGCTGTTCCTCTCAATGTGCACACTTTTCAATATGCCGATGACACTGCTTTTCTCTGCACAGCCCGGACCATTCAACAGATTAATTCTTCTCTCAGCATAGCGATTGACTCCTTCCTTCGATGGTGTAATAAGTGGCGACTTCACATCAACTCCACTAAGACGCAGGCAATAGTCTTTATTCCACCTCGCAAGCGCTCTCGAATACAAAAAAATCCGAATCTTCTTAACATCAGTGTCGATGGCACACGAATTCAACCCGCCAAACAGGTTACTTACCTAGGTCTCACTATCGATCACCACCTAACTTGGCGGCCATATTTGAAAGAAATCATTCGCAAGGCCTACAATCGTCTAAACTTACTTAAACGTCTTATTGGCACCACTTGGGGATTACAGCCTACTACAGTCCTGAATACCTATAAGGTATTTTTACGTCCCATCTTGACGTACGGCCACCCTGCCTGGGTTAGTGCTTTGCCTTTTTTCTATGCCAAATTGAAAGTACTCGAACGCCATGCTTTCCGCTTAGCTTATCGAATCAAGCTCCCGAGTCCAACGCAGGAGTTGTATGACCGCATAACTTTTCCAACCATACTTCATCACATAGAAAAATTAAGGCTCAAATTCATTAACTCCCGATTTCAGCAAAGACATCCTTTACTTCTGGACACAATGGACACCGACCGCAACTACGATCTGGGATATAATTTCGTCACTTGCCCTCTATCTTTGCTCTTCTCCCTTTATCTGAAAACAATTCCTCCTGACCACCCCGATCATTTTGTCGCTTCTGCCTACTCTTCCGACCATCTTCCCCATCACGTTTCACCCACATATGTTGCACTGTAAACTCATCATACTAACAGGGCTTCACTCGTCTTCATCACTGTCCAGAGTAGCCCCTGGACAAGAAGATAACCAGCATTCGTGTTTTTAACAACTTGTTTGTGTTTGTCCTGTCAAGTGCACCTCATCATCATCTCTTCATGACCCAATGATTATGATCACAAGATCATAATGTCCAATGGATACTATAATAAAATGAAATGAAATATAATAAAGTGCTACTTAAATAAATGATGTTCCAGTTCTCCTACATCCCATAGACCAGCTCCAATCTCCTTACTACCCCAATACTTTCACCACTCACCCCGGATAGAGGCCGTAACCCTCGCAAGGGAGCTAGCCTTCGGCTAGCTAAAAAAAAAAAACGCTCTTAAACAAAAAACCTAACTCCTCTTGTAGTTGGTTACTGTACTAAGCAGTGAACAAGTATAGCAGACGTACTTGGGAGGACAGTACAGATACTCTACATAGGAGACTGACAGAAGATTCTCATCTTCTGGAGGGTTATACTTAGATTTTTGAAGGTCATTGTGGTAATCATATCCTGACCAACTCTTGTTGCTCTCCGTGGATTGTACCTCACATCCGAACTTGCTGTTCTTTACTCGTATAAACCCTAACTTATGCGGTGCATATTCTTTATCGCACCATGCATAAGCTACCGGGATTAGTTCAAGGACCTACACCTAAACCAGTGGCGGATGCCAAACGAGATCCCCGAAGTAATCGGCGTAGCCGACAGCTCTCGGAGGGTAGTTTAGAGTCTGTTGAGAAGAGATCCCGGTCTCGTTCTCCTACCTTTGTCAAACGTCCAGAAGATCCAGAACCGATGCAGACTACCGCATCCAATCCTACTACGTCCACTGTTGCTATGCAACAGTCATATGCAGCCACACTTGCACGACCGAAACTTTACTCATTTCTTCTAACCAATTTCGATCCTAGATACAGTAATACTCGTCATATATTTAATCAAATCATTAAATACTTACCACGAGCCAGTATTCACCAAATTGTTTTCACCAGGGGTGGTGTTATTATTAAGTCTGAAGATGAAAATTTCGGTACAACACTTCGTAATAAGGCGAGTTATGAAATTTTCGGTAAAGCTGCCCAGTTATCTAAACTGCCGGATAGAGTCAAACAAAATCCTCCACCTCCTAGAACTCCTATGATGTCAGTAGTTATTCGAGGTGTCTTACCGGAAATAACTGATGAGGAAGTGCTTGAAGAATTAAAAGCTGAGGGAATTGAAGTTTCAAAATGTATCCGAATTAGAAACAATAACGGCGCAACATATATGGTACGAGTTTTGATCACTTCTCAATCAGCCATTGATATTCTGTTGCAAGAGGGCGCATTTATATACAAAAAGCGTCACAGGGTAGAACCGTCTCGTACCAATCACCCTCTGCCAATTCGGTGTGAACGGTGCCAAGTTTATAATCAACATATAACTGCAAAATGTCCAAATGTTGCGAAATGCGGATATTGTACTGGCACTCACGAAACTAAAGATTGTCCAAATACGGGAAAGGCTCCGCACTGTTCTACTTGTTCCAGTGACACACATCCGACCTATAGCTATAAATGTAAAGCCAAACCAGCAGCAAATCCAGAACATCCTGAGATGACTGTACCACTACGGACTACAGACTCAACAGTACCAGTGTCACAATCCATTACAACTCCATTAATTGTTGAAAACTTTCTCCGTTACATTACGCTTATCCTTCAAAATATATTTCCTTTCCAACGCCAACTTATTCTGGATCACGTTATTGCAGCAGCCTCAGCTATCTTTCAAGTTAATCTGTATGCTACATATTCTGGGCCCTATGTTCATTTCCACATTGTACCGAGAGACACCGCAGTCTAAGTTCATAATGTTTTATGCGATTATGGCTCTTGCGCTTCCTTTCATGAACATTCGCTCCCTACCGTCACATCGCATACTGTTTGAGCAATTACTACTTGAGGAGAATATAGACATCTTTCTTCTGAATGAAACAGCGCTCAAACCAACTACATATATTCGTTTTCCTCGATATAACTTTCTTCGCTGTGATTACCCAGACCACAATGCAAGAGCTCAAGGCGGAGCTGCAATCGGAATACGTAATAAAATCACTTATAGAAACCACTCTATTGCACTGCATTATCAGTTACCAGAGCACCTAGTGACAACAGTTCACCTTCCAAATCTTGCATTAACAGTGGCTACAATCTACGTTCGTCCCGGCAACGTCATTCCTTTTGCATTTTTCACTTACTTGTTTCATCAATTTAGACATCTCATAATATTAGCCGACATTAATATTCATAGTCGCTCTGTACGAGATCAAGAACAGTTTCACGATCATATATCATTTAATTTGCATGGACATGTTTATCAACTACCTAAACATACGCGACCAAGCAGTCAGACGACACCTGACGTTGTTATTAGTACTGTTTCAATTGTCGATAAATGCATCATACAGATTCTGGATTGTATTGGCAGCGACCACCTTCCAATAAGTGATTGTTAACCATAAAAGACAACAATCAGAACCAGTTTTAAGAACTATCAAGCTGTACGACAAAGCGAACTGGGATCAATATCGCTCTGATATAGATGTCGCTCTTGCTCCTTTAGAACCACCTACTACTGAATCAGAGCTTGAAGGTACCGTACAAAACATTGTAGAGGCTATAAGAAATAGCGCTGACCAACATATACCTCAGTATCGAGGTAAAACATATCAGCCAATGTTACCTCCTCAATATTTGGCTCTCGTACGCAAATCTCGCTATTACTTTCGAGAATACGAAAAAACACGAAACCCGGAATACCTAACGCAAGCTCGTAGGTGGCAAAGGGCGGTGCATAATTATATTGTTGCTCACAAGCGAATTAGCTGGAGCAAAACCTGTAATCAACTGAACACAGTCACATCCAACGAAATATTGGAAAAAATTTCACCTTCTAACTGGGCAAAAAGTAAGTTCATCTTATCCCCTTATACAGAATGATCAACCTTTACATACGGACAATGAGAAAGCAGATGCTTTCGCCGGCCATCTCCAATCTGTCTTTACACCTCCTACCTGTATTCACCGCAGCAGTCCCAAAGTTTCCGAAGGAACAATAAACCAGCTATTACAGCCTTCCATCCATCACAAGTTAGATAGCAATAATCCTTTAACTCAGGAAATCACTTCTGGAGATATTCTATCCGTCATTAAACGGAAACGTAGCACTGCCCCCGGCTTTGACCAAATATCGTACAGACTTCTGAAAGAATGTTCGGCCAACTTTTTCATTTTTCTGGCTACAATATATACATTTATACTTCGAACAGGTTACTATCCTTCCGATTGGAAGGTATCCAAAGTCTGTATGTTTTTGAAACCAAACAAACCAGCACATTCTGTGCAATCATATCGTCCCATCCAACTAACGTCCACACTTGGGAAAGTCTTTGAAAAAATACTGGTCTTACGTTTACACCCCTATATCATTGATCATCAACTTTTACCACTTCATCAGGCTGGATTTAGACCCTATTACAGTATAAATGATCAGTTACTTCGCCTAACTACCATCATAACCAACCACTACAATAAATCTCTTCCGTCTTGTCTCATACTGATGGACCTTGAAAAGGCATTCGATCGGATTTGGCACTACTGATTATTTTATAAATTGCTTAAATTGAGTCTTCCTCTCTCATACCTCAGAGTTATTTATTCGTTCATACTTAACCGTATTGCCTATGTCAGCGTCAATAATTCTCTATCCCATCCAGTATTTCCACACACGGGGGTACCGCAAGGTTCTAGCTTATCGCCTCTTTTGTACATCTTGTATGCTTCAGATTTGCCATCTCCAGCGCCGAATACTTACCTGTTCCAATATGCTGACGATACAGCCTTTCTAACACTAGGCAAAACAATACAACATATTAACGTACACTTGCAGACTACGATTACAGCTTTTCTGCAATGGTGTCGTAAATGGCGACTATCAGTAAACGAAGACAAAACTCAGACACTAGTTATTCTACCAACAAAGTGTCGTAGTAAAGTTAGGCGTAATCCTAATTTGTTACAGATACGAGTAGGCGATCACCTTCTTCACCCCTCTAAAACTGTTACATACTTAGGTATCATCTTTGATGATAAGTTGCGATGGACACCTCAGTTACAAAAAATTGTTACGAAGGCTAAAAACAGATTACAACTTCTTCGTCGCCTTGTTGGTCAGAACTGGGGACTGAACTCTAAATTATTACTTAACACTTACAAAGCATTCATGAGGAGTGTCCTTACTTTTGGTCACGTAGCTTGGTGTTCAGCCCCACAAAAATTCTACAACAGACTTGAGATTCTAGAGCGACACGCCATTCGTTTAGCATATCGGATCAAACTTCCTTATCACAATACTGACCTATATGATAAAATTGACTTTCCTCCGCTCGTCCACCACATTGCCAACTTGCGTGAGAAATTTATAGCCAAGAATCTCCAGAATCGTAAAGATATATTTCTTGATACAATATTTACAGACTTACAGCAAGAATCCGCATATAAATACTGTTATACACCACTCAGCGTCCTGGTTACAATATATCTCCGCAATATTCCAGCAGATCATCATCACACAGCATTCTTTCGTCACCAACTTATCCAGCAGCACATTCCTCATCTTTTCCCATCATAGCACTGTTTCTCCACACCACTAATAAGGGCTATCCATATGTCTTTCATCAGTCCTGAGCCGCCCCAGGACAGAAGATTAATATGCATTTGTCTGTTCTAACATCCATCTACTGTGTTGTGACGTCCAGAGCACCTCACTCATCAACATTCATTTGTCATAAATTTGTACTATAATCTCTTTCAACAGTACCTTCTATACATTTCACAAAATTTTATTCTGCTTTACTTCTATTATCACTTTTTTTTTGCACTTATGTTATTTTTCTGCACTCGCACCTTTGTTTGCTAGTTTCATGCTTTGTTTAATATTGTTTTGTTTAATAACATTTTGTTTTCATATTTCGTTTCGTTTATGATATTGATATATAAAATTAATCTTTTTTGATATAATCTTTGTATTTTGTTTTTGTTAATGAATAAAATAGATATTTCTTTCACAGCTCCTTGACCGACCATAATATGAATAAAGAATAATTGATGATCTCAAACCCCAGGCCAAGAGAGAGGGCGAAACCCTCTAGTGGCAGATTATATACAACTAATGTTTATTCAAATTTCCCAAAAATAAAGTTTGTTCCACCCATAATAAGATGCCCTCATACTTCGTATATAGAAATAAAGTGTTAGCTCCAACCACTACCCTCTAAAAAAAAAAAAAAAATCGCTCTTAAAGGTCACTGTATCATTTTAATAGATAGATAAATTGCCACACGGATGCCGGAGGAGAGAATTTATTTTCAGAGTTAGTTTCGTGGCTTTTTTGAAAAGTACATGCTTCTACATTCGAATGTAAAAATGAAGCGTTAAGGTTTTAGGATTTAAGTACTCGCACCCCCGGTTGAATAGCACTGCCCTAAGGAACATTACTGACATGCCTAGTACATGTGTCAAGTACATACACGGTACGTGATATGCACATAATAGATACATTCCTCGGTATGTGTCATGCACGTGCTTTTGGGCGGAAGTAACCTTATTCCTTACATGTGTATTTCACATGATTGCTCTTTTCACGTACCTATCATGTACATTCCAATGTACCTCGAGGGACATTCTTTACACATGACCAGTATGTACTTGTGTTGGGTGGGAACACGGGAATTTCTTCATCACTCTTAAGACCCCTTAAAAACTAAAAATATTCTCTTTTAGCAATTTTCCTGTGGATTAGTCCCGGAAGGCTCAATCATTCCAAATTTCATCATTCTAATCCTCACAGACCATTCTAAAGTTGGAAATTTTTGTTTTTTTGTGATTTACGTGGGTAACACTAACGAAAACGTACAAGCACACTGAATTCCAAATTTTTATTAAAATTCCAAGTACCTAAAACATGAGATTATAGGTCAAAAAAGGTCTATTTAAATAATATGGAAAATTTCTTTATTCCCCCTTTAGACCCCCTAAAAATTAAGAATATTTACTTTTGATAATTTTTCTGTTCGTTAGACCCATAAAGCTATAATCATACCAAATTTAATCATTGTAGCCCTGCAGGAAGTGCCAATAATTTTGGGGTGTAGATGTCCCATATAAATAGGATGGGAAAGATTTTTCAATTGCACATAAAACCATTCTTAAGTTGGAATATGTTATTATTGGCGATTTACGTAGGTAATGATAACGAAGACGTACAAGCATACCGAATTTCAAGTTTTTATTCCAATTTACAGTACCTAAAACATGAGATTATGTGTAAAAAAAAAAAAAAAAAAGTCCATTTAAATAACATGGGGAATTTCTTCATTTCCCCTTTAGACTCCTAAAAATTAAAAATATTCACTTTTGGCAATTTTCCTGTGGGTTAGTGCCAGAAAGCTACAATTATGCCAAATTTCAACTTTCCACATCAACCGGAAGTACTCTCTTTTTTTTATGTCAGTTGATGTAGTTTCATATATAGTTAGGATAATATTATTCACTCTATTTAACTCTATTATTTGGCTAATGTAGACCATAGATCATCTGGCGTGCTATAAATCATATTGCTTGTAGATATTGGATTCAATAAGTTCCC
Organism: Thermobia domestica; assembly: GCF_964235325.1. Lineage (NCBI taxonomy): Eukaryota > Metazoa > Arthropoda > Insecta > Zygentoma > Lepismatidae > Thermobia > Thermobia domestica. Next base: position 194,170,503 of record NC_137457.1, read on the forward strand.
ACTTCTGTTCAGTTAACTGAACTGTACCAACCAGCGGCGCAAATCTGTCTTCAACATCGGGGGGGGGGGGGGGGAGTGGTATGACCGTTCCCATATTTTTTAAAGCGATGTTCAAAATATTTATGAAGTTGATAAACAATGCTGTAGGAGATCAGGGAAACATAGTTGTCTTCAACATTGTGAGACGGGCAGCTTTGAGTCTTATTCTAGGGGAACATCAATTTCATCTCACTTTCCTTTATGGCAATCGGGCACAAAATAATCACATTTCACCCCCAAAAATGCATTTCAAATCGGATTATTGGCGGGTCCAAGATTGGAGGGGACAGGTCCCCCTCATTCCCCCGGGATTTGCACCACTGATACCAACATACGTACAATTACCTATTCTCTTATTAGTAGGGGAAGTATATTCTCCTTCCTTCCAGCGTGCGCCTTTAACTTTACCTTTGCGGAGGCAAGGTGTGCGTGTAACGTGCTCATATCCTGTCAATAATTATAATAATAATAAGAAAAAGGATATACATTACAACTAGTAGGCTTAATATTGGACTAAGGAAGACGTTGGTCAAGTGTTATATGGAGAGTATTGGATCATATGGGTTAGAGACTTGAACATTACGGAAGTTAAAGAAGATATATTTATAGAGCTTCAAAACATGGTGTTGTAGGAAGATGAAGATAAAATGGACATAGAGAGTTACAAACGAAGGTGATTTAAAACTAGTAGGAGAGAAGAGGACTATTTTAGCAAGCATTCTTCGTAGGAAGGATAATTCAATTGGACACATCTTGCGAAAAAGTTGTCTTCTTCACACGGGATACAAGGAAAGGTGGAAGGAAAGAGCGGAGTAGAAAGAAGAACACAATTGATGGATGATTTGAAAAACAGAAGAAAATATTTGATGTTGAAAATCAAATAACGTGGAAGAAACACCTCCAGGCCCAAATTAAGAAAAAACTAAAGAATCATTAGCCCCAGGACCTGCCAACGGCTAGAACACTAAATAATAATAATAATAAATGTACGGACGTGTTGTCATTGGCTCACTAGTGCCGGTGTGTGTGTGTTTCGCTCATGATCGAAAAGTGAAACTCACGGAGGTTTGAGTCTCTAAAGAGCATGAGCGTTTTTACTTGCCTTCGATGTTTTTGTGTTTGTCTCTCTTTTGATGTGTCTGAAAAGTAAAAGAAATTAACAGATGGAAGAAGTTTAAACAAATGGTAGACGCTCATCTCTGGTACGAAAGATCGCTGGTTCGATTGGAGGCCATGTGAGTTTGTGGTGGGCAGTATCGTATTCAGGTTCCCCATTTTCTCAATCTACTATCTCATATTTATTTCCCTCACATCCTTTAGTCCACGACTTAAAACCGTAAATTTCATTTCATTGTATTCACGACTTGACTGTAATTGATGTATGATAAATAGAATGCAAACCAAAAATGCCTTCATCAGAAATATTCTATTGTGTGTGTGTTTTTTTTTTTTTTTAATCTGAAAATGATTTCTTTTGACTTAAGCATGTCCGTCCCGGAGTCTTACACAGGGGCCATAAAAACTAACGACATTATTATTATTGCTTTACAAATTTAAAATCAGACTGGCAACATTGAAAACTGTTTACAAGAGATGATACATCTATGATCATCCCTTATTAACAGTTTTCAATGTTGCTACTCGGATTTTAAAGTTGTAAATCAATAATAATGTCGTCATATTTTTTACCCTGTGGGGACTCCGAGACCGACATGGTTAAACTAAATTACATGTAATTTTCTATGTTTTTCATACAGTATTAAGCACGTAGTTCTGTATTATCAACATTGACAGAATGAACAGTAGATCTATATTTATTTCATAGCAAAAGACTTGGCTTCATGGGTGGGACATATATTCGTAAAGCACGCGAAAATTCCCAAGAGACGTGGTTGCATGATTCGTTCTTTCTTCTGTGACGCTACTCAATATCTGTTGACTTCGTTCACAAGACAAGGAGTATCGTTTTGTTCACCGTATTTCACTAATGATTTGTTAGATTTCTAGGTTTAACTTCATGAGTGAAGTTCACATTGTATTGCTGACAATCTGTTAATCAAATAGACACAGACTCGCGTCTCTTTCATTCGTAATCAATTATACCATCCCAGTAAATTGGACTATAAAGTGTTTTCAGTTTCTGTGAATGAAAACACTACAAGGATAGTGAAAACACTACAAGGGAAAGTTCGATACCCAAGGTAAGTTAGTTTTTTATTATATATATTACTCTTATCATAATTAAATATTTTATTTTCTGTTATCTTTTTCCTTTAAACCTTGCCTGCTATTTTGTATGGCACTGATAAAATGGATCATCCAGGACTGGATATTGCCTTTCAAGTCGGTTTGTTCTGGACAGATCCGAAAGTGGCTGAAATCATTGCTCTACAGCAGTGATGGCCAAATGGTGGCTCGTGAGCAGTGTGCGAATTAGATAATCTATATTGGGGAGGGGGATAAAATTAGGCCAACGGAACGTAAAGTCTGAAGGTGTAATAATTTAAAATTTAGCAATAATGTCTTAATCCCCCCCCCCCAATACACATAAATATGACGGTTAAGTTTTATATACGGATCCACAGATTGTAAAATGAACGGAAAATTTTGAGAAAGTCTTTAATTTGCGCATTTTATGTCGAAAACGGAACTCAACAAACCCATGCGGAGCTTCTAACCCGTTCCGACTACTACTACTACCACTGCTATTTATACTATGGATCTGTATAGTAAAACTGCACGAATATGACATTTGTAAAAAATAAGAAATTTATTTATTCAATAAATCTATCGACAATAACTATGTACGCATATATTGTCTGACACACTCACCACACCTAACCTTTCTGAACATTTTAAAATGTACTCACTCTCGTACCCGTAGCTCTCTAGGGTTTAAGTTACTTACTTAATAATTCGGCCCGAGCGATAGCCATGATCAGAAGCAAATGTTAATGTTCCCACTCATATTGAAATCTTCCACTTCGCGTTATTACACACAGCTTGCAAACCTACTTCAGTATTGTTAAAACCACTAAAATTATCAGTGAACAGGGCTTACTATTTTTTTTTTAAATCTAGGTATTACCCTTTCATACGAGAAATGGATTGTTGCTGGCCCCCATTTCTAGTATCAAGGTCAAATCGAAAGCCAAATATTTAAAACTCTCAATTCAAATTTCGAGCTTGTACTTCTACTCCCCGCTAAATCTACGCTCTTCATTTTTTTCTTTTTCAAATATCGTTGAGTTGATTTTGGGTTTACCGTCCCGTTCAGCACCGAGGCTATATGAAACGTGGGCCTACTGATTAACGTGGAATACGAACCACATGAGCTCCCAACGGGAATCGAACTCGGGTCTCTCACCTTTTCAAATATCGATTCCGTGACGGAGCGCAGGAAGTCAACACTTACAATTACTTTACTGTTAGGTTACAGATGAGTTGATTCACTATGTGCTACGTTATTCAAATAAAGTATAAACATTAGATTGAAGTTTTCCAGACATTATTGGCGTGAACAGCAAACTGTTCAGCGAAAAGAAAGACGGAAAAATGAAGCGTTAACTTTAAAAAGCCCGCTCCAGTTGAAGTGCTTAGACATGGACAATGACACGCGAACCAGTCGTATTAACAAATGCTGAAACAAATCTTCAATTGTGCTCTTACTCCCCTTCACTAGCATGTCTGCTCACTAGGGGCGAATCTCCAGCGTGTACGTTAACATATTAGCGACGAGAGGATATATCTCAGATTTTGAGTGCAATTTCAAAAGTTCATTTCCGTAAACTGTAAAGGACAATGATTATTATACTAATTACCACAAATTAAATGCAACTTTTGAGTTGCATACACGCAAACTACTAGGGAATGGGGACCATGCGCTAACAAAGAATACACTGGAAAATGAAATATAGCAAAAATTAAAACAAGATGATAATCGATACAAATGTATAGGATGAATATGACACGTCCGACCTTCGCCAAATATAGTGGAAGAAACTATTTGTTTACTTCTCCTTGGCCAACCGCTAAGAACATTTATAAATCCATATGTGATTTTGTTATGCGCAATTAGTACATTCAAATTCACGAACGACGACGAACTGAAGAGTACAAGGATACGGTTGCAAGTAACAACTGTAGTCATAATAAAATAGTTCTTAAGTGAACAACAGTGGAAATATTGCGGAAATTAGTAATGACCAAAACTAAATAGTTTACACAGCTGATTTCGAAATACAGCTAGAATATTAAACTTAGAACAAATTACGAAAAATCAGTGAAATTTAGCGTTATACTAAGCATAGTTTGGGGTGGGGGAGAAAGCAAGCATCCCCGGTGGGGATATTTCAGCTGACTTCTTTGGGGAGAACAAAATGTGATTGAGGAGAAAATCCCCCTCATCCCCCCGGTAATTCGCACCCTGCTCGTGCTTCATTCAGCCCGCGAATAAGAATAAAACAATGTGTAATATTTTTTAGCTCTATGTACAAGAAGAGACCCTTGTGAACATGGCCCCCCCACCTCACGGTACAAACGATTTCCGCATATCAATAAAAAGTACTTCGTTTGTACCGGTTTGTACCGAAATATTTTTGTTTGTACTGTACTGCAGTATGAGAAATTAAGAAAACAAAGTGGGGGGGCCAAGATCACACACACACACCCAATGTCCTAGGATCGATTTAATTGGCTCATTTGAAAGATTTTCGTTTGTACCGGATTGTACCGTAGTTTGTTTCGTTTGTACCGTTCCAGATTATGAAAAATTAACGAAACAAAATGGGGGCCCAGATAAAACAGGCCCTCAAATCACGACTTAATACACCGGGTACACATGAATTTTGTATGTCATATGAAAGTAGTTGGTTAGTACCGGATTGTACCACAATGAGTTTTAGTTTAACCATAATAGATTATGAAAAATTAGGAAAACAAAATTGGGGGGACTGTGTGAACCTGGCCCCCCCCCACCACGTGGTACAAACGATTTAGTTGGCTCATTTGAAAGATTTTCGTTTGTACCGGATTCTATCGTAGTTTGTTTTGTTTGTACCGTTCCCGATTATGAAAAATTAACGAAACAAAATGGGGGCCCATATCAAACAGGCCCTCAAATCACGACTAAACCCTTAAGAGATCCGGGGTTTTGGGACTGTATTTTAGACTTTCAGTCAAGCAGCTAGTGCATCGTCACTATTTATCCTAGGATCATGGTTCATACCTCATTCTCTTCAGAATGGAGCTGGCTTTCAAATGGTACACTTGCATGCTTATACCATATACCAGGAGCGGAAAAAATTATGTCAAAGGGAAAATTTCGGAGGGAAATTTTTTTCTCGCACTTTGGGCCCCCCCTGGAGCGATCTGTGTGAACGAAGCCATCTAAAAAAAAATCTGATAAATAGTACTTGGAATACTGAATGTGTGTGCCAAATTTCAAGTTTCTATCTTGAATACCAAGGGCGGGAGAAATTTTATCAGGAATTCCCACCATGCCCCAAATTACCGTAAAACACCATGATCTCAGGTAAAAAATTTCCTGAGACATCCCTAATTACCCTAGGGTCATGTTTCGCCCATCATTCTCTTCAGAATAGAACTGCCTTTCAGGCGGTATGACTCACGTGTCTCCATCATGTATCTAAGGCCGGAAAATTAGGAAAAACGGGATTTTTTGGGTCTAAATATCCTTTTTTTCAAATTTTAGCCCCCCTGGACCCTCCTGTTTTAACGCAGAGATCTGAAAAAAATCTGATAAATACTACTCGGTGGGCTGAATGTTTGTGCACAATTTCAATATTCTAGGTGCAAAAATAAGCCAGCACAAAAATAGTACCGAAAATGTCCAAAATTCCCCTATACAGAAGTATATTTTGATAAAAATTCCCTGACACTTCCCTAATTACCCTAGGGCCATGAGTCGCACATCATTCTCTTCAGAATAGAACTGCCTTTCAGGCGGTACCATTCACTTGTCTCCATCATGTATCTAAGGCGGGAAAATGAGGAAAAACGGGATTTTTCGGTAAAAATATCCCTTTTTCAACTTTTTGGCCCTCTGGATCCCCCCCTGTTTTAACGCAAAAATCTGAAAAAAAATCTGGTGAATACTACTCGGTAGACTGCATGTTTGTGCAAAATTTCAATCTTCTACGTGCAAAAATAAGCTAGCCAAAAATACTTTACATAAACCCCCCCCCCAAAAAAAGTATTACACGAAAATATAAATTTTAGACTTATGACGTCACCACCTCCTATGTCTCGACACTGGAAGGTGTGAAACCATCCGTAATGTCTTCTGCAATGCCTCTGGACTTGAGAAAAAAAAACCGGACGAAAAAGTTCGAGTTATAACGCAATCCCTAATAGCATGTTGGTTTGCAGCAAGTCTTTCACTATATTTGATATTAACTTGCTAGACTTTCCATGTACTGTACACCTGCTGCAGGCGTTTTGAAAGAGTTACCTGCAAATGTCGTAATTAGATTTTCAGTTGCTAGATTTTACTTGCCTTGGAGGCTTGCTGCAACTTTGTAGCAAGTGTGTCAGTTCTAGTTTCTACCAACAGGTGGCACAAAAGTCTAATCTTAGAAATCTCACCGCCAGGCCGCCATTTGTAGTAGGTGCAAAGTGTATGAAGCATTGAAACATGTGGATAATTACGATAATTACGTAAGTATCCAGTATGTAGAGAAAATTTACATTTTTAACGTGTATTGTTTGACAAAGTTGTTGACTGTGTGATTGTTCGTATACAGTAAATGTTCAGTTTGTAAAAGGCATGCAATGCAATGCAAGTATATACCTGCAGAAGACTTATTACACTCACTTGCTGAAGACCTGCTGCAGACTTGCATTGCAAGTATACACTTGCAGAAGACTTACTACAAACTTGCTGTGGACTTGCAGTGCAAGTGGTATCCTTGCACAGACTTGCGTCAAACCTGCACTAACTTGCTGCCAACTTGCTGTGGACTTGTAGAGCAAGTGGAAACTTGCAGTATGCTTGCTGTGCAAGTAAACCCCTTGCATAACCTTGCTTTGCAAACTTACCATACACTTGCATTTCAGGCGTGCTGCAAGTTCGAAGAGCGTCAACTAGGAAGTTTGCATTAAACTTCCATCAAACTTGCAGACTTACATTACAAGTCTGCTGCAAGTTTGCCAGACTTGAATTGCAAATCTTCTGCAAGTTTGTTGCAAGTCATTTTTGCTATCTGGGATGTACCATGAAACACCCCGTATGGTACAAATTGTACCATGGGGTCCCCAAAGGGTTAATACACCGGGTACACATGAATTTTGTATGGCATATGAAAGTACTTGGTTAGTACCGGATAGTACCACAATGAGTTTTAGTTTAACCATAATAGATTATGAAAAATTAAGAAAACAAAATTGGGGGGACTGTGTGAACCTGTCCCCCACCACGTGGTACAAACGATTTAGTTGGCTCGTTTGAAAGATTTTCGTTTGTACCGGATTGTACCGAAGTTTGTTTCGTTTGTACCGTTCTGGATTATGAAAAATTAACGAAACAAAATGGGGGCCGAGATTAAGCAGGCCCTCAAATCACGTCTTAATACACTGGGTAGACATGCATTTTTTATGTCATATGAAAGTACTTGATTAGTACCGGATAGTACCAAAATTAGTTTTAGTTTAACCATAATAGATTATGAAAAATTAAGAAGACAAAATTGGGGGGCTGTGTGAACCTGCCCCCGACCACGTTGTATAAATGATTTAGTTGGCTCATTTAAAAGATTTTCGTTTGTACCGAATTGTACCGTAGTTTTTTTTTTGTACTGTTCTGGATTATGAAAAATTAATGGACCAAACTGGGGGCCCAATTCAAGCAAACATTCTAATCAAGATTTAAAACACAAGATACATATGACTTTCGAGAAATTTGAATTTGTCATGGCAGGTCAACCTGGGCCGCGCATCTTAAGTTTCCTTTCCAATTCGAATCAAAACGTCAGCAAAGATTTGTACCCAATATGTATCAATTTATAACATCAAAGATAGAATCTGTACCTTCATCAATTTCGAGAAATTTGAATTTTTGGTAACAGGTCAAACTGATCCACAAAACATATTTTTCTGAATTCGAATGGAAACGGTAAAAAAATTTGTATCCAATATATGGCAATTTGTAACAGCAAAATAAGAATGTGTACTATTACCAGGGTGTATACGTTTGAATTTTAATTGGCGGGTCAAGCTAGAACGCACTTCCTTTTCTTTCTAATTCGAACCAAAAATTTTGTACCTAATATATACTAATCTGTACTACCACCAATTTCAACAAACATGCATTTTTGTTGGCGGATCAAACTGGCCCACACAACTTATTTTTTCTTCTAATTTGAATCGAAACGGCACGAAAAATCTGTACCCCATATGTACTAATTTGTATTACGAAAATTACAATTTGATCCCCCATAAATTTCGAGAAATTTTAATTTTTGATGGCGAGTCAAACAGGCCCACACAACAAATTTTTCTATTCAATTCGAATGAAAAAAATACCAAAAATTTGTAAGCATTTTTACTCCCACCAATTTCTACAAAATTAAATTTTTGATGGGTCACGCTGACCCGCACAGTTTGGTTTTTTTTTTTTCAATTCAAATCAAAGCAGAACAAAAAAATTGTACGCAATTTGTACCACAAAATTTAAATTTGTACTCCCACCAATTTCGAGAATTGTGAATTTTTGATGGCGGATCGAAGTTACCCTCATAACCCTTTTTTATTCGAATTGAAAAAAAAATGTGTTGTGTAGGCCATGTTGACGTCATACTGGTCCTTCATTAAATTCAAATTTTGTCGAAAAAAGTAGTATATACAAATTCTACTTTTGGTGGTACAAGTTGACGCATATTGGATACAATTTTTTGGTACCGTTGTGATTCGAATTTGAAAGAAAAATAAGTTGTGCAATCCAGTTTGACCCGTCATCGAAACCCCAAATTTCTCGAAATTGGTGGAAGTACAAATTCTATTTTGGTTGTACAAATTGGTAAGTATGGGGTACCAATTTATGGTGTCATTTTGATTCGAATTGGAAAGAAAAAAGTTGTGCGACTCTGCTCCACCGGTTATCAAAAATCCAATCTTTTCGAAATTGGTGAGGATACAAAGTTGTACATATAGGGTAAAAATGTTTGGTACCGTTTTGATTTGAATTTTAATGAAAAATAAGTTGTGCGGGCCAGTCTAACCCGCAAATCTAAATCCAAATATCTCAAAATTGGTTGTTGTACGTACATATTCAAATTTTGCGACTACAAATTGGTAAATATTGCCTACAAATTTTTGATAACGTTTTGATTACTATTCGAGAGAAAAGTAAGTTATGCGTGACAGCTTGAACCGCAATCAAAAATTCAAACCTCTAAGTATTGGTGCGGGTGCTAATTCGATTTTGGTGGTACAAATTAGTGCCTAAGCCAGCTTTTCCTCAACCAGGTACAAGCGAAAAAAACTACGGTACAATCCGGTACAAACGAGAATCTTTCAAATGAGCCAACTAAATCGTTTATACCACGTGGTGGGGGGCCAGCTTTACACAGTCCCCACTTTTGTTTTCTTAATTTTTCATAATCTATTATGGTTAAACTAAAACTCATTGTGGTACTATCCGGTACTAACCAACTACTTTCATATGACATACAAAATTCATGTGTACCCGTTGTATTAAGTCGTGATTTGAAAGCCTGTTTGATCTGGGCCCCCTTTTGTTTCGTTAATTTTTCATAATCGGGAACGGTACAAACGAAACAAACTACGGTACAATCCGGTACAAACGAAAATCTTTAAAATGAGCCAACTAAATTGTTTGTACCACGTGGTGGGCGGGCCAGGTTCACACATCCCCCCAATTTTGTTTTCCTAATTTTTCATAATCTATTATGGTTAAACTAAATCTCATTGTGGAACAATCCGGTACTAACCAACTACTTTCATATGCCATACAAAATTCATGTGTACCCGGTGTATTAAGCCGTGATTTGGGGACCTGCTGATCTGGGCCCCCATTTTGTTTCGTTAATTTTTCATAATCTGGAACGGTACAAACGAAATAAACTACGGTACAATCCGGTACAAACGAAAATCTTTCAAATGAGCCAACTAAATTGTTTGTACCACGTGGTGGGCGGCCAGGTTCACACATCCCCCCCAATTTTGTTTTCCTAATTTTTCATAATCTATTATGGTTAAACTAAAACTCATTGTGGTACAATCCGGTACTAACCAACTACTTTCATATGACATACAAAATTCATGTGTACCCGGTGTATTAAGCCGTGATTTGGGGGCCTGCTTGATCTGGGCCCCCATTTTGTTTCGTTAATTTTCATAACGGGGAACGGTACAAACGAAACAAACTACGGTACAATTCGGTACAAACGGAAATCTTTAAAATGAGCCAATTAAATCGATCCTAGGACAATGCGGGGGGGCTGCGTGAACTTGGCCCCCCACTTTGTTTTGTTAATTTCTCATACTGCAGTACAGTACAAAGAAAATTATTTGAGGTACAAACCGGTACAAACGAAGTACTTTTTATTAATATGCGGAAATCGTTTGTACCGAGAGGTGGGGGGGCCAGGTTTACAAGGGTCAAGAAGAGTGTTGGTAGCCATCATAAAACAGTATACGTGTAATTATGTAAGTAATTGTGTAAGTATTTTCTTAATATTTCGGTCACCAGACCCAGTCTGCAATATAAGGCCGCTTGTATTGTCCTTATTTTTGGGGGTCAATACAATTTCATGGAGTTACTTGCGAATGTTCCTGGTTCAAACTCTAATTGGTCCGATCATATGAATCAGAAAACAAGATACGTAGTATAGAATAAATATTCAGAAAATGTATAACTTGATTAAATTCAGCCAGATTTAGCTTCAAGGAGGGAAGGAAAGTGGAAAATGACCCCCATATATGGCTTGTATTTTGACAGGGCCCCGTATTATAAATTGACATCAATGGTTTACAGCTTTACAGCAAAATGCTATATTGGCTTAATGATGTCCATTACTTGAGCTCTAATATTTACAAGCTCGATTCTCTATGTAAGATTATCTTTTAATCAAGATACATTTAGTTAGTTGTTCGGAGTTTGCGGCTAATAGTGCAGAACGATTCATTAAGATGCGAGTTTATACGTACTCTTACTAGAAATCTAATCCGAGTCTCCTACACCGTAGACAAGAACACAATTGGATCGTGACTTAACTTATAAAACGTAAATTCTAAGGTGGACCCTAATTTGCTCACAGACATTTGCAGAAGAAAAAAAGAAAATGATAGATTTGGTAGACGAGAAACATAGAAACGGAGAGAATAGTACAGTCATCGCCGGCTACGATCCAAAACCCATTCGTTTCCATTGCCCTCGCCTATGCGGATACCCACCTTCACTGACGTACCCCCTCGCTAACATTCGGGCCCCCCAGCTTCGGTTAGATAGCATTCGTGCTTTTTAGTGGCGACCTAGCGCAGGTTGTTTTGTGTTTTTTGGGCTGTAGTTTTTATGTATGCATCCGGACGCTGTATTTATAGGCAAATAGTAAAAGAACTATAATTTTTCAACAATTGCTTATGATACCCCCTTGAATTTTAACTATGCATTGTTGATATTTTCATGTTGCCCAGCACAAATCATTTAGAAAACAATAAAAAGGAAATTAGTAAAGGAATTCTAATTTTTGAACAATTATTTCGAGTGGTGCGCCAAAAGTAAACCTGCACGCTTTTTTAAAACATGTTACATATTTTGGTATACAAGTTGCACAACATACTTACATAACCTATTTTTATTCTTTTAAAAGATTTAATTACATTTGTTCACACCTGTTGTGTTCGGGCGGACACTACTTACTCCACTGCATACCTTCTCTAAGGTCTTTATTCTTGCAGTTTTTTAAAACAATATAAATCCTGCTTCACATTATCTAAAAATTCATATTTTTCATATGATTCTATTAATATTGGATCGTGATCATATTGTTAATTTAGATGTTTGTTTCTCTTGTCCAGGCAGCATTGTTTTGAAATTACAGCGAGTAATAAAGTTGAATGTCGTCAGGCGCTACTCTTTTCTGATTGGTAGTTGTATGGAAGTCCAGAAGAAAATAGAAACTGCTTCTATTTCTTCCAAGTCAGGATCCAAATAAAGACAGCAGAAAATTCCAACCTGACGTAAGGGCAAGTTACCTCTCACACGATCGTTAAGTAAGGTCGTGAGTTTTAGATCGTGAATCGCAGCCTTACTTCAGTCCCGTCTGAGACCGGCTTTAGCGCCTGACCATTTCTCTCTCGTAACAATAGATTTAGCGTACAGGTGATAGTTGACCTTTCGGCAGTTGTGGCGCCACTAACGTGGACTAAACAGAAGGGCAGGTGTGACGTCACATCCATCTCGGAGACTGGAATAGTGATGTTGTCATTTCCTTCCCGTTACCATGGTGATCACCATGTTTTTTTTCTTCTATACAAACGCGTAAAGTTAATGGAACTAAAGAGCTTATTTCTAAAAGCTCCACATCCCTAAATAATAAGGTAGAAATCGAATAGTTAATGTAAGCACAATTATCATGTAATCCACCATAAGAAGCAATTATATGCAACATAAGCTCAATAACGTGTAGAATGACAAACTGTCGGCACAGAGAAAGCTGTAAAAATATGATTTTTTTAAAAAAGAAAAAAGTATTTTAGAATAATGTTAATTCTATTGGGGCATTTACCCTTCTAATGTCTACTGTTTATAATGGGAGTTCACAATATTATTTCGAAGTATACACTACAAAAGAAAGAAATGGCTAACCTTTAGAAATATTCGATCCAGACCATCAGAGGATATAGGTAACATGTTTTCTTATATTCTCTATCACTAAAAAAAAAAACATTTAGAAAATGTACAATAATTACACATCCAATTATGAATGGTTTAGTATAAATTTTAAACAACTGTTAAACAATAATCCTTTCAAACAAGCAATAATATATCAGACTCGTATTATTATTGAATTAAAAAGTTTCCGGAACTATTTAAAGTTAATATCTGATTATGAACAGGGTGGGTATACTTTAAGGTTTAATTGAGACTTGAGACTTAAGGAACTTAAGGAACTTGAAAATATTCTCAAAATATACATCAGAGGGAAAATTTCACAAGACATATTAAATTTCTGATTTCAGTTTAAATGCTTGTCATGCACGTAACATTATTTAACATATTTCTTTTCTAATTACCTTTTCTACTTTTTTTTTTTTTTTTTTTTTTGCAGTTTCAATCATTAGAAATATATAAAAAGAAACATAAGTATTTGTTCCACTCTAATGTTTGTAGTTCCGAAATATTTCATCACTGTTTTCGTTTTCTGAGTAGTCACATAAGTCTGAGTGAATTTTGACAAGTGTACTGCGGTCAGGATTGCCAAATAAAAATAATCAAAATAAGGGACGGGTTGACGAGTTTCAATGAGTATTGAAGGGAAGTGTTTTGATAAACATGATCTAGTGGTTAAAAAATGAGCCAGGCATCAAATAAAAAAGCAATCACTTTAGACTGAAAGAAATACAAAAGTATAAACTAATGCAAAAAGTTAATATAGATCTAAGAAAAATTAGGTAAATCTTACTCTTAAAACATTGGATTTAGGTAATCTAAACTTTTATCAAAAATCGTACTTCACGCTTGACTTAACTGTACTTATAGGTGTATTTTTATTTTTCAAGTTTGGATTTTTCTTCAGGCTGTCAAAAAAACTCTCAGTGGCAAAACACATATTTCTTGTGTCAGTCCATTTCAAATTCACATCTAAGAAAACTCTTTCCACAAATGAATTTGACGTTGGGGTGCTTAGGAAAAAGGAGACGGCTTTAAATAAATTTGGCAACTCGGAGCTTTTCTGAAATAGCATTTGCCATTTACTGCGCACATTCATGACGACTCATTAAAAATTGCGTGCTTTAAGGTCGTTGTCAGCGGTAAATTTGTCATTTGGGCAAAATACGGTACTTTTGCTGTCCCGTATTGAGGCTACCCGGGACGCGGGACAAAATCAAAATAAGGGACTGTCCCTTATAATCAGGGACATTTGGGAACCCGGAGTGTGGAGTTTTACTTGTTTATTTATATTCGTTTTGCTAAAAAAAAATCGTGTGGCGTGTATAGGCACAATAATTGCATAATACTTGCAGTGTCTTTATGTGGTAAAATTAACACCACAAAAGTGTTCTTTTAATTGTTTTAACTATGATATGTACATTGTTGTGTATACCGTTTTGTCTTGGAGCAATATGTTGGTTAGCAGAGCCATTGTATGTATACACGACTCCAAAAGTGCATTATCACCTGCAATTATCCTTTTCCTGCAATAGCAGGCAACCCAAAAATCTCGGCGGTTAGGTTGGTTGCAAATTCGAAAGGCGTTGGACTACACCTCAATTTTGTGACAAATATATCAGTGTGGCAAACTGCAAATAAGAGAATAAAACAAATTGTTAAGAACGACAATTTTATTATTGTGACGGAGTTGGATGACATCAAAAGTGACAAAATGCCTTACTTAAGCAGTTCAAACAAGATGAATGGTAAGAAACAGATATAAGAAGAAAGCATTTCTATCTTTCCCCCTCCCCACCCGAAAAAAAGAAACTCATAAAAAGAAAGAGTTATATAATATAAAGGTTTCATATAAAAGCCTAACAGCACAAAAAAATAGCTAAACGAAACGAAAAAAGAGACAAACACAGAACAGGGGACACCAGTGACGTAGCAGACTTGCGGCCCTCCCATGCAAGATAAAGAAATGGGACCCTAGTAGTAAACCCCATTGTTATAATAATAATAATAAATATTATTATTGTTATTATTAAAAAGTCGTTTCCTTTTCAAAATCTTTGACTCTGCCTAAGAGCATGAATGCATATAGCGATCATGTGTGCACGTTTTGTCAATCAGCAGTCCTAAAGGCCAAAAGGGGTGGAAATCTCTAAGAGCGAGAAATAAAAAACTTTCTTATGGTAAATTCTAGTTCAAAGTTCGAAGCACTTGCTTTTGCACATGACTTTTTGTTACTTTCTTCAGGGAACAGAAAAGTTCTGGCGCCTAAGAATTTATACCATATAATATTGCAAATTTGCAAGTGGATGTATTTACATTGCAATTTGTGGTAATAAAGATATTATGATTAGAAAACAATATTCTAAAAAGTAAGTTTAATTTCTTCATCCATCGCAAGTCTTAGGGGTCCCTCGCCGCCCCTTGAATATCGATATCGAAAATTTAGAAAGATATATTCGTGTCCATATATTCGTGATATCGAATTTTGATATATGATTATACAGATATCGACGATAGCGATATATCGAAATATCACAGGCCCAGGTCCGAGAAGTGATGTTTGAAATATACTGGAATCAACAATCAAATTCTAAATAAGTTCTTCATTTCCGTATTCAATGTTGAGGGGGAAGGGTGTAAACCCGAATACAAATTTTAAGAAAAGCAAATGTTAAAATAAAAGTAGGTTTTCCGCCTCCCCTTGAATACAAAAATTAACAGAAAACTATTACTGTAATTACCTTTTACTTCTGTTTCTGATTGTTATCACAAATCAGCGACAGTACACATACTATATATAGTATACCAATACACTCTATAACTTTTCACAACCCAGCAAGCCGGAAGATGAATTTCCTGTGATATTAAAGTGGAATGTTCTACAAAATAGTCATAATTCATTGGCCATATTTCTATCAGTACTTTGGTACGGACTAAGAGCTACAAGACTAACAGAACTAGAAATTAGAGATTTCGTTGCTTTTTTCTTTCAGACTAAAAGACTTCTGCATTTTCCTGAGATTTTCATTTTCTTAATATAAGTCCCCTATCCTGGGCTAATTCTGGCTACCGCGGTTTCGAGGTAATCGGTAAACGAAAGAGTAAAGTTTGTCGACTCTAAACTCTCGACAGTTTTTGAGAAGATATTTCACAGTTCATGTTGTTATTTCTTCGTTACAAAAACACTTCTAGTTGACTCTATTCATGGTAAATTTTTGAACTTATAAACATTTACAATTATTGAAAAATGAATAATTATTTTTAAACTTATAATGTCGTTACAATTCAGTAGAATGCAATAGTAGATGGAAGTGAATGAAAATATCGTTTATTTGTTGAGATGTGCAAACTGAATGTGAATAAAAAGTGTTTTCCAATCTCTTGTCCAGAGGCAGATCTACGATGGACTGCTGGAAGCTCTGTGGTTCATAATACTCCTACTTAGAGTTACCTTTAAGAGCTCCAAACTCTGGAATGGTTTTTATTTATATATAAAATAAGAAAGTTTCCCTTTCTTGGGAGGGGGTAATCGCCATTATCGTCCCCTGCTCTTGTAAAGCAGATTTGAAGACATCTAATTCTCGTATGCTTCTGATGATGCTGATTAGGGATTGCCAGAAGTGGATAATTTTTTATTCTGATATCGGATAGAAGCTCATCCCGTTTTGCAATATCCGGTTGACGGATAACAAAATGGATGACGGATAACAGGCAATATCCGGAAAACAGATGACGGATAATATGCGGCTGACGAATAATATCCGAAACACTGATGACGGATAAGATATGGACAAAGGATGATATCCGGATGACGGATAACGGATAATATCTGAATGTCGGATAATATCCGAATAATGGATTTATCCGGATAATTTATTAAAATTAAGATAACGGATAATTGATTACATTCGGATGACGAATAAACGATAATATCCGGATAACGTATATGGATTAAAAAAGACATAATAGGAGAGGGACGTATCAGTCTTTCCTGCTCATGGAGTTATTAAAAAACGATCATCGAGCAGTGGTCTTTACCATTGAAAGATATTGTTTCATAAAATTTTCCTAGTAACTTCCAATTTTCTTGTTCTTGTTGTGGGGCGTGGTGGCTCAATGGTAGACCGTTTACTCTGGTGCGTGGGGTCCTTATTGTTTCGATCCACGGCAAGTAAGTTTACGGTGGACAAGATCGTATCCGTAGGTTCTCTCAGGGTACTTCCGGTTCTTGCCACTTTCATTCCATCAATTCTTCTATTATCATTGACTTGTTTTAATCATTGGGCACGGTGGCTCAGTGGAAGAGCGCTTCCTGTAGTGCGAGGGGTTTTTATTTTTTCGAACCCCAGCCAAGTAAGTTGTGTTGGGACAGGATTGTATCCGAGGGGTTTCTCAGGGTATTCCCGCTTCTTCCCGCTTTTCATTCCACCAAACTCTATTATCACTGACTTACTTTATACATTTCAAACTGTGGCTCAGTGGTAGAGCGCTTCGTCTTGTGCGTGTGGTCCTTACTGTTTCGTTCCCCAGCCAATTAAGTTGTGTGGTACAACAGGATCGTATCCGTGGGTTTCCAGGGTACTCCCGCTTGTTCCCACATTTACTTCCACCGATTCCTCTATTATCATTGACTTTCTTTAACTATTGGGCGCCGGGCCTCAGTGGTAGAGCGCTTTCTCTGGTGCGTGGGGTCCTTATTGTTTCGATTCCCACACAAGTGAATTTGTAGTGGACAAGACAGTATCCGTGGTTTTTCTCAGGGTACTCCCGATTCTTCCCACTTTTCATTCCACCAATTCCTCTATTATCATTGACCTACCTTAATCACTGGGAGCGGTGGTTCTGTGGTAGAGCGCTTCCTCTGGTGGGCCAAGTACGTTTGTAGTGGACAAGATAGTATCCGTGGGTGTTGACAAGGTACTCCCGCTTCCTCGCACATTTCATTCCACTCATTCTGCTATTATCATTGACTCTCTTCAATCATTGGGCGAAGTGACTCACTGGTAGAGTGTTTCCTCTGGTGTGCCAGGTAAGTTTGTCGTGTACAAGATCGTACCCGTGGGTTTGTCACGGTACTTCTGCTTCCACCCACATTTCATTCCACCAATACTTTTACTATTATTAACTTGCTTCAATCATTGGACGCAATGATTCAGTGGCAGAGCGCTTCCTCTGGTGGGTCAAGTAAGTTTGTGGTGGACAAGATCGTATCCGTGGGTTTTCTCAGGGTACTCCCATTTCTTTCCACTTTCATTCCACAAATTCCACTATTATCATTGACTTGGTTTAATCATTTGGCGCGGTGGCTCAGTGGTAGAGCGCTTCCTATGATGGCCAAGTAAGTTTGTGATTTACAAGATTGTATCCGTGGGTTAAGACAGGGTACTCTCGCTTCCTCCCGCATTTTATTCCACCAATTTTTCTATTAACATTGACTTTCTTTAATCATTGGTCGCGGTGGCTCAATGGTAGAACGCTTCGTCTGGTGTGCAAAGTAAGTTTGTAATGGACAAGATAATATCCGTGGGTTTTCTCAGGGTACTCCAGCTTCTCCCCACTTTTCATTCCATCAAATACTCTATTATCATTGACTTGCTTCAATCATTGGGCACGGTTGCTTAGTGGTAGAACGCTGCATCTGGTGCGTGGGGTCCTTACTGTTTCGATCCCCTGCCTCAAAATTTGTGGTAGACAAGATCGTATCCGAGTGTTTTGTCAGGGTATTCCTCCTTCCTGCCACATTTCATTCCAGCAACTCTTCTATTATCATTGACTTACCTTAAGCATTGGGCGCGGTTGCCCAGTGGTAAAGCATTTCCTCTGGTGGGCCAAGTAGGTTTGTGGTGCACATGGTCCTCTCCGTGGGTTTTCTCAGGTACTCTTGCTTCCTCCCACATTTCATTCCACCAATTCTTCTATTATCATTAACTTGCTTCAATCATTAGGCGCAATGGCTCAGTGGTAGAGCGCTTTCTCTGGTGGGCCAAGTAAGTTTGTGGTGGACAAGATCGTGTCCGTGGGTTTTCTCAGGGTATTCCTGCTTCTTCCCGCTTTTCATTCCAGCAACTCCTCTATTACGATTGGTTTAATCATTGGGCGCGCTGGCTCAGTGGTAGAGGGTTTCTCTGGTGGGCCAAGTAAGTTTGTGGTGAACGAGATCGTATCCATGGGTTTTGACAGGGTACTCACGCTTCGTCGCACATTTCATTCCACCAATTCTATTATCATTGACTGTCTTCAATCATTGGCCCCAGTAGCTCAATGGTAGAGCGTTTCCTCTTTGTGGGCCAAGTAAGTTTGTTGTGGACAAGATCATATCCGTGGGTTTTCTCAGGGTACTCCTGCTTCTTCCCACTTTTCATTCCAGCAACTCCTTTATTATCATTGAATTGGTTTAATCATTGGGCGCGGTGGCTCGGTGGTAAAGTGTTTCTTCTGGTGGACAAAGTAAGTTTGTAGTGGACAAAATCGCATCCGTGGGTTTTGTCAGGGTACTCTTGCTTCCTCAAACATTTCATTCCATCAGATCTTCTATTATCATTGACTTGTTTCAATCATTGGGCACGGTGGCTCAGTGGAAGGACGCTTCATCTGGTGCTTGGGGTCCTTACTGTTTCGATTCCCGGGCTAGTAAGTTTGTGGTGTACAAGATCGTATCCGTGGGTTTTGTCAGGGTACTTCCGCTTTTTCCCACTTTTCATTCCACCAATTCCACTCTTATCATGTACTTGCTTTAATCATTGGAAGCGGTGTATCAGTGGAACAACGCTTTCTCTGATGCGTGCGGTCCTTATTCTTTCGATCCCCGATCAAGTAAAGTTGTGGTGGACAAGATCGTATCCGTGGGTGTTCTCAGGGTGCTCCCGCCTCTTCCCACTTGCAATTCTACCAATTTCTCTATTATCATTGACGCTTTAATCATTGGGCGCTTTAATCAGTGGTAGAGCCCTTTCTCTGGAGCATGGGAACATTATTGTTTCGATTCCCGGCCTAGTAAGTTTGTTGTGAACAAGGTCGTATCCGTGGGTTTTCTCAGGGTACTCCCGCTTCCTCATACATTTCATTCAATCAATTCTTCTATCATCATTTACTTGCTTTAATTATTGGAGATACCTTGGTCCCTTCAGCACTGCGGTGATGTCAGAAGTCAGATTCGGTTCCGAGCATTTGGGTTGTGATGTAAACGTTTGCTGTGGTTCAATCTCAGTATTTTATTACGCGAGATAAAACCATCCATATGGCTATAAATGTTGTTCTATCATGCGCAACCAGTTATTGAGTTTGAGCCAATTCGGAAACTCATTTCTGGCGCTTTGACGCCAGGAACTGATTTCGGACATTACGCTGTCCTCAAACGACTAGAATTTTTCCAATGTTACCATCCGCGTCCAACAACCCTATGTTTAAAAGGGGAATAGAAATTACCTGCGTGTAAAACTTCGGGACCCTGTTTCTTGAGGTTCAAAGCTAGGGATCGATTTCTGATATCACAATTGTGCTCAACGGATCAAAACCTTTCAAATGCCACCAACGACGTCGAACAACTTCATGTTTAATAGGTAAATAGAAGGGATCCGAACCCATAACATCAGGATCATATTCCTTGAGCTTCGTGGCCTGGGCCTGATTTCTGACATTGCTACTGGACTCAGGGGACCCGGACCTTTCCAACGCTGCCACTTGCCACTCGCGTCCACCAACTCTATGTGTAACATAGTCTCCTTGACGTAGGAGAATCGACTCCATGCTTTTTTGATAATTATTCTCCAAATGGACTTGTATACAAGGTAGTTTTGTCAAGTTTAACAGCAGGTCTAAAATAAGCCTCTTGAGAGCGGCTCTTATTTGTTAAAGAATACATAACGATCGCTTTTGGCTGTTGCAAAGGTCTGTCCAAGCGGCTTGGTAAAAAAATCAGCGTAGCATAACAACAAAAAGGTGTTTCTTTTATATGTTAAAAATAAAAGCACAGAAAGGAAAAGTCAAAGATTGGTAAGGTGAGTGTCGGTGGACGCCGAATTCTAGTCTGCTCCGGGCTACGAAATTTCTAGCTACGGCTCTGAGCTCCAACACTTATCGGTCTTTCAGAGTCTCATCCCTTACCTACAACAACGTAGTTTGATTAACCTGTTATATAAAACGTTTGGAAAGAACCTGTGAGTGTGACTTATTGATAGCTATGCAATATATTGACAGAGTGCTAGTCTGCAGTTTAGCAAGGAAGCTGCCCTTAGGCGAAATATCACGTTACTCTCTACTTTTGTCTGTGCATTGTAAATCGTAACATTGTGTTTAAAGGCAAACAGAAACAAGGTCAGTTGTTTAGTTCTTTGTAGAAAAACTTGGTAAGACGTTTGTGTCTTTTACACAAGTACTTTTTGCCAGATTGTTGTTTGAAGCCTTTTTCCTTTATACACTATAAAACAACATATCCAGATTCAGAGGTCACAAAAAATTTAAAGAAGGATGAAAAAATATCTTTATTATTCAGATGCTATATTATTATTATTATTATTATTATTATTATTATTATTATTATTATTATTATTATTATTATTATTATTATTTACCAGAGTTAGTAGAACAGCTTCACTTTGTTGATAAAAATCGTAATTTGGCATTTATTAAAAGTAATATGACTGGGTTTAGAGACAGAAGAGAGGGGATCTTATTGCCAGATATAGAACTGAGAACTTTGCTCAACAGTGACTACATATTAAATAAACAAACGTATTGATCGCACCTTATTAAAAGAAAAATTAGTATAATTAGTAAAAAATGCATTCATTGAAAAACTCTGGGGTACCAAAGGGTCACGAGCTAGCCAGTAGACCAGCGGGGAGGACACCCGCTCGCCCACATAGTAAGGTTAATGATTTCCGACATTACCACTGCCCTTGAGTGCAATAGTAAAGTCAGATATTGCGCCCAGGCCAGGAAGCTCAAGGAATGGGGTCTTGATGTTATGGGCTCGAGTCGCTTCTATTCACCTATTAAACATGAAGTTGTTGGACGGCGTTGGCGGCATTTGAAAGGTTTTCATCCGTTGAGCACAATTGTGATATCAGAAATCGATCCCTAGCTTTGAACCTCAAGAAACTGTATCCCGAAGTTTTACACGCAGGTAATTTCTATTCCCCTTTTAAACATAGGGTTGTTGGACGCGGATGGTAACATTGGAAAAATTCTAGTCGTTTGAGGACAGCGTAATGTCCGAAATCAGTTCCTGGCGTCAAAGCGCCAGAAATGAGTTTCCGAATTGGCTCAATCTCAATACCTGATTGCGCAAGATAGAACAACATTTATAGCTGTATGGATGGTTTTATCTCGCGTAATAAAATACTGAGATTGAACCACAGCAAACGTTTACATCGCAACCCAAATGCTTGGAACCGTATCTGATTTCTAACATCACCGCAATGCTCAAGGGACCAAGACCTCTCCAATGATTAACGCAAGAAAATGATAGAAGAATTGGTTGAATCAAATGTGGGAGGAAGCGGGAGTACCCTGAGAAAACTCACGGATACGACCTTGTCCACCACAAACTTACTAGGCCATGAATCGAAACAATAAGGACCCCATGCTCCAGAGAAAGGGCTCTACCACTGAGCTACGGCGCCCAATGATTAAAGCGTCAATTATAATGGAGAAATTGGTGGAATAAAAAGTGGGAAGGAGCTCCCTCGTGGTTAAGCGGTTAGCGTGCGCGCCTTTGGCTTGGGAGACGCGGGTTGGATTCCCGGCAGGAGCTCATGTGGTTCGGATTCCACGTTAACCAGTAGGTCCACGTCCCATATAGCCTCGCTGCTGAAAGGGACGCTAAACTAAAATCAACTCAACTCAAAAAGTGGGAAGGAGCGGGAGTACCCTGAGAAAACCCACGGATACGATCTTGTCCACCACAAACTTACTTGACCCACCAGAGGAAGCGCTCTACCACTGAGCCACTGCGACCAATGATTGAAGTAAGTCAATGATAATAGAGGAATTGGTGGAATGAAGTGAGGGAGGAAGAGGGAGTACCCTGACAAAACCCAGGGATGCGATCTTGTCCACCACAAACTTACTTGCTCATAAAAGGAAGCTCTCTACCACTGAGCAACCGCGACCAATTATTAAAGTAAGTCAATGATAATAGAGGTATTGATGGAATGAAATAGTGGGAGGAAGGGGAGTACCCTGACAAAACCTACGGATACGATCCTGTCCACCACAAACTTACTACCCGGGGATCGAAACAGTAAGAACCCCATCGCACCAGATGAACCGTTCTACCACTGAGTCACCGTGTCCAATGATTGAAGCAAGTGAATAATAATAGGGGAATTGGTGGAGTGAAATGTGCGAGGAAGCGGGAGTACCCTGAAAAAACCCACGGATACGATCTTGACCACCCCAAACGTACTTGGCTCACCAGAGGAAGCGCTCTAACACTGAGCCAGTGCGCCCAATGATTGAAGGAAGTCAATAATAATAGAGGAATTGGTGGAATGAAAAATGGGAAGAATCGGGAATACCCTCACTAAAACCACGGATACGATCTTGCCCATTACAAAGTTACTTGTCACATCAGACGAAGTGCTTTATTCCTGAGCCACCCCGTTCAATGATTAAAATAAGTCGATGATACAAGAATTGTTGGAATGAAATGTGGGAGGATGCGAGAGTACCCTGACAAAACCCACGGATACAATATTGTAAACCAGAAACTTACTTGGCCCACCAGAGGAAGCACTCTATCACTGAGCCACCGCGCCCAATCATTAAACCAAGTCAATGATAATAGAGGAATTGGTGGACTGAGAAGTGGGAAGAAGCGGGAGTACCCTGAGAAAAACCATGGATACGATCTTGTGCACAACAAATTTACTTGGGTGGGGATCGGAACAATAAGGACCTCACGAACCAGAGGAAGCGCTCTACCACTGAGCCGCCGCCTCCAATGAGTAAAACAAGTCAATGATAATAGAGAAATTGGTTGAATGTAATGTGGGAACAAGCGGGAGTACCCTGAGAAAACCCACGGATAAGATCCTGTCCACCACACAACTTAGTTGGCTGGCTAACAAAACAATAGCGACCCCATGTACGAGAGGAAGCGCTCTACCACTGAGTCATCCCGTCCAGTGACTAAAACATATCAAAGATAATAGAGGAATTGGTGGAATTAAAGTGGGAAGAAGCGGGAGTTCCCAGAGAAAACCGACCAATACGATCATGGCCACCACAAACTTACTTGGCCAGGGATCGAAACAATAAGAACCCCACGCACAAGAGGAAGCATTCTACCACTGATCCACCGTGCCCAATGAATAAAGTAGGTCATTGATAATAGAGGGATTGGTGGAATGGAAAGTGGGAAGAAGCGGGAGTACCCTGAGAAAACCCACGGATACGATCCTGTCCACCACACAAGTTGCTTGGCTGGGGTTCGAAAAAATAAGGACCACATGCACCAGAGAAAGCGCTCTGTCACTGAACCACCGCGCCCAATTTTTACAGCAAGTCAATGATAATAGAAGAATTGATGGAATGAAAAATGGCAAGAAGCGGGAGTACCCTGAGAGAACCTACGGATACGATCTTGTTCACCGGAAACTTACTTGTCGTGGATCGAAACAATAAGGACCCCACGCACCAGAGTAAGCGGTCTACCATTGAGCCACCACGCCCCACAACAAGAACAAGAAAATTGGAAGTTACTAGGAAAATTTTATGAAACAATATCTTTCAATGGTAAAGACCACTGCCCGATGATCGTCTTTTAATAACTCTATGAGCAGAAAAGACTGGTACGTCCCTCTCCTATTATGTCTTTTTAAAACCATATACGTTATCCGGATATTATCCTTTATTCGTTTCCCGGATGTAATCAGTTATCCGAATGTTGTATTATCCTGATATTATCCGTTATCTTAATTTTATAAATTATCCGGATATTATCCGACATCCAGATATTATCCCTATCAGTCATCCGGATATCATCCTTTATCCGGATCGTATCCGTCATCCGTTATCCGGATATTATCCGTTATCCGTCATCCGTTTTGTTATCCGTCAACCGGATATTGCAAATCCGGATAAGTTTCTATGCAATAACAGAATAAAAAATTATCCAAATGTGGCCATCCCTAATCAGCATCGTCAGAAGCATACACGAACTAAATGTCTTCAAAGTCTGCTACAAAAGAGCAGGGGCGGATCCAGGGGCGATCATGGCGATTGAACCCCAGAATGGGAATCTTATTTTATATATAAATTAAACTCATTCCAGAGTTTTTAGCTCTTAAAAGTGGCTCTAAGTAGGAGTATTATCAACCACCGAGCCCCCAAAAGTCCATCGTAGATCCGCCTCTGGACAAGAGAATGGGAAACACTTATTAATCATATTCAGTTTGCACATCTCAACAAATATACAATATTTTCTTTCACTTCCATCTACTACTACATTCTACTAAACTGTAACGGCTTTATATGTTTTTAAAAATAATTATTCATTTTTCAACAATTGTAAATGTTTATAAGCTCAGTAGTTTACCAGGAATAGAGTCAACTAGGAGTGTTTTTGTAACGAAGAAATAACAACATGAACTGTGAAATATCTTCTCACAAACTGTCGAGAGTTGAGAGTTGACAATCTTTACTCTTTCGTTTACCGATTACCTCGAAACCGCGGTAGCCAGAATTAGCCGAGGATAGGGGACTTATATTAGGAAAATGAAAATCTCAGGAAAATGCAGAAGTCTTTTAGTCTGAGAGGAAAAAGGAATTAAATCTCTAATTTCTAGTTCTGTTAGTCTTGTAGCTCTTAGTCCGTACCAAAGTACTGATAGAAATATGGCCAATGAATTATGACTATTTTGTAGAACATTCCACTTTAATATCACAGGAAATTCATCTTCCGGCTTGCTGGGTTGTGAAAAGTTATAGAGTGTATTGGTATACTATATATAGTATGTGTACTGTCGCTGATTTGTGATAACAATCAGAAACAGAAGTAAAAGGTAAATTACAGTAATAGTTTTCTGTTAATTTTTGTATTCTGTTAATTCTGCTGAACGGAACTTCAAACCTCAAAGTAGTCACCATGTTTTTAACTGTTTATATTTAGTAAGCGTTTAATTAGTTAAAAATCTCGAATGGGAGTCTAGAGAGACAAAATATCAAACACGTAAAATTTGTTAAGTTTATTAATAATTTTATAGTTTATTTTTGTCGTTAGCTTGTGATCCCTCGCTTGTTCTTCAATTCTGCTCGAGGAGACTGGTCCTTGAGAACCATCGGTTTAAATTTTAAGTCAGTATCTTGCACAAAATTTTTGTTTGGGGGGCCTTAATATTGTGATATATATATTTAACCACTTTTGTAAAACATTTTCCGACATGTCGCTATTCATATTTGGTATTATTTTGACACCCTAAACACGTCTAACTCTTCTTATTTATTGTGTATTTGTTTATCTTCTGAACAAATATATCAAAATAGAGGAATTTTTAAAGAAAAAGATGACATTGGAGAACATTGCTTGTCTAGAAACTGTTCAGTGACATATTTTGTTTTAAAATAGAATACATGAAAGGCAATTGTTGTTTGTTCCAAGAAAAAATTACAAGTATCGAAGTACTAAAACATTGTCGGAACCCTTTGGGAGGGGGCCCTGGGCCCCTCCCTTAACTACACCATTGGTTTAAGTCGATGTAAAGTTGGCCCTAGTATATTCATTCAAAAGAAGAACAGGGTTAACTTTCCATTGTCTGGAACTATCTCGTGCCTATATCGTTAACGTACAAGTCTTTGGTCTGGAAGATCCTTATTCGATTCTTGGCATAATTTCATGTGGTTCGGATTCCACGTAAAGCAGTAGGTCCATATCTCATTATAACCTTGGTGTTAAAAGGGACGCTAAACTCCAACGAAATGCAATGCAATTTACATTGTATGCTCCAGTTGGTATCCCTATGTGGTTCATAAATAATGCCAACTAATAATGGCCATGTAGCTCAAGTTGGTTGGCATTTCTTGTGCAATTGAACCGAGCATGGCATATCTACAACGACACTGCAATGCTACTTGCCGCAAAATACTTCTAAACAAGACCTACTCTTGGATCCAAATGAAGACGAACTCACGCAAGTTAATATGAGAAACATTTTTTTTTTTACATTGTGAAAGTAACAAGGCCAAGCTGTTATTAATCTTGCATCATCAAGTGAGTTATCTCAAGTTCTGTATGTAAATTTGAAACCAAAAAAGCATTACGAAGTGCACGATTTCTGTAAAAGCCAGTGTATTCATTGTGAGCACTATCAGCCACTGGCGCCACTGCCGGTGGGACGAGGGAGAAATATCCCCCAATTTTGGACCTGTGGGACTGTCCCCCCCCCCAAGGATCTGACGTGAAAAGTGTTTTTTGGGATAAGTGTGTTGATTTGTGTTCGACTGCGCAAAGGAATTTAAGATTAAATTGATTTCTCTTGGCTTTTCCATCTTTCAAACTGAACTTCGTACTGTAGTGCGTTTAGCAGTCTCATCAATATGTATTAATTCCACTTCCGCTACTTGGGCACAAATTGCAATAAATGCCAGAGGAGGATATGCACCTCTCCTCTTGCTGGAAAGTTGTCTCAGCTGTAGGTACGAGCACAAATTCCGGAGAAATGGGAGAACATGTCCCCCCAACATTTGAATTGGAGGCCCTCCCAATAATCCGAAAATGCTTTTTGCAGATAAGTGTGATGACTTGTGTCCGACTACCACAAAGTAAAGTAAAGGTTAAATTGTTTTTTCTTGCCTTTTCCATTTTTAATGAAAATGAACGTATGCGAGTGTGCGTGACGTAACCTTATGTGAATCTTATCTCCTCCTTTCCCCTAGGCCCTAGCAAACGAAGAGTATATAGACTACCCAATGTCAGTAGAACCCCTCTTTTCAGTAAATTCGCATTTCATCTATTTGTAATATCAAACTAGGTATCTACTCATGCTTCGTAAGCGAACTAATTCTATGGCCAATGGAACCAGAAGGTTCAATGCTGAGTTCACAAAAGCTCTCTTTTGATTTCTATCCTTAGCCAACTGGATCCGGTTTCTACTTTGGATTCCTATTTCTGCGAGATCCATCTTAATATTGACCTCCCATCTGCGTCTTGGTCTTCCTGTAGCAGTAATGCGCCATAACGGGTACACTGCTATTCTCGAAAGGGTTTAATGTAATCTCCTTTGATGCGGAATTAAAGGCAAATGATTTAGTTAGCAAGAAGTATTCAGTAAATTTCAATACAATTAACAATTTATTTCCAATATATGTAACAACTAGAATAATAGCAAAAACTATATATATATTTTTAACACATAACAAACAACACTTAAATTGAAATCTTCCCCTTTCAATTCTTTTGATAGCGGTGTGAACAATTCCACAATTTAACGCCCATGAATTATTTCTGTCCAAATAATATTTTAAAGCTTTCAATATTAAATCCAAAAATGTTTCAAGTAATTTATAGGTTAATTTCAATATAACTAAAGAAATAGTTACGTGTGATTCGATGAACATATCCCCCGGAATCGAAGTATTAATCGGTCCAAAATGGCGCAAAAATAAAAAAGGATAGAATTTAGAACATACTTACGGTTCCGTTGAACATGCCAATCAAACACACTTACAATATGATTATATAATTATTCACATTTCAGGCTTTACTTTCACACCACTTCACAAGCGGATCTTAAATTAATTTCCAACACTATTCACAAAATTTTCTTCTAATTCCATTTAACAAACCCATTACGATTTCTAATTTGTTTTCTTATATCCGAAATGTAATTTTAGATCCGTCGACGATTACCTTTTCTTCTGTTCTGACGCTAATCGCGGGTTGACATTTCAACCACAGTTCATAGGTGGCGCTGTTAACTCTCGATGAACAAACGAAACACAATGTTCATTGAACCTGACCTACTAACATAGATCATAGTTGCTAACTGTATGCGGAAGTAACTAATCAGCTGTTTCAGTGTCCAGACTAAAGTCTTTTTTTTTTTTCTTGGAGAAATGTTACATATAAAATTCCCCCACGGTCAAATTTTTTTTTTATAAACTGGTTATAGAAATTTCGAAAAGAAAAAAAATATTGTTTATCTTAATCACAGCATGCAGAAGAATTGGAACAAACTCACCACGAAATTCACCAATGTCTTTCACAAGTAGATGTCAACAGGAGCTCCATTTTCCATTTGATGAATTCAGATGACAAGTGTCCATCCATTACTGAAGAGATGACAAATAACCAGTATGTTGCGCATACAGAGCTTTTCCATCCACCTTATGACTCGGATTGGGCGCCAGACAAGAATGAAAGGGTTTGACATGACGAGGGTCTGGACGTTCACAAGGACGTTCACTGCCATGGCATGACCTACCCAATTCTGAACCTGCAGAATTGAACAACAAGCACAGTATACAACAAACACAACGAGATTACATTTATAAATTTAACACAATATTTAATGACAAGTTCTTTCCTTAAATTTTCATGTTACAAAGTCAGAGTAATTACTATTATTGTTGTTACTATTTATTTCACAGCTATTATTAGCGTTACAATTTTCAGAACCAAAATTATCAAGCTGTCTTCGATAGTTAATATTACTAAAATTGCAAGAAATGTTAGAGTTATTAGTATTGCTAGGATAATATTTCTTAATGAAACTAACATGCCTTTTGATCTTAATATTCTTATCCGCTACTAACTGTAACCAGACGGTGTTCCTTGTTGGGTAAGAAAGGATTTCAAATGGGCCATGGTACTGACTGCTTAACTTTGGTTGAAACCTCTTTTCAAGAGAAGCCTTCATTATTCTCTTTACAAGTACTTTCTCCCCTACTGGCAAATCTATGTCCCTATGTTTCTTTGAATAAATCTTCTCTTTTCTTTTCCAGGCCTTTTCAATGTTTTCTACAATAATTTGATTTAATTCTTCTTTATTTTGCGAAATTTCAAGAATTCCTAAGTCTAAAATCCAATTAATGTCCAAAGGATTAAACATTTTGCGTCCTAAAAATAATTCACTCGCTGTCTTCCTCGTTTCACTATTCTCACTAGTGTTTAAAGTATATTGCACCTGATATATATACTTTGACCATTGAGTTTGATTTTTATGTACATAACATTTTATTATTTGTTTTATGTTTTTATTTTGACGCTCCGTCAAATTACTGGACATGGAGTAAGGAGACGTATGAATACGTTTAATGCCTAGACTAAATAAGTAACTCTTGAAATATTCGCTTTGAAAATAACTTGCATTGTCACATATAATTTTATTTGGATATCCGTAAGAGTAGAATATCTTATCTAATTTTAAACAGATAGATTTTGCATTTAAATTTCTAAGAGGTTCGATAATTACAAATCGTGAATAACCATCTGTTAATACCAAAACATATTTAAAACCATTACTAACAGGCCAGGGACCCATTGCATCTAAATATACAGAATTGTTCGGATATCTTTCTTTATGTGAGTAGTAAGTACCATATTGAGTGGTATTCCTGTCTTTACAAAATTGACAAATTTGACATTTTTGTATAAACTCTCGAATACTTGGAAATAAATCTTTACAAGTATATCTACTAGCTATCTTAGCAATCGTACGTTGCGAACCACTGTGGCCACCACCCACAGGGTCTTCGTGATGATATTTAATAATGCTATATTTAAGTGATTCAGGAATAACAGCTCTTAAGCCACCATATTGTTTTCCCTTAGTTTTCTTTAACAATACACCATCTTTAATCAAATAAGGATGTTTATTCTTACCACTCTCAATTTCTTGGATAATAGTACCCAAAGATGGATCCTCTCGCTGATGCTCACTCAAAGGTCTATGGACAAATGGATTTCTCCAAAAATTTACAAAATTTAAATGTACATCCTTCCCATCTACTTTCTCAATTTCCATAATGTCCTTCGAAGGAGGGGTAAAATCGATATAATTATTCATGCGAGAAATATAATCCGCTAAATTATTGTGTCCACTACGCAAATAAACTATATCAAACTGATATTTACTAACTTTTTCTATAAGGGAACCATATTTCTTTTGACGCTTATGATTTCGCAAAATCCACGTCAAAGCTGAATTGTCACAATAGACCGTGAACCTTTTATGTAAATACATATCGAATTTATCAAGAGCGTGAACTAAACTTCTCAATTCTAGTTCAAAAATGCTCTTGGACCAGTCTGATGGGGGTATACGTTTACTAAGAAAATAAACAGGTCTTAATTTACCTTCTCCATCATATTGACTTAATATGGCCCCATAATTTTTAGTCGAAGCATCGACATGAATAACAAAGGGAGCATCCATATCTGGAACTCTAAGAATCACGTGATTTATGATAGCTTCCTTAATTTTCTCTAAAAGTTCATCCTCCTCCTTTCCCCAGACAAATGGAACTGAGGGAGACCTCATTGCATTTAATGGAGTCAACAAATCAGCATAATCTTTAAGAAATCTGAGATAGTAATTCAAAAATCCTAACATCTTATTTAAAGCACGCTTGTTCTTTGGTTTAGGTAAATCTCTAATTACCTTGACTCTATCTTCATCTATTTTCATTTCCCCATTACTAAATTCATATCCTAAGATTTTAATTTTTGATTTCAAAATTTTTGCTTTATGAGGACTGATAGTAATCCCCCATTCACGAAGACGTTTAAGTACTTTTTCTAAAATTTCTTTATGCTTTTCTATTGAATCTGTGTGAATAATCAAATCGTCACAATAAATATCTAAATAGTCACCTTCTAGATCTCTAAAGATTTTATGCATTAAGCTAGAAAGAATAAATGGGCTAACAGCTAGACCCATCGGGAGCTTAACCATTTGTAATAGCCTATTAGGTGTTGCAAAGGCAGTTATTTTCCTACATTCTGGCTTAATATTTACTTGAAAAAAAGAACTTTTTAAATCGACCGTTGTATACAGAGTATGACGTCCAATATTAGAAATAATGCCCTCTAAATTAGGTGACGGATAAGCTGTCAATAACAACTTTTTGTTGACAGAAAAATAATTTATGACAAGTCTCTTAGAATTGTCCTTATTCGTCACCAAGAAACATGGAGAAATGTAAGGACTACTATCAATCTCTTCAACTACACCAGATTCTATTAATTTATCTATATACTGATTAATTTCTTTCAATTTATGCTTAGGAACTGAATAAGGCTGAGTTATGCTAGGAGAAGGATCTGTTAACTGAATTTCATACTGATAGTCCTTAACCTGACCTAAATTTTCCGTTATAACGTCTTGAAATTCTATAGCTAAATTTTTCACATAGTCAATTAAATTTTCATTAACAATATTCTCAAAATCATTAATACCTTTTGATTTTATTTCGGCCTCCTCCATGGAGATATCTCTATACGTAGGATTGGAAACCCTGGAGCCAGCTGGTTCTCCCACATTCTCATGCGCCGTCGATGTTTCTGGCGACATCAGCCCCACGCACGAAGTTTCCAATGGAACCTTTTCTCCTCTCTGCCTCCTTCCTCTACCATTGCTGGTCTGGCTCTTTTTCCCAACACTCCTTGGCTGTGGTGAATTTTGAATTTTTGCTCGGCCCGATGCATGTTGTGGAAAATCAGGTCTGTTACCTCCGTAGGACTCCCAGGCTGTGGCGCCAAGTTGCCTGGGGGCATTCCGGACAGACCTGAAAATATATGGAGAATCGCACAGCTTACTGTTCATAACACAAGATTCCCAATATAAAGGTTTTAATCCCACTTTAAGATTCACTTTCTCAAACCAAAGTTCTTGAGCATTAACGTTAATATGTGCAAAATTTTCGCGAAGAAAGTTTATACCGATTAACAGTTTAAGTTTTGGATGTTTCACTACACCAAACCAGGCCGAAAATCGAACACCATTAATGAAAAATATAATTTGTACCAATTCACGCACTACTAGTTCCTTGTCTTGCATTATAGTGACGGAATAATTTACTTGTTTCACCACAGGTTGACATTTTGTTCGAATTGCCTCTAAAACCTTTTCCTCGACGAAATTTAAACTTGATCCCGTGTCAATGATACAGGGAAACAACGTATGACAAATGCTAACAGGTAACTGTAATAATGTACCATCATTACCGTCTTCCTTGATTGAGTTTGAAGAACTATGAAATCCTAAAGCATGATTTGATCTCGAAAAATTTCCTCTAGGCCGAAATGTTCTAGTCTCTAATGTTTGGCGAGTGTTCATATTCCTTAGAGGGGCTTTAAATCTCGGGGGAGGCATTTGGTCCTTCCTCATAACCCTTTTATAATCTTGACTATACTTTTCATTAATTTCAAAACTCTCAGCGAAATCTACATACTCATGTATAGTTTTCGGAACACTTACAATTAATAACAAATTTCTAATTTCCGGAGTTACTAAATTACTAATCATTTTACATATTTCCTCCTCACACATTTCCATTTCCAAAATATTCAAACTACTAAACTTCTCTTGAATGAAATTCAATAAATTCTCATCTTCCCGCATAACTCTATATAAAACCGATTTCATAAATTCAGTATTTACCAAAGGAGTTACAAACTTAACCAATAACGAATGGCAAATATGTTCCCAATCTGTAGTGATAGTTAATAAACGTTGTAATTCCTCGTAAGCATGTTTTCTACATTTCTGAAGACTTGAAACCAAGATAGCTTCTACAGGAGCTATTTCCTTAACAATTAACATGTCAAGCTTTAATAGGAAATGACAAACCAGTAACCCATCCGTTCCATCTATTTCCGGTACTTCACTAATTTGTTTTTCTAAAGAGCGAAAAATACTTTCAGAAAATTGCTTCTGGAAATTACAAACTATGGGAGCTCGCAACACTGGTTGATTCCAAGGTCTCTCAATGTTAGCCACAACTGGCTGTCTTTCTCTCCCCTCCTCATGATTCTCGTTATCAAAAACTATAAGGGGTGGGTCTGCCACCGGAACGTAAGGTGCTGTCGCACGCCGTAATTGGTTAACTCGTAACCCTCTCTGCGCATTATAAATACTCATTTTCTTTTTTTCCCTAGTTATCTGCCTAAACCAAACATAAAGAATATTACTCAGCATATATTTCCTACTAAATCAAGTTGTTTGCCTTCAATACAGTCAGATTCGATTCCCTCACGCATCAAAGTTAGTTACCGAGAACAGAAGAAAAGGTAACTTTTAATTTATATGTAGCAGTAATGCGCCATAACGGGTACACTGCTATTCTCGAAAGGGTTTAATGTAATCTCCTTTGATGCGGAATTAAAGGCAAATGATTTAGTTAGCAAGAAGTATTCAGTAAATTTCAATACAATTAACAATTTATTTCCAATATATGTAACAACTAGAATAATAGCAAAAACTATATATATATTTTTAACACATAACAAACAACACTTAAATTGAAATCTTCCCCTTTCAATTCTTTTGATAGCGGTGTGAACAATTCCACAATTTAACGCCCATGAATTATTTCTGTCCAAATAATATTTTAAAGCTTTCAATATTAAATCCAAAAATGTTTCAAGTAATTTATAGGTTAATTTCAATATAACTAAAGAAATAGTTACGTGTGATTCGATGAACATATCCCCCGGAATCGAAGTATTAATCGGTCCAAAATGGCGCAAAAATAAAAAAGGATAGAATTTAGAACATACTTACGGTTCCGTTGAACATGCCAATCAAACACACTTACAATATGATTATATAATTATTCACATTTCAGGCTTTACTTTCACACCACTTCACAAGCGGATCTTAAATTAATTTCCAACACTATTCACAAAATTTTCTTCTAATTCCATTTAACAAACCCATTACGATTTCTAATTTGTTTTCTTATATCCGAAATGTAATTTTAGATCCGTCGACGATTACCTTTTCTTCTGTTCTGACGCTAATCGCGGGTTGACATTTCAACCACAGTTCATAGGTGGCGCTGTTAACTCTCGATGAACAAACGAAACACAATGTTCATTGAACCTGACCTACTAACATAGATCATAGTTGCTAACTGTATGCGGAAGTAACTAATCAGCTGTTTCAGTGTCCAGACTAAAGTCTTTTTTTTTTTTTTTCTTGGAGAAATGTTACATTCCTAATGGTCGTTTTCCGATTGGTCATCCAGTCAAAACTTTGAAAGAGGTTCTACTTTTTTCCATCCTAGCTACTTGACCTGCCCAGCTAAGCCTCCTAGACTTGATGACCCTAACAATGTTTGGCAATCCGTATAAATTATGTAAATCCTCGTTGTGAAGTTTCCGCCATTCCCCATTCCCATTCCTCTTGAGTCCGAATATTCGTCTCAGGATCTTGTTCTCAAATACTTTCAGTCTTTGTTCTTCCCTCAGAGTAAGTGACCATGTTTCGCAACCATACAGAACAACAGGCATGATTATCGTTTTATATATTTTAAGCTTCAAATTCCTCGACAGTATTAGCGACGACAAGAGATTTTGAACTGAATAATAACACCAATTTCCTGTTTTTAGTCGACATTTAATTTCTTCTTGAATATGATTTTCGTTTGTTAATATTGATCCTAGGTATTTGAAAGTATCCACTTTATCAAAAGTATTATTTAAGATTTTATCGCATTCATAATTTGCCGTATTACGGTCCCGACGGACTTCCATGTATTTAGTTTTCTCTGCATTTACTTCTAAACCCGTGTCCTGCAAGCGTTTAATGAGACTTCTGCATGTCTATCTATTGTTCTCCTATCATCCGCTATTAAATTTACATCATCAGCGTACGACCTAACCTGCTGAACACCGTTCGACTCTAGGCCCTGGTTGTTATCTTTGATTTTCCTTATAGCGTATTCCAGACAAGATGAATAGTAATGGCGATAACGAATCTCCTTGTTTCAGGTCATTCTCGACGTGAAACCTCGTGGACAAAAATTTTCCTGCCCGGACTTAATTTGGGATTTATTTAAACATGCCTTAATTAATCTAATTAGCTTTTACGTTATTCCAAATTCTCTAAAAACGTTGCACAATGTTTCTTTCCTATCCGAGTCGTAGGCCTTCCTAAAATCAATAAATAGTTAATGTACCCAGGTATTGTATTCCCACTTCTTTTTGAGTATTTGGCGAATGGAAAATATTTGGTCGATAGTTGATTGATTTCGTCTAAATCCGCACTGATAATATCCAATAATTTTTCTGCTTATGGGGTCAATCTTGCTAATAGAATGTTTGAAAGTCTTTTCTGGGATGTTGACAGAAGAGAGATGCCTCGATATTTATTACAGTCAGTTTTGTCGCCTTTCTTGTGGATTGGAACAATGATTGATTCTTTACACTCTGTGGCAATTCTTCCTTGTTCCAGATAAGGAGGATGAGTTTGTGTATTTTATTCCACAATTTTTCGCCTCCAGCTAAAATTAACTCAGTCGGAATTTCATCTACACCCGGAGATTTATGTTTGTTCAATTATTTCTTTATAGCGATGTCTACTTCTATTTGGTTGGGTTCTGGAATATACGGTTCTGCGG
The DNA here is from genome assembly GCF_964235325.1 of Thermobia domestica. Lineage (NCBI taxonomy): Eukaryota > Metazoa > Arthropoda > Insecta > Zygentoma > Lepismatidae > Thermobia > Thermobia domestica. Next base: position 194,206,978 of record NC_137457.1, read on the forward strand.
TGTGTATCTCCCTTTCTCCGCGCACATTAGTTTTTGGCTGTGTGTTAAGCAAATCGTCAAAGAAATCTTTCCATCTACTTAAAATGTTATCTGTATCAGTGAGAACTGTTCCGTCAGCTTTCTTTAATATAAGAACGAGGTTGATAGCCTTTCTTAAATTTGTTGATCCCTCTATACATGTCCAGAATGTTTTTATTTTTACTATTATCTTCAAGTTCCTTAATTTTAGCTTTCAAAACATCACGATTCTTTGTTTTAAAAGTTTTGGAAATTTCCCGCCTGATATCTAGGAAATTTTGTGTAGTTATTTCATTCGGATTTTGTAGTCAGCGTAATTTTGCCTGTTTTCTCTTCTCTGTTAGTTTAATGCATTCCTGGTCGAACCATGGTTTGTTCCTACGTATTTCCGCGTGTCGCAATTTTCCTTTTGAACGAGGATGCTTTGTAAGCAAAGAAAACAATTTAATTGCTGGAATATTTTTCTCCATAATCTTAAGGTTACATCTGTTAACTAACGAGTATATGACATGCGTCAGATTTCTATAACAATTCCTACAATGCTATTGAGATTATCATCATTTTGCTCAAATAAGAGTATTGTTGTGTCATACATAATTAATATTCTTTCTTCATAGTTTTGGGGAAATCATTATTTATATTATTGTGAAGATATGTGTATTTGGACTCATAATGGTACATTTTATTTTCGATTTCCGGACATTTTATTTCAAATTTCAACACAGTGAAAAGCATAATCGTTCACTTAATGTTCAGTCACTTTTCGATTTTCTTTTAAGTTCATTTGCTTTTCCTACTAGGAAGTTTTCTTGCTATCTGTCATTTCTTTCTTATACATGTAATTTCTTAATCAATTTAAACAGCAGATTGTTTCCCTGTCAGTATTCCTATCATCACCCCACCTTTGGTTAATCTATGAGCACGCACTTTTCATCAAGACTGAAGTAATAATCAACGACTCAGTATAATAACCCGCAGGGACATCGAACAAAACCATTGAGACACTTTTGGGAAGTAATAGTCCGGATCCTATGTGAGACGAGTCAACATGTAGTAGTACAAACCACGATTTCGAATTTACGAGAAGTTTACCTTGCTCTAACTTAGAGAGCACTTTGCCTTAGCGAACGTTGTAGTTGTCAGTTGCGATGGATAATCCGTTAAAGAGTAATTTCGACTTTGATTAGATTTACTGTGTTCGCAACGTACGTTTTCCTGCCCGGGTTTCGAAAACACTTAACACACGACTACCTGGACGCCCAGCTGACCAGAGAGAAGGATGGACGGACATCAATCCATTGGGAGAATCATCGAGAAGGAAACGCCGAGATTTACCAGTAAGTGCAAGCAGATTGACCAGTCCTAAAAGTTACTCCCTTCTCACCCTTTTCAACCCCTTCGACATCACAATGTGTCTCTTTTGTACATGTTTGATTTTATTTATATGAAACCCAGGTCAGATCCTGTACTTTACGCTCTACCAAGTTCAATGTTCACAAAACCCTGGGCGCAACTTGTCAGCTCTAACATCCCCAATCACACTATCTATTAGCGCATTATCTGAGCTTTCAGACTGACAAGGGGCGACTGCACATTATTATATTATTATAAAACAATTTTAACGTGAGTCTTTGTGGATGCCTAATTAGAAACATACCAAATGTAAATATGCATGTATTCAGATGTCAGAATGTGTTCACGGCAGTGATTTGTAATACTGATATGTACTACTACTTCATCTACATCGCCTAATATATAATATACAGTAAAAGCTCTTTATTCGCGGGGTATATGTTCCATAAATATGCCGCGAATACAGAAACCGTGAATACGGAATGGTAATTTATATGGGATTATAGGGAATACGTTCCTAGGTGACAAAATAAAAAAAACAAATACATATAAAAAATCAATTTACTGTAATTGAAGTTTTTCACCATATTGATTAATTATTATCTTCAGGCTTAGGCAATGGTTTGAAGAATTATGTAATTTTTTCTTGCTTGGCAGTTTTTAAAAGCTTCTTCAATTCAGACTGATATTCAGGAGTGGCATTAGCAATTTGTCTCTTAAAAATAAGACTTCGTTCCCCATAGACGGATCAATTTTCATAAAGAAATCACAAAGCTCCTTTGCCATTCTTAAACCTTCACTAAGATTTTTCAAACTAAATGTTACGTTTCCAGTACTTGTTGAAGCCTCTTCTTCAATGGGCTGTGAATTTAACATTTCCTCCAAATCGGTTTCAGTCAAATTTTCATCTTGCGATTCAAGAATACCTGAATGTCACTTGATTCTATCTGTTCGATCCCATCTCGTCCTATTCCATTCCCAATTTCGGCTATGTTTGCAGTCAAAGTTTGATTTTGCACACATTCTTCGTCATTTTCCTCAGTCAGAGCAGGCCACAGCTTTTTCCAGCATGACTTCAATGTGTGTGGCTTCAGTTCTTCCAATGATTCTTTTATGTTTACGATGCATTTTGCTATGTCAAATTTCTTCCAGCATTCCATAACTTTCATATCAGTATTACATTCCATATTATCCAATACGATTTTGAAGGTTCGTCTAATGTAATAGAGCTTAAAGACCTGGATTATTCCTTGGTCCATAGGTTGAAGCAAAGCCGTCGTGTTGGGAGGTAAAAGTGTCACTTTTATATTTGGATGCACAGTTTCAAGTTCGCGAGGATGACCTGTTGCATTGTCCAAAACTAGAACTGCTTTAAAGTCTAAATTCTGTTTTTTTTTTTTTTTTTTTTTTTTTAAATGAGTTTCAACTTCAGAAGCAAAACAATCCCGGAACCAGTCACAAAAAGTAGCGCTTGTAACCCACGCTTTCTTATTAGCACGCCAAAACACTGGTTGGTCGTCCTTGTTTTGATTTTTAAAGCCCGAGGATTTAACGATCTGTAGAGCATCAGTGGTTTAATAACACAATCTCCAGATGCATTAGAACATAGCAGCAGTGTAACTCTATCCTTTGCTGCCTTAAATCCGGGAGCAGACTTTTTGCTTTTAGAAATGAATGTTTTGTTTGGCATTCTCTTCCAAAATAGTGCAGTTTCGTCTGCATTAAATACTTGCTTAGGTTTGTATCCTCCATCAGCTTCTAAGTTTGCAAATTCTTCTGGATATCGTTCTGCTGCAGCAGTGTCTGCAGATGCAGCTTCTCCAACGATTTTAATGTTATGCAATGATTGTCTCACCTTAAATTTATTGAACCAATCTTCCGATGCTTGAAATCCTCCATTTGTACATTCACCATTACAACTACCATCAGATTGTTTAAAATGAGCGTAAAGACGCTTTGCCTTCTCCCGGACCATTGGACCACTCAGGAGCACCCTTTTTTGGTAGCGGTCTTCGATTCATAATGGCAACGCCACTTCCATTTTTCTATTGCTGGATCACGAACAATTTTCGCTGACAGTGAAGTTGAAGGTACAGACGATCTTTTTTTATCTTCGGATTTTTTTATCGATCGTACAGTTGATTCGTTGACATTGAATGAGCGTGATATGGATGCAAACGACTCTCCAAGACGTAAACGATCAAGCATTTCTATTTTCACTTTAAGCGGTAACAGATTTTTTTCATGTCGAAACTCGTTTCTCATTTTTTTAAGTTCACATTACTGTATAAATTAGGAAGACAGTGGTAGAAACGTGTTACTTGATCACAATTTTTGTAACGAATGGAAAGACGAAACAATAAAACACGCAAAGCGGCTCTTACCAAAGGACGGAACGTCTAATAATGTGGCGGCATTTAAAAAAAATACTTTATTCGTTGAGTAATAAGGTTGCTTTCATTCTGTTTGCTTACATTCTCAAAAACACCGATCGCGGCAAAGGCGGCTTAAGTCCGAACCAATACAGCGGCGATGTCATTTAACAACATACTTTAGGCTAAGTTGTAATAAGGTCTATTTTACATTTTATTAGTCCATTTGACGGCGTTTACAAAGGATATTGGATTGGATACCTATTGGATTTTTTTTTATTATTATGTATGTACGTACTGATTAGATCTGCTAATAAAGAAATCTTTAGCCGCGAATATAGGAATTGGGTCGCATTTTTTTAAATCCGCGAATAGTGAAAACGCGAATGAAGGAAGCGCGAATAAGGAGCTTTTACTGTACTCTACAACAGGCGTACCTCAAAAATCAGACTCATCTACCGTAATATGAGTTTCATCTCTCTTCTCTAGAATAAGCCTCAAATCTGCCCACCTCCCAACGTTGAAGACAACCAATGGCATATTTAGGATTTTGTTTCGAAGGGCTATGCCCAACACAGGAAATGAAGTGGGCAATTGCCCACCTGAGTTTGAGAATTAAATATATTTTAATTTATGCATAAATTGAAGTTATAATGGTAAGAACTGCAGACCGATAAATCCTATAGACTATGATATGATACAAAAATTTTGGAGTGAATCTAACTCTTTATCCTATTCATACAAGAAAAAGGAAGCATGATCTTGGCCTACCTAATTTCCGGTTCTAATTTTCCCCCGTTTTGATTTTCTTTAATTCAAACATGTCCTTATTTTAAAAATAACTAAACGATATAATTTTTCCTTTGTTATAATAACTAAAGTCCCGTCATGTTGATATCCGCGCAAGTTGGTGTAGAACATCAGTTTCGTTTACCAACTCCTCTTAGTTTTGGTGTTACTGATGACGGCCGACTTGAATCACAACTGAGAACGGTGGATAAAGTATGATAGGCGAAACGAAAGAAAGTAACATCAAGAAAAAGAAACAGAAAAGTAGAAAGGACGAAAGAAAGAACAAAAGGAATTACATGGAATGAAATTTGACAAATACAGTATTATTTCTGAACAACAAGCATAAGAAAATGGAAAGTCAGACATTCTTAGAAATGGTAAGAAGGATTATTGTTATACGTGGAATGCGAAAAACGAACAAATTTATTTCGGGGGAGCTTGAGCCCGATAGCCCCCTAAATACGCCACTGATGACGATTCTGCTCCCGTGATCCTCCACAGCGGGTCTCCCGGAATGTTGAAGACAGATTTGCGCCGATGCCATCAGCTAATATGTGATCTAGTAAAAATGTTAAAATTGTAGAAAGTAATAACATTCATGTATAATGTGTTTATTAAAACTTTTATTTGGACGAAGACTTATTTAAGGATAATATATTTGTACCGCATGTAAAATGAACATAAATCTAGAATCATAATGCAATGTATTTCACAATCAATGATATTGATAATCTCCTCTCTCTTTTTTTTTTAACACCCTCACACAGAAAACATAGAAACAAAAGCAAGCTTGAACTTGAAACTTTGTGATGTCATCAGTACGTGGCCAATAAGAGCCATGTATTGGATGAACCTCTTGGAATCGGCAAAAATGTCTACAGGAGGTGATTGACAAAATGGTTTACACTGGAAAACTGTATGGAATGGAAATTAACATCGAAAAGTCGAAAGTCATGAGAATATCCCGTGGAAACACATCCTTACGGATCAGAGTAGAACAAAGCGAACTTGAAGAGGTCGATAATTTCAAGTATATGGGAAGTATTTTGACGAGAGACGCGAGATATCAGGTCAAGAATTGTCATAGCTAAAGAAGCATTCAACAAGAAAAGATCACTCTTAACTAGCAGGCTCAATATTGGACTTAAGAAGAAGTTGGTAAAGTGCTATATATGAAGCATTGGACTGTATGGTTTAGAGACTTGGACATTACGGAAGTTAGAGAAGAAATATTTGGAGAGCTTCAAAATGTGGTGCTGGAGGAAGAGAGAGAAGATAAAATGGACAGAGAGAGCAACAAACGAAGATGTTTTAAAACGGATAGGAGAGAAAAGGACACTTCTACTCATTATTCTTCGTAGAAAGGCCAATTGGAATGGATACATCTTTCGAAGAAGTTGTCTCTTCACTCCGCCATAGAAGGAAAGATGGAAGGGAAGCGAGGAAGAGGAGGAAGAAGAACACAGCTAATCGATGATTTGAAAGATAGGAGAAAATATTGGGAGTTAAAAGAGGAAGATGAAGTTCGACAAAAGTGAAAGAAACATTTCCAGGCCCAAATCTAAAATTGAAAAAAAATCTCATTAGTCTCAGGACCTGCCGAAAGGTAAAATACCTAATAATAATAATATATGACTTTGAAATAATATGGGACATGCTTCTTTTCAGACTTCTCAGTGATCTTTACCACATGAAATTAAAATAGAAAAGTAGAAAATAAAAGGGTGGGTTTACCGTTTCTCCAATTAGAAAATATATTCCACTATAACTTTTTTAAATAAAATATTCCATTTTATTAATATGGCATGTATTTTCCTCGGGCTTCCCAATCATCCTACTGCTTAAGGTTAAAATGAGTCAATAGTGAGGGTAATATATATATAATGGCCACTATATACATATAGTGGCGGATCCAAGGGGGTCTATAGGGGCTATAGCCCCTCTTGACGCTCAGGTATACACTGGATACAATGGGATTCAATCCTGCTTTACACTTTATAAAAATGACAAAATATGGTTTAGCCCCTCCCTTGATCATATCCTGGATCCGCCACTATATATATATATATATATATATATATATATATATATATATATATATATATATATATATATATATATATATGGGGGGATGGATGTAGATATCCCTAGGAAAATATCCAATTTTTATAAAAACAGTGGAATTGGTAAAGGGTAAGGCGATGAAATTTTTGGTGAAAGGTAGAAAATATCTATGTCACCTCTGCAATGGACCGCACCATTAGTGGTCAAACAAATATAAAATTTTCACAAAAGTGAAAAAAAGAAAAAAAAGAAAAGTCCGCAGATTTGCTGTCCTAAAAGACAGAAGAATAGTCCTGAGCGATTTGCCCATTGTCTCCACTATAACTTGCAAGAATGGTTAGATCTCAATCAATACATTGCAAATCTTCTACTTGTTCCTTTTCAGTAGCAATAGAAGAAACGATAATGAACAAAATCGAGTTCCATATTTCAACTGATTTACATATTACGTGACTCATATAATACTGACAGTGTGAGACTGTCTGTCACCCAGTTGTGTATTTTTTTGTTTATCCACTGGTACCCACATGTGCCAAAAAAATTGCGCGTATACTGTAACTCACGATTTTTCGCATTTATTCCATTTTCCTTACGTTTATGAGTAAAATTCAGTTATTAGGATGTGGAGATAATAGAAAACTATCCATCTAAGGAGATATTTCCAAAAATTATAATAAAATAATAAAAATATAAGCAAAAAAATTACACTTGGCTTTGTGTATACTGGCAATCAGACTCTCGTGGGATTTTTCAGTAGCAGAGCACGATTGCGAAGGGGACAATAGGCAGTGAACGAGCTGGCGGAAGGAACTGAAAATTGGAGTAAAATATTCAATTTATTGGTTTAAACCTAGCGTCTAGATGGTTTGACAAATATAACTTAGCTTCTGTAACTAAGATGTCGTACGAAAATATAGAATTAAACAAAAAAAAACTATTATCTTAAGGTTCGAAGCGATACACACCATGGTTGTGAGCATTATTTGTTAAGAAAAAGCGAGTAAACTAAAAGTTATCTCCGTGGTTAGGTGGATAGAGTGTGGATTAACAGTTATTTTATTATTTTGACACGAGATCGTATCCCATAGCATTACATATATATATCACATCACCCAATTGTCCGGCTCCGATTTCAATGAAATTTTTGTTGCTGATAGAGGACATGTATACATTACTTGTGATGACAGAAATTTTTGCCATGGTGCATGTTTTCTATTTTTTAATAATTTTTAAAGGTTGTGACGTGGTTAATAGGGATTACTGCAGAAGTCCCTTACTATCTTTTGTAAAAGGAGTGTTAATGAAAGAGCAACCATGTAGATACGTATAGGGACAAGGGGGAAGTTGTACGGTATGTATGACTTTGACGGCAGCCATCTTGAAATCCGCCATTTTGAATTAAGAACAAGTTTTTTAAATGGGAATAGGGTAATATGATACATAATTTCGGGCTAGAATTTAATCAGGAAGACAATGGTGAAGTTAGTTTTAAGATGCGCTCATTTGGTGAAAAGTTACAGGCATATTAATTGTTTATACATACTATGTGCGTAAGTCCCTTACCTCCGCTTCTAACCCGCGTATTAATGATAATAAGTGGATAAAGATTTCGGTAATACATATTATGCCTAGAGGGAAGTGATACGATAAGGGTATCATTGACGGCAGCCATCTTGAAATCCGCCATTTTGAATTAAAGTGAAGTTTGAAAACTGAAAAACATAGCATGTGGCACCAAATTTTAATAGTAAATTTTCCCCAAAAAGCCAATGGTATGCTTATTTTTGTTCTATAGTTAACCAGTATGAATTTATGACTCTCCTAATGTGCAAGAAACGTCTATTGTTCGATCTTTCAAATTAGCAACACTCCTAATTTTAATCGCATGTTTTAAGATTCCAACTGGCACTTTCCAATTGTTTCCATGGCTGATGTTTTCTAAATTTATTACATTTTTTTAAGAGTTGCGAATTGTCAGTTCATGAATAGTGTTGGTCTAAGCATCCAGCAATCTTTCTGAATTTTGAAGACTTGACATGTAATTATTAATTTCCTAGGCAGTGTAATTATTTATTTTAACCCAGAGTACATGAGGAACCTATGGACCTATGTGATGTAAAGAAATACAAATGAAATTATAAGAAATTGTTGTAACACGAACTCAAAATTATCATGCAATGTAGCCTACATGTTGCGCAAACGACAAACGGTATTTTTTTTTTAATAAATACAACTTTACAACTTTAAAGGAACAGCAGCAATGATACAAAATATCAAAGAGACAAAATATGACTGTTCCCAACACACTGTTTGTACCGTGAACAAAATATGAAAATAAGTAACTTGTTTATAAAGAGGTGTAACTTAATCGAGTTCCCGATCAATGCTGATTATAAATCTTACAAATATGAACCATCGACAACAATCGCTAGAAAACGAATGACTTTTTTTGTCTGACTAGCTAAAATATTGCCATAGAAAATAAATAAATAAATATACAATAAACAAATAAATATAAAACAAAACAAAAGACCATTGATTTACACAACAATCATATTTTATTTCCTTTTTTGAAGTGAATTTTCAACTTATTTCTCGTCTCACCTACTATCCATTACAAGCTACGTCTCCGGTATTACCTGAATGCAAAGTTGGAGTTCTTTCGTTCTGCGATGATTCATGTCAGTAAACGAGTTTTTGAAGGGCAGGTATAGGAAATAAATAATTACATTGCATATGAAATTAATAATTACATGTCAAGTCTTCAAAATTCAGAAAGCTTCCTGGATGCTTATCCCAACACTATTCATGAACTGACAAATCGCAACTCTTAAAAATGTAATAAATTTATAAAACATGAGGAATGGAAACAATTGCAAAGTGCCAGTCCGAATCTTAAAACATGCGGTGAAAATTAGGAGTGTTGCCAGTTTGAAAGATCGAATAATTGACGTTTCGTGCATATTAGAAGAGTCATAAATTCATACTGGTTAACTATAGAACAAAAATAAGCATACCATTGGCTTTTGGCGAAAATTTACTATTAAAATTTGGTGCCACATGCTATGGTTTTCAGTTATCAAAACTTCACTTTAATTCAAAATGGCGGATTTCAAGATGGCTGCCGTCAATGATACCCTTATCGTATCACTTCCCTCTAGGCATAATATGTATTACCGAAACCTTTCATTTTGTTTGCAGTTTCCTAAGTAAACCGGTTTATAAATGAATAGCAGGAAAAAATTTAAGAAAAATACAGAACTGTTGCATTATTATTATTATTATTATTATTATTATTATTATTATTATTATTATTATTATTATTATTGATATTTTTAAAACATTAGAATTACGTGCTTACGAGGATTCGTGTTGGGGCCCCTCCGAATAGAAACCCTGGATACGTGTCTGCACTGAATGATAGAAATATGAGTCAAGGTGTAGACGGGCGTGCTAGGCGATAGACTCCAGAGCATGAAAAATAGACTAAGACCACAACTTGTAGTTCTTCTTGCCGATTGGTGCTATCTGCAATGATATGTCGGATCATACGATATGTAGAACAAAGGAAGGTCGGATAAGCGAGACCATGGTATATTGGTGTTTCACGTACCTAAACTTGTAAAAGGTTTGTATAAACAATTATCTTTCACTCCTTAGCTAAATTTGTGGTTATGATCACACACCTTGCCATATAAAGTATAGTCTTATAAAGAAAAAAGTAATTTTTAGCTAAAAGCTAAAGAGAAGCCAACTTCAATAATTTACTTCAGTTTTTTTTTAATAATGGCAAACTAGTCCATTTTATCACGATAAATCACGTTTGGTACTAAAATGTCTTTTTCTGTCCGTATATACTTTGTTGGAGACAAAATTGTTCTTTTCCCAAGAAAACAGGATGAGAGAAGCTAAACAACAGCATGAACTGAAAACAATAGCTATTACCAATAGTACTCTAATACTGGATAAATACGTCATTACAGCAAAATATCAATAAGTATGTCCTTATTATATTGCTTCGGTTCTTATTAACATGAAAATTTAATGTTTTGTAAAAAAAAGGGGGGACGGGATGGGATTCGATCTAGTGTCAAAATAGTGTAAGAACTACTAATCCACCACGCTGCACGGAAACTACTTTTTGCTTGTTCTCATTTTCTTAACAAATAAATGCTAATATCCATAGCGCATGTCACTTCCAGCCTCAAGACAGGAGATTTCCTCTTTGTTTCTATATTTCCGTACATCTTGGTTACAAAAGCTAATTTATATTTGGCAGACAATCTACACACTAGGTTTTAACCAATACATGCAAGATTTTACTCCACTATCCAGTTTCTTGATCCAACTCCTCGACTTCCCTACTGAATTCCCTCCGCAATCGTGCTCTGCTACTGAAAATATCCCTAGAATTAATGATTGCCAGTATACACAAAACCGAGCATAATTTTGTTTTTTGCTTATATTTTTATTATTTTATTATATTTTTTGGAAATATGGATTGTTTTTATTATCTCCACATACTAATAACTGAATTTTACCCATAAACGTAAGGAAAGTGGAATAAATGCGAAAAATCGTGAGTTACAGTATACGCACAACTTTTATTGCGAATGGGAGTACGGAAGCAAGCTTAGATGTCAAATTTAGAGACCTTCATGAGAGTCTACAGAGGATTTTTCGATTTTCACTTCTTTTCCCAAACATTGGGGTAAAAGAAGTGAAAATAAAAATTCGATTTACTTGAAAACAACTCTAATAATTTATACTTTAGAAATCAATGTTTCATATTGCTAGTATAGCTCGCAGAAACTAACAATATTGAAACTAGGTTATTGACTTTTATATGTACAATACCTAACTGAGATTAATAAATAGTGTAAACTTTCTGCAAATGTATTTATAAGTTCACAATTACATATTATTGATGGTTAATTGTGTAGTACAAAAATCCCCTGTATAGTACAGGGGATCTTCATCATCTTTTAGGAATCTTAGGAAGCTGATGTCCTATGTAACTCTATCTGTGGGAGAGGATGTTGTACAGCCTAGTTTAAGAAGACGCCAACCCATCTATCAACATTTCTGAGATCGTGTTCCTCAGCGTTCGTTCTTTCTTTACAGCGTTTAAAACGATGTAAATTCACTACTTGTGCCATGGTTACTATACATGATGTTACCAATATCAAACCTTTAAAATTTCGAAGCATTTGCTTGTGGTTCGAAGCTTTTACTTTGCTTTATTCACATCACAGTTGGAGCACAATATTGCAAGTAAATGCAACTATTTCACTTTCGGTTTAGCAAAAATACAAGTATAATTAAAAATTAAAACCACAAAAGTGATACAAAATGCCGAAAAGTTGTATGATGAAATTGATATATAACTGTAGTCCCTTGAATTTCACAAAATGACCAACAGGTGGCAGATCTACAGCACAGGAGACGGCAACAGCATTAGTACGAAGTTGGCCGCGCCACTAGCAACATGTACGGCGTTAGAGCAGCGATCTGTAATACGTTTTATGAGTAGTGAAGGTTTCAAACGTATTGAAATTCATCGCAGGATAACAGCACAGTACGGTAATTCGTGTTTGTCCCTGTAGCAAGTGTACGAGTGGTATAGAAAGTATGGAAACAGCATAACGTCTGCAGAGGATGCCTAACGACAAGGGCAGCCTCACCGTGTAGTGACAGAAAAAGCATTGCTTTACTGGAAAAGCTTACAAAGGATAACAGGCATACTGCACTCTGAAGGAAATAGCCACCATGTTGATCATTAGTGTTGGTTCAGCACACAGTATTGTCCATAACGTGCTGCAGTCCAATAAAGTGTTTCCAAGATGGATGCCACGTCATTTGACGGCTGAACTGTAAGACGTCTCGTCGATGCCTGTGAAGAAATTTTGCGTCGTTTCCACGTCGAGGGTGACTTTTTTCTAGATAGAATCGTTATAGGTGATAGGACCCAGGTTCACTACTACCAACCAGAAACAAAAAGATCAAGCAAGGAATGGCGCCATAGCTCATCACCAAAACCCCCTTTCCCGCAAAAAAATCCGCACTCAGCATTCAGCAGGAAAATTCATGCTTACTCCCTTTTGGGATGCAAGAGTCATTTGGGAAGATTACATGTATATGGGGGCAACAGAAACCAATACTTATTCATACCTGCTCACAAACCAACTTCGCCCGGCAGTTCGGAGTAAACGACAAGGACTTCTGACTTCAAGTGTATTGTTACAGCATGACAACGCTCGACCACATACTTCTCTTTGACCAGAATTTGAAATTAGAATGTCTCCCACACCCACCTTATTCATCAGACCTTGTCCCTAGTGACTTTCGTGTATTTGGACCGCTCAAAGAAACGTTGGGAGAAGAAGTGATGAAGAAGTGAAAACCGCTGTACACAAGTGGCTGTAGTCACGAACAAAATATTTTTAAACGTGGTATCCATACACTTCCGAAGCGTTTGAATATTTGCATTGACGTCAGGGAGACTACGTCGAAAAATAATAGGTATTTTTTTTAATTGTTATAATATAATATTTAGAGCACTTCAAATGTTTTCATTGGAATCACCCTCGTATTAGCTCCAATTTTTGTTCATATAGTTCTCACCATTAGCTTTAATAACCTGAAGGAAAAGTATTTGCTTCTTTCTTATACATTCGGACTCCTATGTTCCCCCAAATCTTTTCATAAGTGCAACATGTGCCCTGAAACTCGCCTGTGGGCAAAGAAGAGTGAATCAACAAATTTTAAAAATGGAAATTTGTTTCTTTTTACTGGTATAAATTGTATTTGTTAACGCTTGTTTCCTTTGTAATATTCCATCTGCTCTGTCACTTCGAAGATAAAAATAACATAGGATTCCTGAATGTTATGTTTATCCTCTGCCAGCTTTCACAATTTGGCTCACCGATTTGCTGTTTTCTGCTTTCCCTGATGCTCGATACAGCATTATAAAGCAAATTATCTTTAGAGCTTACAGAAAGTGAACTGTGTATGTGTGTTTTAAATTTACAATATGTAGTTAGGGCATCATTTCCGTCAGTTATTTTTCCAGATTCTGAAACAGAGTTCATAGCACTAATTCAAACAGCTTCTCAAGTATCTCACGATATTGTAATATATATGTCGACATTTCTCTTGTCCCACAAAGATTGGAATTCTGCATATGGGCTAAGCGTTTAAATAAATGTGATCTTCTATCTGTTATCATGACGCTAAGAATACAATGAAGTAAGTGATGTAAAAATTTTTAGGTTTTGTTTCTATAAAATATAGGCTAGTATGGTACTATATTCCAGCTCTTGTGGGGACGAAATAATATGATAGAGAGACTTACAATTTGATTAGCACTGATGCATGATGTTTTATGTACCCGCCATAGTAATCGGATTCAAGTGTCAGCCGTTGCTGGGAGCCACTGTAGGCCCTGTCCATCATAATCTCGGTATTGAATAAGGATGCAAAACACACTTAAAAAGGAACTTGAAACTTATTACAATATAGACCTATCCAAAATGATTTATTAATTTGTTATATTTGTTTCAGAAATTACGATGGTATTGGAACGTTTCTGTTGCTGCTGCAAACTAGAGTCTGGAGGATTTGCTATAGGATGTATGGAAATTGTGAGTAATATTTCAGAAAAGTAAATACTATGCTTCCATTATTAGAGTCCGTTTTCAGATTTCCAAAGTATTAGGGATGGGCACGATTGAGTTCGAGCGAATTTTCCTTGAAAGTCGACTCGACTCGAAACAGGCATCTTTGAGCTCGACCCGAGAATTCGGCACGAAAATTTTCACCCAACTTGATTCGAATTCGGGTCGAGTTGAGCCAAGAGGACCTAAATCGAGCTAAATCATCTGTGTTGTTTCAAGTATTCTCTTCAAGTATCCTACATAAACGATATAATCATCAATGATACTACTACTACTACAACTTATTATTCTTATTCTTATTCTTATTATTATCATTAATAATAATAATAATAATAATAATATTATTATTATTATTATTATTATTATTATTATTATTATTATTATTATTATTATTATTATTATTATTATTATTATTATTATTATTATTATTATTATAACACTGTCTATAACCACGAAAGATACGCGGTTTGTAGTCGAGAAGTCTTCAGGAGGCAAAGACACCGTTCACGAGTTTCTGGGTTTGAGTTCCGGAGGAGCAAGTTTCCGGGCTTAATCCAAAAATTCTTAAAAGTTATAGGGCCAAAAATGCTCAAAATTGCTCGGTCCGGGTTGTCAACGGCTCGAGCTGCTTGGTTCACAGTTCATTCACTATCGGGCCGAACCGAGAAGAAAGCCGAGCCAACAGTACATCCAACTGACAAGTAAACCTTACGTTTGGGTGAATCGAGTTGCTGACTGAGACACATATGAGAAAGTAGTACTAAATGTGGTAAGTATTTCAGTGAAGTTGTAGGTGCGAAGCTCCAAGGGTTTAGGAGATACAGCTACCAGAACATCACATGGAAGTACAGAATAGTCTTCATACAGTTGGAGGTAAAAGCTCTGTAAGACCTCTTGTAACGACAAAAAGTGAATAACAAATATATGGGTACATATTAGGACTAGGGGAAAGTCATATAGTAAGACTATACCTGAGGGCGGCCATCTTGAAATCCGCCATTTTGAATTAAGGTTAAGTTTTTAAAATAGGAATAGGGTCATATGATACATGATTTAAGACGCAAATTTAATCAGAAGAACAATGGTGACGTTAATTTTGATTTACGCGCAATTGGTAAAAAGTTATAGGGAAATTAAATATTGTTGCAGCATATGTATTAGTCCTTTGCCCCACTTTGTAAATTTTGTATTAATGATAATAATTAAATAAAAAGCAGGTGGATAAATATTAGGTCTATGGTAAGAGTTGCCTTGATGGCGGCCATGTTCAAATCCGTCATTTTGAATCAGACAAAAGTTTCAAACAAAACGCATAACATTGACACCTTATTAATAGCAAATTTTACCATAAATCCAACGTGTCACTGTTAGGCATTTTGTTTAAAACTTTTGTCTGATTCAAAATGGCGGATTTGAACATGGCCGCCATCAAGGCAACTCTTACCATAGACCTAATATTTATCCACCTGCTTTTTATTTAATTATTATCATTAATACAAAATTTACAAAGTGGGGCAAAGGACTAATACATATGCTGCAACAATATTTAATTTCCCTATAACTTTTTACCAATTGCGCGTAAATCAAAATTAACGTCACCATTGTTCTTCTGATTAAATTTGCGTCTTAAATCATGTATCATATGACCCTATTCCTATTTTAAAAACTTAACCTTAATTCAAAATGACGGATTTCAAGATGGCCGCCCTCAGGTATAGCCTTACTATATGACTTTCCCCTAGTCCTAATATGTACCCATATATTTGTTATTCACTTTTTGTCGTTACAAGAGGTCTTACAGAGCTTTTACCTCCAACTGTATGAAGACTATTCTGTACTTCCATGTGATGTTCTGGTAGCTGTATCTCCTAAACCCCTGGAGCTTCGCACCTACAACTTCACTGAAATACTTACCACATTTAGTACTACTTTCTCATATGTGTCTCAGTCAGCAACTCGATTCACCCAAACGTAAGGTTTACTTGTGAGCTGGCTTGAGCCGATGGCCATCCTAACCGAGTTGACTTGAGCTGTTCGCTCAGTTGAACCGAGCCGAGACGGTTGACATCGCTACCGAGTTGGGCTTCTGCTTAGGCTAAAAAATTCGATCCTGCAGGATTCAGCCTTGATGGTAAGAACTACAGTATATATATTTAAATACCTTGTTGGTAAGAACTACACAGTTGGTGCCCACGACATTTGAGGCTGTTCCTTTATAAGAGTCTATTTTCGTATCGTTATCGAAACAAGACGAGATGCGAATAGTGTCCCCTATCGTGAGCAACACTAAAAGTATTCCACATTACTGCTTACATTTCCCATGCTACGTATATATAAGAATCGGAAAATTATAGAACGATTCTGACGTGTGTCTGCCCGTCCGTTCGTCTGTCTGTTGACATTTATCAGGGCAAAAACATTAACATATTCCAAAGAAGCAGTGTTCTGCAATTCTTTCAGCGTCCCAAAACTCATATCATCTCCTCCCTTAACTTTTCATTCAAACCCGGAAATAGTTGAAATTAGCCATTTCTGGTTTCGTACAAAAACAAAAACGGTAATTGATAGTGACAATCGGTTTTCTACAATCAATTCAGCAACTCAAGCAAACATATCGTTACCATCTGCAACAGTCTTCCGAAACCGGAAGTGATTGAAGTTTACTACTACTTCTAGTTTCAATATGCACTGATTTCCATAGAGAAAACAAGTAAAAGTTATCGGTATCACTTTCTTCCAATTCGATTCAGCGTCCCTAGAATAGATTTCATTATTTAGGTAAACCATCTATTTAAACCGAAAGTGGTAGAGATAAATCATTTCCGTCTTCAATGTTTTCCGCCATAGAACAAAAATGGTAATAGAAAGCGACAAGTCTTTTTTTTCCAATCGGTTCAGCATCTCAAGAGAACACACCATTACCATCCGCAACATTCTACTAAAACCAAAAAACGTTGAAATGTACTAGCATCCCGGTATCAACATTGGTTTACATGGAGCAAAAACGGTAAATGACAGCGAGAAGCAATTTCTTGTGATCGACTCACCATCCCAGGAATAGGTTCCATTTTTCCTCTATTTACCCTCTATTCAGTGAGGAGTGGGAGAAAACAACTATTTCCGGTTTAAAACCACTTCCGATTTCAACGTTCATTGCTCCTACAAGGAGAAAGCAGACTTTGGTAAATGAACTTCGGGACCATCTTTTCCGAGGTAGCAGTGTGCATTAAAAGTACTAATATTACAAACTGGGAGAGCGCAATAGTCAAAAATAGCAAAAAATACCGGAGAAAATCCATCTTAAAGTTTCCGACTCGTCTCTTATATGATACGACGCGTAAATTTAATAAGTGACGGCGTGGCAGAGTGAGGAGCATTTGTGGCTCACGTGCAAAGGATCCCGGGTTCGGTTCCCGCTCGAGTCAAGTTCGTTTTGTTTTTGTTTTAAACAATAAACTAGTCATTTGCAGCTACAAGTAAAATATCAATTCACCATATGTTTATAATGCATAAAACAATAGAAATGTTCAAAACAGTTGTAAAACCTTTCAGTGTTCCATGTTAACCAGCAATAGAATGTAACCTACTCCGTAAATATATTGATATCACAAGTTATATATTATTGTTACCATAGTCGTTGTGTAAAAAAATGTTCTTGACGTTTCGTGTCTATATCTGTTAACAGTGTGTAAATTACAAGGGGGTGAGAGGGAAATACTGGATGTATGCTATAACCAAAGAGGATTTCCTCCTCATCTCCCTTGTAATTAGCATACTGTCCACAGATATGGAGAACAAACGTGACTGAGATTTGAAACGTGACAGTTCATCTGATTTTGTTTTATCAAGCGCTGCAAAATAGAATTTTATATTTGAAAAAAAGTTTTCCTATATTGAAAAAAAAACTCCAGTCAGGCTAGAACTGCCAACCTTTGCTTTCAGAATTTCAACAGCATGTAATGTACCATTACAGTTGAAAGTAATGGCAACCTTTTTTACGCACCCTGTACCTAGTAATTTTTTTATTCGATTTCGGTTTAATTACACAATTTATTTACTATCTTTACTTCAAATTAAATGTAATGAATCGAAAGGGTTCATTAGTAACCATATTCCCATTGAATAATATATTTACTTATATTTTGATTAAGTGTAAATCCCATTTTCGCATATACAAGTTGAATAGTAACAAGGTTTATCAGGCTGACGTCATACCAAAAAATAGTTCCGTCATTGGATATAAATTTTCTTAATTTCAGACCAATGTAGAATTTAGTCAGGTACCTAATTTTTCCCTCACCCCCTCTCACTAGTCCATAGTCACTTTCAGATCCGGTTATATCTAGATTTCACCAAAATTCTATTCGCTTTGTAATTTCCGCGGCTGTTAGAAAACGCCCTGATTGGTGGAATTCTCTAATCCCTGGCGTTTTCGGCGCAATGTTATTATAATAATCGAAGACACACTAGCAGGAGCAGCTTGTGATTTTCGTGCCACATATTTTTCGGGAAGGTCTCGAATTTTCAAGGAAAACTAAGGTAACATATAATGTAACTTAATAGTTAAAGATTTACAACGGCATAGGAGCCCGGAAAATCCACAATTTTTGGTAAAGAAGCGGCAATTCAGTGAAATACAGGATTTGTGTTTACAGACGCCATATTGCTCGTCATCCAATCAAGTTAGAATAGACAGAGTGAAATAGTGACTTTACTTTCTTTTTCTTTCAAATTCAGTTAGGGATTAGGGAAATTACGACCTGTTTAGTGCATTTTGTTCGTGTATTAGGTAGATGTGATTTTTTTTTATTTAGTAAGTGCATGTACCTAGTAGGTTTCCTAGCTGTAACATCAATAATCATAATAGCAGCTTAAGCTAGCGTAAAAGTGCTCCTATCCCTTTTCGAAATTGAACCATTTCTAGCGGGGGAAGGGTTAGTTATTGTTTGTGTTAGGGCCTTTTCCCCTTTCAGGGGAAGGGTCCCTCAATAAACCTCGTTAAGGTGCCTCTAGGGCATCAATCTTTAGTAATCATTTTGTAAACCTGTTTCAAGTAATTGGTCAGGTCAGTTGGACCTAGGGTTACCCTTCTCATTTTGCCCCCCCCCCATAAAGTTCAATAGAACCAACTCTATATACTGACAAGGAGTAATATGTTTAAAGGTGCTTGCCTTTAATACGAATGTAATTAAATGGTGTTTGTTTAGTTAGTAGTATTTATGTGAAGTATTTATAGTTGTGTGTAGTTGGTAGTTCCGTGTGAGTGCATGATGTTACCATAAGGACAGTGTATTAAATATGCGTCAATTTAGTACCATTTTTCTAACTAAACATAAATAAACCAGAGTAAATATTAGAGTTTTGAGTAATAAGTACAAGTATATATTTCAGTACACGGTAAATTATGCCTCCACTACAGCGCCATCCTGCCCGTTTTCGGTAGTCAATTGTTTGTTGACATTACGACATCGCATGACTTAGAGATCTAAGTTGTTTGATTTTGGCCATTTATTCTCAAATTACATCCAGTGGACATGGTTTTCGGTTCAGATGAGTATACATTCATATAAGATAGCATGAGATCTTACTGTTCTGAAAATTACAGCTTGCTAGGTCAATTAGCAATCGAAATATCCACTGAAATCAAGAACGCCTATTTTCTTAATAGAGGTAAAGTCCATATGCTGCTACTATTTGTTTCAAAATGTAGTTTTAAATTCTCTTTTCCCGTGGCTGTAGAAAATTTCCATTGTTGTTTTAGTTTTATCAGCAAATCAGAAATAAAATCATCGTTGACAATTTAACTTTCAGTAAATACGCGTATGATTTTTTTTAACTGCGAAGTAAATACGATTTGGGTGCTTCGAAACAAAGAGTACGTGGTTCGGTGAATGTTATCGTGTAGTAGTTTGAGCGTGATAGATTGTGATAATTATATATTTATTAGTGTGTAATATAAATATGTGTATGGCCTGCGTGTAAAATGTATGAAATAGGATGTCTGTAAAATATTACTTCGCGCGAAAAATGAGTAAATAATGAATGAATGTAATGCTATATTAGTAATATGTTATAAAATATGAATGAGATGATATGACACCTATATTTAAATGGATAGGCCTAGTGTATATTATATAGTGAGAATATGAATATGTTTACTAAAAAAAATCTCTCGCGTTTTGACTTCTACACCAGTACATTCATCCAACCGAGTTTGCTATTTGGATAGTAAAGTGTAGTTGGATATTGTGTGTTACTTCGCATTTAAGTACCTCATAGTAACAGCCCCGGATTCTTAAGCCTTTCATAAGATAGGTTAGCATCATGTGGGAATTACTTCTAAAGGTTGACAGAAATGATAATTAAGAAAACTAACTGCTATATCCTGTGATCATTGAAAAGTACAGGTTTGGTCATTTGTACCTTTAACATTCATTGACTCTTCAAGATTTTTTTTTCGTTGCTTACCTTATTTATTTATTGTGCAGTGTTCATATAGCTGACAGCTCAGTTCGGACTATCCGATTAAATCAACTGCTACTAAATTAATATTTATGTCATTAGCGTACCCGGATGTCGACCCCTAGTCCCCTTAAGTATTTTCATTTCTTTTCTTAGTTTAATTAGATGAGGGAAATTAACGACATCCCAGACTTTGGCATGTCTGCGCAGGGTAGCCATCGGTGATGTTTGGTCATTGAAATCACCGATCCAAAATTCAGTTTATTTATTTTTTTTTTTATTTTGGCAAATTCTCATTAGGGATATCTTATCTATTACTCTAGTTTCATTACTATTCTGGACTCTCCTAGTTTCTTAGAGGTCGGATGATTTTTTTTTCTTTTTGAAATTCTAAATTAGCGCTTTCTCTAACGTTCCGGTGGATTCCGGGATCTCCAAGGACTCAATCGGATACAGCGAGGGGGGGAATTTCCTTAAAGCTTTCGTCTTTCTGAAAATTCCCTTGCGGGCACGGATTAGTTGTGTGTTTGGAGATAACTTTTGAGTTTACGTATTTAAGTAAACCACCCCCTTTTGGCATAAAAGAGGATATTTGGTTATAGTATGTTGTATACGTAAATTCGACCACTTATCTTTCGTAGTTGTAGTGTTCTGTCTCCTCTCTTTTTACCTATACTTCTTCTACTTCTTCTCTAAAGTTTTTTTTTAAATTTCAACCTCCCCCCCCCCGTTTTCTGAAACTCATGAAAACGTACAATATTCATATCACTTATTTCGATCGTATGTACTAACTGAGACATCGAGCGATACAATTCGTGGAGGTGTTTCAGCACAACTCAGGACCATTTTCACGATATTCAACCCACCATGGGAGGGGCTGACGAGAATGTACACTATGCTTTCAGATTCCTAGAAACTTACTTGTTATTCATCGATCGTACAAATTATACCCATTGACGACTGATTTCTGGTTTTTCTTTCTATTGATTGGTCATATAGTGTGTATGTATTAGTAGTTTGGGCCCACTAGTTTCGAATAACCTTGATTTTTTTTCTTTCTCTGTATATATATCTATATATATGTACTTACATAGTCTGAAAACTTACGTGCCTGCTCTATTTGTTGTATTTCCACCTTTTATGGCAATTTATTAAATAACACCAACTATTTCTTTATACGCGGAATTTAGTAAATTGAGAATTATTATTGATTATCGGGTTTACACATAAAGTACAATGTTGCAACCTTATATATAAAAAAGAATTTTGATAGTCAGGGTTTTTGTTTTGTCTTTGAGCCAAGCCAGCGTGAATACTTGTTGAATATAAAAGGGTTATGTAGAATTTAAACGTCGACGAATTACTGAGATTAATATTAGAGTGAAATTGATTATATTGAGGAATATGAATAAATATATGTATATATATATATATGAGTATGTATGTAAAGGGCTCGGTATTTACCCTGGTTGTTTTAGGTTGCCATAGATTTTTGACACCCGACATTGACCAATTATTTGTGATGTAAAGTATTACCGCGTAACTTATAATTAATGACACCTTATCGATTTGTTAGTAATGTTTGTAACTATTCAATTTTTTAATACTATGTCAAATGTTGCATGGAACAAGTAGCAGGTCGTAAGAAAACAAAACCCTAATCCTTATCCTAATTTATTTTGCGAGATCATAGTGAAATCAGTAAGCTACGAAACAGTGTACCCCACCAACGAATCCTTCTATCAGTAATCTATGAAACAAATCCTCCCCTACGACTGGAAAACATAACTATTTGTCGTTCGTCAGTTCAGTGACTAGAATCTTTTGACTACACGATCTAGACCAGAAAAAAAATCGATGAACTGATTTTGGTAATAATTTAGGAATGTGAATACAGGACCTAGATAGGTCCAGAGACCTAGCTCCATTGAGACGTATAGTGTAATGGAAATAAGTTCCCAATGTTTGGGACTGGATTCGATAATTTTTCTTTAATCTGAATTAACTTTGAAATTTTATATCAAGTGCGTCAAGTGACGAAATGAGAAATTTATATATATATATAATATGAAGAAACTAATTTTTTTGTCTGTAGTTAAGACAAACGATTAAATACTCTCATGGACACCAATCACAGTGAATAAAGAGAGTAGAAAAAGGAGTTATTATCGACGTGAGAACAAAGACTCATAAAATTGTCGAAATTTCTCCTTTTGGGACAGAGACTCAATAAAATGCTACTAAAGTGTTTTTTTTTTAAAGAATGATTAACCAGTTATATTTTTTTCTTTCTTTTTTCACAATGATATGTATTCATTGCACTGAATCTTAAATATGTTGACCTTTGAATTTTCTTTTTTCTCCTTTATTTTTTGTCTTTCGTCTTTTGTCGAATATTTTTTTTAATGTAATCCAACTTTTAATATCTCTAAAAAAGAGAAATGTGTTATTTGATATTGTTGAAAGTAGCAGATTTCTGTGCATGCTTATGAAACATTCTTTTTTCATGTATCAAATTTTTCCTGTTATGTCAAACTAAGTTTTCTTTTATTGAAATGTAATAAATGTCTATAGAAATGTAGTTAGGTTAGTTTAATTCAACTAAATGTAACCTGAAGTATACACTGTCCTGTATGAATGTGTGTGTGAGTGAAATGTAGGTTTAGTATTAAGTGCACCAATTATTTTGACATATATGTGTGACTTATTATAATTAATGGTAGTTGGCAATTAAAGTCATTGAATGTCAATACTAACTTAATTTAAGTTGGCTCTATGAAGGAAGTAAAAAGGATCGAAGTAGCCTGAACGAATGATCATCATGTGAGAACTGTGAAAGTCAAAATCTTGAACAAATAGATGGGTTACTCTATTTTTTTTCCTGTGGTCGATTCTAACATGCCATCAACTTCGTCGTTTGTTTTTCAAAGTCTAGAACTTCTGAAAATATTGAATAAACGGTTAAATTAAACTTTCTCATCTATCTCAGAGCTAGATTGGGATAATTCGGTAGTTGGGGTTAAATGGATCTAGGTCTGGGATGTATGGATTAACATGTGTCTACCTTTGATCACCTTAATACCAAACATTCACCCAATAGCTATTGGAAATGATTCTAATTCGATAATTATTCACTTTCCTTTACCATATTTCTCAAAATATCTAGTAACAGTTTCCTCTTTATCACCTTCTTACTTTACCTCTTTTCTCTTCTATCTTCCTTTTCCTTTCTTCATCTTCTTCTTCTTCTATTTTTAATAAAACTGAAAAGGGGGTCGTGACTGGGAATTCTATATGTAATAAACACGGTCATGTATTTATTTTATTTTATTTTTTTCAGAAGTCCGATAAAAAGTTCTCTCATTTCGATCGAACCTAGTATGTTCGAAATTAGGAAATGGATAATATATTCCAATATAATTAGACATAAGTTGATAGCTTCATGAATATCCCCACCAGGGGTGAAGGGTTCCCACTCACGACTTATTCCATGCATCACATATGTTACAGAGCTTTCTTTCTTTTCTTCTTTCTTGCCCTTTAATCAGTTTTAAGCATTACTACACCACTTAACCACGGAGACAACTTACGAGAGAATGTGTTATAAGGTGCTAATAGAATCACTCCAAGCGTAGGTTCACACTTAGAGCCTTAAATAGCCATTTTCTGCCTTTTTCGTAATTTTATCTGAAGATTGATTGATTGACTTCCATATTAGAACTGAGTGAAGTGTGAATTGTATGATAATCGCAGAAATACGTAGATTTCTCCTCTTTAAACTTTACATCTTTGCGAGTGTTCTTAATACCTGTGAATGTGTCGAGTCATTGGCCCTCTAATTTACCCCCTAATATTCTTTGTGCGATGATTTGCCTGACTAAAGTTTCATAACAATAAATGCTTTTTGCTTATAACTAATATATTGTAACTAATAATCATATTCAAGGAAATAAGAATAATAAAATAAAACAAAATAGGCTATAATAATAAAATTTTATAATCACACCATATAAAAATACTTCCTTGTTACTAGCGAGATCAGTAACGATACTTGCTTTAATTTCTTTTGGATACAAGAAGGTGTATACAGCTTTTAGAGGGAGCATTTTATTGTATATCGAAAATAATTGTTTAATATTTCTCGACATACGTTGCAATATAACATGTCTGGAAGAGCAGTTGGAGGACAGCCGAAGCCACCAGAAGGCGCCCCCCTTTCCCCCTCTAACGTGGTCACTGGAAACGGCGTTTCCCTCCTACCACCGGGCCTATAGCATCGTCCTTATCCGGCGATTTGCCGGATCCGGTTTCGGCTCCTTTCATATTATCCGGCGTTTAGCCGTGGATGAAAAATATGCGAGCAGGGTTGTTGTGCAACTGAAGAAACAAAACTCAGTGACTCTTTCGTGTTGTGGTGGTTGTAATGGACAGACGCAAAATGTGTTTTCTACTCGCCTTGTTAAGACACAGGCAGAAAAAAAAAACGTCAGACACATAGGGCCTGTTTGTTATCGAATGAGAGAACATGCCACATACAGAAAAGATGTGCACTTTTTATTAGAGAAGCGGTATTTTGGAAGACATTTTTCTGTACTGTTTCCACAATTGATAAACTTGGGCAAAATAGCGGCCCGGTTCTGGATATTTAAAATACCGTTCCGGTATTCAACTGTTGTGACTGAGAAAATCAGGCTAAAGTCCTTTCGGGATAGTCAACCGTTGAGGTCTATCCGAGAATCTCAAGCCAACATTCAGCCACTGACCCCAAGACTGGTCTGTATTATTGTTATTACTAGCTGTTATGCCCGTTCTTCGCACGGGTCAGATAAAATATCAATGTAAACAAACTGAACAATGAGAGAAGAATTAAGAAACATTTCTAAAATTAGATACATTTTGTGTGAATATATATCCAACAACGTACGTGTTTTCATTGGGAAGGCGGATGGGGGCTGAATTTGAACGTAAACACTATTGGGAGTATCAATATACATATGAGCGACCTCGATAAATATGAATTCGACACAAATATTGGTCATTTTCTACTACTTTTACATGTCCCGGTAAACGCCCCCTGAGACCCCTCCCTGGTTCGAATTGTGAAAAAATCGCCTCTGGTCTTCAGCCGATACCGCAAAAACTATGAATGTGACACTAGCATCTGTCATTTTCTACTACTCTTACATAGAAAGTAAACGCCTCTGTGATCCTCTGGTTCCAATTTTGGAAAAACAACGCCTCTGGCTCCCAGTCGACGGGGGCTGTATTTGGAAGTCAACGCCTTGGGAGAATCACCATTCATCTCAGCGACAGCGAAAACTATTGATTTGACACTAATATTGGTCATTTTCGATTATTTTTACATGTCTCGCAATTCTCCAGTACGGTGACTCCCGGCCCGCATTCAATGGTGGCTGAATTTGAAAATCATCGCTAATGAAAGTATCACCATTTATCTCAGACCGCGAAAACTGTGAATTTCACACTAATATCGGTCATTGTAGATTATTTTTTTTAACTCTGTGATCTCCTGGCCCAAGTTCCTTAGCTGATGGGGGCTAAATGTGAAAGTAAACGCTATCTTGAGTTTCACCATTGAGCTCAGTGACCTCGAAAGCTATGGATTTGACATTAATATCCGTCATTTTTGATTATTTTTACATGTCTCGAAATTCCTCCCCCCCCCCCTCTGATGATCGCCGGCCCGCATACAAATGGTGGCTGAAGTCATCGCTAATGGTAGTGTTACCATTGATCTCAGCGACCGCGAAAACTATGGATTTGACACTAATATCGGTCATTTTCTACTACTTTTACATGTCCTGGTAAACGCCCCCCTGAGACCTCCTGATTCGAATTTTGAAAAAAAAACCGCATCAGTTTGATTTGGAGCCTGGACCAAGGTACCTGTGACCAAATTTTGGTAACTTTCGGTCCACTCGTATCGTCCCTAGGCCGCACAAAGACAGACATACACATAAACTCTTTATTTTATTTATATTAGATTATTATTATTATTATTATTATTATTATTATTATTATTGTTATTATTATTATTATTATTATTATTATTATTATTATTATTATTATTATTATTATTATACTATTTCGGGTTTATTCTTTTGTTTTAAGCGTTCCGACTATTGACTCAAGTCTCTTTAAAGCACTGCTCTAGTCTCTGAATTCAGAGGACTATTCAAGAAATTACAGCCAGATAATTATAAAATATATAAAGTACGGTATATTTATCAAATATCACATCATGAATTCTCTCTTGCTTTGCGTAGCAAAATAGTACATTAATATATAGCAAAAGAATGTATTGCTCAAATATTTGATAGTGTATATTTCAATTTTGGGTCACCACAAATTTATAGAAGGTCATTTGTTCAGTGCTACACGGACATCTCCCAATCTTCTATTACATAGAAAAATAATAATTTATATTGATTTCGACACTTGGGTAGTATTGGTCGTTTTCAATTAATTGTACATGTCATCTTTCCCCATATATTGTATATACAGGTTTGATTAATTACTCCAGATGTATTGGGCTAGAACATAACCACATACACAAACACACTCCACATAACACACAAAACCACACGCTCCCATATTATAGCAGCCACTTTCTGCTCTTTCCTGGCAACACTTGCTTCCTCCCCCAACACCCATCCGGTAGTTTGCCGCGTATATGTGAAGAGCGTCATTGCTTGTAATGTCCCGCTTGGCTATACACGGCGATTTGCCGCGCCGGATTCTAGCAGGGAGATCCAGCTGTTTTTGCTCGCCGGATGAATGTCCGGCGACCGCCGCACATATGTGAAGAGCTTCATTGCTTGCAATGTCTTTCTACCTCGTCCGGCAATTAGCCGGAACCGGATCCGGGAAATCGCCGGATAATGTGAAAGGGACATAACATTTACCTGGACGTGTAATTAAGTTCAAATTTGTTATATAATTATTCTGTATGGGTAGTAGTAGTATATATTACAATGAATTAGTATATTACAATATTAAAATAGTTGAGGCAGAAAAATACACCCATTCTCTAGTTTTTCAAAGTATTACAAAGTACTATAAAATATTGATTAGTGTTTGGAGTTTACGGTCCGTTTCAAGGCCGAGGCTATACATATAAGGCGTGGACATAAGCTTAACATGAGATCTAAACAACATGAGCTGCAACGGAGAATCGGACTGAGGCCTTCCGCAGCGCAGCCATGTGTCACATATGTCACATAACCCAATATTCTTGTTCTGTGTTTCGAAGTTAAACTCTAAATATCGATCATTAAAATTAACTTTAAACACTATTTTAGCTGGAAAAAAATCCCAGCACTCATCAGTTCCATTTATAAAGATTTAGATTACATTTGTTTGATATTGTAGTTTAATCGAACACCTTTTGTTCCTTTTTATGCTAGGAATAATTTTCCCACGTGCTTGTAAATCTAGATAGTATAATCTCTAATAATCCAAAACTAATTTTCAAGTTAGTTAAACAAAATAAGAATAATTTCAATCATTTTCTTTGCAGGTTTTGAATCTAGTGTCCGCAATTTATTTCAGCATTGCACTTCCATTCGTGCAAAAAGTACGTAGTAAGTATAATTCTTTTTCTCCTATAATGAGCGACACAATGATGAGTATTTACAAAGCGCAAAGTATAGGTTTAAAAATGGACTTTAAAATAGATGGAGCAGTACAGATGTATCTTAAGTAAAATTTATGTTATTCAATTATTACAAATACAGTATTTCAAGAAACCTACATGAGAACACAAATTCTTATGACTATTACCACGAATTGTAAAATATAATCTCTACGTTTTGTCACGTTTTATAAAACAAATAACGGTGCCCTGAATTGACAAAAAGTAGTAATGTGTAATATTTGTGTAATTGAATTAAGGGCATCGATTATTTCTACTAGATCCTATTCTTCGTTTGTTTTTCTTTTCCATTAATTTATATATGAGTATCGTTTTCTTACTTTTCTTTTTAGCTGTTTCTGCTGGTCTAGTAACCACAAGTGCAGCTATGGTGCATGAGGTCCCGAGTTCAATTTCCAGTCAGAGAGCCTTGAACTTTGAACGTATTAATGATTCGGATTCCTCCTTAAACTGTAGGTACACAGCTTATATTGCTTCAGTGCTATTCTAAACTCCAACAATAATTACAGTGTTTCCTTGAAAATAAGACCTAAGTAGAAAATAACCGCAATAATAACTGCGTACATTATATGCTATCGGTCATAGAGACTCTGGAACGTCCTAGCAAAGTCATTGACTAGAAAGCTGTTCAGCATGATGTCATTTGTGTTTCTCTATTCGTTGTTACTATTGGAATATATATAAAGTCATCAACACCCCATATATTAGCCTAATTTGGCCCCAGGGCAATTTATGCTCTTTTCTAAGATTAAATCTTTCCTGAACGGGGAGAACTTTCAGGATGTTACATCAATTCCATTAAAGACAACGGCGGTGCTGAAAAACATAGCTCTGGACAAGTTTTCTAGAGCGTTCCAGACCCTCCAGTGGTACAGTTTGCGGCATAGAAATTGTTACAAAAATTCTAAGTCCAAATTAATAACAAACTCTTCCCCGATTTCTTATGCATTCAGAAATACATCTCTCAATCGATTAGTTGCTTCTAGTACGATCCAACTCCAACTCCTTCCCTCCTCTACTTCTCCTTGTCTAAAGCAATGTGTGTGACGTAGCACACTCTTTTCATTCAGACGAAAAAAAATCAAGTTTACAATGTTATAGCTGTAAAATAGTCTTTTTCATATGTTTATTCTGAAATACCTTTTAAGAGCCTAAAATTTAAAAAAGTCACACAATCTTCCCATAGCTTCATTAATATCTTTAGTTTCATTCTTTCCCTTCTTTAAAGACTGCAAGCTAGTAAGATGCTCCCTAAGAAAACTATCGAAATTGCCAATAACGGCAGTAAGTTTTGTGCTTCCTAGTCTGTAATGCACGCACAGAGCTCGAGAATATCTACTGACAGAAATGAATGTCATTCAATGATTCATTTCATTTCTTTTCAGTAATTGCAAGCAAATGTTCCAAGAGCGTCATTTGGGCAGAACAGGAGGGTGTAATTTCCACTCCCTTGAGCTTCATAAATACATATTGTTTGATCAAATGTATAGTAATACACTAATAAAAAGTGAAAAATTTTTGTCGGCGGAGACTACCCCTTGCCCCGAATAAAATCTAAAATGACACTGCTCTTAGCAACAAACCTATAGAGTTACGATAGCACATTGCTAGAGAGCTTACATTTGGTTTCAAGAGTCGAAGGTTTGATCTCAATCCATATGAGTTCCTTAGCGACATTGAGAGAGACAGAGAGAGAGATTGAAATATGGAGACAGAGAGGAATGATTAATTTACACAGATTTAGAACTGGGTAAAAATGATCGGACAGAATTCATATTATGACAAAAATTGTGATCTTGTGAAACAGAAGAAGGGAAGGTTGCGAACTGCGAGGATCACATTAGGCAGTTGTCGAATTAAGGCAGAGAACACTTTTTAGAGCATCAGATGATTAAGAATGGAGAGAAAGATCATGAGATCTGAGGAATTAAGAATTTAAAAAATCTGCAGCTTCCGAGACGGGTTTCGAACCCCGAACCTTGTAGTTATTTAACCAAGACTTTGTCCATTCTGCTACGGAGAACTCTGTACTCCATCACGTACGTTTCCTTTAGATACGTTGAAAGCTAACTTAATGGGATATTCCAAAAGTTGACTTGGTGGATGCGCCTTTCTGTTAGGATATAAACCTCTTGCAACTTAGTTACAATGTGCATAATGAACGTCTCCTTGTTCAGAACACTTTTTAGGCCAGTAAAATTTGTTACTATTATGTTAATTAGGTGACATTTGATAGAACCATTCGATAAAGTAATACCGAACCCTGTGCGTCATTGTCTGTTAGGTGAATGGTTAATGTAAGTTACTCCTACTTGTATAGTCCGAGTTTCGAATCAAGGCCATTCTTATTGATTATCTTCTTTGAGCTACGCTCATACTGTACTTTCCACAAGTTCAATTTTGAAGTAATGTAGTCACAGCTAGTTTAATTCGAAATTATTTTCAAAAATGATATTTGTTATTACATACGTTTCTTTAACTTGCGATGTTTCAATTTGATATGAAATCTTACAACCTTAATGTAACTCATTTCCCTACGGCATATCATCATGAATGTTTCCACAACGACGACAGTCGGGCGTTAATACAAAATTCAGTTCTTACTGTATGTACGTATATATATTTAGAAATTTTGACTCAGAAAAAAACGTACAGTGCAACATTGACTATTGGAGGAATTTCAAACGAATTTACTGTACGTATAAATTACCATCTCAACAATCTACTGTGGGGGCTAAGACACTGAAACCATTCCAGGGCGGGAAAGGGGTTACAAATGAAAAAGCAATATAATACGAAAAATATTGGTGTCAAATTCATAGTTTTCTGGTTCGAGGAGATGAATAGTGGTAACCAGATGGCACTCCTCACTTGTTTGTAGCCTTGCATAAATGGAAAATTGTTTTAGAAGTATATTTTACATTCAAATATGATTGTTAAAAGGAGCTTGTCCTTCATCATTATATTTTATAATTATTTTCTACTGTATTTCTTATTTATAATAACATATTTTCTATATATATATATATATATATATATATATATATATATATATATATATATATATATATATATATATATATATATATATATATATATATATATATGTTGTATTTTATGTTATATGTTTCTTATTTACATTTTACGTCTTATATTTGAAGAGAAGCTAATGACAATTTAGAGCAGCAGGGACATACACAGAATGCACGCCTTGGCAATTCAGAGCTCCTGCCCACGAAATCACTAATTTTCTGTAAACTATATCTAATTTTAGAGATGATGATAGACATTTTAGTAAAACATGCCCTCAAAAAGCCTTGTCTACGCCCCTGCAAACCAGTGAAAATTTTAGAGAGCGAGCAGTTAGTAATGTTTCCCAAGAAGTTATACCTCCGATATTTCCGAGTGTGATATCAGTATTTGTGCATTATCACTTTTCACCCGCAGTGTATTGAAACGCACTAAAAAGGAACTGTTCTAAAGTCTTCACTGGTTCCCCCTATGACCTTGGACATATCTATATCTGAAATATCACCTTTTATGTCACTAATAACGAAAACTATCCATTCGACACAAATATAGGATATTTTCGATTCTCTTTGCCTGTCACTCTCCCATTGTCAACTCCATGCCAACCAAGGCTTAATTTGAACTTATGAGGGATCCACAGGGTCATTATTCATCATTGCACATGAATTCGACAGTAATATCGTTCGTATTTGACGTCTTCTACATGTCATCTTCACCTCTTGGTAGGGGTGGTTTCAGTATCTCGCCCCCATAACTATGGAGAAATTTCAACCAACGTAAGTATAATTATAAATTACCATTTTAAAAATAACTCTACAGATTATCTTTTTCAGAGGGAAATTCGTTAACTAAATTTTCGATATCAATGTATTGCCTTTTTTTGCTTTCCATGCTAAAAATTACCAAAGGGCTCAACTTCATTTAAACAATTGTGCTATGGATATAGGTTTTAGTGGTTTAATTCACTGAATGCTCACTTAGTTGTTGCTCTCGACACAGGAAAAGTGAGATACAGTTATAAAAGAAAAATTTAATGAAATATTTGTTTTACGTCCCCCGATTATACCGATTACGCTAATGGAGACATTGATGCTGAGAAATGAATGAAATCGTGGAATGAAGAAGTGGGAGAAAACGGGAGAAACCCGAGAAAACTCATGCACACGGTGTTCGTCCATAATAAAGTTCATTCGGCGCGAGCGGGAACGATCTAAGGACCCCATGGTAAAATTATAAAAGAATAGGAGTCTAAACAAATACAGAACACTACTATCAATGAGAGTTATATAAGATTAGATGTTTAGTTATTTCATTCTAAGTTAAACTTTCAATCAATCTTGTTCTTCATTACTGTTCGAAAACTTAAAGTTGTTGCTGCAAGACTTTAATATAATAATAATATAATAATAATATAATAATAATAATAATATGGAAGACAAATTCCGCATGAGGACAGATTATATTAAAATCTGTAAACTCGCCCCTAGCGTTAGGCAAAAGTAGTCTGGATTGGAGACAATTGTCAGGACCATCAGGACATACCCTCTGCATACTTCCCTACAACTAGCTAAATGCTAAACAGAAAGTTTCCAGGCCAATTTCATGTAGAAAGTAGGGATACTGAACTCAGAAGAGCCATACTAAAATTTGTTTTTAAGTAATGGTTATGCTGGCTAAGCTACAGAAGAAGTCGATAATGAGAATGAAAGAAATATGGAAATAAAGAAATTAGGAGGAAGCGGAATCCGGAGAACATTACACACACGGTGTTTATTCAGCACAATGCTCACTAGGCGGGAGCTGGGTGGAAGAGTGAACCATTAAATTAACAACACTTCAGTAATAATAATAATAATAATAATAATAATAATAATAATAATAATAATAATAATAATAATAGCAATAAAATAAATTTCTAAAAGTTTTAAAATTGCCCTAAAATTTGGAAAAACTTACTTAAACGTAGGGATTTTGGAGAAGGGGTTCCGTACCTTCAAGATACACTTCTGCAACTACCCACATTTCAAACAAAAGTTTTCCACTAACGTTTCATGTAGAAAGTGTTCTACTGTATGTTTTTAAAAAAATAACTGTAATAAGAATAATTGAATATCACTCAACAGTAAGGCATATAATAAACTAACTTTTAGGATATGCAGAGGTAATTATAAAAGCTTTGCTTAAAAATACCTACACAGACCATAATCCAACGAGCTGTAAAGTACAAAGTAACAAAAAGCCTATAAGATTCAGTCTAAACAGCAATTCTTACTTAAAGAAAGGACATACACTATTTCGAGAGTCGTAACAAGACGAGAAATGTTTACGATACTTTTCGTCTCGTCTCGATTCTCATCTGCAAAAGCGACATGATAATTTGAGTTACCCTTGTCCCGTCTCGAATGAAAAATGTTAATTCTCATGTTATTTTGTTTGTTTTAGGAACAAGATGAGAAAGTTCTCTTCTCGTGGGCAACATTAAACAAAACCGAAATATTCTTGCCAAATGTCACGTTTCTGCTTGTAACGTTATAACCGGAGTGATAATTAGCTCCCAGCTTTTAATCTTCTACGAGATAATAATAATAATTATTATTATTCCTGCAGATTTGATAGTACAAGTATTGAAACATCCGCGTATTCAAATATCTGAATACAATAAAACGTATGTAATCGTCGATCAATCGCCATCAAAAATCCTTAAGTAGGAAAAATGTCCGACGCGGATTCGAACTACGAACCTCCAAGTTATTAGTGGAGCGCCTTGACCATTTAACCACGATTACTGCACCGTACATGGTTGGTCGTTAGTCGTATTACGATAGGTTTCTTTGCTTGTAAAGTTGTGTGTAATATTTCTTCGTTTCAGAACGCTTTTCGTATTTTTTTTACTGATGATATAAGTGAATAATGTTCGGCAAAGTTTACATTAATAGCTTGAGCTGTTCTTAAACCTTTGTTCACAAGTTCTTCTCCACACGAAACTACAGATATAAGAAATTTAATTCTCATGTTTTGCACTTGTTTTCAAAGCAGTCATCATTAACTGGTAAAGCAATTTTTCCGTCACGATTCATGAAATTTGTAACAAAACACGTCAAGTAAAGGGTTAAATGAAGGATATAAGAGTTGATATCAAAGTTGAGTACTGTAAGCTAATGAAAACATGTAATAACTTTTCCTATTTGCAAAGAATGTCAGAATTACGTTTAATTCACTAACTGGTATTAGATTTGGTTCAAGCTTGAAGATATGGAATGCAAAAACTCAGTGTAGCTAAAAGAAAAACGCTACAAGAATGGACGAGATTTGAACGTAGGACCACCAGCAGAAAACTCGTTCACTAACCCTTCATCTATCAAGCCAACACCTTTTATAGTTATACATTTGCATGCAAATGATACCATTATACGTCTGTGCAATCAATGTTGTACTCTTTTTCTCTTCAAAATCGTAACATGTATACGACGATTCGTTTCATCTTCCATTAGAGCTTTGAAACACATGATTTGTGTTTTCAGTATAGGATCTTTCGTCTCCTTTAAAAAAACAGTTCTAGCAAATACCACTCAATTCACAAAGCAGCAAAAGCACGTACTGCCTTAGAAAATATACCTAAAAGGACGAAAATGTATCATGCACCCGGCATAACTAATGGGAGTGTGGTGAGGGAGGCCTGCAGCAAAAAGGGGCCCACTGAAGTTTCCTTATTCCACTTTGGAGGTTTTATATAATTTCACACGGTTTCCTCAATGTCTAAAATGCAACTACTGTAGCCTTAGATGAAACATAAGTTGTGAAGGAGCTATAGACTGTGGAGTCTACTGAAAAGATTTATCACGTCCTTGCAGCAACAACTTTAAGTTTTCGAACAGTAATGAAGAACAAGATTGATTGAAAATTTAACTTAGAATGAAATAACTAAACATCTAATCTTATATCTCTCATTTACAGTAGTGTTCCGTATTTGTTTAGACGCCTATTCTTTTATAATTTTACCTATGGTGCATGGGGTCCTTGGTTCGATCCCTGCTCGAGCCGAATGAACTTTATTATGGACAAACACCGTGTGCATGAGTTTTTTCGGGTTTGTCCCGTTTTCTCCCACTTCTTCATTCCACGATTTCATTCCTTTCTCAGCATCAATGTCTCCATTAGTGTAATTGGTATAATCGTGGGACGTAAAACTTAAATATTTCATTATTTTTTCTTTTATAACTGTATCTCAATTTTTCTGTGACGAAAGCAACATCTAAGTAAGCATTCAGTGAATTAAA
Source organism: Thermobia domestica (assembly GCF_964235325.1). Taxonomy (NCBI): domain Eukaryota; kingdom Metazoa; phylum Arthropoda; class Insecta; order Zygentoma; family Lepismatidae; genus Thermobia; species Thermobia domestica. The sequence goes on from NC_137457.1 coordinate 194,242,697, forward strand.
CCACTAAAACCTATATTCATAGCATAATTGTTTAGATGAAGTTGAGCCCTTACAACAGTACGTTGTATATTTGTATATTTTTACTACTTGTAAATCCTTATTTTATTAGGGCGTAAGATATTTTAAAATATGTACTAGGGTGATTATGTAATTCGAAGAAGAAAAAGAAAAAGAAATATTAATTATAATACCGATATAAAAAATATTCTTATGTTTTATATGTTTTAAATAATAGGATTTTGGAATGTCCTTGTCAGGACAACAAGATATAAATAAATGGATTTTTATTCAACGGACTTGGTATTTTAGTGGCTCAATAATTTAAGAACCGTTCTACCCTTTGGCAATTTTTAGCATGGAAAGCAAAAAAAGGCAATACATTGATATCGAAAATGCAGTTAACGAATTTCTCTCCGAAAAAGATCACCTGTACTGTTATTTTTCAAATAGGAATTTATAATTATACTTACGTTGGTTGAAATTTCTTCATAGTTATGGGGGAGAGATACTAAAACCACCCCTACCAAGAGGTGAAGATCACATGTAAAAGACGTCAAATACGAACGATATTACTGTCGAATTCATGTGCAAAGATGAATAGTGACCCTGTGGATGCTGCGTAAGTCCAAATTAAGCCTTGGTTGGCATGGAGTTGACAATGGGAGAGTGACAGGCAAAGAGAATCGAAAATATCCTATATTTGTGTCGAATGGATAGTTTTCGTTATTACTGACATAAAAGGTGATATTTCAGATATAGATATGTCAAAGGTCATAGGGGGAACCAGTAAAGACTTCAGAACAGTTCCTTTTTAGTGCGTTTTAATACGCTGCGGGTGAAAAGTGATAATGCACAAATACTGATACCGGTATCACACTCGGAATTATCGGAGGTATAACATAGAATACAATATATATAGTAAATATGTTATTATAAATAAGAAATACAGTAGAAAATAATTATAAAACATAATGTTGAAGGACAAGCTTTTTTTTTAAAACAATCATACTTGAATGTAAAATATACTTTTAAAACAATTTTCCATTTATGCAAGGCTACAAACAAGTGAGGAGTGCCATCTGGTTGCCACTATTCATCTCCTCGAACCAGAAAACTATGAATTTGACACCAATATTTTTCGTATTATATTACTTTTTTATTTGTAACCCCTTTTCCTCCCTGGAATGGTTTCAGTGTCTTAGCCCCCACAGTAGATTGTTGAGATGGTAATTTATATGTATAGTAAATTCGTTTGAAATTCCTCCAATAGTCAATGTTGCACTGTACGTTTTTTCTGAGTCAAACTTTCTAAATACATATACATACATTACAGTAAAAACTGAATTAACGCCTGACTGTCGTCGTTGTGGAAACATTCATGATGATATGCCGTAGGGAAATGAGTTACATTAAGGTTGTAAGATTTCATATCAAATTGAAACATCGCAAGTTAAAGAAACGTATGTAATAACAAATATCATTTTTGAAAATAATTTCGAATTAAACTAGCTGTGACTACATTACTTCAAAATTGAACTTGTGGAAAGCACAGTATGAGCGTAGCTCAAAGAAGATAATCAATAAGAATGGTCTTGATTCGAAGCTCGGATCATACACGTAGGAGTAACCTACATTAACCATTCACCTAACAGACAATGACGCACAGGGTTTGGCAGTACTTTATCAGATGGTTCTATCAAATGTCACCTAATTAACATAATAGTAACAAATTTTACTGCCCTGAAAAGTGTTCTGAACAAGGAGACGTTCATTATGCACATTGTAACTAAGTTACAAGAGGTTTATATCCTAACAGAAAGGCGCATCCACCAAGTCAACTTTTGGAATATCCCATTAAGTTAGCTATCACCGTATCTAAAGGAAACGTACGTGAAGGAGCACAGAGTGGATAAAGTCATGGTTAAATAACTACAAAGTTCGGGGTTCGAAACCCGTCTCGGAAGCTGCAGATTTTTTTAATTCTTAATACCTCAGATCTCAAGATCTTTCTCTCCATTCTTAATCATCTGATGCTCTAAAAAGTGTTCTCTACCTTAATTCGACAACTGCCTAATGTGATCCTCGCAGTTCGCAACCTTCCCTTCTTCTGTTTCACAAAATCACAATTTTTGTCATAATACGAATTCTGTCCGATCATATTTTCCCAGTTCCAAATCTGTGTATATAACTCATTCCTCTCTGTCTCCATATTTCAATCTCTCTCTCTCTCTCTCTGTCTCTCTCAATGGCGCCCAGGAACTCATATGGATTGAGATCAAACCTTCGGCTCTTGAAACCAAATATAAGCTCTCTAGCAATGTGCTATCGTAACTCTATAGGTTTGTTGCTAAAAGCAGTGTCATTTTAGATTTTATTCGGGGGAAGGGATAGCCTCCGCCGACAAAAACTTTTCACTTTTTTATTAGTGTATTGCTATACATTTGATCAAACAATATGTATTTATGAAGCTCAAGGGAGTGGAAATTACTCCCTCCTGTCCTGCCCAAATGACGTCTGTCAGTAGATATTCTCGAGCTCTGTGCGTGCATTACAGTAAGCACAAAACTTACTGCCGTTATTGGCAATTTCGATAGATTTCTTAGGGAGCATCTTACTAGCTTGCAGTCATTAAAGAAGGGAAAGAATGAAACTAAAGGTGTTAATGAAGCTATGAGAAGATTGTGTGACTTTTCTTAAATTTAGTCGGCCGCGGTGGCTCAGTGGTAGAGCGTTCACCTCTGGTGCTTGGGGTCCCGGGTTCGATCCCAGTCCCCGCGAAGTGAACTTTGTGGTGGACAAACACCGTGTGCGTGGGTTTTCTCGGGGTTCTCCCGTTTCCTCCCACTTTCTTCATTCCAGCATTTCACTCATTTCTCATAATCACCGTCTTCTTTAGCCTAACTGGCATAACCGTGGGACGTAAAACTCAAAGATTTCATTTTTTAAATTTAGTTTCTTAAAAATATATCAGAATAAACGAATGAAAAAGACTGTTTAAAAGCTATAACATTGTAAACTTGATTGCTGTTTTTTTTTTTCCGTCTGAATGGAAAGTGTGTACTACGTCACGCACATTGCTTTAGACAAGGAGAAGTAGAGGAGGGGAGGAGTTGGAGTTGGATCGTACTAGAAGCAACTAATCGATTGAGAGTTGTATTTCTGGATGTATAAGAAAACGGGGCAAGAGTTTGTTATTAATTTTAGTAATAATTTCTATGCCGCGAACTGTACTACCCTGAGTGTGTAGCTCAAGAAGAGACGTATACAGAAAATTTATATAATACATTTTCCTGTATATATATATAGATATGTACAGGATATACAGGATGGACAATTTATCTTAAAACGTCTTTATAACTTTAAAACTATTAGGTGAAAAACGGTGACATTTTGTTCCATACAAACATTAACAGACGTATATTATTTGTCATACTTTACAATAACACAGGATTAACAGTGTTACTAACCCAAAATAAGGCTATTTTTTTTTTTTAATGGCAGCGCGTCGTGTTATTACGTATTTGAAATCGTCGCGTTCAACAAAAAATTGCAATACCACAGACACTATTTAGTGTTACGAATTACAGATGTTACAATATTAGAAACAATGGTGTCATTTGAAGGGGCAGAGGGACAATTTCACTCTTGAGTTCTAGAAACACAAGCTTTTTAGTGAATTGTATACTAATACACTAACAAAAAACGTGAAATTCTTAGGTCGCTGGAGAACCTTGCTCCTCCTCCCGTGGCAAAGTCTAAAATGCCTTAGTCGAAAAACAACCTAACTTTGATGGCTTTGACAACAATAGAAACGTAAGTGAGACTTACGGTGCAATGCACAACCAAAGTACCGTAGTGTTGAAAACTGTTGTCATGATATGGAGTGTATAGAATAATGGAATAAAAGTTTCAATCAATTGAAAATTCACTGGTTTCAAAAGGCTTAATTTCGAAAAATATTTTAGATAAATGTTTTTCAATCACCTAAAAGTTTTCCAATAGGTGCAAAGATCATAGAGACATTACCAGAAATTTGATATATCAAACTGTTTCAGAAATATGGAAAACTACTCGTAAAGTTTGCTAGACTGCTTAAAACATATGTGATTGTGAGAATTTGTTGTAATTAGGACTATCAAAAGCTGCAGATTGTTGTAATGTTATAAAACCAAAGGAAAGCATGTATTTTTTAAATCGCCCCCAAAATACACAATTTTAAGCAGTACAACAAACTTTACCAATATTACTCTTAATTACAGAACTGTTTCAGATATAAAATTGTTGTAAACGGCGTTATGATTCTTAGTCTACTGAAAAGCATGTACGTGGTTGAATAAAATAGTTTCTAAGCATTTTTCGAAGCAAACCCTTTTGAAAAAGTCAACTTTTGAATTCCATACGTTTATCTTTGTTCCTATTTATTCGAAATTGTCGAATAATGATCATAGTATTTAACATTACGCTACTCTAGACGTGCATAGCGTTAGAGTGGCACTGTAGTGGCAGCTCTTAAAATGTTTCTGTTACTGTAGCATCCTAAGTGAATTTGTTATATGTAAGTTTTCATTTAAAATGTAGGTTTGAAATTTGTAATAATCTGACGTAGTGCTGAAAAATATTACTTTATGTTGGGTTAGGAACACTTAATTTGCTGGTATTGCAGAAAAAAAAGAGAGAGAGAGAGATAGAAACAATGTCCTTTTTTCAGTATCGCATGATGTGAACTATTAGCGTTTTTATCTGTTAGTTTAGAAGTAACATGGACGTTTAAAAAGAAATGGCGTGTTCAAAATAGCTAGAAGAAACTATTATATACAAGGTGTGTTCCAAAAGTATCGAAACTTTGGTTGGTAAAAATACATTTATTGATTTGGAAATTGGAAACACTAATCTACTTCAAAGTAGTCTCCATGGTAATGCACACACCTCTTCCAGCACTCACACTTTTGGAACTCTTCTGGAACGTAGTTTTTTGGAATGGTGAGCAACCGTTCTGTTGTATTCCGCAAATGTCTTCTCTTAACTCAAATCAGACCCCTTTTAGTGGCATTTTCAGCTTGGGAAATAACCAAAAGTCACGAAAGCCATGTCGGGTGAGTAGGAGCCTGACGACACACAGGCATGTTGTGTTTGGAGGTGAAGCCTGAATCAAATTTCGCGGACACTCTCCTCATGTCCAAATTCTTGTTCAAATTTGAATGTGCCTATCCGATTGAATGATTTCCACTTGAGTATCGCCAAGCTCTAGACAAAATTTGATGCAATATCGATCTTCAAGTTTTTTTTTTTTTTTTTGTCATTTTACAAAAAAACTGAATTCCGACGTTCGCTCACTACATGTTTTCACTCTTTGTCCGACTGCGCAAGAGTGTCCCTTCTATATCTACACTGAAGAAAGTCTCCCGCGCTCCATTGTTTTACGTAGGAAATAAGGTTCGATACTTTTTGAACATATCTCGTATGTAATAGTTTCATCTAGCTTTTTTCTTCAAATATCTTTAAGAATCTATTGCGTCTTGAAAATTAAATGTTGTGTATATATTATTAAGTCAGATTTGATATAAGTAATACTTAATTTTATTGCAAATTTATTTTGAGAAAGCAAAATGTTATTTGACCAAGGTTTGAGAAACAATTCAGGAAACCAAGCTGTTAAAATCCCTCTTCATCGCATAAAAAAGATAGGAGTATTTCCCCATTCAATTAACAGGAAATTAAAGCAGAGATCGTGCATATTGTAATGTCCCACATGATGTATTGAATAAACAATTCCACACGCCAGTGTTTACAAACACCCCCACGTGGTTTGGCAAAAAGATTTCACACCAGGTGGATCTACAATCACCTGCAGATAACTTGCTTCTGGCCCCTCCCACGGAGCAGAAGACGACCACGGAGCAGCATTGCCACCGCCACCCAATGAACCCTATAAAAAGCTGGACGACGGATATTCTGTACCAGTTTTCTGGTGACCCTCCTACTGTTTGCCACGGAACCTAACCCCAGGCCTCTAGTCTGCTACGGGACTACGCCTATCCTATATCCTGGCTCAGCCTGCTACGGGGCTCTGTCTGGGAACCCTAACCACAGCCGCTTAGTCTGCTACGGGGCTCTGTTGGTCCACTTAACTCTCCTCTGCTTGCTACGAAGCATTGGGTCCTTAACTCCCTTCTGTTTAGCCTGCTATGGGGCTCTGAAGAGATCCTGTCTGCGACATTACGGTCAAAGAGTATCTTTAACTAACCTTGTATACTAGAGAGATTATTTGTACAGTATTTTGTAAAAATGCTTTTATAGTAAAACTTTTATAATAAACGCCGGTAGTGGGAGTTGATTCCGGACACTCTTTTTATTAACACTCTACCTATATTTATATGGGGCAAAGTTTTACAATATATTCAACAAACTTAACTCTAAGTTTACTTCCAGGTAATAACGGGAGAGATTATTTAGCTGCTGTGTCTTTTCCAAACTTTTGGCCACTGGATGCTGTCAGTTATTTGAAAGAGGAAGACAAGTACAAAGCATTTCAATCAACAGGTAAATATTATTTGGTGAAGCACTTCTCAAATAAATACATTCTGATTATTTTAAAATCATATTATTAAAGCACTTTCGTCTTCAGCATTCAAGAAGCTACTCATAAGCTCTCAAATTTTAACTACACGTACATAACAGTATGGTATAAAGTTAACCAACAAAGTTATGTCCCTTTTCGTGGAGATCTGTGTTCAATTGACCCTCACAGCGTGAGTTGAATGCGAATGGAAGTAAGACGAAGGTCAGTTGTTAGTGTGGGTATAACCAACATACTACTTGGTTGTGGCAGTTCAGTTACACCGTCAACTTGCGGTTAGGATAGAGCGAACATAGGGCCTCCACAGAGCAGCATAAGGGCTTGTTTGCTGTACGAGTCCAAACTGAGGTTAAACGCCGCTTCAGCGAAGCGGAAGATATGCCAAGCCTTTGATGAGAGTGTCTTAGCGTTTAAGAACGGTGACGAAACACTCGAAGACGCACTACTTGCCGGAAGACCAACACATGTACAAAATGAAAATCTTCAGGCAGCAATTGAGGCGAACAGTGACCAGACATGTGAAGAACTAGGACTACAACTCAGTGTGAGCGGAGAAACCATTCGATAGTCCCTCCATCAACTTGGGAAGCACTACAAGTCGGTGGGTCGGACATGATTTGACTCGGGGCCAGAAGGCAACGCCAGCAGACGCCTGTGTTTCTTCGCTGTCTCGTCTGAGGAAGGAGTCATTTTTGGACTAAGACTTGACATGTGATGAGAATTGGGTCCCGTACAAAGCTCCATGGTGCCGTCATCATTGGTTAGTATCCCATGAACCGGTTCCAACACATCCGAAATCAGCACTGCATCAGAAGAAGGCTCTTCTGTGTTTGGTAAACTTGTCGCGGCATTGTGCATCAGGAACTTCTATCAGCTGGTCAGAGCATCAATGCAACTGTGTACTGTCAGCAGTTGAGCCGTGTTTGAGAAGAACTCAAAACTGTGGAGCCAGCACTTCTGAATCTCAAAGGGGTCCTCCTGTTATAGGACATCGCTAAGCCCCACGTAGCCGGGACACCATTCTATGCCTTGAATGGGAAACACTATAGCATCCACCATAGTCCCCGGACATTGCGCCGTCCGATTATCACCTGTTTCGTTCCTTCTACAATCGCCTTAGAGGACGCCAGTTCAAATCCCTAAGAGAGATGCAAAGTGCACTGATACCTTCTTCGCTTCACGGTCCACCAAGTTCTACGGCGGTGAAACCATGACCGTCCAGAACGTTGGCAGAAGGTCGCCGATGCTGATGGGGACTATTTTTGATCTTCCAAGTATGTCTTAGTTGACATATCGATGTTCGAATGTGGTGGGTGAAAGAGCGACAGAACTTTCTTGGTTACATTTAATTATTCCTACCCAATATCTTGTTGTAACACACATTAAATTGTAGATGAATGAATATCTCGTAGCTTAGTGTTGAAGAGTAATGCAAGATTCTAATGAAACAAGCAATCCATTTAGTTATTGTTGAACAAATCTTTGAAATCTTTGAGTTTTACGTCCCACGGTTATGCCGGTTAGACTAAAGGAGACGGTGATGATGAGTAATGAGTGAAATGGTGGAATGAAGAAAGTGGGAGGAAACGGGAGAACCCCGAGAAAACCCACGCACACGAAGTTTGTCCACCACAAAGTTCACTTGGCGGGGACTGGGATCGAATCAGGGACCCCAAGCACCAGAGGTGAACGCTCTACCACTGAGACACTGCGGCCCCCTTTGAAAAAAGAAAGTCAAGAGCGAACTTTCATGAAAAAGGTCAAGAAAGCCTTCTCAAAGGGAATGTTGATACCGCCTTTCAGGGGCGGACTGGCAGGGCCGCTAGGCAGCTATCGCGGCTTGGGCCCTCTCAGAACAAAATTAATGAAAACAATAAAGAAAGAAAGAAAAAGATAGAAAAGCTAAAACAGAAGAAAGCTAAATAATTCGGTAGATTATTGGTTATGCTACCAACACACACCGCTCTTCCGTCCTTCCATCATTAAGCGAACTTTTTCAGTAGGGCCGTTTTGTTACTGGATTTGTGGTTAGGCCCATCGTTCACTATGGTATTTTATTATCAGAAACTGTTATTTACTTTGTGCCTGGGGCCTTGTGCCCTTCAATATATTGGGCAGTTGGGGCCCTTCTTTCATTACATTGAGCTGTGTGGCCCTGGGCCCTTTTTCATTACCTTGGGCAGTTGAGGCTCTAGGCCCTTTTTCGTTATGTTGGTCAGTATTTCATTATACTGGGCAGTTGGGCCCTTCTTTCAATACATTGAGCAGTTGGGCCCTGGGCCCTTTTCCATTATGTTGGGCAGTTGGGGCCCTGGACCCTTCTTTATTATATTGGACACTTTCATTACGTTGGGCAGTTGGGGCCCTTTCATCGTTGAATAGAGGGGCCTGGTTTGTAGCTGGGCCCATATTTAACCACAGGCTAATTGATCCATTATGGATGTTAACACAACTTGTAGGTCTATATTTGATAACTCAAAAGTGGAGAAACAGCCCATATGTATTTACTTTTGCCTAGTCCAAATATCAAGTTAAGTTAGAACAGAAAACATGCTTCGTTTTTGGAATTATCAGCTGGAGCTTATGTTACAGTGTTGACATGGATTTTTTTTCGCTAGCTTAAACTGTCACTCCAAGTAGTCAGTTTGTCACAGGATATAGAGTGAATGTGGAAAACGTGTATAAAGATGTAAAACGCTATGAAAATTCCTTGTTCCACGTTCAGGCTGAAGAAGTAGTCATAACCGCTGGAGCAAAGAAAGATAATTTCTCTGTGATACTAATGCAAGAAAATTTCGTCAAAAACGAGTAGAGAAGTGAGCTTTGATTAAATGGTTATTTGATATTATTTTGTTCATTGGAAGACAACACTTAGCTTATAGGGGACAGGGAACACTGCATCTGCCTATAAACTGGATGACAGAAATATCAATAACGGGAACTTCCTGGGATTGATTTTATTAGTGGCTGAATATGATGCTGTACTGAAAGAGCATGTTAAGGAAGCTATATAGGTCAGTAAACAGCGCAAGGAACTGGAGCAAAGTCATAGAAATCCGAAAGGGCAGGGAAGAGGATCGCTAGTGGCTTTTCTATCAAAAACGTTTATAAATAAACTAATCCGTATTATTGGACAGTTATTGCAGAAGAAAATAGTGAAAGATGTCAAGAAAGCGGGCAGTTTCAACATAATAGTCCGGGATCCACAGTACATGCCCGTAAAAATTTGTGGGTGCACGGAGTTTTATTGTTGCATCGTGTTCTTCGCCCTATCGCTTTCTATTTTTTCTTGGGTAGACATCTCAATTATGGTCGCTTACCTCCACAGACGCTATTTTCCAATATGGCCGCCAAATAAGCAATCACCATACATAACTAAGGAACTAAGTCATCTAGGAAAGTGATCTTGGTGTCGAATCATAGGTTTTCGGGGTCAGAGAATTCAAATATTACCTTACATTTGCGATATATTGAAGTCTTGCATGTAATATAGCCAGGGGCGTACGCAGGAATTTATTTGAAGGAGGTCCAAAGCTGACACACCGATACCAAGTCATTTCAACTTAAGAGACTTTACAATAGGAGCTCTTGACAAGTTCGACTTTGAGGATATTCACCGCTCCCAGGTACATTTGAGAGTCATCGTACTGCCGTGGTTCTTTTTCAACATAAAACATCAGAAGAGATCCACAGAAAAAAAATATTTCACAAACTGTACTGATGAACAGAATTTGTAAATTTTTGTGTGAGCTACCGTGTCGAAAAAAAGAAAAACTAAATCGAGGGAAGAGTATAACCAATCTTGCTCTTCCGAACAATTTTACAGTAGCTGAGGATGTTGGCATTCATTCATCTGATGAGGCATCCACATGTGCTCTAAAAACTGAGTTTGTTATTTCTCTTACTCGATGTGGTGCGTCTTCAGGCGACGCTCAGCTCGTATCACCAACGTGGAGAAATATACACTCTTTAATTTCATCAAAAGTTGTACTAATTAAACAAGTTGGGTTTCTGCCAGTTATTCCTTCCCCAGTTACCGATTACGCTACTGTGTGTACTGCCATTAAAATCTTTGAATCTGTGAGACAACTATTGAGACAACCCAACTTTCCGATCTTTTGCGACGAAGGAGTATTCTGTACAGTTGTGTACATAGTTCTAAGTAACCCAATGGAATTTTATGACATATTGCCAATGCTTAGAATGTTTCATTCCACAAAAGTGGCTCTACGGTGTGGTGGGAAGTACCTCCTTGGTAGCGGTTTCGATGATGCTCTGGTTGAAACAGAGATCTTCAGAGTGAATTCAGTTAAGAGTGTACTAAACGGAAAATATGTTCGGCGTTTCAAGGAATGTTAATTGTCTCTGAAGTACTCGAGAAAATGATTTGGGATGCTCTCTGGAGTAGTAACGAAAAGGAAGCATACAACAATTTGCTTAAAGAAGTAAATCAGTTTCAACTGGCCTTGCAAAATAGAGAAGAAAAATGTAAATTCCTCCATACTCTACTGTTAGTTTCAAGTCAACAACTAAGAGACTGTTATTTAAGATTCGTGAATAAATGTAACGAGAAATCAGAACTTTGCAGTTACCTCAACAATTTTCTCAACATTGAAGGACTCATCAAAATCTTTGTAACGTCTGATCGCGAAGAGACTGGAATTTACATGTTGAGACCGTTGAGTCATTAATCCCTATATTTCAGCAATTCAATTACCTGAATTATTTACGTTATGAATCATGATACTTGGAATTAATGAAGCGCCTTGGAATAGATTTCCTTACTTGCATGAAAAGTTCTTGAATGGTCAGTATGTAGTTTCTGGAAAGTCGGCACCATTACACGCAGTGGGCCCAGATATGAAACAATTCAACGAGCTCTAAAAAGTACGAGAGGAATAATTGGACAAACGCGTAAAACTCAGTACGTCACTGAATGGCAACTGACCTATCACGAAGTTCTCGCCATTGCCAATGTTTGGAACAATCTTATAAATGCACAGGTAGTGAGTCACACAAACAGTTCATCATGAATTAACTGGGAAGCAAAGCCAATCGTTTGGTTCAGTTCATAATAGCAGAAGGTAATCCATTCAAATTTGATGGTTCTTTTATTTTACACAACATTGTGACAAAGCAAATTGTTTCTGAGGATGTGAGGGCGAAAAGTTTAGGTGTATTAAGAGATACAAGGAGTAACAATGAGAAATTTAGGAAAGAGCACTTCTTTACCAAAGAAAGGAAACTGACGGACAGAATTGAAAAAGTATATGTCCCCACCTTCGAAATTCTTATCACAAACAACGTAACTGTGACACCTGCCATAATCAAATCAAGGGATTTTGCACAGACTCAGAAGAAAATCACATTGCAAATGAAAGAGATTTGACAATGCAAGAAATACTCTCTCATGATCTCGTAAATTCAAGTTAGTTGTTTGAAGGTGATGCACCTTCGAGACCAACATACTATGAGCAAGTATCGCATTTGGAGAAAAAATCGACAAGAGTACCTAATTTCATCCAAAATTTCAAACACGGACTACTGTAGTTTTTGATTTCATGTCGCAGATAAGAATGTTGAAAATGTCAGATTTAATAACTTTGGGGAAGCAATAAACGCTGTTATTGAACGAACCACTAAAGTATGCTCAGCCAAAGAAATACACTTTATTTTTGACAGTTATTGTGACAATTCACTCAAAGAAAGTAAGAGAGTACGTCAATCAGACACTACCGGATCTATTCATCTCGCTTGCCTTCAGTCTCACACTCATATACCAATCCAAACTAAAATTCTGGAATGCCGTTCAAAATAAAATAATGCTGCAAGCATTAGCAAAAAAAAAAAAAAAAAAAAAAAAAATGATACTTGAAAAACCTTCAACAGACTTAATTCTTGTTACAAGCGGAATGGTAATAAATGACAGTGCCCTTCCCGCTACCGTACGCATAAAAGGAAACGTAACTAATATTGAAATGCTCACATCAAAGATTGAAGAAGCCGACCAAAGAATTGTACCTCACACATACTAGGCACTTGAACGCGGCGCGCAGCGAGTTGTCCAATGATACTGATGTGGCTATTTTGTTACTAAGATATTTTGCAACCATGAGTAGTAAAGGGCTGAAACAATTGTAGGTAACGTTTGGGATGGGAGAAAAGAATCGTTTCATTCCTATTCACCACTTATATGATACACTTAGAGACAAAATGAGTAGCGTCGTCCTCAAGGCCCACATTCTCACTGGGAATGGCATTTTAAATAAAGTGGGTACAAACAATGCAGCACTGAATGCACAACCAACAAATTATCTTCTTCATTTTGCTGAAACAAGCAGTCTCTCAGTTGAAGACATGAGGAATGCAGAAACATATTTTACGAAAGTGTGGGCGAAATCGACTAAAATAGAAACATTTTTATGGTTTATGTTATGAACTTTATCGATTGAGCCCTAAACTCATCAGAGCTGCAACTCACTTCATCTACTATTCGAGGTCCCATTAAAAGTGCGTATTTGGTCATCGGAGAATCTCTGTTGTGATTAGAAAAAGAACATATTACTGAAAGACCTGTGAAATTTGAATGGGTTTCCTGAGACCGAAAATGTGTTTCCGATCTTTACCAGATGCTGTATTGTGAGTGTGTTCTTGCAAAACAAACAATTGTAATCAATATATATGTAAGAAATTTCAACTGTTGTGTACAATGTACTGTCTTTCTTACAAGCGCTGTGAAAATTCTCAGCTGTAAGTTACATACATTTTGTTTCAGACTTATAAATTTGGACTCATATTAGGTAATCTTTTATCTTTATTTGCAAAAATAAACTACTTTTAGTAATTTAAATAATAAGGTTGCTCAAATGTGAGGTATAAGATATGTGAGGGAAAGACTTAAATTGTAAAAGGGTAACGCAGTGCTCTTTATGAAACCACTTCGTTTTATGTGTTGATATTGATATTTTATATTTTGACACAAAAAATAGCATAGATTAAACATGACAAAATAATATTAGAGACTAAATATTGTGGCTGCTAAAATGTTGTTTGTATGTGGGAAATATTGTAACAATACTCAGTTGTTTAGCCACATCAGCACTTTTTCTAATGGTTCAATTTGTTTATATTAATGATATTTTGGACCATTAACAAATATTAATTCATAATGATACTAATAGCACAATATTTGATTTACTGCTTTTACATATATTTGTAAACGTAAAGCCATTTTGTATATTAACTTTGTTTATGAAATAAAGCCTTTTCAAAAAGACTAATTTTTTAATTTCTTATAATTTTGTTCAAATCTATTCGAAATAATCAAATCATGATTATAGTATTAGACACTAAGGTGCATTCGATATATCTTGTCCCGTACGTCTCATTTGCGTAATTATTATTTCAGAAGCCTTCAATTTTTGGTTGTTTTTAATGTTTGTGATATTGTAGCGTCGTTAGTTTACAACACTGAACAATAAGTGTGGTATTGTTTGTTTTCTTTTTAAATGTAGATTTGAATTTTGTAATAATCTGACATAGTGACTTTTTTAAAAAATACAACTTTGTGATGGATTGGCAACACTGCTAATATGTTGGTATTGAAGAGTACGCCAAAATGTGTCTCTCTCTGTGGTGAACAAATATAATTGAGAACTTCTTTTGATTCGGTTTGTGGTTTCCGAGATATTCCCGCGGATGAATTAAAATGGTCCACCCTGTATATACATAGTGTACCTTTTGTCTGTAATATATAAAATTCTTCAATATATAGCAATTTTATGGTAATATTTCACTTCCTCGATCTCGAAAAATAATGATTCGACACCAAAATCACTTTCCCAGGTGACTTAGTTCCTTAGTTATGCATGTTGGTTACCAGTGTTGGGCAAAATCAATTGAAATCAATTGCAATTGATCAATCAATTGAAAGTAATTGCTCTGAAAATCAATTGTAATTGATTTCAATTGCAATTGATTTCAATTTGTAATTGACAATTAATTTCAATTGCAATTGAATTCAATCATAAAATTTGCAATTAAATTTTCGTCAATTGTTAATTGTTAATTGGTCACCAGGCAATTGAAACGTTTAATTGTTAATTGTCAATTGCAAAGGGTGCAATTGAAAGATTCAATTGTTAATTGCAATTGACAATTGAAACTTGTAATTGTTAATTGTAATTGTTAATTGCAATTGAAGTCAGCAATTAAAACTGAAGATAAGAAGATGTGTGTATATTGTATTGCCCACTTGTTACTGTTTTACATATTTCAAATAAGGTACTTATAAGAAATGCTGGATAACTACCATCCCTTTCCCCCCCCCAGGAAAGAAAGCAGTGAAACTAAGTATTTTTCAAATATATTATGTTAATGGTTCTATCCCCCTCGAAAGAACTCTATATGCCCGTCATGCATACAATAGGAATGAGCACGAGCGAGTTCGAGCGAGTTTTCTTTAAAACTCGACTCGACTCGAAGCAGACATCTTTGAGTTCGACTCGAGATCTCGGCTCGAAAAATTTCCCCCAACTCGACTCGAATTCGGATCGAGTTTCCAGTCGAGTCGAGCCAATTCGAGCTAAATCCTTTGTGTACTTCCAAGTACTACTATCTTCAAGTATCCTATATAGACAATATAATTATCAATGATACTACTACTACTACTATAACTAATTATTATTATAACACCGTGTACCTGTATAAACGTGAAATAGGCTATAGGCGGTTTGTATCGGAATACTAAAAGTTAGTTAACTGTCGATCTCGGTAGTCAAGAAATCTTCAGGAGGCAAGGACATCGGTCACGAGGTTCTTGGTTTGAGTTCAGGAGGAGCAAGTATTCGGGCTCGAGCCAAAAATTGTTAAAAGTCATAGGACTCCAGCCAAACATGTTTAAAACTGCTCGACCCGGGTTTAGGGTTGTCAACGACTCAAGCGGCTCGCTCACAGCTCATTCACTTATCGAGCCGAACCGAGAAGTGAGTCGAGCCAACAGCTCATTCAACCGAGCCAGTTGAGCCGAACAGAACCGAGCTGATTGCTTACCCCAACCGAGCCGGTTCGAGCCATTGCCTCAGTTAAGCTAACTCGAACCCAGTCTATGGACTCGTTTCAACTGAGCTGGTTCGAGCCATTGGCTCCAATCAAGCCGAGTCGATAACTCATCTTTACCGAGCCGGTTCAAGCCATTGGCTCAATTGAGCCCAGTCGATGGGTAATCCCAACCAAGCCAGCTCAAGCTGTACGCTCAGTTGAACCGAACCGGGCCGGTTGACATCACTATTCCGGTTGGGCTTCTACTTTGGCTAAAAAAAATTGGACCGTGCAGCTCTCAGCCTTGATGGTAAGAACTACAAAAAATGATATGAAATCTTTAGTTTTACGTCCCACGCTTATTCCGGTTAGGCTAAAGAAGACGGTGATGATGGCAAATGAATGAAATGAAGAAAGTAGGAGGAAACGAGAGAACCCCGAGAAAATCCACGAGCACGGTTTTTGTCCACCACAAAGTCCAAACTGCGCGAGCTGGGATCCAACCAGGGACCTCAAGCACCGGAGGTGAACGTTCTACCACTGACCCACCGCGCCCCCTGGTAAGAACTACAGTATATACTTATATTGGTGCTCACGGCGTCATTAACTTGTTCCACCACCAACGAATTTCGAGGTATTTTGTTTTGCATCTTTTGTGCGTGTTTTGTGTCCCTTTGTGCGCCTATTCCCACATTTTGTGCATCACCCGAAGTGGGCAAAATGGGCCTACAAATATGGCGGAACAAATTATTGCTCTTCCGCCACCAATGAATTTCGAGGTCGTTTCCTTAACATCTTTTGTGCCGTTTTTTGCGTCATGGGAAGTGCGTTAAAATGAGTCCCCAAGGCGGGACGAAAATGACCAAGAGTTCCGCCACTATTAAATCTCGAGGTCGTTAATTTCACATGGCGTACCCTTTTGTGCGTCTATTTCGACGTTTTGTGCCTCACTGGAAGACGGTCAAAATGGGCCTCAAAGGTGGGACGAAATTGACCCACTGCTCCGCCACTACCGAATTTTGAGGTTCTTCCTTTCGCATGGACTAGTGAATGTTCCGTGCCGTTTCGTGCCCTTATTTCCACGTTTTGTGCGTCACCCACCAGAAGTGGGTCAAAATGGGCTTCCAAGATGGGACGAAAATGACCAAGAGTTCCGCTACTATCGAATTTCGAGGTCGTTAATTTCACACCGCGTACCCTTTTGTGCGCCTATTTCGACGTTTTGTGCGTCACTGGAAGACGGTCAAAATGGGCCTCGAAGGTGGGACGAAAATGACCCACTTCTCCGCCACTACGAAATTTCGAGGTCCTTCCTTTTGTATCGACTACTAAGTTTTCGTGCTGTTTCGTGCCCCCATTTCCACGTTTTTTGCGTTACCAGAAGTGGGTCAAAATGGGCTTCCAAGATGGGACGAAAATGACCCACTGTTCCGCCACTATCGAATTTCGAGGTCGTTAATTTCACATCGCGTACCCTTTTGTGCGCGTATTTCGATGTTTTGTGCGTCACTGGAAGACGGTCAAAATGGGCCTCGAATGTGGGACGAAAATGACCCACTGCTCCGCCACTACCAAATTTCGTGGTCCTTCCTTTCGCATCGACTAGTGAATGTTTCGTGTCGTTTCGTGCCCTTATTTCCACGTTTTGCGCGTCACCAGAAGTGTGTCAAAATGGGCCTCCAAAGTGTGACCAAAATGACCCATTGTTCCGACACTATCGAATTTCTAGGTCGTTTCTTTTGCATCGTTTAGTGCCTAGTTTTTAAAAATGTTTTCTGTACCTACTTCCTCATCTTGTGCGTCACCGGAAGTGAGTTAAACAGGCCTTTAAAGTGGGAGTTAAATGGCTCACTGTTCCGCCACTATCGAATTCTGGGGTCGGTTCTTTCGCATCATTTAGTGCCTGTTTTGTACGTTTTGTGCGTCACCAGAAGTGTGTCAAAATGGGCTTCCAAAGTGTGACGAAAATGACCCACTTCTCCGTCACTACCGAATTTCGTGGTCCTTCATTTCGCATCGACTAGTGAATGTTTCGTGCCGTTTCGTGCCCTTATTTCCACGTTTTGCGCGTCACCAGAAGTGTGTCAAAATGGGTCTCCAAAGTGTGACGAAAATGACTCACTCCTCCGCCACTACCGAATTTCGAGGTCCTTCCTTTCGCACTGACTAGTGCCTGTTTTGTTACGTTTTGTGCCCCTATTTCCACGTTTTGTTCGTCACCAGAAGTGTGTCAAGATGAGCCTTCAAGGTGTGACGAAAATGACCCACTGTTCCGACACTATCGAATTTCTAGATCGTTACTTTCGCATCGTTTAGTGCCCTTTTTTAAGTTTTCTGCGCCTATTTCTCGTCTTGTGCATCACCCGAGGTGAGTTAAACGGGGCTTTAAAGTGGGAAATAAATGGCTCACTGTTCCGCCACTATCGAATTTCGGGGTTGGTTCTTTCGCATCGTTTAGTGTGTATTTTGTACCGTTCTGTTCGCCTACTTCCACGTTTTGAGCATCACCAGAAATGCGTCAAAATGGTCCATCAATGTGTGAGGAAATAGAGCCATTGTTCCGCCACTATCGAATTTGGAGGTCGTTTCTTTCGCATCGTATAGTGCCTGCTTTGTACTGTTTTGTGCTCCTATTTCCACTTTAGTGCGACAACGAAAATGGGTCAAAATGGCCTACAAATATAGCGGAATAACAATGCTGTTCCGTCACCATCGAATGTCGAGGTCGTTTTCTTCACATTTTTTATGCATGATTTGTGTCGCTTTGTGCATCAGTGGGAGAGGGTCAAAATGGACTTTGAAAGTGGAATGGATATGTCTTTTTCTGTCATATTTGTAGGTCATCTTTGACCCACTTTCGTTGGCCTATAAAAGGTGAAAATATGCGCAGAAACGGTAAAAACATGCACTAAACAATGCGAAAAAGCGACCTTGAAATTCCATACTGTTGGTAGAGAGGATCATTTTTCTTTCCACATTCAATGCCCATTTTGACCCACTACCATTGATTCACAAAACGTGGAAATAGGTTTACAAAACGGTAGAAAACACGCACAAGGTGATGTGAAGGAAACGACCTCGAAATCGTTCCTGACGGAACAGCATTAACTTGTTCCGCCATATTTGTAGGATAACATTGATCCATTTCCGGTGACGCAGAAAACGAGGAAATAGGCGCACAAAACGACACAAAAAATTTCCATGTAATTAAGCTAAATTTCCATTTACGTTTGTAAGCTTAATTATATGGAAAATTTTATATATTTTTCCTTTACGTTGGTCTACTTTACGTTGATTTGGTACTTTTAAATTTTATTCAGTTTTAGTATCTATAATTCCACTGAAAAGTATCTATAATTCAACAAGGAAATAATTATTAATTATAATTATTATCTATATAATTGAATTCATTGTAATTTGTTCTATAACAAACACTTTACCATTTCGTACTAGCTGTTATGCCCGTTCTTCGCATGGATCAGATAAAATATCAATGTAAACGAACTGAACAACGGGAGAACAATTAAGAAACATTTCTAAAATTGGATATATTTTGTGTGAATATATATCCAACAACGTACATGTGTTTTCATTGGGAAGGCCGATGGGGGCTGAATTTGAACGTATACACTATCGGGGGTGTCACTATAAGTCTGAGCAACCCCAATAAATATGGATTCGACACAAATTCTACTACTTTTACATGTCCCGGTAAACCACCCCTCAGACCCCCTTGGTTCGTATTGTGAAAAAATCTCCTCTGGCCCCCACCAACCCCCAACCAATACCGCGAAACCTATGAATGTGACACTAACATCTGCCATTTTCTACTACTTTTTACATATGCCGGTAAAAGTTCCTATAATCCTCTGGTTCCAATTTTTAAAAAAACAATGCCTCTGGCCCACAGCCGATGGGGGCTGTATTTGGAAGTCAACGCCTGTGGAAGTATCACCATTCATCTCAGCGACAGCGAAAACTATGGATTTGACACTAATATCGGTCACTTTCCATTATTTTTACATGTCTCGCAATTCCCCACCCCCGGTGACTCCCGGCCCGCATACAATGGTGGCTAAATTTGAAAATCATCGCCAATGAAAGTATCACCATTGATCTCAGCCACCGCGAAAACTACGGATTTGACATCGGTCATTGTGGATTATTTTTACATGTCTCGTGATCCCCTTTATAAATCCCCCCTTTCTTAGCTGATGGGGGCTAAATATGAAAGTAAACGCGGTCTTGAGTTTCACCATTGAGCTCAGCTATCCCGAAAACTATGGATTTGACATTAATATCAGTCATTTTCGATTATTTTTACATGTCTCGGAATTCCCCCCTCTGGTGACCCAAGGCCCGCATACAACGGTGGATGAATTTGAAAGTCATCGCTAATGATAGTGTCGCCATTGATATCAGCAACCGCGAAAACTATGGATTTGATACTAATATCGGTCATTTTGGATTACTTTTACGTTTCGGTATCCCCTTCCCCCCGTTGACCCACGGCCCGCAGCCGAATACGGTGAATTTGGAACTTAATGCGATAGGAGTTTCACCATTGATCTCAGCGCCCGCGAAAACTATGAAATCGACACTGATATCGTTCTACTTTTACATGTCCCGGTAAACGCCCCCCTGAGACCCCCTGGTTCGAATTTTGTTGAAAACGCTTTGCCTTGGTGTGGGACCTGGACCAAGGTATCTTTGACCAAAATTTGGTAACTCTCGGTCGACTTTTCTGGTCCCCAGGCCGGTCCCGGTAAACGTCCCCTGGAGACCCCCTAGTAAGAAATTTAAAAAAAAACTCTTCGTCTTGGTCTGGGGCCTAGACCAAGCTACCGGTGACCAAATTTTGAAAAGTTTCGGTCCACTCGTCTCGTCCACAGGCCGCACAAAGACAGACACACGAACAAACTCTATTTTATTTATATTAGAAAGGTCAGATCCGCCGTTATTGTATTAATGTGGTGCTTGAGCGATTGATCGTAGAAATTCAAACTCCGATGAGTGATAATTTTAGAGGCTTATTTTATTACAAGTTTAAGCTCTTTAGTCAGTAGAGAAGAGGGCGTGAATCATGGGTCAGAGTTGATGACATTGGGTTTTGGTGGGTCTGGGGGTCTCAGTGGCTAAGAGTGGTTTATGGTGGGTGGTGGGTCAGAGTGGGTCACGGTGGGTCGTGGGTCACGACGGGTGGTGAGTCAATTGGTCGTGGCTAAAGTTTTCATTGCCCCACGACCTCTCTGAACTACAGTGTTGAAAATTAATTAGTGAAAATCAATTGCAATTGATCAATCAATTGAAAGTAATTGCTGTGGAAATCAATTGCAATTGAATCAATTGCCAATTAATTTCAATTGCAATTGAATTACAGAATTCAATTGCAATTACTTTCCACTGCAATTACTTTCAATCAATTGATCAATTGCAATTGATTCTCCTTTTTCAATGGCCAACTGCAATTAACAATTAACCATTACTTATTTCAATTGTTAATTGCAATTAACAATTAAATTTACAGATTAATTGTTAATTGTTAATTCAATTGAAATTTGCCCAACACTGTTGGTTACTTATTTGGCGGCCATATTGGAAAATGGCGTCTGTGGAGATAAGCGACCATAATTGAGATGTCTACCCAAGAAAAAGTAGATAACGATAGGTCGAAAAATACGATGCAACAATAAAACTACGTGCACCCACAAATTTTTACGGGCATGTACTGTGGATCCAGGACTATAACGGTTGATTCTACCCAAAATGTTTCAGTGCTCAACCAGTTGGCTATAGTAATTTGCTACGTTATAAACGGTCAAGTATTTGAGAGGCTGTTAGCAATTGTCGTAAACAGTGACACTACAGGACAAGGAACTTGTACTTTTTGCCAACAATGGTTTGATGTTTGATATTGTAGGCTGCTCTTTTGATAGAGCTGCTAACTTGAGTGGATGCTATGAAAGAGATAAAGCATTACCGGAGAAGGATAATCCTGAAATAATTTACATCCACTGCATAGCTCAAGGGCTGGTTCTAGACATTTCTTAAGTGTAAGCAAATAATATTTAGGTGCCCCCACCTAGATTCTAAGATTGTAAAAGAGTAGAAAGTTGTAAGGGACAAAATTATTCAAATAATTGTTACAATTGCAAATTTCTTCAATATCTGCAGTCTCTCTAAATATAACGAAAAATGGCTAAATTACAACTAATTGACTGCGGATGAATACTTAACAAAGTTCCAATTTTAATAATTAATAGCATTTTTTATTAAATAAGCACAAGGCACAACTAAGACATATATCTAAATCTAAGATGTATTTTGACAAGTACAATTGAAACATAAAAGTCGAGACAGAATAAAACTCATGAGCTTTAAGTCTAAAATTAACACATGTTTAATTTTGAAAAAGATGTATGTTCTTATGCTTCATTAAAACCATCTAGTGATAAGATTATGGTAATTAGCTTAAGTTCCCGTTTTCTTTGTTACTGAAAAGTTCATGTTATAAAGACACTTTTCTGGCTTCCAATTGGGCAGAAAAGTGTCCAAGTTATTGCATCCGTATCCATTTCATTGAGTATGTTATTTTCAATGACCATCAAAACTAATCCATTTAATAGTTCTTGAGATATAGTTGATCAAAAATGATTCTTTATAAATTTTAGATGAACTTATTTAATACACAGCAAGTGACAAAAGTGTGTGCCTTTTATCGATATTTAATTTGTCTTTGAACCAGTGGCGGAACTTCAAAATCAGGTCCCCGACGCAAAAATTCTTTTCAGGGCTTCTTGGGCCTATAAAACAATCCAGTCCTTTTATATCTCTTTCCAAAATAGACGTTCGAAATCAGGCAATGAGTAACACAATATAAACACAATCAGTGGCGCACCAAGATTTATCTTTTGAATCCGAAGATTTTTCGGAGTAAGCTACAAGGAAAAAGAAGTGTATTTGCCCTCTGAAATTGCGATGATTTTCTTCAAAATTTAAAGTTCTGAGGGATCCAGACTCTCAGACCACCTCCGTTGGTTTACCCCTGAACACATTTACTGGTATCTAATAATCAAAACTGTACTTTGCATTAGGACTATTAGCAAATGTTTAAAAATTTCGTTCCATTTAAATTTAATACGAGAGAATGGATTGATAATGACTGTTACATTGTTATCAATGAACATGTGTATACGCTGTTGTGATTGACAATGAGAGTTTCAAAAAAAAAGTGTTACTTATAATCCTAATGACCTTTCGATTACAGTTTAGCTTTCGAGTTATATATGAATATACTGCTTGAAAACTAATTGTATTAAAACAAATTTTGAAATACATTAAAATTCACTCAGACTAGTAACCAAAGAGATTGTATCCATTCCATTTTAATTCAAAAATTAAGTTTTTGCAATCAAGTAAAACAAGCCTATAGTTTCAAAAGTTTGGCGACTTGTAAATGTTTTGTTAACAGTAACTGGTATTGAGAACTCCCCCACCACAACATTTGTATGATTATCACTTTCGGAATTTTGTCCAGAAGCCGAACGATACTTTTTCAGAGCTTTCGTTTGCGTCTCATCTTCTTTCAAGGTTCGATAAAATGCTCACTTTTTTAAATCGTTGGCCATTACATCAAAACAAAATACTATTGAAAAGTAAAAACACGCATTATTATAAATAAAACAACGAAACGACTCAGGATAGAAACGAAAATGTTGGCGAATGACAAATGGACTAATAGACATTCACAAAGTGAGCATTAAGCAGTGGGCAGTAATTTCGAGCCACTGATATTAGGAACTTAAGTTAAAATTTCCCTCAGAAATGATGAAAAAGACCATTTATACCGCCAGTCTTTTCTTCGTATTCGCCCCCCCCCCTTCCTGGACCAATGGACAAGAAAAGCCTAGTCGCTTGAAATTCGATAATGCGCATTTGATTTTCGCTGAACGAAGCACTATGCGAGGACACTGTTTATGACAAGGTGGAGCATCCTTAAAGACATTTCTTTTTACTGTGATAATGCCGCCCAATCTATAAGCAACATGTGCAGTTGACTTCCTTTTGTTCGTTTATCCATTCTCATTCAAAGACATATTTGGCAATGATATTCTCTAGCAAGGTCGCGGAAGGCTTGTTGGGAGAGGAATGAAGAGTCTGTTATATTTGTCTCGTATTTTCCACATAAGTTGGGATTGTGGAAAGAATGCCGCTGTCTTTACCCGTACTACCGTAGTGTTTAATATAATATCTATTGAAAAGCTAAATTTCCCTACATTTCATTTCATATTCGTAAAATCTCCCTTTTTTAAAAAAATCTTTCCTAAATCTTCCTGCGCCGCGGGAAATTTTCCTCAAGCTAGCATCACTTGTGAGTGTAGCATTGGTGTCAATTGATGTACTAGTCGATTTCAATTGTAAAGAGATGTTTTACAACTAACCACACAAAGATTCGCCTTTATTGTCTTTTTGGTGTATTTTCTCTGTATCTCAGTCTGTACAATATTTATTTTTAGCTAATTGAAAATGATTTCATCATTAACATTTTCTCTAATGACTATTCACATTAAAAAAATTCACTTTCTAATTTGGTGCCCTTTTCATCTAGCGCCTCCTGCGAATGCGTAATTCGCAGGACTATAGATCCGGCCTTGGTTATGACTAGAGAGCGGATTTTACGGTGCAGCACCTATTCTAAAAGTGTAGTTGTTATAACAACCTAAGTTCAAAATATGTATTTTCGGGCATAAAACGAACTGAAATGAACGCACTTTATTGCACCTTTTTCGTGAGTCTTGCACCTTTTCTGCTAGATTCATAAAATTTCCCTTTTTGTTACTTCTTTTAGCCTTCAGTACCTTTATTGTTCCTTTTCTCTCTTTTTTTTAAAAAAAAATTTGGACAGAACAATATCTTTTATTTTCAATCTAGTTTACACATAACATTCCATAAATTTAGACGCAATCTTGACTGGTTGCTAGGGATAAATTTGAACTAAATTTGCGAAACAATCCGGACATAAAAACCTTTGCAGCGTCAACTAAACTTCCTGTCCATGCGCTTACAGGATGTGTACCATTGGTTTCCATTGATGTCAAGCAAAGTTTCTCCGCATACAAGGATCTCCTGAGCTCCAAGCGACAGAAACTAACATTTGAAAATATAGAAATGTTGTGCATAATCAAGTATAACCAGTTTCTGAAGACCCAAAAATATGTGACAGTTTCTCAAACCACAATATTGCTAAATTAAAGTTTTCTTTTTTAAAATTCCGAGTTGGTTTTAACCACAATTTTATTACAAGAATGTTGAATGTTGTACAAGTTTAGGATTAAATAAAATAATTTTGCAATTTATGTCCAATGTTTAAAGCCAAGACTTTAACAATATTTGTTGGTGTAATGACTAAAGAAGTTCATGTAACTGTATACTATAACACTTAATAAAGATATCCTATTAGCACCTTTTCTTTGATCTTTTTGAATGATTTTTTAGCCCATTTTATTCCCTTTTTCCTACCACATTTTTGCACCTTAAAATCCGGTCTATAGTTATGACAAATTTGACTTAGCAGATCCCTGAAGCTGCAAACTTATTTGGTGTGCTACAAACTAGTGCTGTGTTTTTGTCTGAATCCTACAAAAGAATGGATGCTTGGGAAAAAAAAATGATTGATCCTTGCAGGTCACGAGGGACATGACAGACTACGAAAACTTCAAAAAGTTGGTGCAATACGATGCTGGAGCCTAAGCAAGGCACTAACAAGTTTCACTACGAAACCGGAAGCCAAGACGAGGACAACTGTCCATCATCATCAAGATTTCTTATATTTTTATTGTTCCTCAATGATGTTGTACAGGACAGGCGCTTTGACGCGAAATCAAAATTTCAAGCTGAGACTGCTGAATAAATATACAAAATTTAACACAGTAATGATGTGCTCTGTGTATCTGGAGTTGTTTACAGAAACGGGGCCTGTTTCAAAATACCTGCAATCTCACGGATTGGACTATCTTACAGCCTGGAGACTTGCAGACAATTTGCAGCAGCAGCTTCAGAAGAAAATAGAAGCAAAAGAAGATGTCTGTTTAATACTTTACGAAAATACAAAAATATTTTGTGAGAAGATAAATCAATAGCTTGCGCAATCTGGTGTAGAGATAGAAATGAAAGAACATTTTCCGCGCAGGAAAATCTCAAAGAAGAAAATGCCACGAAAGAACTTAAATGTAAGTGAATATGATTTATTCAGAATAAAAAACTTCAACGAAATTCTGAATACAGCTGCTACATGTGTCAGTGATAATTTACTGTCTGAAAGACTTTCTGTCTGAACTTCAAATGCTGGATCTTAAGCACTTTTCGGAAATCAAGAAAAATGGTGTGCCTGCAGGAGCTTTCAGAGTTCTTGCGAAAAGACTAAATATAAAAACGAGGAAATATGCAAAGTGCTCCACCAGTTCTCTGTTGTGTATGACACTCTGTCACAAAACGTTCTGCTTTTTGACTATCCTGAGGAGAATGATGCCCCTGAGTCCGTAGAAGATGATGATGATGGTGATTAGGGTAACCAACTTTATGCCTTATACAGCTGCACATTATGCTTTATTTTTCCTTACATTATGCGTTTTCCTAAATTATGCCTTGATACGCTGTTCCTTTAATTGTACTTCATTTTTACACATTTATATTATGTGTTTGTGTTATTTTACTCACTTTTATTACACAAGGATTAAAAATGTAAGAGAAACGATTTATTTTTCCCAGTACTTCAGAATTCAAACAAATTGAATTTACAATATCAACATAAATAGAGAATATAAATATTTGAAAACAAAAGTTTTATTTTCTTGTGTTCAACATTCTTCATCCTCGCTATAGCTAATGGTGTCTGTTTCCTGTTAGCTCCCCTTTTAAAAGCAAAACGTAAGTGAGCTTCGAGATTTTCTTCCGTAAACGAAGTTCAGCGTGAGTTTAAAATCAAGTTTAGAGTGGAAAAGCTCCTTTCAACTGAAGCACTAGAAGGAGACACGGTTAAAGTTTTTATGGCCAAAATACTCAAATTTTGGCATTTTAACCAGGTCTTTCCTTCAAAAGGAAAAGGGAGAAACAGAAGCAATTTACTCTTGAAGAATTACAGGATACATGCACAATTCTTCCCAAGGTATATCTGCCGGAGAGAAACGCGTCAATTCTGTCGGTAAACCTTCTGCAGACATATTTGGTTTTGCGCGGGTGGAATCCAGATACTGAACATGTTTCCAAACTTTGGTAGCAACGTGATGTCCACTCATATAACCTGCAAGCTTTTTGCACTGCACGCCAGAAGTTTCAAGATTGTCTTGAACTGATAAAATAATAAGCCACACTTGACTTGCATCCACACTATGGGCTTCTAAAACTTTTATCTGCTTACAGATGACATCTGTAATTTATGGTATTAAGCTGGAAATTAAAACATTATTCTTCACTTCCAATTAGTTGTTTGAGATTTGTCACAGCAGAACTTATTTATTCATCTTCCTCTTCTATTCACTTCCGCAATGTGCTGTAATAAGCACTGTGAAATTTTCCTGCCTGGAATCAAGTTCCCCAACGGGTAGTCACTGGCTCTGGAGGCAAACTGGTTATCTTCTGTGCTTCCTACAAGAATTTAATAGCCCTTTCTGTCTGGCTAGTGTTTTAGTCAAAGCTGATTTAACTGATGCGATAAAAGTATAAGCTACTTTCAGACTATTTCTAATCCCTTCTGCACATAAGTGAAGGACATGTACCCAGCAAGCAGAATGCATTAATTTAGGAGCAACTGCAATTACGTGTATAGCAGCGCTTTTCATGTATGGAGCATTATCAGATATTAGAACTACAAACTGCCTTCTATTAACACCAATATCACTTAATGCGTCAAGTACAGTATTTACTATCACATCTGTGTTGCACCGTTGCACTATTTTTGTTCTGACTAAACGAAAACATTCAGTATTTTCACCAAGTGGACGGACAAGAACATTTACAACTTTACGGTTTTTAATGTCAGTAGTTTCGTCAACAATCTCAGAAGCATCCTTTCCTTCACACTTAGATTTTGTTTCATTCAGATCATCATCAGCACAACTATGTACATATTTTCTTAATGTACTTTCACTAGGGGTTGTTATAATGTTAGTAGATGATTAAGTCCAATTTTTGAACTCTTCATTCCTAAAAACATGAAGATGGGTACCAGCTGCAACAAACGCTGTAACCGTATTCTCGATGTTCTGTTGATTGCACTGCAACAGTCGAGGAAGACTGGTGACCAAACTATTGCCGCTGCTTCCTGCTTCACCCTCAGTTTGTGCAGTATTCCTTAAGGAATGTTTTGAAGAAGAAACATGTATCGCATTAACAAAAACTTTTTGAGTTTTTCTATATGTGTGAAAAATTATTGCAATATATGGAGTAATACTGTTATTATAGCGCTGTGAACTCGCTCCAATCATTTATAATTACCCTGTATTTAATGAATTTAAAACAAAGAGTACAAAATACTTGTAGATTACCGCCTTCAACTTTCAAATGGACAGGTGGGAATTCTCTTACCCTCTGAGATGCATATACTTTTAATTTTGGCATTTTGGAATAAGGACAACGAGCTTGCCTGCCTTTTAACACAAAGTAAGGGGAAAAAATCCTTCTGAGCGGAAGGTGCGGAGAGAGAAGAGGAATTCGAAATTGCCATTGATACGCGTAAAGGCAATTGGTAGTTGATTTCCATTGTTTGCGGCATTGATAACAGCCTTTGTTCATAATTTTTTCTTTGATACAAAATATGTTAACATATTTTTCTTTGTTGTATACATACACAGGGTTCCGGAATAAAAAGCATTAAGCATTATGCTTTATGCTTTATTTCTGTAAATTATGTTTTATTATGCTTATAAAATTAGCTTATTTGGATACGTAAAGTGGTCAAAATTATAAATATGATACCAACCATAGATGGAAAATTCCATTATGCTTTTACTGCTTTTTATGCTTTATGGTTGACCTAATGATGATTATACATTTGATGCCTGCTATGCGAAATGGAACATCTTTGGACGGGATTCACGGCAAGGGTGGTAATGATGCTGCAAACACCTTGTGCAAAAATTGCTTGTCTTGTGCAAGGAAAATTTTGTTCTAATTTCTATGTTAGTCTAGTTGTTTTAATAATTTATTTCATTGTATACAAATGTGCGTTGTCTTTACCATGTACACAAGTGACATGCGAAAGGTGCTTCCCAAAGTTCAGGTTTTTGAAAGCAAATCTCAAAGCTAGTTTGTCTGAAAATATTTTAGGCACATTTTTACTAATGTGTATGGAAAGAGACATGTTAAATTTAGTATCCGTGGACGAAATTATTCATGGATTCTACAATTCATCATTTGAACTGAAAAGAATTTTTACTTTTTAAAATATTATTTGTTGTTTAGTGTTTCTGCAGTGCTTTCCATTTTCAGTAAAACTTTCGTGTTCATTCCACAGTAAAAAGTTATTGGCTATTATTTGTTTAGTGTTTCAATACAATAATAATTATAAAATATTCCCTCAAGAGCTTGTTACTGTGCTTTGCTGTTTGATTAAAACTTGCTGTGACATCAAATTTAAAATGACCAATCGTAGCTTGCAAAAACTACGAAGTAACAATGAATTTAAAACTGCATAACGCAATAACTCATCGCAGATCGCAGATGTTCATTGTACGCTATTTTAGAAATTTGGTGTTATAGACTGAGGGCCCTCCTTGGTAACCGTGGCCTAGGCCCTAATATACCCAGTCCGCCCCTGCTGCCTTTGCTGAACTTAAAGACTATTCTTGTTTCATTATTCCCTAATTTTCACAGCCGAATACTTTTGTTCAATACTGTATTGTTATTCTTTGATCCGTGGCGTGAAGGGGAGGTTTCCCCATGCAAAAATAAACATTTATCATATTAAGATATGTAGGTATATACATACACGTGAAATGATATGAACTTTGGAATCTGATCCCTTTAATGAAATTTTGCGTACGCCGCTTATTATTTTGTTGTATTCTTTCTCTGAAATGATCTATTACTCCTATTCTAATCACAAATATTTCAAGTAGTGCACAAGAGTAAAATAGTTTGTTGTTGAGCATTTCTCTACTTGGTCAGTTCCAATGTACCTAAACCAGTTTTCTATAGTTTTGTGTGTAGATGTTCAAATAGCTGATTTGTGATGTATGATTTAATTCCCTGTACAATTGTGAAATTCGGTGTATTCTCAATGTTACGTAACACATTCTTTCCTAACGAGTCCACGACTTCCATTTGGAAGTCTGTGAGTATTTTCTATTTTTTCTTAGGAAGGGGAAGGGCAGAAACAATGGAATCTATACATGTATCTGCTAATTAGTCTTGATCAACAAGCAGTGATATCAGACAAATGTTTACAAACTTACCTCTTCCTTTCTCACATTTTGAAATATGAATCAGATAGTCATTTGTTAGTAATCATGTGCAACTTTGAAGTTTTCGATTGAAGTTTCGTGGGAGTATGAAAGATCGTAATTTAAATATTATATTACTATCGAATATTCCGTAAGGAAATTAATTGATAATATAATAAATTGCAGTTTCAATATGCCTGTTATTTAAGTTACAAGTACTATGTGAGTAATGTGTGAATATTTGAAGTATTTCTGATAACATTAGGAAACGCAATGAAAAAACGAATGAAATGAAATATTTGAGCTTAACTTTTCATGTTATGCCTTCGAGCTTAAGGTAAGGTTGCCATATTTCAAAAATGAAGATCCGGGACACTACTAAATTAAGAGAATCTTTGATATGCTTAAAATGAAAAAAAGTGTTATATATTAATTTACTATCTACCATAAAATAGAGTTATTCCAGTATTACGTAATCACATTTTTAGCCGTATTAGTACACCTCACTAATTAAGCTAACGTAAGCAAATGATTTACCCCCTCCGCTTGGGTCTGCTTGAATGGACAAGTTTTTTCTCTTTTGAGATTATTTCATTTTGGCAACATAACAAGGGGATCTTATAGGGCCTATAAGGCTTGCAAAAAGTGAAAAGCACAGATATGCATGTAGCCGTGTGTTCAGTTTAAAATATTAAAGTTCAACATACAGAAATGAATTTAACGTTAAAACCGTAAGAATAAGGTTACTTCAATGCACAAAGTTCAAAGATGCACTAATGGACTGCTTTTTGAGTAATAAGTATGGGTATAGTGTGCAGGTATTAGGCGAAATTGAGAATGTAGTTAACATATTTGCTATAATTATATTTATAAGAAATTAGGGTTCGTTAAAATGATATTAAAAATTGATTTCTCTTTTGAAGTTCTTGCAGGGATCATTATTTTTCATCTTTTCTGGAGCCTTTTGGTTATTTCATCCATTCTGCTTCTAATTGGAACCCTAAAGGTAATAATTTCTTGTAACTGTTCAAATTTGTCTATGTTTAAAATTAAACATAATGTGCTCTCTTTCACTGGAACAAAGTCAAGAATATCTCTCAACTTCGATTTATATGGAGGCACGCCATTTTCAGCGTCGAGACAACATCGCGACGTAAACAACCATATAGAAAGTCAGATTGTGCTAAAATTCCCTGGCCACACATTATCCAATCGAGCACGCGCTGTTTGACTGGTTATACAGGATGGGGAGCAAAATCCATTGCCGTCATATATGTGGAATATAAGTGCTCACTCCGTAAGTGTTATATGTTTTATTGCAGGCACCTCTTCATCCTTATATTATTTTGTTTGTATTTATTTATTTTATTCTTTCATTACAGATAACAAGAACTAGGCACGTACACAGAAATTTATCCGAAAATGTTCCAAAGCATTTCGGGAGGTCCAAATTCAATATGAGGATAACTCTATTAAAAGTTGTAAAATCACCCCAAATATATAATTTTAAAAAAAAACTAAATACAGAAGAAAAGTCAGAATTTTGGGAGGATCACCTGCCTGCGTGTCCTTAGAAGGAACTATAGCCTATGAATCACCATATGCAATGGAGAAACGGATTGTAAATAGCACTTAAGCTTATTAAAGATTTCACATATTGAGATCAATTAGGGATTCCTCCAAAGGGATTTTGCAGCAAGATTTAGCGAGCATCTCTTTCCTAAACAATCGGAATTTTAATGGGAGATGATGATTACTGATACAGGTTGGATCAAGAACATGTATCCTACAGACGGCTATTAACGAGAGATAAGACTGCACCGCTGCATTCATTGAATAGTCACCCAAAAAAGAAGTTCGGACGATATCACAGGAAACGTCAGTGGCATGAAATGTCTCCCGGCAATTAACTTGACAATTATTCTCTACACTTGCCAGCACACTGCTTTACGAGTCTATTATCAAAATGCAAATAGTTTGCGTGGTAAAGCCAACATTTTTTTCTGCAATGTTCTGTCGCATGATTATGACATTATTACAATAACAGAGACATGGGTAAATGAAAAGCATTATGATGCGGAACTATTTGATAATAGATATACTGTGGCGCGTCAGGATCGCAATGTTGATAAACTAGG
Organism: Thermobia domestica; assembly: GCF_964235325.1. Classification (NCBI taxonomy): domain Eukaryota; kingdom Metazoa; phylum Arthropoda; class Insecta; order Zygentoma; family Lepismatidae; genus Thermobia; species Thermobia domestica. The sequence goes on from NC_137457.1 coordinate 194,274,889, forward strand.
CAAATCTAGGGGGGGGGGGGTTGAGTTCTTGTGGCAGCTTTGCAGAAATACAATCTCAGTATAATAGACAGATATGATGATGAATTTGATTGTGTTATTGTCAAAATCACGACTGGGGGTAAAACAATTTTTATATGTGTAGTTTATTTCCAACCAAATTCAAGTATAGATATGTATAATATTTTTTGAACGTATTGAAAGTAAGTGTCCCCAAGGCTGTTCTGTTCTCCTGGTTGGTGATTTTAACATTAGAGAAATAGAAAACAATGAATTTAATCTGGAAAATTGTACCGTAAAATGTCAAAATTTACATAATTTCATGGTTTTTTATGATATGAAATCTTTTAATCACATACAAAACAATAATAATCGTACTCTAGATCTAGTTTTATCCACACTAGAATCTGTTGAAATTATCAGGGAATTACTCCCATTAGTGCCAGAAGATCAACATCATCCAGCTATAGTAATAAATGTGCAACATGAAAGTCGTTCAAAAGTAGGTCATAATTCTAACATTTTTGGCTACAATTTTAGAAAGGCGAATTTTATGAAATTGTATACTAGTTTAATATGTCGATTGGGAATGCCTAAGGGAATACAATAATGTTAATGACCTAGTGAGTAGGCTATATGATATTATCTATGAAATTTTAGATACTTGCGCCCCTCGCAGGAAAAACTCTGCCTCGAAATTTCCGTGCTGGTTCACTAAGGACATAATTAATAAATTGAAGGCTAAGGCAAGTTATCGTAGGAAATTTCAACTAAAAACTAGCAATAGTACCTCCTATTACATGGAATTTGCTCGTTTGAGAAAAGAAGTTAAAAATGACATCATATTAGCCTATGAAACATTCTTACATAATACTGAAAATATTGTTACTAAGAATTCAAGTGAATTGTGGAATTTTGTTAAAAATAGGAAAAGACATCTACCGTCTAAATCATTAAAGTTTCAGGGTCATAATCTGTCTAGTAACGAGGAAATAGCCAATACTTTTGGGAAGTATTTTAGATCAGTGTATGTTTTCTCTTCAGAAACGATAATTGATCCCAACATAGATCTGGGAGATAACAGATATGGTAGCATAGGAGCACTAAATATTTGCCAGATAGATTTGAAGGAAGTAGGAATGGCTATTAAGAACCTAAAGTCCAAAACGGCAGTTGGTTCTGACGGACTTCCCTCCTACATTGTGAAGGGTTACGCTGATATATTTAAATATCCCCTATTAATTGCATTCAATTTATCACTAAGAACAAGTACTTTCCCAGACAAATGGAAAACAGCATTAATTTGTCCAATTCCGAAGTCCAACAATAGTCAAGATATTACCAACTTTCGACCCATAGCAATATTACCTGCTTTTGCCAAAGTATTTGAGCATATCTTGTATCAACGAATCCTTAATCACGTCAAACCGGTTATCTCAATTAAACAACATGGTTTTATTTCACAAAGATCCACAATAACAAATCTTGCAATTATTACAGATTTTATAGCGAATTCATTAGATGTAGGCAGCCAAGTAGATGTGATTTATATTGACTTTGAAAAAGCTTTTGATAAAGTTAACCATAACATATTACTAGAAAAATTAAAGCTTTTCCACTTTTCTCCGTCCCTGATTAAATTCTTCTCATCATACCTATCTAATCGTAAACAATCCGTTCTTTTTAATGCACACAAATCTAAAGAATATATCGCATCTTCAGGAGTCCCTCAGGGTTCAAATTTAGGACCATTATTATTTCTCTTGTTTATTAATGATTTACCTGACTGTATTCCTGACCATGAAAAATTACTATATGCCGATGATCTAAAAATATATGCTAAAATCAATTCTGTGGACGACAACATAAAGCTGCAGCAATGTCTAGATCATATTGGTAACTGGTGCTCTTCGAATCAACTTGAGGTCAATGGAAGCAAGTGCAAAGTATTATCATTCACTAGGAGCAAATCACCTCGTCACTTTAATTATGAAATTAATAAATACATAGTAAATAGGCATGATTCAGTAAAGATCTTGGTGCTACGTTTGATTCTAAGTTAACGTTTGACAATCATATTGTAAATATAACAAGTGAAGCACTCAACCTATTAGGATTCATAATTAGAACGGGAAAATAATTTAAGAACTGTTCAACATTACAGAAGTTGTACAATCCATATGTTCGCTCAAAGTTAGAGTATGCCTCTACTATTTGGAATCCGACTCACATAAAACATCGCAAGCAATTAGAAAGAATATAAACATTTTTTTAAAAAAATTTCTAACATATAAAGAAACTCACATTTATCTTACATTTGACAGCTGTAAAACCATACTTGCTAACTTTAATCTTCCTACACTAGAACAAAGGCGACATATGATTGATTTATTATTCATTCAAACAGTAACACAAAATATTTTGGATTGTCCTAATTTAGTTTCTTTATTGAATTTTCATGTCCCCACATTGAAAGTACGTAGAAACACTGGTCTTTATTACTGCAAAATATCAAGAACTAATATAATGATGAAATCACCAATCTGGAGGACAACAGCTTTGTATAATAGAATGTGTACAAATAACAATGAATTTGATATATATGATATGTCGCCTAAGAAATTTCGGAATGCCATTAGCATGAGTTATCAAGAGTTGTAAACTCAAGTTATGTTATCAAGAGTTACGAACATGTAATTGCGTAATTTACAACACTGTAATTGGGCTATAGCCTGTTGTGTTGACAATAAATAAATAAACATCTGAACTGGTATTCCAGAAGTTCGGAGAGTAGTAGAAAATGGATCGATCTGGGCCAACATCGGACAACTCACAAGCCCCTGGGGAATTGGGCACCTTGCACCGTGAGCCCACGGTCTTTTACGACCTCCATTTTAGGGGTGAATTTATTCCCTTTTATGACCACTTTTTAGGGGGTGTATTCGTTCTCTTTTATGAGCACATTTTAGGGGGTGAATTCGTTCCCTTTTATGAGCATATTTTCCAACCCCTACGAACACATAGCAGAACATCAGACTACGTAACATAACGAACATACAGTGAAGCAGATTGAATTCGTTCCCTTTTATGAACACTTTTTCAGGGGTGAACTCCTTCTCTTTTATGAGCACATTTTAAGGGTGAACTCGTCCTCCCTTATAAGCATATTTTCCAACCCCTATTTTAATTACGAACACATAGAAGAGCAGATAACACATAAGAGTACGTAACACACAGCAGAGCAGATAACACATAAGAGTACGTAACATAACAAGGGTTCAACCCCTATTTAAACATAGCAGAGCTAATACAAGAGTATGGCTTATTTTCCAACCCCTATTTTAACATAGCAGAGAATACATAATATTCATTCCCCTACGAACACATATAAGAGCATAAGACTACATAACATAGCAGGGTGAACTCGTTCTCTTTTATGAGCACTTTTTAAAGGGTGTACTAGTTCTCTTTTACGACCTCCATTTTAGGGGTGTACTCGTTCCCTTTTATGAGCATATTTTTCAACCCCTATTTTAACATAGCAGATAACACATAAGATTACGAACACATATAAGAGCAGAAGACTACATAACATAGCAGGGGTGAACTCGTTCTCTTTTATGAGCATATTTTTTAACCCCTATTTTAACATAACAGAAATGACATAAGAATACATAACTCATTCCAACCCTTATTTTAACATAACGAGCAAAGATTACAATCGAACACCCACGGTCTACAGATAATCATTTTAGAGGGTGTATTCATTCATTCTCTTTGATGACCATTTTTTCCACCCCTAATGAAATTACATAGGAGAGCAGATAATACATATGATTCGTTCCCTTTTATGAACACTTTTTAGGGGGTGAACTCGTTCCCTTTTATGATTACTTTTTCAACCCCTATTTGAACATTTTAACATAGCAGAAATGACATAAGCATGTCCTCAAACTACTGACCATCGTGAACAAAGGTCAAACTCGAAAACGAAACAACATATCGAGGTGCTGTTTCCACATTTAGCAATTGGTCATCAAAAAACTACTGACCATCAAGGTCAAAAATTAAAAATCGAAAACAGAGCCACATTTAGTAATTGGTCATCAGGTACTACATGTCCCAAAATTAATGGCCATCGAGGTCAAAGGTCAAAATACTTAAAACCCAATAACTCGAAAACGGAGCCACATACTCAGGTGCTGTTTCCACATTGAGTAATAGGTCATCAGGTACCACAAGTTCCAAAATAATGGCCATCGAGGTCAAAGGTCAACATACTTAAAACCTAATAACTCTTAAATGGATCCACATATTGAGGTGCTGTTTCCACATTTAGTAATCGACCACCAACAACTACAAGTTCCAAAATAATGATCATCGAGGTCAAAGGTCAACATACTTAAAACCTAATAACACGAAAATTGAGCCACATATTGAGGTGCTGTTTCCACATTTAGTAATCGACCACCAACTACTACAAGTTCCAAAATAATGATCATCGAGGTCAAAGGTCAACATACTTAAAACCTAATAACACGAAAACTGAGCCACATATTGAGGTGCTGTTTCCACATTTAGTAATCGACCACCAACTACTACAAGTTCCAAAATAATGATCATCGAGGTCAAAGGTCAACATACTTAAAACCTAATAACACGAAAACTGAGCCACATATTGAGGTGGTGTTTCCACATTTAATAATTGGTCATCAACTACTACAAGTTCCAAAATAATGATCATCGAGGTCAAAGGTCAAAATACTTAAAACCTAATACCTCGAAAACTGAGCCACATATTGAGATGGTGTTTCCAAATCTAGTAATAGGTCATCAACTAGTACATGTTAAAAAAAGTACTGACCATCGAGGTCAAAGGTCAATCTCTTAAATGTAGCAACGTATTGAGGTGCTGTTTCCAAATCTAGTAATAGGTCATCAACTACTAAAAGTTTCAAAAAATAATGGTCATCGAGGTCAAAGGTCAATCTCGTAAATGAAACCACATATTGAGGTAACGTTTCCTCATTTAGTAAATTTGTGTGATCTATTCAATTTTGTACAAAGCAGAAAAAAGTAAAGAAGGAATAATTTGAGTGGCTTATTTACTTTTGTATTAATGAAAAGAAATCAAAGGAGCACAATTTTAACTAGCCCAGAATTTCTGTACCTTTTTGGGCTATTCAAATGGATTAACAAGAAAGAAAGCAAAGATATGCCGTATTAACTAGCTATGTATTATTTAACAAAACGAAGGGCTAAATTTGTGAAAGCGAACATGGACCATTTTACTCAAATTTGGATGGAGTATTTATCTTTGTATGAACCAAAAAAAATGAAGAAGGTTCAATATTTCTGTACAATTTTGTACTACCCAAATAAACGAAATTTTATTTTTGTACCAATCACAAGAAAATCAAAGAAGTATCATTTTATACCTTTTTGTGCTATTCAAATATAGAGGGAACAAATTTCAGTGGTCTATTTTATTTTTGTACCAATCAGAAGGAAAGCAAAGATATGCCATTTTAACTATTTAAACAAACGAAAGGGTACATTTGAATGACCTTTTCAATTTTGTACCAACGAGAAATGCCATTTTGTACTAATCAAATAAACAAAAAAACGAAGAAGGTTCATTTTAACTATCTCAGACTTTTACACCATTTTGTACTACTCCAATAAACGAAGGAATACCAACCAGAAAAAAGTGAAGATTAGGTGGATTATTTTCTTTTGTACCAACTGGAAAAGAGAAGAAGAGCTACTTTAACTAGCTCATTATGTACTGTTTAAACAAACGAAAATTGACCATTATGTAACTTTTGAACTACTGAAATGTTCTATTTTTGTATCAATCAGAAAAACCCGAAGAAGGATCTTTTTAACAAGTTCATAATTTCGATGTTCTACTTTTTATACCAACGAGAAAAAAAATGAACTAACTGAATATACGAAATAATAAATTTAAGTGACCTATTCAATTTTGTACCAATGAGAAATGGCATTTTAACTGGCTCAGAAAAAGGCGAAGAAAGACTATTTTATATAATTTTACTACTCAAATAAACAATGGAGTATTTAGTTTTGTACCACCGAGAAAAAAAGAAATTGCACCATTTTGGAGTATTCAAATAAACAAAATTAATTAAACGAAGTAATGCATTTGAAAAACCGAAGTTGAGTATTTTATACCATTTTGTATTATTTCAACAAACAAAGGAATAAGCAAAAAAAGGATCATTTTATATCATTTTAAACTAGTCTAGTAAACAAAGGCATAAATATGAGTGAGCTATTTAATTTTGTAGCTGAGTATTTTCACGAAAGAACAAAATTGTATATTTTTTGTGTCATCCAGAGAACAATTTAAATTTACTCTCAGTGACAATTCAGTATTTTAGCTCTAACTATTATTTACATGTGCTAGTCCAATGTTTGTCGTCTATTAAATTCTTAATATTATAACACTACAAATTGATCCATTTAACTGTTCTATTCTCTGTATCCCTTTGTAATTTTATCCGTAATATGTTCTTCTATTCATACACAATCAAATGCATATGCTACAATGTCTCAGTGTTCATTTACAGAATTAAATAATTGTTTATCTTTCTCTAAAAATATTTCTACTATTTTGTTGATATAATAATCACACTCTGTAATGTATTCATATACCAGATTAAATTTTTTCTCCAAAGTATAAGTGTTCTTAATATTACAACTTTTAAAATGCTTCTTTATATAAAGTTTATAGATTTTCTCTCTCATTTCACGTTTAATTAAGATCGTCCACACCTTTTGCAATAATTCGTAATCATACTGCAGCAAACAGTTGTGATCTTTTTCATTCTCATTATGTTTAGAACATGCTTCACATAATAATACTGAATTTGGTGTATACTCATTAAATAATTGTATAACACATGTATGACTAATACTTTCACTAGTACACTCGCACTCATTAGCTTCCAGTTCAAAACAGGTAATATTTGAAACACTGTCATCATCACTTTCCTTGAGTATTTCATCATTATATCTATTATAGCGTCTAAAATAATACACTTCTTCTATTTCTTGTGTTGGATATATGATTCTCACTTTATCACGTAATTCATCTGGCAAATCGAGGTCAGACGGCTGGATTAATAGTATAGGTTTCTCGTTTTCACGCTGAATTTCTTTTTCTCTAGGTGAAACATAAGCAATTTCCATGCTAGTCATTTTTCTACTCTTCAGCAAAAACAAATCAAATAAATAGGTTTATATACCAACAATAAAAGCATTCTATGCATTCTCCGTCTTAAATAATATGTTTCAAGCAATACAAAGAAACAATTCCTTAATATAACATCATGATGTATGTTCTATTATTTTCCAAATATACTCCATAAACTTATATTCCATTATAATAAAATACATAAATGCAAAAATATATATTTGTCTTTTTGACTTAGACGAGGAAGGAAAGTCTAAAAATAATTGAATCGTTGAACAATAGGCAGTACCTTACAACCCTCACTATACTAGCAATACAAATATTAAATATCTGCAGCAACATGAAACTTTGAAAACTTTTCTTACTTTGATATGATCTCTTCTTCTGCTGTGATTCAAATTGGCCCAGCATGCTGTCACGATTGTCGTCCTTCATCAGTTTTCTATAGTACGCTAATTGTTATGGAGTCCGTTCTACACAATTATGACACAACTCTGGTTTGTTAAATCTCACGTTCAAATATTTTATGAGCCTTACTTAGTGACGGGGGAGGCAATTTAAATTTTTCTCTGGATGACACAAAAATGTACAAAATGTAGCACCACAAACGTATAAAATTCTGAGCTTTTCTTTTGATTGGTACAAAAATGAAATAGACCACCCAAATTTATTAGAGTAATACAAAATGGAATAAAAATAACGAGCTTGTAATAATGGACCTTCGTGGTTGGTACAAAATTTAATAGATCACTTACATTTATTCCTTCGTTTGTTTGAGTAGCAGAATATGGTCTTCCTTTGTTTTTCTCTGGTTTGTACAGAAAGTAGACCTTCTCCGCTTTTTTAATTGCAAACAAAATTTATTCATTCTTCAATAGGTCACTCAAATTTAATAGCACAAAAAGGTATAAATTGACCTTCTTTGCTTAAGCCACTCAAATTTATTCTTTCCTTTTTCTGATTGTTACAAAAGTGAATAGGTCACTGTTTAAATAGTACAACATGGTCAAGAAATTGGGTAGACCAAAAACACAAAAAGCTGTAACATGCTGAGCTATTTAAAAAAGCATTTCCTTGCTTTTTTCGGTTTGATACAAATTTTACAAAAAGGCTTAAAATTCTAAGCCAGTTAAAAATGGTTCTCGTTGGTACAAAAGGAAATAGGACACCCCAATAAATGGCACGAAAAGTAAAGAATGCTGATCCTTCTTCTCCTTTTCTGGTTAGTACAAATTTATACCTTCGTTTACTTGATTAGTACAAAGAGTTAATTCTTTCCTTTTTTTGCTTGGCTAGTTAAAATGACCCATCTTTGATTTTTTTCTGATTGGTACAAAAAGTAGTACAAAATGGTATAAAAGTCTGAGTTAGTTAAAATGGTCCTTCTTCACGTTTTTCTGGTTCATACAAAGCTAAATACACCATCCAAATTTGAGTAAAATGGTTCATGTTCGCTTTCTCAAATTTAGCCCTTCGTTTTGTTTAAATAATACAACATGCACTAGAAATTCTAAGCTAGATAAAAATGGCATTTCTCCTTGGTACAAAATGGAAGAGATCACTTGAATTTATCCCTTCGTTTATTTAAGTAGTTAATATGGCATATCTTTGCTTTCTTTCTTGTTACTCCATCCAAATTAATTTTTACGTTACAGAAATTCTGCGCTAGTTAAAAAGGTCTTTTTTTGCTTTTTCTTTCGTTTATTTGAGTAGTACAAAATGGTATAAAATACTCAGCAAGTTAAAATGGTTCTTCTTTGTTTGGTATAAAAAAAAGTAGAACACCCAAATTAGTTCTTTCGTTCATTGGGCTAGTATAAAGGTACCTTCTTCGATTTTTCTGGCCACTCAAATTTGCTCCATCGTTTGTTTAAATAGTACAAAAAGGTTCAGAAATTCTCAGTTAGTTAAAATGGGTCTTCTTCGCTTTTTCTGATTAGTACAATTTTGTTCTTTCGTGAAAATACTCAGCTACAAAATAAATAGCTCACTCATATTAATGCCTTCGTTTACTAGACTAGTTTAAAATGATATAAAATGATCCTTTTTTGCTTATTCCTTTGTTTGTTGAAATAATACAAAATGGTATAAAATACTCAACTTCGGTTTTTCAAATGCATTACTTCCTTTAATTGATTTTGTTTATTTGAATACTCCAAAATGGTGCAATTTCATTTTTTTCTCGGTGGTACAAAACTAAATACTCCATTGTTTATTTGAGTAGTAAAATTATATAAAATAGTCTTTCTTCGCCTTTTTCTGAGCCAGTTAAAATGCCATTTCTCATTGGTACAAAATTGAATAGGTCACTTAAATTTATTATTTCGTATATTCAGCTAGCTCATTTTTTTTCTCGTTGGTATAAAAAGTAGAACATCGAAATTATGAACTTGTTAAAATGATCCTTCTTCGGGTTTTTCTGATTGATACAAAAATAGAACATTTCAGTAGTTCAAAAGTTACATAATGGTCAATTTTCGTTTGTTTAAACAGTACATAATGAGCTAGTTAAAGTAGCTCTTCTTCTCTTTTCCAGTTGGTACAAAAGAAAATAATCCACCTAACCTTCACTTTTTTCTGGTTGGTATTCCTTCGTTTATTGGAGTAGTACAAAATGGTATAAAAGTCTGAGATAGTTAAAATGAACCTTCTTCGTTTTTTTGTTTATTTAATTAGTACAAAATGGCATTTCTCGTTGGTACAAAATTGAATAGGTCATTCAAATGTATCCTTTCGTTTGTTTAAATAGTTAAAATGGCATATCTTTGCTTTTCTTCTGATTGGTACAAAGGGGGCCGCGGTGGCTCAGTGGTAGAGCGTTCACCTCTGGTGCTAGGGGTCTCGGGTTCAAACCCTGCTCCCGCCAAGTGAACTTTGTGGTGGACAAACACTGTCTGCGTGGGTTTTCTCGGGGTTCTCCCGTTTCCTCCCACTTTCTTCATTCCACCATTTCATTCATTACTCATTATCACCGTCTCCTTTAGCCTAACCGGCATAACCGTGGGACGTAAAACCAAAAATTTCATTTTTTTCTGATTGGTACAAAAATAAAATAGACCACTGAAATTTGTTCCCTCTATTATTTGAATAGCACAAAAAGGTATAAAATGATACTTCTTTGATTTTCTTGTGATTGGTACAAAAATAAAATTTCGTTTATTTGGGTAGTACAAAATTGTACAGAAATATTGAATCTTCTTCATTTTCTTTGGTTCATACAAAGATAAATACTCCATCCAAATTTGAGTAAAATGGTCCATGCTAGCTTTCTCAAATTTAGCCCTTCGTTTTGCTTAAATAATACATAGCTAGTTAATACGGCATATCTTTGCTTTCTTTCTTGTTAATCCATTTGAATAGCCCAAAAAGGTACAGAAATTCTGCGCTAGTTAAAATTGTGCTCCTTTGATTTCTTTCTCATTAATACAAAAGTAAATAAGCCACTCAAATTTATTCCTTCTTCACTTTTTTTCTGCTTTGTACAAAATTGAATAGATCACACAAATTTACTAAATGAGGAAACGTTATCTCAATATGTGGTTTCATTTACGAGATTGACCTTTGACCTCGATGACCATTATTTTTTGAAACTTGTAGTAGTTGATGACCTATTACTAGATTTGGAAACAGCACCTCAATACGTTGCTTCATTTAAGAGATTGACCTTTGACCTCGATGGTCAGTACTTTTTTTAACATGTACTAGTTGATGACCTATTACTAGATTTGGAAACACCATCTCAATATGTGGCTCAGTTTTCGAGGTATTATGTTTTAAGTATTTTGACCTTTGACCTCGATGATCATTATTTTGGAACTTGTAGTAGTTGATGACCAATTATTAAATGTGGAAACACCACCTCAATATGTGGCTCAGTTTTCGTGTTATTAGGTTTTAAGTATGTTGACCTTTGACCTCGATGATCATTATTTTGGAACTTGTAGTAGTTGGTGGTCGATTACTAAATGTGGAAACAGCACCTCAATATGTGGCTCAGTTTTCGTGTTATTAGGTTTTAAGTATGTTGACCTTTGACCTCGATGATCATTATTTTGGAACTTGTAGTAGTTGGTGGTCGATTACTAAATGTGGAAACAGCACCTCAATATGTGGTTCAGTTTTCGTGTTATTAGGTTTTAAGTATGTTGACCTTAGACCTTGATGATCGTTATTTTGGAACTTGTAGTAGTTGGTGGTCGATTACTAAATGTGGAAACAGCACCTCAAAATGTGGCTCAGTTTTCGTGTTATTAGGTTTTAAGTATGTTGACCTTTGACCTCGATGATCATTATTTTGGAACTTGTAGTAGTTGATGACCAGTTACTAGATTTGGAAACAGCACCTTACAAGTAGACCTCACCACTTCGCGTTAGCAAAAGGAAACAACTACTGTCCTAGATTAGGGTTGAATATAAGATATTGACAAAAATTTTAGCTGCTAATGAGCACTAGAAATATGAGAAAACGAAATAGAAACACGAATGTGGGAAAGCCAAGTACAATATAATTTGATAGTTGCAAGACCGATATTTTTTCGAAATAGATGGAGGAACAATAGTTATGACTTCAACTATGTAAATCGAGTTAGGAGGGATGTTTTTATGGCATTCCAGATCATGGCCGCCATCTTCAAATCCGCCATATTGGATCGACGTCAACTTTGTCAAATGGAAAGAGGGCCATGTGAGGTATCAAACAACAATGATTTTTTCCACCCAATCTCATACACTAATTAGTTTGTCCATATCTGGAACGGTTTACAACTTACAGTACTTTCAATATGGAAAAATTCGTTGTTTGTAGCAGATAAGAGATAACTACAGTGGCAATGAGCATAGCTCCAGAGACAGCATTCTTACAGAACGAAATTACGGCAATGCAAGAAATGAAAGTCCTCAGCATTCATAAAGTGGTTCTGATCTCTCCACTTCGTGTGTGCGTTTGTAGATTCAAACTGAAGCTATAAGCAGTTGGGGCAGCACGATAAAGATAATAGCAATATTGGTTGCCAATGGCATTCCTGGTCGTAGCAGCTACGGTATAATGTAGAAGCTTAAGTGCATCGTGTACCATTCTACAGCGACAAACTTTGTAAGGAGACAAGTGCAGGAAATATATTATTCTCACTGTGAGTTCTACCCGTGAACTTGGAAGTGCTTGAGAAATAGTTATTTCGTTTATTGCATTAAGCCTGTAATTCCGTGAAGTGCGTGCGTGTGTATGTGTTAGGGAGAGTGTGTGCAGGCAACAATTATAGACTAAAAACGACACACCATGGCGTTAAATAAGGAAAACATTGCTTTGTACCTCCTGCAGCAGTTACAAACATTACGGTTCAAGCGCAATTCCAACTAATATATCAGAACAGGAAAGAGTAATCGCAGATGGCATAATTAGATTCCTAGCGGATGAAGAATTGGAATTCGAAATGGAATACACTCTGCATATTCTAGAGGTGGCACATCATGAGGTAAACAATCAAGAAGCTAGTGTGGAAGGGGAACGGTATGTGAATTGCTATTGGTCGAATACAGGGAGCACGACTTCACTTATGCTGGATACCTGAGAATTATTTAATAATGAAGAGGTGCGAAGTACAATAGCTCCACCTTGGGAAATCAGTGGAAGTGTGACAAATTCCAAAAGGTACCACCGGCATATTTAAACCTTTGAATGTATTTTTTTAGACAATACAAAACATTGATGTACTATATGTGATTATGCAATAAAGGACGAACATTTCCATTAAAAACTGTATGACAGATTGTCACTCTGCATTCCCTTGTGTACAATCAATTTCAGTCTCCTCGCTTCACAGGAATGATTCAATAAGCATTTTGTAAATCAGTATATATTGATGAGCCGATCGAATGGTTCGAAGTGCCGAAGAAGCGCGCTTTTAATATTCCCGGCATTAACTTTTGTGATATCTCTGATGCTTCATTTATCATTAGGTGCTCATGGTACTCTGCAAAATTCTGTGTTGACCATTTTATGAATGCTGAGGACTTTCATTTCTTGCATTGCCGTAATTTTGTTCAGTAAGAATGCTATCTCTGGAGCTATATTCATTGTCACTATAGTTATCTGTTATCTGCTACAAACAACGGATTTTTCCACATTGAAAGAACTGTAAGTTGTAAACCGTTCCAGATATGGACAAACTAATTAGTGTATGAGATTGGGTGGAAAAAATCATTGTTGTTTGATACCTCACATGGCCCTCTTTCCATTTGACAAAGTTGACATTGATTCAATATGGCGGATTTCAAGATGGCGGTCATGATCTGGAATGCCATAAAAATATCCCTCCTAACTCGATTTACATAGTTGAAGTCATAACCATTGCTCCTCCGTCTATTTCGAAAAAATATCGGTCTTGCAACTATCAAATTATATTGTACTTGGCTTTCCCACATTCGTGTTTCTATTTCGTTTTCCCATATTTCTAGTGCTCATTAGCAGCTAAAATTTTTGTCAATATCTTGTATTCAACCCTACTCAAGGACAGTAGTTGTTTCCTTTTGCTAACGCAACGGCGAAGTGGTGAGGTCTACTTGTTAGTATGTGGATCCATTTAAGAGTTATTTGGTTTTAAGTATGTTGACCTTTGACCTCGATGGCCATTATTTTGGAACTTGTGGTATCTGATGACCTATTACTCAATGTGGAAACAGCACCTGAGTATGTGGCTCCGTTTTCGAGTTATTGGGTTTTAAGTATTTTGATCTTTGACCTCGATGGCCATTAATTTTGGGACATGTAGTACCTGATGACCGATTACTAAATGTGGCTCTGTTTTCGAGTTTTAATTTTTGACCTTGATGGTCAGTAGTTTTTTGATGACCAATTGCTAAATGTGGAAACAACACCTCGATATGGTGTTTCGTTTTCGAGTTTGACCTTTGTTCACGATGGTCAGTAGTTTGAGGACATGCTTATGTCATTTCTGCTATGTTAAAATGTTCAAATAGGGGTTGAAAAAGTAATCATAAAAGGGAACGAGTTCACCCCCTAAAAAGTGTTCATAAAAGGGAACGAATCATATGTATTATCTGCTCTCCTATGTAATTTCATTAGGGGTGGAAAAAATGGTCATCAAAGAGAATGAATGAATACACCCTCTAAAATGATTATCTGTAGACCGTGGGTGTTCGATTGTAATCTTTGCTCGTTATGTTAAAATAAGGGTTGGAATGGGTTATGTATTCTTATGTCATTTCTGTTATGTTAAAATAGGGGTTGAAAAATATGCTCATAAAAGAGAACGAGTTCACCCCTGCTATGTCATGTAGTCTTCTGCTCTTATATGTGTTCGTAATCTTATGTGTTATCTGCTATGTTAAAATAGGGGTTGAAAAATATGCTCATAAAAGGGAACGAGTTCACCCCTAAAATGGAGGTCGTAAAAGAGAACTAGTACACCCTTTAAAAAGTGCTCATAAAAGAGAACGAGTTCACCCTGCTATGTTATGTAGTCTTATGCTCTTATATGTGTTCGTAGGGGAATGAATATTATGTATTCTCTGCTATGTTAAAATAGGGGTTGGAAAATAAGCCATACTCTTGTATTAGCTCTGCTATGTTTAAATAGGGGTTGAACCCTTGTTATGTTACGTACTCTTATGTGTTATCTGCTCTGCTGTGTGTTACGTACTCTTATGTGTTATCTGCTCTTCTATGTGTTCGTAATTAAAATAGGGGTTGGAAAATATGCTTATAAAAGAGAACGAGTTCACCCTTAAAATGTGCTCATAAAAGAGAACGAGTTCACCCCTGAAAAAGTGTTCATAAAAGGGAACGAGTTCAATCTGCTCTGCTGTATGTTCGTTATGTTACGTAGTCTGGTGTTCTGCTATGTGTTCGTAGGGGTTGGAAAATGTGCTCATAAAATACAACGAATACACCCCCTAAAGGGTGGTCATAAAAGGGAATAAATTCACCCCTAAAATGGAGGTCGTAAAAGACCGTGGGCTCACGGTGCAAGGTGCTCAATTTCGCAGGGGCTTGTGAGTTGTCCGATGTTGGCCCAGATCGATCCATTTTCTAATACTTCGGAGGCGAACAATTCTCACTTACGAAAATAATGGTGTGCAGAGAGATAATCTGCAATAAAGTGTTGTTTTTGGCCTGCTCAGCTAATATGTATACACGACTCCAAAAGTGCATTATCACCTGCAATTATACTTTTCCTACAATAGCAAACAATCCTAAAAACACAGTCGTTGGGTTCGCTGAGAATTAGAAAAGCGGTGGACCAAACCTCAATTTTGTTACAAATATATCAGTATGGCAAACTGCATGTAAGAGAATAAATAAATTGTTAAGAATGACAGATTTATTATTGAGAGGGAAATAGATGACATAAAAAGTTACAAAATGATCTTACTTAAGCAGTTCAAACAAGATGAATAGTAAGAAATTGACATAAGAGGAGAGCAGTTTCTTTCTTTTCTTTAGAAAAAATCTTAAAAAAGGTTACATAATGTAAAGGTTTAGTATAAAAATCCCAACAGTACAACAACAAACATCCGCAAGAAACGAAAAGAAAATTAAATCTCTGAGTTTTACGTCCTACGATTATGCCTACTAGGCAAAAGGAGACGGTGATGATGAGAAATGAATGAAATGGTGGAACGAAAAAGCGGGAGGAAACGAAAGAACCCGAGGAAACACACGCACACGGTGTTTGTCCACCACCAAGTTTACTTGGAACGAGCTCGGATCGAACCAGAACACCATGCACCAGAGGTGAACGCTCTGCTACTGAGCCACCGCGGTCTGCCAAGAAACGGAAAGAGAGACAAACACACTAAGGGACACCATTGGCGTAGCAGACTTGCGGGTTTTCCATGCAAGATACAGAGATCAGTTTGGTTTTGAACCCAATTGTTATAATAATAATAATAATAATAATAATAATAATAATAATAATAATAATAATAATAATAATAATAATAATATATTATTATTATTATTATTATTATTATTATTATTATTGAAAACTTTTTTTTTTCAAATCTCTGACTCTGTGTAAGAGCAAGTCTGTATATATCGGACATGTTTGCAGTTTTGTCAACGAATAGTTTCAAAGACCAAATGGGATGGAAATCTCCCAGAGAAAGGAATAAAAAACTTTCTTATGATAAATTGTACATCAAAGTTTTAAGCACTTGCTTCTGGCAGGTGCATTTTTCCTTCTTTTTTTCGAGAACAAAAAAGTTTTGTCATCTAAAAAATAACATTATATAATATTGCAAAATTTGAAGTGGGTTTATTCACATTGCAATTTGTGGTAGTAAAAAATTGTCATTGGAAGACATTACTGTAAAAATCAAGTTTTGTTTTTTCATCCATTGCAAGTCTTAGGGGCCCCTATCCCTCGCTCTTCCAAGATCGATATCAAAACTTTAGGATATGGATATATTGATGTTCATGTACTTGCGATATCGAATGTTGATATGTGTCAATATCATTATCGACGATATCGATATATCGACATATCGCACAGGCCTAGATCCGAGAAATAATGTTTGAAATATACTGGAACGATAATCAAAATCAAAATATGTTCTCGCATTTTGTATCCAAGGTTGAGTAGTATTGTGCCCTTATCTGACCTCCCTCAGACATAGTCATAGAGCTATATAGAGGTATATAGGGATTACGACACTTTTTATATCTTTAGGGGGGCCCTTTTACTTATCTGTGGACCGATAGTGACCTGATTTTGCCCATAATTCACCTGGATTTTCATTTAAAAAACGTGATTCATTTTTCATTATCCCTTAGAAGCATAGATTCGTTTTTTATTTCTTCTCAGAAAGCCATGTTTACTTTTTATTAGACATTGAAAGCTCTGTTCATGTTTTAGCAGTCCACAGAAAGCTCTGTTTATTTTTTATTATGCATCAGAAAGCTCTGTTCATTTTAACAGTCCATAGAAACCCCTGTTCATTTTTTATTACGCATTAGAATGCTCTGTTTTTGTTATTAAGCATTAGGAAGCACGACTTGTTTTTTGATTTACCTCATGACGCACGTAAGATGATTCCGCTGGCGCCATTACTGTCTGGCCTCGTTGCAGCTTTTTCCTTTATAGACTTCCGCCTTCACTTTGTATAACCGCCGGCCTGGTCCCGCTGCGCCATCCGCTAATGACATTTTTCTCTTTGTCGACTCTTTTGTACTTTAGCCCACGTAAGAAGAGAGATAAAAGTTTACTTATTTGAGATAAAAAGCCGCTACTCCGCTGCCACCTATTTTCTTGGTTATTTGTTTTCGCCCGCTCGTTTATTGATCTTGGCAATTTTTGTAACTTGTTAAAACTAGCAGCGTGATCCAAACGCGAAGAAATATTGCGATGCCAGAATTGAAACTTATGGATTTTAAAGCGACTGAGTATTTTGATTTAGATTATTACTGAATTTAATAAATAAGAATTAATTGCGTGAATATCTGAACTTGGTATTGTAGTTTTATGAAAAGTATAAAGATTGAACACTCATGTATTGAAGAAAAATTTAAAAAATTAAGAAACTATATTTAACAATGTGAATATTCTTCATGACATTTACACGTATGTTAACCAGAAGTATACATTTCTATAAGCTTAGCTTGTTCTTCACTATCATTCCACTGGATAATATGGGCTGGTTTATATTGACGTAACATTTGAATTGGATACCTTGAATTGTTTCCTTGCATGAAACACTTTTATTTGGCATTTATTATTATTGTTGGTGGTGGTGATGACGATCCTAACATTAAATTATATGAAAATAAAATTTCGGTGACATTGCTCGGGACGCGAACTCGCTACTTTTGTGTTTCCACTCCCGTCACATTACCATTTTCGCTATCGCGACACTTGGTGGACAGAACTTTTTATTACTAGTGGTGCATACACCCCTCCTAGTGCCATCTACCATTTAAGCGTGAAATCGTTACCAATACTTTCAGACCCATCTATTGGCGAAAGTTGGAACTTCGTGCTCAACTCTCTACTCTTAAGTTTTTATTAATTGCGAGACGAAATAAATGAAATTTCGTTTTTAAATGATTGCAAAATATATGATTAGGTATTACAATATAGCTTTTTAAATGGCCATACTTGTTTCCCTGTTTGCGTTTTATTCAATTTTAAACTACAGGAAATTGGATTTGTATTTATATGGGCTACATTGATAACTTTATGTATTTTTGTTCAATCTAGCTCTTGAAATAACACTGTTAGTGCTGATTATTACTTAATGCATTTGTTTTCTTTTAGCTGACTACTTGAATATATAGAATGTGTATAGAATTACATAAATTTAATATATTGATGGCGAATCCCTCTCATTTTGTTAAAATCGAAGAGAATTTGTTTTAGGTGTTACATAACTGAACCACGCTTATTTATTTCTTTTAGAGACATTATTTGTTGTGAACAGCTAAGCTGACATTTTTAAATAAATAACAAACCAAGTGATTTTATGGAGCGCTAAAACCAATGATACACTATTATTTCGTATTGAAAATATAGACATGGACTAGTTTTGGCATAACATAATTATTTCCAGATTTATTGAAATCAACTGTATTATTTAAATTGGTTTCGTGATGACATTACCTATTAATGAATAGTATTTGAGATTGGAGGTAGTAATATTTGTGGAGGAGAGAATATTTCGTTTCCATCATAGGACATAGTATTGTCATGCTGCATGTTTTAGAATACTTTTATGACGGTGATGTTTGAATTATGCGTCCCGCTATAAAATATTTGAGCAGTTGTCCATAGGACCATCTCGAAAAATTGAACAGTTTTTAAATAAATAAGATTTAGATGTATATCATTACCTACATTAGTTGGAGATCTCTGGAGTGGAGTTGAGTTGTGTTGATTTGAGTTTAACACCAAGGCTATATGAGACATGGACCTATTAAGGCAATATTAGAGATATATGAATTTCCATTGAGAATTAAGCTCTTAACTCTGAGGTCAAAGACGTGCATGATAATGGCTTAGGAATGGAGAAGACTGAATATGAGTTATGGAAGGAATAATGTTGAATGATTTTCAGTTTAGCAGCGGGGCTATATGAAACGGGTGACTTACAGTTTAAGGTGAACCACATGAGCACCTATCGGGAATCGAACTTGGGGCTTTCAAGAACATTTTTTTACCGATAAACGGGTTAAATTCATTTTAATGATTGAGCTAAATTAACAATATTGAAAAAAACGGATTATAAACCCGGGCTATTAAAGAAGAAAATATTGTTTTATTTAATGGATATTATACTAACTTTTTCTTTTCGATGAAAACTGTTTCAAGGCAAGAAGAAGCTAGAGAGCCACAGACTTCATTGGTATTTAGCAAGAAGTGAAATTTCATAGCTTTGTATCATGAGGTGAATGTACCGAGGAGAAGCGACGCTAGGTTTAAATACTGCGTTTGTATTGGACGAAATATGCATAAATGCATGCCACAATGTCACCTAGACCTCCTTTACATTTTAGGTTTACGCTGGTTAACATCGAGGACGTTTAGTGAAGATTTACGAAGTAGTGTTGTTAAGTAGTGTTACTATTTGTGCAGTGTTTTGCGACATTTTTGGTAAGTTAAATTGAATTTTATTTCATATTTAATATTTTGAAAATATGTTTAAAACAATTTGTTTGATTTATTGAAAATTGCGCGTCTCGTTTCGTCTCTCCAGGAGAACCACATTCAGGATGGCTGGACTGAAGAAGCTTATACACTTTTTTGACCGAGTACCCCACCGGAATTGAACATGTAGCTTATTGATATTGCGTATGTATTTTTAGGCGAAAAAAACGGATTGATTTTATTGACAATATATTTTTACTTTGTTGGGCAATGTAAGCTTTTTATGAAATAGTGTTAAAAAATTTTAACGTTCCTTTGATTATCAACAGTAGAGGACTTATTAATTGATATGGTTCACAACAGAAATTGAACCCAATGTCTTTGGTTAGAAAAGGATCCGCTTGAAGCATTTATGATGGGAATGAACAGATGTTTTTAATTTTATTGTAGATTCATTTAATATAGACTATATAGTGGCTAGAGCGTAGCTTGGAAAGCAAAGAAAAAATCTCATGGAAGGCACAATTAGAAAAATCGCATTTTGTTTTGCTCCATATTTTTATCGTAGTATTAAAATGCAGTGAGATCTATAATTTAATTAGTGAAAAATTATCCGGAAGTTTATTCCCTCTTAAATATTCCATACGAAAATTATAGGGTTCATTGACCATTTACGTTGTTTGGTTTCCATATGCTCACTGATAGCTTATGCCTGTTACTATTAGTTTTCAGTGGAATAAACTATGCTATATTCTATGAAATAATTGCTGGAATAAAACATTAGTTCTACAAATACCATTATGATTGTAAAGGAAAATATTCTAAAACGCTGAGAACATTATTTTGACTGGCTTAGTTAGGACAGTTACCATCAGCTGAGTTTGTGGATTACGTGTTTACTGCCACCTATTAAGCAAAGCAAAAACTACGTGTAGAAAGCAGTTACAAGGGCTTACTGCTCCGAAAAGTTTTTTTTTTTTTTTTAATTCAGAGATACTTGCGAAAATAATTAACCCACATATGGTTTACAATGTACATAGAGTGTAGGAAAAAATATATTTTAAAATATACGTTATTAGCTAAATTATTTAGTTTAAATTAATACAAAAGAGGGAGGGCCTTTTATTGTAATATTGAGGATATTTACGACAGAGCGTGGAGATTACTATGGATATGCCACAATTAAAATTTATAAATATTATGTATTTGACAGTGTTATATAAGCAGATGAGCCCTATAATGATAGTACGCGTGAGTTTGTTAAATCGGGTATTTTTTAACAAGAGTAAAAAATAGGTCTCCGTGGAATTGTCATTTCAGTTATAATGTGCTTTTGTAGTTTAACTGTCACCACCTAGATTGTGTGAGACTTGACCCTACAGATTTTAAGAAACAATTTGAATTTTTTAGGAATAAAGTTTTGTTGGTACTAGTATATTTTTTACACTCTTGCCTAGATTTAGCTTAGAAAATTACGATATTTGTTCCACCCCATCTTTTGCGAATATCTCAATGTTTGTTGAATTGAAACTATTTGTAGGGTAATTTACTTTGGTAGACAAACATTAACACAAAGCCGCTTTATACTGTACAATTGGAGGCGAGTTAAGATTCCTCATACTACATGTAGACAATTTCCTTTGTGTGTTAGGAGGATATGAATTTTTTAAAGTACAATAAAAAAATATCAATCCATTAACATGCTTTGCTGAATATTGTTTTTTGATTACGAAAACATGAAATATTTGGGCGAGAGATAGGATTTTAACCTTTTGTGACATTTTTATTTGAGTTTATCGGCCTAATTGTAACACTGTGGCAATATGAGACGTGCACCCGTACTATTAAGGAACTCCCTACTACCTAATTAGAGTATTTGATTCTATAAATTATTGTTTCTTCGTATTTTACTTAAATATTCTGTGACCGTACTAAAAGCTCTTTTGTTAAAATGTTACAAAATATGTTTCATAGGAATAAAAAAGTTGGAACTGTTAAAAGATTGATGGAATGTGAATGTAGAAGGAAATGAGAGAACCTTGGGAAATCTTATGACATACAGAATTTCTTGTTGTGTTTTAAAATATGTTTTATAAGATAAATGCAGAATTTAGGAACTAAGACATAATTTATTTGTATATGTTGTTTAATACTAAGGTTACGCGGGACGTGGACTTACACTTTTTTGGACTGGCCAATTTTTGTTTGTTTACGTAGTTAAAAATATACATATTTTTGTATACTTTTAGAAGACTTTGTAGTGATTTTACCAACAATCCGAACCACATAATTGTACTGTTTAAGATTTGAACTCGGGTCATTACACACTGCAGGTGTGAACTATTTATATCAAAAAATAACCGGGGTACTATGCTGTTGCTTCCGATACTACGTCCGGGTCTAATTCGGTTTTGAAGTCAGGTCTTTAAGGCAAGGATACGTACATTAACCAGTTGCGTTTCCCACGCTAGTGGCCCATACATTATACGCTATTGCACGAGATTTTAACGCACCCAGTTTACTACACGGACCGATTTACGCCCAGGATTCGAACTTAGGTTTTGAACGCCAAAGATGCAATGGTTAGATGCTTTGGTATTATTTACAATAATAATACTCCTTGTTAAAAATAAGTGTAAACAGATAAAAATTCAACTTAGGTTTTGAACGTCAAAGACGCGCTGAATAGATGGTTCTGCCGAGGCGCCGGATTTGGGGGTGCGAGTTCACGGTTTTTTATTGTCTCCTTTGCTAGGAAAGTAGGATAGAAAATGCTAATTATTTATGAATCGCATCTTTCATTTTCTCGATTTCATCAAAGAAAACTCGGAGGAAATATATTTGGACATTTCTAAAGTTGTGATCCTATGAAAAAATATTTGAGAGGAACAAAATATATTTATTAATTACAGTTTACTTCTAACTTACATGTTGGCAGGTGGTCATACCTGGTATAACTAATTGAAATTAGATGTAAAGACAGCCAACGTAGACTACTTCTCTTCTATCATTTTAATACATTGTAAAATTACTCGGAACGTTCCATGTTTAACACTGATGCTAAAATTATTTGTTCTTTGAAAGAAAATAGTAAAAATTGATGCCATAGAACAATTGAATATAAGTTGATGCAGCTACTATCATATTGAAAGCATGAATATAAATTGATGTTTGTATTAGCATACTAAAAGCATAAGGAAAGTATATGCTTGGTAGTAATAAGAAAAACAATTTACTACTGTTAGAATTGTATTTAAAATAATTGTTGAACTTAGATACGATAATTAACTTGTACAAACACGTGGCACGGATCCCGGGTAACACGCTTGGTTTCAGATCGTGTTAGCTTCCACCAGTATAGCATGGCGTAGTGAGTAACGCGCTTGAATCATACACTAACGGTCGGGGGATACCCAAGCTCTGACATTTTTATTTTTACTATTTTGTAACGCAAACCAAGTTTATTTTTTCGTAATTTATATATTATTAATTGTTCCGTGGAAGTTCATTGATAAATAATTGCAAAAGATTAAAAATAACTTGTTAAAGTTACAACTTTGTAAAAAGTATTTTTTCATGGGAGACATGTGAAAACTTATAATATTATTGCATACAAATGAATCGTATTTAAGCTTAGTGCTCGCAGAAGCAAGCGACAGGGGCATTGCAAGACAAGAAAGAGTGGGAAATATAAAATTTGAAACCTGGTTGGGAATGGAATAGGTTTAGCGGCGTTGTTAGGAACATGTTGAGGACAAGATTGTGATTTATGGATGTCGTAAGTCATAGTGGGAGGAGAGGGACTTGTTTTAGGGGAATTGCTGTGCAATTTGGTTGAGGGAGTGCACCTACGTTGTACGTTAAATTTGAGGATTATATTGTAGATCTTAGTACATTTGGGAGGTTTCTGACGGGAGGATGTCAAGTGGAGGAGAGATACAATGTACAGTGTGAGCTATACGCATATTTATATAGATTGTAGAGAAAATTGACGTACCCATAACAAATAATTTACTTAAAATAAGACTCATTCTTGAACTCTGCCCACGATTCTATCCTATGACGTCAGGCAATCTGGTATGACTTTGCTGTAGTGTTGGAATGCATACCAGCAAGTAACTGAACTGCATTTTTAATGAGGAATTTAATTTTCCAATTAACAGTGCTTTTGTCTCTCTCTCTCTTTCTCTCTCTCTCTCTCTCTCTGTGTGTGTGTGTGTGTTTGTGTCAGGTACGGAATGAAATAATTGCATGATACTATTATTAGAGAACAAAAATTTAAAAATAGTTTTTCAGACTTACGTTGTGCAGATACAGATTTATCTAAGTTTATTTGATCTAATCATCAAACCTATTGATGGCTCGAGATTATTTACTGTCTTTGACTATACTATCGCGTTTGTATATAAAAATATGCACAAGTTTTAACATTTTGATGATGAGATTTAGAGAGAATCCTATTGATGGGAAAGTATAAAATAATACCAACACGGTATCTACTATTTTCTTAGTTCTGGATAGCTTAGCTCATACTTGCCAATTGATATTTTTTTCTTTCTTTTGCTATTTCTTCTCTCCGCACCCTTTATAAATATTAGTTCGATTTTTATGAATTTGCTTCCCTTCTAAGACAGTATTGCTTCCCCGTGGTTCCCCTATTGTTATTTCGACCTGTTAGGTCACTTTCATAGACTTTTTATCACTATTCTTTGAACTGTTTATGCTACCGCTTTTGATTTCTTTCTATTTTGAATTTACAATCTACTATCCATTTATGCTCCTCGTATTTTAGTACTAGGTAAAATGTTACCTTTAGATAATATGGAGTAATTAAACTTTACTATTTCCATATTTATCCCTTCTGGTTATTACCGACCTTCTTTCGTTCTCTTTCTTTCCTAGCTCTCTTCCTTTACCTCATTTACATATCTAAGTATTTCCCTCTTCCTCTCTTCCTGCACTACCTCTCTTTTTCTCTTGCTATTCTCATCTTCATAGCTAATTCTTTTATTCCCTCTCTACCTCTTTGGCTATTTCCCTCCTTATACATCTATCTGCCTTTCTAGCTCTCTGCCTATTTCCCTCCTAATTCGCTTCTCTTCCTATTTTCCTCCTTATCCCTCTCTCTGCCCATTTCCATCCTTCTTTCCTCTTGGCTTATTTCCCTCCTCATTTCTCTCTTCTCGCATATTTCCCTCCTTTCCTCTCTTTCTCTTTCTCCCTCCTTTCCTCTTTGGATATATATCTATTTGTCGGCATTTTATTTATGTGTTTTGTCCTTTTTTCTTTGCTCTTTGTGATATGTGAACTAATAGAATTCTTTCATTTGCTTCTTTTTATTCGTCTATTTATTTTTTGTCTCGTTCCTTTTTTGATTATCTTCTAAACTAAACTACGCTAACCTAACCCAACTTTGCTCTGTATTTATTGCTTTCCTGTTTATCTTTTGCTTTTTATGTTTCTTGGTGTATATGTAATATTTTGATGGTATGAATTATTTTAAAATCTATTTTTCTCTTTTCCTTTTCTTTATTTACCCTGAGAGATTCCTACTCCTTGTACTAAGACTTTTACTGGTTTAGTTCTATCTTTTCTGTTTATTCTCTGTTTCTACATATATCATTCCACATCCTTTCCTTTTTCTATGCTCTAGTAATTCTACGAAACAACACTTATCCCTTTCTCACATCATATTAGTCATGTAGCCAATCGTATTCTTATTTTCCTACTAAGACTTCTCATACTTTTTTGCCTAAACTTTATTGCTTTATTAAAACTTTCTAGTACTTTCAGATATTTGGCCTTTTACATATCTTCTGATAAAACCTATAGGTTCTACTAAACTCGGCTAACCGCCGCACATGTTATCTCTCACACTTAACTGGACCTCTCGGTCATGCTTTACCATGTCCCCTTTGTATTCGATCAGCTCCGCCTGGAAATAATTAAAGTTTCTGTTTCAGAAATCATAGATTTCTGTTCTCTTATATAGCCATTTGATATGAAAGTTACTTATTTATCCTTACAAATCTTTGACGTAGGTATATAGAATAAACTATAGTTATATCTTGGCCACACTGATTAGCTTGAGAAGAAAACTTCTTTTGGACTTTGAGTGGATATTACCACTTTTATGATACCATTCTTCTATCATGTAAGGGTATTAAGTATATTCTTCAGTATAAATATATACATAGTGTATGCATATAAGACAATCTATAGCAAACATATATATAGTGTATACGTATAAGATATTCCATAGTTCTAATTCAAATTGTGTTATATCTTAGACTATCCTTTGTGAAACTACCGCTACAACCATTGATGTGGCATATCTAATGAACTGATCCATTCCACGACGTACTACTGTTGTACTACACTCCCTGTGGATTAGTACCGAAGATATTTATTTCCAATCGATATTTTTCGTAGAAAACACATTTTTTTATTTTCCTAATAGAACACTCAATGAATGTGTATCTACAAAATTTGTATAAAAAATTCATCTTACTTATATTTTCCTTTCTTGCAGAAACTCTGCTTATGTATTCTATCGTTTGTTACACAAACTCATTGTTAAAAATGTTGGGTTCCATTAAATTATAGGCTGTAAATATACTAAATTCGCAGAAAATTTTGCTGGTTCGCTTCATCATTGTTTCTGAACACTCGATGAGTGTGAATATTTTATTTCTCGTATTATTTAATTAAATTGGATCATTTGCTTTGCAACTTGTATTTTGACGGATCGATTTCAATTTTTTACCGATTCGTTTGTTCAAGCTCTGTTTTGTGTTATTTTGTTTTTATTAAAAACTCAGCTTTTTGTATTCTTTCAGGTTATTTTTCATAATGTAATTAATTGAAGCAATCTTTGATTGTGATTATATTAATTATTTTAATTGGATCGTATTATTTCTAATTAGATCGTTTCCTTTGTAAACTCACTTTTAAATTTGATTATGATTATATTAGAAACAAGTTTATAAATAGTTGTTCTTAAAACCAAAGATTTGATAAAAATGATTATAGTATTACTAAATAGCTTCATGTGAACTTACAGAACACAATACATTAAAGTTAAATCGTAGTAAAGTTTCGAAAAATTTGTAACAAAATGGTAAATATATTTGTTAGAAATCAGTGTTTTTATGTGTAATATAAAGGTTTTTATTGTTTCACTGTTAACAGCAGCATACAAGTGTTGTGCTTGCGTCGGAAACTGATACAGCGTGTACCGTTAGACCTATTTGCAGCTAACCAGCGGCGATGAGTATTCATTTATTTTTTATAAATTATATTTGACAAATTTAAAAGTTGGTACTATTTTTTTTTTGTTTCAAAGATGATGAAATTACATTAATAAATTTTTATCTAAACGAATAATTTATTGTGAATGAAACAAAGATTAATTTAAATAACTAAAGACTTTAACTTAGGGAAATCGTAATATCAAAAATGTATTTCAATGAATAAAGATTTTCATGTACTAACACAAACCTACAGATAATTTTGAGTTTAATATAGTGAAAGGAACACACAGAGAATTGCATTTCAAGAATTGTAGATTAATATTACATGTGTTTAATACTAAGTACACAAACTTAATTAACGAACATTTTAAAATTACAATTTACAGTGCAAATAATTAAAACTATACATGTAAAATTATATTTTCATTTTGCAACTGATTTAAATTTTAATTACGTTTTGTATTAACATTTTTATTTTATTTTGTGTTTAATGATGATCATATAAAAATTTCACTTTAACATTTTGTTTAAAGTAAAGTAGTAAGAAACACGGTTTAACTTCTTTGCATTTTTTAATTTACACTTTTTGAATTCCAAGAATTTAATGTAGTTAATGGTCATTTGAACATTTGAAGAATTACACTTTAACGTTTCTTTAACTTTACAGTTGGAACATAAATGACTAAAACTAGAAAATGAATTAACAAGTATTTATTGAACTAAAGCTTTCATTACTAGTGAATAACATTTTAGTAAAAATAATTTATGCAAAAACTATCACAAAAAATAATTTTTGCACTAACAAATGACAGAAAACACAGTTACTTTAAAACAAAATATACAAATCGTATAGTACAAAGTATATTTATTACCATAAAATATTTATTGTGTATATTACTTTTGCCTTGTGATACATTTCATTGTTGTTTTTGTAATATACTATTTTTACTGTATTTCTGTTTCTATTTCTTTAATTCTTTTGTTGCTAAGTAAACTCCTAAGAGCAGTTACGGTGTAAATCCAAATGTAATTCGTATTATTTATTTAAAATTGTAGCATTTTCTTTTGCAAATTCAGAACAGTATATGTGAACGTAATAAAAAGTTAGTTGTTAAAATGGTGTTGAACTGATAAATAATTTTGTTTTAAAGTAATTTATGCTTTTTCTAGCCGTGCCTCTTTTTAAATCTGTTATTTTATCTTTAAAGCTAATTACGCTTTTTCTTGCCTGACTGCATCATTTTTATTATTTAGTGTAATTAACTTCTTTTCATCTCTGCTATTTTCACACTTGTTACTTAATAAATTTCTTTGTTGCGTTATGCTATTTTGCTGACTTGTATTTTTACCTATAATTTGTAACTAATAACTCCTTCATTCATTTTAACCGTATGCTATTTTTCTTCTGTGCTGCTATTTTTCTTTCAAGAAACTGATTAAGTTGGTTAAAATCTACTATTTTCTACATTAATTCTTTAAATAATTTTTGACGGTTTAGTCTTTTTTGTGTTAATCATTTTCTAACGTTTTTTGTTTCTTTATACTTTTGTTGCTGGTTGTTCAATTTTATAGTTATATTTTTGTTCTCAATTTTATTTCGGGTATTAGTATGTCATCTTGTTATAAAAATTTCATTAGCATATGATTTTCAAAGCAATGGGGTTTGAGGTGTCAAAGACTTAATGTTTTGAATAGGAGATTTTAAAGCCTTAGTACATTTGGGTACGATTTTTTTATAATGCGTCCGGGTACGAGATTACGTTTTCCGAAAGTATAAATTACGCATAGCAACCCGCGCGAATTCATTGTAGAAGGAGCAGTGAAACAGTAAAGACGCTCCTGATTGTACTCTATGTTTTATTATTTTGAAGACGGAACATTGTCATTTAGTTATCGGGAAGTGCTGGCGGATTTGCAGATAAACTTATTAATACATCTTCGGGAAAATAGTAAATCATAAGAGTATAGTTATCAATCTTCAAGAATTATTCCTAAGCTTACCTTCGAAGAACTTCGAATATTTTTTAACATCTGGGATAGAATTTGTGCTTCTGTAGGTGTATATAAGAAGTTTGAAATTTTCAATTTAATTCTGAATTTTCAATTTCAGGAAGCAGTTCTACCGGGCGGACGTGTCTAAGTGAGCTTCGTATTTTTTGGATACGAAAATAAAGTCACATACCGCTTGGATACGAAATTATAATTCGTATAAAATATAAATGGAGCCAATAGGTTGAGCAGGAATGATTTTGTCTTAATCACTTGAAGAGGTAACATCATTGATTCTTGAAATTATCTATAGATTCTTGAAATTATCTATAGTTCTTGGTAGTATCACATATATTTATCTCCATAGTTGTACCGCGCTTACTTGAAAGGAATATTGGAGCGTGCGGACATGTCTAAATGAGCTCTCGGAAAAATTCGTAGTGCAATCATCGCAATCGAAGGAATAGTGTTTGAAAATTTATAAATTCGATTTTACGTGAAACAATTCAGATTGCTTTTGTATTTTAAAATGTACACACCGTCCTTTAGAAAGTTCACAATTTAGTGTTGAAAGCAATTATCACACTTTCAGTTTAAACATAAAAGTAAATTAAAATATCCGGGCGTACAGCGTTCATATCGATAAAAAATTGTGTAATTTATTAAATAGTATTTTTGATAATAAGGTTAAAGAACTAATTAATTGTTTGCTTAAGTTAGATTCAACGATGGCATCTGTCCAATTGAGTGAAGGCACCAACACGATTAAAATTATGTTGGAAATGTTAGAAAAGCGTGGATAAGATGATGGGGAGAAATTTCCTTTACCTGGGAGGTGGTGACGCTGTGTCACGCATTAGCGGTGCGACTAACTACTGATAGTTTTGTTAAGTTACTACGTGCATTATTTGCGCATTTTCCTCATGACCCAATTGTTATTTTGACAAGTTGCAAGTCCGCAAACGATATTGTTGATTTCTATCGTATAGACTTCTTCCGTCATGATAACATGCGGGAATTGGCGCGTGAAAAATTTATAGAGAGTTGATATCCGCAGGGAAGACTTTGGGCTTAACTGCAGATGACTGTCGAAATCATGGATGAGCCTGTAAATTTACCAGGTCCTAGTTCTGTACCTGTAAATCTAATGCATGGTGCTGGAAATGATGATTATTTTCGCATTATCGGTAGTAAAACCATACATTATCCATAGTTTGGCTTGCGTGGAAAGGAAATTACAATAATACTCATGCGTTACATTGGAATCGAACACTCAGTTGTTTATCTGCAAAAAATCTTTGAGCATGTAAAAGAGCATGCGTTAAGTGACGTTGACGATAACATGTATGTTGGTATGGTTATCGAGAGCTCTGCCTCGACGATAAACAATCCAATATACATGACGTGGCGTCCAAAGAAGGAATTGAACCCGGAGGCCTTTTCCAGAGAAGTAGAGAACGTGTTTACTAGTAACGGGCACTTCCTTTTCGGGGATTCAGTAATCTTTGGGGTACACACTGTAAATCCTCGCAATGGAAGAGGTCGAACACGTGGTGCTAGTAAGTACGTTGATCCTACTACTCATTACCAGGTAAGTACCATCCCGATGAACAAGGACGTACACTGCCTTCCAAAGAGCATCATCCATAAGATGGCAAAGGCCAATCAACAATATGAACAAGTACACAAGTTTAAAAAATCGTCCGGAACGTATACTCAAGCAAGTGGAAAAAATAACCACTGACGCGGATGTAGACATCCAAGAGCAGTGCGGGTGCACTATTGATGATGTGCAAAATTTCAGCAATACCTGGCACCAAACTACCAAATCGTAGTATACGAACGAAACACCATGAACCGGGAGTACCATGTAATTTATCCATTAGTAAAAGCAAAAAAACAAATTTTTACCCTCTACGAGAAGGATCATTACGAATTAATTACGTGTATTACCTCTCTGTTGGGTATGAAAGGATATTGTAAGAATTGTTTACAGGAATATAGTCATGCACAATACCATACATGTGCTGGTAAGTGTAGTAAGTGCGAGGTGTAAAATGAGGTATGAGCTGATAACATTAAGCGGAAATGTACAGATTGTCATAGATTGTTTCGTTCAGCTCTATGCTTTACGAATTATAAGACTGTGATTGGACGTGGTAAGAGTTTATGTGAAACAAACCGGTTTTGTGCCGAATGTGCTAAAATGTACAATTTACGTCGTAGAAAAACTGAGCATCAATGTAGTGAGCGTTTGTCTAGGTCTTGTGATAAGCACGTAGACGCTGACCATATTTGTTATGTTCAGAAGTTCAGTCATCCACATATTAATAGATTCCTATATATCGTTTTTGATGTGGAAACAATGTTACTACATAGGAATGAATATGAGGAACAAGAACACTGCGTCAACTATATGGTTTGCAGGAATATATGTCATGCCTGCAAGAACACAGAGCTGGATGATCCATGCTTTGTGGAAATGAACAGGGAAAACGTGAGTATGACTTTTCAACGATCGATGAGTTCATTAATGTTGTATTAATGCCTCGCCCAAAGTCTCAAAAAATCATTGTACTTTCGCACAATGGTTCTAATTACGATGTCCAGTTCAGTTGTAGGAATTTAATACAGAAACATTGCTTATCTCCCACACTTATTATTCAGGGTCAAAAGATTACTGAAATTTTAATAAGGTTATTTTGGCTTGGTAATAAGATTATATTCCTGGATACTTACCTTTATATGGGTATTAAGCTGTCAAAATTACCCAAAACTTTAGGCTTCCGCAGTAATTCACGAATGGGATTTTTCCCATATTTCTTCAATACATCCGAAAATCAAACCTATATAGGTAAGCTTCCGGATCTTAAGTTTTTTGATCTTGATAGTATGACTTCTTCCGATCGAGAGCAATTAATCACCTGGCACCAAGAACGTGCTCTGAGAGGTGAGCTGTATGATCTGCATAAGGAGATGGTAACGTACTGCCGCAACGATGTTAAAATCTCGCTGAAATAGTCATCAAGTTTTCAAACTTGATCGAGGAAAAAACTCACGGGATCTAATTTTTTATTTCTTAATCCACGATTGCAAGTTCGGCTATACTAACATATCGGTCTACATACTTACTCGAAGAGACCATTGCAGTTATTCCTCCTCTCGGGTTCTATCAGCGTGACCGGCAGAGCTTAAAAGCAATATATTGGTTACGATATTTGGAACGTACCGAAGGAAAGAGAATCCAACATTGTGGGAGTGGACTGGGACGATCTTTTGGTAAATATAAGATCGATTGATTTGATAACCTGACAAAAACTGCATAAGAATTTAATGGGTGTTACTTCCATGGTTGTCCGAAATGATATACAACGCTTCGGAAACAAACCGGTTGACAGTTCCTCTAGTCATACTACATCAATGCAGGAACGGTATGAAAATACGATCACGAAAGCCTTATTACTAAAGAAGTTAAATCTCAATGTTGTTGAAATGTGGGAATGTGAGTGGGGCAGCATGGTGAAAAATGACAAAAAATTTCAAGAGTTTACCAAAACTCAGTGTAAGGACCTTGTGAATCACCTTAACCCAAAGAAGTTTCTCATAGTGGTCGTACTGAATGCTTCAATGCATTGTGCAAATGTAGCGATGACGAAACGATTCAGTATCTTATGTAACATCGTTATATCGTATGTAATGGCTCGTAAGTCGATGACTGTAGGGAAGCCTAAAATACATAAGGGGCCGGACTTTCCAGAAGTGAAAGGTATCCAGGGGCTGGTTAAATGCACCATCTTGCCCCCAAAAATCTCATTTTTCCCGTGTTGCCATATACGTGTAACGGTCGACTTATGTTTGGTTTATATCGTATGTGTATGGAAGAGGAAAATGTCAACAATTGTAGACATGATGATGGCGAACGTGCCTTAATAGACACGTATTGTACCTCTGAGCTGCACAGAGCACTAAAGGCTGGATATAAAATTCTGCTAATTAATGTGATCTGGGAATTCGAACTACTCGGTTCTGAGGAGAGAAATTCTGATAGTGTTTTCCACGACTATTTGAGTTCCTTCTTAAAATTGAAGCAGGAAGCCTCTGGTTTTCCCGCTTATTGTAAAACCATAGGAGACAAGAAAAAATATATTGCAAATTATTATGCCCACAAAGGCATACAGTTAGATGAGGAAAATATTGGAACGAACCATGGCTTGAGGTACATAGTCAAGGTATTCCTCAATTCACTCTACGGTAAATTCGGACAAAGAACGAATTTGTCACAATCGGTGGTTGTTGACACGCCGGGAAAGCTTTACGGATACTTATGGGCACCCCAGTACGAAGTACATAATGTGCTAGTCATCGAGGAAAAGATGCTGTTTTCATATACAAAAACGTTGAAAACGAGAATAAATTGTTAAAGTTTTCAAACTTACTTGCGTTCATTACATCGTGGGTGCGGCTAAATCTTTAGGATTTGTTGACAACTGTAGGACTAAAAGACGTTCTTTATTGCAACACCGACAGTATCATGTATGTACAGCGACGCAATGAAAAACCTAAGCTCGCGTTGGGTTCCTACCTGGGAGAACTAGCAGACGAAGTTCCGGAAGGGTGAGAAATTAACACGTTTATAGGATTAGGACCAAAAAATTATAGCTATCGCATGAAAGAAATTGGGACGGGTAAAGTAGAGTATGTATACAAAATCAGGGGAATTACTTCAGATTATCGCGCGTTACAGGAAATAAATTTCGATCATTTTTACGATTTAGTTCGCGGAAAAATTGAAAAAAGTGTTAAACATTCTAGGGAGGATTGCCAGTAAAAAAAAGGTTTATCATTGTTTCCAGACCTAACACAAACACACAAAAAGCAGGTAACTAAAGACGACAACTTAACGATAACACTGAGATGGATTATAGGACATTAGCATATGGTTATTGCGGGTAAAATTTTAGTACTGTTCATGGTTCGTAAAGAACGTACGAGTGAGTGTGTGAATGCGTTGTAAATATGTAAATAATATTCAATGAAAATACAGCTTTAAAATGTAAATAGTTCATTGAGTGAACGGGGAAGGAAACATTATGATAACCCTACATGTTGCCCTTAAACGTGCTAGCAGCTGTATTTATTCCCGGTTAAGTTACCTTAACAACTTCTTCCAAATTTTTCATCGCCTACCAAAACACCAATAAGTATGTAGACAAATCACTCGCACCCCTTAAGATGTCAATCTCATTTTGTAAATACCATATTATATAATGTAAATAGAATTTTCATATATTATAAATAGTTTTTCATATATTGTAAATATTAATTGTATATAGCATAATTGAAATCTTAAATTATTTTTGTTGCAAATCAAGTATAAACTTGTGTAAATACCTATGGAACATAGTATATCTATCTATCTATCTATCTATATATATATATATATATATATATATATATATATATATATACAATTTTTTAAAAAAATTGCAATAAAAAATCTTTAAATTACATTCCTGCATTTTATTTCTACAACCCGTTCAATTATCAAGAAAGAGTAATCATATAAGGTATATTATACTTAAAAATATGACAATTCTATATAATGAAAGGAAAAATACGCATACTTCTTGTCCGCAAAAATAGAGTATCAGTTAACGTTATGCATTTAACCCTTTGGGGATCCTATGGTACAATTTGTACCATACGCGTTTTTCATGGTACATTGCGTTATTTCTCTTCTATTTGAGCTTTTTCGTCCGTTTTTTTTTTGTTTTGGTTTCCAAGTCCAGAGGCCTTGTAGAAGACATTACGTATGGTTTCAGACCGTCCTGCGTCCAGACATAGGAGGTGATGACGTCATAATTCAAAAATTTCTTTTCTCATTTTCTAAGCCTATGTTCAATATTTTTTGGCGGGCTTATTTTTCCACGTAGAAGATTGAAATTTAGCACAAACATTCAGTCTACCGAGTAGTGTTTACGAGATTTTTTGTTCCGATGTCAGTGTTAAAACAAGGGGGGAAACAGAGGGGCAAAGGGTTAAAAAAGGGATTTTTAACCCCAAAAATCCCGTTTTTCGTCATTTTCCCGCCTCACATACACGATAGGACCACGTGAGTCATACCGTCTGAAAGGCAGTTCCATTCTGAAGAGAATGACGGTCGAATTATTATTCTAGGGTAATTAGGGCCGTCTCAGTGAATTTTTATCCAAATATACTTCTGTATAGGGTAAAAGTGGGACATGGTAGGGAAATTTTTTCTGGCGGGCCTATTTTTTCACGTAGAAGATTGAAACTTTGCACAAACATTCATTCCACCGACTAATATTTACCAGAAGTTTTTTTTACGATTTCTGCGTAAAAACAGGGGGAGTCCAGAGGGTCAAAAGTTGAAAAAAGGGAAATTTTGCCCCAAAAAATCCCTTTTTTCAGGAATTTCCCGCCTTAGATACATGTGAATGGTACCGCCTGAAAGACAGATCTATTCTGAAGAGAATGATTGGCGGATTATAGTCTTAGGGTAATTAGGGATGTCTCAGGATTTTTTCCCCTGAGATCATAGTGTTTTATGGCAATTTGGGGCATTGTGGGAATTTTTGATAAAAATTCTCCCGCCCTTACTATTCAAGATAGAAACTTGAAATTTGGCACACACATTCAGAATACCAAGTACTATTTATCAGATTTTTTTTTAGATGACTACGATCACACAGGGGGAGTCCAGGGGGGGCCAAATTTCGAGAAAAAAATTTTCCCTCCGAAATTTTCACTTTGACATTTTTTCCCGCTTCTGGTATATGGTATGAGCATGCAAGTAGTACCATTTGTAAGCCAGCTCTATTCTGAAGAGAATGAGGTATGAACCATGATCCTAGGATAAATAGTGACGATACAGTAGCTGCTTTACTGAAAGTCTAAAAAATAGCCCCAAAAGCCAGGATCCTTTAAGGGTTAATAAACGCGCAATATTTTGCCTATTTTTTAAAATTATCATATAAAATTCATTAAATTATTAAAATTAAACTGATATTCTAAAAGGACATATAATTTGGTTATCAAATCTAACTTTCTCCACGTCAGCTGAAATTAAAAGAAGAAAAAGAAGTGTAAGCATCAACCTTCGTAAAAACAGAACCTGTTTCGGCAACAACAAAAGAATAAGTAAACTTTTATTTCATTTCTTACGTGGGCTAAAGTATGAAAGAGCCGACAAACAGAAAAATGTCAATAGCGCATGGCGCAGCGGGGCCAGGCGGGCGGTTATACAAAGCGAAGGCGGCAGTTTACAAAGGAAAAAGCTGCGACGAGGCCAGACAGTAATGGCGCCAGTGGAAACATCTTACATGCGTCACGAGGTAAACAAGAAAACAAATAGTGCTTCCTAATGCTTAATAAAAAATAAACAGAGCTTTCTAATGCGTAATAAAAAAGAACAGGGGTTTCTATAGACTGTTGAAAAATGAACAGAGCTTTCTAATGCATAATAAAAAATAAACAGAGCTTTCTGAGGACTGCTAAAAATGAACAGGGTTTTCAATGTCTAATAAAAAATAAACATGGCTTTCTGAGAAGAAATAAAAAAACAAATCCATGCTACTAAGTGATAATAAAAAATGAATCGCGTTTTTAAATGAAAATCCAGGTGAATTATTGGTAAAATCAGGTCACTATCGGTTCGCAAACAAGTAGAAAGGCCTCTCTAAGGATCTAAAAATAGTATCGTAATACCTATATACCTCTATATAGCTCTATAACTCTGCCTGAGGGAGGTCAGATAAGTGCACAATACTACTCGTATTAGATTGAGGGTGAAGGGGTGAAGCCGAACAAATATTTTAAACCAAGAAAATTTATTAAAATAAAACTAGTTATACTTCCCCCTTAATAGAAAGCTATTACTATTTGTTTTTGAATAGATATCTGTTAGAGGCTCTCTTTCTTTCCAGAGAGAGAAAAGAAGATAAAAAAGAAAAAGAAAGGGAAGCACAGAATAAAAATATTGGATCTAAACATAGTAAGAAAAAAAACTAACATTATAAAGTTCCCTTTCCAGAAATCCAACAGCAATATAGAAATAACGTTTGTTTTTCAAAATTGTTTGACACGATTATTCAAACATATACGTAAAGTATGCTTTAAAAATTCATTAAGTCACTTTCAAAATGAATACCAAACTTGATGGTCAAATTAAATATTGAATTTCCAGTAAACTGAAAAGTTCCGAGACACATCTAGGATCATGCCAAATGTTTAACACACATTCTGTCTTTCTGATGCTTCGGTTGCAAATTCGGAAGTGTTCATTAAACGTACTGATGTGAAATACATTATATACGTTAAAATAGACCTAATAGGTAGCGTAAGCCATACCTTAGGTGGTGCGGGGCCCCAGGTTTACAACTAACTTGTACCAAGGTCTATAGAACTAATATATATATAATATGGCTTGAAAAATCCCTCGCCTGCTTTCCAGTAGCGAGTATTTTTCATATTTGGCAAGTAAAGTCGGATAAATCAAAAACGTGCTTTATTCCACACACACACATACACAAAATGCATCACCATCTTGAACAATCTTTTTCATTCATGCCGCAAAGTGATTTTTGTTTTCCCTTTATAACGTTTTTCCATCTACAAAATGTTCTGGTGAAAAATGATCTGAAAAATGTTCTGCCTGTTCGTTGCTTATAGCAGCTAATTTTTCGAACAAAAGATCCAATATATTTCAATCAAAATTTTTCTTGTAAAGTTTACGCCTTATATCTGGAGAGCTACATATAATGCATCCAAACCCAAACTAACACTTTAATCAGTGTGATGTGCTTCTCCGTAGAAAATATGAAGACTCGATTTAGAGGCCATTCAAAAACTGTGTGGTCCCTTAAACAAAAACTAATTATTGGCCAAGATCGCAATCTTTTGATCCATTTTTTGGAGGGGGGACATTCCTAAAATTCTTGGCCAAGATCCCAATCTTTTGATCTATTTTTTAAAATTATTCCTAACATTCTTGTTCAGAGAAATAAATCAAATGGAAACAGACAGTGCATGAATTTTAAAATACACTAGCTGAACCTGCGCTCTCTACACAGCGCATCATTCACATATGAGCATG
Source organism: Thermobia domestica (assembly GCF_964235325.1). Lineage (NCBI taxonomy): Eukaryota > Metazoa > Arthropoda > Insecta > Zygentoma > Lepismatidae > Thermobia > Thermobia domestica. Next base: position 194,313,061 of record NC_137457.1, read on the forward strand.
AATTTCCTTGTCATTCCTCAGAACATCTGTACGTGTCCCTTTACAGACATGGCTGTACTGGCTAGGCAGGAAATCGGGAAATTTCCCGTTGGGCCCTTGACGGTGGAATTTTTAGTGGGCCCTCTGCCTCGTATCGTAAGTAGCGGTACATGAACAAAAAGCCACTCGTCACGCACTCCTTGCATACGGGACTAAGGGAACGAAGGAAGAAAACATGTCGAGTACCGGCAATACAGTCAGCTAATCCTGGGCCAAAGTGCAAGAGCGCAACAGAGAAGAGGCGCGTCAAGGAGGACGATATGCCATGATGTTGTGAGAACAGCCTTTCTCATTTTTCGTAATTCAACCCTTGATAGCTTCCTGATTTCCCACTCTATTTTATACTTTTGCTAATATTGAAGTATTCAGCTAAATTGAAATCTCAAATGATGCCATAACTTGAAATTAAGTAATAATTTACATTTTACAGCACCGTTGTTTCCGTATAGAAAATATACAGGGCCGGATTAAGACCATTGGGGGACCTGGAGCAGGAAATACAATGCGGCCCCACCAAAACTTTTGTGATGGGCCGTCTCAACATGTTCAAATGAGTCCATGAATCATATAGGAGTACTCATCTCATGTCTTTTTAAACTTTTATGGTGAAAATGTTTCCAATAATTTTTAAAAATTTTGGGGCCCCCTTGGTCGCTGTCAATTAGAGCCGTAGCTAGAAATTTTTGTGCCAGGAACGAAGTAGAATTCGACGCTCCCCTTCCGTACATTCACCTCAGCACTATTTTTTTATACACATAAGAAAAGCAGCTTTTGCCGTACTACGATAATTTTTTTTATCAAGATGCTTGGACAGACCATTGCAACAGCCAAAACCGATCATTAGTAATCTTTTACAAATAAGAGCTTTTTCAAGAGGCTTATATTAGTATTGTTAAACTTGACAAAATTACCTTTGGTTGTATACAAATCTATTTCGAGAATAGTTATAAAAATTTACAATTATTTACAACGTTTCATACTATCGAAAATAAATGAAATTTCAATTCATTAGAAACTAAGTGCTTTCTAAATGTTCGAAATGGATGACAGTATTAATTTCTAGTAATAAGTTTAAACTTTTGAAATTTTATTCTGTATGTGACCACACAAATAGCATTTTAATTTCGATTGTTTAGAGGTAAAAAAAAATTGTGAAATATAACGGAAATTCAGAAGGAGCCCTCTCTGCAAATTTCTCAATATTGATGGATGAAGATGAATTTCTTTAATGTTACTATTTAAAATTCAAATGCACTTTGACTACTATATATGTTAGAAATTATGGTAATTACTTACTTTCTTAATGAATGCAAGGTCCGAAATTAAGGCTACTTATTATTAATTAACATATTAAAAAACACGAACACATGCACACACATGTTAATATGTATACAGTAAGCACTAGTATACATTCGGTTTTCTTGACGACTAAAAAAATCGGAGAGAGCAAAATTTGTCCTCTTGTTTTGTGATAAGAGAAATGATATGCAAAGAAGTCGCACTGAGGCAGATTTATTTGATACAATCTCGGTATTTTCGGTAGTGTCACACGACCTAATCAGTGAGAACGCCAGGAACTTTTACTTAGTGAGGTGTTTAAAATAAAGGAGGGTGTGCACCCTGAATAATTATATGTATTTTTACACAAACTGAAAGAAAACAATATTTTTACGCAAAGGTGTGTGTGTGTGTGTGTGTAGTGAAATTTGAAATGAAATGAAATCAAATCTTTGAGTTTTACGTCCCACGGTTATGCCGGTTAGGCTAAAGGAGACGGTGATAATGAGAGATGAGTGAAATGGTGGAATGAAGAATGTGGGAGGAAACGGGAGAACCCCGAGAAAACCCACGAGCACGGTGTTTGTCCACCACAAAGTTCACTTGGCGGGGGCTGGGATCGAACCCGGGACCCCAAGCACCAGAGGTGAACGCTCTACCACTGAGCCACCGCGCCCCCAGTGAAATTTGGGGTAGGGTCAGGAGTGTTCGGGGTGTTGCAGAATACTCCCTGAACATAATATCTATTTTTACAACAGAAGTTGTAAACGTAAAAATAAGTAAATAAATAAAGGAACTACTGCAACATTAATTTCAGAAAATATTTGCTTATACCCGGAAACTTAATACAAACTATTCATTTATTTGTTAGGGAGAGGCCATACCCTCCCTTACGGAGTCCATGGATATACCTGTATCGCAATATGTTGTGTGTACTTGACAACGGAGAGCAACAAAGCCATCTTAACGGTACCATAGCCACTTGGCAGGGAGCTCCGGAAGCATTGGTGGCTCCGCGAGCAGAATGACACACATTAACTACATGTATTGGGAGCAAAATTTAGTCCCTAACATCTCCTTTAACAAACTGTCGAGATTTGAGAGTCGAAACTTTACACTTTCGGAAACTGATTACCTCGAAACCCCGGTAGCCAGAATTAGCCTAGGATAGGAACTTATATTTTAAAAAATGACAATCTCAGCAAATTGCAGAAGTCTTTCAGTCTGAGAGAGAAAAAAGGAATTAAATCTCTCATTTCTAGTTCTATTAGTCTTGTAGTTCTGAGTCTGTCAAAATCACTGACAGAAATAAGGACAATGAATTATGATTATTTTGTAGAACATTCCACTTTAATATTACAGGAATTTCATCTTTTGGTTTTCTTAGTTGTGAAAAATTATGGATTATATTCTACACTATATAAAGTATGTGTACTGTCGCTAATTTCTGATGACAATCAGAAACAGGATTGAAAGATAGATAGTAATAGTGTTCTATTAAGGGGAAGCATAACTACTTTTATTTTAATAAACTTTTTGGGCTTAAAATGTTTGTTCGGCTTCAGCTTCTTCCCCTCAACCTTGGGTACAGAAATGCAAGAACATATTTAGATTTTGATTATTGATTCCAGTCTATTTCAAGCGTCATTTCTAGGATCTAGGCCTGTGTGATAGGTCGATATATCGGTATCGTTGATATCGATATTTATACATATCAATATTCGATATCGCAAATATATCAACATCGATATCCATATCCTAAATTTTGGATATCGATCTTGGGGGCGGGGCGAGGCATAGGGGCCCCCAAGACTTGCGACGGAAGAAGATACAAAACTTAATTTTTACAATAATATCTTCCAATAACAATTTCTTTATTACCACAAATTGCAATGTAATAAATCCACTTTCAAATTTGCAATATTATATACTATAATTTCTTAGGCGCCAAAACTTTTTTGTTCCCGAAAAAAAAAAGAAGGAAAAAAGCACCTGTCAAATGCAAGTGCTTCGAACTTTGACCTAGAATTTGACATAAGAAATTTTTTTGTTCCTCTCTCTCGGAGATTTTCATCCCATTTGGCCTTTGAGACCACTTATTGACAAAAACTGCACATATGACCCAGGGGTGAATCCAGGACCGACTTCTGGGGGGGGGGGTTGTCATACTGCTACTTTTAAGGGCTCCAAACTTTGGGATAAGTTTTATTTAGATACATAAAATAATAAAGTTTCGTCTTCTTGGGGGGCGATCGCCCCTCATATGACCGATATAAGCATACATACTCTTAGGCAGAATCAAAGATTTGGAAAGGAAACGAGTTTCAATAATAATAATAATAATAATAATAATAATTATTATTATTATTATTATTATTATTATTATTATTATTATTATTATTATTATTATTATTATTATTATTATTATTATTATTATTATAAGAATTGGGTTCACAACTACGGTCCCATTTATCTTACATTGGAGTCCCGCGAGTCTCCTAAACCAATAGTGTCCCTTAGTCTGTGTTTGTCTCTCCGTTTTTTATGGATGTTTGTTGTTGTGCTGTTAGGCATTTATATTAATCCTTTACATTATGTAACCTTTTTTCTTTTTTACGAGTTTTTTTTTTAATGGAAAGAAACTGTTTTATTCTGATATCTATTTCTTACCATTCATCTTGTTTGAACTGCTTAAATAAGATCATTTTGTAACCTTTTATGTATCCATTTGCCTCTGAATAATAAAACCGTCATTCTTAACAATTTATTTTATTCTCATATTTGCAGTTTGCCACACTGATATATTTGTAACAAAATTGATGTTTGGTTTAACACCTTTCTATTTCTCAACCAACCCAGCGGTGTTTCTTTTTGGGTTGTTTATTATTTGTGGGAAAAGAATTGCAGGTGGTAATGCACATTTGGAGTCGTGTATACCTTCAGGTATTATGGTGCATATACTTCAGATCCATCAACATCCAGAGGGAGTAGTGAAAATTTCAGCCTGTAGATCTTTTATGGGCTATTGCCGCAAGGAATTGAATTCACTACTAGTAGAATAATTTCAAACGAATGTGTGTATAACTACACTTATTGAATATACACAAGGTAAAGAAAACACTATAAATTTAAAATGCTCGTAAACATAAGACAATATGCTATCAAAATACTTTTCACAAAATTCGATGAGGAGCTCGTTTGTGGCTATGTGTAGGTGTACACATCTTTGGCACCGAAACCCCATGTTTAGTTCCCAGTGGGAACTCATGCAGTTCAAATACCAAGTTGAGCTGTAGGTCCACGTCTCACATAGCGTCGGTGCTAAACGTGGCTTTAAACTCTAATGCAATCCAAGATTTCAGGACGTTGATGAATATTTCGAAATTCACTAAATCTTTTCTTAAAATTGATCTAATTTCTCAATCTTAACCTCTCCCTAAGTATAGTTGCTTAAACATTTCAACATGATATTAACCCTTGCCCATTAAACTTAGTTTGTGCCTCCTCGTATCCTTGGATGAGACACGTTTCCTGTGAGAATAATATAAGGTTCAAGCAATGGTTCTCTTTCCCGTGTCTCATAAAAACTAGACTCAAAACCTTGGTTTCGACCAATTATGTTAATTCTTCAATCTACCAATCAAATCCACCTTAACTATAATCATGTAATGGAATAATGTAAAGTCTTATCTCCTGAATTTCACATGTAGATAATAATTATAAGTTTAGGTTCTGATAGATTTGATAAGATGTCCGGAATAAAACTTCATTTTTTGTCACTTCTTGCTTTCAAACTATCAACCTTATTTAATTCTCTTTAAATTCAACCTCAAATGAACTTAGCTTCAACTATCTTCAACGTAACTCAAGTTTAATTGGAAATGACCTACTGCTACTCCACCTCGTTCAATGTTTACGCCAACCAAAATGACAGTCCATCAACTCCAGAACGTCTTTGATTTTGCAGTCTCAATCTCGCGATAGATGAGTAAAGTTGAGATGACCTCATAAAATTTTTAAGACTTTCATACTGTGTAAAATATTAGAGATTTCAGTAGCATTTTAAAGCAAATGAATGTATAGGATAATTATACAAAAATGTAAAATCATGTAGATAATCTATCTTTAGTTTAAAGTTATTGATAAATGGATTATTCAGGTTCACTATTATGACTTTTGACCGCTACTAATGCTATGGACTATCTTAAAATTCACTTTTCTAATCATTGTCCTTTCCTTTCTTTCTTAAAGGAAGAACGCTTTCTGATGCTTCCATGGATGATTCTGAAACCATTGGAAATCGTTGTTGCTGTCTTAAATATTATTGCTTCATTAATCTTTGTGCCATTTGGTATTTATTACCTGGTGTTAGGAGTTATTGTTATTCTTACTGGTGAGTAAATAATGTTCATCGTTTATTGTATGTACTTTTTAACCATTTACAGATGAGTGTGGCATTAAACACACAGTCGATAGTTCTACTGAGGATGGTTGTGTGTATAAATATACAACCTGGACGGATGTAGTTTATAAGATTCGTTAGCATTTAATTTCTCAAATAAATCACTATGTATAGGCCTACATTGCAATACACCGGTAATAAAAATTCACTTTGAAAATTGTTTATTTTTCATCCATTTATTTTTATTTTATTTCACCTCTGAAGAACAATTGATTTAAAATAGCCATCTCTACAGGATTGAAAGGTAATGAAGTATTTCTTTAATTTTGTTGGCCATAAGGCAAGCACTTAACGCCTTCGAATCGCAAATTATTGACACATTCGTCGAGTCGCATCAGTCATTATGTTCACAAAGGGGGAAGACACTAGCACCTACTCTATCCAACAATAATATAGCCAATGCAACGGATGTCCGCAGGGGGAAGGGGGATTAAGGAGACACCGTGGCCATTGCATGGAACTGAAGACAAGTTAAATTAAGTGTCTTGCTATAAGCAATATTTTCTAAATTTAATTCTCTAATATTTACCTCATTTCATTACGTTTCCATCTTCTTTACTAAAAATATCAGTTTTGTAATACTCGATGGTAAGTAGGATACAAAAGCAATTACTTCTTTTTCTTGTTCTTTCGTTTTGTATATGCTTTGTTTTGGCGAAAACTACGTCCTGTGGCGAATATGAAGATGGTGCCATACAAACCAGCCTTTCGGCGATTTTTTTTCTCCTTCTTCATATGGAGCTAAGTCTTAAATACAAAAAGCCATAATTAATAATAATAATAAAAGGACTGGAAACTTAGCTTAGTCTTGTGAAAAAATCTACGGACGGCCATAACCAATGCAGAAGTAGAAATCCTTTAGTTCAAATACAGACTACACTTAATTAACTTACTAAAGAAATAATAAACACTTCTGACCAGAGTATATACACTTGTTTATTAAAAACTAAATTTCAGTGTAACAGTTTGGACAACTTAACGTTGTCTTCATCACACACTAACTGAAAGAGATATCTTAGAACTTATTGAGATATCAAGCCACGTACTCTGACTGTCCGTTAGGGAAGTTGTTTTGTAAGTTGTTTTGTAAGTTTTGCATCAGGCCAGACTTTTGCAACTTTAAAAACTATTTGCTAAAATCTTCATACTGATGGCAAAATGTACTTCTGGGTATACCGTACTTATCTATTTCTTCGGAATTTTCCTCAAATGTTCTAGCAAAACCTGCCACGTAAATCTACTGTTCCCGTGTTCCAACGTTGCTCCTTTACACGGGAACAGTAGATTTACGTGGCACGTTTTGCTAGAACATTCCTACGTCGTTGTTTAGCCGTGATGTGAGGTGGAAAATTTTCTTCTATATTTTTCCGGAAAATTTTCCGTTCTTAACAAATATCAGTGATCAAGTAACAATTCCTCAGTATTCATAAAATTGATTGAATTCATGTATAGAAATGTTAAAAAGTGAAAGATCGTTTAAAGAATCTGAAAATTTTCATGGCTCAGACAATTTTCAGTACTATGTAGGAACAAGTTAAACATTTTTTCATGAATCGAAAAATTTTCTTTCTAATACGGAAAAATTGAAGAACTTGTGATTCGGAAAATTTTCATCATTTTCAAGCAAAAAGTAAACCAACTTTTTATGAATCGGAAAGTTCTATTGCTTTGTACAAACAAGTGAAAGGAACTTTCATAAATCGGAAAATTTTCATCACGATGTAGAAACAAATGAAAAAACTTTTCATAATCCGGACAATTTTAGATATTATGTATAGTGATGTTTGGTGGAAAATTGTCCGCTATATTTAACTGCACATTCAGCTATAAAATTAAATTCCCGTAGAGGAAAGTTAGACAGCAAAAAATTATCATTTTCCAATTAGCTTTCGGAAACCAGAATATTTTCTAATATTTGAAGTTGGGAAGTAAAAATATACGGTGTTTCTCTCTCTCTCTCTCTCTCTTTTTTTCTGTTTGTGTGTGTGTAAAGTGCAGGGAACATACATCGAGTTCGTAGAGAACAAATATCCCATTCCAATATTTAAATTGTAACAAGAAATTGAGAAGAAACTTTTGTGAATTTATCAATTTCAGAAAGAGAAAAGTCCACTATTTCTTCACATGTAGGCTGCCTGTGTAATGAAATAACTACATAAAGTTCCTTATGAAGATTATTTTTATAACAGAAAATAAGAAAAAATGATTTTATTTTGTTTAACACTCGTAAATCATAATTTCAATATTTTAATTTCGTATAATCAACATCTTACAGCAGATATTTGTATTGTAAAACTACCATTATGATGTATAAAAATTTATTAGAAATAATGACGATTCGATAGAAGAAGTACACACACACACACACACACACACACACATATATATATATATATATATATATATATATATATATATATATATATATATATATATAGATATATATAGATATATATAGATATAGATATAGATATAGATATAGATATAGATATAGTTTCAAAAAAAGACACGGCAAAAATTCAGGGGCAGATTCCTTACGGGTAGAGAAGTAAAAACGTTCATATGAACATATGTCTGGAAATGCATCGTTACAGAGCTATAGCCACTGACACCACCTGACGGTGTGAAATAGTCACCTTCTGTCCGGAACGGTTTCCCGACGTATTACCAGAGTGTCGTGTGTGAAAGAATATGCACCACAGGTTCGAACGAAATTAATTAAGCCGATTGCGCGTTGAATGGTACAAGAATCAGAAAAAAACACTCCCAAATAATGCATAATAAGTTGTACTTTTAATGTCCGTATTAGAAAGTGCAGCACTAATACAAATGGCAGTGAGAAAAGCAAAACGACACATAGTCATAAAGTGCAAAGAACCATCATCAAACAAGAGTTACAACCACAAACAGTAAATTGTGTGCATCACCAGCGCCACAAAATCGATACTGCAGTACCTTACAGTAAGTGCTGAAAATGTCCTCCTTCTGCTCGAATGCAAGCTGCAGCCCGTCGCCGCATGGATGAACGAACGCGTGCCCAAGTACCAGGGGTGTTCCGTAGTCGCTGGCAAGCTGCTTCGATACGAATACGAAGCGTCTCCTCAGTATCCACAGCAGATGCGTAGACCAACGACTTTAAATGTCCCCACATGTAATAGTCCAATGGATTTAGATCTGGTGAACGTGGATGCCAAGCAACTGGTCCTCCACGCCCTATGCATCTACCAGGGAATACGGCATTTAGATACTGCCGGGCTGTAACACTGAAATACGCGGGCGCACCGTCATGCATAAAATGTAACATTGGACGCAGAGCCAGGGGTACAGTATCCAGTACACCTGGGATGTGGGTTTCCAAGAAGTCTCGATAGTTGTTTCCGGTCAGACTCGGTGGGAGTATGTATGAAAGTGTCGCCGACAATACCACACCACACATTTAGAGCAAACTGTTGTTCATGTCTTCTTTCACTGATTGCATGAGGATTATCACGCGACCAGACATGTGCATTATGGAAATTGAAGATGCCGTCACGTGTGAACTGCGCCTCATCTGTAAACACTATTGCAGATGCGAAGTTTGGATTGACGGCACACTGCTCGCGGTACCATTGGCAAAAGCGCACTCTCGGTTGATGATCGGCTGCCGACAAAGCCTGCACTCGCTGAAGGTGATACGGATACAGGTTCGCTTGCCGACAAACATGCCATATCTGTGCGTGAGGTACATGCAGTCTCATACCTACTCCTCGTGTGCTGTCCTGCGGATTGTATCGAAAAGCATCCACTAGCTGCTCTTCTACTTCGGGAGTCATAGCTCTTGGTCTGCCACTGTTTCCAGCAGCATGAGGCGCAAAACATCCATACTCACGCAGGCGGCGATGGAGGGATTCAAATGTTTTTCTGTCTGGAATGTGACGTCCGGGGTATCTCTCCTGGTACAGACGCCGTGCTTCTAGTGCATTTCCATTCGCCAACCCATATGTGAAATGCATATCTGCTAATTCTGCATTCGTGTACATGTTTCACTTCTGTCCTAAACACCACTGTCTATTGATACGTACATACACTTGCTCCTCAAACACGTATTCCCGTCTTACAGAGCACAAGTTGTAGTCACTTTTCCCGTTTCTGTTCCACACCACTAAGTGCAGTCAATTCTCACCACGTCGTCTGTTCCACAGCACAATTTGCTTACTTTGAATGTACACTTCTGTTTCACAGTACTACTGTCACTTCAGCTTACATTTTTTTGTCCCTCGTCCCGTTTAAAGGGTTTTGCCCTTTCTTCGGGTAAGTGCTTCATAGGTAGAAAAGTTGATTGCACTTGAATGTGAGAGGTCTAAGAGTTGTACATATTTAATATTTATTCATTTATTGAGTACACATACATACAGATTGGTGATTGAAGGGTGAAAAGTAACATATAATGAGGATCAAACATAATATGATGATAGGCCAAGTGTGCCACAATAATACTGTAGAAAATAATACATTTATTGGCATGCCGTGCTGAATTATGGCGAAGCAAAACTCAATGATTTGAGTGCAGGATGCAGTGCATAAAGAAGTAGATTAAGATGGAATGCAGTGCGCTGGACGCCACATCACAGGGTTTTGTTAGTACTGATGAATGCAAGTTATCTTCTGTTCCTGGGGCGATTCAGGAACTGATGAAGACAGAGGAAGCCCATGTTATTAGGTAGTTACGGTGCATATGATGGGTAGATGAATGATGAAAGCTCACGTGGTTCATAGATGTGAAAGATTTCGGGATCCACTGCAGCATCATCTAGTTGTAAATGATAGAAGGTCATGAAATACTGGAGAGGAGTATCGACGTAAGTTGGAGGTGCGTCGTGATCCCGATCGTACCGTAGGATATCAAGTAACATGGGATGGTGCTGGTCGATTCGCTTGCAAACGTACCGAGTACGAAGCTGTTCGAGATGATGCAGTAAAGGTGGAAAATCAATCAGCTCGTAAAGTAACCGTGTCGAATGCGGTAAGCTGATGCGATGTGCTAGGCGTAGAGCATGACGCTCTAGGATAACCAATTTCTGATAAAATTTTTGCGGTGCGGATGTCCAGGTAGTGTGTCATATGTTAATGTGCTGCGCATAAAGGCCTTGTAAGTATTAAGTACTGTTAAAGCTTTTAGCCCCCAGGTTGTACCGACTAAGCGCTTGAGTAGGTTGAGCCGATTTTGTGCTTGGCGTACGATCTTGGTGAGGTGTGGATTCCAGGTAAGTTTGCAGTCAAATATGACACCAAGATAATTCAGAGTATTTGACGCCAGTACAGGTATATGATCTACTTGAAGGTTTAATCGACTTGGATTCCTGTATATTCGTGAACGGCGCCTACGTGGCAGGAAAACAATAGCCTGAGTTTTCGTAGAATTAATACTTAACCGCCATATATTACACCAGTGAACGAATGCGTCAATTGCCGTTTGCATGGTTTTACTGATTGATTGCACTGTGCGGGCCACCGTGAAGAAGGCGGTGTCATCAGCAAACTGAAATATGCTTATGTTGTGTGGAACAACAAGGTCGGCAACATACAATAAGTGTAATAGAGGAGACAGTGACGAACCTTGAGGAACGCCAGATTGTAGGAAGATCGGATGAGAGAGTGTTCCGTTAATAGAGATATATGCTAGCCTCCCTAATAAGAAGGAATGTATGAACCTGATATATGAAGAAGGTAGTAGATAGTTATGTAGTTTGTAAAGTAAACCAGGGTGCCAGACTTTATCGAAAGCTTTCTCTAGATCAAAGGCTACCAGACAAGAAGGAAAACCTGTGTTGTATTGATTATAAATAGCCGTGGATAGTCATAATAGTTGATCCAGCGTACTAAAATGAGGTCGAAAACCGGCTTGGTGAATAGGAAGTAGGTTATGAGTTGCAAGGTGAACGAGCATGCGGCGGACTAGAATTCGTTCCAAAATTTTACAGAGGCAACTAGTGAGGAGCTTACATTGTACCCAGCTCCAATTACGGAAATTTTCTGTCTTAAATACCTTCGAGATGTTAATGTTGCAATGGCCTCCTAGACCTGAGAGTGCGTCCAAAGCTTCATGCACCTTTCGGCAAATGCTATGTTTTAACTTGTAACTAATCTAATTAGAAATGCTGTCCATCAGCAATGATTCTTGTTGTCAGCCATGGTACTCCTCCACACCTACTCGCGAGACATCTTGCGTTCAACATTTCCCTCCTTCCTTCCTTGGGTTGTAGATCCTGCACGATGCTTTCGTTATGGTATTTTCTTATGCCTGATGAGCATGTGTAATTGCATTTTTGGATGCATTTTTCTCACTGCCATTTGTATTAGTGTTGCACTTTCCAATACGGACATTAAAAGTACCAATTATTATGCATTATTTGCGAGTGTTTTTTCTGGTTCTTGTACAGTCAACGACAGTAGAAACTGGAGGTTGGATACATAAGAAATGATAGCTTTTTCCAGTAGCAGAATAGTTTCACTCGATGTCTGATAGTTGGACAACCAACATGACAGCAAACACGTGCCCGAAAACATAACATGCCAGGATATTCCTCCATTTGGAGGAAAAAGTATTACTATCTGAGAGCATCACTTAGAGAAACAACCACGAGATAAATCTGCAGAAAATCCATTCACTTTAAGATCAAAGAGATAGGAATTAATGCAAAGAAAACGAAAAGAATAATACGCATCATGCAGAGACCGAAAAAGTATGGAAAGCTAAACAAAATGAGAAAAGAAGGAAAGGAAAGAGCAAAAGAGATGGGAATAAATTAAATTTTAACATTTAAGGATAAACAGTGTCCGTCTTTCCTCCTGCCCCCTGTATCCGTCATGGTTTTTCTCCCTTCATAGGATAAATCTCATTCAGCATCAAATGCGAACATCATTTATAATGTTTAATTCTTTGGAAAAAAGTAACTCCATCCAGGCCGAGACTCGAACCCCGGACCCTTAGCATAACAGTCAGACGCTGTAACCACTTACCTACACACGCTATAGCAAATGTGCTTATAAACCAGTCATTACCCTCGCTATCAAACGTCTTAAACCAGCCATTGTCGGTAGTTACCCCACTTACACTTGAAGTTTGAATTTTATTTACGGCCTTTAGCTATCTACGGCAACAGGCCCCATGTTTTCATTAAAAGCATTTGTTCCGTAGATTAAAATCAAGAATAACTTAATCTATACTCTTACTTAATCTATACTCTCTCTCTCTCTCTCTCTCTCTATATATATATATATATATATATATATATAGAGAGAGAGAGAGAGAGAGAGAGAGAGAGAGAGAATTGTAGGTATATAAAAATCGGATTAATGGGGGTTAAAAGAGTGATTTCGTAACTGCGAAATGGGTGATCGCATCACTACTGACATCTGGTAGCGGTTTTACGTAACACACACATTAGAAATAAAGCTTCGAAACGTCAAATTGCATGTTGTGCCGTAGATAAGTCGGTAAGGTGTCTGCTTATTGAGTAGGCAACTCGAGTTCGAGTTCGAGTTAACTCTGACTTAACAACGTATTACGACCCACAGACTCATTCTGCTCAGTGCATTTTAGACAGCTTCTGAACACTGGTGAATTTGTCTTCTTTCAAAGCATCCTTTTTCTTTTCATTTGTTTCTATTGACAAAAGAACTTCAGGCAATTTTAGATATTGATATTTGCAACTGTAATAATAGCAATTGGACTTATTTGAGACGCAGCCTGTGATTTCTTAGAGGAGCTAACTACTGGGAAAAATGTTTCAATCATGTGTAATATATGAATTATTATATAAAAAATTGAATGTAACTATGTGTGCATGATCATCATATCCAAATTGCAAAGTCGAATGAAATGATTTTTGGTATATACTTAGGCCTCAATCTCAACTAGGAAGTTATCATAAATTCGGTATCGATTTCATTATATTACATATTCTAAGAGGGTCCGAATTTTTGCGAAAAATTTAGTATCTCACAAGCCGTTCAAGTTGGAGAGCTGATAGAGTAGAGGGGGGCAAGAGTACGTGGGGGGTAAGGATACGATTCCCTAAAATCAGGTGAATATATTCGCGTATGGCAATAATGCGTCACGTGGAGTTTGATGTTAATGGCGTCTAGAACCTAAACAAGTTTGAGGGTGCTGCGGCAAACTACAAGCTATCTAGGTAAATATTTATGTTTTTCTTATAGTTTGATATAATATTGGAACATAAGAAGTTAATGAATAACTTACACAATTTTATAACGATTTCAAAGTACTATAAAGCGTTAGTTTCTAACATATCCATTGTTTGACAGGATGGAGTAAATTGACTTTCTTCCAACAGTTGGCTGTACAACATCACGGGAAAGTCAATTGTGTAGTGAGGGGGCAAGGGTACGCAGATACCTATGGGGCAAGGGTACGCGTGCATACTTTTGCCCCTTCTGTTCTATGAAAAAGAATCCAATTTGATTTAGAACTAACAATCAAAAAAGAATGTAGATTCCGTTGTAATAGAGAGTGACGGCAAACTTTACGAATACTGGTTCCCATATGTAGCCTCTAACGTTAAGAATTCTGAAGAATCCTGATATTTTCTTATGTACGAGGGATAAATTTTTATTCTAAATACCATTCCTTACATAACAGTATCTAAGGTGGTGTTTGAGTTTTCGAAACAGATAAACGTGTGAGATAGTGACATCTGCAGTTATTGAATAACTTTACGCTTGCTTATTTTATTCAGGTTTCAGAAATACTACGTTTTGTCCTCTTTTATCTTAAATGTCAGTAGTCTTCAGTAATAAATTTCAATGGGCTTTATGCAGAGTCGTTCTGATGCGTGATTAGTGCCATACTAAAAAGTTCGACTACCGTATGTTTCGTGTAGTAGTCAGCTCTTTAGTAATCATACGTTAAAACGACTCTGCATAAGGCGATATCAGTCCAATGATTGGTATGGGATTCTATAAAGATATATAAAGCTAACCTAACATTTGACAATATGTAGCTTCATCAAGGATAGGTCGAGAAGTTTTCAAGTTACCCTCATAAATGACAAGCATTCTGTAACTGATGGAATAAGCTGGAAATATATTTTTATAAAGGGTCTAAATATTATCTGTTTTTTTTTTTTTTTTTGTATCCTATGCATTCCCATTACTGATATAAGCAGAATTAAGGATTTTTCTTTTATTTTTTTGAATGAGAATCTGCAACGTCTTTAGGTACAATAAAGCCAGTAGGCCTATTTACCGAAGAAATGGAGAACGAATTAGTGCAATATATCACATTACTGGATCAGTTCTTCTATGAATTAACTTTAAAAGATCTAAGAAGAATGGCATTCAATTTTGCTGAACGTAACTAATATTTAGGTGCCCCATATCCTTTAGCCGTGTGAATCGAATGGCAGAAAGAGATTGGACAGAGTCTTTCCGTCGTAGACATTTAACAATTGCTTTACCACAGCCTTCAAAGACTGGTCTGGGGAGAGCTCGTGGGTTTAGCAAGCCACAAGTTGAATGTTTTATTTAATTGTCTAAAATATCTTGCAAGACAAAACGGCTTTTCTCCACGGGATATCTACAACATGTACGAAACTGGAATAAATACGGTTCCTCATAAAGTTCCAAAAGTCGACTAAAAATCAGTTGTGAATAAAACTGTATCTAGTGATTTTGAAGTTAACATAGCAGCTGTTTCATGGTGAGTGCATCTGGTTCCTTTATTCCCCAGATATTTAACACAAAGCAAATGAAACAAGAATTATTCGATGGCTCGCCGCCAGGTTCTGTGGGAATATCTAATTCTGGTTCATCAACTCACAACTTTTCGTAGAATGGTTATATTAATTACACCAACATAAGCGATCAAATTCGGTTACGAAAAAGGCATTTTTACTTGTTGACAATCAGACCTCTCACATTTCAATCGAAGCGATTGATTTCTGCAGGCAAAATAGGATAGTGATGTTGAATTTACCACCAAATCCCAGTCATAATTTGAAACCATTAGATCGCCTTTTTTTTTTTTTTTGACCCGATGAAATCCTGGTATTCAACTGTGTGTGAGGCCTTCGAAATGTGGGTGTGGAGAAGAATGGAAAGAATTAGTTGGGTCGAGCGGGAAACGAATGAGAGAGTGTTAGAAATGGTGGGTGAGAAAAGAACACTTTTAGATATTATTAGGAAGAGGAAGAGAAACTGGTTGGGACATTGCCTAAGAAGAGATTGTATCATGAGGGACATTCTAAAGGGTATGGTAGCGGGAAAGAGAGGGAGGGGGCGAAGGATACTACAATTAGTGGATGATATAAAAACAGAAAGATCATACGCGAAGACAAAGAAGTTAGCGGAGAACCGTGGAGCATGGAAGCTTCTCAGCTGCGGCAAGTGACCTGCCAATAAAGGCAGAATACCTATGATGATGATGACTACAAAGCTGCAACCATTGGTATCCAACCTTCAAGAATCTGTAGTTGTCCTACTGAATCCAGATGTGTTCACTGAAGAAGATTTTCTTCCTTCTATTGTGGATGTGATAGACTTAAATGTAGAAGCCAGGTCTGAAGACGAAAGCATTCCTGAAGCAAAAAATCAAGCATTAGACCTGAATAGAGCCCAAAATCATTCATCAGATGATTCACTGGAAGTAAAAAAGGATCCATGCGGTGCATCCAGATCAAACACTCCTTTGCCAGTTGCTCGTCCTCCTCCATCTGTTACCAAACCTTTAAACAGTAACGTTAGATCCTCACTAGAAGCAAGCAAGAGCTCATGCGGACTGTCCACTTCAAATACTCTTCTGCCGGTTGCTCGTTCTCATTCATCTGTTACCTAACCTTCAACCAGTAACACTGGATTCTCACTAGAAGCGAGCAGGAGCTCATGCGGATTATCCACATCAAACACTTCTCTGCTGGCTGATCGTTCATCGGTTACCAAACCTTCAACAGTAAACTAGATCTTTACTGGAGGTAAGCAGGGGCCCATGTGGACCATTTACATCATGCACTCCTTTGGTGGGTTGTCAGTCCTCCTCCAACTGCTACCAAGCACTCAACCACTAGATCTTGAATCTCGAAGTCAATCAGAGATTCTGGCATCCTCTCCTTTCAAGCAGAACTTACTTTCGAAACGGCGCCCTCCAAAGAGCAAAGGCAAACATCATCTTGCCCAGGAAAGCTACAACCGAAGTTGTAGCTACAACTCCTCAGGTCAGTGAGGAAGTAGTGTACGAGTGTCCATTATGCAATATCATTTACAGTGATTCATCAATAGAAGACTGGATCAAGTGCGCAAGATGCCATGAATGGTGGCATGAACAATGCATTTCATATAAAGGAGTAGGCACCTTCATCTGTGATAATTGTTAATGCTCTTTTGGGTGCGTATTCTTGCCCCTTTGATTTCGTACTCTTGCCCCACATATAGGGGCAAGAGTACGAATTTGAATGTTTTCATTTTATGAGTTCTAGTTCCTCTAAGAATAGAGGTATATAAAAGTTCAGTTCACATTTCGTAAAGGAGAGTTCAAGTTTTGTGTTCCATGATAAAGTTTTCCGTTGTAACTATTTTTTACCAAAATATATAAGTTTAATTAAAATTTGCGTACTCTTGCCCCCCTTTCCTAAATAAAATAAAGAGTTTGTTTGTGTGTTTGTCTGTCTGTCTGTCCGTGTGCGGCCTGGGAACCAGACGAGTGGACCGAGAGTTACCAAATTTTGGTCAGGGGTACCTAGCCCAGGCCCCAGATCAAGACGAAGTCGCTTTTTTAAATTTCGAACCAGGGGGTCTCAGGGGGCTTTTACCGGAACCGACTTGGGAACCAGACAAATAGACCGAGAGTTACCAAATTTTAGTCACAAATACCTTAGTTCACGCTCCAGATCAGAGTTAAACGTTTTTCTCAAAATTCGAACCAGGGGGTCTCAGGGGGGCGTTTATCGGGACATGTAAAAGTAGTAGAAAATTTCCGATATTAGTGTCGAATTAATAGTTCTCGCGGTCGCTGAAATCAATGGTGAAACTCTGATCACATTAACTTCCAAATTCACCTTATTCGAGCCGGGAGTCAGCGGGGAGGGGGGGATACCGAAAAATTTAAAAGTAATCTAAAATGACCGATATTAGTGTCCTATCCATAGTTTTCGCGGTCATTGAGATCAATGCTGACACTTTCATTAGCGATGATTTGCAAATTCAACTACCATTGTATGCGGGCCGGGAGTCAGCGGGGAGGGAGGGGACACGAAATGCCGAGACATGTAAAAATAATCCAAAATGACCGATATTAGAGTCAAATCCATAGTTTTCGCGGCCGCTGAGATCAATGGTGACACTTCCATTAGCGATGATTTGCAAATTCAGCTACATATGTATGCGGGCCGGAAGTCAGAGGGGGAATACTCAGGCATGTAAAAATAATCCAGAATGACCGATATTAGCGTCAGTTCCATAATTTTCGCAGTCGGTGAGATCAATGGTGAGACTTTCATTAGCGATGACTTGCAAATTCAGCTACAATTGTATGCGACCGGGAGTCAGCGGGGAGGAGGGATACCGAGACATTTTAAAGTAATCCAAAATGATCGATATTAGTGTCACATCCAAAGTTTTCGCGGTCGCCGAAATGAATAGTAATACTTCCACAAGCGTTGACTTCCAAGTACTGGCCCCATGCGAAGAACAGGTATATTCAGCTGGTATATATATATATACTTCTTTAGTTCTTTAATACCAATTATGTATGTACTTTGCCAGTACATGTCCCATAGCGTTAGTTTTTGTTGGAATATTTTATTCCCCCCACTCAGACTATGTTAACAAAATCGTAGTCGTAATTATTCTTACTAACTAACAAGAAGTAACTATAAAGTTATGTAGCTTCCTGTGTATTTATATAAAGTTATAAAGTTATTCTTTATATATAACCTTATATATAAATAGAAACCTTATATATAAAGTTTCCTCTTCTGGGGTAGGCGAACGCCCCGATCCCTCCTGGATCCGCCCCTGATTCTACCTAGGTATTTGTTAAGGAAACCTTTCAAACAGTGATGATTTCAGGGCATTACCTGTTCGAGAATTTGAGACCTTGTCGACATAAATTTCCCCCTTCGTGGCCATATTTTCGATCATGCTCAAAGTGGACTAATAATGTTTTATCAGTTTTCTCTCATTCATATCTTGACCATTACCCGGGGAGAATCTTCTGAAATTATCAATGCTTATAATTAGTTTTTTTTATTACAAATCAAAGGATAATAATGAAATATTGAACGTACTTAATATTTTGTTTTCAGCTTTGGATTTTAGATCTGCAATTCATATAATGTTCCTTTCTAATCGAATTTGAGAGAAAAGTAGTTGCCAAAGATTTATTCAAAGAAATGTTCTCAGTCCTCTGATGAAAATATGAACACACTTTTAAGAAAGAAAAAAAAAAAACAAATTGAATAATACCTACAGGGTTTGCACACATACACTTATGATTGATAGACTATTCACCCAAACCGCTCCACCAGTTCGTACGTTTTCACTGAGCTTCTTTAGACTTTTGTGTAAAGTAGTTTCCTGCTCCACACTTTTTTTTGTTTATGTCGATACGACTATAAGTTTGTGGTGAATATTTGGGCGTTACAGGTGTTGCAATGCATAAAAATCTTTTTCGTATAAACTACATTCAATTTTACGTCCTATTAACTTATATACAACAGGTTGAATCTGTGAAATGATTGGGGTTGGAGTGATCGTAAATGTTTTCATAGTTAGGAGCCTGGATATGAAAACCCGCTTAACGTGGGGATTTACTTTTGTGAATTTTTGTACATTTATTTATACACATCTATGGAAAATTTGATTTCTATAGTTATTTCAGGATTCTAGTTATTTATATGTTTGTTTATGAATGTATTTAGTACTTGGACTTTTAAGACTATAGATTACGTCTTGACGTTTAGACTTGGGACTTCTTGTTTGTATTTAGGTAGTTTATTTAGGGAATTTTTAGTTTTGGGGATTTTTATTTTGTAGTTAGAATATTATTATTACTTGGGTATAGATAATTAAATTATTAATTTTTGTTTTGACAGATGACTATTGTACTTTTACATTCATAATTAGGAAAAAATATACGTTGCATTTGTTTGTAAATATACTGCTGGATGTGTGTAACGATTTCATTGAAGTTAAAAAGGTGAGGAAATCGGCAGTCAATTTAAAGTATAAATAGCACTACTCATGTGATAGTGGATAGAATTGGAACTCGTGCGCTAGGCTGTGATTTGTCCGTAGCCGTCCGTATGTTCATAATTACGACTACGATAGAGAAGTGGACAGTCAAATTCTCAAGGTTCAGTATCTGACCCTGGGTCTTCATTTTAGTTTTCTACAAGTTATACATAGTCAGAAGTGAAAACATGGAAATGTATACAAATTCATGAGTATTATTTATCAAATATCGACGAAATGTTTTCTGTAACAATTTCATTCCGAAACTGGAAGAGAAACGTGAAAGGCAAGAATCTGTATGTTATTACGGGAAGTTAAGTTTTGTATGAAATTTTGTGATAACAACGCTCAAGTTATTGCTATATGGATAGTAGAGTTATATAGCAATTTCTTCCAATATCTCAAGATTTATTCTATATTCTGTGATTGATCCAAAAATATGTTGAAGTTAATTAGTGGCAAATGCTATTCTGCTTTTCATGAATTTTGTGAATACGGCTATAGTGTATGTATTAGTCAAATTCTTGTGAGTATTGAGTATAAATGAATTGTGTTTAAAGTTATTTCGAAGGTTCCTTATTAGCTTGTTTTGGAACAAAACCATATATTTATTGTATAAAGTGTAATATTCGCTATGAAAGATGTTGTAGTGATATGCGAAAAATATTGGTAAATGTTAACTTTCCTAATTGAATACTCTTTTATCTCAAAGTTATCCTATTAAGTTGATTGAAGATTATTGAAGTTTATCAAATAAAATAACTTTAATAGAATATTGAATATATTTGTGCTGATAATCAATGAATACACAATTATTAATTTTTTATATTTGTTGTAGGATCTATTTTGGAGTGATCAAATTGTTTATAAAATTATTTAAGTCAAATTTTATGTCCTGTTTCCTTAATGAAATTTACATATTATATCCGACGAACTTTATGTATTATTTCATTGCATAATTCAAATAGCCTATTGAGCGATTTACTCAGTTGATAGTATTAATGCTTCTGTTTCAGCTTATTTATTACACACACACACACACACACACACACATATATATATATATATATATATATATATATATATGTATATTTCTTTAGTTATTTAAAACCAATTGTTTATGTACTTTACCAATACTTGTCCCATAGCGTTAGTTTTTGTGGAAATATTTTATCTTCCACTCAGGCTACGTTACAAATCACAAATTCAGTTTTCCACAAAAACAGTATTGTTTTATTTTAATAATTACGAAAGATGGAAAGATTAGTCATTCATTCTACGTGCACAATTGTGTGGGTCAGGGCTGAATGGGCTATGACTTTTCCTATAGGTGCCGTGAGAATGCTTTCTTCAGGGAAGGTTTTTAAACTAGCTATTTTATAAACTGACAATAGAAATTGAAATAATACATAATCATCTTGTCCATCACAAATAGGGATTTGTTTATATAAATTACTAAAGCTGTCTGAAGCAATATCTACACTTACTTTATCTAAATTAGTATTAAAAGACATAAATGAATTCCCTACACGTGAATCACCCGACACCAGTCCCGATAAACGCCCCCCTGAGACCCCCTGGTTCGAATTTTGAGAAAAACGTTTAACTCTGATCTGGAGCGTAAACCAAGGTATTTGTGACTAAAATTTGGTAACTCTCGGTCTATTTGTCTGGTTCCCAAGCCGGTTCCGGTAAAAGCCCCCTGAGACCCCCTGGTTCGAAATTAAAAAAAACGACTTCGTCTTGATCTGGGGCCTGGGCTAGGTACCCCTGACCAAAATTTGGTAACTCTCGGTCCACTCGTCTGGTTCCCAGGCCGCACACGGACAGACAGACAGACAAACACACAAACAAACTCTTTATTTTATTTATATTAGATAAAGAATTAATATACTGAATATCAGCTCTCCAACTTGAACGGCTTGTGAGATACTAAATTTTTCGCAAAAATTCGGACCCTCTTAGAATATGTAATATAATGAAATCGATACCGAATTTATGATAACTTCCTAGTTGAGATTGAGGCCTAAGTATATACCAAAAATCATTTCATTCGACTTTGCAATTTGGATATGATGATCATGCACACATAGTTACATTCAATTTTTTATATAATAATTCATATATTACACATGATTGAAACATTTTTCCCAGTAGTTAGCTCCTCTAAGAAATCACAGGCTGCGTCTCAAATAAGTCCAATTGCTATTATTACAGTTGCAAATATCAATATCTAAAATTGCCTGAAGTTCTTTTGTCAATAGAAACAAATGAAAAGAAAAAGGATGCATTGAAAGAAGACAAATTCACCAGTGTTCAGAAGCTGTCTAAAATGCACTGAGCAGAATGAGTCTGTGGGTCGTAATACGTTGTTAAGTCAGAGTGGGGGGTTGCAGTGGGTCACGTTCTGTTGACCCGCGGCCCCCCGACCCGCTCCATCTCTGGACTGTACATACGGATAAAACAATCATATATATGTATTTTAACCTTCTTGATTTTACTGAACCTTCACTAATTTAAGATAATTTACAAAAAAATGCAGGAAAGCAATTATTAATAACATATATAAAAAATATAGAAATGTATTTTGAAGGAAAAAGTATTGGTGTACTCAAGACTCGAACTCGAGTTGCCTACTCAATAAGCAGATACCTTACCGACTTATCTACGGCACAACATGCAATTTGACGTTTCGAAGCTTTATTTCTAATGTGTGTGTTACGTAAAACCGCTACCAGATGTCAGTAGTGATGCGATCACCCATTTCGCAGTTACGAAATCACTCTTTTAACCCCCATTAATCCGATTTTTATATACCTACAATTCTCTCTCTCTCTCTCTCTCTCTCTCTCTCTCTCTCTCTATATATATATATATATATATATATATATATATATATATATATATATATATATGACAACAGTAAGTAAGAGTATAGATTAAGTTATTCTTGATTTTAATCTACAGAACAAATGCTTTTAATGAAAACATGGGGCCTGTTGCCGTAGATAGCTAAAGGCCGTAAATAAAATTCAAACTTCAAGTGTAAGTGGGGTAACTCCCGACAATGGCTGATTTAAGACGTTTGATAGCGCGGCTAACGGCTGGTTTATAAACACACTTGGTTAGGGATGGGCACGAGCGAGTTCGAGAGAGTTTTTTTTGAAACTTGATTCGACTCGAAACAGACATCTTTTAGCTCGACTCGAAAACTCGACTCGAAAAATTTCTTCCAACTCCACTCGAATTTGGATCGAGTTTCGAGTCGAGTTGAGCCAAGTCGAGCCAAATCTTGTGTGTAGTTTCAAGTTCGTTTTTCACTTATTCTGCATAAACAATATAATTATTATCAATGTTGCTACTTCCACTACAACTTATTATTATTATTATTATTATTATTATTATTATTATTATTATTATTATTAAATTCTGTAATTAAGCTTGAAAGATAGGCGGTTTGCGTCTGAATACTAAAAACTAGTTGACTGCCGATTTCAGTAGTCGTGAAATCTAGGAAACAAGGACATCGTTCACGAGGTTCTGGGTTTGAGTTCCAGAGGAGCAAGTATTCGTGCTTGGGCCAAAATTTGTTAAAAGTTATAGCGTGCCAGGCAAATATGTTTAAAACTGTTCTGCCTGGGTCTACGGTTGTCAACGACTTGTACGGCTTGGCTCACAGCTTATTCAATATCGAACCGAACCGAGAAGTAGGGATGCGCACGAGTCGAGACACAATTTGTAAAATTCGAGTCGAATCGAGACTGCTCGTAAAAATCTTGATTCGACTCGAATGTCTCAAAACTCTTCACATATTTTTAAAAATAGTTTTGAAGAAACTAATTACTCAGAAACAGTTATATATATATATATATATATATATATATATATATATATATATATATATATATATATATGTGTGTATATTATTATTATTATTATACAGGTGCGGATCCAAGGGGAGCTACAGCCCTCTTGACACTCAGGTATACACTGGATAAATTAAGCTTCAATCCTGCTTTACACTGAATAAAGCGGCAAACTGTGATTTAGTCGCTCCCTTGATCATATCCTAGATCCGGGGCTTTAAGGGTTCATAGCTGTAAAACTATGGGATCTATCGTTAGGGATGCGCACGAGACGAGTCGAGACAGAATTTTCCTGACAAATTTCGAGTCGAGACACAGCTCTTGCAATAAAAAAGAATACATTTTTCGAGTCGAGACAGCACATTTTCGAGACGAGAAAGCCTCAAATCTTCTCTCGTGCGCATCCCTACCTATCGTAGTCGGGTTAAGACTTCACTTAGAAACTAATATGTGCGCTATCCAAATATACAATGTTTCAGAATCTAAAGTACACATGCGACAATTTTTAGAGAGGAACTTTGGCTATGTGCATATAATTTGAAGTACTCACCAAATACCTGTATAAAAATTGTTGCAGAAGTATGGCAGAATTCTGAGACATGGATATTTGTATAGCTCACGTACTAGTTCCTAAATAAGGTCTTGACCCTACTACGGTAGGTCGCCTAGTTTTGGAGCTATGGACCTTTAAAGTTCATTTCTTCATATTTTTGGCAGCCTATAACTCCGAAATTAAGCATTTGTGCGCCCAGATTTGTTATTACCTTTTGTCTTATCTTGGTGTCAGGAACAGTATTTCTTCCAGATATGTTTTTGGGTCACTGCCCCCCTCCCGGAGGTCTGAGAGTGCCCCCCGGAGGAGACTAAAATATTACGTCTATAATACAATAATAAATAGAATAGTACCAGCAGTGCCCCTTCCCCCACCCTGAACATTTTTTTCTGAAAGAACAACTGGTCAGGAATCTCCTTGCATTTTTTAAATGGAGTATCGCATCGCAGTTTGCAGTGCAAATGGGAATGCAATGCAGTGCAAACATGGAAATGCAACATTGCATTTACATGTTTGCACTGCAAATTGAAAAATGTATTGCAAATTGCCATACATCTTTGTGTCTTAAATTACTACGTAAGCTAAAATAAGTAGCAAGTTAAAAATATATTACTATTATTTCAAGAAACTTCCCCCGACTTGAAGGGTCGGTTATTGCAAGAAAAAATGCCTCGACTTTGGATTACAATAGTTTTCCACTTTTGTCTTTCCTTCTCTTTGTCAGTTTATTGTTACTGGGTCATTCTTCAGATCTTCTCAGGTTTTGGGTGATTATCCTTGTTTCTGAGCGTGTAATAATAAAAAAAAAAATGTTCCTTGAAGAAAAGGCGCATTGGCATCAGATTGGACCTAGCTGATATATGGTATATATAGCATGATTGTGGCTTGGTTAGTAAAACGCAGAAGTGCGTACAGTAGATCAGTAAAACAGTAACGGTATTCTTCAATGCCAAAAAGACAGTATAGGAAATTACACTCATCTTTGCTCTCTTTTCTTTTTGCTTTTCATTTGAAGTACTGATATACCTGATACCCATTTACGTTCCTTGTTAAAAACAACATATGTTTTAGCAAGATTTCTTCTTGGGAGACGCCGCGAACCTCAAAAAACATCCCGAACAAATGGACTCTTGCTAAAACAAATGGACTTCTGTGTGTGTTTGAACCAATGAGTTGTTTTTCCTAAACCTAATTGTTGAATTTGCCGCTGTGGTAAAACTATTTCGCTCAATTTGACAAATAATATAATAAAATATAATACTTATCCAGCAATGAGCGTGGATTGCAATTAAAAGCAGTGAACCCTAAATTACCCCTGTAGCAGGGGCGGATCCAGAACGGACTTCTGGGGGTGGGGGTGGATTGTAATACTGCTACTTAGCTAGTTTTAAGAGCTCCAAATTTTGGGATGGGTTTTATTTACATATAAAATAAGAAAGCTTCCTCTTCCGTGGGAGGGGGGCGATTGCCCCGATCGCTCCCTGGATCCGTGTCTGCCCTATAGCCTCTCCCCGAAATTAAATACATTGATCTATTCTATCTAATTCGAAGTCATTTTCGCTTCCATGTTATTGGTGACGGAGCTCTTGTTCTTTGTATCTCTGTACTCAAGAAAATAATAATAATAATAATAATAATAATAATAATAATAATAATAATAATAATAATAATAATAATAATAATAATAATAATAAAGCATCTGAATAATAAAGATATTTTTCACCCTTCTTTAAACTTTCTGTGTATTTCTCTGAATCTGGATATGTTGTTTTATAGTGTATAATGCAAAAAGGCTTTAAACAGCAATCTGGCAAAAAGTATTTGTGTAAAAGACACAAACGTCTTATCAAGTTGTTCTACAAACAACTAAACAGCTGTTTCTGTTTGCCTTTAAACACAATGTTACGATTTACAAGGCACAGACAAAAGTAGAGAGCAACATGATATTCGCCTAAGGGCAACTTCGTCGCTAAACTGAAGACTAGCACTCTGTCAATATATTGCATAGCTATCAATAAGTCAGACTCACAGGTTCTTTCCAAACGTTTTGTATAACAGGTTAATCAAACTACGTTGTTGTAGGTAAGGGATGAGACTCTGAAAGGCCGATGTGTTGGAGGTCAGAGCCGTAGCTAGAAATTTCGTTGCCCGGGGCAAAGTAGAATTCGGCGTCCCCCGACACTCACCTTACCAAGATTTGACTTTACTTTATGTGCTTTTATTTTTAACATATAAGAGAAACACCTTTTTGTTATTATGCTACGCTGTTTTTTTTTTTTTTTTTTAACAAGCCGCTTAGACAGCCAAAAGCGATCGTTATGTATTCTTTAACAAATAAGAGTCACTCTCAAGAGGCTTATTTTAGACCTGCTGCTCAACTTGCCAAACTACCTTGTATACAAATACATTTGGAGAATAATTATGAAAAAAGCATGGAGTCGATTCTCCTACGTCAGGACGACCATGTTAGACATGGAGTTGTTGGACGCGAGTGGTAGCGTTGGAAAGGTCCGGGTCCCCTGAGTCGAGTCGAGTTCTCGAGTCGAGCTAAAAGATGTCTGTTTCGAGTCGAATCAAGTTTCAAAAAA
Organism: Thermobia domestica; assembly: GCF_964235325.1. NCBI lineage: Eukaryota > Metazoa > Arthropoda > Insecta > Zygentoma > Lepismatidae > Thermobia > Thermobia domestica. The sequence continues at coordinate 194,340,073 of NC_137457.1, forward strand.
AAACTCGCTCGAACTCGTTCGTGCCCATCCCTAACCACTGCCCCTGAGTGCAGTAGTAATGTCAAAAGTCTGGCCCAGGCCACGAAGCTCAAGGAATGGGGTTCTGACGTCATGGATTCGGGTCCCTTCTATTCACCTATTAAGGGGATCTTCTACCTCTTCGCTTATGTTTCTAAGTTCCCATTTGAAAACATGTAAATTTTAATATGGTAATTTCTAACAAAGTATTGCAGGTAACGACTTGAAATGTTTAATACAAATACACTAGACCCATATAAATCCAACCACGGTTTCCAATTTACGTTACATGCGTTAGATTAATTGCAATATATTCTTCAGTAAGTTTGGCAACAGAGAATAAAAAGTATGCTGCAGAGGGGAGAGGGCTGACCATCTGTTCTAGCTGCTTTTAATGTGATTCTCACTTCTCAGTGGTTAGAATGGTCTGGACTGGAAGAGCCCAAAACCACTTCTTTCTTCCTTTCACGGTTTGTTTGTTTCTTCCACCCCCTGCAGTCACAAGAAGACAACTTGTTTCGGAAAGCATTTTGAATTAGTAGCAAAAAGCAAAACTGAATGACACCACGGACGGATTAAAGGGAGGGGCGGTCACTCCCTCCGAGAACATTTGAATACTTTGAGTAATCGGAGTAAGAAACTAGAAATTGCGTAATCTAATAAGAAAAGTTTCTTGAAGTATACAGATCAAGACGCATTTCAAGTGTCACAGCATTGTACTTTCCTCCCCTCCCCTCTCAATTCCCTTCTGAAGAAGTTCTCTTTTGTTCCTCTGTTCCATATTAGCCTTTACACTTACACTTTCACTATCCAGTATTGATTTTGACCATACCATCTGCACAGCAAGGCGAGTAAGGTTTACGAGTCCTTCCTGCCCCCTTTTTCTGCCCCTTTTTTAAAAATTGCTAATTATAATAAAATTTATCGAAAACAATTCATCCCAACGATAAAGACTTATACACATTCATTATTGCAATCTTAAAATAAACTCGCCGCCTGTCGCGTATGCTAGCGATCTAATATATACGAATAGATGAAAAGTTAGTTTGAAGCCTTATGTATTGTTTTTCTGTAAGTAAGTCCGAATTCATACTTGTTTCTATTGTTGCATCGACAAAAGTGAGAGCCAAATCGATTTAGGCTCGTTGGTCTTTGCGAGGTCCCTAAAGATGCAAGGCCCACCACTTGAAACGCCTCTGCACTAGAGGACTGCACGTGCTCGGGCCTACAAAGCATGTATCACTTCGGGCCCGGGAGGGGTTCGGGCAGTAGCGTCATTTCAGATTTGGCTTGGGGGACCCCTTGATATATGTAAAATTTCGCGTTTTTCACTGACTTACTACTATTCTATTGATAAAATCTATATAAATCTCAAACTCAGGGGGGCAAATGCCCCTCCCTGCCCCCCTAAATGACGCCCCTGGGTTCGGGCTGTGAATTTTTAAATATACAACCATATTTCTTGGACTTTTTCGGGCCTAACTTTGTAAATATAGTGTAAAACACAAATTGCACCGTTCTTTCTGAAGGACTTTTAAAACACAACTGCAAAATCAAACCTCGAATTGCTGTAAATAAAAATACAATCTTGCATTAATAATTAAGTTTCTGTGATTCGGGCTTATTTCGGGCTCATTTGATTATCACGGAGCTCAATCCGGGCTCGGGCCTAAATGCTAAGACATATTTCGCACTCGGGTCGGGCCTCACATTGTAAATTCACGGGCCGGGCCCAGGCTGAAAATTCCGACCCGTGCAGATCTCTGCTCTGTACCCGCACACATTCCTTCCTAGTCCAGAAAATCTCCTCCCCTCCGCATCGTCAATAATGGTAAATTTGTTCCTCGTATATTTGCTTATTATTGTAAGAGAAGTGCAAACGAGAACTCTAAACTTTGTTCGTTCTCTGGGGTAATGTGAGTAATGCAAATGAAGAAAGGTATGCGTAATATACAAATGTCAGAAAAACTTGGTATCAATTTGAATAGACCTTTTACGTAATGTTTATTTTAAAAATAATAAACTTACGCAAATATATCGAGGCATCTGAAATTTAATGTTAAATAGTGGCGAGTGAGCCAGAAGGGGCGTGCACTATTCAGTTAGTCAAAGAACTCATATATGTAGCTTGAAAACTACTACTATTTAAACCAATATTGAATTAGACAAATTTGTAAAAAGTAGGATAACTATAGTTGGAAATAGTGTGTGTATTTTTTTAGGAGGAAACCCAGAAGTACATTCTCGATAAAATAATAATAATAATAATAATAATAATAATAATAATAATAATAATAATAATAATAATAATAATAATAATAAAAATCTTCCTTACTTCAATCATAGGTTGAAGCGCAAGAAGGAAATTTTAAAACTTTTCTCTCCCCTGGGAAAGCTGTTTTATAATTTGATAAGGTCTCTTCTTCGTAACTGCATCTATCCTTGGTCGGGCCGCGGTGGCTCAGTGGTAGAGCGTTCACCTCTAATGCATGGCGTCCTTAGTTCGATCTCAGCTCGCACCAATTGAACTTAGTGGTGGACAAACACCGTGTGCGTGGATTTTCTCGGGGTTCTCCCGTTTCCTCCCACTTTCTTCATTCCACCATTTCATTCATTTCTCATAATCACCGTCTCCTTTAGCCTAACCGTCATAACCGTGGGACGTAAAACTCAAAGATTTCATTTCAATTTTTCATTTACCTTCCATGGTTTTCATACTGCGGGCACTGGAGTTTCCGAACTATATCATGGCGGCCATTTTGAAACTGGTGCTCCATATGAAACATCTTTTAGTACAGCGTTACTTAGTTTTCCAAGACCTTTCGAACGAGGTATTACTCGACCCATGTTCCCATTTGACATTTCAGAGTTACCCTCCGTTACCCCATTTACGGGCGGCGGAGAGGGGTACTTTTGGCGGAATTGGTTTTCCCCCTTAGCAATATATAACGTGTACTTCAAACATTTCTTCTATGTTTTATCATTTTTCAGATATTTCCGTGGATTGATTAAAATGGCCCACCCTGTATATATATATATATATATATATGTATATATATATATATATATATATATATATATATATAGATAGATAGATAGATAGATAGATAGATAGATAGATAGATAGATAGATGGATAGATAGATAGATAGATAGATAGATAGATAGATAGATAGATAGATAGATAGATAGATAGATAGATAGATATGTTGGTGCACCAGTAAGCTCACAAGAGTACAGATTAATTCATTCTTGATTTTAATCTACAGAACAAATGCTTTTTATGAAAGCAAGGGGACTGCTACACATAGATGGCTAAGTGAGGTAAATAAAATTTAAACTTCAAATGGAACTTGGGTGGCTCACCGACAATGGCTCATTTAACACGTTTGATAACAGCGCAACAGCAGGGTAATAGCAGATTTATAAACGTAATAGATAGAGCCTGTGTAGGTAAATGGGTACCGCGTGAGACTGTCATTCTAAGGGTCTGGGGTTCGAGTCTCGGCCTAAACTGAGTTATTTCTTTTTTCAAGGAATTCAACACTAAATGATGTTCTCGTTTGATACTGAAAGAGATTTATCCTATGAAGGAAGAAAACCCCAAGATGGGGGCAGCGGGAAAGACGGAAACTGTTTATCCTTAAGTGTTAAAATTTAATTTATTCCCATATCTTTTGCTCTTTCCTTTCCCTCTTTCCTTCTTTTCTCATTTTGTTTAGCTATCCGTACTTTTTCGGTTTCTGCATGAAGCGTATTATTGTTTTCGTTTTCTTTGCATTAATTCCTATCTCTTTGAACTTAATGTGAATGGAATTTCTGCAGATTTATCTCGTGGTTGTTTCTCTAAATGATGCTCTCAGATAGTAATACTTTTTCCTCCGAGTGGAGGAATATCCTGGCATGTTATGTTTTCGGGCACGTATTTGCTGTCATGTTGGTTCTCCAACTATCAGACATCGAGTGAAACTATTCTGCTACTGGAAAAAGCTATCATTTCTTATGTATCCAACCTCCAGTTTCTACTGTCGCTGACTGTACCATTCAACGCGCAATCGGCTAAATTAATTTCGTTCGAACCTGTATTGCATATTCTTTCACACACGACACTCTGGTAATACGTCGAGAAACCGTTCCGGACAGAAGGTGACTATTTCATACCGTCGGGTGGTGTCAGTGGCTATAGCTCTGTAACGATGCATTTCCGGACATATGTTCATATGAACGTTTTTACTTGTCTACCCGTAAAGAATCTGCCCCTGAATTTTTGCCGTGTCTTTTTGAAACACCCTGATATATATAAGAAATATGTTTTTTATTTTGTAAATTAAAATGAAATTACGTGTTGGTTTTAGAACGCAGCGCTAATAGTGCAGCTTTTTATGTTTATTTTATTATTTTATTGGAAGAACAACTACACAAATCAGCTCTTCCTTATTAGTTATATTTCACTTTCTCTTCTGAATGAATATATTAATAAATAAATGTTTATTTCCAGAAAATGATCAGTATTTGCTTTCATGAGTTACTTAAACTCGAATTTTGGGTAGTCAAAAAATTTACAGTAGGCACTTTATATTATATCTACTTATTTATAAATGTTGCAGTATGTAAATCTATGAAAGTAGTAAAGCTATGAGAAAACCGTCCTATGCGTATTAAACTGAGAAATCTAATATTGTAAGATCAAATGTAGATTCTGAGGGAAGAACGCATTGAAGTTTTTGATACATTCTTGAAATGTTGAATCGTTAGATTTTCACTTCATGAAACTTTTTAAGACAATATTTATTACCAATAAATTTTACGGTTAAACAACGATGTAGGAATAAGTGGGCTATGTTTTTATGAATCGGAAAATATTCATGATTTAAAAAATTGAAATTTTAAATAATAGGATCCGGTTCCCGAAAGCTAATTGGAAAATTATAATTTGTTGCTGACTGACTTTCCTCTACAGAAATTCAATTTGGTAGTTCTATGTGCAGTTAAATATAGTGAAAAATTTTCCACCAAACATCACTATACATAACATCCAAAATTGTCCGGATTATGAAAAGTTTTTTCATTTCTTTCTATTTTACATCGTGATGAAAATTTTCCGATCTATGAAAATTCCTTTCACTTGTTCTACAGAGCAATAGAACTTTCCGATTCATAAAAAGTTGGTTTACTTTTTGCTTCAAAATTATGAAAATTTTCCAAAAATTATGAGAAGTTCTTCAATTTTTCCGTATTAGACAGAAAATATTTCGATTCATGAAAAATTGTTTAACTTATTCCTACATAGTACTGAAAATTGTGTGAGCGATGAAAATTTTCAGATTCTTTAAATGACCTTTCACTTTTTAACATTTTTATACATGAATTCAACCAATTTTATGAATACTGAGGAATTGTTACTTGATTCCTGATATTTTTTTAGAACGGAAAATTTTCCGGAAAAATACAGCGGAAAATTTTCCGAAATGGAAAAAGCGGAAAATTTTCCACCTCACATCACTATGTATATCTAATACAAAAATGAAGATATATCTTGATTAGGTGAACATTCTAGCTAATGTATTCACTGAAATATAGAAATTAATGCAAAAGTTTAAATAAACACTTCATCTAACCTCATCTCTAGTTAAAGGATAACATAAAGCAAAATATTACCAATTCTTCTTTTAAGTTTGTTCTTGTATCAGTAGCAATCATATTATACTTGGAAAAGAATATCTCTGCATCATCATTCGAGACTGGCAACTATATTGAATGTAACAAGCTGACAGCGAAAGACCTGTGGTTAACTTTTAAACTGTTTAACAATGATACACTGTCAACTTTCTATCCTTACTGTTGAAAAATTCAATAACAACTTTTAAATTCACGGTGAGCAACCAACAGATCATGAATATTTCCACTACAACTCAGTCAAGGATTTAAACAACAGTTCAGTTTTGTTGATGTCTACATCTTTGTGAAGTGAAACAGTTTCTGGATCAAATAACTCGAAGAGCTTTTTCGTAAATGCAACGTTTTTTTAAGTTAAATAATATTGGAAATGCACTTTTTAGATATTATTAGGAATAATTAACAAAAATTCCACGTTTTCGTTTTTATTCGCATTTAACGTAAGGAATGCCAAATTTCGCGGTAATATAAAAGTGATTTCTGGCAATGAAACGAAAAGTTTGATGTTTGTTGAAAGATATACGCTTTTTTTTTTTAACGTTTCGCACATATCGCATTAACGAAAAATTTCGTCTCTACCTATGAATTATGCAGCACGGTGGCATTTACTGACGAAAATAAAATTAATTTGTTCAGGTCAGATGGGTGCATAGTTTGTATGGTAAATGAAAAATTGTGAATTAGCTGAGAAAAATCTCAAGGGTAGTACTATAAAACATGCTGGGGGATCGATAACCATGTTGAGTTGGATGGTTGCTAATGAGGTAGTGGATTTGTGTATTATTCAGAGTACGATAGACCATAGATGTTACATCGATATTTTAAAGCCGCGCCGTCCGAGCAGCGTTAATTCTATGGACCTTACTGCTTTTCACCAAGGACAAGAGCCTCAAACAGACAGCACTGAGCTCTAAACTCTGGTTATTGTAAGATACGCCTCGCTGGCTTCAAACCATCTATAATAGTATTTTAATCCTATTGAAAATATCCGGCACACTCTCAAGGAAATATTCCGTAAACACGAAATCTTCACCAAAACGCATAACGTTAGACGAATGTATAAATATTAAACAAGGAATACCAGCTACCTTGTTGAAATCCATTCCAAGACGTTTACAGCAAATCATCAAGAGAAAGAGGGACCTACAAAGTATTAGGAATGTAACACACACACATCTGATTTTTGTTGCAGTTATTGTAGTTGAATGCCTGTTTGAGCTGAATACAAGTATGCATCTTGGGTTTTGTGTTTCTTAATTATTTTTGTTCCGTTACTTCTATGATCTTTTCGTATTTAATGTCATAATCATAAACTAATACATGTGCTATCATATACATTCATGTTGTACTCCTAGTATCTTTTCGTCTATGAGGACAATTCCCATTTGAATATTTTTTTGTGTCAAGTAAATATTTAGTTCTAAGGAAGGTGATTTGGAATGTCAAGTAGAGGGAGACATTGCTCCTTCCTTTTGCCAACCTGTATGAATGCCTGCTATGATATTAAGGCCGTGTCTAACGTTTGGATCTTCAATCCCTAAATAATAACATGGTAAACTTCTTTCCAAAAGATTATGAAAACTATTTGTCTTATGCAGTTCAAGCTTTCTCCAGATATTAACCAACCCCAATACTACATGTTCATTTTTTTATTTTTAAACTACCTCTTATAGTTTATAATTATTATTTTTTACAAGTAAATATGGCAGCGTTGTAAGCAGGCTTTCTTTTCCTGTTCGTGGAGGTGCAGATACCTGATCCATTCACACCATCGTTCCTCACTGATCTTCAAAAAGTTGGTAGGGGAGAGAAACAAGTTACTAAGTGAGATAAGATCGTTTATCTAAAAATGAGGAGAATGCATTCTTCTAAGTTATGTTAGTTGACAACCTGACCATATGGTCGCAAGAACAAAAGCTTGCGGGAGGTAAGACTGGCTGCTGTCAGAAATGAGAAAATCTTATCTACCTACACATCTTTTTACTTGTATTTTGTAACAAGTCTTCTTTTGAATTGTCTTCTCTTCAAAATTTGTTCAAGATTGGTTGAGTGGTTCAGGAGTTATAAGGTTTTATTTATTTTTATACTACCTCCTCCACCCCCTCCCCTTAGTTCTACCATCAAAGTGAATAGCCTAAAACCAGCCCAGCCTCGAACCTCATTCATGTTAGAAATTTGATCGAGATCTGTCGGGCAGTTCAGGAGATTTAGTCACATAGTGATTTTCAATTATATTTATATATAGGGCCTGTATTACAAGACAGAACATAAGTGATTTTATTAATTTTAAAAGAGGAAAAGAAAGATAGGTAACTAGTTAGTGCCCGGCTTATAAACACTTGCGTCGGAAGTAGATCTTCACGTTTCACGCTCACCATATAATTTAATTAAATAGAGAGAGAGAACAAGAATGAGATGAGCACTTTTTTTTGGGGGGGGGGGAAATTTACGGATAAAACCTGTTAACTCAGAAACGAAGAACTTATTTATGTAGGCGGATAACTTGTAACTCATGTAACTGAGATACAGCACTAAAAAGTTTGTTCCATCACCATGATATTGTTCTATATGAACAATGCAATGAACATACGTATTTAGTAAAATTATGAAGAGTAACTTGCATTTATAGACTAAAAATTATGAAAAATATGTTTTGATCAGTGGCATATTTAGGGGCTATGGGGCCAATACCCCCAGGGTAATTCCATTATTACGTTTTCGCATCATGCGTACAACACAAATGATGGTACGAAAGCAATGAAGAGAATTTATATACGTTTAAAATATCCAAGCCATTACAAAATATACTCCAATAATAAATGTGATTTAAGTGTTCGTATATCACACTATTCGTGTAACAATCGTGACGCGGAACGGTTGTGAAAACTCTTAGTTGAAATTAAGAAAAAAATAAGATATAATTTTTTAAACATAAATTAACAAAACGGAGCAATAAAATTTCGAGACAAGAGTGAAAGAAGTCTTCAAGGATCGAGACGAGACGAGCCCTATTAAATTTAGGAAACGAGACGAGAAAACCTTACTTCTCGCCTCGTCTCGTCTCATGATGAACATTATCTGAACGAAATAAGTTAGATAGCATTCTTGCTTGTAGTGACTAGCTGGCAGATGTTGATGCATTTTTTTTTGCACGAATAATCGATTTTATGGCATATCAATCTCCAAGCATATCATCAATCTGTACGCTATTATTGGGTATTAGCCAACAATAGAACGCTGTAGAGTGCATTAGGTTATTATTTAGAAGTGAAATGAAATCTTTCAGTTTCACGTCCCACGATTATACCGGATAAAGTAAAGGAGACTGATGATGAGAATGAACGAAATGCACTGAGAAAAATCCATTATCCGGACAGCGGTATATTGTACAAATACAAGGATTCGTTATGTTTACTAAGGAAATCTGTACGGAGCGTACTTTATCCATATACTACATAGGTACTGCCTTTTACCCGCTTAGATATTACATCATGTCGCTGCAGGATGTCTGACATCTAACAATCTTCCGTATTTTACATACGTATACGTATGTTAAATACTTCAGCTATATGTTAAATACGTCCATCTGTGTGTGAGATCCGGGCCGCCTATAGACACCTCTTTCTTTCGCCATGGCTGACGTCATTGAACTACCGTCTTTTGCTTGCGAAACGAGGTTGTTTACAAACGGAAAAGAAGAGAGGAAGGAAACAAATGATTGGGTAAGTACACTAGTTAACTATTACTTTAGTTAAATATTCCATTAATTATATATCCTTTTAGTGTAACTTGCTTTAATATAGTACTAAGTAAGTAATTTAGTTTATGAATACAATTCTTACTATTGTAAAACTCGTTAATGATTGAGGAGAATGGAATGGGTGAATCTGAATTTTGAGAAATCTTTGAATATTAATGTTTTGAAAAATTTTACATTTCAAGGTAGCAAAATGAATGTTATGTGTTTATTCATTCCGTTTTATATGTGACGATTTATTACTTGGTGCAGATTTACTACAGGGCTGCTTAACATAATTGCTAATAAACCGTTTTCAGCGCGAAAATTCCCTTGTGTAGTGAAGATGTAGGATTTAGATTTCTGGGCTTTCGGCATCAATGGCCTTGTTAGCCCGTCGCATATGAGGGATGACTTCCCTCGGTGATCACACTATCCGGGGAAAGGAAGGGAAGAATGGATTGGGGAAAAATGGGGCCGCGGTGGCTCAGTGGTAGAGCGTTCACCTCTGGTGCTTGGGGTCCCGGGTTCGATCCCAGCTCCCGCCAAGTGAACTTTGTGGTGGACAAACACCGTGTGCGTGGGTTTTCTTGGGGTTCTCCCGTTTCCTCCCACTTTCTTCATTCCACCATTTCATACATTACTCATCATCACCGTCTCCTTTAGCCTAACCGGCATAACCGTGGGACGTAAAACTCAAAGATTTCATTTTCATTTTTGGATTTGGGAAGGAAGAAAACGGCCTGGGACCTATATGTTAGGTACCACTCCGGCATTTGCCTGCTGTGAATGAGGAAAAGCCAAGGAAACCTCATTCAGGATGGCTGGACTTAAAATCTTTTGATACTTTTTCGACCGAGTTCCCCCACCGGGATCGAACCCGGGACCGTTCGCACCGAAGGCGAGAGCGTTAGCGAATACGCTACGCGGGGCCACTAGTGTAGTTTAGAAAACTCATTTTTACTAGGATATTTGCAAGATTTTTTTTCTTTTAGTTTAACGCCCCATGATTGTACATCAATGTAAGAGAGAAGGTGACGATGAGATACATGATAATGGTGGAATCAAGAAAATGTAAGGAAACTGGAAAGTCTTAAGAATAACCACACCTACAGTGTTCACCAAAAGCCTATTTGTCGGGAGCAGGAATCGAACCAGGGACCTACCGCGTCAGAGGTAAGCACGAAGATATTGACATATTTTACAGCCTCACTGAAATTAAAAAAAAAGTAGTCAGGGAGAGCTTACTTGTCAGGTTTTTATTTTTTAATTTAATTTATTTTTATTTATTTATTTTTGCTTTGTTATGTTCCCTAGTTAATTAATGTTTGGGTTACTGAAAATTAAAACCTTTTTAGTATTATTGTTATGTCATCACTTTGGAACCAAAACGTTAGATTTTTTTTTCTTGTGTTTTCATATAGGAAGTTGGTGAGTTTGTGCCTTAGCATTGGTTTGGTTTCTAGAACGAATTGAAGGTCATGTTGAGTTGAGTCTTGGTGGGTTTGAGTTCGTGAAGTGTCAGGCACTGCTTGTGCCCCTGTCTTCTGTTTGTGATGTTTCCTGGCTTTTGGCTGTGACGTATTTATGTTGAGGAGTACCAACGCAGGCCGCGTGATATACAGGTAGCTACAACACAGCTTCAACAGTTACGAGTGCCAGGTCTTTGAATTTCAGCTTTCGTTACGGCGTGACTAATGCAGTATAGTACTAGGTTGAAATTCTATGGGTGGTAAAAACGGTATGGTAAGAAATACAACGTAATTGTTATTAGTTTAATTAGTGTTTCTTCATAGTATTGTTTCACTATTTCTAGAAGGAATTAAGTATTAACGAAGTAATGAATAAGCAAAAGCACACATTGATTGACGTTTACTATTTCTCATACTCCATTGAGAATGTTTTGATCCTCAGTTGCGCAAACATCCAGTGTGCGTTTATTTTCTTTCTTTTTTGGGGGGTTTACACTGCCTCACAGATGAGCTCCCTCGTGGCTAAGTGGTTAGTGAACACGCCTTTGGCGTGGGACACCCGGGTTCGATTCCCGGCCGGGGGCCGCGGTGGCTCAGTGGTAGAGCGTTCACCTCTGGTGCTTGGGGTCTCGGATTCGATCCTAGCCCCGCCAAGTGAACCTTGTGGTGGACAAACACCGTGTGCGTGGGTTTTCTCGGGGTTCTCCCATTTCCTCCCATTTACTTCATTCCACCATTTAATTCATTGCTCATCATCAGAGTCTCCCTTAGCCTAACCGGCATAACTGTGGGACGTAAAACTCAAAGGTTTCATTTCATTTTTTCTTAATCTCTTGCACCGACCGACCGATCTCGATCAAATTTCCAACGTAGATGCGGTTCTGGCCTGGGAGTGTTTTTAGCTATTTACTTTGACAGTAGAACTTAGGGGAGGGGGAGGAGGGGGACAGAAAGAATAAATGACTTAATTTACTTTGAAGTGTAAAAGTGCGAGCGTTTTCTTCTCTCTCTCTCTCTCTCTCGCTCTGTCTCTCTCTCTCTCTCTTCACTCCTCCAGTCTCCTCTCACTTTTAGGGCCGCGGTGGCTCAGTGGTAGAGCGTTCACCTCTGGTGCTTGGGGTCCCGGATTCGATCCTAGCCCCGCCAAGTGAACCTTGTGGTGGACAAACACCGTGTGCGTGGCTTTTCTCGGGGTTCTCCCATTTCCTCCCACTTACTTCATTCCACCATTTCATTCATTTCTCATAATCACCGTCTCCTTTAGCCTAACCGGCATAACCGTGGGACGTAAAACTCAAAGATTTCATTTCATTTTTTCCTCTCACTTTGATTTCATGATTTCGCACTCTGATGAAAAGTATTAAATACCGCCAGGAAAAGTACTAATATATAACCTCTCTTTTAGGCGCCCCTCCAACCACGCGCCCGGGACACGTGCTTTGCTTGCTCGCCCATAGCTGCGGCTCTGTGAGCTACATAAGTAACATACAATGCTTACGTAATACTTTGGGTAATAAGTACTATTAAGAAAGGAAGAATTGCATTTTTTTAACTTTGGGAAAGAAGCTACTATGGGATTAAAGATAAGGTAGGAAAGGCAACACATTCCAGTCTATGCTTTCACCCAGCAGACAAATTGTTTGGAACCAAAAAAATGTGACTTTTGGAATCTTGTACTTAGGTTCACAGCGGAAGCGACGAAATAACTTGAATCATCCATTGTAGCTCTCCCCGCAACCAGTTTCTAAAATGTTGGCAATAAGTTTGCGAAACGAGAGGTGACGACTCCAATTTTGGGTGAAAAGTCGCTATAAGAAATAATCGAGAAATTCATTGTCTATAAGCATTGTAAAAGTTGTAGATGTAAACTAAACAATATGTTCTACTCACTGGCGCAAATCCCGGGGGGGGGCGGGGGATGACGGATACATGTCCCCTCCAATCTTGGAACTGAGGGGGACTTCTCCCAAATAATCCGATTTGAAATGTGTTTTTTGGGAGAAATTTGATAATTTTTGTCCGATTGCTACAAAGGAACGTGAGATAAATAGATGTCCCCCAGAATAAGCCTCAAATCTGCAGCCTCCTAACGCTAAAGACAACTCTGATCCTCCACAACATTGTTTTTCAACTTCATAAGTATTTTGGACATCGCCAAAAAAAGTATGGTAACGGTCTTACCCTCCCCTCCCCCCCAATGTTGAAGACAGATTTGCGCCGCTGGTTCTATTCACATCTTTGTAAACAGGGCGCAACCAATCCTTTAATTCAGGGATCATTTCAGGTTGTTTCGGGTACTTTTGTTCATGTTGTGGTCAAAATAGTTCCGAAATAATTAACACTACAGTACTTACGTTAAGCAATTTTTTGTAAAAGAAAAAGTGCAGAATAATTAAAAGACCCCAGAGGACAAATATAACAAACATCTTCTTCGCCTTTATTCACGCATCTATAGCTAATCTTGTTGCTATCGGTAATGATGTATTACGTGTGTCTCTCAACGGAAACTCTGCGAACTAAAGGACATCAAGTTTGTAGTTATTCTTCGTTAAAGGGCAAGGGTAACATAACAATGCAGGATTGTGGAGTAGTGAGTACGCTGTATTTCCAAACTCTTCATCACTTGCGCTGATTAAAACAAACAAACAGAAAAAAAGAACGTAAAAACTGTTTTGAACTAATAATGCTTCTCTACAGATGAACATTTTGTTTGCAGCAAAAAGTCGCTAAATGTGTAAGTAGGTAAATCGTCATTTAAAAATCACCCAAAAAAGTCTCCAATCGGAAATTTTTTTTTGTCGCTATCGTAGGGCGACCATACGTCCCGTTTTGACCGGGACAGTCCCGTTTTAGGGGCGTGTCGCGGCCGTCCCGTCAGTAGATGGAAAAAAGTAGTATTCGTCCCGTTTTATGTAAATGAAAGAAGTAAATAACAAACCCAGTACCTTTACTCCTTTTAAAAGTATTAATAATAACAAAGCGGCAAAAATTGAACTGAAAATCCCTATATTAAACATACTCTATAGTTCGCAGTACTGCTCGAAAGGCAGCAGAGGTTTTAGCAGTTGGTTGTGTGTTAAACAAACTTCAACGTGTCTTTCCTTTTTCATAAGTACCCGCTCTGTAACGAAGAGAGAGAGGGGGAACTCTGATATCAAGGCACTGATAAGAACAAAGGTAGATCTAAAAGTCTAGTGTTGCAAGAACCTGTCCCGTTTTTAACTGAAAATTTTATGGTCACCCTACGCTATCGTTGAGGTCGAATTTCCCTTATTTAGCGACTTTATCCAAAATTGGCAACATTGACCCCACCGAACAACACCCCGTCATCTTGAGCCTAGCCAGCATAATAGTGGGACGTAAAACTTAAAGATTTCATTTCGAACAACACTCCCAGAAACCTACTGTTATACTATTCTCAAACCACCCTTTCGTACATTTCTCCCTATTCGAAAAAAAAAATGTAAATAGCAGTGTTCATACATAAATATGGAACTCAATTTCCCTGAATTTTCCAGGTTTTCCAGGTATTAATTTTGCAATTTCCAGGTCTAGTGGAAGAAACTAATAGTACGCGAACACATAAATTTTAAGAATACTATATTTATATATTTGAGAATGGCCACCCTTCTCCCCAATGAACGATTGCAATTAAATATTGAGTCAAAAGAAAATAAATAATTAAAATAAATAAAATTTAAGTTGAAAAATATTAAGTTCAGAAGCCTATTAAGGGAATTATATAATACTTTTGTTCCATACTTGAATACATTCAAAATATACAAAAAAATATTGGCTTGGGGAAGAAAAAAGGGCCCGCGAGATTTTAACTGATTCTTGTAGTACTCGACGACAGAAATAGATTACTGAAAGAATTTTCAAAATCGGCACAGGCAAACATGAAGAAAATCGCATTTTCAGGTACCGGTTCAAAATGGGAAGAAAAAAGGACAGCGAGATTTTAACTGATTCTTGTAGTACTCGACGAGAGAAATCGATTAGTGAAGGAATGTTCAAAATCGGCGCAGGCAAGCATAAAAAAAAATCACACTTTCATGTACCGGTTCAAAATGGGGAAGAAAAAAGGGCCCGCGAGATTTTAACTGATTCTTGTAGTACTCGACGACAGAAATAGATTACTGAAAGAATTTTCAAAATCGGCACAGGCAAACATGAAGAAAATCGCATTTTCAGGTACCGGTTCAAAATGGGAAGAAAAAAGGACCGCGAGATTTTAACTGATTCTTGTAGTACTCGTCGAGAGAAATCGACTAGTGAAGGAATTTTCAAAATCGGCGCAGGCAAGCATGAAAAAAATCGCACTTTCATGTACCGGTTCAAAATGGGGAAGAATAAAGGGCCCGCGAGATTTTAACTGGTTCTTGTAGTACTCAACGGGAGAAATCGGTTAGTGAAGGAATTTTCAAAATCGGCGCAGGCAAACATGGAGTAAATGGCATTTTCATGTACCGGTTCAAAATGGGGAAGGAACAAGGTCCCGCGAGTTTGAACCGCTACGATGTATGTTCACGAATGTGCCCGTCTTCTCAAATTTAGTTAATTACTGTGACACTTAAACATGTGACACAGAGTCACATTGTGGATGACTCTGCAATCGGCAACCACTGCACATATACTCCTCCCGCCCCACAGTTTGATTATTTCGATCCATTCCTCACGTGCTAACGGCATGGTTCAACATCTGCAAGAAAGAGGTAAATGTAACGTTCAATTGGCAATAGCTTTTCACCAAATTAAGCTGCATGAAATCTGATTGCATATTTGACATACTGAGAAAATTCTAGCCCGTGGCCATATGTATCACATATCCCACCAGTTCATAAAAATTTTGAACACAAAATTACGGTCGTCCGTGTGACGTACTCCCAAAAGGCCTAATGTGTATCACCCACCTCACATTCAATGAAACCACATCCGTGTAGAATTTAGAAAGGAACTTCTTATGATGTATACAGGATGTCTCAAACGTTCCCTGACATAGGGTAACTCTGTTATTATCAGAGTTACGACAAAATGTAAGAGGAAAAACATCTCGAAATATGACGTTTTCAATCTAAAGTGAACACTTTTTTAAAAAATCGGACAAGATGAATGTGCTGTATACTCTTTATGCACCCAATTTTAAATGAAAATGCAACGTTGTCATTTACCTGGACCCACGACATAAGTGAATGAAGTTACTGTTTGAAACGGGGGCTGGCCATCGACATGTTAGCGTAAAAGACAGTAACTTCACTCACTTCTGTTGTGGGTCCAGGTAAATGGCAACGTTGCATTTTCATTTCACATTGGGCGCATAGAGAGTGTACAGCGCAAACGGGTCATCCGATTTTAAAAATTCCTTCACTTTAGATTGAAAACATCATAATTGGATATGCTTTTCCCTCCAACATTCTGTTGTAACTCTGATAATAACAGAGTTACCCTATGTCAGGGGACTTTTGAGACACCCTGTATACCTTATTTAATGTATGTTTGATGTCACTATAACTGTAGTATAATTTAGTTTGTTTAAATTTACAATTTAATACAAGTAGATTCGGATTTACATGCGTAGGATTTTGTATGCATCTAACTAATGAATTCTTTTATATTTATGCTTAACTTAGTGACTTGGCTTTGGACTGCAACTGATTATTGTAACCCATTATTGCTTGAGAAGAAACAAGATATCCGAATCTTCATTTGGAGAAATCAAAGGTCTATTGGAAAGCTGGGGATTACAATCATTAATTTCTACATTTCAAGGTGCGTAGTAAATTATATATTGTGTTTATTGTTAAATTACTATTATTGGGTTTAGAATCAATGAAGCACTTCATGATATTTTATGGGGATCAAGATGGGTGCCGGATAGATAAGTATTTGAGCGTCAGGCTCTTATTTCTTTTCAATTTAATATTTAATCAATGATTATTTTTCTCCCTCATTATTCCACCAAATCGTATTCCAAGATCATATATCCATTTTTGTTCGATATATCCATATTTTTGATCTCTTTCATATTTCTATATTTTCGATTTTTGATATTGTTTATATTTCGATATTGCTGTATTTTTCGATATTTCGAACAAGTTTCGATAGTTTGTCGACATCGATTATATATATCTAAATTCGGATATCCCAAAGCCCTATCGAGCACCCCCCGAAATGAAGTTTTTGGCTATGGACCTGATTAGGGATGCGCACGAGACAAGACGAGACAATTTTTGTTACGAAATTCGAGACAAGATAGAGCTTTTCCAATAGAAAGGGATCCAGTTTTCGAGACGAGACAACTTTCGCGGCACCTTTTCGAGAGGAGACAACCTCAAATCTTTTCTCTTGCGCATCCCTAGACTTGATCATGAGTTATCAAAAAAAATGTTAATGAGAAATAACATGTAAATACAATATAGGTAGCTAAAACATTTTTGTTTTCATTCTTCAGTAATGCATTGTTATTAATCTCAGGGGGGGCGGTGGCTCAGTGGTAGAGCGTTCACCTCCGGTGCTTGGAGTCCCTGGTTCGATCCCAACTCGCGCCGTGTGGACTTTGTGGTGGACAAACACCTTGCTCGTGGGTTTTCTCGGGGTTCTCCCGTTTCCTCCCACTTTCTTCATTCCACCATTTCTCTCATTTCTCATTATCACCGTCTCCTTATCCTAACCGGCATAACCGTGGGACGTTAAACTTAAAGATTTCATTTTTTATTAATCTCAGCATTTTATAGTGTATTCTTAAGCTTAAGGTGATGTATAATTAAATTTTGAATTCAGTTAACTTATTTTGTTTCTCAGATTGTTTTTAAAATGTATGTACAAACGTTTATTTTCATTCTTGAGAGTTTAAAGTGACGTATAGTTATTAAACATAGTATTTAATATTGTACTCTTAACGTGGCAGTGATATACAGTTAACTTTTGAATTCAGTTAACATTTTTCTTTCTGAAATTGCTTTAAAAAGTATGTAAAAACGTTTTTATTTTCTTTCTTGAGTGCTAAAAGTGATGCAAAGTTATTAAGCTTACTACTTTATATTGTATTCTCAACCCTAAACTGATACACAGTGCGTTTTTGAATAAATTGTCAAGTTATTTGAGTGATGAACACTGGTAGAAAATCCCGACTACTACTGGAACATTTTGATTTTAAGGTGACGACTACTGGTGCAAGGATTTTAAAATATTGTTTTTCCTTCAAGGGCTACTCCTTTTTGAATTCTGACTACATGGTCACTATAGGAAGGATCAGTGAGTCTTTCCAACTATGGTACAGCTCCGACAGATTCACGATGCTCAGAGAAGAGACAAAATAGTATGTTTTCAAACTTAAAGTGAGAACCACTGGCGTTTTTACCTTGCTATGCAAAAGTAAGTGAGTACTCCAATGGGGTTCCAATGCGGTACCTAATTTCTGCATTTTAGATATATGGAAATACATGTCTCTAAAATGTAAAGAACTGATTTTTTTGGGGGGGGGGAATAAACTATAGGTATGTGGGGCTTGCATACTTGACGCTACAATTCGGAAATTGAATTAAAATATGACTAACGGCTATCAAGATGTTGTCAAATAAAGGGAGGACCAACACAGTTAAGGGGTTTTCGTGTTAGATGCTAAAATTTCCGAAATCGGTCATGGAAAGTTAATAAACACCAGTACCAATTTCATCTTAAAGTAATTAGATATCTTCATGGGGTGTTAGAACATCATGGAGTCTACCAAAATTAAATTTTAAAAGCTTTTGAAAATATAATCTGACATTTGTAAACAGTATTTGAAATATGTATTTACCCAAAACTTCCAGCTAGTACATCTAACATCTGGAGAAACACTGTGAAATAAAAGCTTGAAATTTCGGAAACAATTATTGGTCGCAACAAAATTTAATAAGATGGTACTTCTATGGGTTAAATCAGTACCTCAGTACAATTTCGATCGAAAGATTAGTTCAGTCCTAGGTTTTCTTCAGGCAATTCCAAGGGTTCATCGAGCTGTGCAAAAGAATGAAAATTCTCTGTCAATATCTAAGATAGTAACTAAGATATAAGGAATTATATATTTTATGACGTAAAAATAGAGATCTTTATGGATTTGTACTTTTGGGTCTTTCCTATAAGAAAAAAATTCAGAAAACTACTGTATATACCTTAATAGACAATTCAGTGGGCGGGGACACAGTAGCTTAGTGGTAGGGTATTTAACTAATCTTTTTTTTTTTGCAGAAACTATTGGAGTATTCACTTAACCCATAGAAATACGATCATACTTAATTCCCTATTTAATTTTAAAATTAAATAAAAGGAAATATTTCAGTGTAGCGACCCACGATTATGCATTTTAGTCTCAGGGAGATTATGATTAAAGCAAGTGAATGTTGTTGACAGAATTGATGGAATGCAAAGGTGGGAGGAAAGAGAGTACCTCGAGAAAACCCACGAATACGATGTCCACTACAAACTGACTTGGCCGTGGATCGAACCAAGAACCCAATACACCAGAGGTAAGCACTCTACCACTAAGCCACTGTGCCCCCGCCCATTTAATTGTCTATTAAGGTATATACGGTTGTTTTCTGAAATTTCTTCTTCTTACAGCAAATACTCAAAAGTACAAATCCATGTGGATCTCTATTTTTACGACGTCATAAAATACATAATTCCTTATATCTCGCTTGCTATATTAGATATTGACAAAAAATGTTCACTTTATTTCAGAGCCCGATGAACGCTTGGAATTGTCCAAAGAAAATTTAGAGCTGAATTAATCTTTCGATCGAAATTGTACTGACGAGTCTGAGGTACTCACTTAACCCATATAAGTACCATCTTATTTAACTTTTGTTAGGATCAATAATTGTTTTCTGAAATTTCAAGATGGTGTATGGTGTCTCTCTAGCTGCTAGATGTACTAGCTGGAAGTTTTAGGTAAATACATATTTCTAATACTCTTTACAAATGTCAAAATATATTTTCCAAAACTTTTAAAATTTAATCTTGGTAGACCCCATGATGTTCTTAAACTCCATGGAAATACCTAATTATTTTAAGATGAAACTGATACTGATGCTTATTAACTTTCCATGACCGGTTTCGGAAATTTTACCACCTAACGCGAAAACCCCATAACTGTATGGATCCTTTCTTTATTTGACAATATCTTGATAGTCATATTTTAATTAATTTTCTAAATTGTACTGTCTAATATGCAAGCTCCACGTACCTATGGTGTCGCTTTTTATTTCACCATATTTCGGTAACTGTTAGGCGTACCGACTTGCGGTTTCGGTAAACACACACCTCTAACGTTATTTAAAACGTTATTAAGACATATTTTAGAATATTTAGAAATGAGAGTTCTGCGAATATCATGACACCCGAAAACCACCATCAGGGCGTGTGTGTAGTGTATTTAATTGAAACTACTTTTGAGGTTGTTGTAAGCCCTCGTAATTACGTTTCCGAAACTGCACCACCTAGTACGCAAACCCCACACTTCTATGGTGTCGCTCTTTATTTTCCCATATCTCAATATCCCTAAGGCTTACCGAGTTGAGGTTTTCGGTAAACAAATGTCAGTTCCCTACATTTTAGAGACATACATTTCCACATATCTAAAAAATACAGACATTAGATACCCCATGGTACCTCGAACTAGAGACCTGCACGGGCCGGGCCTAGCCCGAGGCCCGAAGCCCGGCCCTGCCCGCGGGCCGGGCTTGGGCGGGCCGACTCTGCTATTTCTTTGGGCCGGGCCGGGCTTGGGCGGGCCGACACTGTTACTTCTTTGGGCCGGGCCGGGCTTGGGCTGGCCGACACTGATCGGGCCGGGCTGGGGCCGATCAATTGCAATTCTTTAATAATTATTGACTTTCGTTAAACGATAATTGGAATAAAGCCAAACGTTGAAGAAGTGTGTCCGTGAAAAATGTTACAAAGAATGCAATAGCTATTTACAGTTTGTGTTGCTTAGCGGCTCCACTTTCACTATAGACGATTGCAGGCATTATTGCGGTAAATTGAGCTCTGACCTTGACCTTCACTGAACTCAAAATATAAAAAGAAGGGGTGGGAATGTTTTGCCTGTCGCTAAACAATATTGCCATCTTCACTTTATGCTAAAAATCAATTAAGTTAGATTTTTGTTACAGGTAATGGAGATTTTGTTCTCTCGATGACAGGCAAAGTTCTAGGAGGGAACGGTGCCATTCGAAAGGCAAGCGTCAGGTTGTGAACCAGAGTTTAGAAAATGTTTCTGAGGGTTAGGTCAAATTTAGTACTAAATTTTGAGAAAGATTGGGGCTCGAGCTAATTTTTTAAAAAAATTATCGGGCCGGGGTTGGGCCAAAAACTTTTAAAATTTATCGGGCCCGGGCCGGGCTTGGGCCAAGAATTTTAAAAAGCTTATCGGGCCGGGCCGGGCCGGGCTCGGGCCGAAAATCTCCAAAACTTTTCGGGCCCGGGCTGGGCCGGGCCTAGGTACGTTCGGGCCGGATTGGGCTCGGGCCGAAAAATTCGGCCCATGCAGGTCTCTACCTCGAACACCATTGGGGTACCCACTTACTTTTGAATAGTAATACATTTTGAGTTGTTGTTCAGCATCAATAAACACTTCATAGTTTTTCTACGTGCAACCCAAAAGTCCATACCTGATCGAACAGATTTTGTCCATTTAATCTCAAAAATGTTAAGATACTTTGTATTGTTAAGTACAACCAAGCTAAGCACACTGAATTTAATATTTTAAATATTTTCTGATTTTTGTTTCAGGTATTTCGTGCATCAAAACAAAACCAGGATTCTGCTTGGAAGACAGTGAAAAGAAGCAGTGTAGGTTGTGGCTAAAAGTACGTCCTTTCTGAAGACAGACCCAATTGTATTTACATTCTTTTGTACGAATATATAACCCTAATAAAAATACTGTACTACAAATTATTATTTCTTTCTTCCATAAATTAGAATAAAATATTATCTCTGTTTAAAGAAAATGTTTGTTAGTGTTAAGTCATTTCAACTCTTTATATCTGTAATAAGAATATTATCCCTCGCAATATTTTTTATCTTTGTGCTATTATGATTGGATGAAGTAAAATTCTATACGAAGCACTATTATTTCAGACATGCATTAATAACTAATGTATTGTTCTGTATGTAAGGCAATGTGTATACTGAACATGTCTAGCGAAGGTGTTGTTTTAATATAGAATCTATAACTCAGCTTTTCAGTAGTCAACTTTATTGGGAATCCGAAGAAAGAAGTGTATATATATATATATATATATATATATATATATATATATATATATATATATATATATATATATAAGGTTGGACTAACCAACGTATGTGTTCGAATTCTGGACTAATCCAAATTATCCAGAGAAATCATTATATATTTCTTTGTTGATATTTCAGATGTGTCCTTTATCCAAGTCATATGAAACGGAGACTTCATACATCGCTATACTTTGTATGAACTATGTTCCGTATTTACTTAATCACTTTGTAACTTTCTCTAGGGTTGACAAGGCCGCAGGTGTCAATCGAATAGTTTAGTATTTCACTCATGTCACCTTGTGACTAAGGTACGTCCTGTCGGTATATATATGGTACTGGGTTCAATTAGCGATAAAATAGATTTTTAGCATTAAACAAATGTAAAAATCTACACGAAATGAGATACCATGATCTCTGACTTACGGATAACACCAAGCAACTAATGGTACTGAGTGTGATTGAGTTTACTATCTGGCTAAAATCAGTGTTCCTTTAGCTATACTTCTTTTCGTGCTCTGAATTGCAAAGATTGAAATAACCGTTTTAAATTATTGCATATATATCTTCTGAGTAATTCTGAGAATCATTGCTCTTTCTTTAAGCAATGTATGAGACTGTTAAACTGCTCGTTGCTTAAAATGTTGCACTAAGAAGGATGCATCCCGGAAAGTCCAAATTTGCAGAATGTCTAGAGCAGGGAAGGATAAATATGTTTAGTCGATGGCTGCACAACGCCTCCGCTGTCACCACGTTGTCACAGCGAATACAGCGGACGTTTAAGAATATTCTGCACTTACTATTAGGTATCTGCCTGGGAACTTTGGTGCAGCTACCCAGTCTCCTTCTTGGTGTCGCATTTTTAATGGCGAGTACTGAGTAGGAATCATCTTGTGAGCGAACACGTTTTCGGCTGTCAGTATACTTTTAATTATTGCGATATTAAAAAAAAATACCTGTTAATTAAAATGTACAGAGAAGTTATTTCTGGAAAATTCTATTCAGGCCTCTTGTGGTAACAACTGCACTTTAGAAGAAGATACTATTAAGGAAAAGAATGAGGTAAAATAATCTTTATATCGTACAAGCAATGGATGATAACAACTTAATAAATGATTGTACGTAAATCTTGTTTGAGTTTGAATATAGGATTGTATATGGCTGTGCATTTTGCATTATTATTGAAGTGCTGCAACTAACTAACTGCAAACCATATGATAAATTCTTACAGTAATATATCACATATTGATTTACTCTGTATGAAAACGAAAATAGTTTAACATATGGTTAACCTTCTTTGTGCCCATAATTTTAAAATTAACACTTGTGTCACTTTTCAACACTTGGCTTTGCAGTAGCTTTCCAACGAATTAGCAGGAAGCCCAAACTTACAGGACACCCTGCAGGTAAATACATTTCTTTTGACAGTTTCACTGCTCCAAACTAAGATTTGAAAAGTGTAGTATTGTTAATTTTATTATTATTGGCACAAAGGAGATCAACCACATTTTAAACTATTTTTGTTTCCATACAGAGAAAAACAATATGCAACAACATTACAGTAAGAATGTATCATGCATTTTGCAGTATGTTGTAGCACTTCAATAATGGTGCACTATACGTACAATCTAGATCCTGAATATGTCCAATCCATATATTACAACAAGGCAATACGTATGCGATACAGGTAAAATCCGTATATTTCATATGGACAATCTATAAGCTACATACATCCAATCCATACATTACATATGGCCAACCTGTACGCGACATACGTATAATCTATATGCTGCATGCAGACAGTCTATAAGCTACATATGTGCACTCTGTATGGTGCATACGGATATTCTGTATGCTGTATCGGGACAAGCTGTGTGCGACATAAGGAAAATCTGTATAATACATACGTACAATACGTATACTGTATCTAGTCGTACGTACGGGGCACAAGTACATTATAGATGCTGTCTCGGGATTGAACGCAAGAAACATACGTACAGAACGTATATTGCATACTTCTTGAAATTATGCTCCGTCCTGATAGTCAGTGAGTGTCGTCATTATTAACCGACATGCTACATACGATCCTGACGTCACAAAGCTAGATATCACCTCCGTATATACTTGTTACTGCAGATGACGTCACACGAATGACGTCATTGCACTTATGCAGACAGTACGTATAATACATACTTTTTCAGTTATACGTTTGCTGCAGGATGTTATATACGTTTGTACGTTAAGTCCAGAAACTACAGGAATTACGAATGTAACCTACGTTTTTAAGTATGCCACCTACATTTTTTTTCTCAGTGTGCTGTAATGAAGAAATTGGGGGAAACGTGAGAACCCCAAGAAAACCCACGCACATGGCGTTTCTCCACCACAAAACTCACTTGGCGCGAGCTGAAATAGAGCCTGGGACAACACACACCAGAGGTGAGCACTCTACCACTGAACCACCGTGGTCCCCGTTATTCTTCATGGCATAATTACTGATGTAAAAGAATTTTTGAAATTCTCAGATTCTTAATCTGCATGAAAATAAATTTGATGAATAATATTTCTTCTATCTGGATTTATTATACTTCCAAACTATGTTATGCATAAGTATCGGAAGTCTAATAGAACGGCTCTGCATGTTGACAGATATCAGACGAAAAGCGGCAAGAGATATTGAAAAGGATTTTCCGGAATAGATTTAGCGTCCTAAGAATAGGTTCCATCTCCTCCGTCAATCTTCTATATAACTCGAAAGTGATAGAGATCGACTACTTGCGGGTCATAAACCAAGAACTGTAATAGTTAGCGACAAGCGGGATTAGGGAATTGATTCAACGTCCCTCGAAAATGTACCATTTCTACCCCTATCTTTCTATTAAAACCGGAACTGGTAGAAATTTACTACTACTTCCAGTTTCAATATTGATTTTCATAGAGCAAAGACGATAAGATATATCGAAAAGCAGTTTTCTGTGGACTCCATTCAGCACCCCAAGAATAGGTTCCATGCCCGTCTCCTCCAACAACCTTCTATTTAAACCGTGAGTGGTAAAAATCGACCACAACCAGTTTCAACATTAATGGCCATAAATCAAAGACGGAAATAACTAGCGACGAGAGGATTTGGGAAATCGATTCAACGTCAAGAAAATTTACCACCTCTATCCCTATCTCACTATTAAAACCGGAAGTGGTAAAAATTTACTACTACTTCCGGCTTCAATATTGATTTTCATCGAATAAAAACTGTCAGAGAGCTCGAGAAGTTTTCGGGAATTCAAACGACGTCTCAAAAATAAGCTCCCTTTCTTTCGTTAACCCTGTATTGAAATCAGAAGTGGTAGGAATAAACCGTTTTCGGTTTTAACATTGATCGCCATAAAAATAAATTGGTAGTAGATAGCGACAGTTTTCGAAAATCGATTGAGCATCTCAAGAAAAATACCATCTTCACCTATCTCTCTCTACTGAAACCGGAAATGGTAAAACAATTTCACTCTTTTAGTTTCAATATTGATCCCCATAGCTCCATAGAGCTCCCCCGGACCTATGTGGATAGCATACGTGTCTTTGGCGCAGGAGACCCGGGTTCGATTTCCGGCAGGAACGCGTGTGGTTCGTATTCCCTCGCTGTAGGTCCACGTCTCATATAACTTCGCTGCTGAACGGTACGCTAAGCTGAAATCAAACAAAAACCAAATCCATAGCTCCATAGAGCAAAATCGATAAGTGATATCAAGAAACATTTTTTATTATTATTAATGTTAACCCACGATTTTCTTCTGTCCCACCAGGCGAATATCACCAGGATGATATACTTCCCACATATGCTCTGCCTGATTTCCACTTTTCCTTGTCTTTGTTATTAATGTTTCGGTATAAAATGGACTTTCGGCTCCATCTGACATTTCGTTTTCTAAGATAAATATTAATTAATACATCTAAATTTACTCGTCAGTTGTGTGTGTGTTTCTAACACACCAGCGGTCTATTTCTCAAAACTACTCGTCTTGTAATTTTTTTTTTTTTTTTTTTTTGAGAATCCATCAAATATCATGAAGTAGAAATACTAGAATAATAGTAAAAATTCATTTCTAAGTATTATTGCTGACATTTTTAATTTGCCGCTTTTTAATAAAATATACAAGTGTAAAATATTTGATTTTGAGAAGTATCACACTTGTATTACAAGACTAGTAGTTTTGAGACGTAGGCCCCTGTAGTTTCAAGTTTGATTTTTAAAAAAGGCAAAGAATTGGGTTCTCGATACCACTCAAAACGCAGATATATAAATAAAATATATATAGTAAAAGAATCGTACGCTCTTTATTTTTACCCATTTCTAGATTTATTAGACAATTTTGATACGAATATACTTAATAGACAGTAAGTACCAGCATTTAGTATATCGTTCGTTTTAACTAAGACTTCTCTTTGATCTATATATAAATTTTTCTCAGTTGATGCAACAAATAAGTGAGTTTCCTTTACGCTGTACAGTTCGAAACTAATTTTATAAGATGAACAGACTTCCCTCACTTGAAAACAACATAGACAGATTTTCTGAAACTTTCGTATGTTGTTAGCTGCAATATGCCTGTACAAGTAACTATTCACTGAGATGTTTATGTAGAATCAAGGACAGGGGTGTAGCCAAGGGGGGCCCATCGGGGCCAGGTCCCCCCAAATGGTTTCCTGCCCCTTCCCCAAATGACCAGCTTTTAAAACATCATAGTAAAATTATCTCGCGTCATTCATTAAAAGTAACAAATTTTATTGACAATTAATAATTTACGGTAAAATAGTATGGAGAAATATTGTTTTTTCCATACCGATCGAAAAATAGTATAGTATCTCTTCCTTATACCGATCGAAAAATAGGACAGTTTTTTGTGACAGCAGATTACACAATTTACTGCGATTTATATTTGACAGTTTGAGGACAAACGTTTTAACAAGGTAATACAAATACAGCCATAAAACAAAGGTACTAAACTGATTTGTAAGTACAGTATATTTTTATATGCTTTAAGAAGTGTTTTAAAAGACATAGACGATATAAAATTTGGTGAGAAACAATGTTTTTATTCAATTTGGATCTTTTATTTCTACTCAGTGTAATAAAATAATTTGTTTTTTATTTTTAGTCACGAATAATAAATAAGTATTTTTGTCAGGAAACCGTAAAGAAATAAAGTGAAATTTCAAAGAAAATCAATCTTGTGTAGATAGGTTCTGTATACAAGGTCTTCAATTTAAATATAAAGGTAAGCAAGAAAAGTTCTGTCGCTTTTTCACCTACCACCTTCGAACATATATGTCACCTAACCTGGAAGATCAAAAATAGTCCCCATCAGCATCAACGACCTTCTGAAAACGTTCTGGAAGGCCATGGAATCCATCGCGGTAGAACTTGGTGGGCCGTGAAACGAAGAAGGTACGAGGTGCATTTTGGACTTTTACTAGGGATTTGAACTGGCGTCCTCTAAGGTGATTGTCCAAAGAATGGAACAGGTAATAATCGGACGGTGCAATACCCGGAGAATATAGTGGTTGCAATATTGTTTCCCATCCAAGGCGGAGAATGTTGTCCTGAGACATCCTAGCCACGTGGGACTTAGCGTTGTCCCGTAAACGAGGACCCATTTGCAATTCAGAAGTGATGGCTCCAGAGTTTTGAGTTTTTGTTGAGCACAGCTCAACTGCTGACACTACACAGTTGCACTGATACTCTGACCAGCTGGTAGCAGTTCCCGATGCCTGATGCACCAAACACACAGAAGGACCTTCTTCTGGTACAGTGCTGGTTTCGGCTGTTTTGAAATCGGGTCATGGGATGCTAACCAATGATGAGGGCGCCGTGGAGCTTCATATAGGACTCATTTTTTATCACATGTCAACGCCCTATCCAGAAATGGCTCCGAAACAGTAAATAAACCCATGCGACTTCTGTCTTCTGGCCCGGAGTCAAAACATGTGAGACACAACTTGTAGTGCTTCCCAACTTGATGGATGTGCTGCCGAATGGTTTCTCCACACACTGAATTGTAATCCCAGTTCCTCTTTGTATATGTGTTGGTCTTCTGGTATGTTGTGTTTTCGGGTGTTTCGTCATCGTCCTTAAACTTGTTAAACCATCGCTGCACTGTCCGCGTCGTCACGACACCCTCACCAAAGGCCTGGCATATCTTCTGTCCCGTTACAGCGGCGTTTGACCTCCATTTGAAATCGTTCAGCATACATGCTCTTATGACGCTCTGTGGATGTCCCATGTTCCCTCTGTCTTTATGTAAGTTCACTGTGTATCTGAATTGCCAGAATCAGGTAGTATGTTGGATATACCCACACCAACAACTGACATTCGCCGTATCTCCACTCAAATTCAACTCCCGGTGTAAGGTCCAATTGAACACAGACCTTCACGAAAAGGGACAAAACTTTCTTGGTTACCTTTACAGTTATGCACAAAAGTATAGCGTTTGGTCCCAGGCAGTAGTTCTTGATTAAGCATAATAAAAACTATCTTGAATATAATTTATGGGTAATAATATTATTAATAATAATAATAATAATAATAATAATAATAATAATAATAATAATAATAAGCTAAAATAGTGTTTTTAGTTTTCCAGAAGGAAACCAAATTTTCTTTTCTTTCAGGCCTCAAAAACACTAGCAGCAGTACATTTTTTTTTGGCTTTGTACATTGTAGCTGGCCCCCCCTCAAAAACGACGGGTCCCTCCTACACAAACCTGCTGGCTACACCCCTGATCAAGGAAATCTTTACGATCTATGAAGAGAGAGAAAACAGACATTGCTCTTGTTATCTGCTGTCAACCTACATTCCATCGGTTTCTTTTTCTCCGCGGACAACCCTAAGTTCACGCACGTGACCTAGCGGGGGCAGAGAATGAAAGAAATCTACCTGGTTAGCTTCCTACTTGCTGTTCTGCACTGTTGCAAAATGCAGCCAATATCTTAAACAGCTTTTAAATGGAAGAAAATTAATTTTTAATTAGCGTGCTCTAATATTACCTTAGCAAGAAAAAGCAAAAATGAACATGCAATATTAATACTAACAAGCATTTGGCCGAATTTTGAACTTTATAAAATAAATAGTTTTCATAAAATTTTGGAAAGAAATATGCCATGTTATTATATAGGGAAATCTTATCGCATTCCTAGTGTTGGACACAGCCTTAAGAACACAGCACACACAATAATAATAATAATAATAATAATAATAATAATAATAATAATAATAATAATAATAATAATAATAATAATAATAATAATAATAATAATAATAATAATAATAATAGTAATAATAATAATAATAATAATAATAATAATAATAATAATAATAATAATAATAATAGTTCTGTGCACCGGACTCCAGGATATGGATTCGATGTATTTTGTTACACCGAATCCAAATTTCGAAACTCGAGAATGATTGATATTGTGAATTTTGTTTTATGGTCTCAAAATATGTGTCCTCCCTATCCAAAATCGCTCTAGCTTTCAACCCATAAAAATTTGACACAATCGATCGTCCTGGCATTTCGAAATTTGGATTCTGTGAATCAAAATACATCGAATTCACACCCTGTCGTCCGCTGCTTAGAATTTTTCGTGTATTGTTGTATTACTCGTATTTTCCCTATCCAAAATCGCTAAAGTTTTTCGCCCATAAAAAAAAATCATCGATCGTCCTGAGGTTTCGAGATTTGGATATTGTATAATAAAATACATCGAATCCATATCCTGGAGTCTGGTGCACAGAACTTATATGTTTTGTGCATGTGGCTGTATAATATATAACTAATATACTACTAATAACTTACATAATTATAATGTATTTTGTGATTTATTTCCAGGGATTCAAATTTATTTTTGGATCTTCATCTTGAATATATTTAAATATTTCAATGAGAAGGAGAGACAGCGTGTGGCTTCATTAACCCTCAATCGACGAAGAAGTAATCCAGATGGATGTGTGGATTCTGAAGACTATGACAGATTTACAGAAGTTGAGTGATTTTTGAGCTACATTCCTGAGGCACCCGACGTTGGAATATTTCTTCCATTCAAGACAAAGTACTTAATCAATGTATCCAGGTGGCTCTCACTAACTTCTTATGAATGAAAAAGCCAATGAAGGCGTTTCAAATTAGATGTGATTAGCAAGAATTATTAAGAAAACTTAGATTTTTAACATAAATTTTTCAAGGTTAAAAATATATTTTGTACAAAATACATAGGCCTTCAGAGCACAACACAAGAGAATGAGGAGCAATTGCCAAAGATGTAAAAAAAAAAAAAAAAAAAAGTTTGTTTGGTTTACCTTAAGTACATGCTAAATTTAATACTGTCTTTTACATTATGAGAGTTATTTACAATATCTAGACACAAACCTTTTAAAGCTCAGAAAGGAACATCAAGTGGATATCTTAAAGAAAAAATGTGTACAAAACGGAAGAAGTGTAATTGAGTCTCTTTCCTCCTGAACCAGAAGATTAGTGTCATCAAAAGCGCTAAAAATTTGCTAAAGATTTGTAATAGTTGATAGATAGGTCCAATAAATTCAACAGACATTAGTGAAGTTAGACTCAAGTTCAGGGAAGATGTTTATCCAGGATGATAGGACATATTCACGATACAAATCATCGCTTAAGTGATTAGTTACTTAACACGTCGCACACTCGGTGGAAGACTGTTACTAGTCAAAAATACACATTTTGGGGAAAATGAATTTTAAAGTTTGTTATTCTCTCTCTGCAATGCATGGGTCTGAATAAGCACTGTAGTTATTGAAATATATTCTAATACTAGTTGTGAGTCATGTTTAGGGCAAGTATTTTCGTATTGTTGTTGTTGATTTTGAGTTTAACGCCCCTTTCAGCAGCGAGGCTATATGAGATGGGACCTCCTGATTAACGTGAAATCTGAATCACATGTGTTCCCGCCGAGAATCGAACCCGAATCTCCCACGCCAAAAGCGTGCATGCTAACTGCTTACCCACCAAGGAGCTCTTATTTTCGTACACGATGGATGTGAGGGAGAAGACAATATTTGCAGTTGTAACCCTATTCTTCCTTCATAATCAAAGTAATTTAAAGTTATACCACATTTAAGTAGTAGTTTTATGCTACAGTTTCTCCGATTGTATTTTCTTTGCAATATTACACGCTCTGCATGCTTTGCAAATCAGTAGTGTCCATAAAATTACAGACCATTGGACACAAAAAAGAAACGTTGTTTGTGCGAAACTAAAAATAATGCTGTTTTGTGGCTAAATTACAATGCTTTATAATAATTTTCCTACTTGGTAGCAATTAATAATTCCCAAACAGCAAAATCATTGTGAAGCACTGTAATTTAGCTACAAAATAGTTTTCTGTTTGGTTCTAAGAAACGTTCGATGGATTATTGCCTTCTTCAATTCAATCATTCTATTATGATGTCTTTTCTTATTATAGACTTGATGCTTATCTGTCATAAATTTTGAATTATGGTATAATTACATCAGTTGTAAGGTAATTTATCTGAAAGTCATAAGCTGTAAAGGAATTAATTGGTATTTTACAGTAAAAACATTTAAAGTACTAAACTTGCCTTACAATTTAGACACTGGTTACGCCTGGCAATGATATCGCTTCCTAACAGCGAATGTTTATTTGACATTCGTAACACTAAGTAACTGAACACATTGTTTTCGTGTCGTACAGTTGCGTACAGTTGATGAGAAAATGACTGTGGTTATAATTGAAATGAAGTTTAATTCATTCCTAGCTCAACGCACACCTCAAAATTAAAAAGATGCTGAAGGTAATGTGAAGCATATCCACAAATGGAAGAAGTAAGGCGGAAAATGAAACCTGAGTTAAAGAATAGATATAATTATAAATGTACACATAATGAAAGAAGAAAAAGTATTCGAGAATTAAAACAAAATCAAAATTTTGATTTGATTTAGGACGCTACTTCATTTTTATTACATTTGCGTGCTTCTCATGTAGGGTAATAAAAAAAAAAACTATAATATGCGTAAAGGGTTACCATGTGAAATGCAAAATAAAAGTATTTTAGCGAAATTGGTAATTTTGTACCCTAGACTTAGAATGGCGCAGGGTTCAAACACCTAAAATTTTTCCCTGTTAATTTTGTATTGGTTTGGTCTACATATGTAATGGTCAAGTAGATGAAGCCATCGGCTAATTTTATTTGTTACTCTAACTGACAATTACGTATGATCCATACATGGAAAAGAAAAGAGAACTGCAGTACTTAGACTTGGCATTCTTGTATTCCAAATCGAAGATTTTATTTACATTAAACTTGTGTTGTGAACACCAAATACTCTGTAATAAACTGCATTTATAACAGAAAAAAGATATTGTGCGAAACGCTAACTTCAAAATACCAACATAGGTGCACTACAGCAGTATGAAAACCGTAAGCTTCAAAATGACTTATAGGAACGAAGTACGGAACCATATTCATCATTTCAAATCGCACTTTTTCCATAAAATATTGGAGTGCGTTTTAAGTGTGTTTGTGATGGACTAACTTTAGATTCACAAACAAGTCTTCTTCGCTTGTCGCATGTAAAATGTCGCTTTTACTTTCCAGAGAATCCAATAGATTAATTCAAATAATTTGTAGCTTTTTCTGCAGAACAAATGTAGTATTAATATATATATATATATATATATATATATATATATATATATATATATATATATATATATATATATATATATATATATATATATATTAGTCCAAGCATCGGGGCTTAAAAATTGAGTTCGAAGGGTAAATCATGTAACAATTTGGCATCCGATATTTTTGAATATATACCCATCACTGATCACAAAAATGCCGGATGCCAGAAAAACACCTCACGGGAGGGAAGGGGGAGAGGGAGAAAGCGGAAATTTTAGCCGTTTCTATTATTCACTGTATCTCCGTAAGCATTGGAGCTAGAGCATCCATACATTTTTCACTTTGTTTGTCTAATTGTCTTCCACTACAATTTAATCCTAGTGCATTTTTGAGCT
Source organism: Thermobia domestica (assembly GCF_964235325.1). Taxonomy (NCBI): domain Eukaryota; kingdom Metazoa; phylum Arthropoda; class Insecta; order Zygentoma; family Lepismatidae; genus Thermobia; species Thermobia domestica. The sequence goes on from NC_137457.1 coordinate 194,373,319, forward strand.
ATATATAATGGTTTTCTTGTTATTTTCATTTTTACTCAGTTTTGGTTGAGCGTGACGTCAGTTTTTTTAGCCAGAGATTGTTTACAAGATGAAATTCGGAAAAAATGTTTCCTCTAAAAGTTTTTCGTCATTTTATGCTCTTTCAAAAATATATATTTATATTAATGTAGGGCTAATAGTGCCTGAATTATAAGCGACTTTACTCTGTCGTGTGCGAAAATGATCACGCGCTTCCCAAAAGTTACCTTCCCACAAACGGTAGATATTAGCAGCTGATGATGATTAATATATATAATCTTGTCTGCCTGCAAGTATATAATCCTAATGATTAAGTCTCTCTATAATCTAATTAAAAATATCCATTTTCAATATCTGTTGAGGGGCTTTTCGGAAAATAACCCGTTTCAAAACAAAATTTCTCTGAAGAATGAATAGAAAGCTTTCTCTAGTACACACTATGAGAAACTCTCCAAATCTGTTTCTTTATACGTGTCTCTGATACCTTCTAAAACATGTACAAACATGTAGCTTTCTATTCATTTTTCTGAAAAGACCTTGTTTCGACAAGGGCTGATTTTGCTACAAGTCCTTCGATTATGTACTGCAACGATACTGAGCGAAATACAGCAGGAACCAGATTTCAAAATTGCCTTCAAGGGAGAATCGTGAACAATTTGCCATCCACGTTTTCTATATATTACCATCTTTCCCTCTTAATACTTACTGTAGTGGTAAGAAAAAAAGGCAAAAATAAGATAAACCTAACAAATTTTATAAATGACCAGTTTTTAAACTGTTAAATCTTATTTACAGAAGAAGCATTTGCCTATTATTAAGATTGTTTACAGTTGGTACAATACAATACATCTATAAGAAACGTAATAGTAGGAAACTATATACTTAAGAAATATCTACTCAAGAGAACAAATTATTTGATTTCTAGAATTAGTTCTCAATAATATGATGCCACTCTTGTATAAAGGTAACCAAGAAAGTTCTATCGCTTTTCTACCCACCACTTTTGAACATTGATATGTCTCCTAAGACGTACCTGGAAGATCAAAAATAGTCTCCATCAACATCTACAACCTTTCGGAAACGTTCTGGAAGGCCATGAATTTCATCGCGGTGAACCTAGTGGGCCGTGAAGAGAAGAAAGTATCAAGTGCATTTTTCACATCTACTAGGGATTTGAACTGGCGCTCTCTAAGGTGATTGTCCAAGAAATGGAACAGCTGATAATCGGACGGTGCAATGTCCGAGCAGTATGGTGGATGCAATAGTGTTTCCCATCCAAGGCATAGAATGGTGTTCCAGATCATCCTAGCCACGTAGGGCTTAGCGTTGTCCTGTAACGGGAGGCCTCTTTGCGATTCAGAAGTGCTGGCTCCAAAGTTTTGAGTTTTTCTTGAACATGACTCAACTGCTGACAGTACGAAGTCGCATTGATGCTCTGACCAGCTGGAAGTAGTTTCTGATGCACGATGAGGTGAACAGTCCACCAAACACACAGGAGGACCTTCTCCTGATTCAGTGCTAGTTTCGGTTGTTTTGGAACCGGCTCATGGGATGCTAACCAATGATGACGGCGCCGTGGAGCTTCGTACAGGTCCCACTTCTCACTACATGTAAACAACCTGTCCAGAAATGGCTCCTTCCTCAGAGGAGACAGCAAAGAAACACAGGTGTCTATTCGCGTTGCCTTCTGGCTCACAGTCAAATCATGTTGGCCCATCGACCAAGTTGTTGGAGGTGCTGCCAAATGTTTTTTCTACTCACACTGAACTGTAGTCTTAGTTCCTCATATGTCTGGCCACTGTTCGCCTCAATTGCTGCCTGAAGATATTCATTGTGTACATGTGTTGCTCTTCCGGCAAGTAGTGCGTCTTCGAGTGTTTCGTCACCGTCTTTAAACTTGTTAACCCACCACTGCACTGTCCGCATAGTCACAGGCACCTTCACCAAAGGTTTGGCATATTTTTCGCCCCGCTGCGGGGGAGTTTGATCCCAGTTTGAACTCGTTCAGCATACACGTCCTTATGACGCTCTGTGGAGGTCCCATGTTCACTCTATCCTTACGCAAGTTCACGGTGTAACCGAACTGCTACAACCAGGTAGTATATTGGATGTACCCACTCCAACAACTGGCGTTCGCCTTATCTGCATTCGCATTCAACTTACGGTGTGAGGACCAATTGAACACAGACCTCCACAAAACACGACAGAACTTTCTTGGATACTTTTATGTCTCGAAGAAGATAAACAAATTTGTGATGTTTTCAATGCATCATTCAGTCTTCTTCATCACTCTGTCATCAAGTGATTAATTTTTACACTCGCTTGGACAACTGCACATTGGAGTGCACATCAAACCGTGATTCTCACATTTGCATTTCAAACATACACACTCAAGTTTCTGACAGATACACATGGTAATCTCTAAACAAGCCTTGAGAATATATTCGAGTATTTTCAAAACTGGCTTCAGAATTTGGTCCTCCAAGTACCATCCTGAGTCTTCTGGTCATGGTAGATCAATCTCACCATTTCCCAAATTGCTGTTTGGTAATGGAATCTCTTTATATGTTGTTTCAGAGCATTACTAGTTGGAGGTAATTTCTCCATTTTGCATTTTCCTAAAGGTAGGAGCCTAGCTTCATCACAGATCTTCTCACTAACCTTGAGGAGCTTAGTGAGAAACAGTTCTGTAGTTTCAATAGCGTTTGCTGATAAAGGAATCTGTCCTAAGGAAAATAAAAGCTCTGAAAACACTCGAAGATATTCCCAAGGATTCTTTAGAGAATACTATGTGTAGCTGTCAGAAACTTGAGTGTGTAAGTTTGAAATGCAAATGTAAGAATCGCGGTTTCTTGTGCACTCAAACGTGTACTTGTCTGAGCGAGTGTAAAAATTCAATATCAGATAATGAACAGAGTGAAGAAGAAGACTGAATAATGCATTAAAAACATCACAAATTTCTTTATCTTTTTAGGATATAAGAGTGGAATAAGATTATTGAGAACTAATTCTAGAAATCAAATAAATTGTTCTCTTGAGTAGATATTTCTTAAGTATATAGTTTCCTGTTTCTTATTATAGATGTATTGTATTGTACCAGCTGTAAACAATCTTAATAATAGGCAAGTGCTTCTTCTGTAAATAAGATTTAACAGTTTAAACGTTAAAAAGCGTGGATGGCTAATTGTTTATGATTATCTCTTGAAGGGAATTCTTGAATCTGGTTCCTGCTCTATTTCACTCAGTATCATTGTAGTACATAAATTGAAGGACTTGTAGCAAAAACAACCCTTGTCGAAACAAGATTTTTTTTCCAGAAAAATGAATGAATGAGAGACTTAATCATTAGGATTATATACCTGCAGGCAGACAAGATTATATATATTAAAATCATTATCTACCATTTGTGGGAAGGTAACTTTTGGGAAGCACGTGATCAGTTTCGCACACGACAGAATAAAATCGTTTATAACTCAGGTACTATTAGTCCTACACTAATATAAATATACATTTTCTGAAAGAGCATAAAATGACGAAAAACTTTTAGAGGAAACATTTTCACTAATTCCATCTTGTAAAGAACCTGTGGCTAAAAAAATAACTTCACGCGCAACCGAAACTGTGTAAAAATGAAGATAAGAAGAAAACCATTATATATAGCTCAAAATTGCACTAGAATTAAATTGTAGAAGACAATTAGGCAAACAAAATGAAAAAAGTTTGGATGCTCTAGCTCCAATGGTTACGGAGATACAGTGAATAATAGAAACGGCTAAAATTTCGGCTTTCTCCCTCTCTTCCTTCCCTCCTGTGAGGTGTTTTTCCTGGCATCCAGCATTTTTGTGATAAGTGATTGGTATATATTCAAAATATCGGGTGCCAAATTGTTACATGATTTGCCCTTAAACTCGAAAAGGAGAGCACTTTTGTCAAATTGATGCCTAGACTACATTAATCTATATATTAAAATGCTAGGTTTATATGTTTGTCTCCAAAGAAAAGTTTATATGTTTGTCTCCAATCTTTTCGACAATGAGATCTCGAAAACCATAACTGCTACAAAGGTGCCGTTTTCGCTGGTCGATTCCAAATGTTGTGTAGATTGTCCAATTTTAATTGAATATTTTGAAAAACGTGGTCGTTATTTCTTTATTACATTTTTTCGGGGTACACTGGAAGTGCTAAAATTGTAAAAATGTTAAACATCATATCCTATGTGTTATACATTCCAACACAACATAGTTGTATACAGTGTGGCATATCTCTCAGGCGCTTATTTCATGGCCAAATTATAATGAAAAACGAAGGATAACCATTTCTCCAGTCTAAGAAGGGAACTTTTTCTGGTGCCACGAGAGAAATATGGAACGAGACAATCGTCAATTGATTTGTGTTACTGAACACGAAAATCCATAGGCAGGAAAAACCCTCGATCGCAACCGTTCCGTACCCATGGGGGAAAGAGTAGGACGAAATATGGCACGAGTTCGATGAAAATATGCATAGAAGTTCAGTTAAACTTATACTACAATGTGACACTACATTCGACAATACTCTGACAAGTGAGGGGAGAGCCGTAGCACGTAACGACAGAGGAAGAGGGTCAGTAGCGTGAAGTATAGCGTAGGAGAAATGTTCCATAGAAGATATGAACATATACGAGCCGGACTTGAAGGGAATAGTATAGTATTATATCATGGACATGGTCAAGTACATGGGCGGAGAGGAGAAAGGCAAGGGGGCAACGGCCCCCACCTTTCTGAACTGATCTTCCAATGTATAGTGGTGTATTGGACTTTCCAGTGCATTCACACAGGAGCGTATATTGTTATCTTACTTTTATGTCATCATCATCATCTAAATATGTGAAAATGAATGCCTACATGTATACAACAGTCTATACACATCGACGTTACGAGGAAAGGAGGTCCGGACCCTACTGACGATCCCCTCGATAGCTCTCTTTCTTCCATTTCTGCTTCACGGTGTCTCTACAGGCTGTCAATAGTTTGTGATTGATTACTTGACCATATATTATTACAGTACCATTCTCCTGCCATCTTGCTTCTCAGTTTTCCTCATTTTTACTTGCACTTGCCCGGCCCCTCTTCTGTCGTTATGTGCTACGCCTCTGCCCTCACTTGTCAGAGTATTGTTAAATATAATGTCACATTGTAGTATATGTTGTGCTTCTATGCATATTTTCATCGAATTCTCTCCATATTTCGTCTCATTATCCTCAACGTGTTGTTTGTCCGTTGCCTCTACTCCCTCCCATAAGTATGGAACGGCTGCGATCGAGGGTTTTTCCCGGCCATGGGTTTTCGTGTTCACTAACACAAATCGATTGACCATAGTCTCGTTCCACATTTCGTGAGACACCAGAAAAAGTTAACTTGTAAGATGAATCTTTATTGTTTAAATTGTTTTGCCCAATGAACACCATATATCATTGACATTATAATTAATTGTGTATGTAATGTATTTGCTTATTTACATGCTGCATGCAAGAAAGAAAAGAAAACACTGATCATACATGAATTAGAAGCTCCAACCGAAAGTAGGCTTAATCTTGTAAACGGTGCGAGATATTGAAAAAATAATCGAAAAAATGTCCCCTTTATGGTACCTCTTGCCGATTTTTTAAATCAAGTCGTCTTTCACTTGCGTCTGTAAAGGCACATGTGCAGGTGTTGTGAAGAATGATAACGAGATTCATGCTCATATGTGAATGATGCACTGTGTAGAGAACACAGGTGTAGCTAGTATAAATACAAAATATATATTTAAAAAAAAAAGTAAAAACATCATAAGCTAAATGTTCCATCGAACAGAGAGTGGAAGAAGAAGGAATCAAATGAAAACTTAAATAGTAGAAAGTGGCTACGAGAGGTCCTGGCGGGGTGTAGAGAAGGAAGGAATATTTCCATGCAGAGTCACATGAAAGTGTAAAACCAAGTTGAAGGTAGAAAGGGTCAAGCGGTGATAGACAAAACTAAAACATTGGAAAAAATTGTAAATCAACAAAGAAATCATGCACTCACTAATTATATTTTTCAACACTTATTTCTCTTTTGTTTTTCTAACTCTTACCGACTCACATGCGCCCTTGGTTTTATATTCTGTTGCCAAGCTCTTTCTACCTTCAGACTGGTTACACTGTAACAAGATCCTGCATTTAAAAGTGACTATCCACCGGAACACTTTACAGCTATTCCTGCCATTTAATTATTCTATTTCATATTTCTTCCACTCTCGAGATGATAAAGTAATAAGTGAAACTACTTTCTTTTGTGTGTGTGTGTGTGTGTGTGGTGTGTGTGTTTTGATTGCATTTTCACTATTTTCTGACAAGTAGTAGGAATATTTTCCATTGCTGTATCGGAATTCCTTTTCTCCAACCATACGAGTACCGGTGTAGAAAATGCATATGTGGTTAGAATTAATATTCGCCACCACTGCACAACACCTTGAAGCACTAACTTGAAATTAAAAGTAATGTTCCGATATGTACGAACACTTATCATCTTGTGCAGATGAAGAAAATGGAGGAAAAGAAGCAGGAGTCATCCGTTCCAATAGTGCGATAATTTAAAAAATACTGACGCGTACAGGATGTCTTTGACTGATTTAATTATGTGTCCCTTTAATTCTTTGAGTAGTTGTAATATTTAATCTTCTGAAGTGACTTGCGGAGATTACTTGTAGCTAACTACAAGCCGAAACCCTAATTCAAAGGGATCTGTTCGTTCATTTCTACCACTCGATTATATATGACATGAGTTAACGCTGCTGAAGATTTTAAAATAGGCTACAAATTTCAGAAGGTCACGCTTTATGACTTGTGTAGCCCACTAAACTCTGTGGCCGATTTTACTTATTATAGATTATTTTATCTTTATATTTGACTTAGGTCATATTTTATACTTTACTTATTTTACGAATTTTTCATCTACGCATTACTCATCATGTCAAAAAATTACAAGCTCACCAAGGTCTCAGAAATGTTCGGAGTCATAGCCTACTAAAGTTCCCACAATAGCCATTGACATTGATACATGGAATACGGTACTTATCAGTACCGAATCATCTTAAATCTTGAGCTCCCTAGTAGCTAAGTGGTTAGCGTCCGCATCTTTGGAGTGGGAGATCTGAGTTCAATTTCCGGCAGAAGCTCATGTGGTTTGGATTCCACGTTAAGCTGTAAGTTCACGTCTCATATAGCCTTGCTGCTAAAAAGACACTTAACTCATATAAAATAAATTATCTTAAATCTTTGGTACATTTTACCGCAATTTATAATCTCACACATGACTGCGTTAAGATAAGTGAGTGATGATAGGATTAGTGGGGTGAGAATGTAGAAGAAAATGGTAGTATCCCGAGAAAACTCACAGACATGATGTTAACAGCTACAAACTTACTTGGGTGAGTATAGAGCCAGGGACCCCACACACCAGAGGTAAGCGTTCTACCACTGAGCAATCTTGCCATAAGATTTATTTTAACTGTCAACTTCCTCAAACTCATGTTTTTAAGACAAGGTAGTAAGTAGTTTTAATGCATTCCTTTCTGTGCTTCTGAGTACGAAATCACAATCTGATCCTATGAAAATATTGATTTGTTATAAACTTTCAGCTATAATATGATATAAAAGGAAAAATTTGTTTGTTTTTTTTTTTTTTTTAGTTCATATGTGACTTATTTTCCATATGTAGTTGCCCTATGAAGATCCATGCCATCAACACATGCGTATGTTATAGTATTCCCGAATATTATTCGCCGTGGCTAAGCGGTTAGCGTATACGCCTTTTGCGTGGGAGACCCGGGTTCGATTCGCGGCGGAAGCTCATGTGGTTCGGATTCCACGTTAATCAGTAGGTCCACGTCTCATATAGCCTCGCTGCTGAACGGGACGTTAAACCCAAAATCAACTCAACTCAACGAATATTATGGATTATCCCGATTATTATTGGCTATCACAATTTCCCCTCCAGCAATGTACGATAGAGCATAACTATTCTTTGCTATAGGCTTTTCATATGCAGTGAGACCAATGTTGTAGACATCTTCCCAACACTTCAAATGCACAGAAATCCGATTGGGCTGGCGTCAAGGTTTTCGAAACGGGGATATGGGGAATTTCCATTTCCTGCTTGACGTCATGATAAAATATTAGCGAATAGGTGGATGCTTTGTCCGTGGGAATTCGTACCTGATTCTAAATGGTTTTTAAAGAAATTAGGGATCTTTTACCTATATATGGGGACAATGATGGATTGCTTGAAGTAGGCAGCATTTACTTTCACGTTTTAGTCCAACTTACGTACGTCCGCACGTACATACTCTCGGAATCATATTTACGACAACCAGGTTCCCTGAGAAAATTACCTCTGCAGTGGTAATCAAATTCGGTTCACCCCTTGCGAGATGTGTTATAGTAAGTAATTGCCCCATTGCTAGCATTACAGATGAATGTAAGTAACAATCAATGTGACAATCGTCTTCCATTTCGACCTCGGAAGTACCTCGGAAATAATTTTCCTTGAGTTTGGTGCATATTATCTTAAGTTGAGCATAATACATCTAAATAAATAATCAGGACCTGTTGATTTAGAGTGTATAGTGTGGATAGATGTAGTGTATAATTTTATGCATAACATTTCCTCCTACTTGGCCAAATTATAGATATTTTTTATTGACTTGTAATTAGTTTCAGAACTTCTAAACAAATTTCAGCAGAATAGATTTCGGTAAACAATTTCAGCCAGAACACGGAAATAACAGGAATACGGTATTTGTATTTTAAAACAGGTGTGTCTCTTTATTGAGTCATTAAGACAAAAAGACAAGATTTCTGAAAAACTAAACCAAGAAACAAAAAGTAAACAAATAAAACAAGGTACTGACAATCACTACTTTCTAAAGATAAACGATGATGATTCTAAAACTAAACAGTATGGTGCTCAATTCTCGTATTTATTTTGGTCTCATTTGGAAATTCAGCACACCTGTGAATTATGTCACAAAAGGAATATCATGGTTATTGTAAATGATACTTCAAACACATTGATCAATATTTAGCTAAAGTTAACAAGGAGATTAGCATGGAAAGTCTAGTTATTACATTCTAATATTCATGGTTTCTTTTTATTATTTATTTATTTATTTATTTATTTTGAAAACTGTTAAATAAAAAAATAAATAAAAAGAGTAACATAATTGTGAAATTCTGTCCCGATTTCACTTACGTAATTAATTTTTCCCACCGAAGTAATCTTCAATACTATAAATTTATTTATATCCGATTACCCAACTTTGGCATGATAAGATCCAAATTTTACATAATTTATTAGGATAATCGTGAAAATTATTCTAACAAATTGGATTTTTCAAAATTAAGTCCTAGCTAAACAGTTTTATAAAACTCAAAATTGATGAATTCGCCCTATATCATAAAAAAAGGTAATGTTTCTAAATTACTTTTACAAAGCCATCTCTTGAATGAACTTTCCCAAAGCTAATACTTTGCCAAATTAATTTCTTTGCACACCAAAAACAATGGTGTATCTAATTTCACGAAACATAGACAACATTTTCTCTCGAAATTTTCCTAAATAATTTTCCGATATTCGTAGAGTTGTTTTCAAGATAAAACTGAGTCGTCTCCGAAATGAAATTCTTTTACCGGCGCATCTAAATGAATTTTCCTGAAGTTTATACTTCGATAAATCTCGTTCACACGAACGCAAACAGATTGTGACTATTTAACATAAAAAATTCTTAAACTCATTTTTAAGTTAAAACTAACAAGAAACTCTTAGCTGCTCTCTTTAAGGTGTACGATTATTTACCAGAATATTGATTTTTTTTTGTTTTTTTTTAACACTTTCGGTGTATCCGTATGCCCTCTTACATCTCACATTTTAGTAATTGAATTATACTCCCTGCGACAACAATAACCACAGCTGATGTGTATCAAAATACAATGTGAAATATGTTAAATATATACTTCTATTATTATTATTATTATTATTATTATTATTATTATTATTATTATTATTATTATTATTATTATTATTATTATTATTATTATTTTGTTTACTTAATTGTAAAACTTAGACTTTTCATACAATATTGTGTTTCTTGGATGTATACTCTTTAATCCAAATGCAATAAGAATTATAAGCTCACTCTTCGGAAATGGACCGGTTTCATATGGAGCCTCCTACATGGTTATTCTTTTGTTGTTCAAGGATTAGCCGTAAGTTTTGGAATATTCTGGTACATCACACACCTGTATTTATTACAGTACAGTGAACGAAGGTTAAGACTCAAAGTATAGCCATTTCTATTGAACTGTCTGCAGCTATATTCCTGCTAGTTTCTCGATTCCACGTCGATAGTACGTCTTGTCCTTAGAGGTGAAGAAACCAGTCACTGCTGTTTTGGTATTGGGTTATTTCCTCATGTTCATCTCCCTCAAGCATTGAAATATGGAACCTCCCTCAAGTAGTTCACTTTGCTATTCATCATGAACCCGGAATTCATAGCAGATAGAGAAATCTTGACTAACAGCCAGAATGGCGGGAGGGGGGGGGGATATGATTTTCATATGTGGTAAAATAAATGCAATATTGCGAAAGATTTGGTAAAATTTTAGTATGACATTTCAAGAATAAAGATTTTTCGTGAATTATTTGTGTGAAAGGAGCTCTAAATATTTCCCTTACGGTCCAATACTACGGCCAGGACACGACGTTTTTCTAACAAGAACAAAGCTACAAGTGATTGAACATTTTACTTTCTTTAAAAGGTTTCTTTCGAAAAATGCTTTAAGTATCATATCCAGTCACACACATAGTTTATAGTAAACTTAAAAGTGATAATGCCATTTACAGCAATTTTATATCTCAACCAATTCAGGAGATATGATGAGCATTGCTAAGCTTTGTAACATTGCTAAAAATTAGTTAATTTGGAAAACTTGCTGTAATTAATAACTACTAAAATCTAAATCTATTGCTGTAATGTTATATAAGCAGGTGAAGACAACATACTTTCCCACAAGTACTCATTTTAAGCAGTATACCAAATACTACTCATATTTTTATTTCTCCGGGACGGGTTGAGATATCAAATTTCTTTAAAGACTTCATGATCTTAAAGTTTATTGGAAAACGCCTTCATGATTGGGCGTGAAACTTATCTAATCACTTTTTCAAACCAAAAATTTTCGAAAAAATAAAATTTTCAATCTCTTGTAACTTTGTTCCTACTCGTTAAAAATACGTCATATCATGGTCCTAGTATTAGATGCTACGGTACTTCCAATGTTCAATGACACGTCCCTCTCACTTGCGTTGTTGCTATTGTAGATATTCCCAAAATTTGGATGTCTGCTTGTTGGATGGATGTTGGTGATAGTGTAACATCCTTAGCTTCTAACATTGCATAATGAATATGGTTTTGTAAGATCTTCGTATAGCATGTAGATCTGAAATATGTAATAACCCATTACATTTGAAAAAGTGTAGTGAAAAAGTGTAGAAACGTTCGGTTAGCATCACTGTAAATTTTGTAATATCCCAGAGCATATCACAAGGTATCTCTCTGTCGATATCTGTATGCTACAAAATAAATACCAGAAGAGAGAGAAAGTGTGATTATATACACTAAGGAAGGAACAAGGACAAATTCCTTATTTCTGTGAAACATCCAGCTCGTCAGCCTTATCACCTATTAAATTTTCCGAAATAATTTTGCCATTTCCACAGCTTCTTATCTGATGACATATCCAGCGAAAGTATTCAAATCCTTCTGAGTGTTCGTGATCATTCTTTCTCTATTTTCTTGTAGAAAATTTACATATTACATCCCGCTTCGAGGTAACTTTTTCCAATTATATACTAGTGACGCTGTGCATTGTTGAAGCGAGTGATCTACCTCTCACTAATTTCAACCCGAAACTATAGGAGTAAGTCTCTAATTTCAAACAAAATAATATAATATTTTATAGAGATGTAAGTGTGATTAATAAATATTTATGAAAATATGTTATATAAAATTTGGATACATCGCACTCTATTATTACTGGGTCATTTCGTCTGTAAGCAATTGAGACGATTGGAAACTTTTAGGACAAAAATATGCTATACTCAATAAAATTGTATATTTTACGAAAGTTATCATAGAATTATTATTTAAATCTTCAGGGGGGGGGGGGTTAGTGAGATATGATATTTGGTTGATTTTAACTGCAAGAGTAGGGATTACATGAAAGCTTCAATAAACACTTACATCGTAATGTGTTAAAATCGAATAATACTTACGAAAGTCATCGTAAAACATTATTCTTCTTTCTTTTTTTCCTGGAAGGCAGGGAAAGAAGTCCTCTCTCTCTCGTTCCCGATTGATTTAAATCTAAGTAGTGGGATGATTGTGAAGCCCCGAAAAATGTACGCTATATTCCATGAGATTAGATTAGATTAAATTAGATTTATTAATCATTCTGTAGATCATATTACATATACATTTGAACAAAATAGTATTGAAGAACAAATGGAATGATTTCCTTTAATAACTAGTGAAAAATGTATAAGCTAAACCATTTCTACGATTCATACATTATATATATATATATATATGGATTTAAATACTATTTCAATTACTGTATATATATGTATATTTGTATTTGTGTTTACCATATAATATTTGCTCATGGAGTTGACAACTGAACTCTATTTATGAGCATTTTTTACATACTCAGATTGTTTGTTATACAGTTTTACACCTACATACGTATGTGATTTTCCGCATGCAGATATTTTATGATACACAGCAAATAAGTCAACTTTTTTGAGTTAGTTGAGAGTTTCACCATTTCTTTTAATATTACTCAATTGATCCCACGTACTTTGTTCAAATGTGTACAAAGAAAGAAATGTCATTGTATTCAATGTTTCAAATAGTTTCTTAGAGCTGATTCGTTTCGGTCATTTTGTTATAATTATTATGACACATTCTTCTTGTTTGAATAAATTCTGAAATTGCAGTGGAGACCCTCTCAAGGCAATTCCGTATCAAATATGAGAAATGGAATATGGCATAGTGCAGGGTCATAATTGATTATAGATTCAGTATCGATACCAAAGTTCGTATTACGTATGTAGCCTTGGCTAAATTTTTGCTAAGTTTGTCTACGTGTTCATGCTGTGAAAATTTACGTTATTAGTAAGTATTTATACTTTTTGATTCATGGATATATGCTGTAGTTGGTGTAATGTTTTGTGAGGTAAATGAGTAGTAGATACACTTTGTTCTATTTACATTTTAGTTTTAATTTATTTACAGAAAACCAGTGCATAAGTGGAGATGTTGCAAGACTAAAGTTTTTTTTGCAAGATATTTCTGTTTTTTTCAGTTACAATTACTGTTGTATCATCAGCAATAAAGAGTATATTACCTTTTTGTTCATTAAAGGATAAATCATTAACATGCAAAAGAGAATACAGGTCCTAGAACTGACCCTTGTGGAACACCTTTTCCATTTATTTGTTCATTTGAGTTTATTTTGCTAAGAGTTTTTGTTGTTGGTCCATATGAAGAATTTGTACGATATGCTTACGATTGTACAAGTGTGATTTGAACCACTCCAAAGCAATACGTCCAAAACCATATTTTCCTAATTTACCAAAAGTATATCATGAACTACACAATCAAAAGCTTTAGAAATATCACAATATATTTTTACAGGGTTGACTTTCTGATCAACAGATGTCATAGCTACTTTGACATGTTCATACATCGCATTAATTGTGGATTTATATTTTTATAAAATCGTATTGGGAATTTGAAATTAAGTCTTGTTCATTAATAAAACCTAGCAGTTGCTTACACACCTAGTTTTCAACAAGTTTTGAAAAAATAGAAGAAAGTGAAATGAATGGTAACTTTGTGATTTTTAACTTTTTTTTTTTTTAATAAGGGTTTGACGACTGAGATTTTTAATATATCGGGGAAGAATGCTTGAGAAAATGACTCATTAATGATATTCACTAGAGCAGGCATAATAATATGAATATATTTCTTCAAAAGAAAGTGTGGAATTTTATCCATTCTATTTTCAAATTTTTCGTACTACTTCCACTATTTCTTGTAGAGAATTTGGAGTAAGGAAAAATGATTTTCTAATATATTTAAGTGGCTGTAGTCTACTTGTGCTACTTGGGGTAGGTATCTTACGAATAGCTTTCTCTTCAATGGTAAAAATCAATGGTGAAAAAGATAATTATTTATGTACTCAGAAACCAGTATTGTTTCAATTATAGTTAAGTTACTGTCTTTTATACGTAGCTCTATATTTTGTGTTTTCATTTACTTTGCTAACTTATACTTCATTATGTTCCACGATTTTTTGCATATATTATATGCATTGTTTCTTTTATTACTGTAATAGTTCTTTTTGGTTTTATTAAAGAATTTTTCTGCAGGGATTTATATTTTTTATAACATTCAAGACTTTCCAAGTTATTTGCACGTTTCCTAAGATTTAACAGCTCTTTTAGTTCCATACTAGAAACTCTAATACCATCTGTAACTTACGGTTTCTCATGTGTGTTATTTACTTTCCAGAATCTAATATTTTGTGAGAGATATCTTTGACATACAGTAGGACGTCGACAATCCGAACGTCAAAAATCCGAAACGTCAAAAATCCGAACGCGGTACCTAGAAGCTTTTTACATTTTGTATTAACGCTAGCGATAAACAAACAACAGGGTTGTCCGTCGGCGTTGTGTGAAGTCAGTGTTTTTACAAAAGCTCATTCATATGTAATTGTTTGTCATACATATTTTTATTTTCCCTTAGGCCTATACAAGTTAAATTTTAAGTGTGAGTTACAAAAACTATGTAATTTAGTGTACGAGCAGGTTCTTCAGAAACATAAAATGTAAGTAGCCTTACGTATGATATTGTAATTACTGTATGTACTATATAACCACTGTATCGCTAAACGAGCATACTGTACAGTATATTTAAGCCTAAATGCCATTTCTTGGTCACTTTCGAAAATCCGAACAATTTTAAAATCCGAACTACCTGTGGTCCCAATTAGTTCGGATTTTCGACTTTCTACTGTACTTTTTAATCTGAGAGAGATAGAGGAAGTAGCCCATGCCACATTAGGAGACTAAATTCACAGCTCGTTCTTGACTGGTTTTAGTCCGAAGCAAAGAAGATTACGGAAAAAGGGTCAAAGAAAATTAGTATAATATTGAATCAAAATAGAGTTTATTTTACAAGTTATTATAAATGTTTGTATAAGTTTATATAAGTTACGATAGAACACTAAACAAATCGGAAAAAAGGGATAACACTACGTTATTCTTTATTGATTTCAGCTCCAGGTAGGTGAATGATTGTGAAGCCGTAAAGATAGTGTACGACATATTACACTAAAATTGAACAATTGTAATTAAAATTATCCAGGGGGAGGGGCAGGTAATTCATATCACATGACAAGGGGTGAATATAGAGCTCATTCTTAACTGATTTGAATTACACTAAAGATTATGGAAAAGTGTCAAAGAAAATTGTAAATTAGATTGTTGTGAAACTGTAAAATAAAAAGGGGGGATAGAAGAGAAATTTCAATACTTTATTCTTTTTGATTTTTACTCCATGCAGAGGAGATTATCAGGAAGCCTGAAAGAAATGTTCAACATATCAACTTTAAATCGAACACTTTAAACGAAAATTATCGTGAAACACATTTTGAAATTAAGGGTCGAGGGTAGGGAGATTTTAACTGCAAGATGGAGGCGTATTTGAAATGTCATAAAGAAAATATGCAGTAAATTTTATCATAATCTAAAAATGTTGACATAGTTGATATTGGAAAGTTGTTTTGCATGTACATATGTAAACTTTCAATAGGGAGTCTATTTTACTCCATTTATCATCTTATACTTAATGGATTACAGCCCAATAAATAGGATCATTTCTTCAAGTGAAAGGAAGGCATAAACCAAGTTTTATAAAAAATCGTGATGTTTTACTAAATTTATTGTGAAAGAGACAGACAGACAGGCATAAAAATACCAAACGAGTCAAATATCGCTAGCTTCAACAGCGTTTAAGCCATGTTTATCATTGGAATATATTGCATGATCATTTGCATCTCTTTAAACGTTCATAAATGCTCTTCATTTTGTCTATACAAATAATATATACGTTTTCTATTATGAATCATGTAACATTATTGATGCTATACATTGTTGAAGCGAGGAATCCTCTCTCTCAATAATGTCAACCTTAAACTAATAAATTACTGGTAAACGAGTAAATTTCAAATCTCCGACAAAACTTACATAGTATTCTTAGTGGCTTCGCCTTTTACAGTTCACAAGAGCACGTGAACCACGAAATATTAAGCGTTGTTTTATTTGATAATATTTCGCATATTATACTATCACCTCGTAACTTTCTTTTCTTTTCTTTCCTGTAACATTACAGTCACCAGAAGTTTTCATAAAATTTTAAATAGTCTCAATGTTTGTTTTTTTCCCTTCCTCATATGTATTTAATCAACAGGGTTACAAACATGATGGGCTACTGTGTATAGTAGGGAAGGAAAGTGAGGGCAGCGAAGTGGAAGAACTGCAGTTTCTCGACGTTCAGAAGAAGATTTGAACGTGGAGTGACAGCTGTTGTTGACTATTTTCTGGTAATGTGACACTTCAAATGAATCAAAGAACAAACTTTTGCAATTTTTTCTAAATAGAGGAATATAGTAGTATGTAATTTATTCTCTCAATTAGTTATCTGCATTTCTCTTTCTCTCAGTTTCTTATAATAAAAACGAATTAATGAAACGAACAAAATTACGCCTTCCCTTGTCATACCAAGGCAGTCGGAAGATCTAGAACTCTTCCCCAGAGCTTTTTAAGTCAACGTTAAACAATAAAGCATTTCTACGTTGTTGTTTTTTTTTTTTGTTTTTTTTTTTTGTTTTGTTTTATGTGTGTAATCTCCGATTTTTCCTTCGGGTATTGTTTTCATGCTTAAATAAACTGAATATTTGTATTTAAAAAAAAAAAACATTTAAACACACTGTACTTGGTAACTTTGCTATAATTTTAAAATATTACCTTCTGTATTGTGAGGATTTAAAGAAATTTTGGAGGTGCTTTTCCTATGTCAACATTCCCTTTTAACACGCGAAATAGAAAAAAAAAAAAAAAAAACGAATGTTGTTATTTCCAGTAATGTCCCTTTAGCTGTCATACTTCTGAATAAGCCACAGCAATGTTTTATTATTTCTTTACCGTAGGTTTTAGTTATGTATTACCAGAATTTTTGATAGGTACACGCTCGACCGTTTTCATAACTATAGTTTACACTCACACTTATACTTCCATTACCACCCTAAATTAAAATAAATATATGCTGAACTATAAAAATATTAGGTAGCTATACTCTGTGTACTAATGTACAGTGCATCCTCTATTACATCCTTGATAGATTCGTAGTGTTAGGATTTCCTAAAATACTGTCTTAATACTAAGTCTAAGACCTGCTTGATATGGATATGGATATAATGTGTCAGCTGTTTTTTGGAGCAAAAATCTTATCATTACCCTTTGCGTACAGAATTCTGTTCAGCGAATGCAAATTACTGTATATCATTTAGTGAACTGGTTGATTGTGAAAGATTGGAAAGAAGTTAGGACACAATCGATCTAAACTATCATCAGGAGGTGAAATCTAAAATGTGTCGAAATTTCAAAGTTGATTTAAAACAATAAACGGCTAACACATTATAAAATGAAAGTACCGTTGTTTTGCTTTCCTCGTTTGTTACTTGAAAGGAATTAGCAGTGGACCTTGAATTTTGGACAATACTTGCGACATTTGGTTGGGAAGTAAAGAAGATGAGAACTATAAGAAACACATTAACAGTATGCTGAATTTAACTAGTGTGAGCACCAGGGGCTCACCCACGACAGGGTCTACCGGGTCTGAATCCCTTCCTCGAAACCTCATAACTCTACATACACTTGTACACTTTCATATTAAAATTATAATTGTTCAGTAAAGAATTAATAGATGTAACTGAAAGATTTGATCTCTACTTCTTCTGTACTCTTTGTTTCTTATAAAAACAATCTAACTCTATCATTTTTATCAGAGAGTATGTATGAAAGAGTTACTTATTGATTTTCGGGTGTATCATCAGTATCACATAGACGAAATATCTTGTATTATTGAATTCGTCTCCCTAAACATTGGACTAATAACAACAAACGACTGCCACTGGTTTGTGACTGATAAGCACGGCAAACATTCTATTACAACTCGTTCATATTATCATTTCTTTTAAGCACACAATTGAAGCGAGTGTTATCGAAGCTTGTACTATACAGCACCATTACCATTTGTAGTCATGTTTGTCTGTCCATCCATCTGCTCCAAGATAACTCTCGCAGAACTTATCCGATTTTGATGAAACTAGGTATGTGCTTTTCTTTAAGATGCAGAATTAACACTATTGTGTAGAGTTGCAATCCATTAAGTGTATGGGGTAAAAACAATCCATGTTGCAAGTTTACACATATACATGAGAGACAATTTCCCAATATAAATCGCATAAAAATTTCTCGATTATAACAAAACTAATTTCCTTATGGCATTATGAAACCTCTCCAATCTGACGTTAAACTTTGCCAAGAACGAAACTATGATTAACCCCTTCCCCAAACTTACAAAATATGCTCCACTATAATTTTCTTTAAAAAAGTATTCGATTCTGGTATAAAATGTCCTTCACTTTCTTTAGGACATTTCCAATCATTCCCTTGCAGGAGTTAAAATCAGTAAAGAATATAGTAGTAGATTTACCTTCCTAGCTATCACCCCCTCCCAAGATTCCTTTCAGAATTCAACGATAAATTTTCTAAAATTCTTTAGGTTTTCATACAATATAATACACATTTTCTTCGATTCTTTTCCGTAATGTCTAGTGCTTGAGATTAAAATTAGTCAAAAATGAGTGGTGAATTCACCCACTGTCAGGTGGTATGGATGACCCCCAAGTAAAAAAAAGATCCTAAATTATTTCCATTATAACACTTGGATTTGAGCATAAGATGTCGTACATTTTCGTTAAAGCTTCCCAATCATTCCTCTCACATGGAGTTGAAATTAGTAAGGAATAACGTAATGGCAATACTCTTCTCCCCACCCTCCCGATTTTGTAGAGTTGCACGATAAATTATATATCTGATTCGGTTTTGTTATGATATTATGTATATTTTCTTTGGCTCTTTTTCGTAATCCTTTGTGCTTGGGATTAAAATTAGTTAGGGAAAGCCGTGAATTTAATCCTCTTTATGTGGTATAGATTACATCTCCAATCAAATGAAAATATGTGACGATAACTTTCGTAAAAGCAAAATCTCTAACTTTGAAGGAATACGTTGCATATTGTCTTTAACCCCTTAACGACGGAATTAGTTAAAATAGTTAGAAAAAAATATTGAGTTAGTTATTCTACATGGATTATAATTGCTAAAGTTGAATCAACTGACAAATATGCGAATAATAATTTTTTGCTATGTTTTACCGGTATGTCGCGAATTCGGCAGGTACGGTACACTTTGCTCTTCACACAGAAAATAAGAATACTTATAAATTTTACATTTAGAAAATTAAAAATTATTTCTAAATTAATTCTTAATCAGTTTTTCATCTTACTTGACAACTTTCTGTCACATTTACTACAACTGCATTTTCAACTACTCATGAAATTCCAGGAAACAATTGCGGTTATGCTATGAGTTATCTATGATCTACATAGAACAGGACGTATGCAAGAGGTGTCATAGCAATAACCAAAACTTTCTTAATAATCTAGACATCGATAAGTTTGTACACCAATAAATTCGTGATTAATCATTTCGGTTGAAATAAAAGAATAGGATCTGTGAGGAATGTTTTTAATGTGTGTTATTTTGATCAGTAATGTCTATTTGAAACTTCCCAAGCACTGACTCATGACTAGGCATTGACAAATATGAAACAGGTACATACCTTTTCTTATTGATGTCGTCTAGATGAACAATATGATCCACACTAGTAACAAGGTGTTCCTCCAGATAGGTCTTCGAAGATACTACTGCTCTGACTTTGGAAAAGCCCAGTAGTTTTGTTACTCGACTCGAGACGAGGTTATGGAACTTCCTGTACTCGTGGTGAAATACGTAAAGACGTGAACCTCTCAAACTCAGTTCTGTCATCATTTTTGTCAATGCACGGATCTTACATGTTGAATTGTGAAAGCTAGCTGACTTCAGTGCTTGGCAATGATTTCAAAGACGGAATTACAAGCAGTTTTACAGATAAAGAATTCATTAATTAATCACAATTTAGTTTTGAAATATCCATCATTTCCTTTCGCTGTTCGTTGAATGTCCTTTGAAGAGCATTGAACTAAAAGTACAATCACGGACAAAGTTTAATGATGATATCGATGAGCGTCCGGTGACATAATTTTTGTTCCTGTTTAGATATAGATGAACATTACATTTGGAATCTTCATCACTGTATGTCCCTTGCAGTTTGGCTTCTTGCTACGCTGCCTTAATTCTATAACAAGAGGCCAGTCTGTCTGCACTTCAGTGTTCGGAATTGCCTGCACTGGACCATGATGCCTCTTCTGTTGGAGTTCTCTAACAAAGGATGAGGACAGAAGCTCTATTTTTGGTTTTGCAAGACCCTTTCCTTCCATACAAAGAGATGCTGCAATTGCTATTCTGAAGAAAAGTTGATCTTTTTCCTTCTTCTTCGGGATCCGTAGCGTTTCGCAGTCACGACGGTAGAGTTACCAGCTGTCGACAACATCAACGAAATGGAAGAAAAATCTTAGGTAGTATTTCTTAGAGCTCATATGAATTCGGTAGTATGGATTGTTACCTCCAGTGTTAAGGGCGAATCTCCAAACATAAGGAAACTTATAACCGCCACCAGGTTATAGAAGTATTTTTTGTGGACGCTCTGTATATTTCGTAAAGACAGTGATTATTATTTTCGTTTTTTACTTTATTCTGGACGCAAATAAGTTCTTTCTTCGGTGGGAATTGCTTCCTTCCCTCGCAACTGGACAAAGAAGTCTCTCGTTGTTTTTTCATACATATATTTAAAATATTGCTTTTTGGTGAGAACATTTCAGTAAGCGACGTACCTTTTCAGTGTTTCTCCCTGACTTATTAATGTACACAGTAGATATTCTGCAGTTATTTGGAACTGAATTAAGTGCTTTCTTTAATCATTTATATAAATACCAGCTGACCAGATGTTCATACACCAGAGAGACGTCAACCTCATCATTTTTGCAGTTCCTTATCTGTACTTTCACACGCCCAAGTTATCGCAATGTCTTGTGCATTGAGGCCAGTGGACTAAAATTAACATAAATTCTGTTCCGCATTCTTTTTACATCTGCATACAGGTGATTTAACTGAGTGGCTTTTAGAATGAACTTCCAACATTCTTCAGTCAACCATTGCAGCTCGTATCTCGAACCTTTGCGCTCGAGGAGTTTGACTCCGGAATTGTGTGCAGCCACCACGCACGTTGCGTCGGGAATCAAGTATGACTTTGTGTTAAGGGACACAAGCTATTAGCCGGTGAAGGACGTTTTCTTACGGCTAGCCCCAACTAATGAAGTCCCAGGTTCACATACATTGTGCGTATAAGTTATAAACGTGCCCTCCAACATTAGCATTCCGCTTTGGAGACTGCGTTATTTTGCTGAAGACTCATCTCAACTCTTCGAGATTGTTTGGAGCAGCAACTAGATTGGTACATGGGATTATCCCGGCAACTCTTCCCCAGTGCTAATCCCCCAAGTGCGTCAATGGTATGAGAAAAGCATTTATAGTAAAATCTCTATTATAATTTTCCATATATAAATCAAAGTGATAAAGGGCTACAATATAGTGAAAAGTAAAGTGCGGTCGCGATAACGGAAATAATTATATATGTATCTAGTGTTGAGTGTTGTGATCATTTTTCTTCGTTCTTCTTTTAATAGTATTCTAATAAATAAGTATAGTGTCACTTAACCCAGTGATTTTTCGTTGTATGTGTGAATGATGTTTGTGTGCGTTATGGTCTGGAAGACCGTCTGATCGTCCGTGGGGTTTTCGAGACGAGACATTCGAACCTCTCGGCGCCTAATGCTAATCTCGTCATTGAAACCGATGAGCAATTTGGAAAGAATTTGGTAATCCCTTCTTGGAGAGGTCCTTCATCGTCCTACCGAGGTAAGTCAAGGTCCCCAGCAAATACCCATTGGCAGGACTACGGAGGACCGAACCCTGAACAGCGACCCGATACCTTTTTGGTTATAAACTCACTTGTATAATTATTTAATGTTTGTGATTTTTAGAGATTCTGGCTAAAGCAGAAAGTTTAAAATAAAGACACATTATAAATATTGTATTCTTCATAGTACCCATTTTTGCTCCTGATAAAAGGAGAAGGAAGAAGGTCTTTTTGTTGTAAAAGTAAAATGGCAAAGAAGTAGTTTGTTATTTTCAGTTAAGTAAAACTCAAACATCTAATTTGACCGCCTAGTGTTAAATAATTCTAGTTAGCAATAATGTAGCTTTTTCTAAAAATTAAAATATATTTCGCGACTTATTGAGTGCTAATGACACGCGTGGTACAAGTTGGACACTTATGCTCTAAAGTATATTATTCCACTACTTGCTTTTGTTGTGTATATATCGTAAATATAACTGCATTTTCCAAGACTACTTGCAGGTTAAAACATAATGTAAAACAAGAGTTGAAATTTGAGTACAGAGTTTCAGTACCAAACCCTTTCGCCCCACTGTTGGATAAAGATATATGAATTCGTTAAAAAATACATTTTATTTCTGAAAAGTAACACACAACAGTTACGTCATAAGATAAAATAAGAAAGAATCAGTACTGTAGTGTGCCCCTGATATTTAAATTTTTAAATTGATATTCCACGTTCTTATTTACAAAGATAAAATATTAGAGTGATTTGTTGTCAGTCTGTTTCTAGAAGCACTATTTACCAGCTCTGCTGTTGATAATACCCTTTTGAATCTGAAGAGTCTGATTTTTTGAATAAAAGGTATTTCCTAGCAACCTGAAATTTCAACAGGTGTCACCCAAAAATAATGTCAATTGATCAGTTGTTACTGATTGTTTCTGTCTTCATATTTAGATTCTGACAAGAATTAACGTGACGTTTCATAGATTTTTCCATAGCACTCTATTTAGTCTTTTTCTATCTGCTGCAACATGTCCATCAACATATTGTCTTCGTCTTCATGATTCATTTTCTGCGCAGCAAATAATAAAGATTTGTAATGAGGATCGAGGAATGATGCTACAATGTAAGTAGAGTCTACACAATCGATTTATGAAAACCTGCATTTTCATGAAGATCACGAGAGTGTGACTATCTGATTTACATAGAAGTAGTTATAATCAGACTTAATAAGCCATATGCAACTGGGAAATCAATGGAGATTCACACATATTCATATTCTTACAACATTCCAGCAAGTAGCTATGTATCACACAAGAATCTAACGTCAATCGAATATAAATTTGAATATTATTTTCTTAATATTGAATTAATATTTTTAACATCACATTCTATTCCTACACTAGTGTCCCAAAGCTAGGGATGAAAGTAAGTTTTAGATATTGTGTTACTCCCTAGTGGCATAGGTCAGTGAAACTTGAACCATACATTAAAGTAGTACTACAGTACTTCTGTATGATATACGAAACAACAGGAAGAAACATGTGATTACAAACAAACAAAAATGGCACTTTTATACAGAAACAATAACTTACACTGAAATAACTGCGACTCATAATGGCCACCCTGGCATTAGAGAAGGAGAAAAATGGTCATTAAAAGGATGTTTGATCACCAGAGACAACGATTCATGCTCTGTAACGTGCTTCCATGATGGTAATGAGTTGTTGTGATATGAGTTCAATTACTACACCAGCACTGTTGACAACTGCAGATTGTCTTTGCTGTATCTGGAAGTGCTGCAAGTAGTCTTTTCACAGCATCCCAAACGTGCCATTAAAATTGGAGGAACGGAAAGACCAGTCAATTCGCCGGATATCATTTCGTTTCAAGAGTTCCAGAACCTGCGGTGTTCGGTGTGTTCGCGCATTACCATCCATAAATATGACGTGAAGCCTGGTTGCGCATTTGAAAAGAAGTCCGTGGGGAAGGAGTACAGAATCAGTGATGAGTATATCGCGTTCAAAAATTTAGAAGTCAATAGAACATTATGTTTCCCCACACAAGAATATCTCAACCAACAAAATGATCATTCCCGACGATGTTGTTGGGCTCATTGTGTGTTCCTACCTATTTCCAGGCAAGTTCAGAATCACTACTCAGATTGAATTTGTTTTCATCTGAGAAAAGAAAGCAACTTCACTCCTCCTGGATCCTGTTCTCATTATCTTGGCAATACCGCAAACGATGTCACTGATGTGCAGCTGTCAATGGAACATAGCGTAATGGACGTCAAGCAAAGAGACAAAGAGACCACTTTCATGCAGTCGATGTCGCTGATGTGCAGCTGTCAATGGAACATAGCGTAATGGCCGTCGAGCAAAGAGACAAAGAGACCACCTTCATGCAGTCGATGTGCCACTGTAAAGCGTGGGATTGGGTGCCTTGCAATCCTGTTAAATGCGTTTATAGTCGCACCCGTTGGTTGATGTCGGTACCTTTTTGTTTGTTGCACAATATTGCGGTCGCCCACTTTTGTAGTTGACTATGATCAACCACCACTTCTCCTTTACACGACATTGTCTGTGAATCAGAACATTCCAGTGAACGTGAAACAATGCTATGGATAATACCAAACTCTGGGCGATACTTGTCACACTTCGTCCTCCTTCCAGTTTAGCGACGATGCTGTCCTATGGAACTCAACCAAATGTTATCTCCGGGTCATGCTGTTGTGAGTAATACCACAACCAGCTCTCTGACTGATACACGCTGTCTCGTTCCTTTCAGTGTCAACCCCTTCAGTCTGGGGCAGCAGACTCATTCGGCTGTACGGTCACTCTAACATCAAGCCATGCAACGTCCTAATCTTTGTGTATGTCTGTAGAAGACCTCTGGCAATATGCTGACGGGCTTTCATTCATTTTCCACCACCAAATACGCAATATTTTATGTTACTTTAATTATCTCGTTCTTAACTTTTCCACATTAATATATATCTAATGATAGTTTTAGCTTCCGCATACTTCTACAAACAAAAGCTAGTGAAAAACTCACCCCCCACTCCACATGTTTTTAACATTACAAACAAAAATATTAAAGTAATAATTTAGAATTGCTAATTGTAAATGTCTGAAGAAAAGGTTTCTTTTATTGGTGGTTTTGAAAGAAAGAAAGAGAAAGTTATATGTTCAATGAATTATTTCCCGTTTCTAGTATAGTTGCATTTTCATTTGGCATTCTAATATCTTAATCCTATATCAGCAGCTACTGGGTTATTTCACTATTGTAATAATTAATCAATAAAGCTTTATTACTTTGGGTTTGGAAATTTAATATTTCACTTATCTGAATGTTAACCTCTCTGAACATTTATCACCAGACATATAACTATTATATACAGCCCTATGTGTAGTGACAAATATTTCAGAAATCACTTCAAATTATTTAAATGATTACCTACAATACCACTATAGTTTCCTCATCCTGCTGGAAAACTAAACATACACTTCTACCTTCACATAATTTCGTTAGATGGTTAGTTTCTCTCGTTTTTCGTTAGATCTCTAGAATCCTTAGATCCTTAAAATCGAAAGCAATTTCGAGAATAAGATATGCACATCATCGCTTTTTCATCGTTAGCTCTTTCCAAAATCATTCACATTTAGGAGTAATTTCTAGTATAAAATATTTATTTTCAGTGTTACAGCTGGCACTTACAATGAAAATCAACTATATTTTTTACTTTAATAAGTGATTTTGGAAGGGAAAATCCATAATATTCCTTCCATCGAACAAAGATGAACCGGAATAACTTGTAAACCAATAGCAAAAACCTATGAAGTGATTATGGGAGATGATTATGTTAATATTTTTCTTTTTCGATAATTTTATTTTTAATTTTTACAAATATACTTCAATTCGTCAACAATTTAACGAAGGGTCGTATCTCAAAATCTCACTTTTTCAGACATAAAGAAAGAAATATAGCCTAATTCCACACAGAAGGAAAAAGTTAAATATGCAATTATTGATCAATAATTCTACATAATTATTGTCTGGAATAGGTGACGAGTAATTACATGTTCAACTGCTTTCCTGTCCATGTAATTATTATTTCTTTCTGTACGTCTGAAATGTGAGATTTTGAGATACGACCCTTCGTCAAATTGCTGACAAAATGGTTCATTCGTCACCCATTCAAATGTTTATTGAAAGCCAATACATTTTTACTTCATTTACAAGTAGTATATGCGTAGCTGCTATAGATATACCACATTGACTTGACACCTAGTCCTCCGTACCGAGCGCTGCTATCGGCTGAAGGAATTACACTCTCTTTCGCTAAGGCTCTCTCGCTTAGCAACAGATAAACCCTTATTGGCTCAACGAGTGGGTGTTGAGGATGTGAGCTTTAGTTCTCATTTTTGCCACGGCTCAAGACATTTTGGCAGCACTATAGCAGTATCTAGATCATTGTTAGAAATAGGTGTGAAATTGTTAGAACACAAACAACAATGATACAATGTGCTAGACAACATCACATGGTTTATATATGCAATACATAAATAAATAAACGATAAGTTCCAGCAGGATAAACGTTGTCAATTGTCATTAGCAATAAACAACTTAGCTACATTTTTAGTGGCGTTAAAATTATATATATATATTTTTTTTTTTTCGATTTTCTTGAAAAGTACGCATGGGAATTTACTCTCAAGCATGACATTTTATTCAACTCGATATAATGACTTTGGACATATGTTAGTTAGACAGAAATTAAAATTTAAGAGTTAATCATATTTTTGGCCATCCATCTCATTAACCGTATTATATACTGTAATGCTGCTTGTGTGATAAAGAAGAGCTCGGTGAGGGTATACTGCGGTATTAGTTACACAGGGGTGTAGCCAGCAGGCTTATCTAGGAGGAACCCGTTCATTTGAAGGGGGGGACAGCTACAATGTATAAAGCCAATAAATAAATAAATAAATGTGTTACAGCTAATGATTTTGAGTCCCGGAAAAAACACGGAAAATGTTGGTTTCCGTTCGAATAACTAAAAACACTATTTATTTTTTTCTCCATGGATTCCTGTTAGACTTAAAAGCATATTTTCAATCTTTGTAACCACTTAGAGTAAATATAGTATACACGCCCTTGTTAAAGTGCCTACAAAAGAAACAACACGTTGCATCAACAGAAATTGAATATTCTAACCATTGTTTTCCGTCATACCACTTATTGGAAAACGAGCGTGATCTGTTTCCTATTTCCATCTTTGGATAACACGACAGTGTTGGTTCTTCAGAAAACGCAAGGATCTTCAAAATTCTTTGCGACGACATGGGAAGCTTTCATCAGTCCCTGTATCTCTAAATTATTTTCGTTACTTCTAAAATCTTGCACATTTTGTTGTTCCTTTTTTGCAGCAGCAGTATTATTTTCTGAGCTGCTTTTCGTGCTTTCTTTCTTAACATACTTTAGTAAAGACATATTCGCCTTTTCCTTGCAAAAGATAAAATATTTTTGGTGTCAATTACTGGAAAACCACTGTTGCTAAACAACAGAAGTTCTTCTCATGTCAAAGGAATTTGATACATCCTTGTTTTAAAAGTAACTTCAGTGGTCACGTTTCTATTCATGATACAAATTCTCGTGTTGGCATAGATTGACAATTATTTTGAAATAGGCCTACATAAAATATTTTCATGCTTCATATTGGACATGATCCGCACCAGATGTAGTAGCAAGCTGTTCATTTGGTCATTCCTTAAACGGAAGATATACCATATTATATTTCGATCGCTACGGATCAGTAGTAAATAATTTACCGTAAATTATTAATTATATGTAACCTTTGTTATTTTTCAATGACTGAAGTGAGGTAATCTTACGATGATGTTTTAAAAGGTAGTCATTCAAGGGAGGAGTCCAGAAAATCATTTGGAGAAGCCTGGCCCCGATGCTTCCCACCGTGGTTGCACCCCCGCAGTTACATCTTGAAAGGTGACAAGATTCTCATACGCCAGAGTTTCTCAAACGGTGTTCCGCGGAACACAGGGGTTCCGCGAAGTGTTCCTAGGGCATCCATATAAAAATTCGAGAGGAATCCTAGGGTATCCATATAAAAACCAACCTCGAGGAAGGGAATAAAAAATTCGAGAGTCTCTATCTCATCTGAGAGTTGGTTTAAATTTTGGGTCCTTCGGGGTTTGTTTCACGAACAATGACTCATTTAATTCTGTGTTGTAAATTTGGCAACGATGTACGTTTTTTTTTTGTTGTTGTTGTTGTTTTTTTTTAACTTGAGGGGACCAAATATCTGCAGATTTGTAACGTTCAGTTTTAACTGTCGTTTCAATTAAGCTTGAATTTCATTGCATTTAGTTCTGAGTTTAATCTCAATCAATATGAATCGGTGGTGAAAACAGGGTTATTAAAGACTCCAGTTAATTGTAACAAATCTTCAGCGTCTTCTAATGTGGCTGAAGCAAAATATGTGCGCGATGAAGAGGAAATATGGGATCAAGATCCTGATGTACAACACAATCACTCATAGTTTCACAATGTGGATAATCCAGCATCCAAAACAATACATGTAAGTAAAAAACGTAAATATGATGAGAGTTACTTAGCCATGGGTTTCGTGGCTGCTTGAAGCTGCCTTCAATGTGTAATATGTGGTAAAGTTTTATCTAACAGTTCCATGGTCCCTTCAAAATTACTGCCTCATTTTGAAACCAATCATCCTGAGTTTCAAGACCAATCTTTGAGAGAAAACGCAAGGATCTTCAAAATTCTTTGCGACGACATGGGAAGCTTTCATCAGTCCCTCCTCCTCCATTCAGAAGTCAGATGCCTTTCTCGCGGAAAAGCTTTAAGCAGTCCTTTCGAACTAAGAGATGAGGTAAGTATTTTCGTCATCAATCACCACTTAGAGCTAGAAGAACGTTTGAATGATTTACAATGGCTATATCTAACTGACATATTCGAGGAAATGAATAAAGTCAATCTGTCCCTTCAAGGAAAGAACGCAAATGTATTTATACCAGAGGACAAAATCACAGCTTTTAAGAGAAAGTTATAGTTCTGGAGCACAAATATCACTCAGTGTATATGACGTGTTTTCAGCATTGAAAGATTTCTTCGAGGAAGGAAATCTCGGAGAATTCGATGACATTAGTAAAGAATTTACTGAGCATTTGGAGAATTCGCAGCACACTGTAAATCAGTATTTTCCAGACAAATAAAGTGAATATCAACATCAGTGGGTAAAAAATCCATGTAACATCCAAGGAAAGAAGTCTTCTCACCTCACCGTTGACGAATACGAGAAGTTAATAGACTTGGCGTCCGATTCATACCTTTAACTTCAGTTCAAGAAGCTATTGTTGATAGAATTCTTGTGCCAGTTGAGGAAAGAATACCCGGGGTTATCGAAGAAAGCTATTGAGGTGTTACTTCCTTTTGTAAGTACCTATTTATGTGAAACTGGATTTTCTGTGTATATGTCCACCAAAAGCAAATACCGAAACAGACTAGATGCGGAACCAGATATGAGACTGCAGCTTTCCGCCATAGAACATGATATTAAAGAACTCTACAGGCGCAAAAAACAAGCCCACTCCTCCCACTGAAGCCGCAGCACATATGGTATGTTTTGTATGAAAAATGATTCTCATATCACATTAAGTTTCATGTCACATTTCAGAAATTAGGCTTTCATAAGCACTACAAAGTATTAAATTACTGTAAATATGATAATTTTTACAGAAATTAAAATATTTCGAATTGTTTATGAAAAACTAGACTCTGGTGTTCATATAAAACAATTTAAAAGTCAATTTCTCGTATGCATATAAAATTTCATATTTATAGTGATTTATTATTTTTGAAGTATTTATGAAAACCTAGATTTTCATGTGCGTTTAAAGCAGTTTGTGCTCATATTTACAGTAATTTAAATGCATTTGAAAATAATAGTGTTATGTTAACTTACATAATAATACAAAATCAAAAAAGGAAAAGTGCTTTTCTTTTCAATGATAGTGAGTAATAAATAGAATTACTATTATAAATTGTCGAAAAATTTATTACTATTTTCGTGGGTTCCGCCTTTTTTTTTTTTTTTTTTTTTTTTTTTTGACGTGAAAGGGTTCCATGAATGAAAATGTTTGAGAAACACTGTCATACACCATCATTTTTCATCCATGAAATTACAAATACCTTCGTTTTGTCAATTTTCTCGAAAACCTATTAATGAGATTTTACTTTCACCCTTACCGTTTTGTTCAGTTTAATGAAAACTATACATTATCATATGTCTTACTTTGGTCACATTTTTCCCGGTTAATCGATAATCTTCATCATCGTCATACGTATTCTGCCATTATTGGCAGGTCACTAGCTGCCACTGAGAACCTCCACGATGTCCTACGATCTTCAGCTGACCTCTTCGTCTTTACATACAATTTTTCTGTTTTAATATGGTTCATCAATTGTAGCCTCCTCCCCGCCCTCCCACCTTTTTCTGTCACTATACCATCTAGCACGTCTCTCATGATCCACTTCCTTACTAGAGAATGTCCCAAGCATTTCTCTTTTTCTTTCTAATAATATCTAAAATTTTTCTTCTCTCCCTCACCATTTCTAACACCTTTACATTCGTTTTCCACCCGACCCAGATAATTCTCTCCATTCTTCGCCACACTCACATTTCAAAAGCTTCCATTCTTTTTTTATATATCACTT
This sequence comes from Thermobia domestica, assembly GCF_964235325.1. Lineage (NCBI taxonomy): Eukaryota > Metazoa > Arthropoda > Insecta > Zygentoma > Lepismatidae > Thermobia > Thermobia domestica. The sequence goes on from NC_137457.1 coordinate 194,404,403, forward strand.
TTGAGTAATGAGTATGTTTCTGACCCATAAAATAAAATACAATAAATACTCCACACGAAGCATGTTATGAGTCTTTTTCTCAATCCTTTATTTAAGGTCCCACAAAATAAACTTTTCTTCCTCCTAAAATTTCTTTATACATTTTTATTCTTGCTTTTATTTCATTTGGCACTTCGTATCATCACTATATGAATAATATTACGTAGGTATTGAAAACTAGTCACCTGTTCTATTTTCTTTCCTCCTACTTCTATATTTGACACTGACCGTTTCGTTCTAATCACTTGTCTTTCTAACAATTATTTTTATCCCATATTCTTCACAATCCTTGCTTAAGTGTTGTAACATCTTATTGATTTTGTTTTCAAATTCCGAAACAAGTGCCATATCATCTGCAAACTGTATACACTTAATCATTCTACCTGGTACAGAAATGCCATCTTCATTATGTAGGCGCTTTCTCACTATCTCTTCAAGATAGATAAAAACTAATATTAGCGAGAAACAGCATTTCTGTCGAACTCTCCTTCCAATTCCACTCTTCTCTCCGATTTCCTTCTCTATTCAAACGTTATTTGTTGGTTCATATATAAGTTTCTTATGTGATTTTGATTTTTCCATTCCAACCCAATCTCGTTGAGAACTCCCCCAAAACAGTTCCCAATTCACACGGTCAAAAGCCTCTCCGAGATCAATGAATACAACATACATCTCTTTTCCTTTCTTCAGTAAACGTTTCACTACGTAACACTAATAATTCAATTTTATCTTTTGTGCCCTTATCTTTTATAACCCGAACTGTTCTCAACTTTTTCATTCATAAATGATAATATCCGAAATTATCACTTCACTTTTCTCCACTTTTCTCGACACACCTGCACCTTTTGTTTTAACTGTTTTCAGTAACATTATCTGTTTCAACCTGATAACACTACCACGTGTTCTGGATTGCAACAAGAATTTCACAATAATGTTTCAGAGTTTCTTCTTTGTTTTATTTTGTTACGTTTCCCTTATCTGATGAATCGTTAACGAAAGAGTTTCTAGTGTATTTTAGTTTTTTTTCTTTTTAAAGTGGGTGATTTTGTCCATAACAATCACTTATGTAGGGATTCGTTACAGTTAAAAAAGAAAGAGATTTCGAGGACAATGTGGAAGAAAAACATTATAGTATTTATGATAAAATTCCACAATATAATTAGCGCTTAACGAACTAAAGATGTAAAGAGATCAGACATATACAATCCATAAATCTCATCGATCTGAACTAAATGATGTAAATGAGTTAAAAGATCTCATGCACAATATTTATCAAAAAGATTTTTCATTAAAAAAGTATTGCTTTACGATAACCATGCCACCTATTACGAAATTTGAAGGGTGTAATAATAAATTGTCTGTGAAAAATGTTATAGTATGGTGAATAGTCTGTGAAGAGTATAATAGTAAATAATCTGTGGTGTTTGGCTTGTGGATAGTCTGTGAAGAATGTTATAGTATAGTAAATAGTCTGCGAAGAGTGTAAGAGGACAATAGTCTGTGGCGTTTGGCATGAGTTGATAGTTTGAGCAGGAGTTGGCGGAATAAAAGTATGTATGTTACAAGAATTACAAGGGAAAACAGGGACAATAATATTTCTACTGCTATTACTTTTACAAATTAAATAACTATTTTCCAAATACTACGCTACTCTTGATTTACTGGTACAGATACATGCACACAATACTTCAAATTACTTCATGCATACTAATTGTTATCTTTATACAAAGAAATATTATTATGCCTGCTTTTCCTAACAATTCTTGTAACATACACACTTGAATTCCGCCAAATCCTGCTCACAAACTATCGATTCATGTCAAACGCCACAGACTATTTTCTATTACACTATTCACAGACTATTCACCACACTATAACATTCTTCACAGACTATTATTCACTATTACATTTATTATTATTATTATTATTATTATTATTATTATTATTATTATTATTATTATTATTATTATTATTATTATGATTCAATGACAATTTATTAGGTTGTCTTCTAATCCTTCGGGTCTTCTTGGTGGCTGCCAATCTTGTTCCCCTACTGGTACTCTGCCATCACCTGGATATCTTGTTCAAGCTGCTTATCTAGGTCTCCTACTGGTGTTCTGCCATCTTCTGTGTATCCTCCTTTCAGCTGCCGTTTTTGGTTTCTGACTGATGTCCTGTCATTTCTGGATTTATGTTTGGTCTTCTGGATTTATGTTTGATTTCTGGATGATTATACATGTTACTCATTTTCCACTGCTACTTCTATGAGCTGGTTCCTTCAGTTGTGAAACCAAATATCCTCCTGATACTGTCTTGACTTTTTACCTACGAAATTAATCTGATCTATACGTTTATGAAATTTGCTATTATGACACTAGCAATATGACAGAGTACAGTGTACTTAAGGACATATAATCCTAAATTATGATTAAATCTTAAGTTTTCATTTTTGTTTATCTACAATATTGTCAATAGATAAGACATATATCAATTGATGTATTACATCAGGATGAAATAAATGAGATGGCTCAGGTTAAATTCTGGTGCGTGATTTTCGAGAAAATTGGAAACTATTGTTATAGACCTTGTATACACTGGGAACAAAACCAGAAAGAATGACGTTAGAATTGTCTTGGATATTATTACCACTCGCTTATGAAGGATCCTAGATACCTTCTACAAGAAGAAAGAACACCTTATTACCTATGAGTGGCAGCTCAAGATCTCAGATTGACTTTATTTTATAGAGGAGACAAAACTTATGTGATACGAAGAACTGCAAGGTAATACCAGACTTAACGGCTCAATTTCACCTCGTAGTAGCCAATATCTGCATCAAGGAAAGGTAGGATTTGAAAGAAGTGGTGGAAACTAGATGAGACAATTACTGAAAAGATTAGGAAGGAAACTATCACATCGCAAGTACTGCAAATAAATGAAAAAGAAATATACGTTGAAGAGAAATATACCAGAGTATCAGTAACACTCAGGGAAACAGCAAGAAAAGCTGTGGGAGAAATCTTGGAGCGTGCAACAGTTGTCTGGTCTGGAAACGCATCTTAGAGATTATCCCTATAACATCGCAAATTCATGAATAATTGAGAAAGCAAAAACAGCAACCGAACGAAAAATTAAAGAACCGTATTACAATCATAAAGAGAAACCCATACTTAATTTAGATAAGGGAGAAATAAATGTGATTTGGAGTAATCCTTTTACTATATACTTTCGTCATCTGGAAAATAAATAAGAAATACAGTGAACAGCAATGAACAATGACAGTGAGTCCATTCGCATGTGTTTAATTTTTGACAGATTTTTGGTTTACATTTGTTTAATATTTTTAACTTTTTCTTTTCCTTTCTAAATCCTCTTTGAGTTTTAAGTAAGCTGATGATGGAGGAAGATTCTTCCGAAAACACTTCTTACAAAAAACTCTGCTGTTTTTGAGATGAGTATTAGCCTTTTTGCTTGTTTTTTATTAAATATTATTACCGCTCGCAATTTTTCGAAAAATTGGGCAAACTTTATCAAGAAGACTTGGCTTGAGTTAGTTACCTTTCAGAAAGTATTTCCTTTCTTTGTTCAGATAACATACTCACTATATATATATATATATATATATATATATATATATATATATATATATATATATATATATATATATATATATATATATGTATATGTATATATATATTCCACTGTGACACCACACTGTACATATATCGTTCTTCACACAATTTCCCCATTTGTTCGTTGGATGGCCTTGCGCTCATTTCCCATTTAATTTTATAGTGTCCACTTGATACGTCACGTATTTCGGTCATCTTCTTACATGCTCAAACCATCTCAGTCTACATTTCTTTTACTTTCTTCTACTGTTTATACCTTTATTGTTCCCCGGGTCACTTCATTCTTAATTCTGTTCTTTCGCGTTACTCCATACATCCACTACAGCATCTTAACCTCCGCAAGTTTCAATTCCTCTCTAGTCTTCGTTTCCAACATTCCGCTCCGTATATGACAGATCTCTCTATTGCTTTTTGCTATTTTCCCTTAGGCGTATTGGTATCCTCTGGTTACACAATACGCCTGCCACTTCTCTTCAATTCGTTCAATCGCTGCTTGTTCTACTGTTTACATCTTCTTTTATTTCTATATTTTCTTGCAGTATTGATCTCAAGTACTTGAATTTTTTTTGTCATTACCTCCTCTTCATCGTCAAGTCGTATTCTTGTATTCTCGATCACATTTTTCCTGAAACAATAATATAAATATTTTGCCTTGGTTTTACTAATTCTAAGCCCTTTGTTTTCAAATACTCTACAGCACTGCCATGGTCTCACTCATCAGCATGAATGTCGTCTACAAATAACATATTCCAAGGTGCTGACTATTGGATATCCTTTGTAAGCTCATCCATCATAACTGTAAAAAGGCATGGGCTACGACTAGATCCTTGATCAAGTACGACTTTAACTGTGAACTTTTCTTCTGTTCTATACGCGGTTTTGACCCCTGTACTACATCGATCATACTTATCTTGAATTACACAGATATATATGGGTTCGGAACCTTCCTCCTTCGGTGCCCACCAAATAGGATCTCGTGGCACTCTATCGTACGCTTTCTATAGGTCGAAGCAAACCATATGGAGATTCTTCTGGTATTCTTTGTACTTTTCCATTAGTATCCTAAGTGCAAATATTGCATCTATTGTTGATTGTCCTGGCATAAAACCAAATTCGTTCTTTGGCATTCCAATCTCTTCTCTCAATCTCGCTTCTATCACTTTCTCCCTAAGCTTCACTGCATGACTCGAGAGTTTTATTCCCCTGTAGTTACTGTAGTTATGTGTTCGGAACCTTCCTCCTTCGGTGCCCACCGATATATATATATAAGTACAATGTAGTTGCTTCTACATTCTTTCGACATACTTCCTGTTTCTAATATCCTATTGAAAAGTCGACCAAACCACTGCCCTCCTTCTTTACCCAAAGTTTTCCATGCTTCAATAGGGATATTTATCTGCAAATGAAATGAAATCTTTAAGTTTAACGTCCCACGGTTATGCTGGATAGGCTAAAGGAGACGGTGATAATGTGAAATGAGTGAAATGGTGGAAGGAAGAAAGTGGGAGGAAACGGGAGAATCCCGAGAAAACCCACGAGCACGGTGTTTGTCCACCACAAAGTCCACATAGCGCGAGCTGGGATCGAACCAGGGACCCCAAGCACCGGAGGTGAAAGCTCTACCACTGAGCCACGGCGCCCGCTGGATATTTATCTGGTTCTGGGGCTTTACCCCTTTTCATCTTTTTCATGAAATTTTATACTTCTACTATAGTCATAGACAAAACCAGTCCCTGATTTATGAGTAGACTTTCGCAAGGTTCCCTTGGTGTTTCTTCATTGAAAAGTTTCTGGAAATACTCTTTCCGCCTCTTCTTTATCTTTCCTTTATTTGTCAGAACCTCGTTGGAGATTATTTTTCATCCTTGATGCAGCGCACATGCGAAATTTTCTCTCTCTTACCTTCGAGAGCATGTAAATCGCCTTTTCTACCTCCTTCATTTCTAAATTGTTAAACAACTAATCATAAGATTGTCCTTTTGCTACACTAACTGCTTCTTGGTGTTCTACACTCTCTTGTAAGCTCTCTTGTCTTCTTGATTGTATGAGTTCTTCCATCTTTGTATAGTTTATTTTTCTCCTTTACAGCTCCTTGAACTTCTTTATTCCATTACCATGTTTCCTTGTCAATGAGGCCTAGTCCTTTTGAACTTTTTCGGAATGTCCACATCTGTAAGGTTCACTAACGATTGTTCCATATGGATTTGTCTCTTATCATGATACCTTTTTGGAATTTAGGATTTAGAATTTAGATTTCTGGACTTTCGACATCTATGGCTATTTTGCCCTTACGTATGAGGGATGACGTCCATCAGCGAGCACACTATTCGGAAAAGGAAAAAAAAAAAAGGATTGGAGAAGGAAGAAAGCGGCCTGGGACCTATAAGTCAAGACCACCCCGGCATTTGCCTGGCGTGAATGAGGAAAACCCAGGAAAACCTCATTCAGGATGGCTAGCCTGAAAGAACATTATACACTTTTTCAATCAAGTGCTCCCACCGGGAATCGATTATACTTTTCTTGTTTGGTGCCAGGATCCACATAATATTTGAATTTTCTTCTTGCGTCTCTGTAGTTTAAAATGAACTTCCTTTCACAATTTGGTGAACATAATTTGCAAAGTAATGTCTAAGGTGCAAAAGTCAACTTGTGAGTGCAAAGTTATAAGTTGTTTGTAGTAGCTACAACTTAAAATGTCATTATTTGTGTGTGTTTGGATCTAACAGCTGTTTGTAACAGTTGCTGTCGATTTGTTTTGGAATTTTAATCTCAAATTTCTTTTCCAGATGCGGTAGTTTGATCTTCAAAAATTTTGAAGTTAATCCTTGGTAGAAGCATAGTTGCAAAAAGTGTAAGTCTAAAGAACTATTTTGCAATTTGAGTATGTTCTCTTCGAACTTTCACATTTTTGCCAGTATCGTAGGATTAAATATCAAAATATTGCAAGTGGTGATAATATTTAATAAGAAACAAGCAAAAGGCTAACAGCAGAGTTTTCTTCTACATGTAAGATGTGCTTTCGGAAGAACCTTCCTCCATCACCAGCTTACTTAAACTTCAAAGGGGATTTAAAAAGGAGAATGTGGAAAGCCAAAAAATGGTTAAAAGGATTATAGAAATGGAAAACACAAATCTTCTGTCAAAAACTAAACACATGCAAATGGGCACTTACTGCCATTGTTCATTGCTGTTAACTGTATTCCATTTCTTGCTTTCCAGATTATGAAAGTACGTAGTAAAATAAATACTCTAAGTCATATTTATTTCTCCCCTATCAAAATCAAGTATGGGTTTCTCTTTATCAATGTAATATGATTCTGTGATTTTTCGTTCCGTTCCTGTTTCTCCTTTCTCAATTAAACATGAATCTGGGATGTTATTGTTATAATTGTGTTATGGTTATAATGTGATTTTGATATGGTTTTCTCAGAACCTGAGAAGACATCTACGGTATCCAAATATTTCTGACGGGAAAACTAGAGAAAACCAGAAGAATCTTGGTGGGTGAAGAAAACTAAACTCTTCCTACAGTAAGACAGATTTAGTCATTGCTGCAGAACACTTGGAGCGATTTCAAACCTTTGATTAGTTTGAAATTCTTTTATCGTTCGTTGGATTTCAGTTTGTAATCTTGAATTACTCCTTTCGTAATCAGAATTAAGTGAAGAATTTTTGCTACTACATTAGCATATAGCATTAGCATTAGAAGAATTTGCTTCATTAACTTTAAATCTTTTCGAGTGGATGGCATTTCACACAGATCTTTTAGTAGCATTGTTACCTCTGTCAACTAATCCTTTTGTTTGTGGAATGCTCCGAAGAAAGACAAAGTTGCTATAATGCTTAGATCTTTCGAGAAGCATAAATTTGATAAAGAGTAACGATTTCCCCTTTGAAAGCAGAAGAAAAAACGTTAGAAAAAAATATTCATCAGTATTAACAAAACAAAACTAAGAACGGTATTAAATATATATTAATAATAAATAACAGTTTCGCCAACATATCATCGTCTTCCTCATACACACTCTGGAAGATCAATATAAGAATAACAACTTAAGCATAAATAAAAAGTGAAAGTAGGACACATCCACTCTTGCCAGAGACAATTAAATTTCATCTTCACTTTTTAAGTTCATCCATAAAAAACGTAAAATTTTAATTATTTGCTTGCCATACTTTCTTTAATTATCTGCACACCTATTCTGAATTTGGACATCCGCCCCTATGAACGTTATTTAATCTTTTAACTCTTTCCTTTCTATTTTCTTCAGCACTGCATTCCAAAACTCACAAGTATTTAATGTTTGAACTTATCAAAGAAAAGTAATACAGTCTCGAGCAGAAGTAACTTCTCACATATCCATTTATGAATAACGATAGGACAAATGCGCAATTTTGAACATAACATTAAATAATACTATGTTATGTTCAAAGTATATTACATATATTTTCTATACTTTACCTACAAGAGCACTAAAATTACTAACAAAAACAATTCAGAAGTTTATGTACTTTTTTCTCTTTTTCTGGCGACTGTAAAGTGCAACGGAATTTGATTTCGTTCAGCAAGAACTTGCTGCTTCTCCAGACTGAGATAGAACAACCGGTTACTAATAAGGAACATTCCATTTATAGATACACTTTTGTCAAAGAGCTTTTTTAATGATTCAATTTTAAAGGATTGCCCATAAGAAATAACAACACGTACTACTATACTATAGAAAACAAGTAAATTGTATTAATGTATTCAAAAAGTAGTGGATGCAACATATCATGAATTTGAGTATTAAGCATCCAATACTAAGGAATAGCCACTGCAAAGTCTATCTTGCAGTAAGTTATTTCGAACTCTTACTTATTTTAATAATTGTCCGATCATTGCAATAATACAACAATTTTCTTTTGGCAAATATTTGATTTAACATTAACAATTATCGAAAAAATAAAACTTTAGGTGTTACTTTCATGGTTATACCCTATAAACCAAACGAAACAAACGATTCATGAAAGAGAATGATTCCGAATTGATTAATGAAATAAAGTGTGGAAAATGATGGAGGAATCCAGCGAAACAGTATGGATACGATGTTCTCCGCTATAAACTGTATGGTCTAGGATCAAATCAGAGAACCCTCGCACCGTTGTGCTCCAAGCAATTATTCCAGAAGGATTTAAAGACTACAATATTTAATTCAAGGAAGACATTTTTTTATTTTGAAACTATCGCTTTAGATACGGAATGTCAAAACTAAGTATCTTAGTAACTATAGTGTGGATCGCAAATATATATATATATATATATATATATATATATATATATATATATATATATATACATAAATTTCCATACCTAATGATGTATTTAAAAATGATTAAATACATAAAATCTTGTCTAATATCGTAGTTTTTTTAAAAGAAACAGAAGGATTGAAGCGAAATCCGGGTATCAGAATGTACCTTTTTTTCCGCTACATGACATCTTTTTCTTGCAACCAACTTTCTTATGTCCGCAGACATTTGCGTATCCGTCGCATTAGTGATTTTTAGATCAGGCGAATGTCTTTCGAACTAGATCATACCGGAGACTTGTTCTTTTGTTAAATGAGAAAAGTTGTTTACACTAATACTTACTATTCAACATGGAAATCACATATACAATAATTTACGAGTTTCTGGTATTCGTGCAGGATAAAAAGACCATATAAAAATATACAGGGTATTCTCCTATATACACAGAAAATACAAGAAACAATAACAGAAAAGCATGTGAAAGCCGAAAAACAAAACAATAGCAGGAAATACAGGAAACAATAATGTCAAAATACATATAATGATCTCTACAATTGCATTTTAATGCTTCATTTTATATTAATATTTTATAACAATAACAACAATGAAATTTAAACATGATTTCTAAGGAGCAAACACAATTTGAATAAATATTATGTTATAGGTGGATGGATCAACATTTAAAGTTTAAACCTAAAATACTGTTAAATTTTTCTGAACGTTGATATATTATTTTTATTATTCTTTGTTCGCTTGTTTCTGTTGTACTAGAGAAGAAACACCTCCTCCAGTTCCCTTCCAGGCGGCAACGTACCAAGAACTGACGAAACTTCAAAATTTAGTAAATAAATAGTCTATATATCTTCTGTTATTTGTTATTTTTATTCAGATTCAGGGTCAGATATTTATATCGCTATAATTAATGTATATATACGGTATGTAATAAAAAATTAAAATATGTAACCAGTACGGTCCTCTAAAGAAATTGCGTTTTCCTTTTCCACTTTAATTCTGCTCTTTTTACCTCATGTCATCACTTAAAATTTTTACGAACTCAAAACCTCGGTTCAAGATACGTCACATTTGAATGGTTTTGAAATAAATGAGAATTAAGTTTCAAAAAATTCAGTTAATACCAGTTTCATTTTTTCTTGGAAAATAATATCATAAAGGAAGATTCCACATTTCTTCTATTAATAAAGTTCAAATTTGAATGAATTTAAACGTAAGTTACTGAATAAATGTTAAAAAAAAAAGAGGATTAGCTTTGAAAATCTTTCTTCTAGGCTTTATCATATATAAAAGATGGACTCAGGTAAGATAATGAAGTGCTGCATTAGGGTGATTTCAAGAAGAGTTTTAGTAAAAGTTCCAAAACAATCAATAATTATCAGTTTAATTCTTGACATACACTTAAATTTGATTGTTAAAGTGAAATAAATATGACGAAAATATGAACACTAAACTTTATTATAAATTACATAGTTTCCATTTTATATAAATTCAGAAACATATTTAATGTAAAATAATGTTTCACTGAACATTAGAGAGTTCTTTTTTCACATATTCTTAATATAAATTTAACTTTTTCATGTTTAACTAGCTGAACCTGCTCTCTCTACATAGCGCATCATTCGCATATGAGCATAAATCTTCTTCTCATTCCTCACATCATATGTATATGTCCCTTTACAGACACAAGTGAAAGACGTCTTGATTTAAAAAAAAGTCGGCAACGGGTATTATAAAGGGGAAATTTTTTCGATTATTTTTTCTCAATATCTCGCACCGTTTGCAACATTTGAGCCTACTTCCGGTTAGAGTTTCTAATTCATGTATGACCAGTGTTTTCTTTCTTCTTGCATGCAGTATGTAATAAGCAAATACATTACATATACAATTAATTATAATGTCAGTTATATATGGTGTTCATTGGGCAAAACAGCCAAAAAATAAAGATTTACCTTAGACTCGAGAAATGGTTATCCTTCGTTTTTCATTAATATTTGACCATGAAACATACGCCTGAAAGATATGCAACGCCAATATACAATAATGTGGTGTTGGAATGTATAACGCGTAGGATATGATGCTTTAGTTTTTTATATTTCAACGCTTCCAGTGTACCCTAAAAAATGTAATAAAAATAATGCCCATGTTTTTTTTAAGTATTCAATTTGAACTGGACAATCTACGCAAAATTTCCAATCTATCAGTGAAAACGTCATCTTTCTAGATCCTGCAGTTTCCGAGATCTCATTGTCGAAAGGATTGGCCACAAACATATAAATATCCTCAACTTATAGTTTACAAGAACTCGGAAGATGGAAGCACAACTCACATGCATTGATTTTAGAGAAGGTTTATTAAAATACAAAGGCTTTGAACAATAATTTTATATCATAAACTTTATCAAAAAGATATAGTTAATTAATTTAGACTATTTAAAGTTCAAATACTTAAAATGTTTGTTTCTGTTAAACGTGAAATCACACATAACCGTAAATGAAAGATTTGGAAGCCAAAGTTATAGGTTGGAAATCAGGCATTCATAACTTTGCCAAAGAGAGGGTGTAACCCTCTGAGAGGCTGGAGAAGTTTACAATTTTTCATGAACCACATGATTTGTATAATTAGTAAATTTTCTTTCCTCCTTTCCGTAAAAAAATCATAATTGGTGTTGTAGCATTTTAATAGATAGAAGATAAAATTATTATTACCCTATTCATATCAAACTTCTTAGTGTAAGTTTCATGTAATGCCAAATTTGCTGTAGGTAGTTGAAATGATTTGTTAAACATTATATACAGACTAATGTTTTAAAGTAATACTATGACTCATATTTTTCAACTACCTGTGAGTCAGTTTAAAAGAAACATAGATAACTCTGAAATACGTCATTTTAATGGCTTTAACTAAGTATTCCTTGCACTAGGTGTAAACTAGGTTGAAGGAGATTATCTCAAGAGGGCTCTCTGCCAATTTTTAACATCCTGTATACTTTCATATTTAACAAATTGAGGTCTCTGTGTGTTCTTTGAATGGAAAACAGATGTAAAGTCACCCCTTCTGTGTACAACCAACATCTTTCCTATAAAATTTAGACAAAAATTCAACAAACATGTCGAAATGATGCACCACGCTGGTGAAACGTTACCTGATGCTATAATGTCTAAATTCCATTGTCTTTGCGCTGATGTAAATAAGAATGTGAATACAAATACAGTGCGAAACAAATCTTTTATATTTATAACACAATTATAAACCCGCATATTATATTGCACTTACTTGTAAAATATATGTCACAATCAACTCGTTACTGTTCAGTGGCTCAAATAATCTTCAAAGCATTGGAAGAAATTGTCCAATGATGAATTTATTTCATCATTTCAATAATACAATTAATTTTTAACGTAGTATCGCTTCTAAAAGGAGCATACGTTGGATTTGATGCAAAGCCACATTATATTTAAAAGAGAAATCCTCCACTAGCTTCAAAATTATCTTCTTCTAACAAATCTTCTTCACTAGCATTAGAAACAATCGTTTTTTGCTACTGCGAAGTAAATATAATATCATTTTCTTTGTCTATGTAACGCAATCTTTTTCCCTCACGGTTTTCAATACTTCTTGTACTAGCTTCCATCATGCTCCGATACGTGGTGTAGATTATTCATGCTGAAATGTTTACTCTCATACTTATGGTGCAATACAGATTTATAGCAGTTGTGCTGTTATCTCTTAACATTTCTTGAAACTCTGCCGTGAGTTAAAAGTACCACCGAAAGAGACCCTCAAGCAATCCTTAGTTCGTTTCTCGGCCAAATTGTGCAATAGCACAGTCTTGTCTCGAGTCCTTCAATTTAGAAACTTTATGTTAACTATAGCAATTGAACTATTTTGTAACTATATTCAGTTTCAATATATCAGAAACAAATAGCTGATTGAAGACGACCAAAGACTGGAAATTATGCTCGGCAGTATCATTTTAAGATAACAATTTAAAAGATACATGAAAATAATCCAAATTTTTTCAAGTGAGTTAAACGCGACCGAATTAAAGTAGAAAATCGTATCCTGTTGAAATATCACACAAAACAGATTAACCATTGTATGGCAAAGAGACCAACAAGCAAGCACCTTTGAGTATTCGTAACGTTAGGGATTAATGTGGCTCACTAGATGACAGGTACTTCTGGTATAATTATTTGTAATCTAAGGTATGACCCAGTAGAGGGCACGTACATCTGTGAAACTGGCCACTTTCAAATCCAGTCATGTGAATTTTTGGTAAATAACTTGTATATTGGTTTCTTTGGATTTTTTTTCTTTTCCATCACCTATATCGTTGCTTACAGCTGAGAACGTGAAATTAAGTATTTATCACTCTCAGTAGAGATCTAAGTTGGTTGGCCTTGTTTTGGATATATGTTAGGAGGAGCTTTCACGTCGAGAATGGCTGGAAACAAGGAAAACAAGTTTGTTGTGAAATACGCTATAAGGAAAATTAAAGATAGCGACCAGGCCCTAGAGCTGATTTGTACTCACCAGGTTATGTCTTAGTTCTAGGCTGAAGATAATCATATATAGTATGATATGAGGACAGTAGAAAGAAATGCAGACGGTTTATTAAACGCCTGCAGGGATGTGTGTTTAGAAGTAAATGAGGAAAGATCTAAATATATTTAAACTCTCTGTGACCGTAATACTGTAAATTATATAGATATCGGTGTGTTAAAATATCAAATAATACTTTCGATAATGTGAATACTTCAAATATATAGAACGAACATTAGCTGACCAAAACTATATCCATGAAAAAAATTCACTCCATACTCAGTTGAATTCGCGAATTCTGTTAAAGAATTTGGAGTTCAAAATACATAGAACGAGAATTATGCCTGTTGTATTGTATGCTTGCGAAACATGATCGCTTATTTTGAGGGATGAACGCAGACTGAAAGTATTTGAGAATATAATCCGGAGGTGAATATGCAGACATGAATAGGGAATGACGGAAACCTTATAACGAGGAACTGTATAATTTGTGCGATTTACGTAACACTGTTAGGGTCATTAAGTCTAGGAAGCTCAGGTGGGCAGGCCATGTAGCCAGAATGGACCACTTTCAAACTTTTAACTGGAAACCCAATCGGAAGAAGACGGTCAGGAAGACCTAGACTTAGATAAGAGGACAATATTAAGGTTGACCTCAAAGAAGTAAGAGTACAACGTAGAAACTAGAACCAGTTGGCTAAGGATAGAAGACAATGGAGAGTTTTTCTGAATGCGGCATTGAACTTTTGGGTTCTTTACGCCTATAAGAAAAGTTTTACTTATTACATAGTTTTATTACAGTTATTTATGGATCAACATTTTTACAAAGGATTCAAGTAATTGATTACTATTTTGCCTACTTTCTTTTCTTAGCTAAAGAGTTTTGCATATAGTATGCCAAAGTTGAATAGAGTGCATTTTCTTTTTTTTTTTCAAATTTGGCAGACCTGTTCTTACCATTGTTCTTATCTGTTGTCACTTCGTTACGTATTGCTTCATCTACTTTATTCGTCTGGTTTGTTTCAGTTATAGAGCAGTTTACGACTAAGTAATGTGCTATTATTGTAATGACATTTTACTGAAGTCTTGAAAGTGCAATTAGCAAGGTCATGTTGTCTGGGCTCTGTGATTTCTTCTTATGGATGTTTGTGAAATTACAGATGTACTCCAGCAGATCACACTATAGTTTGGAACTGGACGCAGAAATCATACACATGATTGGAACCATCAGGATAAACAGCTGCGCGGTGATTGTCAATAATTTTGGAATGCATGGAGATTGAGTAGAGGTGAACATACGTTTGACATTATAGTTCATACTTGTAGATAGGTTCAGTGTACAAGGGCGTAAATTGAAATAGTTTTGCACTAAGGTATAACGTTTGGTCCGGGTCAGAAGTTCATGATTAAGCATAATACTACCTGGTACATAATATTTATGAAGAAGAAAGCTTTTAAAAAAGTGTTTTTAGTCTTTCGGACGGAGACCAAAATTTTCCATTTTTTTAAGACCTCAAAATTTCTAGCTGTAACACTTTTTTGGGCTCTGTACATTGTAGTATAATCGGTTCGTCGTCTCTGTTCGGGCGGTTTGTAATCGACTAGGTGTCGGGTCGCTGTTCGGGCTGCCATGTATTTGTAATCGCCCAGAGTGTCACTGTTCGTGGTTCTGTCCTCCGTGGTCCTGCAAATATGTATTTGCTGAAGACCTGGACTTACTTCGGTAGGACGATGAAGGACCACTGTCTTATTTATTAGAATACTATTAAAAGAAGAAAGAAGAGAAATGATTACAACATTTAACACAATATATATATATATATATATATATATATATATATATATATATATATATATATATATATATATATATATAATTATTTCCATTATCAAAATCGCACTTTACTTTCCACTATATTGTAGCCCTTTATCACTTTGATTTTTATATATATAGAAGATTATAATTGAGATTTCACTATAAATGTTTTTCTCACACCATTGGCGCACTTGGAGATTAGCACTGGGGAAGAGTTGCCGGGATAATCCCACGTAGTAATCTAGTTGCTGCTCCAAACAATCCTGAAGAGTTGAGATGAGTCTTCAGCAAAAAAAAAAGTTACCAGAGTGGAATGCTAATGTTGGAGGGCGCGTTTATAAAAGCACAAGGTATGTGAACCTGGGACTTCACTAGTTTGGGCTAGCTGTAAGAAAAAGTCCTTAACACAAAGTCATACTTGAAGCTCGACGCGGCGTGCGTAGTTACGGGTTCAAACTTGGAGTCAAACTCCTCGAGCGCAAAGGTTCGAGATACGAGTTGCAATGGTTCACTGAAGAATGTTGGCAGTTCATTCTAAAAACCACTCAGTTACATCACCTGTATGCACATGCAAACAGAAACGGAAAAGAATTTAGGTTAATTTTAGTCCACTGGCCACGACGCACGAGACATTGCGATAACTCGGGCGTGTGAAAGTACAGATAACGAACCGGAAAAGCGGTGAGGCTGGCGACGATCAGACGCTCGGACACCTGCTCTGCTCTGGTCTGCTCTAATCTACTGCAATATTTCCATAAACGATTAAAGAAAACACTTAAGTTAATTCAGTTCCAAATAACAGTAGAATATAGACTGTGCATATTAATAAGTCAGGGAGAAACACTGAAAAGGTTCGTAGCTCACTGAAATGTTCTCACCAAAAAGCAATGTTTTAAATATATATATGAAAAAACAATGAAAGACTTCTTTGTCCAGTTACGTGGGAAGGAAGCAATTCCCACCGAAGAAAACTTATTTGAGTCGCAGAATAAAGTATAAATCGAAAAAATAATCACTGTCTTTACGAAATATACAGAGCGTCTACAAGAAAATACTTCTATAACCTGGTTGCGATTATAGTAGCTACCCCCTCTAAAACGACTCCCCCCTAGATAAACCTGCTGGCTACACCTCTGTAGTACCATAACTTCGACATGTAAATTTCATCAGCGACAGAATCGCTTAATTTTGCTTTTTCTTACTTTATTGTGCTCTCTTCTGTAGTTGGAGCGCTACATGTTTATCCTGCTTTTAACACCATGAAGTGTGGCGTCAAGTTGAAACTCTCTAAGCTTTTCTAGTTTTTCATATGCAGAATTTTTTACATTCTTCCCCATACAGTAGTCCTTTTTGATTTTACCTTCCACAAACATGGTAGTTCTTTGTATATCTGAATAAATTCATTCGTACAGTCCCTTCTCATGTAGCGCAGATAATCCATCTTCAACGACAGAGAGAGTCACGTGATTTCTTCCGCTGTCGTGATTAGCGGAGCAAAATATAAAACCACCACCTTGCATGAACGAGCACATCCACGGTAACTATGCATGAAGAACGGCAAAAACATCATGCAAGTTTTCAGAAGATTTTGAAAACTTTCAACATGCATGAACGAGGCCATGCAATTTGCCTGTGGTTTTATCATTTTTCATTCAAGTTAGGCGGTTTCTTCAGGCATGTGGGTACGTGTATGGGCCACAAGTGGACTGGAGAATGCCTCAGTTTCTGGAGCTGTCAAACAGCGATCTGTGGGGAAAATCTGAAACTCCAGGTATATGGAAAGTCGCTTAGCTGCCTCTACCAGCCCAAACTGTTGTCAATCTTGAACGCAGCAGGGGTGCCCTTGCAGGAAAAGAAAGAGTATTTACTGGAATATCTGCTAATCTTTGTTCAGGGGGTGAGCAGGAAGCTTCTTACACTATGATGATGCGTAATAATAATAATAATAATAATAATAATAATAATAATAATAATAATAATAATAATAATAATAATAATAATAATAATAATAATACTTACCTGAGCTCTCGTTGGAAAGATGACATGTATTTTTTCCCTGTCTGAGTACTGAATAATTTACTTGGGAACGATTTGACCTTTGACCTTTAGGCCTGGCCTGGGAAAGTTCCCTGGGGATCTAAACCGGCTTACAATAGTAGGTTGTTATGCTCATAATCTTGGACGCCTACCAGCTGTAGAAACAAGATGAAACATGCCTTTTCCTCTTCTTCTTCGTCTTCTCGTCTTATATTGGATAATTATTTGAATCCCCCGCCCCCATCCTGCGAAGCTAAGAACGGAAGCTTCTCGTAGGTTATGAACTGAAGCTGTGATATACAATGATCGAAGCTTCCCACCAGATTGTATGAAATTGGTCTTAGTTGCTAAGGTGAATATTGTATTTCATGATTTTTTTGAAAACGTGGGATGAGAAACCGTATATGCAGGTGGTCTCATACACTGGACTCTGAGTGGTTAGTTTCGAAACACATTCCCATAGAAAACAATGATTAGTAATCAAAATCATGAAACATTCTGTTGCTAAGTGTTAGGATCACCCTGTATGAAAATTTTCGCCCTGGGAACTGGATTGCTAAGATGAATATCGTAGTTTATGATTGTTTTAAAACGTGTTGGATTCCATTGATTGAGCATGATCTAATAACGGAAGCTTCTCATAGCATTTTGTAATGTTTTGACAACGTAGGATGAAAATTTGTATACTCAAGTCCCCAGAGGCGCTTGTATTGCATGTGAAAAGTGTTATATGAAGAATCACATGAACGAAATGATGATGATGATGTCTGTAATGAAGCCATAATGAGACAGTTTTTCGAAATACATTCCCATAGAAAACGATGACTAGTAATCAAAATCACTTATGGAGAGAATTCAAAGATCAAATTATGCCAACGAATTTGCTGCTTGTGTCGAAGCCGTGATGAGATATTGGTTTGAAACACATTTCCATAGAAAACGTTGGCTAGTAATCAAAATCACTTATGCAGGGGACTCCAAGATCAAATTATGCGAACGATTTTGAAGTTAGACACACACACGCCTTAAAGTCACACGAGAAATTAGATGTGGTTAATGCGACCCCGATTATTGAAGTCGTGTGATGGGAGATAATTTTTAAGAAAATTAATACTTCACATTGCATTGTAGTGTGAAAAAAAGACATGAATACAATGTAAGATTAGAAGCCGCGATGAGATATTTTTTTGAAACACATTCCCATAGAAAACGATGACTAGTATTCAAAGTCATTTTTTGTCCTATGATCGAAATGGTCTTAGTTGCTAAGGGGAACAGTTACCATGTATATACTGATAAGGCAAGTTCCTCTAAGAGCGCGCGGCCTCTAAGAGTACGATCAACAATTTGCCAGATCTAGCAACGCTGTACGATGTTTGTTTGTATTCCTGCAGAAGCGTCGTTGCGTGAAGGGTGGTTGTGCGCAAGTTGTCTGCTCTCAGCATCTGTGCCCTACGTTTTATTGGTAAGTAAATATTTTTGATACTTCCAGTGCAATAATTGAGTTCCACTAATTAGTGTGTGTAGTTGAATACAGACATATTATGTTTCTAAACTTAGTATCAAATATTAGGTGTCACAATCAAGTTTTGGCATAAGGCAGATAATACCATCATATCTGGAAACTATTGCACACATGTGATAGATTTGTAAAATGAGTGCGATTCCTCTTAGACTACGTATTTTCTTTCCTTCAAGAGTACGCGCGCACTCTTCGGGACCGGTGATGCCGTAGTCTTGGAGGACTGTGTAGACAATTTAATTTGACTATCAGAGAAGAACACCTTGCCAGATTCTTTTCCAATTCTGACACTGCGAGGTTACTTTGAGGCAAAGTAAATAGGTTTCTCTAATACAAACACCAGCATTGTGCATCGCTGTTGATACGCATAGCCCGAGAAAGTAGGTAGGCCTAGGTATGATGTGAGTCGCCGGCGATTTACGTGGCTCACTAAAGCAATACTAATGTGAAATCACCAATGATATACATTATAGCAACGCGTAATTACGCTATTCCTGAAGTGAATGAAGTAGGACAAAATCTCAGAAAATGTAGTATGATTACCTTCAGGATCAGAAAATGACAAATTTAAACCTACTGCATGCGAACTAACCTCGGAAAGGAGTCTCATAACTAACATACTGCAATGATTTTTTAATGGTTTTTGTTTAGCTATAGTTGCTTTAACAAAAATCCAGGGGACTGTCCCAACGTCCGTGCGACGGATAAAGCCAACATTCAGCCCTCTGCAAGAACAGGAATTGGCTCAGCACGTAAGGGACCTAGACTCTATGCTTTACGGTATCACATGCTAACAACTGATGGACCTTGCGTTCGACTACGCAAAGAGAAATCAGATCTACACAACTTCAAGAGAAAGAAGAAGAAAGCCGGAAAGAATTGAATATATGCATTTTGCAAAAGGAATGATAATATTGCGCTCACCTGAGATATGCAGCCTTGGAAGAATAATTGGCTTCAACAAAACTCAATACACCATATCCTTCAGCAACTTTCAGGCAGTGTTACAAGACAAACAGTTTCTATCTCATAGAATGTTTAATATGGTTGAAAATGGAATTTTATCTCTCCCAAATAAAATTCCAAAAGAACTTTCGCCAATCGGTAAAAGGCATGTGGGTAAAGTTGTGTCTGCTGAGAGGGAACAGACGACTACTAGAGACCTGCACGGGCCGAATTTTTCGGCCCGAGCCCAATCCAGCCCGAACGTACCTAGGCCCGGCCCGGCCCGATAAGTTTTTGAAAATTCTTGGCCCAAACCCAGCCCGGGCCCGATAAATTTTAAAAGTTTTTGGCCCGACCCCGGCCCGATAATTTAAAAATATTAGCTCGAGCCCCAATCTTTCTCAAAATTTAGTACTATATTTGACGTAACCTCAGAAACCTTTTCTAAACTCTGGTTTACAACCTGACGCTTGCCTCCCGAATGGTACCATTGCCTCCTAGAACTTTGCCTGTCATCGAGAGAACAAAAACTCCATTCCCTGCAACAAAAATCTAACTTAATTGATTTTTAGCATAAAGTGAAGATGGCAATATTGTTTAGCGACAGGCAAAACATTCCCACCCCTTCTTGTTATATTTTGAGTTCAGCGAAGGTCAAGGTCAGAGCTCAATTTACCGCATAATGCCTGCAATCCTCTATAGTGAAAGTGGAGCCGGTAAGCAACACAAACTGTAAATAGCTATTGCATTCTTTGTAATATTTTTCACGGACACACTTCTTCAATGTTTGGCTTTATTCCAATTATCGTTTAACGAAATTCAATAATTATTAAAGAATTGCAATTGATCGGCCCCAGCCCGGCCTGACCTGAAGAGAAATCAGTGTCGGCCCGCCCAAGCCCGGCCCGGCCCAAAGAAATAACAGAGTCGGCCCGCCCAAGCCCGGCCCGTGCAGGTCTCTAACGACTACTGTTCTCTGTTACATGACTCCACCTGGAGTTTACATGTCTCCAGCCATCATATTTCTCAGAAATAGAATGAAAATAGTGTAGTATGAAGATGGACCTGAAGGAAATTTACCTCTGGTCTCAGATTTTGGATACATAACGAGAAAAGCTGTTAGTTTGGATTGGTTGAAACATCTCTCTCACCTCGTGAAGCCAACTCAGAATGATGAAGTGTTGCTACATTTTGATAACCACACCACACACTGCACTTTGGAAGCAGTGCTGTATTGTAGGATAATTACATTACCTTTCTTTCTCTTCCTCCGCATGCAAGCCACATGCTGCAGCCCCTTGACAAGGGGTTTGAACCTCTGAAGACTGCCTTTGCAGCTAAATGTGACAAATGGATGGTCAACAACCATTGATCACCCGCGGGAAGAATAACACAAAGGGACATTTCCGGCATCATCCACATTGCATACGAAAAGATTGCAACAATTGAGAAAACTAGGAGTTCGTGCAAGCTACAGGTATCCACCCTTTCAATCCTGACGTCTTTAGCGAAGTAGACTTCCAACTTTCGGCACTGATAGATCAACAACTGTGCTCTGCTGACAGCGAAGAGAATGGTGCAACAACATCAGATGTTCCAGATGAACCAGTAGCAGTACATCGTCAGCATGTCTGCCTCTTCCTAAACACTCAGGTGTACAGAAAATAAAAAGAGCAAGGAAGAAGTCTGATATTATGACGTTTCCACAGTTCAGAAACAAACTTGAAGCATCCAGAGAAGCAGCTTGCAAGAGGAATAGGCCTAACGATTAAGTTGATGACAAGACTGAAGGAAGATGTCATGTTTCTTCAGACCAACCACGATCTTCATCCGAGGAGAATTACTTGTGCCCTGGATGTGATGAGAAGTACACGCAACCCATTATCTAGGATTAGGTGCAGTGTTGCAGGAAGTGGTGGCATGAGGCCTGTTCAAATTATGAGGGCCTCGGGGTTTTTATGAGTGACAGCTGCTAATGATCATAAATATGTCAGATTTTAGATGCATAATTTTATTGTAATGTTCTATTTGTTTTATTTGCGCATATAAGTTTCTGTTTAGTTTAAAGGCAGTGTCAATTATACTTTGGTATAATTTGACAGCTTTCAATTTTATTTTGTAATTGTAATTGTAATTGCAGTTTTCAATTTTATTTTGTAATCTAGGCCTGGGTTAATTGTAGGCTATCTTTCGGTTTCCCTCATTATCAAGAATTTCAATACTTTTGATGTTACACTTATGTTTGTATTCATTTATATCAATTTCTCGTAAAACCAAAAAACTATATACCTCTTTTTGTATTTCTGTCATAATTTACTTTGAATTGTGTAATATCATCTTCGTTTGCTGCCTTGTAATAGTATTATTCTCACATAGCAAATGCGTACTCTTGGAGGTCGCATTGCGTACTCTTAGAGGCATAGTCCATCAAGAGTGCGCAAATGCATTGTTTTATAACAATGCGTCTATTGTTGTAACTACTGCGTCACTGTCTGTATTTGCCTCCAATTTTGACCTTAAGAAATGATTAAAGATTTGTGATAGAAATTATCACTCTGGGTGATTTCCCTTTTCTTCGTTAAGTGTTTAAAGACTAAGTGCGTACTATTTGAGGAACTTCTCTTATATTGATTCGCCTTGGGTTCCCTGTACTATAATATATGATATTTATTGTTCGAAGCTCCTCATTTCGAATCATTATAATGTTTTCAAATGTTCAATGTTCTCTCTCTCTCTTTCATTGAGAATTGATCCCGGACCCCCATGTAAGTAAAGATGTGTTAAGTAGTATTCAAAGTCACTTTTGCGGAGAGGCCAAGTATGAAATTACGTTAATCGATCTTAGGAAAGATGTGTTAATGGTTGTATGTATAATCGAACTCCCTAATGCTGAACAAAGTGGCATTAAAACGTAGAAAAAGAAAATATGTTTTGCTTTCAATGGGAATCGAGCTTAGGACTGTAGGCATGACACCCGCGCTAACCACTAAAGCATCAAAATTTCAGCGGTAATCGATTAGCCTTGGGTCCCATGTACTATAGTATATGATATTCATTGTTCGAAGCAATATAATGCTCTCAAGTGTTCAATGCTCTCTCTCTTTCATCGAAAATCGAACCCGGACCCTCATGTAAGTAAAGATGTGTTAATGGGTATGTGTATAATCGAACTCCCTAATGCTGAACAAAGTAGTATTAAGCGTAAAAAAAGAAATCGGGATTATAGCTTTGAATACGTAAGTGTACTTCTTGAACTTGAGCCCTATTTGTACTTTTTGGTGACATCTTTCACTTTCTTTTTCTTTTTTCTTTCTTTCTTTTTTCTTTTTCTTTTTTTTTTGTATATATGCACCTCTAAGACGCACACAAGTGATAAAAAAACTGACTTGAGTAAAGCATATCTCTTTACATTGCATTAAGTAGAAAGTTCATTAAATATGTAAGAAACTGGTTGCTTAAAATATTACTTCAAGTTAATTTGAAATATATACATTTTCGACTGACTTCCACCTTAGCGGAACCGAACTGATGATACTAGGGTCGATAACCCACGGAAGCTTATGCTCGTTAGATTGGAATTTAGTGTCCCTTTCAGTACCGCACATATGTTATTTGCTCATGACAAAGGCCACTGGGTACATACTGAAAGTTGAATACTGTAATGATATTGAAAATAAAAAATAGTGTTCTTCTTCTCTTGCAAATTGGTTATCGAAGCTTCCCAAAGGAATTCAAAACATTAAGGAATAAAGTGTATTTACTCACAGCCTTTTCGTATTTGGTAATAATAACGAATTCTAACCTTTAAAAACACACATATATATAAACAAATTTAAATGAGCTGTGAAAGCTTCTCTTTGTTGTACATTGAATTCAACGTTAAAAGGTGTTTAGTTTCAGAAACAAAAAATAAGATAAGATTCCAGACTATGTAATTGTATGTGTGTGTGTGTCTGTTGAATCGCATTTCCATTCGTTCACAGCTGTCATGGAAAATGTCTGGAGTCTTGTATAGTGCAGATGATGAACGCTGAGCGATAAAAGGATGTATCACAATCATTTGTAGTTGTATGTTAAAATAATGTTACGCATGTAGAAGTATGTTTATGTGTTTTAGTTTTGATAATATCAAACGATAGCTTTAGGTCAAACCACAGCACACATGCAGTGATTGTTTTGACAACTCACGTACGAACAATCATTCTTATGCTTATTTAATATAAATAAAATAAAACTGTCTGTTTGTTGTATGTGTTCGGGGACCACCAAACATGATTATTTTAACATTGAACCATGGTAGAATGAAGAAGAAATTGTTAGGAAACAGCAGAACCCCAAGAAAATCCACGAGCACACTGTTTGTCCAGTACAAAGTCCACACGGTTCGTAGTGGAGTCGAAACCAAGGACCCTCAAACACCGGAGGTGAACACTCTACCACTGGAATAAAATGATGATGGAATAAAATGCATAATCTGAGAGGTGTGATGGGAAACAATTTTAAGAAAGCTAATACTTGACATTGCACACGGATACAATGCAAGATTAGTTAGAGGTTTGTAACACAATAAAGTTAAGCTAACTTTAGGGGGTGGATTCCAATTCAAAAAAAGTGGGAGACCTGGGATCGGATTCCACGTTAATCAGTAGGTACACGTTTCATATAGCCTCGCTGCTGAAAGAGACGCTAAATTAAAATTAACTTAATCAATT
Source organism: Thermobia domestica (assembly GCF_964235325.1). NCBI lineage: Eukaryota > Metazoa > Arthropoda > Insecta > Zygentoma > Lepismatidae > Thermobia > Thermobia domestica. Next base: position 194,428,952 of record NC_137457.1, read on the forward strand.
CAAAAAAGAAGTTTCTCGTTTCGTTTAATACTTTTGTAAGTCTCGTCTCGTTTCATTTGCTCAGTTGTAAAGTGTTCACATTTGCTATTACAAAAAAAAAAATCTATTCCGCATCAGGAAAATAAAGAAGTTTCTGGTTATGCCTAAATATTTTTCATTTCAAGTTAATTTGAAATATACATTTTCGACTGAGTGCCTCCCCATCGGAACCGAACTCATGATTTTAGTGTCGATAACCTACGGAAGCTTATGTTCGTTAGATTTGATTTTAGTGTCTCTTTCAGTACCTGAGGGTTAGCACTCTACCAATGGACGGAACACAAACACACTTAACCGAGGATCAAATTAAAGACTCAGACAACAAAGATAAGCTAGCTTTATGTGTGGATTCTAATTCAAGAAAAAGGTTTTTCTCTTTTCGTTTAATAGTTTTATAAGTATTGTCTCGTTTCATCTACTCAGTTCTAGAACGTTCAAATTTGCAATTACAAAAAAATTATTTCTATTCTCTTCTGTTTTTATTAGTGGATTCCTCATCAAGATATGTTCATAGTTACCGTAATTAGGTTACTATTACTGTCAGTATAATAGGGATTTATTTCTTGTTCTTTGATATTACGTAAAGGAGCAATTTTATTAGTATTTTAGAGTTTAATAGTATTTTGTATGATTATTAATCCCAATGTTTTTTTTAAAAATGTTGTTTAATATAATATTTACTTGAATATACTGCGTAGCATTGTATTATGTGTTATTTTGATTTATTATTATCATATATCTCATAACTAGTTATTTAGTTCACTATTACTGCTGGTTTCTGATTCTCTTAGAGTAGAATATAATGTTGCCGAATCCTCCATAGCCTTGCCGAATCCTTCTAGACTAAATTTTTCAAAGAAAAAATGATAATGAAATCAAAAATTTGTACATATCATGTAGTTCGAATTTCACGTTAAGCTGTAGATTCACTTTCATCTCTTATAGTCTAGCCTAATCCTTGTAGACTAGATTTTTCAAAGAAAAATTGATAATGAGCCAGAAATATCTTTTCTTCATGGACATAGGTCTACGTGCCTATGTTTTGGGAAACTTGAGTCGGATTCCACGTTAAGCTGTAGATCCGTGTCTCATATAATCTCGGAGATATTTTGATTATAATGTAACATACTTGAATATAAGGCTTAGTGGAGCTAAAGAAATTAGTAAGAAAAGGTTAGGTGTTAAAGTAAATATTTCATTTGATGCTAGTCTTGTGTTGTTTTATTATTATCGTATATTACCATAGCTAGTTAATTAGGTTACTATTACTATTAGTATATGTAGGGATTTATTTCTTGTTGTTTGGTATAAGTATAGTATTGGTTTGGATTATTATTTCAGTGCTTTTCTAAATATTGTTTTCGCAACGTAGTTAGTTATTTCGTTAATAGTGTTGGTATTGAAACTTTATATGTTTTATGCTTTTGTTTTATATGTTGTTCTTAAAAATTTTCTTTTCGCGGATGTACGTGCCTATGTTGTGGGAGACTTGAGTTCAACTCCTGACGATAGATAATGTGGTTTGAAAAAAATGAAATGAAATATTTGAGTTTTACGTTCCACGATTATGCCGGTTAGGCTAAAGGAGGCGGTGATGATGAGTAATGAATGAAATGGTGGAATGAAGAAAGTGGGAGGAAACGGGAGAACCCCGAGAAAACCCACACACATGGTGTTAGTCCACCACAAAGTTCACTTGGCGGGGGCTGGAATCGAACCTGGGACCCCAAGCACCAGAGGTAAACCCTCTACCACTGAGCCACCGCGGCCTCCATGTAGTTTGATTTTCACGTTAGGCTGTAGATTTACATCTCATATAGCCTTGCCTAATCCTTCTAGACTATATTTTTCAGAGAAAAAAAGATAATGAAATCAGAAATTTGTACATATCATGTAGTTCGAATTTCACGTTAAGTTGAAGTTTCACTTACATCTTATATAGCCTAGTCTAATTCTTCTAGATTAGAGTTTTCAAATAAAGGTTGATAATGAATCAGAAATTTATATATATATATATATATATATATATATATATATATATATATATATATATATATATTCAAGATGTCAGGGTTGGTTCTTGCGACAGTGTTTATTTGAAACGTAAGTTATCTTCTGTATATAGGGTAGGTCAATGTTTCTTTCTTTAGATATATAGGTTATCTTTTGTTTTTCAGTGTTACGTCACTTGATGTGAGACTATTACGCTTCATATTTTTTGCTTCTTACTTTTGTTGATGTTTGTCTTCACAAGTGATTTAATAGTTATCTTCACACGTATGTATTTCATTCTTTAAAATGTAAACTTGTGGTGTTTAAAGAGGATGATGAAGGTGTACAATAAATTTCAAACTTATAATGAAGTCACTAAATTATTTTTTGAATGCTAGACTTTCGTTTTGAAATTAATTACTTTTCAGCAGCGGGAGGAGCACTGCTACATCCTACAAAACTCCTCAAGGAGACATTATTAGCACTTTGAGGAAATGCAAGGTGGTTTCATTACTTTTAAAAAATAATTACTTTCAAAACCCTTTTATACATGCTATGTACAAAAAAAGTCATCGAGAAATGTGTATATATAGTACATAAAAAACAAATAGATAGTGCATACATTATTATTATTTTTGACATAGACTTGATATCGCTTGAGGCACTTTTCGCGTCACAACAGTAATAAAGGTCTGTCAAAACGTTATACACAGTTTACTATACAAGTTATACAAGTTTCTCTTTTCGTTGACAACACCAGTTCGTATTAGTATTTTGAGGCTTCCCTAGCAAGTCTTTCAATCCCCTGTATTTGTACATTTTGTTTCTACTTTCATATCTCGGTAGTTATTAGATAACACATAAAATATGAGTAATTTAAAAACAAAGATAGAGTAGGAATGAACAAAGAAGCATTTAAAATAAGAAAAAACTATTTTGTGGATCTTTGAATAAGAAGTCAAGAAAAAAACTCATAACATGATTTATGTTAAGAGTTAAAACTCTATGTAAAGGAAACATAAACGTTATCCACGCACACACGATGTTTGTACACGAAAATTTCACATCACGGGAGCTGTGATTGAACCCGAGTCCGTACACATTTGAGGTTGTCTCGATATAAAACTTTATTGTCGTATCAAGTTGAATATGGTAATGGAAGTTTCGTTGGAGGATACTTTCGTACAGTCATGCCATTAGTAAAACAAAGTTCAATTCATGTTCATTCCTGTTCTTCGTTTGCTGTGATGAACAGGTATGTTCAAGGTCCGACCCCATTGCTTGACATTTCGACTCTTTCTGTAATTTTTGTCTAATGCGGACACCTCCATCATAGAAATGAATTAATGTTCACGTCCATCGTTATAAGTATAAAACAAAATTAATATGGGATATGAAGCTTCATGCCTTTTTTCCGTCCTATTTCTCTGGGTGCAAAAGTATACATAAATTGTAAGTATTTAGTTTCTTTCTAGGAGCACAAAATTACTTATCCATGGATGACTCACAAATGTAGAATCTTCAGAATTTGAAAAGAAAAAATGAATTTTTTTAAAATTTTATCTGTAAATTAAAAAGTATCCACTTCGGAATTAAAACTTCCTTACGTCTTCACTAGCTGCTTATCATCCGTCACGTTTGTAAATAAAATATGATGTGTATTTAAAAACGTCTCATCATCTTGGTCCCGGCCTTACGAAGCACTCTCATATCTGAGAAAGAACTTACGATAATGTTTTATTCATGAATGACAGTATTGTGTTAGTGGGCTTCCTTAAGATTCTTCTGTTTCCTTGCACATGTTTTATTTCGTTATTTTTTCATAATCACTCACTTTCAGTAATTATACGCACACTTTAGTCTAGAGGGTAAAAGCATTGTTCTCCTATTAGTATTCAACAGCATTGTCTTAGTACATCCTGTATAACTTGTGTAAATATCTCATCAAAAGACAATAACAAACGAACACGATTTCTGGAAACACACGCACACACACACACACACACACACACACACAAAAGATTAAATCGATACCTAATAGTTCTCTCCCTGTCTCTTCAAAATAGATTTTTATTGGTGACATCATTTTTTATTTGGTATCATGACGTACCAATAGAAGTGTGCAAAGTCATCTATCAATAAGTCTACTTACATAAAAGTTAAAGGAGATCTCTGTCGTGCCTAAGCACTTAGCTTACGTTCTTTTAGCATGGGATATGCAGAGTCCGATTTCGTCTGAGAACTGTGTTTTGTATTCCACGGTAATTAGCAGTACTATACCCTCGTCTCATATAGCATCGCTGGTGTATAGAAAGGTGAAACACAAATCAACACACAAATCAATACTTATGGGGATGTATTTTTTCAATGATGGACATGATTAGTAAACTATGATGATGATGTAAACGTAATTAACATTTCATTAATTAATTAATTAAAATCTTTTAGTTTTCAAATTCAAGAAAAGCGTATACTTAAATTAGATGCTACTACTAATGAATTCATATACGATTTTTTCAACAAACGTAAAATATTATTGAAATAGTGAATGATACATATTCAAAAATGTATAAAATATATCACTTTCAATAAAATCACTACACTGAAAAACACTTTTTTTTCATAATAATGAATTCAAATAGATTTTTTCATACAACGTAAAATATTACTGAACTAATGAATGATACATTTTCAGAAATGTATAAAATATATCACTTTTAATAAAATCGTTACACTGAAAAATATGTTTACTTTCTCTCCGTGTTCCATTTCACTAGTAGAATAGTAAACTTGATAATGCATTTTACTTTTAGGCAGCAAGACATCCTTTACATGCTCTTGTCATTCAATTTACGTCATAAAATATATCACTTTCACTAAAATCACTACACTGAAAACTAAATTTCTCTTTCTTCTTTTTTATCAATACATATCCATCTCATCGATACCCTCGAAAGGTTGAGTATCAGTTTCCCCCCACCATGGATGTGTTTGGATCCTGTCAAATTATTCATTCCTGTTTGCTTCTATGATTTTTTTGTTTATATTATGCTTTCATCTCCAATCAACATCAATGTTTACATCACCGTCCTTCTTACACCCTGCCCCTCATCAGAGACACATTCGGAAAACTAATGCTCATTCCATTAATAGTACTCTTTTCATCCACACATGTATGAATTTTTTCAAGTCCAGTACATGCAAGACATTGTGGTTCTACATGATTGCGAATAGTCTCTGTACATAGATTAAAATATTCACGTACCACATCACTGCAAGCTTTATTGTTTTTCACATCATGTTCAATACACGGTAATATTTCCAAGAAATGAATCTATTCGCTTGTATTTAAGTACACACTGTTTCGAGGAGCATGAAGTGTTCCTTTTTCTCTAACACCACAATTTTTTCATCCAGTAGTTTTCGCACAACCAGTTCATTATTTCGTCCGAGAGAATTTATTGGTGTAATTTCCACTTAAAAATTTAAATAGTCCGAAACAAACGGGGTCAAATGTACAAGTTTCTCCCATTCCAATATTGGAATTTTGACCTATCTAGACCTAAATTCCACTACCGAACTAACTTAATTAGTGCATGAAAACAAGAAAGAATAAATGCTAATTGCCCGGAAGCTGTCGTTATCAAAGCAGACACGAATTATGTGACAACAAATTGTTTGAAGTACGTAGATATCAAACAAAAGTGGTATAAACTAGATTGGAAGAGTTAATATTCGAAACAATTTCTGAGAAGATCTTTAGCGTTAACTTTGGGAGACTTACCTTAATTTTATTTACATATGAGATCCTCTTCAGAATATATATATATATATAGTTAGCAGTCGTATCTTTGATATGAGAGATAGATGTATAATTCTTAATGGGAGTTCGTCTGATTCGAAAATAAAATGAAATCTTTCAGTTTAACGTCCCACGAATATGCCCTTTAGGCTAAGGGAGACAAATTTTTAAGGTAAGTGAATGACGATGGAATGACACTGTGAAAGGAGATTACTCCTAGATAACATGAATACGACGTTCTTCACCATAAATCTACTCGCTCAAGATCGAACCAGGGATCCTAAGCATAATCTATCAGTGAGACACCCTGCCCCTCATCTAATTCGAGTCGTACATTAAGTTGTAGATCCATATATTACTAGTCTAGGTGTTCAGTATAATAAGGTCATCAACGCATATCTTTGTTTCAGCCCATTCTCGTAGTTCGTGAACAAAAATTTATTACTTTGAGATTTATTTAAACATATTTTAATTAGTTTAAATAACTTTTCTCGGTATTTCAAATTCTGTAAGAATGTTATACAATGTTTTCCACATAATCGAGTCGTAGGCCTTTCTCAATTTAATAAATAATTGGTATGCCTGAATATAGCATTAACACTTTTTTGAGTATTAGATTATTGAGTTTAGTTGTAAAATTAATGTAATAAATCTTTGTACCCATGATGAGCAAATTCTCTCATTACGTTTTCCGTTGGCTTACTTAGTTACAAATTCCGTTATTTATGCAATTCAGCTTATTCTTATTTCGTTTACGATTTACTTTCTATGTGATCAAAGAAACAGCCTTTGTTCGTGTGATTTGTTAAGACATCATGTTCTCACAATATGCTCAGGAGAATTAATGAGCTTGAAATTCTCTTCGATCCTGTGTGAATGTGATAAGTTTTGTGTCTCACGCAGGAGAGTGCTTCATTATATCCTCAGAGAGTTCAGAAAGATAACCTGTGAATTCTTAAGACAATGAGAACAAGCTGATTTAGTGGTCATACATATAGGTTACATCTTCGAGAGAGAATATACTATCTTGTCTTCGAGAGAGAGACTTGTCGTTTAGATCTATTAATTAAAGATGGCATCGTCAATGAATTTATTAACCAAACTTAATGCACCGTCGTTAGTATCTTTTACAAAATTTCAGGACTTACAAATTAATAATACCTATCGCATTGTAGACTGCAAATTAATTACAACCGTATATGGAAAGAAGGTTTGTGTGACATTTGAAGCAGGACAAAAAGTGATTCTACCAGGACGCTTTACTGAAAAAGTAGAAGCAGGTCATGGTGCATTATTATCACATTTGCAAAGTGGAAATATATGTTTAATATACAAAGAAAAAAGATTAATTTAACTGGCCATAGTATGCACGAAAATAAGTTCATTGAGTTGGCCACATAGTAAGTGTATGGACATGTACAAATATGATGAAACATGCTTATCGTCTTCTTCTTCTTTTTTAGTCTCCTCCTTTCCCCCTTCATGTGTGCACAGACAAACATGTGTGTATAGTGACATTAATCTCTGCTGTTCAGCTATTGGAGTAACATGCCCGTGAGTATTTGTATTTCAACTATGGCAACTAAGAAAGAGTGTTTGTTGTTAAATGTTCAATATGGACTGAGTTTAATGAAAACAAAACTAATTTGTATTGGATTGGATAGTGACACATTTGAACCAGTAATACGTATTAGTAGAGGACTTGTGTTTGGATGAAGTTAAGTTTAACGGAATGGGAGAAATTTGTACACATGACCCCGTTTGTTTCGGACTATTTAAATTCTTAAGTGGAAATTACATCTATAAATTCTCTCGGACAAAATAATGAACTGGCTGTGCGAAAACTACTGGATGGAAAAATTGTGGTGTTAGAGAAAAAGGAACACTTCATGCTTCTCGAAACAGTGTGTACTTAAGTACAAGCGAAAGGATTCATTTCTGGGAAATATTACCGTGTATTGGACATGATGTGAAAAACAGTAAAGCTTGCAGTGATGTGGTACGCGAATATTTTAATCTATGTAAGGAGACTATTCGTAATCATGTAGAATCACAATGTCTTGCATGTACTGGACTTGAGGGAATTCATACATGTGAGGATGAACAGAGTACTATTAATAGAATGAGCATTAGTTTTCCGAATGTGTCTCTTACTTTGAAGAAGGACGGTGATGTAAACATTGATGTTGAAGGATTAAAATTGGAGATGAAAGCATTATGTAAACAAAAAATCATAGAAGCAAACAGGGATGAATAACTTGACAGGATCCAAACACATCCATGGTGGGGGGAAACTGATACTCAACCTTTCGAGGGTATCGATGAGATGGATATGTATTGATAAAAAAAGAAGAAAGAGAAATATAGTTTTCAGTGTAGTGATTTTAGTGAAAGTGATATATTTTATGACGTAAATTGAATGACAAGAGCATGTAAAGGATGTCTTACTGCCTGAAAATGAAATGCATTATCAAGTTTACTATTCTATTAGTGAAATGGAACACGAAAAAAGTAAACATATTTTTCAGTGTAACGATTTTATTAAAAGCGATATATTTTATACGTTTCTGAAAATGTATCATTCATCAGTTTAGTAATATTTTACGTTGTATGAAAAAATCGTATTTGAATTCATTATTTTTAAAACAAAATATATTTTTCAGTGTAATGATTTTATTGAAAGTGATATATTTTATACATTTCTGAATATGTATCATTCATTATTTCAATAATATTTTACATTTGATGAAAAAATCGTATTTGAATTCATTATTAGTAGTATCTAGTTTAAGTATACGCTTTTCTTGAATTTGAAAACGAAAAGGTTTTAATTAATTAATTAATGAAATGTTTATTACGTTTACTTTATCATCATACCTTACTAATCATGTTCATCATTGAAAAAATACATCCCCATAAGTATTGATTTGTGTGTTGATTTGTGTTTCACCTTTCTATACACCAGCGATGCTATATGAGACGTGGGTATAGTACTGCTAATTAACGTGGAATACAAAACACAGAAGTTCTCAGACGAAATCGGACTCTGCATCTCCCATGCTAAAAGAACGTACGCTAAGTGCTTAGGCACGAGAGAGATCTCCTTTAACTTTTATGTAAGTAGACTTATTGATAGATGACTTTGCACACTTCTATTGGTACGTTAAGATACCAAATAAAAAATGATGTCACCAATAAAAATCTATTTCGAAGAGAGAGAGAGAACTATTAGGTTTGCATTTGATCTTGTGTGTGTATGTTTCCAGAATTCATGTTCGTTTGTTATTGTCTTTTGATAAGATATTTATACAAGTTATACAGGATGTTCTAAGACAATGCTGTTGAATACTAATAGCAGAACAATGCTTTTACCCTCTAGACTAAAGTGTACGTATAATTACTAAAAGTGAGTGATTATGAAAAAATAACGAAATAAAACATGTGCAAGGAAACATGAGAATCTTAAGAAAGCCCACGAGTACGATACTCTCATTCGTGAATAAAACATTATCGTAAGTTCTTTCTCAGATATGAGAGTGCTTCGTAAGACCAGAACCAAGATGATGAGACGTTTTTAAATACACATCATATTTTATTTACAAACGTGACGGATGATAATCAGCTAGAGGAGACGTAAGGAAGTTTTAATTCCGAAGTAGATACTTTTTAATTTACAGATGGAATTTTAAAAATTCATTTTTTCTTTTCAAATTCTGAAGATTCTACATTTGTGAGTCTTTGATATGATCCATGGATAAGTAATTTTGTGCTCCTAGATAGAAACTAAAAACTTACAATTTATGTATACTTTCGCAGCCAAAGAAAAACGACGGAAAAAAGACATGAAGCTTCATATCCCATATTAATTTTGTTTAATACTTATAACGATGGACGGGAACACTAATTCATTTCTATGATGGAGGTATCCGTATTAGACAAAAATTACAGAAAAAGTCGAAATGTCAAGTAATGGGAGTCGGACCTTGAACATATCTGTTCATCATAGCAAACGAAGAACAGGAATGAACATGAATTGAACTTTGTTTTACTAATGGCATGACTATGCGAAATAATCCTCTAACGAAACTTCCATTACAATATTCAACTTGATACAACAATAAAGTTTTATATTGAGACAACCTCAAATGTGTACGGACTCGGGTTCAATCCCAACTCCCGTGAAGTAAAATTTTAGTGCACAAACATCGTGTGTGCGTGGATAACGCTTATGTTTCTGTTCCATAGAATTTCAATACTTAACGTAGAACATGTTATGAGTTTTTTCTTGACTTCTTATTCAAAGATCCACAAAATAGGTTATTTCTTATTTTAAAAGGTTCTTTCGACATTCCTAATCTTTGTTTCTAAATCACCTTCATATTTTATGTTATCTAATAACTACCGAGATATGAAAGTAGAAACAAAATGTACAAATGCAGGGGATTGTAAGACTTGCTAGGGAAGCCTCAAAATACTAGTACGATCTAGTATTGTGAACGAGAAAGGAAACTTCTCGGCGCGAAAAGAAACAAGACATTCGACAAGTACATTTTCAAATTCGATACGATATAGAAACATCTGAGACTCGTGGGCAACACTAGTTCACCTAAGTTTTAGAACTCAAGCACTGTTTTAATGTTACATGAGTCATGTATAAAACTATAAATTGATATCGTAATTGTACGAACACAATGAAGAACATTTATCAAGGTTGAAAGAAACACTAATTACTACGCGATACACTCCAATTATAAATGCAGACCTGGTATATATTTTATATTACATCTTTCGTGGACCTCTAGTAAAGCGAAAGGATACTGAAAACTTCTAGATGAAATCATGACTTTGTACATATATTTCCAAAACGAGACGAGACGACAAAAATTTTTTGAGAATACTTCGACAACAAAAAGACCCAAAGCTGTAAGATCGAGAACTGGTTTCTTCGAAAACAATTCACCGTTCCGAGAATAGACTATGTCATTTCTTTAATTATTTTTTCAAATTGAAATCGAAAGAAATTATTTCTTGTTTTAACGCTGATTATCATAGAGTATAAATATTTATAATTATTATTATACTTTACAATATAGTGCATATGTGCTTAGTGCACTAACATAAAACTTTTTACGTTCAAAATTTTATGAGCTGGTTGCTGTAATGTATGCTGTATGCTGTTTCTGGTTGCTTGAGAAGGTAATCATTTCTTAATTCTTTTTTAGACAACTGTTTTGTGATGCAATGTTTGTATAATCGACAAAGAATCAGGATTTGAATAACCATAATATATATTTTGATAATTATGTCATTTCTACACACCATATTCTTTTTAATGTTTAAATGAAATGAAATCTTTGAGTTTTACGTCCCACGGTTATGCCAGTTAGGCTAAAGGAGACGGTGATGATGAGTGATGAATGAAAATGGTGGAATGAAGAAAGTGGGAGGAAACGGGAGAACCCCGAGAAAACCCACGCACACGGTGTTTGTCCACCACAAAGTTCACTTGGCGGGTGCTGGTATCGAACCCAGGATCCCAAGCACCAGAGGTGAACGCTCTACCACTGAGCTACCGCGGCCCCCAACGTTTAAATAAATTAGCTACTGCTGCAGGACTAGATGATTTTCTTATATTACGAGTACTTTGTCTTTTAATACTCCTACTACTACTAGTACTACTAATATCCACTTTTGATGCTGGTGTGTTAATAGGTGTACCAATAAATTCTTTAGGAACATTAAGATCTAATAAATTTTTAAATTCATGAATTCATATAGGATTTTTTGATTATTTTCTTGCATGAAGAACGTCATTTACTTAATCTATAATATTTGAACCGGGTATTGTTTTCCCTTGGATACGTACTATATCAGACTTATCCCACTGGATTTTATCAGGATTTGTCAACTGTTTTAATAATAGATCTTTTTCTCCTTCGTAGTGTTTTTGGTACTGATTGTAAAATGTCTGATACAAATGGGAAAATAAAAGTATTGTTATGTTGGAAAGTTGATGATTTTTCTTTTTCTTCTTCTTCTTCCTGAATAACAGGTAATGTAATAGGCTTATGTTAAGATGAAATATACTGTAAATAACGATGCAAACCTTGTTGATATAATTTCCACTTTTGTTGTACACTAAGATCATGACGTTTTAAAATATTATTCATTTCTCCATCTAAACGTGACTCATGTGAATCTATGACTTTAAGATTGGATCGAATTTCGTCTTCAGCTTTTTCAGGGACTAGTCATTTTACGTAATTTTGGCATAGTTATCGCCTAAAAATAATATTGCAAGAAATGGTCCCAAGTATAATGGTAGAAGCGCACCAGCTCTTAGAACTATCAACTTCTTCTTCTTTAATGTCGTACATTGTTGAGATAAAGCACGTAAGGTCTTTTTATGTCTACGTAAAAGTTGCTTCTGACGAGAATTTAAAGAGGTGTTTCCTTTTATTTTGTTTTTAGGAACTTGAGAAATTGTTCTTATTGAATCCTCTGAAGCATTTTGTAAAATTTGTTTTCGTTTTGTACTCTTAAATTTGCACAGAGCACGGACCGTGTTATAGTGTTGTTTCTCCTTCAACATCTTGACTCAGACTAAACAAGAATTTCTGTATGCATGGCTTTTACGTTAGCGTCGACAGCCATGATTTCATTAAAAAATATTCGCAATATATCGTTTGTTTTTGTGTTAAGTCAAATAATAAATAAGTGTGATGCTCACGTGTTACTTCCTCTAACACTTTCACGATTTCCTTACTATCTCGAGGCATTATTTGCCTAGCTAAATATTGTATTTGTAATTTATCACAAGGAATTTTAAATACTATAATATAACGTGCATTTAAACTAATATCGCGTGTATGTTTTCCTTTCGGAATTAAATTTTGAATAATAAATATTAGTCAACTTTTTAAGATGTACATTGTAAATAAATTAGCAACATCACCATTAGTTTCTTACATTAAATGATCAAGTCTTAAGAATGAATTTTCTGTAATTTAAAAATTACCCATGTTGGGTATCCCTAAACAAACACATTTTTGCATGTGCATCTAATTTTGGTATTACTGTACCATAACACCATACTATATCATTTAATTTTATACTAAAAATTTGATCATGTTCATTAAGTTAGCTATTTACAGAAGTTTTCTAGCCCTTGAGGGACCAGCGATTAAAATAGTAGAGGGATGTTGAAACTTTAAATTCTTGTAACCAAATCAATGCATACAAATTGCTTTATACACACACACATTTAACACCGAGTGTCTGATGAAGCGATCCACCAAGAAAAAAATCATTGGAATATTCCAGAATATTAAAGCTTGAAATGACTAGTTTTAACACCGAGTATGCATTGCATACGATACAACAAGAAATGCAAAGAAACCAATCCAATAAATAATTAACATCGACTGTCCATGGGAAAGGAGAATATAAAAGACAGAAACTAGTAAAATAAATAATTAACAATGAGTTTACGCAGCAAACGATAGGTAAAAAATAAGAAACGAACCAGCTAAAAAATAAATTAAGAAAAACAAATTAACAATAAATTAAAAAATAAATTAAATTTTAATATTTCCACAATCTACAATTATCCTGTTGTGTTTCTATGGGAAACGACATATCAATAGGAAAAAAGAGACATTCATGTAGCTCAAATCCACTTGTTCTTGGGTCTATAACCGTAACGTACAATTGCACGTTTTCGTATGGGTTCATCGTCAGTCATGTCATATTTGTCAATACGTTTACGTTTCTTGTTCACCTCTCGGTGTATCTTTGTTTTTGTACAGCTGAAGATACGAAACTCTGGTCTACGTATGATACTATTTGGATTTTCTACTACTGTGGACTCTAATTGTCCACAAACCAATTTATAGAAACTCTCAAAGTTAAGTTTTTGAGAGATCCTATCATTTAGTGTAATCCTCCTAATCTTGAGTATATGCCGAACATCCCCTTGGGCATCAATTAACCGCAGAGCATAGTTCTTCGCCCCTAATCGCAGGATGGTTGTAAACTTCCAGCTTTCTGGAATTTCATCTGTGAGATCACCCAAATAGATTTCAAGCGGTAACAAAGGTTCATCATATTTTTTCTATACATGATACTGTCGGTGTCACAGTAGATTGCTCTGTCTGGTCCTGCAGTTGTCAGTAATTCGTACAGTTTAAGTCTAGCCCACGAAGTAATAAATGCGGCTAGTATCACATTGGAAAACTCTAGGGGACGTTTTCAGTTTCAATGTCTCTGTAAGTGATAATTAAATGGTCATCATTAATTGGGACCACACTTCGAATTTCATACCGTTCCGTTATTAAATACCTAGGAAACGTAGCCTCATCACTAACGATTACCCTATGTGACATATCAGTGCGCTGACCCCATTTGTCATATAATGAATTGAGCTAAAGTTTTGCACATTGCCTCAATCCCGGGTTCGTCCTAATGTTATCATAATTCAGCTATGCCTTCATAAGCATAATATCCCTCGATATATCTTTGTCTTCTTCTGCTTTACAATAAGCAGGAAAATCAGAGGTTTCCTGCTTTATCTGAAGGAAGGAATTCACGTAAGTTCCGAACAAACCACCTGAATTCCCCTCTTCAGGACCCATGAGTTCGAATTCCATATTTCGTGTATATCGAGTATTTTGTAACCTTTTCGAAGAGCAAGGTGTAACTCCGGAGTACAAAATGTTCCTGTGAGAGCACACTCAGCGTCAGTGTGAGTACAATCGTTTTCTTCCTCCATACATATACGACAAGGTCCCACCTGGGATACTAACGAGGGCGGTGAACAGGTCTACTAAAAGGGCGCTCATACAAACGGGAATCCATTTATATCTATCTATCTATCTGCCATATATATGGGTGCCATTTATATCAAAATTACCAGCAAAATGGTTTTGGTACCGTAAGTAGCTAATCAGTGAGAACTTCAAAATCCCCTTTACTAGAGAGAAAACTTTTTTGTTCTTGTAATAACATTTTTGTGAAACAAAATGAAGCTAAAAATATCAAGAATTTAATTTAGCTCTATGACTTTTGGACACAAGAGTTTCATCCCCGTGTTCACAAGCTCTCCATTGATTTCTGTCCTTAACCAAACTAGATCCAGATTCTACTTTATATCCCTATCTTTGTGAAATCCATCTGAATATTATTCTCCCATCTGCGCCTCGGTGTTTCTAATGGTCATTTTCCTATTTGGATTTCCAGTTAAAACTTTAAAAGCGTTTCTAATTTCTTCCACCCTGGCTACATGACCTGCCCATCTGAGCCTCCTAGACTTGACAATCCTAACAATTTTTGGTAAGCGGATATGAAGTTTTCGCCATTCCTATTCCCGTTCCTCTTGTAGTCCGAACATTCGTCTTAGAATCTTGTTTTCAAATACTTTCAGTCTGCATTTCCCCCCTCAGAATCAGTGACCATGTTTCGCAACCATACAGCATAAGAGGCATGATTATCGTTTTATATATTTTACGCTTCAAATTTCTCAACAGAATTAGCGACAACAAATCATTTTTAACTGAATAATAACACGAAATCCCTGCTTTCAGCCGACATCAAATTCTTCGTTGTTATGGTTTTGGTCTGATAATAATGATCCTGGATATTTGAAAGTATCCGCTTTGTCGAAAATATTATTTTGTATTTTAACGCAGCCATAAAATTCAGTATTACGACTCCGACTAACTTCCATGTATTTAGTTTTTCTGTATTTACTTCTAAGCCCATATCCCTGCAAGCGTTAATTAAGATTTCTGCATTTCCTTCTCTTATATAGTAAGACTATTCATGGCTTACTTCCTTCTCTTGTTCTATCATCCCCTATCATATTTACATGCCATAACTTGGTAAATACCATCCAGCTCTAGGACCTGAAGGACAATGCTGTCTTTGATTTTCCTTATAGTGTAATCCAGAACAAATTTAAATAATAATGTCGACAACTCATCTCCCTGTTTTAGGCCATTCTCAAAGTGAAAGCTTGTGTGAACAAGAAAACCTTACTGCGGGATTCATTTAAACATATCTTAATTAGTCTAACTTTTACCGTATTCTAAATTCTGTAAGAATGTTGTACAATGTTTTCTTCCAAACCGAGTGTAGGCTTTTCTCAAGTCAATTAATAATCGATGTGTCGGGATATTGTATTCCCACTTCCTTTCTAGTATTAGTCGAATGGTAAATATACAGTATAGTCGATAGTTAATCTATTTCTCCTAAGTCTGCAGTGATAATCTAGAATAATTTCATCTGCATATAGAGTCAATCTTGCTAATAAAATGTTAAAGAGGATTTATACAATGTTAACAGAAGAGAAATGCCTATGATAATTATTACAGTTAGTTTTAACGCTTTTCTTGTGAATTAGACAATAATTAATTCTTTCCACTCTTGTAGCAATTCCTCCTCGTTCCAGATAAGGAGAATAAGTTTGTGTATTTTGTTCCACAATTTTTCTCCTTCAGCTAAAATTAAGTCAGCCAGAATTTTACCTACACCCGGAGATCTGTGTTTGTTTATTTTTTAAAATAGCTATTTCTATTTCTCTCAGGTCAGGTTCTAAAATATACGGTTATGCTGTATGTATTTCACCTTCTCCACGAATATTATCTTTTGGCTGCGTGTTAAGCAAATGGTAAAAAAAGAATGATTCCATCTATTGAATATGCTATCTGGATAAGTGATAACTGTCCCGTTGGCTTTCTTTAATATATAAGCAAGAGGTTGATATCCTTTCTTAAATTTCTTGATTCATTTATACACGTCCCGAATGTTTTGTTGAAGATTAATCTTCAAGTACATTAATTTTAGCCTTTAAAAATCCATTTCTTTTGTTCTAAAAGTTTTGTGTAATTCGGATTCTGTAGCCAAGGCTGTTTCTCCTGTTTTCTCATCTCTACTACTTTAGTGAAGTCTTGGTTTGTTCCTACGTATTTCTGAGTGATCCAATTTTTCTTTTGCTGAAATTTTAATGGTATCTCTAATTTCAGTTCTGCGAGACTATTTTCTTCTAACTACTATAACGTGATCAATTTGAATATGTTTTTCATCCGGTGAAGTCCAATTATATTTATGAATGTCGCAATGTGGTAATTTTGTAATCTTCACGATAAGATTTTTGAATGTTGCAACGTTTATGAGTCTAAAGCCGTTCTCACAATTTTCCTTATGCAGACTTTTGTTCCTTATAATCACTTTGATAATACCCTCTCGTTCTAGGTTTCCATTAAAACAGCCCCTAATAAAATTTTCATATGGTATCGCGGGAGTTGATCAAATATCCATATCTATTCTATTCCATTCTATTCTATCCCGATTTTCTGTTGGTGCATGTACATTTAAAACAATAATATCACAACACCGACCCTTAAGAGAAGTAAGAGAAAATCCTTCATTAAGAAATTCAGCCCGCTTAGTTGCTTATATTATTAGTTTGTGAGGGGGAAACCCTGTTCCTAGTTGGTAATTTTTAATTCCTTCCCCTTGAAGAACGTAAAATTTCCGGATTTACTACACTATTTTCTTTTCATCTAACTTCCTGATATCCTACTAGGTCCATGCTCGTGGCTAAGCGGTTAGCATACGCTCCTTCAGGTATGAATTCAGGGGGTAGCCCTGGGGGAATCTCCCTCCGAAGGAAATTCATTTCCTCACGGAGAAACTCTCAAAATTTCAAACACAAAGTGTAGAAAATATTTCACCCGATTATTTGCTTTTTTTCCGTGCACGTACAGACGAAATCCAATCTCTCAATATACATATAAATGACTCTCGGTCTGCTGCACAATGTCCTTTTAAGAGTTAAGCTCAGCTTGTGTAAAATTTTACGTTGCACAATGTTGGCTTCATGCAAAACGGAAATAAAAACCGCTTGTTTAGGCGGCGGATGAACTACTGCTCAACTTCTTAAGCGGAGCTTTTTTGCTCATTCGATGCTTCGTTGTTTAGAACATTCTGCTTGAATGCTGGGTAGGATTGGAGATGCCTCCTTACTTATGATGTTGATGGTTTTGAAAGGAAGAAAGACACGATTAGACACCAGGAGTTAAGCGAACAGTGTGCAAACGGATATAGCAGTTCTACTTCAGACTGCGAAAAGGTTGCAGTTCTTTTCCTACTTTTAGTATCCATACTCATCGAAGATCTCTTACTAACAACTCACTTCCACCGCATACGAACACCAATCAAAGACCATTCCCTGAACCAATCATAGGACACAAACGCTGAAAAAAGAAAATCGAAATGTCAAAAGTTTCCTTGAAATATTGGTAAGTCCGTAGAAACTCGTGCTTAAAAAAGCCACACTTGAAAACTGAGCAAGAGGCTACGGCTTAATTCTGCCACTCCGAATAAGTTCGGCTTCGCTCAACCAGAAGTTAAGCGAACGTTGTGTAACCGGCCGTGAGACCCATTCTATATAAATGTTAAACATGTAACATCTAAGATAGAATACCAAATAGCCAATGGAACCTTAACGCTATGAGCGAGTTTGGTAGAACATGAAATTGTCAGTTGTTGATGAAAGTTTGTAATTTAGTAGGTACTATACTCTTGTCCTATATTATGTATTAATATGTAACACGATCACAGATTGAGATAGGAAAGGATAGATCCTTCGATCATTCCATATGATCTCTGATGTCAGCAGACTTCAGTTCTTTAAAATTAACGGTTCTTGCATTATTTGAAATAGAGCGAACTAAATCCTATTTTTCATATCGGAAGTAACAAATGAAAATATGCTTTACGATTATTAAAGTGAACACACCTTTCTTTAACTAAATTGAAGTCAGAGGGTGAGATTCGAAGGGTTTCATTAGTTAACTTCATTGTTAAGTGATTTATATTATTACTCAAGTTATAAATTTCTCGAGGGGTCACGACTATAGGATTTTGAGATGGTATTAGGCATTATGCCGAAACAAATCGCGTACCAAAATCGAAAAAGTATGACAACTCCGTATCCTTTACTCTATCTACCAGGCCTTCCCCACATGATAATAAATACATAAGTTTTCTCTGAACCTGATCATAAGTTTCATATGTACGGAAACACACATACACAAGCAAGCCCAGCACATCAGCACTGGATACACAGTGCTGCAACAGTAACATGTCATTACTTTCAAAGGCACGAAGAGCGCGTAGTAGTGCATCACATCTCTCCGACTCCCGATGTCCCAGTCGGTGCACCCCCATTACGGCTTTCTAGAAGCTAAAAATTCTCGGGTAGTCGTTCAGACCCCGCATCAATTCCTGGAGCTAGATTTCATCGATCATGTTGAGTTCTTCATTTGGGCAGAAGAAATCCATCTAAAATAAACAAACGAAAAGCAACGATTTTCAGTTATGAAGCCCACTTTTGTAATAATGTTTTTCTTTTAAAAATAATCACTTATTTTCAAGCTACTGTTAAATATTGTGTGTGAAAAGATACCAATCAATTATTTTTGAAACAGCAGTTAAATATTGTGCAAAAAAGATAAATCACTTATTTTCAAGATTCAGTTAAATAAGAATAATATAAGTAAAACAGAAAGACACGAATCGAATTAGTTTGTGCAGAAGAATGATTGCAATTTAAAAAGATAATCACTTATTGTCAAGCTACAGTTAAATATTGTGTGTGACAAAGAAACCAATCAGTTATTTCCAAACAGCAGTTAAATATTGTGGAAAAACAGATCAATCACTCATTTTATACTTTAGTTAAATAATAATAATATAAGTAAAAGAGAAAGACAACAATCAATTAGTTTATGCAGAAGAATGACTACAATTTTAAAAAAGTCTCTCTCACTCTTCATTAATACTGGTTTAAAACAAGCCAAGGAAAAGTGCAAAAATGTATGGTTTCTTTTTAAAAATTCAGTAACTATAAGAAATATATGCACACTTCTTAATTTTTAGTTATTTGCTTGTAAATCTCTAAATAGTAGATGACGTGTTGACTTTGGCCGCTCAACAAATGGTAGTCTCTAATTAAAACCGAATTTCTTTTTACTAATGGTGCACCCACTAATGTTTCACGAAGGATTAGCTCAATGAAATATAATATTAATAGATCTCAATAAAAAACCATATCTTCTTGAAAATTCTGCACCAATATTTTGATTTAAAAACAACTGCTTAAAAAGGTAGACGAAACTCCTATTTGATCTTTTAAGTGTGACGGCGTAAAAGGAACTGATATAAAACCGGATAAATAGCTATTATATCACCACGTATCATGTATGCCGACACGTTCTATCATATATGCTGACACTGGTGATAGTAACGACACCTGTTGTCAAATTTTTGAATTACTGCTCAGTGTACTGTAAAGTGCCGTTCAAGTCGGATGTTCGTACATATAATTCCCATGTTAAGGTGAGTAAACTAATTATATACTTAATAAGTATTTTGAAAAAATATGGTAAATAAACGAGCATTTAAAACTATTACACAAATTTAATAATCAATGGGGCTTATTATTTGATTACGGGGTGTGGTGCCCCCTAGTACATAATTTGAGCATCCTTCGGCAAGCAAATCACCAAATAATTAATATGCTCACACTGAGTGTTCAAGTAACTTATTACAAGCTTTTATTATTTTCGAAAGATTCGGGGGTACATAGCACTTACGGCTGGGGTCCCCCTAATACATATATTGAGTTTTCTTTGGCATCAAATAATAAGTATGTTCACACATATTAAGTGCTCTGTTAAGAGGAATATGCTGAGTTTCATATCCATGTAGTCTGTAAATAATTAGTATTTTCCATCCGATTTTCCTAGGAAAGGAGACGGTAAATAATTAGTATGCTCACGCTGAATGTTCGAATAATTATGAGCTTTTAGTATGTTTACACTTATTAAGTGTTCTGTTAAGAGAAATATGCTTCGTATTGAATCGATGCGTAAAAACAAAAAGCGTTTAATGAAAGTGTCTTCTGCGGTAAAAAATTAAAGTTTGAACCTCTGCAAAAGCGTCTGTCCGTCGCGTCTTCTATGATAATAGTTCTAAGTTCAAATCCAGGCAAAAGCATCCGTTCATCGCGTCTTTGGCGTTAAACCCTAAGTTTGAATCCGGGCCGTAACGGGACGCGGTAAAACGCCAGCAATAGCTTGTATTGTTTGCGCCTCTACCGTAGGAAACTCGATTGGTTATTGTACGTGTCTTTGCCGTAAAGATCCAAGTTCAAAACCAAAATCGGGCCCTGTTGTAGTACTGCCAACAGTTTACGGTTTCAACGTTAAAAAACTCGCGTGCAATAACTCATAGTACATACATCTGGTGTGAAATGACCCGGGTTCAAACCTTAATGAGCAACTATTATCCGGATGGGTTCCCTCCCCGGACAGGGTGGGTTCATGCAGTTCGGATTGTTGGTAAAATCGCTACAAACAAAGTGAAAATATACAAAAAATATAGCTTTCTTAATTATGTAATTAGCAATTAACCAATTTAAAATTGACCAGTAAAAATTGTAGGTTCACGTCTCATACACCCATGGTGTAGAACAATAATTCAGATTTTAGTTCATAAAATCTACCCATTAGTTCTTCAAACACTGTGAACATTCTCTTAACGCCATTTCATAGAACTTAGCTCAACGTCTCAACAATTTACGCCTGTACCACACAATAATTTTATCCGTGGGTTTTTTCCAAACTTCTCCCGTTTCCTTCCACTTTCTTCAGTCCAATATTTCATTCATTTCTCAAAGATTATAACTTAAAACCGTCTAATCTTATTAGAAGTCGTGAAATATAATGCACAGTGTGTTTTCCCTGTGGTTTTCCGGGGTTCTCCCATTTTCCCACATTCCCATTCTACTATTTTTCAAAGATATTACCCTATTACAACATAAATTTACGTTAATTTTCAACAAGATAAGTTTATAGTATACAGTGTGTTTGTCCGGTAGGTTTTCCCAGGGTTCTCCCATTTTCCCCACATTCCCATTCTACTATTTTCTTAAAGATAGTATCTTATTACAGCATAAGTTTATGCTAGGTTGGTTTTCAACAAGCTAGATTTATAGTACACAATGCGTATGTCCCTGCGGTTTTTCCCGGGGTTCTTCCGTTTCCTTCCATATTATCATTCTATTATTTTTCAAACACTGTAAACTTTCTCTTAATCCCTTTCATAGAACATAGCTCAACAGCTGAAAACTTAACTTTACAGTATACAATATGTTTGTTCAGTAGGTTTTCTCGGAACTCTCACGTTTACTCCTACGTTCACATCCCATCATGTTTTCAACAGTCTAAACCAGCTCTTAACCTCAAACAAAAAGACCATAGAATAACAAAGCTTCAAAAGAGAGAACAACTTACATGTATCTTCTAAGACAAAGAAGAAAAAACAAAGTTCAAATCATAAGTCGCTAAAAAATCAACACAATGTATACACAGGTTAATATCAGAATATAAGGAAAAAGGGGAAGGAATCACGATTTATATAATTTTTTGCTACATTAGGAAGTCATTCTTCCGGCATTACTTAACATTTTCTCTTAAAAAATTCATAGACGATATCAGATATTTCAGTGCAAATAAGTTGTATATTACAACTTGTCTCGACAAAAATGTTCAAGATGCGATCTACATACATTCTGGGATATTGCATACATGTATTGCATATTAGAATTGTGATTTACATCTGGACTTCATGTATAGCTTGTATGATAACATTTCATTCTAATGTATGACCATTAATTTGTGCTGATTACAAATGTTGAAAGTATCAATTTTCTTAATGTCTTTAAAGACAAATTTTCTGTTCATCTAATTTCAGCAAACATTTTTCAAGTATCATTTATCTCTCTGTACCAAGACGAAAGTTCGTTGCAACAAGGAAGAAAAAGTATGTAGGCCTGAGATCAATGACAAACTGTTCACAATTAAACATTTGGGATAACTGTCTAAGGAAGAAGAGGGGTTGGTTGGTTACATACTATTGAAAGCAAGATTGTGTCCTTACTCGTACAACACAGAGGTTTCCTCCCCTACCCCTTTCACTCTCAGCCCCCATCATACTGGTACGTCACTCACGTGCAGTATGTAGAACAGGAGAGAGAGGGGGTTAAATAGAATGGTCATTGCCAAGTACTGAAGCTTCATACGTGTTTTCCTCTAACGGAGAGTGCAACACGGTCAAGACAGTTTGACGTATGGGAATAGCCGACGTAAAGCTTTCACGTCAGTGATACAAAAACTTTCACTCTCTCAAGAGCAAGCTTACTGTTAACTTCTAGTTACTCTCTTGACTTCAACCAAGAAGGATGTATGAAGACCATGCTCTGTATATGTACCAGCATCAAGCAAATGAAAAAATAAATGAATGAATAAAGATTTCAACCCTATTCCTTTTCCTCCCTTCCATATCCTGTATTCGATTCCTGTTGGAAACTCTTCCTCTACTACACCTCACAAGTTCGCACATTTTAGGGGCCACGGTGGCTCAGTAGTAGAGCGTTCACCTCTGGTGCTTGGGGTCCCGGGTTCGATCCTAGCCCCCGCCAAGTGAACTTTGTGGTGGACAAACACCGTGTGCGTGGGTTTTCCCGGGGTTCTCCCGTTTCCTCCCTTTTTTTCATTCCACCATTTCATTCATTACTCATCATCACCATCTTCTTTAGCCTAACCGGCATAACCGTGGGGCATAAAACTCAAAGATTTCATTTCATTTCGCACATTTTAGTATGTTCACACTCATTGAGTGTTCGAATGAATAAAAATTTTACAGCTCACAAATTCGAGCATTTTTACAACGATTGTTATTACTGTACACATCCTTAACCTGGAAGTCCCGGGTTCAATTCCCATTCTTTTATTCCTACGAAATTTAGTTTCTAATGGTATGGCTGAACACTTACTGTACACGCCCTTAACCTCGTAGTACCGGGTTCGATTCCCATTTCTAGTACAGTCACAGGGTCCTGGGAAGCCAGTGGCTTTTTTTCATTTGAGGTCTCAGGATGTCGTAAAAGCAGTGGAGGGGTCCTGTAACCATTTTAGCAATGACTGTTATTGTAAATAATACAAATGAATTTTAAAAAACAAGGGCACTTCCTAAAAGCTGTGGAGGGGTCTTAGAACCATTTTAACAACGAGTATTATTGTAAATAATACGAATGAAATAAAAAGACAGAGGGAGGGTCCTAAATCTATTGGAGAGTCCCCAGAGGTCTCCTGACGCATCATTTTTTTACAAGGGCTACAGGGATCAAGTTATAACAACTAATTTTTATACTCTGTCTAGTTTGGAACCTTCAAAGTTAGGGAACAACGAATTTTTGAGGGGCCAGTTCTATACGAGGTCCCTGGAAATCCAGGGGACATTCTCAAGTCATGGACCATGGTCCTGCTTGGCCACAGCAAGCAACAAGTGTCAGAAGCATCTCAAATGTCATTCAACTTGACAGGAAACACTCAAACCTTTTACAAATCAAGACCTAGTTTCCCCATGTACTACTTAACGTTTACAAGACTTTCTATACAATATCTACTCACGTTTACAAGTGGCGCGTTTTGCTTTGATGTTGACAAATCTAGACTAGATTACTCACTCCTTCCGCCACCCAACACCTCGGTCCACCCAACAGATTTTTTAAATAGGAAAATACGAAACAAGTATTCTCTCATCTTACCTCTACAATATTTGAGCACAATTTCATTCGCTTCGGCCCACTTCTTCTTGCCTTTCGGAGGACGACTTTCAAAATTTTGGCTGCGGACATTTGCTCTTATAACCGTTTTTCGATAGAAAATTAAAAAATCCGTATTAGTTTATTTTTTTCGTATAGTCAATACACGAAGTTTCGTTGCAATTCTTCATGTTCTTTAGGCATTTCTGACATACTGCTATTAGCACTTTTGATATTTCATGATCCAAGGTTTGGAGGGGTCCGTGCCCCACCCAACCGTTTTTTCCAGGAAAATACAAAGCCCGTATTCCTTCATTTTGCGTCTACAATATTTGTACACAATTTCATTCACTTTGGACCACTTGTTTTTGTATTTCGGGGCTCAATTTTCAAAATTTTGGTTGGTGGTTTTTGTCCCCTAAAACCGTTTTTCCGCAGAAAATGGGAAACACGTATTCGTTTATTTCATGTGTAGTATCTACCTGCCAAATTTTATCAAAATCGGAGTGTTACACTTGGGAAGTGTTACTTGTAAGTCCTAGTAGGGGAGATTTTGTCATACCTGATCGAGAAATCTTGGGGTGATTATGCCCAGGGGAATTATGTCAGCAACTCTTTTGAAATATTTACTTCACATCAATGTTGTGTTTGCTTTCTCCAAAACAACAATAATAATAATAATAATAATAATAATAATAATAATAATAATAATAATAATAATAATAATAATAATAATAATAATAATAATAATAATAATAATAATAATAGTCTTCCGTTTTCCGTTCCTAATATTTTTCAATCCTGTCGGTAGTGTTCTTTACTACTTTTTGTTGACAATCTCAAATTATTCGACAATTTGTGATTCCTATGTGTGGCTTATTTGTTTCTTTTTGATGGCATTCTGTCTCGAAACCAAACAAGATCAGGTCTTTTCACTAACCTCTCCAACTACAACCTTTACACCGAGTAAATTCGGAAATAGACTTAAACGATATAAATGAAAAAAAAAAATACTTGTTCTTTGCTGATAGTGGAGGCGGGGCTGAAGAACCAGGGGTAGATGAAGCCCTGAGGTTACCCGATCACTGAAAACGATCACAAGCTTGCTTTCTTCGGCCGCATACTTTAAACAGAGTCATTTAACAGGAAAACTTTTTAAAGTAACTTTTAAACTTCATCTGAACTTTTAAAACATTAATTACTACGAGAATATGCACTCTTTAATTTAATTAGCATTTACTCTGCAGATAATAATTAATAAGAAATAAGAAAATTATAGGTTGAATAAAGACGAATCAAAGATTATGAAGGTATGCATCTCAATTGCTAATTCTCATTACTTTCTCTAAAAAGAATAGTGGAGTTTAGTGGTAAGTCTTGATTTCCTTATGGGAAGTTAAAAAAATGACATTACTAATTTTGTGCAAATTACACACACATACTTATGAATACCTAATGAATAATATGGTTAAATGTATAAACCTACTTTACGATTTTCTCCAAATAAGCAGTGTAGGACGTGGTACCATGCAAAATTGAAAAAATCCCATGTTAAATTTGTTCCTTTTTTACGGCATTCTCGCAAAGCTCCAGTCTACTCTTAATGTTGCTGATTACATATTGTAAACTATAATTATTTACATGAAAGTTTGTGCTTTATTACATATTAAATTCTGCGTTCTATATGGAACACTCTATATATTATTAGGATACACATTTTAATGTAGAGACCTGGTTTCAATTTCCAATGGAAACTAATGTTCGGAATCCATTTTAAAAACGTTGAACTTTAGATCATTCAATATTAGTTTCGTATAATACATATAAAAATAAAATTTCTAGTTTTTCGTGCCATAGTCATGTCGTGTAGTAAAAGTGAATGATTATGACAGAGTTGGAGGAATGAGAATGTAGGATAATCCCGAAAAACTACGAACACTTTGTTGTCTTCGAGAAATTCGTATTAACTGGGATTTATCTTCTTAATCTCGACAGAATTACTACATTCCGATAAACACTTTTGTCTTTATGATTCATTCCATTTAAACAAATCTTGCACTTTTTTTATTTTGTTTACATTTGTTTCAGCTTTGGATCAATTTAAAATATTTGTGATCATTTTATCCATGTTAGTTTCAAATATAGTTTCTCTTTCTTTCGCAAAAGAAGTGTTGCGATTGCGGCAGTTATATGTGCAAGTGTTAAAAGTAGGCTACATAAATAATGAGAACCTAAAATGAAAAAACTAACAATCAGCAAGTTAAAGAAATGCTATTCGTAATTACAGATTATTATAATATTCTATAGAAGATACATAAATTCAAACTATCCAGATATAGAAGTCAAATATTTTGAAGCTATTAAGAAGTAATAATTCTCATAGTTTCATATCACTGTAGTTCCTCTAGAGGTGCTAGTTCAATGATATATGGAGAGTGAAAAAACTACACTACTGAAATAAGATTCGAATCTGGGCCTCCGGTTTATCATACCGATGCGTTAATTTAAGAGTTACGGAATATGTAGGTGTTTAGAGAGTGGTCAGAATTAACATACCGATAATTATGTATACAACCAGAAATATATGAACAATATATACAACATAATTTTACTGCATATAAACAAAGAACATACAAAGTTACTAATTTATTAAATATTTTCTAGAGTTCTAGGAATGCTATTATTACAAGAACTTTATTTACAGGATAATGTAGTGACGAATTTAAGTTTTGATCTATATGTTATTGTTAGTTTTTAATATAGTGGGATGAGATTATTAAATCTTCTGAACACGAAATACATTTTATTTTGTAGAAGTATAGTTCCATCACCAGCTTGTTTTGCGTACCAGAATGAATGCTAGTTTCTCTAATGTGGAAAGTAGTTTTTGTACACAAAAGTGAAGCTTTTGTGCACATAGAATGGAATAAGATTTAGAATTTTGTAGAACGTAAATGTATTTCTAGAGGATATTCGTGTTTGTAAATAAAATACAATGCTCAAAGTTTCCATTTGTTTGCTTGAGGTAGATAAGACAAGACGTAACGCTGCCCATAAATACTACCCACACTAAGAAATGAACGTAGGCCTATCTTACCATAGTATAACAGAAATGTATTACTAGAATATTTGAAGACACTTTTTATGAAAGAATGAGAGAAGGTTTACAGTATATAGTTCAATCTACGTAAAGCAAGCAAAACCACAATTTTGCTCATGTGAAATGTAAGCATTTTTGAATCTTTAATTTTCACTAAGTTTATGTCACTGCTTGTATAGTCTTTACGGCATAAGTTGTGCTACCTCATTTCGATTGCTGTAAGATTCATATCTCGAATCTGTAGTAATTGAATCACTGACTGGAAAAAGGGAATAAGTGCATCAGACCTAAGTTTTCAAAAACGCTAAAAAACCTTCCCGAAGCGTTGTTTCTATTTGTTGCAAAAAGTGTATAATTGATTACTTGTAGCAAAAGAACTAACAAACACTAAGACAAGAAGAAGAATCTTGTATTGCAGCACTGGAATTGGTTAGATAAGCTTAAAAACGGAAAAAAATATTCCCTTTTTCCAATCAATTAGAGTTGGACGCAATTGTAATTGTGTGTAGGGTATGTAATATGCAGTTTATGATAGAAAGCTATGAAAATGTACATGCTGAATACAATGTTGTATGTTAATCTTGGATATATGTATCCGAACTATCACAAATGTTAGGCTTCTAACACTTTTATTGTCACGGTTCGTTTTTTTTTTTTTTTTTTTTTTTTTTGTACAACACATGTTATTCGCACATCAAGAAAAGTAATACAATAGACAGCTGAACAAAATACGTAGCAAAATACGTCGTCCCAATAGAATGGCTTTACATAGGGTTCTATCCGTGTGCATCTTCATCTTCTACAGTTTCTTGGTCAGTGGTTTTCCATGAACAAATCATCCTATAAAACTTTTTGTATTGGTCATGTATACATTTGATGATTTGTGAAGAATCGTTGATCTTTTTCTGATTGATCGAGACCTGCCAATCGTATGCCTTTGACGTTGGCAGTGGAACGTTTGTGACATTACTTTTGAGTAATCTAAAATATCAGTTCTTAGTCCATTGATAAACCTATGAGCTTGCACATAACCTAGAGATTTGGCCTTATAAACAGTGTCTCTATTTACTTACTTGGAATTTCACTGTTTTGTCCACAATGCTACCTGATAATTTCTTGTAAAACGGTTACCACCAATGTTTAAAATCTAAGATCTCTTCATTGACAACTTAGTAAACCTGAAATGGAGTATCAGTATTTCTTGCATTTGTAATCATGTGGTTATACTGTGCTGGTTAATAAATGCGATTGTGTCGTTTCAGTCCTAGTTTGATTATAGCAATATTTCGGTCACATGGTAAAAATGTGACCTTTGACACGCAAATATTGCTGTATAGTTGTGAACCGTTATGACACAGTCAGGCTGAAAAGCATTCTTGTCATTGTATGATTGCAGTTTTGGCATTGTATGATCACCACTTGTATCACTGAAAACACGTAAATCTGTAACTGATTGTAAAACTTTCTCTATAGATTGTGCAATGCGAAGACAAGGCGAAGTATCGAAACGTCAGCAGAGGGCTCTAGTGGTTGTCGACTTACACACAGTCTCACAGTTGTGCTGGTATCCTATAGTGACTGGAAGAAGGAAATAAGAAAAGTAGTTATTCCCTTTTTCTAATCAGCGAGAGATTTTGTCTTTCTACATTGGTCATATAGAGTTGCCCAAACATTCCTATTTTCTACTCAACGCTGCTATCTCAGGTTAAAATCGCAAAAAAATTGTACTTATTCCCTTTTTCCAATCAGAGGTTCAATTCATCTTCCTTTCAAATAGCTGCTTCTTTAATGGCACGTTCTGCAATTCTAGTGACATATGTCATTTGCGATTCCCATTACCCAACTTTCCCTTTTACCATGATCCCCATTTTCGCGGTTTCTGGCAAAATACGTCTGCTCTTCGTTAAACAGGATGCCTGCCACATTGTCGGGCAACAGTACGGTTAAAATATGGCGAATTATTCACCAAGAGTGGATACAATTTTTCGCTTCGCATGATTTAGCAGACTGACTTAGCAATCGTGGTAATTTTGTAAAACTTTGGTAGTTCCAACAATAAACAGTGTTTGCT
This sequence comes from Thermobia domestica, assembly GCF_964235325.1. NCBI lineage: Eukaryota > Metazoa > Arthropoda > Insecta > Zygentoma > Lepismatidae > Thermobia > Thermobia domestica. Next base: position 194,458,626 of record NC_137457.1, read on the forward strand.
TGTGTAGTATTCTGTAGAAATTTGGATGTAAATTGATGTTAAGCGGTGCAGTTTTGCAGTGCTGTTGTCTTGTTTGACCTGAAAGATTTTTAAGGAAGTTTTTTTTCGATGAAATTTCTTAATCTCACGTCGGTTTTGTTTTATGGGTATTGTATTACACAGGATTTTCGATTTTTCACAACAGCAATCCCTTTTCTCGTTGCAGTTGTCACCAGTCTGACTGGCTTCCTTTTGTTTCAGAAATGTCACGTTCATTATGTAAACTAAAAGCTTATACTCTTACAAATTGATCGAGGTATAACTTGCATTTTTAAGAGTTACATCATAGTAGATCATATTCAAGCGATTAGAAAACTGATAGAATGGTCAAACAAGTATAAATTACCCTTATATGATGCGTTTATTTACTATGAAACGCTTTCGTTTCCGAAAAAATCTAAGCGATTATTCACACTGTAAAAAAAGTGGTGTCTAAGAACTTTACATAAAAGTTGACAAAAATGTCTATAAACAAGTTACAGCAAATATCCAACTGTTTGACTGTAGAAATACTATAATTATAGTGAGAGATATAGGTCAAGGTGATACTATTTCTCGTAGGCTTTTCACAAACGAGCTTCAATATGTATTTCGATTTCTGAAGTAGTATAAAGGATAAGTATAAAGGAAACACTGCCTCACCTTCTGTTTGCTCATGAAATCGTTCTCTTTGCAAACAACAGAGATTTTATGATATGATAGTTCGAAGATCAAGAGAGTCGGGTTGAAAATGAATATAGAAAAGAGAAACGTGATGCTCAACACGCAACAACTTTACAAGCAAATCAAGAGTTAAGGTTGAAAATATGGAATCACAAATGAATACCTAAGCCTATCTAAGATTAGAGATGTTCATGCGGTGTAACATTAACCTTTTAATTACGGAGCGTTTTAAAAAAATAAAGCCTGGGATACGGCGCCAATTTTGAACAAAATGTAGGGTTATTTTCAAATGGCTGTGGATCAGGCCCTAATAGTCGTAACCTCACGAAAGTTGAAGCATTTTACAGAAAATACATGAAAGTTTCATAATTGGTATGGTTTACCCCCCGACCACTCTAATCTAGGATTACAGGGTGGGGGAAAACAGAATTTTTACAACTTTTCTAACAAACATTTTGAGTTCCGTCCCCCCTCTGCCGCTCTAGAAATTGACGATGCATATAAAATGTACATCAAAATGTTCTTTGATATATTCTCAATAACATATAACAGCAGTGTTAACATAAGATACATACAGCATAATTAGGAAATTCCTCAAAATTATAATGTAACTACGCCACTGCTTAGGACAAAAATGACAAAATGCAGGGTTATTTTCAAATGATCGTAGCTCAGGCTCTAATAGCAGTAGACTCACAAAAGTTGAAACATTTTACGGAGAAAGCATGAAAGTTTCATAATTAATATGGTATTCGCCCAAACACTGTAACCAAGGATTAGGGGGTGGGGGAAACAAAATTTTTCAATTTTTTAAATAAATATTTCGGGTTCCGCCCCCCTCCGCCGCCCTAGAAGTTGACGAAGAAGATAAAATTTACATCAAAATGTTGTTTGATATATTCTCAATAACATGTAACAGTATTAACATAAGATACATACAGCATAATTAGAAAATTCCTCAAAATTATAATGTAACTACGCCACTGATTAGGACAAAAATGACAAAATGCAGGGTTATTTTCAAATGATCATAGCTCAGGCTCTAATAGCAGTAGACTCACGAAAGTTGAAGCATTTTACGGAGAATACATGGAAGTTTCATAATGAGTATGGTTTGCGCCCAATCACTGTAATCAAGGATTAGGGGGTGGGAGAATCATCATCAAAGTCATCAAAATTAAATTCGTCTGTGTCTGAGGAAGGAAATTCAATTTGTTCTTCATCCCACTCCGAATCTGCGTCCATTGCTTCCAACTCGTCTCAAATGTCTTCTGAACCGAGAACATCTCTCAATGCCATTTCTACTAATACACGAAACACCAAAGTCTCACAAGTATAACCAACGGTAACAAATTTTCAACTTTTAGGGTCCGTAAAGGTAGATTCTCTGTATGTTAAATTAAAATTCGTATGCAGGAAAGAACGCGCTCACAACACTCAGTTCAGACTAACAACACACATATGAAAAGAGGACCAACGATGTCTACGTCTTACAAGGGCTGTAGGAGCCTAGAAATCCAAACAAACTCTCTTATCACTCTATGTTGTTACCGCATGCAGAAATAAATCTGTCTTTCTCAGCCAGGTCAAGACCTCTCTCCCCACACCCTATATTCCCAATTACGTCCCTGGCATCAAGATTGGAAGGGAAACGTCTCCTGACTGATTATTTATATTTTCTTTCACAACAATTAACTTATTGTTGTGTTAAACCTCTGAGAACAAAACTGCACACTTTAAAAATTTAAATGCGTTTTAAAGAGTTTGTATAACAAATACAAACAGTCACGTTCGTTCACTTAAAAAAGGCAATAACAACATAATTTCTGTGTTTAGCAGTTGCCTAGTATGTCTCCTGAATAAAACACATGCAAGTGCATATATTTGATGCCCAGAAAGTTAAAAAACAATTACGTTTAATGGACAAACTGCAAGGTATCTATAAATAGTTACTTCGTGTCCCAAGCCTTATTTTTAGGTAACTAAATATAGTTACTTCGTGTCCTAGGAAAAATAGCAGATATAGGCTGGAGCGCATACTGAAGGAACAGCTTCATATTGAAAAATCAAACATTAGTGAGTTTGAAGCGTTAAATTCTCTATGAATGTACTCTGTCTCTTGTGACATGGGTTAGATACGAGGACACTAACAGAATTAGGCACTCTCTGTCTCCAAGCTGCCAAACGAATTGATATATGTTAGGAATCGCCAATAAAACAGGAAAAGAACCATATGGATTACACAGTGATAACAGTGACAAATATATAATGAAGAAATAAATTATAATGAAGAAATTGAGGTGATTATTGCCCGACACATTCCAAGAAGGAATTATGGTCGATAGAGGAAACCAGTTCTTGAACTGCATACTAAGAGACAAGGAGAAACTAGGGAACATCTTTACATCTTTGTGCAAGATGATATGAATGTGAATATACACACCTGCTTTTAACCCAGTGAAGCGGGTAATTGAGGCCTAGTAATAATTATACTAATATAGTAATAACTATAAGTGTATTACTATATTGTATACAATATAGTATTATAGTTATAACTATAATAGTACAGTAATAATAATAATAATAATAATAATAATAATAATAATAATAATAATAATAATAATAATAATAACTCACACGAAACTAGTTTAGTTAAGGAGTATTTAGTTTATATGATAAAAAAAATATCGAGAGAATTTCGAAAGAACGAATAGAACATGCTGTCGAAAAGAATGTATTCCTTACATTCCTTACTGATCCAAGAGACGCTGTAGAATTCAATTTGCATGAAGCTCTGGAGAGACACAGACGAGCAGATGCCACCAGACGAGCGATGAAACCATAGGAGAAAGAAAAGTTGAAGCATGAAGAAAAAGTGCTTATAGATAAAGAAGAAAATAGAATAAAAAGAAAAAATGGAGAATTCTCTGAGAGTTAGGATCCGTGTCACTATTTTCTCTGACAGTTCTTTTTCCTCTCGTTCCCTTTACGTCTGGAGTTTCTCAATTTCAAAGGTTGAAATTTTCTTTCCAGCAGTTGGTTCAATCACGTGAAACTTTTTATTCTTTTCTTCAGCCAACCGAACTTCAAAAGGCGGTTCTGCAAGAATATTTCTGAGTTCACAATATTTTATCCCAGATAGTAAACAAAACTACGCTTTCACATTATTATTATTATTATTATAACAGTTCTTTCGCTAGTCAGAAACTTTAATATTAACTGAATTTTTCTTCATGTCTAGTCAAATGTACCGTACTTTGCCTTCTAAAATTAATTCGTAATACATTCAAATTTAATATTGCTTGAATTAAATCTGATTATTAAACATTAAAATTATATACAGCGGAGCCCTTTTAATTCGGAGAGAAAGGGTACACAAGAACTTCGACTTATCTAGAATTCGAAATATTAAAAAATATACATCTTTTAATACCTAAAATGAAATCTGTGTCTACATTTAAAAAAAAATAATAATGTGCGGCGGATTTTCAAGTTAGCATATTATCTGTGTGATACAACACAGCAAATATCAGCAGACATTAACTCGCACTTATTTTCAAGTGGCACGTATCATGAACAACCCATTTAAGTACATTTTCACAGAACTGAATTATCACACTAAAACACACACAACCTTAACTATATGATCTCACTTCAAAGAGTTACTGGTCTTGGTGATAACATTCTTTAATACTCTGCAATCCTATCACTGAGGCTTTCCTTCGCTATTCCTTTGTTATCAACTCCATAGGTCATCATCACCCTGGATACTGTTCTTCACGACACATATTAATACATTGTTACTTCAGATACATTTGCGCTAACTAACCATGAACTCACCATTTGGACTTTTTCAAACTTAGGAAGGTCAACACCGTTGCCAGCTTCAACACACGGCTGCGTTCTACTCCGTCTGACGTACCATGAACAATCAGCTAGCAGCAACATAAGAACAGCCAGGCGATAAATTCGCATCTTAAATGTTGCTGTGTCACACATCACATTGCTACCATAGCCAAAATTATATTAATTTTAATCTTTTATTTCAAATATTGTACTCATCGGTTGATTTCAAGTAATTCTCTTAATTATTATTTATTTTGATCAACACTTTATAATGATTCCAAAATCTAATTAATTACTTTATATTTCTCAATTTTAGATTGACTATTACTTTAAAGGTATTCGCATGTATGATTACGGCCGATAGAGCGAATCCGCTTATTTACAAATTAAAAAGTTCTTGCAATTGCTCTCCATACGCATTATTATTATTATTATTATTATTATTATTATTATTATTATTATTATTATTATTATTATTATTATTATTATTATTATTATTATTATTATTATAGTAACAGTAATAACAATCATTAGGCGTTACAAATGAAACTCATTTGCTACCAACGTTTTAGTTCTGACTTAGTCAAAATCTAATTTTGATAGCAAATGACTCAAGAACACGATAGTTTAAGCGCATGTTAAGCTGATTAAAGTCGACCAACATTTCAAATTTTATCAGGTGGCGATCTTCAATTACCGAGTTATTGATCACCTAATTTCTGGCTTTAACTTAACAAACTTATTGAGTGAAGTAAGTGCAATGAGTATTATAATCAATATTTGCTTTAAAAAATCAATGAAGAACAATTATTTTCCTAGTTATGTTAAATAGAGATATTTACTTGTTATGAACAAATAAAGGAAATTATGTGGAGGATACAATACTACTTCGAGTAATACAAAATTTCATTTCTTTTATAAATATATAAATGTATACCTATTATATATTATTTTCTTGGGTATTTATGTGCAGCAAAATCCTAAATCACTATTGTAGCTGTAACTTTTCTTGTTCGAAAAAACAATTCCGACTCTTTGTAAATGTTGTCCAATTGCTTTGATCAATGAGCTCTCTATTCGCTGACACTTGTTTGTATGGGTATACAACGTCCATTAATTAACTTCGTAATATTGCTGAGATTGATGATTAATCCGTGTCTGTCTGCCCAGAAACTCATTCGTCAATTAACTTTTTTCCCTCTCAGTTACTAGCTTTGACGTAGATTGCATCTCATTTTTTCTCATTAGCAGCAAAAACTGTGTTTTTACTAAAAGTATGGGAGAAATATGATCTATCTGTGTTGTTCTACACTTCTTTTACTAGATTTAACAACTGACACATGTTTTAAGATTTATTTGTTCAATTGTAAATTTTTCCTTTGATTTTGTTTTGATTATTTTTCTTTCTTCTTGCACTGCATGGATTTAAAATTAACTTTTCGAACAACTAAGATTTGTTTCAATGCATAACTTTTAACATGACTAGAAGTTTGAATTATCGTTCCGTCTGCGAAAGAGTCGTATCATCTCTCATTCGTTTCTTAGTGGAGGAGAGGGAATGGGAGTATGTAAAAGGCAACATGTAGAATAGTGTTCGAAGTAAGAAAACGAAACAAAAATGAATGAAAGACAGGGAAGAAACTTTCTTATTACAATTTCTTCTTGAAATAAATCATACCGTACAATAAATTCATTTTTGAAATACTGTATTTATTTAAAATGAAACTTTAAACAAACTATAGTCTAAATGCCTTCGTAAAACTGCACCCAAACGAAAATTGAGTAACAATTAAACAGCTTGACTGGGTTGCTCCGAACAAATGGATAAAGGCATATTCTAGTGCACTGGTTCCCAACCTAGGGGCCCAAACTACTTATAGAATTAACTACATAGAATTAGTAATTACAAATATTAAATTGCTGCAACAAAGGAGCATTAAATTAAATGCCGTAAAATCACATATTAAATATTGAGTAAGAATTGACTCCACTGAAAATAATGCTGGTAAAATATACTGCACAACAATGATATGCAGAAGCTTGCTACGTGTAAATTGGAGAGAATTATTATTATTATTATTATTATTATTATTATTATTATTATTATTATTATTATTATTATTATTATTATGTTATTATTGAAGATGTGAGAATTCAATGCTATATATAAAATAGCAAAAAGGGTCAGAGGACGAGCGACAGAGAGGGAAGGGCAGTGAAGTATACAGAGTTTATTAAGGTGAACGAAAGGAAAACAAAGTTAAGACCCAGTATGCGAGTGTTACAGAAACGCCAGCATTATTATTTATTTTCTAAGGAATCAATGGGCTGACACGCAAGAGAAGTCGCAAGTACGTACACTTTGATCCACTACTTATGTAAAACAGCATGGCTCTATTAATGACAGTAAATATGTTAGATACTACAATGGGTGAGTAAACAAATTTAATGTTTTGACATGTATTTGGAAGTGGTATAAATTGACTTTTTCCTGTTTTTACGTTCATTAGTATAGAACAAATCCGGTAATAGATAAAGACAAGCTGTTTCCTGCAATTGATTAAGAGTCCCAGGAATACATTTCATCTTCATCCGTAACACTCTACCAAAAGCCTGAAGTGGTAGAAGCTCTAGCGGAACAGAGCGAAAACAATATCAGATAGTGAGAAACGATTTCTTGGAATCTATTAAGTATTCTGAGAATATGAACTATTTTCTCTTCTATTTCTGGATACAAACCGGAAGTTATATAAACCAACCAGTTCCGGTTTTAACGTTGATCACCATAAAATATAAACTTTAACAAATAACGAGAAAGTTTCTTGTAATCAATTAATCATCCCAATAATATACTCCATTTCCAATTTAATATTTCTACTGAATTTGGAAGTGGCAGAAAATCAACTACTTCAGATCTTACAGTGAACTGTACAGAGTAAAACGATAATAGATAAAGAGAGGAAGTTTTTTGCAATCGATAAAGCGTTCCAACTATACATTTCATTTCCTTCCTTAACTCTGTACTAGAACCGTAAATGTTAAATTCCACTGCAACTGCTGGTTTTAATGAGGCTCTACATAGAGCAGAAACGATAACAGATAGCTAAAAGCAACTTTTTAAAATTGATTTAATCTTCCCAGAATAGGTGTCATCTTTCTCTCTTAACACGCTATTCCATTGGTTCTCAATCCAACTCCTATCAGGACCCCCATTTTGTCACATCCTCTTGCCAACGACTCCCTTATAATTTCTGGTTTGTAATAAGCTTGTGTGGAATTTTTAATCTACCTATTGCAAAGATCCCACGATATCCATCTATTTCTATAATAGTAGAATCCATTTCTTGTATATAGTGGATACAGTAACTTCCCTAAAAGCAAACGGATTTAAACCAAATTCGGTCAGTTCATTCATATTACAAATATTGAATCCGATCCGTCACACTGTTTTTAAATGGAGACCGTTCGAAAATTTTAAAACTTCATAACTACCTTAATTTTGGGTCATATGATAAAAAAAGTGATTTCTAATTTCAGTTTAAAATAACTTGAACAATTGTTAAAAAGTTATTGAGTATTTTAAATGACTTGATAATGTGCGTCACGAAGATTGAACCGGACATTGCTACGCTAGAGAAATCACACCATGCTAAGGTATCTCAATAACTTTCAATTTTAATTGTATTTCACTATGCAGGTTTTGTTGTATTAGTGTTTTATCTTGTATTTAAATGCCCAATTCTCATTAGTTTCCTTTAAATTGATTTTTAAACAAGTCACGACCTGTTGAAAATGTTTAGTAAACCTATTTTTTTAATTGTTGTTGTTCTTAACATTATGCATAAAAATAAAAACATATCTATCAGAAAAAAAAAAATCAAAATCTATATATTAAAATGCTAGGTTTATATGTTTGTGTCCAAAGAAAAGTTTATATGTTTGTCTCCAATCCTTTCGACAATGAGATCTCGAAAACCAGAAATGCTAGAAACGTGCCGTTTACGCTGGTCGATTCCAAATTTTGTGTAGGTTGTTCAGTTCTAATTGAATGTTTAAAAAATGTGGCCGTTATTTCTTTATTACATTTTTAGGGGTGTACTGGGAATATTGAAATTAAAAAAAAAATCATATCCTATGATTTATACATTCCAACACATCAAAGTTGTACACAATAGTTGTATATCTCTCAGGCATTTGTTTCATGGCTAAATAATAATGAAAAACGAAGGATAACTTAATCGTTTCTCCAGAATAAGATGAATCTTTATTGTTTGAAACAAAATGAAATCTTTGAGTTTTACGTCCCATGATTATGCCGGTTAGGCTAAAGGAGACGGTGATGATGAGTAATGAACGAAAGGTTGGATTTGAAGAAAGTGGGAGGAAACGGGAGAACCCCGAGAAAACCCACGCACACGGTGTTTGTCCACCACAAAATTCACTTGGCGGGGGCTGGGATCGAACCCGGGACTTTATTGTTTGGAGTATTTTGCCCAATGAACACCATATATCACTGACATTATAATTAATTGTGTATATAATGTATTTTCTTATTACATACTGCATGCAAGAAGAAAGAAAACACTGATCATACATGAATTAGAAACTTCAACTGGAAATAGGCTCATCTTGCAAATGGTGAGAAGTATTGAAAAAATAATCGAAAACTCTACCCTTTATGGTACCCATTGCTGATTTTTATCAGTTTTTCACTGGTTTCTGGAAAATGACGTACAGGTGTTGTAAGGAATGACAAGAAGATTCATGCTCATATGTGAATGATGCGCTGTGTAGAGAGCGCAGGTTCAGCTAGTAATATTTAAAAACATTTTCCGATATTAGATTCTAATTATACTTATCTCTTCCGCTCATCTTCGCAAACCTCAGGTTGAGAAACCTTGCGCTATTCGAAGCAGAAGTGGCAGAAACCAGCCACTGTCGATTTTAACACTGATTGTTTGGGAGTTAAGACGGTAACAAATAGCGAAAAGTGTTTTTCTACAATGTACTAAGCATTCCATGTATGTATGTATTTAATCTTCACTCTAATATTGGGGCCTTAGTGATAGAGCACTTACCTGCTATAGTACAGGGGTCCCTGGTTCTATTGCCGGCCAAGTAAATTTGTGGTGAACAACGTGTCCGTGGGTTTTCTCGGGGTATTTCCGTTTCCTCCCACATTCTCAGTTCACCAATTCTTCCATCAGCATTCATTTGCCTGAATTATCGCTCCCGTAGCTTAAAAAGTATAACCATGGAACGTTAAACTGAAAGATTTCATTTTCATTTTTAACTTTAATATTCTCTATTCTCTCTACTGAAATCAGAAGTGGTATAAGTATATTACTGTACGGTTTCAATATTAATAAAGAAAATAACATATCATACAAACCAAACCCCTACACGTGGTGTACACGTTGCACTGCTACTAGCTCATGCTGGAATATACTGTTTATTTATTTATATACGTGAATAATATGCGAAGAAATACGGGTTAAGTTGGAGATTGTAATTATTATTGTTTCATTTCTCTTAATAGTAATGTTCCCCATGAGACGAGACGAGACGAGAATTTTTTTTTGTCTCGTCGTATAAATATATTTTTTTTTTAATTTCGTCCAGAAATTTGTCTGAGAGGTCTTCAAAATATATGATATAACCAGTACCGTGCCGTGGGAGTGGGGGTGAGCGGGGCGACGGCCCCGGATGCCGAAGTAAGGGTCGAAAAATTTGGAAGGAAGAAAATAACATTAATATAAAATGGAAGGAAAAGTAATAAAAAGTGCTCAAAATGAAGAACAAGCAGGATTTATTTTTGAAAATTCTCTTACGCCTCGCACCAACCATGGTGGCGCTTTGCGGCTGGTCTGTTGACCTCACTTATATGTATGCGGGGGCGCCGTTGTATGCTCTAGCTCTGGGCGCTCATTTTGTACAGCACAACATTGGATATAACAATGTTTAAACCATATTTATTAAACATGCTATTAAAACATATTATGTAAGGATTTCTGTATGTAAATATTGATAAATGCTCATCACTGTACTTCTACAATCACTTTATCAATTCCTAGTTTATGTGGTATGAATCATGTAACAGTAATAAAGTGTTTGAGATCTAAAACATGGATAAGCTGGTGTTGCTTACAAGACTGGTGAAATTTTGTCGCACGCAACACTACCTAACAGTGACACTTAAAGTCCTAACAGTGACACACATGTCCCTAACAGTGGCATATATTCCTAACAGGACACAATGGTCCTAACAGTGACAAATATAGTTCTAACAGTAACACACATGATCCTAACAGTAACACATATAGTCCTAACAACGACACACGTACTTCTTATAGTACATTATCGAGAATAAATTCTGTTCCAAATACAATAGCTGCAATATAATTGGGATGCTGAGTCATCTTATGCATAGTTTAGAAAATTTTAAGAGGAAAACAGCAGTTGTTGTTATTGAGTTGCGATAATCAGTGACCTTATCTTCCATGTGGAAACTTTTGGTGATTACGTGTTGATTGTGACTGAAAGTGCAAAGATGAGTAATCAAAATGACCCAAGGATATCTGTTTCCTTCAGTAGTTTTATGTTTTCGTCCAGTAAAATTTGTAAGCATGTGTTTTGTAATGATCTGTCCAAGCAAAAACAACTGAAAACATTTATAATTATTCTTCGTATTGCAATAACAGTGCATATTCAAAATTAATGATTCCTTCTCAGGAAGCACGAATTCACATGGATGAAAAATGTAATTCCATGCATTGCTGTAATGGGGACTTGTAAGTTATTATTATTATTATTATTATTATTATTATTATTATTATTATTATTATTATTATTATTATTATTATTATTATTATTATTATTATTGGTGGTGGTGGTGGTGGTAGTATCAGTAGTAGTATTAGTACTGACGTTGTCCAAGCGTACTTATTATTTGAAGTGGGTTTAAGGAAGATATCGACTCAAAATATATTTCATGTGCCTTGTCTACTTCTATTTTCATGATAACTTTGGCAAAATTTATTCGACTTGGATTAAATTTGGAGTATAGTGGCGGTTTTAGCAGGTAGACCGGGTAGGCACGGGTCTACCCAAATATTTTGAAAAATATATAAACGCTAAAAGATATAATAAAGAGTAAATACATTTTCCATTATTTATATTAATGGTAGATAATTATTTAACAAATAGCATCAACACTACTGTAAAAGTAATTTCCTACTGTCATTAATCCATCAATGTATCCATAAACGAGGGAGCAGGCCTACCCAAAATTAAAACTCAAAAGTCACCCCTGTTGGAGTGTTTTCGTTTAATCTTCACTAAGGCCTATAGTTCGGGGTTAAAATTGATGATTTTAAGAAGTAAAGAGGTGGTCACTTACGGGTCATTTTAAGTCGGTGGTCATTTACACTAACCACCTTTGCTTATATCTCTCGTACGCTTTGTGGCTGATGGCTAGAAACGCAAACCATGCAAGTTTTTTTTTTTTGTTTCATATTTCCCAATAGATGGTATAAGCATCTCTTTTCAAAAGCATAACACTTAAATAATGTCTCTTAAAAAATAGTACGTATGTTCCACTCAAAATATCAGTCTCCTTTTTCTCCTCAAAGAATTAAATCCTACCCAACTTCTGTATGTGCCTTTATAAAATAAAATATATACATATACACATGTATCCATCGTGATACGCAGTGTCACTTTTACTAGAACGCAATTTTAGCAACAACAACAACAACAAAAAGGTAGTGAGAAAATTGAACGGTAATTTTACAGTCAGCCTGTACGATTGATCACACACTACAAGTTTTCTTGTTATGCGATAATTTCTATGAACAAAATAACCTTGTAATAGGAGGGGTAGATGTAGATTTTATTTAGAATTAGAAATATTAGTTTTAAGATTTGACTTTGAGATAATAAATTGAAAAAAAAAATCAACTTAATTAATTTTATAGATCGTTTCAGTTTTAAAAGTTAGAAGGTATTTATTTTTTAACTTTCTCAACGAGATAGCGTCTATATAGTGTTTGATGAAAGATATGGTAGATATCCGACACTGTAACACATTATAGTTTAAAATATGCAGTGCATGTTGAAGCTTTCGTCAGTATTTCTTTTATCACAATACCCAATCCAAAGCCGTGGATAGTGTTATTCTCAACGAGCTGTAAAATTTACGTTTCTTTTAGGGTCAACAAAATAGTGTCAATAGTTCTATCTCTTTATTTTCGTTTAGTCATCGTGCATACTTTGTAAAGTACTCACCATAATCATTCTTTCGAAGTTTCTAAGCAGTTGGAACCTAAAAATCAATAAGATAACACACGTTTATTCCAAACTTAAAAATCTAATATTTACTTTTCGTGTCTGGTTGGCTAAAAAATATTGTGACTTTGGTGGTGGAAATTAGGAACAGATTTATTGTGATTTGAAAATAAAATTATGTAATTACATATAAAAACATTTTCTTTGATGATCTATTGTTTCTCTGGCAACACCATAACCCAACCATTATAGAATTTCTGTGGTTTCTGGTCAAAAATTGAGGCACATGCACACAGAGCCCGAAACGAATCAAAACGACTGAAAAATGCATGTCTTCAAATTTGGACATATTTTAATGTGTACAAATGAATTGCCTTCTAATGGTGGACAAAGGAAATATGTCGATTTTTTGACATTACGGATTTGTCCGCTATGAACATAAAAATGTGAGCAACTATAGCATGTCAAAATGATCTATTGCCTTGTTTTCATTAGTTTTGAGGGATTAGTATATTATGTTTGGATCACTGGGGCAATGTTTGAGATGATATACTTGTACGTTAAAAATGTATATACATGAGCGGAAACGTGAGGCGGTTGTCGTTTGCCTTTTATTATCAGTGTTGCCAATGTAGCACTTTGATCTAGAAATTTTTAAGGATATTTTTATCAAAAACAATTGGTTCATTTATCATTGTTAGAAAAGAAATTTAGCACTTTTTAAATGTTGCCTAGTGACTAAACTAGTATTATTTCCACTAAAAGTAATATTTCTAGCGTCTTCTTGCAGTGTGTTTAGCGACAGTATTATTCACGTTGTTGGCAGTGTGTTTGGTATCATTACGACATGTGTGTGTGCCCTATTACGGACAGGTTTGACATATATTTTTATGCCATATCATGTACTTCGGGCTCTGTGTGTAGTTTTCACAGACATTTGTTGAAACTAACTTAACATCATTCAGGGAATTATCCAGAGACCAGAACAAACAGTCTCTGGTAGTCTTACGGCGTCAAGCCTGGAATATATGGTGTAAACATTGAAAGTTTTGTCAAATTCTCTTCATTTCTGACTTATCTTTAAAGATGTATGCAGTCTCGTGTTGTTAGTGTGGTATATAACACTCTTTTGGATGAACATTTGCGATCTTTTCGTTTAAATTTCTAGGTGCACTCTTGCTAATGGGGATTTCCACTGATTTTTTTCTTTTTGTGCAGTTGTAAAATATTAATACTTTGGAGCTAATTGATTACAGCAAGCACTTCCTTTCGCTCATGTGTTGAACTTAACTACTTAAATTTTGTTATTAAATCTCGGATTGTTACTCTTGTGCTTAAAACAACGTCCGCCATGTTTGTACTTCATCTGTCGGTTCAGGATAAACTGTGTCAATCAGTATGGAAACGCCTTAAAGAAAAATACGATGCATGTTTTTCAAGTGCCTACGATTTTGCTTAAAGAACAAAGAGAAGAAGGTCACATACTCGTAACTTAAGGTTTCTTTGAAAAGTGAAGTATTTGTTTATACTCAATTAATTTAATATATTCGAATATCTAGGAATAAGGTTACAGTATACTAATTTGCAGGAGTATACAACAAGATCTAATTGGGTAAGTTTGGGTGAACCCGGACAGTTCTGATGTTTTTTTCTTTTACTACTACCTCGCTAAACGAAAATATAAAATACTTCGTCATATTATTTAGTGTTATGTTGGTATGCATGTACAACTGGAATAATTTTCCTGGAATGCCATGTTAAGAAATAAAAAAAAATATTTTCTGAAAGTTGACAAAATCTTTGATTTGCAAATTTGGACAGGTGAATCCGGACAGTAGGTTGACGATTCCGGACACTGAAATTTAAAGGAAGATATATACATGATAGGTATGTTTGAGCTTACTACCTTGCTACACTAACATTCTAACATGATAAGTACAGAATATAAATACAAATACGTGAAAAATACATACAAATTACTAACATACCAATTTCTATACTAATTACTGTTGAAACTGTAAGCTAAATGCACAGTAGTGTAACTACCACTATAGTGTTTAATCATTAAACATAGCATGGTTCTCTTCATAATTTGATTTTCTACATGTTATAGTTTGTGTTCCGTGCCATTTAACAAATCTTCATTTTGTGCTCAGTTGGCAACACTGCATTACATATGATATTATTGAGCATGTCTGTAGGTACAATATTTGCTTGCTATACTGTTGTGCAAATGCCATTTTGAATACTTTAATCATTTTGAAGTTCTTTCTGTGTAAGTTTATCTTTTGCATTGCTATCTTCACATGATTCTAGATTCTTCTTTCCTCTGTATCTCCTGTGTTTCTGGGTATCGGCTCGTAAAACTTTGGATTTCTCATTTTTTTCACTCCTCTATCGATTGCACATTATTTGATTGGGCAAAGCTACTATTAATATAAGATGTTCTCTTGTCAGTGTTAGAATGCTTCTTATCTTTGGTGCGTGGCTTCGCAAGTTCGATCTTCGGTCAAGTAAGTTTGTGGTGGAAAACATTTGACGTGAATTTTCTCAGGATATTGCCTTTCCTCCTACACTTTCATTCCACCAATTCCTCCATCATTATTCACTTGCTCTAAGCATCGACTCTCTTAGTGTAAAGGGCATAAGTGGAACGCTAAAGTGAAAGGTATCAGTTTTTTTTTTTTTTTTTTTTTTTTTTACTATCTTTACTCAAATGGATATTGTTTGGAGTCTGAGCTAATACACTAATTAATGTCCTCATGTTTGAGCTGCCAACAGAGCTTACGAAACGAACTGTATTCATTCTTAAGATAAAATCAACGATGTTAAAGGACAGTTATTTGATAGTACAGTGCTGATTTCTAGTGTGCAAGTTCGCTATAGATTCGATACTACTACGTTCAGATGAGAACCCGTGGAAATTTACCCATGAGAAAATATTTTCCCAAGGAAACAATATTCTAAATTTTCTACTGAATCAAATACTAGGACGCATAAACTTAAGATGAAACTGAAGATGATAATCATGTCCATGGGATTTCGGAGAATTCTCCAGTACTTATTATCGAATTATTTTTTACATTAGTAATATAATTTGCTCATAACATTTTCGCGCTTACCGTCGTTCGCTCTCTCTCTCTCTTTTTAGCTAATGAAATATACTCGTAAACTGTTTATATTAGTTCATGTGAACATTTACAGATCTACTAAAGTATTTTGAACACTCGAGTTGATATT
Organism: Thermobia domestica; assembly: GCF_964235325.1. Lineage (NCBI taxonomy): Eukaryota > Metazoa > Arthropoda > Insecta > Zygentoma > Lepismatidae > Thermobia > Thermobia domestica. Next base: position 194,474,700 of record NC_137457.1, read on the forward strand.
TAAATCAACAGATAAACAAATATGATATCACAGTAATGGTAACGAATTGGTTATAATGGCTGATTACTGAGTGAGATGAACTGAAATTTCTAGTTTCACGTCCAATGTTTATGCTCTGTAGGCTAAGAGAAATGGATGATTAACGTCAGATTATAATATTGGTAGAATGGTCATATGAGCGGAAACGTCAGAATCGTGAGAAAACTCACTGACACGAAGTTCTCCACGACAAACTCACATGACCTCGGATGGAACCAGAACCCCTCCCTCAAGAGGTGAGCCTGCCTTCCGCCACTGATCCATCGTGTTCCCTAATCATATATGTTTGTCATATGACATGATGAGTAATATACACAATATTCTGTCAGTGAATAGTCAGTGATGCAATATATGGGAAATCAACCTGCACTAACGAAACTTAACATAGGGCCGAACTTTTCTGATATTTGCCTTTATAATGTTTTTTACGGGGGGGAGGGAGCTCAGATAACGAACAGAATGCAATACTGCGACAATCTAATCTTTCGAAAGTGTACCACCATATACCAAATATTATTCCCACTTAGGGCTGACGACAGAAAAAAATATATAAATGTGTTGCATGCTCAGAACACTACTTCGTGTGAGGCTGTTGAAAGGAAAAACAGTTCAAGTCTCAAAGTAATAACGCATGTAATATATAATGAGTTGGTAGAATACAGAATGAAATATCTGTTAATATTTTTCTTGTTCAGGCTCAAAATATTCCAAGTGCCAGGTAGCAATGGTGTCTAGATAATTTAAATCCAAAATATGTAGACCCATATGTCACATTGCGTTTGGATTATTATGATACCTGGTTTGGAGGACTTGTGTATGGGTCAAAGGAAAATTTTCGAGGACTGCTGTTTTGGCCGCCTAACCATCTGTCTGGCTCTGTTTGGTATAGTTTTTTTAAACTCCAAACCTTCGCAGTGACCATGAAAGCATATTTCTTGTGGAAATATAGTAAGAAAGAAAAGCGACTTTGCGCAATAAATGGTAAAAACTATATAAAGGATGTAGTGGGACACGTATCAAAAAAAAAAAAAAAAAAAAAAAAAAAAACATTAAGGGCTTTTTGGTACAGAAAATGCCATATTTCTAGCAGTAGCATAATAGCATGGAAATTAACTACATTTATTATAGGTATGCCAACAAGTTACCAATGTGCAGAATTAGGAGTGGGAGAAATATAAAGCGCCAATAAAACATGAAGTTTCAGAGCACTTGGAGCTAAGTTTTCAAAATAAACAAAAGCTATGTTTGTATCATATGGTGTTATAGATATTTTTAATTTGCGTGTGATTTATTTTTGAGTTGATGAAGTAGGTAGACCTGTAATATTTCTGGTCTGATAATAATAATAATAATAAAAATTATTCCTGCTGACATACATATAAAATATTTGTAATGATAAAACATTGCAGGTTATGTTTAGTGTATTTTAAACTAGCAGCATAAGTTTTGTTAACATGCCATTTTTAAACCCTAAACATCCTGTCACACCTAAACATCTTGTTTCTGTTGCCGTGACGTAAGCAGGAAATTTTTGTTATTGAAAGGCTCGTATCTTCGTAACAATGAAATATTTTTCTTAGATTTTTAGTATGTGTTATATTGAGGAGTAGTTCTACACGATAGTATTGTAAAGTTGCAACTTTTAATCAGAAAACAAATGTTCATTGTCATAGTACATTTCCGAGGCAATTGTTCTGCCCGGCGCGGCGGCAGCAACTTTAATGCACAATGTCCTTTCAATCCCACCAAACACACTGCACAACCTTCATAGGAGTCACTGTGGGCTTTGCTACAAACTGTGGACCTCGTTTTCACTTGCACACTGTGGTTATAGGTTATTCATGATCAATTGCTTCAGAAACGGCTTGATTTGTTACCTTTCCGCAGTTACGCAAAAATATTCAGCGTATGGTACTATATTTGATTGAAGGAGAATGATACTTAATTACTCAGAAGCAGGGGCGGATCCAGGGGAGGGGCGATCGCTTCCCAAGAAGAGGAAACTTTCTTATTTTATATATATAAATAAAACCCATCCCAAAGTTTGGAGCCCTTAAAAGTAGCAGTACGACAACCCCCCCCCCCCCCCAGAAGTCGGTCCTGGATCCGCAGAAGAAAAGTAATGTATATAGGACTTGACGATAGAATACAGTCAATCCTTCATCATTTGAGAGTACATGGTGACCTGAGACATGTTTCAGAAGCTTGAACTTTGTACTGTACATAAATTTCAATAGTTACTAACAGCATTTTATTTCGAATTTACTCGTATATTTCCTTGAACAGATGACGTACAGTTTGTACAGAATTCAGTAGGCAAGAGTCTATTAGCAGCTGCTAGAAGCATGGGCCAAATATAATGTAATGTTATAATTATTACTTTATTTCATGCTTCTTGGCACATAAGTTCTATTTATTGTGTGTTATCTCTACTGAAAGGCTGCTGCGGATATTAGAAACGAGTTAGAATTACCAAAAGGACTATATGAGCTTTGTGGTAGGCAAGCACCGTATGCGTGGGATTTCTAGAAGTTCTCCCGTTTTCTTCATTTTACCATTTTTCATTCATACTCATCACTACCGTCTCTAATAGCCTACACGTCATAACGGTGCGTCGTAAAATTGAACTATAACATTTCATTTTTCTTAACTGTATAAGATTCAGTTATTTAGTCGCAGAGCATAACAGAAAATAGGACATTATATACCGGGGAGGTAGTATTAAGAACTGCGATAAAAGAAAAAGAAAACGTAATTGTATCAATTTATGAATATCTTAATGATGATTTGTGATATTAATGAGGTTTTGTGTTCGTTTGTTGGAGTTTAATGTTCTTTTGCAGCATCTAGGTTAATGTATTACATAATAAATGAATTATTGCTTAATAGTGTATAAAGTTTTTTTTTTATTAGGTCTAACATGAAACAGAATGGACAATTAAAATAATATTTTTAGTGCAAATATTTGGTACGTGGAAGGTGAGAGAATAATCAAAGCATCCAAAAATAAGAATAACATGAAGCCAAGGTTGTATAAACTGGAAAATAAACTTTCCCACAACAAACTATAACATAACACCTAGCTGACCTCAATATGTACATCTATGATCTGATTTATTGTTTGCAAGAAAAGTTAAAAACAAAATATTTGGTAACGTTCTGTTGGGCAAATACATGGATTTTCCAAAACTGAAAAAAAAAAAAGAAAGAATAACCAACATTTTATATTTGTATACATAACAATAATATTTATCAGAAAACTTTTATTTAACTGGTTTAAGATTCAAAAATATAGTGCCAACTAGCTGTAACAAATAAGGACATTTACGAGTATAAAAAGACAGATTTTATAAACCAAGGATCATTCATTCGGAATCATTCCGAATCATTCAACAATCATTCATTCGGCTTCCACCATTTCGGATTCACTTCGTTCCATCCAGAGCTTCAACATTACAGTAAGTCTCTTATAGTGCTCTCAACCCGACCCGACCCGTGACCCGACCCGATCCGAATCGGGTCGGGTCAGTCGGGTCAGCTCGGGTCGGGTTGTCGGGTCAGGCTACTCGGGTCGGGTTGTCGGGTCAGGCTACTCGGGTCGGGTTGTCGGGTCGGGTTATTCGGGTCGGGTTGTCAGGTCGGGTCAATCGGGTCAGCTTGGGTCGGGTTATTCGGGTCGGGTCAATCGGGTCAGCTCGGGTCTGGTTATCGGGTCGGGTCAGTCGGGTCAGCTCACTTTGGTCAACTGAGTTTAGGTTGAGCTTAAACTTGGCTGGAGTCGAAAGCTGCTGTTTTTCATTAGCTGCTTAATTAAAAATAGCAATTTTCAATTGCTTTTATAGAAACCATAAATCTATTTTGAACACTTGCAGCTAGTGTTTTTATGGTAAATGCTTATTTTTGTACTTGTGTGTACTTTAATTTGTAAATATGGAAGATTTATTTTACCAATCGACTGTAATATTAATATCTACGCCAATATGGAGTCTGGATTTAGAACAAAACTAGAAGTTGTTTAACACGTTGGTGCCAAGGGTGAATTTTGTTGTTCACCGGTAGAGTGCCAAGCGTACTCACTTACATTATTCTTGTATTGTTCATATTTTTTAAACATAATATTAATATTGAAACATAATCTAAGGCATGATAGTGAATCCGCGTGCATAAAAGTTGGGGATCCGATCGGACCTACAAGTGTATATTTTGTTTATGGGCAAGGGGCAGTGGCGTAGCACAATTTTGCGCCCCCCCCCCCGCAAAGTATAGAGAAAGGGCCCTAGTTGTAAAGCCGATAGAAGTAAGATTGAAGTTCTACTTCTTTAAATCTTTATTCATCGCAAGACTTCGGGGCCCCCTATACGTCAGGGCCCCCCGCACTGCGGGGGTTGCGGGGGCAGCTGCTACGCCACTGGCAAGGGGATAAATTACAGTTGAACTGGCAACTCTGTTAGAAAGTTATTTGTTTATTACTACACGTGCAGAAGTGAGAAGTGTGGATATATTAATCTTGCTTTTAGTGCTAATAAGTAATATCTTTGTGCAATGAAAAACGAAGAAATATGCGCAGAACTCGATCTCATTAGTAATAGCAGTGTAGTGATCTAGACTTTTCTGAAAATTCAGCAAATGACAGGGACACTGACATCTTGTGAAAATAAATTAGAATAAATAATGAATCTATTGTTAAACTTTTTAACATGTCACTGAAAAAGCAAAACATAGGTCCGATCGGGTCTACAAAAGCAACAAATGCTTGTTAGTTAGTATTTAGCGCCCCTAGCGGCGTTAATAATTAATATCAAAGGCCAAAACCTACATGTATAATAAAAACACTACAGTTCAATAACAGTAGAGAGAGGATTTAACAATACAAGTACTCTAACGTCAATTCGACGAATTAGAAATTGTGGGTCCGATCGGACCTACAAGAACATTTTCTTAGATCACTCCAGTAGGTCCGATCGGACCCACATGGCAGCTAACGTGTTAAGCAAGGCTAAAGAAAAGATTGGATATGGACGACCAAGCCCAAGCAGGGCTGCGGTGGCTCAGTGGTAGAGAGTTCATCTCTGGTGCATGGTGTCCATGGTTCGATCCGAGCTTGTGCTAAGTAGGCTTTGTGGTGGAGAAACGCCGTGTAGTGGGTTTTCTCGGGGTTCTGTTTCCTCCCACTTTCTTCATTCCACCATTTCATTCATTTCTCATGGTCACCGTATCCCTTAGCCTCGGTGCAGAATCGAGGGACCTTAAAGTGAATATTTCATTTTATTTCACCAAGCCCAAGAACATCGATACAAGAACAAGATAAAGATTGGATATGCAAGACGAATTGCATAGTAATCCTGCTCTTGGCCTTGTTTTGGTGATCACTAGACTTCGGATTTTAAGGCAAATGCCTATTTTGTTCCCTTTATAGGAAGTAAAAAATACTTCGGATCTTTACGAATCATGAGGAATTAAGCCTATTAAAACACTTTATAAGTGCCCTAAAAATGCCTAAAATGGAGTTTAGCGCCTATTTTGGCCGTTTTGGCCTAAAAATGCCTAAAACTGCAAAAAATACAAAATTCCTGTATTTTTTAAATAAACTTTTTTTTTAGTGTTGAGTGAAATTTAATTGACAAATCTGAAGGCAGAGTGAGTGTGTTTGTCGAGGCTAATTTTAGTCTAACTCGTATGAAGAAGTGAAACGCAGAGGGTGGTTGTATGTAAAAAATTGTTTCTAAAAGTTGAGCTATTTCTGCTCAAGGTCAAGCCCATTTGTGAAAGACAAAGACAAACCATCCCTTTGCATCCTGCAGACACTGTACTGAAAGATCTCTAACTCTTTCTGTCTGTCTCTCTTTCCCCAGGGGCAAAACCAAAGCTATTGCTAAGTGCATATCGCAGTAACCAATATTCCCCTCCCTGCCGTTCTGCATTCTTGGAACTATTCCACCTTTTCTCTTCTGTAGCGGCTCACTTCAGCTCTTCTGTGATCCGTTCAGCTCTCTGGAATTTGGACAATAGTTTACACACACACATTCACAAATCAACACACAGCTCTATTGAAGCAAGAATCTCTTCGGGTCTTCGCTTTCAATATTTGGGAAAAACCAAAGTCCACGAACAGAAACGATTCATGAAGTGACGCGGTTCAGTTGACTGGAGTATCCATCCATGTATCATTTTCGGGTCAGTGCAGTGATTTATCTTAAACACGTAGTTCAAGAACGATACATCGTCTCTACAACGCATGAACAATTGGACTCAACGGCTTACAGCCCAGTCACAGATCTTGAGGATTCTTAAAAAGAAGTTTTGTATCATACGCAACAATGCCAAAGGAGAAGTCTTCAAAAAGTACCTTGATTCGCCAGTGGTTGCAAGAATTTCCAGATCTAACATACGATGGAAGAATAATCTTTTGTCCATTGTGCAGCAAGCAGGTAAGAAAAGCTATTTTTATTTACAGAATTTATAAATTTAATTAAATCAATTGTACACCCCCCCTCCTTGTTTCTGTATAGCTAGCTAAAGTAAAACCTTTATCAATGGGAGGTTAACTATTTTAAGAGACAACGTTACTGAGCTGCTGAACTCGTGAAAATCTAATTTACATGGAATTTAGATCAGTTAAGAAAAAACATAAAAATAATCCTGTAACACAGGAAAATCTTTAAAATGTAAAGACTTCTAGCAGCCTGCTTAAATGAAATATATGAACGATGGTTTTGAAAGTGCTAATGGAAGAAAGTGTCTAGACTTACACATTCAACAGTTTTAGGGATTCTCGGGGATCTTGAGAAAAGCGGACATGGCATTCTCGGTTCTTTCCGAAGGACTCCCCCCCCCCCCCCCGAAAAAAAGCGGTAAAGGTTAAAAACAATGTAAGTTAAAGTTGACATATTGTGCCAGTAACTCCAAAAGGGGTCCTCTTTTCGGAGAAAAATGTTTAATGCCAGCAATTACTCGACAGTTTCAGGAGCTTAAGAAAACATATTTTTGCTATCTCGTTTTTCAAAAGAAAAAAAAAAAAATACGAAAGAAGTTAAGAAAGGCGGGATTCAATTTTTTTTAAATGCCAACAGTTCCAAAAGTTTGAAAGAAGAAATGTGCAATGCCAATATTGATTATCTTTAAAAAGTTAAGGAAACTGGATATATCCTTTCATCCCGAAAATATCTAAAAACGAGGATTTCAGTTTGAAAGAAAAACTAGAAATGTCAATATCTTGAAAAGCATAAAAGATAGGAAAAATGTTTAAAGGCCATTTTTTTTTTTTTTTGTTATTTTTCTCGAAAAAGAAAGAAAAGATCTGTTAATAGTTAAATAACGGCGTTTGAGGTTCATAGATTGTCTCAGAACTTGTTTTACGAAGCAGAAACTTGTTTGTCTCTTTGTTTTTTTATTTATCAATTTTGCTCGAGGTGCTACTGTCTATTGTCTTAAGATGCTATTGATTTCCATCCATAGTTACAGACAAATAAATTCCACACAGGGGCAAGAAAAGAACAGTCTGACACTCGTCTAACAAGAATTACAATTGCGGATAATTTTATTTTAGGACAGATCTTAAGAAAGGAAGAATTTGTCTCTGATGTTCTCTCCCCAAAGCCAAAAAAAAAAAAAAAAAGGAATTCTAATCGATTGCTCTCTCTCTCTCTCTCTCCTGATGAAGAATATCCATACACCTTTTGTCGCAGGGCCGCAAGAGACAACTAATTTCCAAAAAAAAAAAAAAAATTAAAAAACGCCAATTTTATTTATTGTATCATGCTGATGTTCACGCTCAACTAAGGCATTGCTAATACTTTATTTTCGTTCTAACTTTGGTTTCTGTCAGTTGATAGTTGCAAAAATTTTGAATTTTTGAAATTTTAAAACGGCCCTTATTTTAAATTTTTGACAGGTCACTGATTTTCACACTGAAACATTTTAATCATATTTTGGGGAAAATTTGGTTCAAATCAGTTAAAAATTTTGTAAATTACAGTTTTAAAGAAAATTTTAAAGGGACGATATTTTGAAATTTTTCATGCAATTATTTTGGCATCCAAATCTCAAACAAAATATTGCCAAATTATGTTTTAATTTTTGCCAAGTTGGAGTGTGTCAGCATTCGAAATTAAATAAAATATAGTGCTTAAAATTAAATTAGTTACAGTGCTTAAAATTAAATATTATTTCTCAGATATTGATATACAATTTTATTGCTTCTGTCTGTAAATTGGGGATTATTCTGAAGTAAAATGCTCATCGATTAGTCTTTTATTTGATCTGTTCTGATTCGAAATGGGACTGGGGTATATTGGTCTTTAACGAGGTAGACCAACAAGTTTGCCTTTTTGTCAACTTTAAATCAATAATGTAACGTTCACCGATTAAAAAAAAAAAAAAAAGCACATTACGACCAGAAAGGCAAGCAAACAGTGATGGTAGTTGTCGCAATTAGTGCTCTCAATCGGGTCAGTTCGGGTCGACTTTTGGTTGGACACCCTCGAGTAACGGGTCGGGTCAGGTCAGCCTAACTCGGGTCACGGGTCGGGTAGCGTTAGACCAACTCAGTTCACCGGTCGAGTCGGGTCACCCGAGATAGTTTGACCCGACCCGACTGGTGAACTGAGTTGGTCTAACGATACCAGACTCGTGACCCGAGTTAGGCTGACCTGACCCGACCCGTTACTGAGGGTGTCCAACAATAAGCTGACCCGAACTGACCCGTTTGAAAATACTAGTCGCAATGTACACGAAGAAAATTAGAGAATTTGAAACCGAAATTAAAGTTAAAACGCCACCATCTTCACTAGTTTTGTAAGAAGCATTTGAAAATATATTTCTAAGCGTTTTTTTTTTTTTTTAAGGTTTCTCAGGAAAAGAAGTGCCACTTAAAGCAACACATTGATGGTGCTGGACATCTTGCCAAATCTAAAGCGAAGAAACAACAGAAACAGACACAGTTAACTCAGCCTTCTGGATCTGGATCTGAATCTGGAACTGCGAACACATTTAATGCGGATCTTGCTAGAGCCCTTGTCGCTGCCAACATCCCATGGAACACACTTCAAAATGAAACATTCCGACAGTTTTTACAGAAGTGGTGCCAGCAATCGATACCGTGTGAGTCAACACTCAGGAAAACGTGTTTGGATTCTGAATACAACAATACACTTGATACAATCAGAAAGGATATTGGCGATTCCAGCATTTGGGTAGGCGTCGATGAGACTACTGATGCATGCAATAGATACATAGTGAATGTTGTTGTAGGAAAACTTGATGAAGATGGACCTTCAACTCCTCACTTGTTAAGTAGCAAGGAAATTAAGAAAGTGAGTGCCCAGACAATTGCTTACACCGTGAACAAAAGTTTGCAACTTCTGTATCCTAGTGGTGTGGATGATTCTAAAATTCTTCTTCTTTGCACAGATGCAGCTTCTTACATGATTGCTGCGTTTAAGAACCTAAAACCTTTCTACCCCAACCTCATCCATGTTACCTGTGTAGCACATGCTTTTCATAGAATTTCTGAAACAATCAGGAACGAATTTCCTCAAGTCAATGCCCTCATTTCTAACATGAAAAAAACTTTTTGCAAAGCCCCATCGAGAATCGCTGTCTTTAAAGAAAAACTGCCTGGCATTTCTCTTCCTCCACAACCTGTCCTAACGCGCTGGGGAACATGGCTTGAAGCAGCTTTGTATTACGCAGAGAACTTGGACGCTATTGCTGGTGTTGTTGGCGAACTTCCTGGTGTGGAAAACATTGCAAGTGTTTCAGTTTTGAAGGAACTTTTCAAAGATCCCATTCTCAAAAGAGATCTTGTATATATCAAGTCAAATTTTTCATTCTTACCTACGACGATCACTAAGTTGGAAGCTACGGGAAAGCCACTTAGTGAACAGGTGTCAGTAGTTAACGAAGCCGAAAAGAAAATCCAAAGTGCTACGGGGAAAGTTGGGGAAAAAGTGCAGTGTAAGTGGGAAAGTGTAGTGAAGAAGAATGAGGGATTTCTTGTGTTGGCTCGTATAGGGAAAGTTTTGATGGGAGAGGATGAAACCATCCCCGACGAAGTGGAAATGAAAAATGTATCGAAATTTAAGTATGCTCCTGTAACATCTGTCTCAGTGGAAAGATCGTTTTCGGCAGCAAAGATGATCCTTACAGACAAAAGAGAGAGATTGACAGTCGAAAACTTTGAGAAACTGTTGGTAATTTACTGTTTCCAAAATTACGAATGAGCAAGTTGTGTACTGAATGAATCACCTGATTCACTGAAAACAAAAGATGTTAATAAAAAGGGGTATGTAATAATTTATACTATTATTTTTAGAGCCTATTTTTAATTTTTAGCGCCTATTTTCCTATTTTTAGTACCTATTTTAGGCGCCTAAAATTAAACTTTTTGGTGCCTAAAATTCCGAAGTCTAGTGATCACCAAGTAGCGATGAGCATATTTTCTTGCTTTCCGTATAGTATGAAAGACCATAATCAAAATCACACTTGGTCTTCATTTGTACCGATGAGGCGAGCATTCTTGGCTCTTGTATAGCATGAAAGACCACCAAAAGTACAAAATGCAGGACCAAGACTTGACTGTGCAAGACAAAGAATAAGACGCAGTATTGATGACCAAGACCCAGGGAGCGAATTGTTTGAATTTCATTTGTTGGGCTGAAAGTGATGAAATAAAATTAGTACTTTGTTATTAAATATCATACTGTATTTTTAAATTTTAAATTACAAAATTCATATTATGTATCTTCTTACGTGCAACTATATATACTGTAAAATACGTTTTAATTACCAAGAAAGAAAAATCAAAGTGGCACGGGTCCCGGAATCATAAGAACCTATTTTGGAATGAAAATTGAAGGGTTGGAAAAAAATCACAGGTGTTCTCCTGTTTCCTCAACCCTTATCATTGTAGTTAAAGGATTTCCTTTTGTCTCCGCCAAGAGATTCTTGCTATTGCCTTGCGAGAAGACTTCCTGCCGTCCAAGCAGGTGAGAACACTGACCTTGAATAAAAATTTCGTCACATAGAACTAAAGCAAGAAAAAAAATAAACTTCTCCCACGTCGGACATTGGTATCAGTTATCAAAAGAAATAACCAAACCTCAAAAGTGCCAACTATTCATTAAGATGCATAATCAAATCCACCGCTTGATCTAGCTAGTGGTTAACGTGTAAGACTTCGCTACACGTGGTCCGGGTTTAATTCCCAATGGGAGTGCATTTTGGCGTTCACCTAGTGTCGTGACCATAGTGCTCTCAAACGGATCGGGTTGACCCGACCCGACCCGACCCGATTCGGATCGGGTTACGGGTCGGGTAAACTCAGGTCGGGTTGTCGGGTCGGGTCAGTCGGGTCAACTCGGGTTGGGTTGTCGGGTCAGGCTATTCGGGTCGGGTTGTCGGGTCGGGTCAATCGGGTCAGCTCGGATCGGGTTGTCGGGTCAGGTCAATGAGGTCAGATCACGGTTCGGGTCAGTCGGGTCGGGTCGGGTCATCGGCTCGGGTCAGTCAATTCGGGTCACGGGTCGGGTCGGGTCGGTCTTCAACCCGACCCGTTGAGAGCACTAGTCTCTGAGTAGCTGTCGTCAGAACATTAAGTATAAACTTGGAAAGTAAGTATAACTAATGTATGGTATAGTATGACAAGTCAAAAGTATCTATTAGCAATTTACATGCTTTTGTAGTTATTGTATGCTTCTTTCTTTTAATACCGTAATATATTTCTGCATTTAACTTATATGTAATTGTTTCTTTTATTCTAAATGTTAATTAATTACATTATGCATTCATCTTATTATTTTTATTCAATCTATTTTATTCTACTATCTGTCACATCTGAATAAATTTCATGGGTCATTTGGATAATGGTCTCCACTATAATCCCACTATACTACCCTTTCATTATTGTGGTATAGTAATACACTTTACCCATCACACCGTTATAAATCAATTTTATTTATTTTTATATATATATATGTTAAATGAGACCTTTTTGAGGCCAAAGCTGAAGAACACTTCTACTTATTCAAAAGGGAGAAGATATAAAGGTGCCTAATAATCCTTACTTTTTACGTCAAGTGTGTGTGAATCTTCACGATAATGAGATTTGATAAAACTGAAATGCAAATACAAGTCAAAATCGTGGCAGACGACACCGTGTCAAACAACACGACATCGTATGATTCTCCCTAAAAGTCAAACGTAAATGAGTGCTCCATAGCCAATTCACTTGCTTACAACAATGCACCACACACACACACAAGCACCCCCCCCCCCTCACACACACATAGAGGTATTTATGCGATTTCATGGAAGTTGTTAAGACTCAACGTACATAAGTCTTTGCTCAAGTGCGTCAGATGCAGCTATTAATGGTTATCTGAATATATATATATATATATATATATATATATATATATATATATATATATATATATATATATATATATATATATATATATATATATCTTAGACGCGTAATTTGCGACCATTTTGCTTTCGCTTAATTCATTATGAATCCACCTGAATTGGTTGCATCTTTTTCTGTTATAAGAATTAAAGGGTTTAAAATATTGGTCTTGAAGAAATACTTTTCCTCGACCCACTATAGTATTGAATGTATGGTGATTTACTGCTGAAGTATAAACGCTCCGTGAAAAATCAACTAAGCTGTTCAGTGTAACGTTAATTAAAGACTAAAAATAATTCTAATATTCCCTACTAGCAGCGTTCACCCCGCTTCGCTGCGGTCACCCCGGAACGCAATAAACTTTGTTACTTAGATAATTTTTACTTTTTCGCTTTCAAATTGCAGTAGATGTTAACATTATAGCGCCTGTCATTTATGTTAACCCGCCGAGTGACACGGTCATGCGGGTTGCATATAAATACGTTTATTTTTACCTATGATGAACTAATAACAAAGGATTTGTACGTATGGACACCTGAATGGTCAATTATCTCAAGACACTGGTAATTGAAAATTAAAGTGATATGATAAAAACCATCTAGGGTCCAAATCCTAACAACCCCCCAAAAATGAAAGAAATTGGTTCAGCCGTATTAGCGTGATGAGCGGACAAAGGATTTTGTACGTTCTCTAGATACTGCGGTACACCATAGCTTCTTCCAAATGTTCCAAGTAGACATAAAAGTGGGTTTTCCAAATAAAACCTTATTAAATAATTTTTTTACACCAAAAAGGTAGGCATGTACCAATTATTGAAGTTTGTTGCGGCTATATTCAAGATAAAATTGCATTCAAATATAGTGCCTGATCGAGATTTGTTCGTTTTAAATTATTGATTCTTTAACATCATCATAATATGAAATCTGAATTGGTCTTGAAATTTAATTTCCTAATCTCCCTTTGCTCATATTTCAAAGATCAGTAAGTACCGTCGTACTGAATCAATTGTACTATTTTCATATTGTCACGGTATGCCAAAATTCAGTAATATTTTTAATATCAAAATTCATTCAATTTTATTAATTGGCTACAAAGAGTAAAAGTAAAGTATTGTTTATAAATTAACTTGTTGTGAGAAATTAATTAGGTTGCAGACAGACAGATTATAACATCAGGTTACATACTGCTTATGATTGTTGTTTTTCATGAAGTAACAGACACGAGTCTGCAAGTGTCACAAGAATATAAACAAATACTGAAGCAACAAGAAAAATGTAAACTCTGTATAAATTTGTGTTCACAATTACACATTATCAAAATTAGGTAAAATTGTGAAAATCGCAGACGTAAACTGTCTGGAGAATTTGGTCAATGAGAGAAAATGCAGAAACTGCGATTTCAGCACAGAGATGTATGAGCTGCAGAACTATTCCTCCTCAATTTGTTCATTTGTTTTCCCATACAATCTTATGTTCAGTTCAATAAATCTTAGTTCAAAAGAAAAATCACACTTTCAAGCCCATGGGCTGACTTTTAGTTGCCGTAAATTTTGGTGAGGAAGAAAACTATTAGAGTTGTTTTCTGTGAAATCTCAATTTTTGATTATCAGTGTATTAATCTTACCCTGTGGGTAAAAAGAAAATTCTGTGTGGGAAGAGGGGGGAGGGTCACATTAAAACTTGAAATTTGGTTCAGCATAACATGGATATTAAGTTTCTGAATATGTAAGTTTAAGAAACAAATCTCAGACTCTAAAGAAATTTAAGGAATGCCCTCTTTTCTGATCTAGTGCTGAGTGCACTTACTTTTAGTACAGGAAATCCTGGCCTCGAATTCTGGTGAGAGAGAGGGGCTTCAGATCTCATTCTAAACTGTAAGTTCACGTCTTATATAGCATCGACACTGAAAGTGACACTAAACTCCAACCAATCAAAACACGAAGCTTGACAAATGGAGGAAAGTATTCTTATTTGGGGATGTTTGTTTTTCAAAAAATTGAAATATTCCCTACTTGTAACAGCATTGTACCAAAATATGAATGGTGTTGCTTGCAATAAAATTAAATAAGAAAAACTTAATAACAACCAGCGGCCAAACCATTTCAAAGTTTTGTGATAGATACCAATTTACAACAGTATAAAAAAGTTACTAGATTTTGAACTTCCTAATTTGGGGAGATAGCTAAAAAGAAGAAGAAGCATTGTTTTGAGAAAAAGTGAAATCAAATCAAACAAGCACCATATTATAGTACTAAACTTAATAATGCAGTGCAATCAAAGTAGGCCCGCTGAAAACTTTACCTACAGAACAAATAAGTTAAATAAATATAGTTGTAAGCCTAATTCAGAAAGTAAGACGTAAGCCTATTTGGTTACTCATTGACCACTAAGTCTACTTGATGAAAACAAATTAGGAATGCTGTTACACAAATCGCAAGTTGATAGGCTATACTTTTGACATCTCATCTGGTAAGTTTGAAAAATGCTATTCCACAAAGGCACCGATCCTGGGGGAACCGGGCCGCCCAAACTTCATGTGGGGCCCCCTGTATTTTTATGAATATGTATTTTTATATTTACTTTTTATTGTTATATATATTGTTATACGTATTTTTTATGAATGCCCCCCCCCCCCAAGTTACACATAAATTGGCGCCTTTGTTCTTC
Source organism: Thermobia domestica (assembly GCF_964235325.1). Classification (NCBI taxonomy): domain Eukaryota; kingdom Metazoa; phylum Arthropoda; class Insecta; order Zygentoma; family Lepismatidae; genus Thermobia; species Thermobia domestica. The sequence continues at coordinate 194,489,811 of NC_137457.1, forward strand.
CATAATTTTGCAATAACTGAGTGAATAATTTTCCACTACTACTTGAAATATCTAATTCACGTAAACAATGCCTGAGGATAGCTATGTAGCATCCTATCATGATCTTTAAACCCCAAAACTGAAATTCGACAATGTATCAAAACTTATCTTTATCCCAAAATTTCCTTTTCCGTTTTCTTTTATTTATCACAGACAGCAAATAAGCAGATAATGACAGCCTGTTAATAATTAAATATTCATAGCAACAAGATATGATAAAATTAAGTAGCGATTTATGTCACATATTTTTTGCTTGTAAATGTAAGGGAAGAAAAGAGCATGTTAAAAGAGCACCAAAATTTGCGAGTTTCTTTTCTTTTTTCTTTATTATCAAGCTTACGATACAATTATGGAATTTTCAAAGTTGTGTACTAAAATTATTATACATTTTTTTTTTTTTTTGCTGCTTTTACAAGAGCGGATGAATGCTATAATATTATTAGCATTTACAAAATAATAGTACAAAAATGAGCCATTATCATTTAATACATAGTATTGAGCAGATCAAAATGATATTTGTCTTTGTCTATATACAGGGTATCCCGAAAGTAATGGTAAAATGAAACCACAAATTCCTGGCACCCAAACAAGAAAAAAAGTTTATATGATATATAGTCCGGAAGTGGACAGGGGTGGAGCTAAACAGCTCCGAATGTGGGGACAAAGAAACTTCACACTTGCCAGTGGAATAATAATAGGAGCTAGGGAGAGGGTTCATAAATACATAAAAATCATATTGGCTTGACATGCTATACGCATGTTACATAACTTCGTCAGAGATTCTCCTTACATCATTTAGGGACTCACCGAATGGCTGTACAGTAGGGTTAATGAAACAGTGCAGTAAAGATGGAAACCATACAGAAAGAAGTTGTTATCCACGGCACAACTGCACGCTCATGTATATACAATGGGAGTAAAAATAAAGACCACTAAGCATGATTGCATAATCTCAGGGAGCAATGGAAAGTAGTATACCAGATAGAAACTTGGAGAGAGAAAGGGTAGAAATAAAAATAAGTGTAACTAGTCGTGTAACACAACGAAATAACAGGCAGATTACACAACGACGTAACTGTACTTGTACCGTAGTATCTAACACAGAGTAGCACTACAAATTACGGTCTTGGCCAAATTATTATGGTAAAGTGTACTTATGTGTTGTTTGTGTATTTAGTCGTCGTTTCTAGGAATTGCACCAAATCAGGCACGTAGCCAGGATTTCGTTATAGGGGGGGTCCGTGACGAAATACTGTGGTCATCACAGCAGGGGCTCGATCATTCTAAACTATTTTACTGGCAACATATATTGGTTCGTTTAACCAGGATTTCCTAATGGGGGGAGAGAGGGCGTGACACGAAATACTGTGGTTACACGCCAGAGGCTCGAGCAATCTAAACTATTTTACTGGCAACATTTTTCTCGAGTAAAAGAACATTTAAAAAGTATTGAAAAAGATATAGTCTTCAGAGGTCATTCGAACTCGGTTCTTGGCTTCTTCCTTCTTCTCTTTCTTATCTTCGTTTAATTCAGTCAAGGATAGAAACGACTCCTCTTTTCGCAATAAAGACATCCTATAAAATGGATTAGGGTTGCCACGGAATTGAAAATTTCTTTAACAAGTGTAACTGGAATCTATGTTGCCAGGCTCATATTATTGGTGATTGTGGGCAGTTCTTAAACTAACTGAGACTCATCTGATCGAACCGGTTTATCGATCGAAATTTGTAGTCCATAGTATTAGCATGAAGCTAGATGGAATTCGGAATGCTCCGTATTACCCATTTTTAACTTGACCCCCTTCCCCCGTTTTCACCACACTAAGCTCCTTATAAGAAAGAGTAACCAAACGCTTGCTGTAGCTTTCTTTTTATAACACTGATTCTTTTTTTCATTAATCCTTCCTTAATTTTTCATTTATGGTTTCGAACGGGGGCCGGACCCCCTGGACCCACCCCTTGGCTAAGTGCCTGACCAAATGAGTTGCCCCAAGAACAATTCATTCAGGAACATCAGTTCTACCACAAAATGTGTATTGGCAGACGGGTCTCCGTGCAGAGAAATAATGCCAAAATATCGCCACATTAGCACAGTCAAGCGTATTCCTGGCTAGATGAACAAGCGAGAAAGGGCCGAGAAAGACAAATGGTGCAAAGTAGATGGTGCTGTGAAACTGTCCGTGTTTTTTTTTTTTTTTTTTTACGTAGGTGTTTATTACGTGCAGTATACAAGCAAAGGTTCATATGGAAAGCATTGTTTTCTCCTTACTATAGAGCCTGAACGTTCTGACATTAAGATGGGCAAGTAGGCAGATCAAGGCTCTGCTGGAGAACTCCTTCATAACACAAAGTGAAATTGCCAAAACAGTGTATGTTTCACAACAAGTGGTGTCCAAATTGAGCCGTTTAGTGAAATTGTGTTCCAGGAGCCCAAACTGAAAGGGCAGTGTGGAGGGAAACGGGTAACTACCCCACGATGTTCGTGTGTTGATCTGCCTAAATCAGAAGAATAGGAAAATGTCCCAAACGCCTCAAGCTCGAAGTGGAAACATTCGGAACACAACTGCAGAACAGTCCGAAGGCGGCTTTGTGAAAATGGTATGCCAGCCCGCAAACCACGAAAGAAGCAACTGTTGACACGTGCTATGAAGAAGAAGCACCTCCAACATGCGGATTTGTAAATTGGCAAATTTCTTTCCTTAAGTGTGAAGCTCCATTTGCCCCATTCGAAGCTGTCTAGTTTCGCCTCTGCCCACTTCCGAACTATATGTCTTATAAACTTTTTTCTTGTTTTGGTACCAGGAATCTGTGGTTTCAATTTTTACTTTTGGAACACCCTGTATATAAAAGTCCCATATTAAGGCTACTTATACTATATCCACTACGTATAAGTTTCAACACATCTCTCCCACCGTATTACAAGTATAACATACCTCGTGTTGTCTAATTGTACAGTATGTTAGGATATTACATACAAGAATATAATAATACTGTTACCATAAACCTCGTAGTACTACTAGTATCTGCCTGGTACTTGGGAAAAGTGTGTCTCTGTAATATTCAAATATGGCGCATCTGAATACACCCTTTTATTATTCGAATTGAAATGAAATATTAGAGGTTGGATTTTAATATTTTATTACAAAAGGGATATGATGGTGTTTGATGATGTAATGAACTGGGAGACCGTTTTAAATTAATAATAAAGTAAACTAAAATTGACAATCTGCACGTTGATCTCAAGGGTCAGGCAAAACTGATGATAATTAAATTCTGACAGCCGAAATCTAGAATCTTAATTTAACTTGAAATAGATTGAGATAAATCACAATAGAGTAAAATAGATTTAAATTAATTTAACATGCATGATTCTGACTAATGTGTGGGAAGCTAATAGAGAACTATAGCTTAATTTTCCCTCTCCTCAACTCTACTGTCAAGAGAACATGAAATAAGATTTGCTTATTTAAGTTATATAAATGTTGGAGCAAATCAGACTCGAAACTGGCAGGCTTGCACTTTCACTTTCATATTTGTCGTGCACTCGTGAAATTAATGATCATCGTGTTACAGGACGGGGTGTTGGGATTGTATCCTTGGCCGCGCATCTCCCCACTCCTTCCTCTTTCGCTTGTTCCCTATCATCGCCGTTCTTGAAATTTTACTCCTTGGGACTGGAGACTGGGCTGTCATCAGCTGTTCATCTTACTATCAAGGGTCGTTTTACAGAGTGACTATGTCGTGGTCTTCAAGATCTACCCGACGCACAGTGTGACATTTTAGCAATCTAGGAGGACAAAATTCTGATATTAAGAATCTATCACATTAACGTGACATAATTTACGTTTATGGGGTATAGTAGTAGAAATGACTGAACCCATGCTATTGATTTTTTTTTTTTTTTTTTTTTTTTGAAAAGCAGTAGTATCGAATCCACGCCAACAATAATAACTTTTGTAGGCACACTTTAAAAAAATGGAAGAAAGGTTTGTTCACATAAAGAAAAACGATATCGAGAGGAAAGTTGATTTAAAAAAAAATAGTAATGACCATTAGTTATTGAAACAAAGCATGGATATATGAATTTGGATTTTTCTTGGCCTTCACTTCCACTTGCCTTGGCCAAGTTTTTTCGGTCTTATTCATGGCAGACGCAACTATCCCTTACCAATTTGTTGTCTACGCTACATTTTTCTTTTATTTAGTTTTTCTCTCCTATTTTCTTGTTTGAAATCTCAACAGGATGAGGCGTGGCTGCTACTTTGGCATAATACCTTATTACTTTAAGCCATGCCGTTTATTTTTTATTAATTTATAATTTATTATTTTTTTACAAAAGAAAAAAGGAAAACATAGTTTGTCATACAGTGGACTCGCATAATCAGGAATAAAAAAGGAACGGGTTGAAAAGAGAACAAAGAAAGAAACAAACAAATATATAGTAAGCTAACTATTTTTTGGTTTCCTGTTTCTCATTATTTTTGTTGAGTATTTATTAATGGTTTATCTCCTGTGTTTTCATTTACCACATATTTCACTTTATATAAATATAACACAACACAAAACACAGAATATAACATAATTTGGACTATAAAACTATACAGGACAGTCAAACATTATGTTCATTTATAAATTATCCACATATCACTCTCTGAACCCAACTGCTGACACGGGAGAGTCCAACAAGTTGTCGCTAAAATCTGATTGCCACATAGCACATTTGATAGAATATCATGAGAAATGAACATGAGCAAAATTTAAGGTGCAATGGACCAGATGGATAGGAGCTACTGGGCTTCAAAATTTGAATATCCAAAAAATTATTATAGATATCTTGAAAAGTGTTAAAGCAATCAAAACTAAAGTTGCCCAACATAATGAGAACAAAATGCGCTATCGAAAGCCATTAACAGTGTTGCCATAGGTGAAGCAGTGTTGTCAACTCAGCATAAAAATATTTTGTTTCAAATAGCACCATATACAAGTGTCCACATATTTAAAATGCACTATTATCATTAAACATAACAGTGAAGTGTTGCGGTACAGTGTTGCACACTATTAGAAATACATGTGCTGAAAATGTACAATAGAGAAGTCTGATATGTGGCAACAAAGGGTTATAAAGAAATGGACTGAACGCAAGTGAGGATTCTGCATTATACTTCTGTAACAGCGATGAATGAGCAAACAACTCGCAATAAAAAAAAAAATGATTAACACGAGAAAAGAAACACGTGTTTTCTAATTCTGCAAAGTGGTTCTCGATTATCTTATCGATATTTGGAAGAATACTTTCTTGGTTTCTGTCTTTCTTGTTAAGTGACATATTCTTTTACTTCCTCTCCTACATAACATATGATTATGATTGTATACTGTAATATTACAATATTCACATTGGAAATATAATTATTTCATTACTACCTCATTTCGTTTTTAGTCGGCCGGGATAGCCGTGTAGTCTAGAAGGCTAGACAACCGACATATTAAGCATCACGGGTTCCAATCCCGCCTCGGACATGTTTTTGCTGTACTTTTCACCGTACATTTCTTTGTAATATTTCTCTTTCGTAGTGATTTGGATTCCACTTTACACTCCACTATGTGAAAATCATTTTAGACATGACTGTACATTTTCAGCATACGTAGCTCCAATTGTGTGCAACACCGTACTACTACACTTCACTGTTATGTTTAGTGATAATAGTGCATTTTAAATCTGTGCACACAATTGAAATGTATTGTGCTATTTGAAACAACATATTTTTAGGCTGAGTTGGCAACACTGAAACACCTATGGCAACACTGTTTATGGCTTTCGATAGGGCATTTTGTTGTCATTATATTGTGCAACTTTAGTTTTGATTGCTTTAAGTTTTCAAGATATTTACTTTAAACGTACTGTAGATGCGGGCTACTTGGACCCAATTTTGCAATAAATTAGTTCTTTCGGCCTGTTTTCATCCACGAAAACTCGAAAGTTATTGTCATAACCCATATTAAGTGGAACTACAGGCTTTATTGTACATATCGAGGACAGTTTTCGTTACATATATTGAAAACAAAGCACAGACGATTATTGTAAAAAATGGGTCCAAGTAAGACTCGCGTTCGGGCTACTTGAACCCACCCCCATATTTTCCTACAGAAAACCATTGAAATCTGCTCTGAGACTAAGTAGTACGTAGGTGTTCCAAGAACAACACTTTTTATTTACTGCAAACCACAAAGAGAACATGTTAAGAGGCACTATCAAATATAATGACTGTAATCGCCGATTACATTTTCTTCTACAGCTGCACGAGCCCTATCTATATTAGCAGCGAATCTAGTCGTTGACTGGAGGTGCAGTTTCTAAAATAACTTCACCCAATCTCGACTTGGAAGATTGTCTTAGAAAGCAATGACAGTTCTCCCATGCATGGTAAATAGGACTTCACAATAAATTTGAAATCAAGTTAATTAACGAAGAATCCGAAATCACAAACTTTATCATCAAGAACTAGCGAAGGCTAATTCAAGAGCTCAACTAGCGAAGGCTAATTCTTCTTCTTCAATGAACACTTTCAGATGGCCCGGATTCTGCCTTGACCTGTTCTTTAATCTTCTTTCTATGGTGGAATGACTTATCTTCAAGTGAGCTACTGTTTCTTTTTGTGACATTTTCCCCGACTGAATTGCTGGTAAACATTCTTCAAGATGTTATGAAAAATCAGCATATTTTCAACCTGCAGGCAATCTTTTATATTGATGTTCCATTTTGTACCGGTATCCTTAAGGAAACAATGAAAATTCCTTACTTGTGTGCCACGTGACAACAGAATTTTATTTTTCATTGATAAAGATAACAAAGGATGGGGTGGGATAAAGATAACAAAAGATGTGGTGGGACAAAATATCCATGTTTTCCACGTTATATGTACACACTTCATAAATAATGCAATTACGAACACATCTTATTGTATATGAGAAATTTACCATGTCAGTTTCATTAACCTATATGTAACTACTTATGTGTTTACTTAGCATTGGTTCCACTTCCTTGCAAATAGTGTCCACACATAAAAGTTTGGCGGTTAATAAATACACTCTTTTCGTCAACGACCTTTCTCACCAATGCTGCTCAATCGTAGCCTACCACATAACTAGTTTCAATGTGTGTACGCCTCCATTTTGATCCTATCTAACGGATCTAACTCTGAACTCATCATTATTGCATTGCATATTGGACTTTAAACTAGTTTTTGGTATGGGTCCAAGTAGCCCCTTAAGGGTCCAAGTAGCCCACAATTACGGTATGTAATTCCACGATATAATTTTTTGGATTTTCAGATTTTGAAGCCCAGTAGCTCCTATCCTACTGGTCCATAGCACCTTAAATTTTGCTGATGTTCATTTCTCAAGATACTCTATCAAATGTGCTATGTGGTAATCAGATTTTAGCGACAACTTGTGGGACCCTCCCGTGTGAGTTCGTTGGCCTATGATCTGATGAAGATCGATGTTCGCTGGAAGTGTGCAAAGAAGGCTGATCCAATAAATCGAGTACCTCTCCTTCGATACGACTGTGTTTTGTTTTTGGAGGAAATCGGAACTTCCAATGACTGGATCATAGGTAATGAGAAGTCTGTGGAGCAGATCGGTATTTGTATCAGTTCTTGATGTTTTCCTCGTAAAGCATTAACTGTGGTGCTTATTTCTGGTCTCTTGTGCTTCCACCGAGAGCTGGCCAATAGGGAGAATACAAGAAGACAGGGTATCTTTTCGTGGAATACACTTTATGTACACTGACAGGCATTGGGTACCAAGACTATTTTTTCACATACAGTTCAGTCACAATTGAAGCAGAATCCCTCTTTCCTTCTTGTCGAAGTTTTAGTTCAATGGCCAACGACAGTTCCTCATGGCTTGTTTCTTCAATCAGACTCTTCACTTTACGTTTCTTTGACTTTCGGCTGCAGTCACTGGTCTTTCAACATGACCTTGGGATCTATTAGATTGCGATATTATGAGGTCAGGAAATTGAAGACTTCCTTCAAGCCAGGTGAATTATTTTGCAGAAAATGTTTGAGATGTCCTCATGCTGTCTTCCAATTCACTTCAAGTGCGTGACTGAAAGTCCTAAACGTCGTCTTAATAGATTATAAATCACCATTAGATAACGAGGCCGCAGTGGCTCAGTGATAGAGCGTTCACCTCTAGTGCTTGGAGTCCCGGGTTCGATCCCAGCACCCAGGTTCGATCCCAAGTGAACTTTATGATGGACAAACACCGTGTGCGTGGATTTCCTCGGGGTTCTCCCGTTTCCTACCACTTTTTTATTCCACCATTTCATTCATTTCTCATAATCACCGTCTCCTTTAGCCTAACCGGCATAACCGTGGGACGTAAAACTCAAAATTTCATTTCGGGGGGCCGCGGTGGCTCAGTGGTAAGGCGTTCTCCTCTGGTTCTAGAGGTCTCGGGTTCAAACCCTGCTCCCGCCAAGTGAACTTTGTGGTGGACAAACACCGTGTGCGTGGGTTTTCTCGGGGTTCTCCCGTTTGCTCCCACTTTCTTCATTCCACCATTTCATTCATCTCTCACCATCACCGTCTCCTTTAGCCTAACCGGCATAATCGTGGGACGTAAAACTCAAAAATTTCATTTCATTTCATTTTCATCATCAGATAATGGGAAGCAGCTAACTGATCGCTTAGCATGCATCAGTATGGCAGCAACTCTCGTCGATCTTCAATTCTGTACCCGTATCTCAAATAAAGTGTGATCGGGAATTTGTGGCGTCATTGTAATTAAAAATCAATATTCTTTAAGTGTGCAAATTTGTGCAATAACACTTTTCACTTTTCAAAAATCTGAATTCTCAGCAGTAACTTATATACAGTTTAACACTGGAATAATGTGGAATACTAAAACTCAAAGCCCTTTTTCACATTTCAATATAATTGTATGTTTAATACTTATATTTTTCCGTACCTTTTTTCAAAACGAACATAATGTTTTGAAACGAAACACTACAGTTCAGAACAGACGTAATACAACCACCACTATATGCCCACTTTTCATTTGCTGTTACACAGTTTGTGTTATCCACACTGAGAAAGCGAAATCGCATCATAGATTTTCGAACACCCACCTCGGAACGGCTCAGCAGGTGTTCTGATAAGTGTGAGCTTATCCATGGGCTAGATTCGATAACAGAATTGGAAACAAATGTTGTTTTGATAAACTATGGTTATTCTATTTTTGAAATAGCTAGCAGTTGTATGTACGTACATTAATCACTTGGGAAAATGGATTTTGTCCTCCTAGATCATCAAATTGTCACACTGTGCGACGTTTGATCCCTGGGGATAGCTGTCCTGCGCTCGCTGAAGTGATGGACAGCACCGCTGACCTGAACGGGACGAGCTGAACCAACTAAACGGACAGCATCAGCTCCATGACTGAATGCACTGAACCAACTGAACAAAACACTTTATAATCCTCAGTTTTTATTCCTTTCTATTTCCATGTTTCTAGTATTTGTTTGTTGCTTTCACCACTAACTAGTAAGAAAGTCCTCTGTTTCTGGGGTATCCGCTAAATCTGTTTGTCTTATACCTTGTTTATTTCTAAAATAGCTCTGTTACCGGATATTGTGTTCCCTTTTCGATGAAATGTGACTTTCTTAAAATTAAATATTTCTTTCAAAAACTATAATTTACCCATTCTAGCTTATTGCACGTTATACAAGTTTCAAGATACTCTCTTCATAGAAGTAGTTCATTTCAAAGTCTGTGCTCAACCGATTTTACTTTGACAAAAGGACTGAAACATTCGCCAGTAAAGAACTTCTTAGACGGACTAAAAAAGAGGTGCGTGAAGTTGGCCCGCCATTTGTCGCCAAAATTAACCAAATTTTGACCAGCGTTAGTACTACGTTAGTGCTGTTTTCTGCCACAAAAATTTTCGTTAGTGCTGTTAAACTTCAAAATTAGAGCAATTTCAAAATGGGCCCGGCGAACTTCACGCAGCCCGCCACTAGTCGCCAAACTTCACCAAATTTTCACCATCGTTAGTGCTACGTTAGTACTGTTTTCTGCCATAAAAATTTTCGTTAGTGCTGTTAAACTTCAAGAATTAGAGCATCTTCAGAATTGCTTCAGCGTGAAGTTGGCACGCCATTTCTCGAAAAAATTCACCAAAATTTGACGAGCGTTAGTGCTACGTTAGTGCTGTTTTCTGCCGTAAAAAGTTCCGTTAGTGCTGTTAAAGTTCACGAATTAGAGCAACTTCAAAATGGGCCCGGCCAACTTCACGCAGCCCGCCACTAGTCGCCAAACTTCACCAAATTTTCACCATCGTTAGTGCTACGTTAGTGCTGCTTTCTGCCACAAAAATTTTCCTTAGTGCTACTAAACTTCAAAAATTAGAGAATCTTCAAAATGGCTTCAGCGTGAAGTTGGCCTGCCACTTGTCGCCGAAATTCACCAAATTTTGACCAGCGTTAGTGCTACGTTAGTGCTGTTTTCTGCCGTAAAAAGTTTCGTAAGTGCTGCTAAACTTCACGAATTAGAGCAAAATCAAAACGGTTCGGCCAACTTCACGCAGCTTGCCACTAACTCCCAAACTTCACAAAATTTCGTCCATCATTAGTGCTACGTTAGTGTTATTTTGTGCCGTAAAAGTTTTCGTTAGTGCTATTAAAATTCGCGAATTAGAGCAACTTCAAAATGGACCCGGCCAACTTCACGCAGCCCGCCACTATTCGCCAAACTTCACCAAATTTTGAGCATCGTTAGTGCTACGTTAGTGCTTTTTTCCGCCATAAAAATTTTCGTTAGTGCTGCTAAACTTCAGGAATTACAGCATCTTCAAAACGGCTTCAGCGTGAACTTCGCCCCTCATTTCTCGAAAAAATCACCAAATTTTGACGAGCGTTAGTACTACGTTAGTGGGTTTGCTGCCGTAAAAAATTTGGATAGTGCTGTTAAACTTCACTAATTAGAGCAACTTAAAAATTTGCCCGGCCAACTTCACGCAGCCCGCCACTAGTCGCCAAACTTAACCAAATTTTGACCATAGTTAGTGCTACGTTAGTGCTGTTTCTGCCATAAAAATTTCGTTGGTGCTGTTAAACTTCACGAATTAAAACTACTTCAAAAGGGGTCCACTCAACTTCACGCAGCCCACTACTTGTCGCCAAGCTTCCCCATATATAGACCAGGGTTGGTGTTATGTTAGTGTCGTTTTCTGCCATAAAAACTTGCGTTAGTGCTGCTAAACTTCAAGAATAACAGGATCCTCAAAATGGCGTCAGCGTGAAGTTGGCCCGCCGCTTGTCGAAGAATTTCACCATATTTTGCCCAGCGTTATTGCTACGTTAGTGTGTGTGGTTTTCTGCCGTAAAAATTTTCGTTAGTGCTGTTAAACTTCACGAATTAGAATAACATTAAAATAGGCCCCGACAACTTCACGTAGCCCGCCAGTTGTCGCCAAACTTCAACAAAATTTAACCATCGTTAGTGCTGTTTTCTGCCATAAAAATGTCATTAGTGCTGCTAAACTTCAAGAATTAGAGCATCATTAAAATGGCTTCAGCGTGAAGTTGGTCCGCCATTTCTCAAAAAAATTCACCAAATTTTGACGAGCGTTAGTGCCATGTTAGTGCTGTTTTCTGCCGTAAAATTTCGTTAGTGCTGTTAAACTTTACGAATTAGAGCAAAATCAAAATGGGTCCAGCTATCTTAACACAGTCAGTCAGTCACTTGTTACCAAACTTCACAAAATTTCGTCCATTGTTAGTGCTACGTCAGTGGTGTTTTCTGCCGTAAAAATTTTCGTTAGTGCTGCTAAACTTCAAGAATTAGAACAACTTCGAAATGGGTTCAGCCAACTTCACGCAGCCCACCACTTGTTACCAATCTTCAGCAAATTTCGTCCATCGTTAGTGCTGTTTTCTGGCATAAAAATTTTCGTTAGTGCTGTTAAACTTCACGAATTAGCTCAACTTTAAAATGTGCCCGGACAATTCAAGCAGCCCGCCAGTCGCCGCCAAACTTCAACAAATTTTGAACATCGTTAGTGCTGTTTTCTGCCATATAAATGTCATTAGTGCTGCTAAACTTCAAGAATCATAATCAAAAACTCAAGAAATAAAGAATCATAATCAAACTTCATCAAATTTTTACCATCATTAGTGCTATGTTAGTGCTATTTTCTGACAAAAAAAATTGTTAATGCTTTCAAACTTTAAGAATTAGAGCAGCATCAAAATGGCTTCAGCGTGAAGTTGGTCCGCAACTTATCGAAAAAACTCACCAAATTCCGTCTATTGTTAGTGGAACGTTGGTTCTGTTTCCTTACAGTAAAATGTTCGTTAGTGCTGCTAAACTTCAAGAATGAGAGCGTCTCTAAAATGGCTTCAGCGTGAAATTGCCCGCCACTTGTGGAAAAAACTCACCAAATTTTGATGAGCGTTAGTGCTACGTTAGTGCTGTTTTCTGCCGTAAAGATTTCCTTTTGTGCCTCTAAACTACACGAATTAGAGCAACCAAATGGGTTCGGCGAACTTCTCTTAGTTTGCCACTTGTTACCAAACTTCACTAAATTTCGTCCATCATTAGCGCTACGTTAATGCTGTTTTCTGCCCTACAATGCCTCGTTATTGCTATTGAAGTTCACGAATTAGAGCAACTTCAAAATGGATCCGGCCAACTCTCACAGCCCGACACTTGTCGCCAAACTTCACCAAATTTTGATCATCGTTAGTGCTAAGTTAGTGCTGTTTTCTGCCATAAAATGTTTCGTTAGTGCTGTTAAACTTCACGAAATTAGAGCAAAATCAAAACGGGTCCGGCCAACTTCACGCAGCCCGCCACTTGTCGCTAAACTTCACCAAATGTTGACCATCGTTAGTGCTGCTTTGCTGAACTTCAAGAATTAGTGCATCTTCAAAACGGCGTCAGCGTGAAGTGTGCTCGCCACTTGTCGCCAAACTTCCCCAAATTTTGACTATAGTTAGTGCTGCTTTCTGCCAGAAAAATCTTCGTTAGTGGTGCTAAACTTCACGACTTAGAGCAACTTCAAAATGTGTCTTTCCAACTTCACGCAGCCCGCCATTTGTCGCCAAACTTCACCAAATTTTGGCCAGCGTTAGTGCTAAGTTAGTGCTGTTTTCTGCCATAAACATTTTCGTTAGTACTGCTAAACTTCAAGAAATAGAGCGTCTTCAAATGGCGTCAGTGTGAAGTTTGCCCTCCACTTGTCGGCAAAATTTACTAAATTTTATCATTTATAGTGCTACGTTAGTGCTATTTTCTGCCGTAAAGCTTTCGTTAGTGCTGTTTTCTGCCGTAAAGGTTTCGTTAGTGATGTTAAACTTCAAGAATTAGAGCAACTTCAAAATATGACCGGCCAACTTAACACAGCACACCACCTGTCGCCAAACTTCACCAGAATCTGTCCATTGTTAGTATTACGTTAGTGCTGTTTTCAATTTTTGATAATGCTGCTAAGCTGAATGTATTAGAACAACTTCAAAACGGTTCCGCGTAACTTTATGCAAGCTCCTTTTCAAGAAACGTCAGTAGATATAGTCCGTCTTTATTGCTATATTAATGCTGTTTATTGCCAAAAAATGTTCATTTGTTCGGCTAACTTCATAAATTAGAGCAGGTTAAAAATGGCACCAACGTGAAATTAGCCCGTGACTAGTATGAAAAATGAACCGATATTTCCTTCATCATTAGCTCTATTCTATGCTATTGTTATTTTGTACCTCAAGGGCCTTATGCAGAGTCTTTATGGCGTATTATTAGCGTCATACTAAAGGCCTGACTAGTGCAGGAAACATATGTTAGTGAAACTCTTTAGTATGACACTAATCACGAATCAGTATGAGTCTACATAAGGCCCTTGAAAAGGGAAAAAAAATACTAAGCTCGCTCTGTAACAAATGAGGGTTGGGAAACCCTGTATTGTGCAAATGAGATGCATGGGATAAGTGGTGATTGGGAACCCTTCACCCCTGGTGGGGATATTCATGAAGCTATAGGCTTATGTCTAATTATATTGGAATATATTATCCATTTCTTAAGTTCGAACATACTAGATTCGATCGAAATGAGAAAACTTTTTATCGGACTTCTGAAGAAAATAAAATAAAATAAATAAATACATGACCGTGTTTATTATATATGGAATTCCCAGTCACGACCCCCTTTTCAGTTTTATTAAAAAATAGAAAAAGTAAAGAAGAGAAGAGAAAGTTGGGATAAAAGAGAAGAAAAATAGGGAAAGTAAGAAGATAAAAAAAAGGTACTGTTACTGGATATTTTTGAGAAATATGGTAAAGGAAAGTGAATAATTATCGAATTGGGATCATTTCCAATAGCTATTGGGTGAGTATTTGGTATTAAGGTGATCGAAGGTAGACACATGTTAACCCATACCTCTCAGACCTAGATCCATTTAACTCCAACTACCGAATTATCCCAATCTAGCTCTGAGATAGACGAGAAAGTTTAATTTAACCGTTTATTAAATATTTCCAAAGTTCTTAACGAGTATCCAGTACTTGAAGTATAAACGATGAAGTGGACCCCATGCTAGAATTGACCACAGAGAAGAATAAAAAACAAATCAAAGTAATACATATATTTGTCGAAGATTTTGACTTTCAAAGTTCTCTCATGATGATCATTCGTTCAGGCTACTTCGGTCCTTTTTTCTTCCTTTATAGAGCCAACTTAAGTTAGTATTGACTTTCAACGACTTTAATTGCCAACTACCATTAATTATAGTAAGTAACACATATATGTCAAAAGAATTGGTGCACTTAATACTAAACCTACATTTCACTCTCACACACATTCATACAGGACCTGTATACTTCAGGTTGCATTTAGTTGAATTAAACTAACCTAACTACATTTCTATAGACATTTATTACATTTTAAGAAAAGAAAACTTAGTTTGACATAACAGAAAAAGTTTGATACATGAATTAAAGAAAAAACTAATAATGATAATATTATGGTTTTTAGACATGCACAGAAATCTGTTACTTTCGACAATATAGAATAATACATTTCTCTTTGTTGAAAGATTTTAAAAAAATTGGATTGCGTTAAAAAAAATCGACAAAACGAAAGAAGAAAGAGAAAGAAAAATAACATTGCACATATTTCAGATTCAGAACTAAACGAGTACATACCAATGCGAAAGAAGAAAGAAAAAAAAACATTGGTTAATTATTTAAAAAAAAAACTTTGGTAGCATTTTTATTGAGTCTCTGTCCCAAGAGGAGAAATTTCGACAATTTTATGAGTCCTTGTTCTCACTTCGATAGTAACTCCTTTATCAACTCTCTTTATGCACTGTGATTTGTGTCCATGAGAGCATTTAATCGTTTGTCTTAACTATAGACGAAAGAAAAAATAGTTTCTTCATATTATATATATTTTTATTTCGTCACTTGACGCACTTAGTAGAAAAATTTCAAAATTTATCAAGATTAAAAAAAAATTATCGAATCCAATCCCAGACATTGGGACCATATTTCCATAATACTATATGTCTCAATAGAGCTAGGTCTCTGGACCTATCTAGGTCCTGTATTCACATTACTAAATTATTGACCACATTTCAGTTCATTGAATTTAAGATCACTAATTTTTTTTTAGTATAGATCGTGGAGTCAAAAGGTTTTAGTCACTGAACTGACGAACGACAAATAATTAGGTTTCCGATCGTAGGGGAAGGATTTGGGACGCACTGTTTCGTAGTTTACTGATAGAAGGATTTGTTGGCGGGGCGCACTGTTTCGAAGTTTACTGATTTCACTATTATCTCGCAAAATAACTTTGGATACGGATTAGGGTTTTTTCTTCTTACGACCTGCTACTTGTTCCATTTACATGCAACATTTGACATAGTGTTAAAAATTTGAATAGTTACAAACATTACTAACAAATTAGTAAGGTGTCATTAATTATAAGTTACGCGGTAATACTTTACATCACAAATAATCGGTCAATGTCGGGTATCAAAAATCTATGGCAACCTAAAACAACCAGGGTAAATACCGAGCCCTTTACATACATACTCGCATATATATATATATATATATATATATATATATATATATATTCATATTACTCAATATAATAAATTTCACTTTAATATCCATCTTAGTATTTCGTCGACATTTAAATTCTACATAACCTTTTCATATTCAACAAGTATTCACATTTTATTGGCTCAAAAACAAAACAAAAACTCTGACTAACAAAATTCTTTTTTTCTCATAAGGTTGCAACATTGAACTTTATATATAAACCCGATAATCAATAATAATTCAATTTTACTAAAGATCCGCGCATAAAGAAGTAGTTGGTGTTATTTAATAAGTTGACATAAGAGGTGGAAATACAACAAATAGAGCAGGCACGTAACTTTTCAAACTATGTAAGTACATATATATATGTGTATATACAGAGAAAGAAATAAATCAAGGTTATTCGAAACTAATGGGCCCAAACGACTAATACGTACACCATATAACCAATCAATAGAAAGAAAACCAGAAATCAGTAGTCAATGTACGATCAATTTGTACGATCAATGAATAACAAGCAAGTTTCTGGGAATCCGAAATCATAGTGTACCTTCTCGTCAGTTTCTCCCGTGGTGGATTGAGTATCGTGAAAATGGTCCTGAGTTGTGCTGAAATACCTCCACGAATTGTATTCCTCGATGTCTCAATTAGTACATACGATCGAAATAATTGATATGAACATTGTATGTTTTCATGAGTTTCAAAACCGGGAAGGGGAGGTTGAAATTTAAAAAAAATCTCGAAGTAAGAAGGAAGAAAGAGACAAGATAGAGAAAGCGGCGCCAACGAAAAGAGAAAGATTAAGGTACTACTCACTACACAGACGAGTGATCGAATTTAAATATATAACAACTCACAGCCAAGATTATTCACATATGCCGAAAGAGGGTGGTTTACTTAAATACGTAAACTCAAAAGTTATCTCCAAACACACAACTAGTCCGTGCCCACAAGGGAATTTTCAGAAAGGCGAAAGCTTTAAGAAAATTCCCCTCCTCGCTGTATCCGGTTGAGTCCTTGGAAATCCCGGCCATGCCGGAAGGTTAGAGAAGGCACTAATTTAGAATTTCAAAAAGGAAAAAAATCATCCGACCTCTTAGAAACTAAGAGAATCCAGAATAGTAATGAAACTAGAGTAAAATAATAGCTAAGATATTCCTAATTAGTGATTTTCCAAAATAAAAGTTTAAATAAACTGAATTTTGGATCGGTGATTTCAGTGACCAAACATCACCGATGGCTACCCTGCGCAGACATGCCAAAGTCTGGGACGTCGTTAATTTCAATCATCTAATTAAACTAAGAAAATAAACGAAAAATACTTAAGAGGGTCAGGGGTCGACGTCCGGGTACGCGACGGACATAAATATTAATTTAGTAGCGGTTGATTTAATCGGATAGTCCGAACTGAGCTGTCAGCTATATGAACACTGCACAATAAATAAGGTAAGCAACGAAAGAAAAAAATCTCAGAGAGTCAATGAATGATAAAGGTACAAATGACCAAACCTGTACTTTTCGATGATCACAGGATATAGCAGTTATTTTTCTTAATTATCATTTCTGTCGACCTTTAAAAGTAATTCCCACATGATGCTATCCTATCTGATGAAAGGCTTAAGATCCGGGGCTGTTAGTATGAGATACTTAAATGCGAAGTAACATACAATTCCCAACTACACGTTACTATCCAATAGCAAACTCGGTTGGATGAATGTACTGGTGTAGAAGTCAAAACGCGAGAGATTTTCAGTAAAACATATTCATATTCTCCATATATAATATACACTGGGCCTATTCATTTAAGTACGGGTGTCCTACCATCTCATTCATATTTTATATAGTATTATTACTATATCATTACATTCATTCATTATTTACTCATTTTCGCGCGAAGTAATATTTTACAGACACCCTATTAAATACATTCACAAGCAGGCCATACACATATTTACATTACGCACTAATAAACATATAATTATCACAATCCGTCACGCTTAAACTACTACACGATAACATTCATCGAACCACTGACTCTTTGATTCGCAGCACCCAAATTATATTTACTTCGCAGTTTTGTAAAAAAAATCATACGTGCACACACTGAAAGTTAAATTGTCAACGATGATTTTATTTCTGATTTGCTGATAAAACTAAAGCAACAATGGAATTTTTCTACAGCCACGGGAAAAGAGAATTTAATATTACATTTTGAAACAAACAGTAACATTATGTGGGCTATTAAGAAAATAGGCGTTCTTGATTTCAGTGGATATTTCGATTGCTAATTGACATAGCAAGCTGTAATTTTCAGAATAGTAAGATCTCATGCTATTTCATGTGAATGCATACTCACTCGAGCCGTAAACCATGTCTACTAGATGTAATTTAGAAATAAGGGGCCAAAATCAAACAATCTAGATCACTAACTTGGGCGATGACGTAATGTCAACCAACGACTGATTACAGAAAACGAACGCAATGGCGCTGTAGTAAGGAATAATCCGCTGTGTACTAAAATATAGCCTTACACTTGCTAATCAAATCTATAATATTTATTCTGGTTTATTTATTTTTAGTTAGAAAAATGGTACTAAATTGACGCATGTTTAATACACTGTCCTAATAGTAAAAAATCACGCACTCACACAGAACTACTAACTACACACACCACTATAAATACTACACATAAATACTAACTAGACTAGCACCATTTAATTACATGCATATTAAAGGCAAGCACCTTTAAACATATTACTCCTTGTCGGTATATAGAGTTGGATCTATTAAACTTTAGGGGGCAAACTTTGACCTGGCCCATTATTTAAAACATATTTACTAGAATTTGAAGGCCTGGGGGCACTTTAACAAGGTTTATTGAGGGACCCTTCCCCTGAGAGGGGAAAAGGCCCTAAAACAAACAATAACTAACTCATTCCCCCGCTAGAAATGGTTCAGTTTGGAAAGAGAAACAGGAGCCTTTTAGTTAACTTAAGCTGTCATTTTGATGGTTAATATTACAAAACCTACTACGTACAGGCACTTACTAAAAAAAATCACATTTACCAAATACAAGAAAAATATGCACAAAACAGGTCGTATTTCCCTAATCCCTAACTGAATTTGAAAGAAAAAGAAAGTAAAATCACTATTTCACTCTGTCTATTTTAGCTTGGATGACGAGCAATATGGCGTTAGGGATGGCCATATCCGGATAATTTTTTATTCGGATATCGGATAGAAACTTATCCGGATTTGCAATATCCGGATGACGGATAACAAAACGGATAACGGATAATATCCGGATAGCGGATACCGGATAATATCCGGATAACGGATAATATCCGGATAACGGATAACGGATAATATCCGGATAACGGATGACGGATAATATCCGGATAACGGATATATCCGGATGACGGATAATATCCGAATAACGGATATATCCGGATGACGGATAATATCCGGATATCGATATATCCGGATGGCGGATAATATCCGGATAATGGATTTATCCGGATGATGGATAAAATTCAAATAACGGATAATATCCGGGTAGTAGAACATTCGGATAGCGGATAATATACGGATGAAGGATAAAGGATAATATCCGGATAACGTATATGGTTTTAAAAAGATGATATGGGAGAGGGACATATCAGTCTATTCTGCTCATGGAGGTATTAAAACCTTCGGGCAGTGAGTTTTACCTTTGAAAGGCATTGCTTCTTAAAATGTTTCCTAGTAACTTCTAGTTTTCTTATGTTGTTGTTGTTGTGGCACGGTGGCTCAGTGGCAGAGCGCTTCCTCTGGTGCGTGGGGTGCTCATTGTTTCGATCCCCGGCCAAGTAAGTTTGTGGTGGATAAGATCGTGTCCGTGGGTTTTCTCAGGGTACTCCCGTTTTGTCCCACTTTTCATTCCACGAGTTCTTCTATTATCATTCACTTGCTCTAATCATCTCCCTTAGCCTAACGAGCATAATTGTGCGACGTTAAACTCAAAGATTTTATTTATTTTTTCTTATGTTGTTCTGAGATTTTGACAAAGAAGATGGGAAAGTATCCTGCATCTGGTATGTTCCGCACGAGTAGACTATATATAGTTTTATTTTAAGTAAACTTTTGAAACTTCCAACTCAATCAACATTTGTGTGTGGCCGTTTAACCCCGGAAACCTTATCCAAGTGTTACGAAATTTCGAATCTTTCTTCAACTTTCCGTAACAACCCCATTTTTGGGTCTACATTTCCCAGTCAAGAATTTTAATATCAGTAAAGCCAATTCCACTCCAGAATAAAATATGTAAAAATTATTCGATTTTGATTTTTGATAAAACATTGTATCACGTATTTTAGGGCGTCAACATAATTCCCATCAGTTTATTGCAAAGACAAAAAAGGTCCAAAGTAGGTAATATCCCCTCAAATTTGGAAGCTTCCTCATTTAAATAATATGATAAAAATTTCTAATAATTCTCACCAAATTCTTCTAATTATGACAAATGATAAAGGATTCTGTTCTGATGCAGCATGCCGCATATTTTCTTTAATGCTTATCAGTCATCCCACTATTTGAGGTTAAAGTCTCTCAAAAATATAAGAGTAAACTCCCAAATTAAAATTAAAATATGTTTCACGATAATTTTCATTTAAAAAAGAATACAATTCCACTTTGAAGAAATATGGAACATATAGGCGCTACTATTTCTTTTAACCTCCTGAGACCTGACCATTTATTTGTCAAGAACTTTTAATGAAATTTTGTGTATTAGGTATCAATAGACCCAATAGTACATCTTTAAAAACAATTTTATCATACTGCTTTCCTATTGATCGGTAATGGGTCGAATTGTATGCAGTACTTTGGATCTCAAATTGCTATGTATTGCTTACAATACACAAGGAAAATTTTATATTTCCCTTCGTAATATAAGCATAAAATATGTAAATCATTAAACTTGAAATTTACTTCACCATGTTTTATTTTCTGAGAAATTATTCAATCAATGCATCTGGATCAGATGCGTCCATAATCCCAATTGTCTTCTTTTTGCCTTCAGCAGACAATAGAGCCACCTGTAGGTAAAAACAAAAACCAGCTACCTTTTCTGCAGTAATTTCGACACTTCCCGAATACAATAACCGAGATTCGGGCATGTTCTTAAATATTCGTAGTCATGACAGGTGTTCGAAAAACGTATTGTATGCAATACGCAGGGTCTCAAAGGTTGTTTAATGATTTCCATTGCATGAAGATAAAGTTAATAAGGAATAACAGGATATCTTATACTTAAACATGTTCCACGAGAACTTTCGTAATATATTTGATTTTGATGGACTATGGATTATGTTTCTGGGGCTTTAAATTCATAATGAATGAATGTTTTTGTAAAAATCAGTGAAGAATAATAGAGTACTTCTTCTTACCGCGATCTATACCTATGTATTATTATATAAAATAGTAGAAGTTGGTAACTTCTCTATTCAGGGTTCGAAACTTCCCGAACAGCAGGCTAAGTAGAAATGCGAGTATAGTGGAAATCTTCTATTTAACATTTCTATTTCTAATTTTACCTGCCAGTAGTTTTTTTTTTTTATTTTTTACGGGGTAATAACAAAGAACAGTTTGAGGTCATAACTGGAAAGAGGCAGCTTAATGATTTAATGCTTATTAACACGAATGGTCCATTATAAAAGGATTTAGTCTAACCTCATCAAAATGCGGCTCTGAAGTTCACCCAACACCCAAGCCTCTTTAAATTCAGTAGCTATGGTCAAATGTTCCCACTTTGACTTAACTTCACTCATCCTTAAACTCATGCCATCAATCGGATTCACACTGATTCAACCTCACACTCACATCTTCCTTTCGGCATCACCCTCACTCAACCTCACGTTTACATGCCAATCTGTTCTAATGCTTTCTGGACCTCACATTCACAGTATCACTTCGAAAATTCACATAATGCTCACTCGCCTTTAAGTCGACAATTGATATCTCAGTCCGACATTATACTTGCTCAACTTCACCTCATAAAAATCCGACATCACGCTGACTTCATTTCAAGGATACTTATACTTATTATTATTATTATTATTATTATTATTATTATTATTATTATTATTATTATTATTATTATTATTATTATTATTATTATTATTATTTGGAAGGTAAAGAATTACTGGTGTTTGTTGGATTCGCAGCTGGTAGATCTTGCATTTTCGTCTCATAGAGAATCGGTGCAAAAGTAGGATGGTAACCTCAATCAACAAACCAGCTAACATTTTAAAAAATCCTATCTGGTTCATCACTTTTTTTAATATACGTGATAAAGGTTAAATTTTCCATAAAATTAAAATAATCAAAGTAAAATATATTCACTAGGGAGGACAATGTGATACCAATATCAATAATATAAAAATTATATTTTCTTTATATACCAGGGATTTCTTTTTCTGTGCTTTCGCATTTCCGCGTGCATTTATTGTCCGCCGTTTTAAGTGTAAAAAGGATTAGGGAAAAGAGGGATCCCTATTTACCCTAAAATCTTATCATTTATATGTCATGACTGGACACTGGATGAGATATTGAAGCTAAATAATGCAATACGCAATTGATGAAAGGTAAGACAATGAAAATGTCAAAAATCCGCTCGCTTGTACAATGCGGAGCGTCAGTACCTTCTTTATTTTGTATTTACCTAACCTATATATTTTTTTCAAAAAAATTGAATTGATTTGAAGATGGAAACAAGAATATATTATAAACATTCAAATACGTAATACGATCAGTAAATGACAATATCCATAATTCCTCCCACTTGTTTAAATTTTATCCTCGCAATCAATCAGAATGAGAGCTACATTTTTATGATGATTACCGGCACCTTTCATTGCGTCAATAAAAGCACTGCCTAGGATTATCCTCAGCCAGTGATATGAATTTCTATAGCGGAAAAATATATAAATAAACAAACAAATATTCAGCTTTGTATATAGAGATAAGATATGAAGATGGCAGAATATAATAAGCCACTTTTTGTCCATTTTCTGCTTCTTGCTCCGGTGGTTGGTAATATGAAGGTCTATGTGGTGGAAAAAGTTTATAAAGTCTTACCGTTATTTAAAAAAAATGCTTATTTAGCTGTGTAGATAGACTTATTTTTCGTTTTCACTGGTGTACTGAAAGTATTTTAAATTTAATGCATAAGGTTGAAATTCCCTTGAATGTTCAACTACACATCTTGTGTATGCCATCCTTTACAGAACTTATTTGTTTCACACTTTCATTCTCAATTTTAATTTCTAAATCTTAAAATTTCTACTTTTATACGCAGGAACGCCTACAGGGCTTTTTTCCAAAAGGTGGCAAAGGATCGATTCCAAGGGAAGGGGCAAAGACCAGGGGCGGATCCAGAGGGGGGCGATCGGGGCGATCGCCCCCCCCCCCCCACAAGAGGAAACTCTTATTTTATATATAAATAAACCCATCCATAACAAGTTTGGAGCTCTTAAAAGTAGCAGTATTACCGCCGACCGCCCCCCCCAGAAGTCCGTTCTGGATCCGCCCCTGGCAAAGACTGACCCCCAAGCACAGTCACGAATGCTCACACATACATCATATAACACACATAATACACACACATAACACATCATACATCACATAATACATCATATAACATAACATTTATTAAGCATTATCCTCATTAACTACAGTAAACAAACTATAATACAGTAGTATTAAATATAAAATATATTAAATATTATATAATATGCGAGAAAAGATTAGTATTATTTGACATGTATTTACAAGAACTAACACCCTTCGAAATTCCTGGGGGAGGGACTGTACCTTTGATCCTCTTTGCTGAGGGCATACCTATGTGTCTATTATGGAACTGTAGAAATAACCAATTATCTTTATGACGATTTTTATAACTATAAGATTTTGTTCTCGCCACTTCAATCTGTTTTGCATACATTATGCTAATTTTCCTGCATACTACCGATTTTGGTTAGAAAACACCATTACATTTAATTTTTGAGAAGATCTCCTCATTAGGAATATAATATGCTGATAGGATGTTCACACCTGCTAGAAATCTTCGTGGTTTCACGGCATGTGAGTTTGACATAGCGCACTTTTGATACACGGAATCTGGGGTTCAATATCAGGTGGAAAGTGTTGAAATTGTAAGCATTATGACGGTTCGGATTCAACCTTAAAATGTAAGTCCATGTCTCATATAGCCCAAGTCCGCGGTGGCTCAGTGGTATTCACCTTTGGTGCATGGAGTCCTTGGTTCGATTCCCGCTCGCGCCAAGTGATCTTTGTGGTGGACAAACACCGTATGCGTGGGTTTTCTCGGGGTTCTCCTGTTTCCTCCCACATTCTTCATTCCAATATTTACTTCATTTTCATCATCGCCGTCTCGTTTAGCCTCACCGGCATAAGCATGGGACGTAAAACAAAGATTTCATTTCATTTCATATAGCCTTGATGCTGAAACGAGCTTTAAACTCAAATCCAACCAACCTAATAAACTAACTTGTCTCAATTTTAGATTTGCAAGTCTTACTGTTGAAAGGGAAGTGAATAGGAAGAAGTCTTTTTTAAGATAGAAGGCTAAAAATTAGTAGAAAGAAAACAATTCTCGTTAAACGGAAAAGGAAATTTGGAAGTAAAGGTTACCAGAAGAACAATTTAATGAAGTTATTTTTTTTTTTTTTAATTAGGTTCAACTGTTTCCAAGAATTTTGATTGAGACTTGGCAATAACGCACAGAATGCAAAGGGATGTCGAAATAGGAGGAAAGTATAAGTCGTTTCGTGTGACTGCAGAATCACATTAAAGAACAAAGTAATGGTTTATAAAACAGTGGTTATGCCAGCAATGATATACGGAGCAAAAACTTGATTAAGAAAGAAGCCATAGGAAAACAAATAGAATGTTACCGAAATAAAAATGTTGTGGTGAACATGTGATGGAATAAGAAGAGACAGACTGATGAATAATAGAGTAAGAGGAGCAACCAAATTTATATACATATCTAAGAAGATCCAGAAAATAGATTGCATTAGAATGGCTAACTAATGAAAAGAACAAACGACTATGTAGTTAGAGGAGCGATGGCAATGGAAGTGGATAGAAAGAGAGGTAAAGAGACACTAAGAATGAAATGAATGGACATGATTAAGAATTACTTCTGGTGGGAGGATTCCGGGACAGACTTTATAGAGAAAAGTTAAGAGAAACGTCGAAAAGATTGAGAGAAAGAATACTAATTTAATTAAAACTTTATAACACAGGCTTCTCGCAAGTTTACGATTTCTATGGACTAATAGCTACAACATTTATTTTTGCAATATAGTCTGAGATTAGACTCTCATTAGAACAAGATCCAAACTCCGATCTATCGAGTACTTTGAATCGGATCCCATAATAAAGATTTAGCTGGAATCAATGGCGCACGCAAGGAAGGTTCGAGGTTTAATTCCTCTTGAGTAAGATGTAATGCAGGAATTTACATTATTAGCGTTTAACGAAAAAAAAAATGTCTAAAGATGAGAAGTCTACTAATCGACAGATCTCATTAAACGGAACAAAATGATGCGTAGTTTCCGATAAAGCCGAGAAAACTAATTTGTTTCTAAACCTACAAATGCATGTTGTATAGAAACAGTAATCTATTAAGAAGTTCAGCTCTAGGTTACGATGTATTTGAAAGCGTATGTGTGAAAATATTAACTGTACCTATATCAACGGCTCGGCTACCACTGAGAGATCTTACAGCAGAACAACACCACTCAGAAAACGACTTGGAGTCTCATCATCGGACTACAATGCATGAGGATTTGTGCTGAAGGAGAAAATGATTGTAGGTAAAGGATTTTTAATTGAATTTCTTGAACAATATGCACCTAAAAGGTAGAGACGGATCAGTAAGGTTTAAATAAGGAGAGCCTTTGCTACAATTATTGCATAATTTTTTAATAAGCAAAACGGTGCTACATTTAATAATCTGGTACAGACGTAAATCGTCTGGTATTAAATCTAATATGATCAGACATTTGCAATAAAATGTAGATAATCATATAACTTCTAGATATAATAAGTTGTAAATAGTTTCATGACTCATTACTCTAATTCGAAAAAAATGAAACGAAATCTTTGAGTTTTACGTCCCACAGTTATGCCGGTTAGGCACAAGGAGACGGTGATGATGAGTAATGAATGGAATGGTGGAATGAAGAAAGAGGGAGGAAACGGGAGGACCCCGAGAAAACCCACACACACGGTGTTTGTCCACCACGAAGTTCACTTGGCAGGGGCTGGGATCGAACCCGGGACCCCTAGCACCAGAGGTGAGATAAATGAACAAAAATCTCGCTTGACCTGAAAGGAAATGATCAAACCCTGAGAACGTGACTCACTGGAATCATTATACAGCACATACCATTCGTTCTCACTGAACTTTAGCTGTATGAGTAAACCGAGAACAAAAGTCTAGATGGATTCTGGTGTCTGTAGCTTTAGTTTCATACTAGCCTTTGGTTAGCTGGCGGCTCCGCCCCCAGAACCCAGACTCCACGTTTGCTCGGCCTACGGCCTCGAATTTCTTGTGTATCAGCCTTTGCATCAAGAGTGAATTTCGTGTATTTGCTCTTTAATTACATTTCCTGAATTTGATCCACCTGAGGATTTCGCCCACTGACTCGGCCTACAGCCTCGCACCTGTTAAACCCACAATTCTATCAAATTCAAATTTCTTTTCATATTTTAACTATCTAAAAGATAAGATTTTGTATCCGAAGAAAAGTCCATTTCAATAATATGGGGATTTCTTCGCCCCTATTTAGACCCCTTAAAAACTAAAAATATTTAATTTTGGCATTTTCCTGTGGGTTAATCTTGGAAGGCTACAATCATGCCAAATTTCATCATTGTAATTCTGCTGGAAGTGTCTAAATATTTTGGGGTGTAGAAGATGTCCCATAGAAATAACATTGAGAATATTTTTTAGTTCCCCATAAAACAACTCTACAGTTGGAAATTTGTATTTTTGACGCTTTACTTAGTTAACGCTAAGGAAAATGTACAAGCACATCGATTTTCAAGTATCTATTCCAAGTATCTAAAACATGAGATTATAGATCTCAAAAAGGGCTCATTTACTTAACATGGGGGATTTCTTCATTCCCTTTTAGACCCCCTAAAATTTAAAAATATTCGTTTTTGGCAATTTTCCTGTGAGTTAGTCCCGAAAAGCTACAATCATGAAAAATTTCAACTTTCCACGTCAACTGGAAGTACCCCTCTATTTTATGTCAGTTCATGTAGTTTTGTTTATAGTTAGGATTGGGTTAGGATTTTTTGTTAAAGGCGGATACAAAACTAAATAACTTTGTTCCGACTTTAATTAGGTCATTTCTACCTCAAGAAACTGAAATAAATCTTTTCAGTTTTACGTCCCATTCATATACCGTGTATAATATATATGATGATGATGAGAATGAATACAATGGTGGAATGAAGAAAGTGGGAGGGAACGGGACAACCCAGGGAACACTCAAGAACACGATGTTTGTCGACCATACAGCCTATTTGGCGCGAGATGGGATCAAACCAGAGTCCTCATGCACCAAAGATTTTATTTTATTCTATCTATACATATTTCTGGGCATTACTGGTATCTATGGCTATAAACCCGTAACATATTAGAGATCACATCTTTCGGCGAGCGTAGTATGTATCAGGGAAAGGAGGGAAGCGACCTGGGACCTGTACGTTAGGTGTCATCCCGGCATTTGCCTGGTGTGAATGAGGAAAATCCCACTCAGGATGGCTGGCCGGGAAAAGTTGTTACGTCTTTTCGATCGAGTGTCCCCACTGGAATCGAACCTCGGACCACTGCACCAAAGATTAGGATTTTATCACTTTCTAAAAGTTAACTGATTAATCGAACATTCCTCAGTAACTTTATTTCTGTAATTACCTCTATTGTACCTAATTTCACGCGACAGGGACACGAATACACGAATGTCGAAGACAGTTAAAATTTTACATATGCTTTCCCATCTGGAATCGAACCCAAGACTATGTGAACCATCAACTCGGGGTCCCATTTTCTCCACAAAAGTGTTCCATAGTCATAAATATGCTCACTTATGAAAAGAAAGTTTACGAACGAAAGGAATTTACTCCAGATAAAATCTACGACTTCCATCCAACTCTCAGATGACATCAAAGTTTCCCAATTCAATACAAAGCTGTGAACTAAGCACCACCCATAACATTTCTTTCATTTGCGAAGATTTTGTTTGGCGATAAGATGACACAAATCCACCACCCGCTGGAATTACTCGCTCTCCCCTCGCTCTCGCTATAGTGGTTGAAGGGACCGGGCGGTATGATCAGTCACATAAACTCTTGTTCTGCATTTGTAGTTTTACAACCCCTCATAGAGCTGGAAATGATTCATAAGGTCAAACAGGTTTCAAATGTTTCTTCGGATGTAGCAACAGCGGATGTATGGAGAACGAACACGGTTCGTCGCAACAGAGCTCAGTTCAATTCCCGGTAGCAGGGGGCGCGGTGGCTCAGTGGTAGAGCGTTCACCTCTAGTGCTTGGGGTCCCGGGTTCGATCCCAGCCCCCGCCAAGTGAACTTTGTGGTGGACAAACACCGTGCTCGTGGGTTTTCTCGGGGTTCTCCCGTTTCCTCCCACTTTCTTCATTCCACCATTTCACTCATCTCTCATAATCACCGTCTCCTTTAGCCTAACCGGCATAACCGTGGGACGTAAAACCTAAAAATTTCATTTCATTTCATTTTCAATTCCCGGTAGGGACTCATGTAATTCGGAATACACGTAATAAACTAATAGGATCTAATACTACTACTACTACTACTACTACTACTACTACTACTACTACTACTACTACTACTACTACTACTACTACTACTACTACTACTACTACTACTACTACTACTACTACTACTACTACTACTACTACTACTACTACTACTACTACTACTACTACTACTACTACTACTACTACTAATAATAATAATTTGGTTTTACTATATACCTGTATTCCTAATTCTAATTTCCAATCTATCCAACACCTATTGGAGGCCGCGTTGGCTCAATGGTAGAGAGCTCACCTGTGTTGCGTGGGGTCTCTGACTCGATCCCAGATCTCATCAAGTGAGCTTTGTGTTCGACAGGCACTATGTGCGTGGACTGTCTATGAATTATGTTTGCTCCTACTTCCTGCATTCCAGTATTTCTTTTGTTATCATTCCCATCTGCCTTTTCTTTGCATAGGAGCATGAAGGTGGAACGTTAAACTCGAAGTGAATATTTGTACTTCACGTGTTTTTTTGCTTTTAGTTTTAGTTTTTAGATACATGTGGGAAAAGAACTGACCACTATATCAACGCTCTGTGGCCCTTCCCTCTTTCCTAGTCGTTAGAAAGTGTGCCTCATATGAAGAATAAAACTTCCTGCGAAAAAATAACTGGAACGCAAATTACGGTGGTTCATATCGTATGTGAAATTTTAGGTCCAAATGTAATACTGTATAATCTCTGTACACGGTACTGAAAAGACACGCTAAAGTTCAACTAGCAACAATCTCTCATCTACGGTGATAGTGACTCCACCAAACGACTTTAAGAGAGCCCACCTCAGAGCAACTTAGAGGCGGATCTAAAAGGCAAAAACTGGGGAGGGGAGGCAGCGAGAACCCAGCTTATTACATGTATATCATGAGCTTATTATAAACTTTCAAAAATATATAAACAATAAACAATAGCTTGATAATTTTTGCTTGATTATTTTTTCAAAAACTGGGGCTAGGCTCCCGGCCCCGGGATAGATCCGCCACTGGAGCAACAACTCAGACAGGAAATATCTATATTTACTTAAAAATGTGTTTAAAAATTTGCTCTGAATATCCAACCCAATAGCATAAAACACCCTCTATAGCCTAAATACAGACACATAAAAGTCAAACTCTACAGGCTGTTCTGTTCAGATGGATATTAAATATTTGCCATCACGTTCAATGCTAACATCACGCTCACAATTTACAACAAAGTGCGAGAAATGTTTTGCTTCGATTCTCGTCTCAAGAAGATTGATACCTATTTTTTAAGTTCGAGACGAGATGAGAAACATAATTAATCTCGAGGGGAACTCGAATTCACCCACGTCCTACATCTCAAACACAACTTTATTGTTACATGATTCATAGCATAAAACTAAAAATTGGTAAAGTGATTGCACGAACACCATGAAGATCATTTATCAATGTTTAAATATGCACAAGTCTTATATAACTAACTAACTATAAGAAAAGGATAGTATTGAGATTATTTCAAGTTGGATTAAGTGGGACACATGTCTGCAATCAGGGACAGCGCTCCACTGTTTCTCTGGGTGGGCCAGATGTAGGCCATAGAACAGTAGTGATAACCTAGCTTGTTTCGACGATTAACTAACTAACTCTATGGCCTATGGAACCCGGAGGTTCAAAACCCCATTCACAAAAGCTCTCCACTGACTTTTATCCTTAGCCAATTGGATCCGATTTCTACTTTGTATTCCTGTCTCTGCGAAATCCATCTTAATATTGTCCTCCCATCTGCGCCTAGGTCTTCCTAATGGTCGTTTTCCGATTGGTCTTTGAGACAAGACTTTGAAAGCGTTTCTACTTTCTTCCATTCTAGCTACATAACCTGCCCACCTAAGCCTCCTAGACTTGATGACCCTAACAATGCTGGGTAAACCGTATAAATTATGTAGTTCCTCGTTATGAAGTTTTCGCCATTCCCCATTCCCGTTCCTCTTGGGTCCGAATATTCGTCTCAGGATCTTGTTCTCAAATACTTTCAGTCTATGTTCTTCCCTCAGAGTAAGCGACCATGTTTCGCAACCATACAGAACAGCGGGCACGATTATCGTTTTATATATTTTAACCTTCAAATTCCTCGACAGAATTCGCGACGACAAGAGATTTTGAACTGAATAGTAACACGAAATCCCTGATGCTTTTAGTCGACATTTAATTTCTTCGTGAATATCATTTTTGTCTGTTAATATTGATCCTAGATATTTGAAAGTATCCACTTTAGCAAAAAGTATTATTTAATATTTTAACGTATTCATAATTTGCTGTACATAAACATTCATAAGTCTTATATAATATACTTTAATAATAAATATGGCTTAAATGTTCTTACGTACATACATGTACTCTTCCTGAACGTGAACCTCTCTAACAAGGAAAAATTCTGCTAACTTCTAGATGAAATTAAGAAACACAATCAGGCCATAAAATTTAGTTGAGTTTGAGTTTAACGTCGCTTTCACAGCGAGGGTATACGAGATGGAACCTACTTATTAACATGGAATCCGAACCACATGAACTCCCGCCGGGAATCTAACCCTGATTTCCCACGCGAAAGGTGCGTACGCTAACCGTTACACTGAGAAAAATCCATTATCCGGACAGCGGTATATTGTACAAATACAAGGATTCGTTATGTTTACTAAGGAAATCTGTACGGAGCGTACTTTATCCATATACTACACAGGTACTGCCTTTTACCCGCTTAGATATTACATCATTTCGCTGCAGAATGTCTGACATCTAACAATCTTCTGTATTTTACATACATATACGTATGTTAAGTACTTCAGTTATACGTTATATACGTCCATCTGTACGTGAGATCCAGACCGCCTATAGACACTCTTTCTTTCGCCATGGCTGACGTCATTGAACTACCGTCTTTTGCTTGCGAAACGAGGTTGTTACAATCGGAAAAGGAGAGAGGAAGGAAACAAAAACCTGGGTAAGTGCACTAGTTAACTATTACTTTAGTTAAATATTCCATTAATTATATATTCTTTTAGTGTAACTTGCTTTAGTATAGTACTAAGTAAGTAATATAGTTTATGACTACAACTCGTTAATGATTGAGGAGAATGGAATGGGTGAATCTGAATTTTGAGAAATCTTTGAATATTAATGTTTTGAAACATTTTACGTTACAAGGTAGCAAAATGAATGTTATGTGTTTATTCATTCCGTTTTATATGTGACGATTTATTACGTGGTGCAGAGTTACTACAGGACTGCTTAACATAATTGCTAAGAAACCGTTTTCAGCGCGAAAATTCCCTTGTGTAGTGAAGATTTAGGCTTTAGGTCTCTGGGCTTTCGGCATCAATGGCCTTTTTCGACTGAGGAAATCGATCCCCAACGGGATCGAACCCGGGACCGTTCGCACCGAAGGCGAGAGCGTTAGCAACTACGCTACGCGGGGCCACTTGTGTAGTCTAGAAAACTCATTTTTATTAGGATATTTGCATTTTTTTTTACTTTTAGTTTAACGCCCCATGATTGTACATAAACGTAAGTGAGAAGGTGACGATGAGATACATGATAATGGTGGAATCAAGAAAATGTAAGGAAACTGGAAAGTCTTAAGAATAACCACACCTACAGTGTTCACCAAAAGGCTATTTGTCGGGAGCAGGAATCGAACCAGGGACCTAACAGGTCAGAGGTAAGCGCTCTACTACAGAGCTTTCTTTTGTTTAAAGAACTTGTTTACATTGAAATATATATATTTGACGAAGATATTGATATATTTTACAGCCTCACTGAAATTTTAAAAAAAAGTAGTCAGGGAGAGCTTACTTGTCAGGTTTTTATTTTTTAAATTTAATTTGATTTGATTTCTATTTATTTATTTTTGCTTGTTATGTTCCCTAGTTAATTAATGTTTGGGTTACTGAGAATTAAAACCTTTTTAGTATTATTGTTATGGCATCACTTTGGAACCAAAAAGTTTGAATTTTTTTTTCTTGTGTTTTCATATAGGAAGTTGGTAAGTTTGTGCCTTAGCATTGGTTTGGTTTCTACTGTAGAACGTAATTGAAGGTCATGTTGAGTTGAGTCTTGGCGGGTTTGAGTTCGTGAAGTGTCAGGCACTGATTGTGCCCCTGTCTTCTGTCTGTGATGTTTCCTGGTTTTGGGCAGTGACGTATTTATGTTGAGGAGTACCAACGCAGGCCGCGTAACTACAACACAGCTTCAACACCTACGAGTGCCAGGCGTTTGAATTTCACCCTTCGTTCCGGCGTGACTAATGCAGTATAGTACTAGGTTCAAATTCTATGGCTGGTAAAAACGGTATGGTAAGAAACACAACGTAATAGTTATTAGTTTAATTAGTGTTTCTTCATAGTATTGTTTCACTATTTCTAGAAGGAATTAACTATTAACGAAGTAATGAATAAGCAAAAACACACTTTGATTGACGTTTACGATTTCTCATACTCCATTGAGGATGTTTTGATCCTCAGTTGCGCAAACATCCAGTGTGCGTTTTTTTTTTTTTAAAAAAATTTTTTGTTGCTTACACTGCCTTACAGATGAGGGTTATAGTTAAGGAGCCGTACTTCCCATTTAGGGAAGGACGAGAAACGCCATACTTTCAGGAATTATTCATTGACTATCTAGGACAGCGTTTCCCAACCGGTGCGCCGCGGCACACTGGTGTGCCGTGAATGGGCCGCTAGTGTGCCGCGAGGAAGTCGAAGCAAATTATTAATTCTATAGCAATCAAATTGCAAGACGAAGGAAAAATGTATATTTTTATTTAACATTACTATGAACCTCTACTATGAATCTACAACTTTAAGTTTCATACCGTGTTACTTTTCTGTACATTTTTAATGTTGAAAATATATATTGGTTATCATTGTTGTAACTATTATTGCTTCTTTATTGTTGCAGACTATTTTGTAACTTGAAAATTTAAAATAACATTCAATCCTTTCGACAAATTAAATACATTTGTATTTTAAAAGTAAAAAAGATTTGTTTGTTCGTTCGTTATTTAGTGATCTTACTTCTTAGTGAAAGGTTGGATACAGTTTTCGAACAAGAAAGCTTAGTTTTAAAAACCTGAGTCCAATATTTCATTGCAATTGTTTTATATTTTTAAATTAGAATGAAAAATAAGCATAATAATTTACCACGGGGAAAAAAACAGTGATTGAGCTTTCTTCTCTGTGAGAAGGAGATCAATAATCGCAGAAAAAATACTAGTTTTATATTTACAAATAATAATATCTATGAGTGCGCCGCGAGAATTCAAGTTACATCCGTAGTGTGCCGCAAGTTGAAAAAGGTTAGGAAACGCTGATCTAGGATGTTAAAAAGCAGGTAATAGACTGAGTTCTTGCCCTTGTACTTAGGGTGTTTAGGTAGTGCAACAATAAGATGTATCCTCGTGCACGGGAGATGAGAAGTACCTGTTCTTAACTATTACCCAGATGGGTTCCCTCGTGGCTAAGTGGTTAGTGTACACGCCTTTGGCGTGGGACACCCGGGTTCGATTCCCGGCCGGAGCTTATGTGATTCGGATTAAAATCAACTCAGCACTGCTTTACAGATGCAATTGTTCGATTCCGAGTTTGAATGGAGCTTTTTACGGGCAGGGGGTGACTTTTATATATACAATCCAAGCATTTTAGTTATCAGTCAGTGATGTAATATATATATACAGTAATATATACTGTAATATATATATACAGTATATATATATATATATATATTACAAAATTGAAAGTGACTAAGTTTATGACTCTCAATCTCTTAGGGCCGCGGTGGCTCAATGGTAGAGCGTTCACCTCTGGTGCTTGGGGTCCCGGGTTCGATCCCAGCTCCCGCCAAATGAACTTTGTGGTGAACAAACACTGCGTGCGTGGGTTTCCTCGGGATTTTCCCGTTTCCTCCCACTTTCTTCATTCCACCATTTCATTCATTGCTCATCATCACCGTCTCCTTTAGCCTAACCGGCATAACCGTGAGACATAAAACTCAAAGATTTCATTTCATTTTCATTTCCATTGTAGCTCTCCCCGCAACCAGTGTTGCCAAAATGTTGACAATAAGTTTGCGAAACGAGAGGTGGCGACTCGAATTTTGGGTGAAAAGTCGCTATAAAAAATAATCGAGAAATTCATTGTCTATAAGCATTGTTTTAAAGTTGTAGATGTAAACTAAACAATATGTTCTACTCACTGCCGCAAATCCCGGGGGGGGGGGGATGACGGATACATGTCCCCTCCAATCTTGGAACTGAGGGGGAGTTTTCCCCAATAATCCGATTTGAAATGTGTTTTTTGGGAGAAATTTGATGATTTTTGTCCAATTGCTACAAAGGAACGTGAGATAAAATAGACGTCTCCCAGAATAAGCCTCAAATCTGCAGCTTCCCAATGCTGAAGACAACTCTGATACTCCACAACATTGTTTTTCAACTTCATAACTATTTTGGACATCGCAAAATAAAAAGTATGGTAACGGTCTTACCCTTCCCCCCCAATGTTGAAGACAGATTTGCGCCGCTGGTTCTACTCACATCTTTGTAAACAGGGCGCAACCAATCCTTGAATTCAGGGATCATTTCAGATTGTTTCGGGTACTTTTGTTCATATTGTGGAGTCAAAATAGTTCCGAAATAATTAACACTACAGTACTTACGTTAAGCAATTTTTTGTAAAAGAAAAACTGCAGAATAATTAAAAGACCCCAAAGAACAAATATAACAAACATCCACATCGCCTTTATTCACGCATCTATAGCTAATCTTTTTGCTATCGGTAAAGATGTATTACGTGTGTCTCTCAACGGAAACTGCGAACTAAAGGACATCAAGTTTGTAGTTCTTCTTCGTTAGAGGACAAGGGCAACATAACAATGCAGGATTGTGGGCCAGTGGGTACGCTGTATTTCCAAACTCTTCATCACTTGCGCTGATTAAAACAAACAAACAGAAAAAAGAACAAACAGAAGCATTATTAGTTCAAAAACTGTTTTGAACTAATAATGCTTCTCTACAGATGAAAATTTTGTTTGCAGCAAAAAGTCGCTAAATGTATAAGTAGCTGAATCGTCATTTAAAAATCACCCATAAAAGTCTCCAATCGGAAAAATTATTCGTAGGGCGACCATACGTCCCGTTTTAGGGGCGTTTCCCGGCCTTCCCGTCAGTAGATGGAGAAAAGTAGTATTCGTCCCATTTTATGTAAATGAAAGAAGTAAATAACAAACCCAGTACCTTTACTCCTTTTAAAAGTATTAATAACAACAAAGAGGCAAAAATTGAACTGAAATTCCCTATATTAAACATACTCTATAGTTCGTAGTACTGCTCGAAAGACAGCAGAGATTTAGCAGTTGGTTGTGTGTTGAACAAACTTCAACGTGTCTTTCCTTTTTCATAAGTACCCGCTCAGTAACAAAGAGAGAGAGAGAGGGGGAACTCTGATATCAAGGCACTGATAAATGAAATGAAATGAAATTTTTGAGTTTTACGTCCCACGGTTATGCCGATTAGGCTAAAGGAGACGGTGATGATGAGAGATGAATGAAATGGTGGAATGAAGAAAGTGGGAGGAAACGGGAGAACCCCGAGAAAACCCCGAGAAAACCCACGCACACGGTGTTTGTACACCACAAAGTTCACTTGGCGGGAGCAGGGTTTGAACCCGGAACCCCAAGCACCAGAGGTGAACGCTCTACCACTGAGCCACCGCGGCCCCAAGGCACTGGTAAGAACAAAGGTAGATCTAAAAGCCAGAACCTATCCCGTTATTAACTGAAAATTTTATGGTCACCCTACGCTATCGTTGAGGTCGAATTCCCCTGATTTAGTGACTTTTCCCAAAATTGGCAACATTGACCCCCACCGAACAACACCAAGTCATCTGTAGCCTAGCAAGCATAATAGTGGGACGTAAAACTTAAAGATTTTATTTCATTTCGAACAACACCCCCAGAAACCTACTGTTATACCATTCCCAAAACACCCTTTTGTACAATTCTCCCTATTCGAAAAAAATTGTAAATAGCAGGGTTCATACATAAATATGGAACTCAATTTCCCTGAATTTTCCAGGTTTTCCAGGTATTAATTTTGCAATTTCCAGGTCTAGTGGAAGAAACTAATAATACGAGAAGACATAAATTTTAAGAATACTATATTTATATATTTGAGAATGGCCACCCTTCTCCCCAATGAACGATTGCAATTAAATATTGAGTCACAAGAAAATAAATAATCAAAACAAATAAAATTTAAGTTGAAAAATATTAAGTTGAGAAGCCTACTAAGGGAATTCATTAAACACTTTTGTTCCATACTTGAATACATTCAAAATATATAAAAATATTGGGTTGGGAAAGAAAAAAGGGCCCGCGAGATTTTAACTGATTCTTGTAGTACTCGACGACAGAAATCGATTACTGAAAGAATTTTCAAAATCGGCGCAGGCAAATATGGAGAAAATCATATTTTCATGTACCTGTTCAAAATGGGGAAGGAAAAAGAGCCCGCGAGATTTTAACTGATTCTTGTAGTACTCAACGAGAGAAATCGACTAGTGAGGGAATTTTCAAAATCGGCGCAGGCAAGCATGAAGAAAAACCCATTTTCATGTACCGGATCAAAATGGGGAAGAAAAAGGGCCGCGAAATTTTAACTGATTCTTGTAGTACTCAACGAGAGAAATCGACTAGTGAAGAAATTTTCAAAATCGGCGCAGGCAAGCATGAAGAAAAACGCATTTTCATGTACCGGTTCAAAATGGGGAAGAAAAAAGGGCCCGTGCGATTTTAACTGATTCTTGTAGTACTCGTCGAGAGAAATCGATTAGTGAAGGAATTTTCAAAATCGGCGCAGGCAAACATAGAGAAAATGGCATTTTCACGTACCGGTTCAAAATGGGGAAGGAAAAAGGGCCCGCGAGTTTGAACCGTTACGATGTATGTTCACGAATGTGCTCGTCTTCTCAAATTTAGTTAATTACTGTAGCACTGAAACATGTGACACAGAGTCACATTGTGGATGACTCTGCAATCGGCAACCACTGCACATATCGTCGGCGGCAATTCAAAACCTGCTATGTGCATTTTGCAGGAGAAGCGAAAAACAGTATCCTGGTTAGCTTTTTGGCTTTATAAAAGTGATGTTATAAGTAATATTTGATGCTGCACGTAACTGGTACCTTCTCAAGTAACTTGAGAAGGTACCAGTTACGTGCAGCATCAAATATTACTTATAACATCACTTTTATAAAGCCAAAAAGCTAACCAGGATACTGTTTTTCGCTTCTCCTGCAAAATGCACATAGCAGGTTTTGAATTGCCGCCGACGATATACTCCTCCAGTCCCACAGTTTTATTATTTCGATCCATTCCTCACGTGCTAACGGCATGGTTTAACATCTGCAAGAAAGAGGTAAATGTAACGTTCAATTGGCAATAGCTTTTCACCAAATTAAGCTGCATGAAATCTGATTGCATTTTTGACATACTGAGAAAATTCTAGCCCGTGGCCATATGTATCACATATCCCACCAGTTCATAATAAAAATTTTGAACACAAAATTACGGTCGTCCGTGTGATGTACTCCCAAAAGGCCTAATGTGTATCACCCACCTCACATTCAATGAAACCACATCCGTGTAGAATTTAGAAAGGAACTTCTTATGATGTATACAGTATGTCTCAAAAGTTCCCTGACATAGGGTAACTCTGTTATTATCAGAGTTACAGCAAAATGTAAGAGGAAAAATCATATCGAAATATGACGTTTTCAATCTAAAGTGAACACTTTTTTTTTTCAAAAAAAATCGGACGAGATATTTGTGCTGTATACTCTTTATGCATCCAAATTTAAATGAAAATGCAACGTTGTCATTTACCTGGACCCACAACATAAGTGAATGAAGTTCCTGTTTGAAACGGGGGCTGGCCATCGAAATGTTAGCGCAAAAGAAAGTAACTTCATTCACTTATGTTGTAGGTCCAGGTAAATGGCAACGTTGCATTTTCATTTCACATTAGGCGCATAAAGAGTGTACAGCGCAAACGAGTCATCCGATTTTAAAAATTCCTTCACTTTAGATTGAAAACATCGTATTTGGAGATGCTTTCCTCTCCTACATTTTGTTGTAACTCTGATAATAACAGAGTTACCCTATGTCAGGGGACTTTTGAGACACCCTGTATACCTTATTTAATGTATGTTTTATGTCACTATAACTGTAGTATAATTTAGTTTGTTTAAATTTACAATTTAATATAAGTAGATTCGGATTTACATGCGTAGGATTTTGTATGCATCTAACTAATGAATTCTTTTATATTCATGCTTCACTTAGTGACTTGGCTTTGGACTGCAACTGATTATTGTAACCCATTATTGCTTGAGAAGAAACAAGATATCCGAATCTTCATTTGAAGAAATCAAAGGTCTATTGGAAAGCTGGGGATTACAATCATTTATTTCTACATTTCAAGGTGCGTAAATTATATATTCTGTGTTTCTTGTTAAATTACTATTACTATTATTGGGTTTAGAATCAATCAAGCACTTCATGATATTTTATGGGGATCAAGATGGGTGCCGGGTAGATAAGTATTTAAGCGTCAGGTTCTTAATTCTTTTCAATTTAATATTTAATCAATGATTATTTTCTCCCTCGTTATTCGGCCAAATCGTATTCCAAGATCATCAATTTTCATTACTCAATTCTGACCGTCAACCTACATAGCATATTCGTAGGACGTAAAACAAAGATTTCCTGTTATTTTTTTTTTGTTTCTATCTCTTTCCTCCATAGCTGTGAAAAATAACGCCTTCAGCATCATAAATTTGTATGCTACTTGCGCCTTCAGTCGTCTACTCTTCGGTGGCTCAGTGGCAGAGCGTTCACCTCCGGTGCAGGGGGTCCCTGGTTCGATTCCAGCTCGCGCCGTGTGGACTTTGTGGTGGACAAACACCGTGCTCGTGGGTTTTCTCGGGGTTCTCCCATTTCCTGCCACTTTCTTTATTCCACCATTTCAGTCATTTCTCATTATCACCGTCTCCTTTAGCCTAACCAGCATAACCGTGGGACGTTAAAGATTTCATTTTTTATTAATCTCAGTATTTTATAGTGTATTCTTAAGCTTAAGGTGATGTATAATTAAATTTTGAATTCAGTTAACTTATTTTATTTCTCAGATTGTTTTTAAAATGAATGTACAAACGTTTATTTTCATTCTTGAGTGTTTAAAGTGATGTATAGTTATTAAACATAGTATTTAATATTGTACTCTTAACGTGAAAGTGATATACAGTTAACTTTTGAATTCAGTTAACATTTTTCTTTCTGAAATTGCTTTAAAAAGTATGTAAAAACGTTTCTATTTTCTTTCTTGAGTGCTAAAAGTGATGCAAAGTTATTAAGCTTACTACTTTATATTGTATTCTTAACCCTAAACTGATACACAGTGCGTTTTTGAATAAATTATATCAAGTTATTTGAGTGACGAATACTGGTAGAAAATTCTAACTACTACTGGAACATTTTGATTTTAAGGTGACGACTACTGGTGCAAGGATTTTAAAATATTGTTTTTCCTTCAACTTCTACTCCTTTTTGAATTCTGACTATATGGTCATTATAGGAAGGATCAGTGAGTCCTTCCAACTATGGTACAGCTCCGACAGATTCACGATGCTCAGAGAAGAGACAAAATAGTATGTTTTCAACCTTAAAGTGAGAACCATTGGCGTTTTTACCCTGCTATGCAAAAGTAAGTGAGTACTCCAATGGGGTTCCAATGCGGTACCTAATTTCTGCATTTTAGATATTTGGAAATACATGTCTCTAAAATGTAAACAACTGATTTTTTTTTTAACTGAAAACTGCAACTCGGTAAGCCTTATGGATACCGAGATATGGGAAAATAAAGAGCGATACTATAGGTATGTGGGACTTGCATACTTGACGCTAGAATTCGGAAATTGAATTAAAATATGACTAACGGCTATCAAGATGTTGTCAAATAAAGGGAGGACCAACACAGTTAAGGGGTTTTAGTGTTAGATACTAAAATTTCCGAAATCGGTCATAGAAAGTTAATAAACACCAGTAGCAATTTCATCTTAAAGTAATTAGATATCTTCAGGGGGTGTTAGAACATCATGGAGTCTACCAAAATTAAATTTTAAAAGCTTTTGAAAATATAATCTGACATTTGTAAACAATATTTGAAATATGTGTTTACCCAAAACTTCCAGCTAGTACATCTAACATCTGGAGAAACACTGAAATAAAAGCGTATGAGATCTTGAAATTTCGGAAACAATTATTGGTCGCAACAAAATTAAATCAGATGGGTACTTCTATGGGTTAAATGAGTACCTTAGTACAATTTCGATCGAAAATTTAGTTCAGTCCTAGGTTTTCTTCAGGCAATTCCAAGGGTTCATCGAGCTGTGCAAAAGAATGAAAAGTCGCTGTCAATATCTAAGATAGTCGAGAAGATATAAGGAATTATATATTTTATGACGTAAAAATAGATCTTTATGGATTTGTACTTTTGGGTCTTTCCCATAAGAAAAAAATTCAGGAAACTACTGTATATACCTTAATAGACAATTCAATGGACGGGGATACAGTAGCTTAGTGGTAGGGTTTTTAACTAGTCTTCTTTTGCAGAAACTATTGGAGTTTTTACTTATCCCATAGAGATACGATCATACTTAACTCCCTATTTCATTTTAAAATTAAATAAAAGGAAATATTTCAGTGTAGCGACCCACGATTATGCATTTTAGTCTCAGGGAGATTACGATTAAAGCAAGTGAATGTTGTTGACAGAATTGATGGAATGCAAAGGTGGGAGGAGAGGTAGTACCCCTAGAAAACCCACGAATACGATGTCCACTACAAACTGACGGCCGCGGATCGAACCACGAACCCAATACACCAGAGGTAAGCACTCTACCACTAAGCCACCGTGCTCCCGCCAATTTAATTTTCTATTAAGGTATATACGGTTGTTTTCTGAAATTTCTTCTTACAGCAAAGACTCAAAAGTACAAATCCATGTTGGTCTCTATTTTTACGACGTCATAAAATAATTTCTTATATCTCGCTTGCTATATTAGATATTGACAAAAAATGTTCACTTATTTCAGAGCCCGATGAACGCTTGGAATTGTCCAAAGAAAATTTAGAGCTGAATTAATCTTTCGATCGAAATTGTACTGACAAGTCTGAGGTAGTCACTTAACCCATAGAAGTACCATCTTATTTAACTTTTGTTAGGATCAATAATTGTTTTCTGAAATTTCAAGATCTAATACGCTTTTATTGTATGGTGTCTCTCTAGCTGCTAGATGTACTAGCTGGAAATTTTAGGTAAATACATATTTCTAATACTCTTTACAAATGTCAAAATATATTTTCCAAAGCTTTTAAAATTTAACCTTGGTAGACCCCATGATGTTCTTAAACTCCATGGAAGTACCTAATTACTTTAAGATGAAATTGCTACTGATGCTTATTAACTTTCCATGACCGGTTTCGGAAACTTTACCACCTAACACGAAAATCCCATAACTGTATGGATCCTCCCTTTATTTGACAATATCTTGATAGTCATATTTTAATTAATTTTCTAAATTGTACTGTCTAATATGCAAGCTCCACGTACCTATGGTGTCGCTTTTTATTTCACCATATTTCGGTAACTGTTAGGCGTACCGACTTGCAGTTTCGGCAAACACACACCTCTAACGTTCTTTAAAACGTTATTAAGACATATTTTAGAATATTTAGAAATGAGAGTTCTGCGAATATCATGGTACCCGAAAAGCCCCATCAGGGCGTGTGTGTAGTGTATTTAATTGAAATTACTTTTGAGGTTGTTGTAAGCCCTCGTAATTACATTTCCGAAACTGCACCATCTAGTACTCAAACCCCACACTTCTATGGTGTCGCTCTTTATTTTCCCATATCTCAATATCCATAAGGCTTACCGAGTTGAGGTTTTCGGTAAACAGATGTCAGTTCCTTACATTTTAGAGACATACATTTCCATATATCTAAAAAAATACAGACATTAGATACCCCATGGTACCCCGAACACCATTGGGGTACCCACTTACTTTTGAATAGCAATACATTTTGAGTTGTTATTCAGCATCAATAAACACTTCGTAATTTTTCTATGTGCAACCTAAAAGTCCATACCTGACCGAACAGATTTTGTCCATTTAATCTCAAAAATGTTAAGATACTTTGTATTGTTAAGTACAACCAAGTTGAGCACACCGAATGTAACATTTTAAATGTTTTCTGATTTTTGTTTCAGGTATTTCGTGCATCAAACCAGGATTCTGCTTGAAAGACAGTGAAAAGAAGCAGTGTAGGTTGTGGCTAAAAGTACGTCCTTTCTGAAGACAGACCCAATTGTACTTACATTCTTTTGTACGAACATATAACCCTAATAAAGATACTGTACTACAAATTATTTCTTTCTTCCATAAATTAGAATAAAATATTGTCTCTGTTTAAAGAAAATGTTTGTTACTGTTAAGTCATTTCAACTCTTTTTCTCTGTAATAAGAACATTATCTTTCGCAATATTTTTTTATCT
The DNA here is from genome assembly GCF_964235325.1 of Thermobia domestica. Lineage (NCBI taxonomy): Eukaryota > Metazoa > Arthropoda > Insecta > Zygentoma > Lepismatidae > Thermobia > Thermobia domestica. The sequence continues at coordinate 194,533,477 of NC_137457.1, forward strand.
TCGTGCTATTACGTTTGAATGAAGTAAAATTCTATACGAAGCACTATTATTTCAGACATGCATTAATAACTAATGTATTGTTCTGTATGTAAGACAATGTGTATACTGAACATGTCTAGCAAAGGTGTTGTTTTAATACAGAATCTGTAACTCAGCTTTTCAGTAGTCAACTTTATTGGGAATCCGAAGAAAGAAGTAAAAAAAAAAAAAAAAAAAAAAAGTTCGACTTACCAACGTATATGTGTTCGAATTCTGGACTAATCCAAATTATCCAGAGAAATCATATATTTTTTGTTGCAATTTCAGATGTATCCTTTATCCAAGTCGTATGAAACGGAGACTTCATACATCGCTATACTTTGTATGAACTATGTTCCGTATTTACTTAATCACTTTGTAACTTTCTCTAGTGTTGACAAGGCCGCAGGTGTCAATCGAATAGTTTAGTGTTTCACTCATGTCACCTTGTGACTAAGGTACGTCCTGTCGGTATATATATATGGTACTGGGTTCAAGTAGCGATAAAATACATTTTTAGCATTAAACAAATGCAAAAGTCTACACGAAATGAGATACCATGATCTCTGACTTACGGATAACACCATGAACTAATGGTACTGAGTGTGATTGAGTTTACTAGTTACTATCTGGCTAAAATCAGTGTTCCTTTAGCTATAGTTCTTTTCGTGCTCTGAATTGCAAAGTTTGAAATAACAGTTTTAAATTATTGTATATATATATATAATATCTTCCGAGTAATTCTGAGAATCATTGCTCTTTCTTTAAGTAATGTATGAGACTGTTAATCCGCTCGTTGCTTAAAATGTTGCACTAAGAAGGATGCACCCACGAAAATCCAAATTTGCAGAATGTCTAGAGCAGGGAAGGATAAATATGTTTAGTCGATGGCTGCACAACGCCTCCGCTGTCACCACGTTGTCGCACAGCGAATACGGCGGACGTTTAAGAGTATTCTGCACTTACTATTAGGTATCGGCCTGGGAACTTTGGCGCAGCTACCCAGCCTCCTTCTTGGTGTTGCATTTTTATGGCGAGTACTGAGTAGAAATTATCTTGTGAGCGAACACGTTTTCAGCTGACACCATACTTTTAATTGTTGCGACATTAAAAAAAAAAAAAAAAAAAAAACATACCTGTTAATTAAAATGTACAGAGAAGTTGTTTGAGTTTGAATATAGGATTGTATATGGCTGTGCATTTTGCATTATTATTAAAGTGCTGGAACTAACTAACAACAAAGCATATGATAAATTCTTACAGTAATATATCACATATTGATTTACTCTGTATGAAAACGAAAATAGTTTAACATATGGTTAACCTCCTTTGTGCCCATAATTTTAAAATTAACGCTTGTGTCACTTTTCAACACTTGGCTTTGCAGTAGCTTCCCAACGAATTAGCAGGAAATCCAAACTTATAGGACACCCTGCAGGTAAATACATTTCTTTGGACACTTTCACTGCTCCAAACTAAGATTGTTAATTTTATTATTATTGGCACAAAGGAGATCAAACATATTTTAAGCTATTTAGTTTGCATACAGAGTAAAACAATATTTGACAACATTACAGTAAGAATGTATCATGCATTTTGCAGTATGTTGCAGCACTTTAATAATGGTGCACTATACGTACAATCTAGATCCTGCATATGTCCAATCCATATATTACAAGAAGGCAATACGTATGCGATACAGGTAAAATCCGTATATTTCATATGGACAACCTATTAGCTATATACATCCAATCCATACATTACATATGGCCAACCTGTACGCGACATACGTATAATCTATATGCTGCATGCATACAGTCTGTAAGCTACATATGTGCACTCTGTATGGTGCATATGGATATTCTGTATGCTGTATCTGGACAAGCTGTGTGCGACATAAGGAAAATCTGTATAATACATACGTACAATACGTATACTGTATCTAGTCGTACGTACGGGGCACAAGTACAATATAGATGCTGTCTTGGGGTTGAACGAAAGAAACATACGTAAAGAACGTATATTGCATACTTCTTGAAATTATGCTCCGTCCTGATAGTCAGTGTGTGTCGTCTACGATCCTGACGTCACAAAGCTAGATATCACCTCCGTATATATTTGTTACTGCAGATGACGTCACACGAATGACGTCATTGCACTTATGCAGACAGTGCGTATAATACATACTTTTTCAGCTATACGTTTGCTGCAGGATGTTATATACGGTTGTACGTTAAGTCCAGAAACTACAGGAATTACGAATGTAACCTACGTTTTTAAGTATGCCACCTACATTTTTTTCTCAGTGTAGTCACGAATGAGCTTGATAAAGTTTATGTATAAGTTTACGAGAACGAGAAAAGTTTATCTAGCATCGAAACTAGATGAGAAAAAATGTTTGAGAGTCGAGACAATACGACACTTTCACCAGACAAGACGAGAAAATCGTGCCAATACTACTAATTTTATACTTACCTAATTAATCCGCCATTACACTTACTCGACCTCACACGCATTGTCATAATATCATTTCGACATTACGCTTACTTAGCGTCATGATTACAATATAACTAGAAAATCACACTCACAACACCCTTTCGAGCGACTTTACATTTAATCATCCTTACACTCACATCAATTCGACAATCGACATAACGCTTACAACATCTTTTCGACCACACGATCACTTAACTTCATACTCACAACATTAACATCTATCACATTCGACCTCACACTTAGAACATCCTTTCGACATTACTCACACGACTTTATACTTACATCATGATCTAGACATCACGCTCAATAAACTCACGATCAGTTCGTGAGGTTGAGGTCACGTGCGCTTGGTATCAACGCTATTTGTATTATTAGATGACATATTTACGAATAGACAATATGTTTGTTAATTGATGGTGCTCATAAATGAGACGAGACAGAAAACATTTTCTCGTCTCGAGACCCATTATAGAACTGTTGTCTAGTCTCGATTTTCGGATTTTTTTCTCGTCTGGTCTCGATTTTTCTTGTCTCGTTTTGTAATTTATGTAGAAAATGTATGCTCTGTTGGTTTCTTAATTTAATAAAGAATTGATCAATAGCCTTTCGCTGCGCAAGAACTCCTCAAGAGTAAAATGTAACAACATTTAAATATGTTTATTATTACAGTATATTGTATACTGACTTGCATATCTTCAAACATTTATTAATGCTCTTCATTTTGTTCGTATAATCACCTCATAAACTTATAGTTTCTATATTACGAATCATGTAACAATGAACATTGTTTGAGACCTAAAACTTGGACGAACTATTATAGCCCACGAAACTACAGAAAATTTACGACTCGTCTAAAATTTGAAAATCTATTCCACTAAGTCACTTCATAATCATTCACTTTCATTAATAATGTTTTACTATACAGGCTACACGGCATAACAGTGAGTTGTAAACAGATATATTTCATTTTTCACTTACAATTGATTAAATACATGTTTTGTTTCCTTTTTTCCTACAACTTTTAAGCTAGGGATGGGCACGAGCGAGTTTTCTTTGAAACTCGACTCGACTCGAAACAGACATCTTTTACCTCGACTCGAGAACTCGGCTCGAAAAATTTCCTTCAACTCGACTCGAATTTTGCTCGAGTTTCGAGTCGAGTCGAGCCAAATCCTGTACGTAGTTTCAAGTACTCTCTTGAATTATTCCATATAGACAATATAATTATTATCAATGTTACTACTTCTACTACAATTATTATTATTATTATTATTATTATTATTATTATTATTATTATTATTATTATTATTATTATTATTATTATTAGAACACCGTGTATAAACATGAAAGATAGGCAGTTTGTATCTGAATACGAAGAACTAGTTGACTGCAACTTAGGTAGTCGTGAAGTCTAGGAGGCAAGAACGGTGTTCATGAGGTTGGAATTTGAATCCCGGGGGAGCAAGTATTCGGGCTCGAGCCAAAATTTGTTAAAAGTTATAGGGCGCCGGCCAAACATGTTCAAAACTACTCGGCCCGGGTTTGTCAACGGCTCGAACGGCTAGGCTCATAGCTCATTCGCTATGGAGCCGAACCGAGAAGTAGGGATGCGCACGAGTCGAGACATGTCTCGAATTTCGACTCGAATTCGAGTCGAGACAAACTTCTTTGTCGACTCGAATTTCTCAGTCGAGACACGAGTCGAGTCGAGACTACTCGTAAAATTCTTGATTCGACTCGAATGTCTCGAAAATCTTTGCTTATTTTTAAAATTATTTCGAAGTAACTAATCACACAGAAACAGGTATTTTCCTTGAAACCAATACCATACCAGCATTTATTACTTCGAAAAGGTACAGGTATTTTTAAAGTTAATAGTTAACCTTTCGCCAGCGGGCTTTAATTGTCTTCTCATTTCAGTTAATTAAAACTAATAATTATATGTCATGATATCTGATAGACTTTAAATATGCTAACAACACTTAAGTAACCATCCAGATATCTAATGTGTATAAAACTGTTGCGCTGAAGTGAACTTCGTAAATTGTCTAAGTGAGCAATTGGCAGTCTATAATAATTTATTGGATTTAGTAAAAATTTAGTCAAATGCTATATCTGGAGCACTGGATTAATTCTGATAAATCATTATTATTTAAATCAAGATTTAAATCATTTGATTTTTTAAACAATCAAGTGATTATTAAAATCAAATTCCGAAATAAATTAATTTGAATTGAAAATAAGTAAAATCCCTTTTCTGTTCTGTTATTTAGTCAAATGCTATATCTGGAGCATTGGATTAATTCTGATAAATCATTATGATTTAAATCAAGATTTAAATCATTTGATTTTTTAAACAATCAAGTGATTATTAAAATCAAATTCCGAAATAAATTAATTTGAATTGAAAATAAGTAAAATCCCTTTTCTGTTCTGTTATTTCAATTATGGAGGATAATAATCATAATACGATGAGACTCAAATGTATGTACAGCACAGTATGAAAATGAGTGTTATGCAGAGAATGAATAGGGAAAATCCCATTTTGAACGGGTAACAAGGCAATCCTGCTTTCTTCTCTTCGTAACATAGGGTTTGTAAATCATAAACTATTCCAACGAGGAAATCACCATTCGAATTTAAGAAGAAAATTCTTTTATGTGCATGTCTGTTTGTTCCCAGATTTTATTTTATTTATTTATTTATTTATTTTAAGATTTTATAACTTTAGGCGAAATTTATAGATTTTATATGTATTTCGTGCCGCAAGCTAGTTCTGATTTTTTAAAATATGCCCTACCAAATATCAATAACGTTTGGAAAAAAATGCAATGTTGATAAACGTTGTTGTACTTTTTCCGTAATGCTTAAGAAACTTTGTTTGGGATTGAAATAGGTTAACGATTGGGGATTAATTGAAAATTCAACTCCGGTACTTTCACTTAAATTGTATAATTAATATTTAATACTAATTCCTAATGTTTTTTTCTTCAGTTCGCGATTTGTAGTATAAGAGGAGAAAGATTTGGTTTAAATAAAAAAATTAACAAAATGATTTTTTCCACCCTCCATAATTTACACGCATTTAGCATCTAGCATCTTGATTCTCACTTCTGGAGAACAGAAAAAAAAATTAAATAGTTCAACGACCATCGGGAATTATCCTTTTTAGTTGAATCGATAGTAGGAGTAATAAAACCAGTCAGTATTTACGCTGTTGTATTGTCGAATTCACAGAAATGTTCAAAAATAAGCAAAACGTGATTCTACAAAAGACTGTTTACTACCTACCCATAGTTTTATTACTGTCAACTGAAATCTGAGTATGTGGTTATCTGGAATGTTTCTGTCCCTTTTCAATTTACAACTTGAGAAGGTAGGGGGCATGAACGTCAGGGGACAGCCAGTTAAAGAAATGCTTCAGGGCTATGTCGGAAGCTCGGAAGCAGCATGTTTTGTATATACTTCTTAAAATGCTATCCATTCATAAAATATAAATTCGCCCTTCCCTCTTTCTAATACAGAGAACCGACTCTTTTGCTGAAGAAAGATGTTCAGAGAAAATGAAACAATCGTTTCAAGCACGAAGTTCTTTATCGTACACAATGAACGTAATTCTTTTAGTTTCTGAGTGTGTTTAGCTTACAGATTGTGACAAGTTTGAACCCTCCACGAAAATACTAAAACCAATGACAAGTGCAAATATATATGACAAATCTGTGGGTGAATCAAATAATGCAGACAAATGGGAAGATGATTGAGCTCCTTCGTGGTTAAGCGGTTAGCGTACACGCCTTTGGTGTAGGAGACCCGGATTCGATTCCCGGCGGGAGATCATATGGTTCGGATTTCAAGTTAATAAGTAGGTCCATGTCTCATATAATCTCGCTGCTGAACAGGATGTTAAACTCAAAATCAGCTCAGCTCAGCAAATGGGAAAATAAGTTGAGTTGATTTTAAGTTTAACGTCCCGTTCAGCAGCGAGACTATATGTGACGTTAATGGAAAAACGAAGAAGTTTTGTTTGAAGATAACACTGCTTGATGCAGCGCAGTCTACCACTTGTAAAATAGTCTTGAAGTGTTGATATTTGGTATGCGTGCGTGTGTGTGTATACACTTGTTTCTGAATATTTATATACATTCGTGTGTTATAATTGTTATATTAATATCCACTGGATTAGGTGAAAATATAAAACGGATTTGATGGCAGTCAAATTCATGTCATCTTGGTAAGCCATTAAAAAAATAGTAATATTAAATTAGATTATAGTTTAGTGTCCCTTTCAGGAGCAAAGTTGTATGAGACGTGAACCTACAGCTTAACGTGGAATTTGAACCATATGAGCCCCTACCGTGAATCAAACTGCGGGCTCCCACGCCGAAGAAGCGTACGCTAACCACATAGCCACGGGGAGGCTCAATATTTAGTAATATCTATTAAATTGTAAAATTGCATTTGCATAATTTTCTCTAATATAATCTTCACAATGTAAAGTCTCAGCTAGGCACATTATCTTGTTTAAAATCAGAAAGTCAATCTCTTGTGGTTCACTCTTGGGTTGGACTGTGGGATTATATAAATCCGAATTAGATACTTTTATTCTATTTTGTACAGTACATCCGTTCCTTCATAATCTCCTAAGCAGGGGCGTAAATAAGGGCCCCGCAGACCCCACATTGCGGGGGGGCTCAAGCCATCAGGGTCCCCAAATCATGAAGTGGGACGTAGAGAAGGGGCCCCACTCCAAGCTGTTTGCTGGGAGGCCCCCAAGCCTTTAGTTACGCCACTGTTAATAAGAATAGTTACGAATATAAATTTAAGTCACATTCAAATGTATCAAACTCTTCGATTAACCTGGGGATGGTTAAGAAATTAAGTGCGTCTGGAGGTAGACTATTTCGCAATTCAGTGGATATATTGTGAATGTATTAAAAGTCTACTATTGCACCCATCAAATTTAAATTTTGAAAAAAATATTCTCTGTGAATACTAAACAGGATATATTTTTAAAAAAATCAATTGTTAATTTAGGCTGCTAATAAGGCAGGTTTTGTGAGAAAGGAATTCTCCAGGGAATAATTCCTCAGTTCGTTATATATATATATATATATATATATATATATAGTGCTATTTATTAATTTATTTTATTATCTTTGTGAAACAGCGTCATATTACCTTTGTACATGAATACTATACTTGCAAGATTTCTCCTTGCGAGACGCCACAAAGCTAACTGAAAAAACATCCTGACCAAATGGACTCTCTCTTTGTGTGTGTATGTTTGAAGAAAGAACAGTCTATGCGTTGTTTTTCTGACCCTAATTGTTCAATTTGTCTCTGTGGTAAAACTCTTATTTCGCTAAACTTGACCAATAATATAATAAAATATAAATATAATAAAAGCAGTAAATTCTAAAGTACCCTGTAGCATCTGCCCGAAATTAAATGCATAGATCTAGATTATTATTTCCAATTAGAAGTCATTTTCGCTTCTAGGTTACTAGTGACTGAATTATTCTTCTTTGTATCTTCGTAGTCGAGAAAATAATAATAATAATAATAATAATAATAATAATAATAATAATAATAATAATAATAATAATAAATTCATAGAAGAAATCCAATGAATACGAAAGTAATTCACAAATTCCTTCATAATGAATGCAATTGTCAAGTACTTTCGTATGTATTGGACTTCCTTTATGAATATATAATTACTCATTATAGTGCATAAAATGCCCTACAAAATTTACAAATTTGCGTAAAAATTGAAATTTGTATCGCAATTTGCTACGTAATATGTAAATTCTTTAAAAAAAACGCTTATATGTACGGCATGTAAATGTTTTAAATATATATATATATATATATATATATATATATATATATATATATATATATATATATATATATATATATAATATAAAACCTTGAACAGCGTTTTCTCGAGACGAGTCGAAACAGTTTTAAATCTCGACTCTTCTCGTGCGCATCCCTACCGACAACTGAGCCGAGACAACAGCTCATCCGAATTAAGCCGGCTCGAGCCGATGGCTCCTCCCAATCGAGTCGGCTTGAGCCGGTGGCTCACCAGAGCGGAACCGAACCAAGTTGATGCCTTACCCTAACCGAGCCCACTGGAGCCATTGGCTTAGTTGAACTGAGTCGAGCTGAGCCGATGGACTCATTTCAACCGAGCCCAACGAACCGAAGGCTCACCTGAGCAGAGTCAAACAGAGTCAATGGCTCATCTCAACCGAGCCGGCTTCAGCTACCTGCTTACTTGAGTCAAGTCGATGGCTCATCGCAACGAACCAGCTCAAGCCGTCCGTTAAGTTGAGCCGAGCCGATGTCTTATCCCAACGAGCCGGCTCGAGCTGTTCACTCAGTTGAACCGAGTTGAGCCGGTTAACATCACTTCCCGGAGTGGGCTTCTGCTTGGTCTTAAAACTTAGACCGTGCAGGTCTGAGCCTTGATGGTGAGAAGTACAGTATATACTTATATTGATGCTTACCATATTTGAAGCTGTCTCGTTATAAATATCTATTGTCGTCTCGTTATCGAGACGATACGAGCAGTGTCCCATCTCGCGAGCAGCACTAAAAATATTCCACATTACTGCTTACAAATCTCATGGCTTTGCTTCCTAGTCTAATGAGGTAATGATTTCTAAACGAGCTAAAACGAGCTGAACCAGCGGGCCATTTATCAAACTCAACTCGACTCGAAACTCGATCTCAAAACAGCGACTCGGTTCGGAACTCGACTCGAGAAAATTACCTTTGGCTCGACTCGTGCCCATCCCTATTTTAAGCGTTTAAAATGCAAACACGCACAATATATATATAATATTCTGAAACCTATTATCCTATATTTTTTTGTAATAAACAAATTGTATTTAAAACCAATTGTAAAAACCCGAACAAGGCAATCTCACAATTATTTTATAGTCAGCAATAATTAATTTCCAGATACTCAATAATTGTCTTGATATTCTTCACGCAAATATTCTCCGTTATCCGTAAGTTAGATATAATTCATTATCGGGACATAATTCGTTATTTGACATCCGAATATTATCCGTTATCCGAATATTATATATCATCTGGACATTATCCTTTATCCGGATATTATTTTTTATCCATTATCCGAATATTATTTGTCATCCGAATATTATCCGTAATTCGGATATTATCCGTTATCCTTCATTCGGATATTATCCGTTATCCGAATATTATCCGTCATCCGGATATTATCCGTTATCCGGATATTATCCGTCATCCGGATATTATCCGTTATCCGTCATCCGGATATTATCCGTTATCCGGATATTATCCGTCATCCGGATATTATCCGATATCCGTCATCCGGATATTATCCGTTATCCGGATATTATCCGTTATCCGTCATCCGGATATTATCCGTTATCCGGATATTATCCGTCATCCGGATATTATCCGTTATCCGTCATCCGGATATTATCCGTTATCCGGATATTATCCGTCATCCGGATATTATCCGTTATCCGGATATTATCCGTTATACGTCATCCGGATATTATCCGTTATCCGGATATTATCCGTTATCCGGATATTATCCGTTATCCGTTATCCGGATATTATCCGTTATTCGGATTATCCGTTTCCTCAAAAACGGATACCGGATAATTTCTTATCCGGATATCCGTTATCCGGATATTTTGGCCATCCCTAGTCTGAAAAGCTGGTTCCTATTTATCCTTTGGTTTTTCAGTTCTTTCAACAAAAATATGTGTTTCTGGCTCCTAAATGATCACACGGCGTTTACGATGACATTTAATCGGATTTTTACTCGATTTTCACAAAAAATTTAAGTCTTACCAGCAAATATGGAGAAGATGCTGTCCACGGCTGTACCTGCAGAATCGTCCGTGTTGGGAATGAAAACTTTGCGCCGAAAACGACAGGGGTAGGAGAATTCCTCCAATCAGGAAGAAATCTTTAGCCGCGGAAATTACAAAACAAATAGAAATTTGTCAAATCAAGATATAACCGGATCTGAAAGTGACTATGGACTAGTGAGAGGGGGTGAGGGAAGGTTTAGGTACCTGACTAAATTCTACATTGTTCTGAAATTAAGAAAATTTATATCCAATGGCGGAACTATATTTCGGTATGGGGTTTACAATTAATCAAAATATAAATAAATATATTATTCAGTTAAAATATGATTACTAATGAGACCTTTCGATTCATTACATTTAATTTGAAGTAAAGAGAATAAATAAATTGTGTAATTAAACCGAAATCGAATTTTAAAAAAAAATTACTAGGTACAGGGTGCGTAAAAAATAGTTGCTATTACTCTCAACTGTGATGGTACATTATACCCTAAATCTTTAGTTAGTGCTACTTAATTCTTGAGTTAGAGGAACCCGAAAATAGGTCCGATGAACTTTACGCATGCCTGCTACATGTTGCCAAACTTCAGCAAATTTGCCCACCTTTAATGATGATTTAAATCTTGAAAGTCAAGTTTTTCCTTTATGTTGTAACTCTAGGTAGTGACATTAAGATATTTAAAGTAAATATGAATATTTAAACTAACGTTAGATAAGTATAGTAAAATTAAGTAGTGATAAATTACATGATTATATTTCTTAGCAAGTTGAATGACATTTACTCCTTTGTATGAGGTTTTTTAGAGAGTAGATTTTTTTTTATTTCAGAATCGAGGAACTGAGAAATTGTATCTTTTCAGATATTGCATTGATGCTGCGTATCTGTGTCCTAATTACATAGATTTGCTGCTTGACTAAGCGGTTCGGCCGAACGTAATTGTAAGCCCCCCCCCCCTTCCATGAAGTTGAATTATTAAGTGAAATCGTTTGGAATTAAACCCAGAACAAAATGTAGGTAGTTTAGTTTCGGTAATCTAACTGCATATAACAGGGGAGGCTTGTTTGGTATGTGTCATTGCGTTGTTTTGCATGGGAATGTTGAATCTTATTTTGCAGTGTACTCGGTTAGACAATGTGACATATCATTATGTTCCCCTTACCAGCAAAATTGTTTAATCAACATAAAAACTACATCACAGATTACTTTAGGCATAAGGCACACACTCTAAATGGTGATGTGAACGCATTTTTGACCGTGTGGATGCATTTGTAATGTAATTCCCAAAAATATCTATGTATATTAAAAATTTGTTATTGAAAGTAAAAAAATAAAATAAAATAAATAAATACACTCACTTTCTGCATCCATTTTCCTTCAGGGAAGACATTATTGTCAATCCTCGTAGCATACTGAATTCCGATTTATTTTAATTTATATATATATATATATATATATATATATATATATATATATATATATATATATAGTAATTTGGGGCAATATGCGCAGTTTTTGACATTGGGCCTTCTAAAATTGTAACTATCAGATCAAGAAACCCGAAAACTTAGGGGAATATACTTACATCTTTCTACTACCTACGAATGTGAAATATGTTTGTCAACTCAGCTTAGTAGAGAAAATAATGGAGTTAAAAGTGACCCTTCCAAAACGGGCATTTTGCCCCAATATCGGGGTAAAAAGCACATATACGGAAAATTTGCGCACATCTGCATTAAAAAATATGTTTGGAACTCTTCTCTGCTTTATTGATAGATTCATATAAATATGAGTAGAAATAAATGTTAACAATACTAATGTACTATTGCTATACAATATCTACGCCTTGAGCAATTAGTAGTCTAGGCAGAATTATGGAACATTGTTCTCAATACCTAATGCAAATCATTAACACACCGTAGGACCTACACATTAAAAAAAGTAGCATATCCAAATGTTTGCATTGAAAATATTTGTGAGTACTGCAATAATTATGGACACAACTATACAACATGCACTGTGTGTAGATTAAACATACATTATATAGTGTAAATATATGCCTACATAGCCTAGTAAAGGTCCTAATGTACTGCACTTCAGAAACAAGTCACATTAGTTTTCCCATTTGGACATCAAAAATTATATATGGAAGTGATTTTAACAGTTGTCACAAGTTAACAATACATTGTTTCTTGCGCATTTTTCATGATACCACTTAAAACAACTCATACACTTAACCCAATCACCCATGTTGGTTGCTTCACTTGCATAGTAATACCCGTTACAGGCAGCACAAAAATTGTTGGGATCTGCCATCATCTGACGTGTGTGAGGTTTGGGTAACTCATTTCGGCTGCAAACAATTCCTACAGTTTCCTTTGCACGCAGATTGCGTTTAAACTTCTTGTTTTGGGCACATGATAGACTTGTAATCTTTCGTTTCTTCTTGTTGAGAATTTCGATATGTTGCGGGGTTGTTAGACATGTTGCACTTCTGGTAGACGTAGTGCGTGTAGCCTCTTGACGGGTAGGAACAGGCATGATATCTTGAAATGACGTAGTTTGATCCCTACTTTTATCACCACCATGCACTTTTGCTACAGCAATTCGTTCACTTCGTGAAGCAGTTCCTTGTATTCCTTCAGATTGTTTGCAAGTACTGGTTGAAGGTTCTGCCGAAGTGTCGCCTGGGATTGTATCCACCTGGAACGCACTAATTGGTATGGTATCAGGGTTTAATGGATAAATTCCACATGTGCGGAAACTATTCACTGCTGAAGCCACAGTAGCAGCTTTGCCCTACGCTGCAGCAAAAAGAGATCCAAAAGCAAATTTACTTATCTTCCTTCCTCTATTCTGCCGAATGAAAGCTGAACACTGTTCATTCCAATAGTGCTTTAATGGCCGATATATTCCTTTGTCAAGGGGTTGTAGCCAGTGTGTAGTATGGCTTGGAAGGCACAATAGAGCTATTTGATTATCTTCACAGAATTGAATTGCTTCAATGTTATTGTAGTGTGTTGTGTGACCATCTAATAACAGCAGAACTCTTCCTTGAGACTTGTGACGCTGAAAATGTTGTAACCAGAGCATAAATGTTATCTCTGTCATGTATCCTGAATCAGTCATAGCAACTGCGGAGCCTGGTAGTAGCCCATTCTGAAATTCTTCTCTCATGCTAACACCCTTAAAAATGATAAAGGGCGGAACGTAAACTCCTGAAGCACTCATACATCCCATTACAGTAACTGTTCCCCCTTCTCCCCCGTAGTTATGTATGCACCGATTTTTTGCCTTTAGCCGCCAACACTTTTCCCGGTTTAAATATCATTTGCAAACCCGTCTCGTCACAGTTGAAAATATGTGATGGAGGCAAACGATTACCTCCAGGGTTTTCCATTTGTTCATCGAGGAGTTTGAAAAACTTGTCACATTAAGCTTTATTCAAAGAAGCTGAACGTGCGTAAGAGAAGGGTTGAGCCTTTCGAACACTAACAACATTGTTCCGTTGCAGCAACCCATACAACCAATCATATCCTGCAGTTTCAGTTCGCGAACTAAATGGGTGTTTCAGTCCATTCTTCTCTGCATATTGATATGCGATTTTTCGAGAGTCAGCCATAGTTAGTGGAAAACCCTTTGATTCCAACTGCAATCAATGTATTACTAAATCCTTCTCCGCTGAACCAAGTACTATGGGTCTTCCTAATTTTGGTCTATACATAACGTCTCTGTTGAACGCTTTCAGGAAACCCTCTGAAATCATCACTGATCACGACATGCACTTACAGTTACAATCGTGCAGCTATACAGTTGAATCCCCCCACCCACCCACAAAATATTTACGCTTTTATCACATCATACAAAATGAAACATTAACGTTTGGGGGAATTTGCACATATGTGCATTTTATCTTTAGATATATATGCGCATTTACCCCCAAAGTGTAAATTTTACTACCACTGGCAACCCTTAATTACAGAAAAACTCGGCGGCCATTATGCTGAGTACGGACAAGCACGAATACCTCATGCTTCCATTCCACCTTGGAATCCTGTTCTAATAGCAATAGATTGTTGTTTGTAACTATATCTATAGTATTTCAAAGTTATATCAAACCATATGAAAATAAATTTTATACACTCAAAGGATTATTTATCTACGAAAACTGCATTTCTTCTTGCGGTACGATTCTTCCCTTCTGTGCTCTCGTGACATACAACTCAACTTGCTCAGTCTTGCCAGGCAGCCAAGAAACCTAGCCCTGTGCATTTTTTCAGTATGTGCAATTTACCCAGAACCACTCTCTCTCTCTATATATATATATATATCTATATCTATATATATATATATATATATATATATATATATATATATATATATATATATATATATATATATGTGTGTGTGTGTGTGTGTGTGCAAAAACAATGTTTCTCTTAGTAAGTAGCAATGTAGCATTGTTTCATTTTCTCTTCTTTTTTATATCCTGTATACCTCTGTTAGCAAAGTTGATCAAATGTTGGAAATTGTTAACCAAACCTGATCAAACGAAAATCAAACGATTAACATCGAAAGATTTCGATTCTGGCTTGATTTTGAGTAGTTAGCCAACCCTACTAAATATAGCTTATATTTGTCTTAGTAAAGCTGATCAAGCGTTAAAAATTGTTGATAGTACCTGATGAAACGATTGACATAATAGAGTCCAATTGGTGGTGTAGTGGGCTAGCACCCCGTTTGAGACCTTTATTGCTCTGTTAGTGAAATGTTGGAAATGTAGATGAAATGTAGATGATGTTAGTGAAAAGTAGATGAAATGTTGAGCAACCCTGATCAAACGATTATTAAAAAAAAAAAATCGAATCGGCGTGATGGGGGGCTAGCGCGTAGTCACCCCCCCCTAGTAAATATAGCTTATCTCTGAAAAACTGACCAAACGTTAAAAATTATTCGTCACACCTGATCAAACTATGATCAAACGACTGACATAAGAAAAAGTTGAATCAGAGGTGTAGGGGACTGCCTCCCTTTTCTAACCCTTATATATCTTCGAAACTTGATCAAACGCTTGGCATCGAAATTTTTTGATCTGGCGTGAAGGGGGCTAGCGTGTAGTTAACCACCGCTACAAAATATAGCTTATATTTATGTTAGTAAAGTTGATCAAACGTTAAAAATTGTTAATCATACCTGATCAAACGATTGATATAAAAACAATTTAAAAATTAAACGTTAGAGGGGCCTATCCGTACGTACCACACATAGCACAACAAGAAGTATAACTACCAGTCTCCACAGCTGAATGCTAGGGCTCCAAACTAATTTCCGTGTTGGCTTCACTTCATAATTTTAACTTGTTGTCTTTGGTGTCCAATTATTTCGCAAGAACTTTTTTTTACAAAAAAAAATAACACTTCCTTAGAAAATACAAAGTACTGTACGTGTCCACTAAAACCACATTGGTCTATACCTGTAGTTTTTATACACAAAGTTTGAACAATATCTGAGATGAAGGTACTTTTTTGCCTCAATGGAAATCAAAGTGCTTTATTATAATCTTAAGAATCAATACACAACAAACATATTGCTATTGAAAGAGTTACTTTACATATTACTTTACAATTTTCAGCACTGTATTCAAGCTAGAGGTCAGCACGGGCTCGGGCCGAGCCCGCGTTCCTAAGCCTGACCCGGTCTGCAGAGAAGATTCGGGCCTATAAAGCATATATCACTTCGGGCCGGGCTCGGACATAAATTTTTAAATATACAACCATATTTCTCGCGCCTAACTTTGTAAATATACTGTACAACGATATATACTGCACCGTTCTTTCTGAAGAACTTTTAAAGCACAACTGCAAAATAAAGCCTCTAATTGCTGTGAATAAAAATACAATTTTACGTTAATTTTTGTTTCTGTAATTTGGGCTTATTTCGGGCTCATTTCGTTATCACACGAACTCGGGCCGGGCTCGGGCCGAAATGCTAAAACATATTTCGGACTCGGGTCGGGAATAACATTATAAATTCACCGGCTGGGCCGGACCCAGGCTAAAGATTCAGTCCCGTGCAGACCTCTAATTCAAGCTGCATCTAATTTAAGTACGTGTGTCTTCCAAGAACTCAATGTAGCCCAGGGGCGGATCCAGGACCGACCACCAAGAGGGGGGGGGGATAGGTTGTCATACTGCTACTTTTAAGAGCTCCACACTTTGGGATGAATTTTATTTATATTGTAAAACTTTGTCTCATATAGGTTTTGTGGGTAGAGCATTTAATAAAAAGAGCGTCCGGAATCGATCTTTCACTACCAATTTTATTATAAAAGCTTCCACTATAAAAGTATTTCCACAAAATACTGTACAAATTAATCTCTCTCATATCAACGGTTAGTTATAGGTGGTCTTTGACCGTAAGGTCGCAGACAGGATCTCCAACAGAGCCCCGAAGCAGGCTAAGAGGAATGGAATTAGGTGCCCAAAGCTCCGAAGCAAGCAGTGGGTAGGTTAGATGGCCAACAGAGCACCGAAGCAGGCTAGGTGGCTGATGTTAGGATTCCCAGTCAGAGCCCCGAAGCAGGCTAAGCCAGGAGAAAGGATAGGCGTAGTCCCGAAGCAGACTAGAGGCCCTGGGGTTAGGTTACTCCTAAAGTCCCGAAGCAGAACTAGAGGAGGGTCACCAGAAAATTGGTACTGAATTGCCTTTGTCCATCCAATTTATAGGCTCCTTAGGGTGGTGGTGGCGCTGCTGCTCCGATGTCGTCTTCTGCTCCGTGGGAGGGGCCAGAAGCCGTCGTTTGCATATGACTGTAGATCCATCTGGTGGAAGATCCTCTTGCAAACCACGTGGTGTTGTTTGTAAACACCGATGCGTGGAATTGTTTGTCTACAACATCACATAGGATATTACAGTATATATAAAATAAGAAAGCTTCCTATTATGGGGGGGAGATCGCCCCGATCGCGCCCCTCTGAATCCGCCCCTGATGTAGCCACCATTTGGTTGTAACTGAACTCGTTTATCTCACATGTAATCCAATAATGAAAACAAAAACAAAATAATCTATTTCCTCGCCAGAGCAAAATCTGCGACTCCAACAATTAAAATTCTTTTGGTGTTACTGATAGATAAGCAGTTTGGTTCTATTTCGGTTACTTTCAGTAGATTGAAACAACGATTCTTTCTTCAGATCTAATACTCTGGTTCTGGTAAGTTATACAATCTCATCTGATTTCTCTCAAGAAGGATTCGATTCTTCCTCTGGATGTAATACTATGCCTGTTTTCATTTAAAATCCTTTTATCAACTGTGACAGAAGGGAAGCCTACAGGGTAGGATTGCCGTTTCAATCCATGCAGAGAAAGTTTTATTTTTTCCATCATTCTAGATCTTGCTACTTATGAATGCAGAATATACATATTCAATTAGTGTTGACAGAAGTACACACTTGAACTCACACAGTAATTTGCTCTTCCCGTATTGTTATACGGCCCAAATCTTTGGCCGCACGACCGTTCTCCCTTAGCCTTGGTGCATAATCGTGGGACGTTAAACCAGATTTTAAGTTGGCCGGACCCAATTTGAAGTTGCTTTAATTCGTGAAGTTTAACAGCACTAACGAAAATTTTTATGCCAGAAAACAGAAATAACGTAGCATTAACGATGGACGAAATTTGGTGAAGTTTGGTAACAAGTGGCTAACTGAGTGAAGTTGATCGGACCCATTTTGATTTTGCTCTAATTCGTGAAGTTTAGCAGCACTAACGAAAATTTTTACGGCAGAAAATAGCAACAACGTAGCACTAACGCTGGTTAAAATTTGGAGAACTTTTTCAACAAGTAGCGGGCCAACTTCATGCTGAAGCCATTTTGATTATGATACTTGAAGTTTAGCAGCACTAATGACATTTATATGGCAGAAAACAGCACTAACGATGGTCAAAATTTGTTGAAGTTTGGCGACGACTGGCGAGCTGCTTGAAGTTGCCCGGGCACATTTTAAAATTGCTCTAATTTGTGAAGTTTAACAACACTAACAAAATTTTTATGTCAGAAAACAGCACTAACGTAGCACTAACGATGGACGAAATTTGCTGAAGATTGGTAACAAGTGGCGTGCTGCATGAAGTTGGCTGAACCCATTTCGAAGTTATTCTAATTCGTGAACTTTAGCAGCACTAACAAAAATTTTTACGGCAGAAAACACCACTGACGTAGCACTAACAATGGACGAAATTTTGTGAAGTTTGGTAACAAGTGACTGACTGACTGTGTTAAGATAGCTGGACCCATTTTGATTTTGCTCTAATTCGTGAAGTTTAACAGCACTAACGAAACTTTTACGGCAGAAAACAGCACTAACATGGCACTAACGCTCGTGAAAATTTGGTGATTTTTTTTGAAATGGCGGACCAACTTCACGCTGAAGCCATTTTGAAGATGCTCTAATTCTTGAAGTTTAGCAGCACTAATGACATTTTTATGGCAGAAAACAGCACTAACGATGGTCAAATTTTGTTGAAGTTTGGCGACAACTGGCGGGCTACGTGAAGTTGTCGGGGCCCATTTTAAAGTTAGTCTAATTCGTGAAGTTTAACAGCTCTAACGAAAATTTTTACGGAAGAAAACCACACTAACGTAGCAATAACGCTGGTCAAAATATGGTGAAATTCTTCGACATGCGGAGGGCCTACTTCACGCTGACGCCATTTTGAGGATCCTGTTATTCTTGAAGTTTAGCAGCACTAACGCAAGTTTTTATGGCAGAAAACGACACTAACATATCACCAACCCTGGTCCATATATGGGGAAGTTTGGCGACAAGTTATGGGCTGCGTGAAGTTGAGAGTACCCCTTTTGAAGTAGTTTTAATTCGTGAAATTTAACAGCACCAACGAAATTTTTCTGGCAGAAAACAGTACTAACGTAGCACTAACAAAGGACGAAATTTACTGAAGATTGTAAAAAGGGGTTGGCTGCGTGGAGTTGGCTGGACTCATTTTGAAGTTGCTCTAATTCGTAAAGTTTAACAGTACTAACGAAATTTTTATGGCAGAAACAGCACTAACGTAGCACTAACTATGGTCAAAATTTGGTTAAGTTTGGCAACTAGTGGCGGGCTGCGTGAAGTTGGCCGGGCAAATTTTTAAGTTGCTCTAATTAGTGAAGTTTAACAGCACTAACCAAATTTTTTACGGCAGGATACAGCACTAACGTAGCACTAACGCTCGTCAAAATTTGGTGATTTTTTTCGAGAAATGAGGGGCGAACTTCACACTGAAGCCGTTTTGAAGATGCTGTAATTCCTGAAGTTTAGCAGGACTAACGAAAATTTTTATGGCAGAAAACAGCACTAACGTAGCACTAACGATGCTCAAAATTTGGTAAAGTTTGGCGACTAGTGGCGGGCTGCGTGAAGTTGGCCGGGCCCATTTTGAAGTTGCTCTAATTCGTGAAGTTTAAGAGCACTAACGAAACATTTTACGGCAGAAAACGGCACTAACGTAGCACTAACGCTCGTCAAATTTTGGTGATTTTTTCGCGAAATGGCGGGCCAACTTCACGCTGAAGGAATTTTGAAGATGCTCTAATTCTTGAAGTTTAACAGCACTAACAAAAATTTTTATGGCAGAAAACAGCACTTACGTAGCACTAACGATGGTGAAAATTTGGCGAAGTTTGGCGACTAGTGGCGGGCTGCGTGAAGTTGGCCGGACCCATTTTGAAGTCGCTCTAATTCGTGAAGTTTAACAGCACTAACGAAAATTTTTGTGGCAGAAAAGAGCACTAACGTAGCACTAACGATGGTGAAAATTTGGTGAAGTTTGGCGACTAGTGGCGGGCTGCGTAAAGTTGGTCGTGCTCATTTTGAAGTTGCTCTAATTCGTGAAGTTTAACAGCACTAACGAAACTTTTTACGGCAAAAACAGCACTAACGTAGCACTAACTCTGGTCAAAATTTGGTGAATTTTGGCGACAAGTGGTGAGCCAACTTCACGCACCTTAGAAAAAGATGGTAGTATGAAGGGGCCAGATCAGGACCGTGTGACGGTGCTTGAGATCCTCCCATCTAAATTTCTCGTGCGTCTCACGAACAGAAGCAGTAACATGTGTGTAAGCATTAACATGACGAAATTTGATACTTCAAGCGCTTATGTTAGGGCGCTTATCAGGAAGCCCATGACTTAACTTTGTCAATGTTGTTTTATAGCGATCAGGCATTCACAGTGAATAGGTAAGGTTTTAAAAATCTTCTGAATTTTTAAGGCTGTATACTGAAATTTTCATAAAATTTGTTTAAAAAAGAACTAGAAAATACACGTGTAGAAATCTTTTGCATATCCCAGAATACAGTCACTACCGCTTTTATACATACGTAGTCATATTGAATTTCTGTTTTAGTGAGAAAGGGTATGTTTCCATTCTGTAGATACCACTTTGTTGTTTCAGGCGTGTAGTGGTAAACCCATGACTTGTCACCTGTATCGATACCTTCTAGAAAAATATGTTCATGCTTCAGTGTTCCGTACTAAATAGTCCAGGTGTTCTCCATTCGCTATCTCTTATAGACGATTGTGCAGTTCATTGGTACGCATCGAGCAATTTACAAAATTTCAGTTTTCATGCATCACGTAGACAAAATTTAAAGGTGGATTTGCTGGTCATTACAAATTGGCTCCTCAATTTCCTTGACATTTGATTCGTTTGATGCTGTTACTGGAAGCTTGGCACGTGACAAATCCGCAAATTCACACAGCCCTCTTCAAATAATTTCTGTGAATTGTTGATATTGCTACGAACCATACAGTCTTTCTCATACACGAACACCATTTCCCTGTGAATTTCACTCAACTTATGTTCTTTTGCCCACAAAAGGAGAAACTTTACCTCTCTGCTCTTCAAAATAGACGACTGTAACACATGCGCCATCTTTGCGCAGAAGTTCGCACTTCCACTGCTAGGAGTATATCTGGTCGAACAACTTCCGACTACAGTGCGAACTTCGAAGTACTTCCTTTTCAATTTTCACATCCTAGATCAGTATAATATTGCGTTAAAAAATTGTTCTGGATTATTTATTGATCTTTCCTCATATATTGAATTTGTGTCTGTAAACAGTCTTTTTCTGTTTCAGCTAAGAATAAGAATGGATAGGAAATTCATTAAGAAGATTAGCAACATATTTCACAGGTTCTTGAAAAAAAAAATCTATCTTTGAATGAAAATGTGAAATCTTCCTTCATATTGTATGAATTTATTCCTAATAAATATATAAGTATATACACTAATTCATTTTTTAAATATAATTTCAGGTCCATCAGACCAAGAAAAAAGATCAAGAAGTCTATAACTGATATGAATGTTATTGGTGTCCCTGGTATGTTCGATGAGTCGACCCCAAGGGTGCGAAGATATATATGGACCATCGTCATCTGCACATGTCTTGGACTGATGGTTGGCCAGCTGTATAGTCGTTTGTCGCTATATCTGAATGTTCCTATTAATGTGAATGTACGAGTGATACGAAATGAGTCATTGACATTTCCTGCCGTAACTATTTGTAACAGGAATTTTTACAACTTAAGTGCTGTAGAGGAATTGCAACAGATAAGGAAACAACCTAAGAGCTTTGTTCATTTAGGAAATGATACTGCTTACTTAGGTCTGCTTGGAACCAAGGTTAAGAACGTTTATGACTTATGGAGTCTTACTAGTTATAGGATTGAGAAGATGATTAAGGCGGTAAGTAGTTTCGCCATTGTTTATGAAAAGTTGTTCGAAACCATGTCGGTCTATCTATGTATATGTACAACCAAACTGAAGTCTAGCTTACTACTAATACACAGCCGGAACTTGACAACGCATATTTACTGATGAGCATTTAATGTGATTGTATTAACCCAATGTTTCTCAAACTCGTTTCAAGTGGCAAACAATTTTAGTCACGATATTATACGGACTATCCTAATTACTTTTCCTTTTAAACATTTTTTCTTGAATATATACCAATACATTTATGCTTTTCAAATACTATTAATCCAAATTCCCTTCATAATTATTTACATTAATATAAGAAAATACATAGTACTTTGTTTTGAGAAATGAATGAAATGAATAACATTTTATCACAACACATCTGTAATAACTATTAGAGCTTACATAGTTTTCACGTACTAAATTGTTTAATCAATTAATTCCATAATTAATACATTTGGAACTCACAATTATAATGTGCGATACGCAGTTCACTTAAATTGTAATTTTTCTGCCTTTTTTGGACTAATGTTCAATCTAAGAGGATCACCAGGGTATTCTTCGAGGACCATAGTTTGGGAAATGTTGTCTACAACGGCGCGAAATTTATTCTTTAATTTCTTCATTCTTCATTTGTTGAGTGTATTTCATTTACGCCTTTTATCAGAAATCTGGCTGTATAGGACGAAACATACAGTTCCAAACTGGGATCTGAACTACAGAAGTACGTTGAATGATCTCCCATAGTGAATGGGATACGTAACTTAGTGCGTCAAGGTTATTCGCTCTAGTCATTAGATTTGAAAGAAGTTTCTCCATTCTCATAAAAAAAAAAAGACAGACACCGTTATTTGGTTGTCATTTTTTGATATAAATTTCTTAATAATATTAATAGTAACCTCCATTACTGTATTAATTTTCAAAGGAACAATGCGTATAGTTTCCTATTTTATAGTTAGAATATATTCAAGAATGTAATTAATTGGTTTATAAGGTTATTATAGCTAAAAGTCAAACAAGAAAACTTCATAATTTCATATAACAGCAGAATCGTAATAGAGAAGAATGATAACAATTACGGGGTAAACAAGAAAAATATGAATAAAATATTTCAATTTAACGTTCCATTATTATGCCCTTTAGGCTAAGGGAGACGATAATTAGGGACAATGATTGGTGATGGAAGAATTGATGAAATGAAAATGTGGGAGGAGATGAGGGTACCCCATAGGGATGGGCACGAGTCGAGCTAAAACTCGACTCAACTCGAAACTCGACTCGAATTCGAGTCGAGTTACCAGTCGAGTCAAAAGTAATTTTCTCGAGTCGAGTTCCGAGTCGAGTCACTTTTTGAGGTCGAATTTGATAAGTGGCTCGCTCGTTTAGCTCGTTTTAACTCGTTTTGAAATCATGGCCTGGTTAGACTGGAAAGCGAAAGCCATGAGAAATATCACAGTAATGTGGAATATTTTTAGTGTTGCTCATGAGAGGGGACACTGCTCGCATCTCGTCTCGTCTCGATAACGAGACAAAAACAGATTTTTATAATGAGACAGCCTCAAATGTCGTGAGCACAATGACAATACAGGGTGGCCCAAAAGTAGGTATACAGTCCAGTACTGATCGGCTCATGGCATTTTATATCATTTTCTTATTTTCCACACAGGTATTAACTTAGTTTCTTCATTGTTTGTTCTTAATGTCTTTTCACTTATACCTAAAGCTTTGAACAGACCGAAGTAGATAAATGTATTATCTTAGTAAATTAAATTACTTGATCAATGCTGGTCTGTATACCTACTTTTGGGCCACTCTGACTGTAAATCTTACCATCAAGACTGAGACTTGCACAGTCGAATTTTTCAGCTCAACCCGAGTAGTGATATCAACTGGCTAGATCCAGTTGAACTTAGTGAAGAGCTCGAGCCGGCTCGATTGAATGAGCCATCGACTCGAGCCGGCTTGGTTTGGGTGAGCAACCAGCTTGGTTCAGTTCGGCTCAGGCGAGCCATCGGCTAGAGCTGGCTAGATTGGAATGAGCCATTGGCTCGAGATGGTTCGCTTGAGTTGAAGCATCGGCTCGCTTGAGGTGAAGCATCGGCTCGGTAGGCGTGACATGTGAGCAGTCATTCTGATCTCAGCTCTGTGGTGAACAAGCCGTGAGCCGATCCATTCAAACCAATTGCGCCATTTGAGTCGGCATAGATCATACAACACGATCAAATGGATCGAATTTTGTTCGCTAGAGGTCAGATATCGGTTTGAGGAAATTACAGTACATCCGGCTCAGTGGGTTTCTTGTATCTGAATTCTCGTTTAAAGAAATCCTTGGTTTGACTGTAAAGAAGACTATTACGAACCAAGTTCTTGTACTGTCAGTGTAAATTTCCAACACGATAAATTTCTTGTATAACTATATTGAAAAATAAACGGATTGAAGCAGTGTTTAGTAGTTTTCATTGGTTCAGGTCGGTGGGGCCATGGATCCCTTGCTACTCCATTGGGTATACTCTAAATCGTCTCTTAACTTTAAAAGCTTTCTATACATACAGAAAATCGACTAAAAGAATAATAAATTTAGTCCTACTGCTTGTTAAAACTGAGGCAAGCAAACTCTCCAAGAGTAGACCCGGGACCGCACATATAGAAGGCAAGTATATTCACCATTTGGCAGCGAAGAGGCAGCATTACTTGACTGTGAATTATATTAGTAACAGCTATCAACTTGTGTAATTTGCGTCATATACTGTATATAAGGAAAAGTTGATGACAAAGCAACGCGTTATATTTTAAAAGTAACTTAATCAACTGATTGAACTCTACAAGATATCTGGGGGCCGCGGTGGCTCAGTGATAGAGCGTTCACCTCTGGTGCTTGGGGTCCCGGGTTCGATCAAAGCCCCCGCCAAGTGAACTTTGTGGTGGACAAACACCGTGTGCGTGGGTTTTTCGGAGTTCTCCCGTTTCCTCCCACTTTCTTCATTCCAGCATTTCATTCATTACTCATCATCACCGTCTCTTTTAGCCTAACCTGCATAACCGTGGGACGTAAAACTCAAAGATTGCATTTCATTTTCTACAAGATATTTCATGTTTCTGTCAAATTATGTTTTGATATCAATGATATATTTATCATTTTGTTTTTCATGTGCCCATATTATTCAAAATTACCCAATTTCTAGTCAATTTCTAGTCTGGGTTCGAGCCCAGACCATGTGAATTTTTGGCGGACAACACGGTGTCCATGTGCTCCTACACTCTCATCCCAGTACTCTTCATAATAATTCACTTTCTTCATTCAGTCGTTCCTTTTAGTCCAAAGTTCATAATTATGGTATGTAAAGCTAGAAAATTTTTATTTATTTATTTTCTACCTTAAGAACTCTGAATTCATGGCTTCGTCAGACAATAGAAAATGTTGATAGTAACAACACTTTTCATATTTTCGTATCCTTGATCTATTCCACTATGCTATAGGATATATGCTTGTGTATCAACAATTGTGTAAACATTTTTTAAATTGGAAATTTGTAATTTTTTAAAACAGAAATTGTAAGTTTATTAAACCTACGTAAAGTGTATCGAGTTCTGATATTTTATTAACCTAATATTTTGTACATAAATATGACATAGATTTAATACGGAAGGAGGGTAGGGAAATTGATTTTGCAATAGGGCTAATTTAAAAAGACGTCGTTTTCATCGTTATTTTAATAAGTACTCGTATAAGATTAAATTTATGCTTTATTTACAATAATTTCTAAAATATTTTGCAGCATAATTCACTTTCACTTTTGTCAATCCCTATTTCTATTTGCGTAATAGACTCTGCGCCCTAAATATACTATCTGAAGTCTAGAGAGAGATTACATTCCTTACACTCAATAGAATAGAATGAATTAGAAACAACCGTTTGGCCTGCTATAAAGGTACCATCCCACATCTACTTATACCTGAGGAAAAACGACTTGAGCGGAAATTTAGCCACTACTAAGTCTTCTAGACTTGACTGCATGACAAACGTTACATTATGTAATAAGTTAATATTCAACAAGAACAGACTTCGAAAACTCCTTGACTCGGCGCGGGGCTCCGTTGAAGGATTGGGATCTCTTGAATCCCCGCACTTCAAACAATACGCTTGTAGCCTTCACCAATATTCCTATTGTACATTATTTTAACTTTCAACAGTTTTACTTGCCATCGCACGCTTAGATTTGATTTTCTAGGTAAACCGACAAAAGACAAAACAGCAAGGTGTATTATACGATATTTTTATTTGTGTTTCAAACATAAAAGTCTATTATAAAATTGTTGGAAAATTGCACTATCAACATTAATGTATTTTGTTGTCACAACTGACCGTTGAAGTCATGCCCTATATATTTTTTTTCTTTTAAGCGAATTGTTGTAAAATATACGAGAAAGGACAGACGAGTAAAATATGAGTTTTTTTTATCTTTTTCTGGGCGTTGCAGTACTTTCTCCTGACACTATTCATTTGACATAGGAAAATGACGTAACACTGTTTTCACCTACGAGGCGATATCGGGATGGTACCTATATTAAAACAGCCCTGATCTGGCAGCTAACTTCCCTCATCTCTTTGCAACAGCATAAGCCAAGATGCCAGTTTGCTGTAATTAAATTTAATTCAATTCCGTTTTGTACCTGTCACCTCGCTCTTGAAAATGACGTCAGCTCTGTGGAGGGTGGACATTGAATTTGCGTGTGGTCCTTATTTCTTTATATGTTCTTTCTACTATTCTCTGTATAGTAATTAAAACTACATACAAATTTGCTTCGGCACTCCTTCGTGGCTAAGCGGTTATCAAAAGCGCCTTTGGAGCGGGAGACGCGGTTCGATTCCCGGCGGGAGCTCATGTGTTCGGGTTCCACGTTAATCAGTATCTCATATAGCATCGCCGCTGAAAGGGACGTTAAACTTAGAAGCAACTCAAGGATTTGCTTAGTTTTGGATATATGACGTAAAGTAATCCTGAAAGCAAAATTAGTTTCTATAGCAAATTAATGTTTTGATTAAATTCTCAAACACAGGTCATCACCACTCACAGTTTCAGGGGGTCAATTAACCTTGAGGGAGGGTTCAACCCTTGACCCCGTCTGGCAACGGGTCTTATGCTCCTCCGAAATATAAATCCATAACAACCCGGAACCTCCTGAACGATGTCTTTGCCTCCTAGTCTTCACGATTTCCGAGGTCGGTAATAATAATAATAATAATAATAATAATAATAATAATAATAATAATAATAAGTAGTAGTAGTAGTAGTAGTAGTAGTAGTAGTAATAGTATCATTGATAATAATTATATTGTCTACGTAGAACACTTGAAGAGAGTATTTGAAACTTCACACAGGGTATGGCTGGATTTGGCTCGTTTCGGCTCGACTCGACTCGAAACTTGACCCGAATTCGAGTTGAGTTTCGAGTCGAGTTGGGGGAAATTTTTCGAGCCGAGTTCTCGAGTCGAGTTCAAAGATGTCTGTTTTTAGTCGAGTCGAGTTTCAAAGAAAACTCGCTCGAACTCGCTCGTGCCCATTTCTAGTACCCCGAGAAAACTCATGGACACGATTTTATCCACCAAAAACTTACTTGGCTAGTAATCGAGCCAGGAACACCACAAATTAGAGGTAAGTCCTCTACCACTAACCCACCATACCCTCACCCCAACGAATACATGAACAAGGAAATAAGGAAAATTTCTTGATGTCGAAGATTAACATATTGCAACTTCACGCATTTTTCTTTTTTTTTTTGAAATCGCAACTAATAAGGAAATAACTAAAACTTGAAAATTCTTTTGTATTAATGTAAAAGTTGGTCACTATCCTGCAGAGAAAAATAACAATTAAAACGTTTTTGTATTCTATGGATGTGAAAGTTGATTACCAACTTGCAAAGAAGAATAGATGTTTAATCTTTGTGTTCCATCGGTATGAAGATTGTCGGTAACCCGCAAGAGAAGAAAAGAAGCTGAACCGTTTGTACACTATGAATCTGAAAGTTCATCACCAAATCGGAAAGTAGGATAGAAGTTAAACTTTCTATATCCTCTGGATGTGAAAGTTAATCGCCGACTCGCAGAAAATAATATTAGAAGTGAACATTTTGCATTCTATGGATATGAAAGTGAATCTCTTAAACTCGTAGAGAAGAATGGATATTGAATCTTTCGCATTTTATGAAAGTTAATAAAGTTGGTTGCTAACCCATATAGAAAAACAGATTTGAACCCTTTATATTCTAAGGATGTGAAAATCATTTGTTTTCTACGGATGTGAAAATTAGTAGTTAACTGCAGAGAAAAATAGAAACTGTTAGTAGTAATTACCCCTTTTGATTTCAATTTTCCGCCCCTAGAGCGTGGCGCCCGTCGCCCGCCGAAATTTTGCGCCCCTAGCCCCTCTGGTTTACATAGTTTTACGCTCCTCCTTTATGGAGTAGTCCCACCTATAGGTTTATTTTGTTCCCTTTTATGGGTATAAATTTGAAGAATGTTATTCCCTTTCGTACCTTACAGGGTATACATATAGCCTACTTATTTTTGTTCCCTTTGATACGCCCCTGCGCCCACCTTAGCATTGCCTTTGGGATCACGTCATGGGGTCACGTGATGTTAGGCCATGCCTTTTTGCGTTTATATGCTCCGCCTTTATGGGATAGTCCAACTGAGGGGTTTATTTCGTTCCCTTTTATGGGTATAACATTTTGGAGATTGTATCTTTATTTCTTACCTTATAGAGTGTATGGATAGTCCGTTCCCTTTGATGAGTATTAATTATTGATTTTGGTGCCTTATTACGTTATATGATTATATGGAGGTGTACTTACGATCATTCCCTTAAATTTGATATATACTTCGTGATCCATTTCGTTCCTTAAAATATACCTCATAGATACCTTAAAACTGTATTGTTCACCCTTACCAATTTTAAGTTACTGTAAGACCTCGTGATTTATATCGTTCTCCTTGAATAATGATTGATTACTATGTTATCGAAATTGCAATCGTCCGAGTTCCATTCTTGGTGCTAGTTTCAGGAAATTTTAAGTTTAACGTTCCCTCGAGGCTAAGGGAAACGATAATGATGAGAAATAATAGGACGAAACAGGAGAAAACATTAACTTACTTGACTGAGGACTGAAGATGGGATCTCACACATCAGAGACAAGCGCTGAAGCACGGTGCCACAGTTTTTAGTGCGAGCGGTTTTACGTATGAAAAGAACATGGACATGTTATGTTATATTACACATTTCTGCTCGTTGTTACGCATTCAAGTTTATTTGTTATTTTTAAATTGCAGAATCTGCTCTTTGCGAAGAGTACAATGTCGTACTATAGTGGTTTTCAAAGCTAAACCAACTTGTCTTATCAGCAGTAAAACTGTTATATGGTGTTTAGCAGCTACTTGCGGTTTGTCATCCAGTTGGATTATGCCGGTATTACAAAAGCTTAGCCGCTGTCCTTGTCGCCACGGTAAACAATGAAGTCTCGAACTATTCTTTCTGAGTATTGCAAATCATTAAGCAGATAAATAAAACAAGAATAACCATTTGAAATAGGAATAAATACATACCGGTCATTCAACAAATAATTTTCTCTCCATTTAATAATAATAATAATAATAATAATAATCATAATAATAATAATAATAATAATAATAATAATAATAATAATAATAATAATAATAATAATAATAATATGCGTTTTTACGTTCGAGCCCTTTCCGGTTACTGTGCATTTTCGGTAATGCTCGGAAAGTACAGTAGAATTGATCCTGGACCGCTCGTTGGACTGATATTGTATTTTTACGAGTATGAATCGGGTTTGCCCGATTGAACCGTATGAATAGGGTTGGCCTGATAACCCCGTTTCTATGAAAACAAGATTAGTCTGTAATGATTGCAAATAGTGTGTTGTTTCACTCTATTATCGTAACACAAATTGTTCTAGTTATCACGTAGGAACTCATAACGAGTCTATCGGGTCAAACGGTCCAAACATGCGAAACACGGGTCAAACGGGATTATCAGGTCAAAGGATCGAGTAAACCAAACGCAATGGTTATCGAGCGGATACTGTTTACCTGAAAAGTTCAAGCACTAATTATAGGTTAAATTCAATATTAAGAGCTCTAATTGTTTGCATACACTTTTTTTTTTTTAGTTAGCCGACCAACGAACTTGCGGATACATAAATATAAATGCTCAAACCTAAATTATTGCATTATATTATTGCAATGAGCATGAACGTGATTTACTATTAGGAGTTACCGTGATGCACTAATGTCTTTTGTAAATAGCATTATTATTATTATTATTATTATTATTATTATTATTATTATTATTATTATTATTATTATTATTATTATTATTATTTCTTGTTTATGCCCTTCATGCAACTTAGAATCAATCTCATATAAAGCACTATATCACACCTGATTGAATATTATTTGGAAATTCTCACATAAATAGATAAAATATACAATTGGAACTTGACACTTCAAGAGTTTAAAACATGTCCTCGTTTTCGTTATCCTCACTTTCTGAGGACGATTGATCTATCTCGATGACAACGTGATCCTTGTCTTCATCAAATACATTTTGCAAGACACGATAACTTTGTTCAATGTCCTTGGAAAACTATTATTATTATTATTTATTATTATTCGACAGACCATCTGTCTATAATGACAATTTAAATTTTTTTAAAAAGAAATGATTAGAAAACATTCTATTAAGTACCTAGATCCTCATATTTATTAACGTATGCAGGTTAATATCTAAATAATAAAGCTATCATTATAAATTTCCTGTATATAGTATCCTAATTTGTGGCTTGTCTAGTTTTTATCGTCCAGTAACGTGACGAATCACATTAGAAAGAAACTGATCAATTATTGGTTTGTCTAACTATATCATAAAGTTAGAAATAATGTACTTACGAGCAGAGCAGATAAACAGACAGTATCTTTATTAAGCCTATTACTAATATTATTATTATTAGCAATAATAATAGGCCTAATGATAACTAAATTCTTGGCGCAACAGCCCTTAGAAGACCTGGATTTATAGCACTCATCTCTGTGAGGTGATGTGTTGTCAGCAGATCGGCTACGCTCGCCATTAATGCTTGCTTTCTTTACTGCAGTTCACTACTTTTTTCTTTCAAGTAGCTTCCAATTGTTCTCGCGACGCTGGGTGGACTCCGCAGCGCCAACACCGTCTGGTGAGTAAGAATAGTCACACCTATCTTTCCTCTGACCAGGCCCAGGACTGCTTGACTTCGCTGATCTCATAGGGAGTGATATTCCAGTGTGGCTAGGACGTTGGGAATGAAATAATAAATGCTTATTGAAATAGTGAGAAAATTAGCTAGAAAATATACTAAACTGACTCCCTGGAGTTACGGTCAATGACGGGCAGTGCCCAAACAATGTCGCAATGCAACAAGCATCAGTTACGCACTGAAAATATTCAAGATAGCAAGATCTCGGTTTTTAAATTGTGTTGCTATTCCTTTATGCAGTGCCCGAAGTGGAATATCTAAGGAAATATACCCCGCATACTCTCCCTCTTCTATTTAGAGCATTGCCTTTACGTCATTTATGGAAAAAGCATAATGCAAAGGCTTGGATCGGGAGTAAAATTTAAAGAAGATTTGCTCTATTTGATAACATTTACATGCTTCCCAGCATAATAAACATCAAAGTAATTTGTGTTTTAAGCTGTACAAAGTAGAATAAAATAGCTTTCATATATTGTTACGTGTCGTGCTCTGATTGCAAAGCATAGCTACCGAAATATACGTTCTTCAATCACGCTGTAAAAGCTACAGATGCCAGACGGAACAAACGCTGTACGATGCTACTATGATAACCGTAATGGAGTTAGCCATGCTGAGTGCTTTATACAGTTTTACCTGAGTTGGAACGGCAACGCCGAAACCTAGTTACAATGAATGATTTATGGTAGGGACAAGTAAACCTTCGAGGAAAACATTCGTTATGTTTTGTCGCGTACTATACATCAGCATTTTCTTTCAGCTGACGGGCTTTTAAAGCTCAACTTTACATTTATGTCAAAGACAGTTTCGTAACGTATTGATGAGCGTTACATTTTTTTCAGCCAAGTTTATGGAAAATGAATCACTTTAGATGTGTTAATTTGAATGTCGTAATAAATCAACGAAAGCATATTTTTTATAAATGGTATGATGTCATGATCAGAATTGCAATACTAGATGATTAATTAAAATATGTCGTAACGATTGATGTGTCAGGAGGTAAGTGAATGACGCCACGATCGATTGTTACATGTCGTTTCGGTTCATGATACTCGATGATGTTAATATTGAAAGCTGTGTTTTCATTGGTTCTCCGTGATGTCATTTATGAATTTCCTCGTTTCTGATTGGTTGATGATGACTTCACTTTATAGTTGAACACGTTTCTGACCTAAATAAAAATTCCTTTTACATTTTTCAAGTCCTACTTCCACGAAGATCTTGAAATTGTGCAGGTGTACCTCTAGTTACAGCGTTACTTTACTCCGTTCATTGGATTTGAGGTAAGTTCATTAAGATTTTATTCTCAGACAAGTTTATAAACCGCGTTACTTAATATCAATGGAATGCTTCTTGAACCGTATTACGCATTGGGATAAAATTATCACTAACGTACTGTTTTATTTTAGCATGAAATATTTAGTCTATGGGAGAGCAAATGGAAGAATTATTGGGCGTACCCTCACTCACCTGGCCGGCGATCGAATCAGGATCCCCACACATCAAAAGCAAGCACGAGAAATGATATGATTTGTTGATTTTGGTTAGCGTCCCTTCAGCTTAATGTTGAAACTCAGCGTCAACCGGTGTTTGAGCCTGGGCCAGAGGTGCGTAATGCTAACCACTTAGAATAGTTTTGAAAAGAACGCATGATAAATTGGAGGGGAAATTACAAATTTCGAAAACTACGCATGAGAATAAAATTAAATTTCAGAAAAGGCTTGATAGCGACCCCTTTTAACAACAACACGTGAACCTGCAGTTTAATGTGGGGTCTGATCTCTCGCCGTGAATTGAACCCGTCTTCCTTGTCCAACCGCTTAGCTCGAAAAAGCAGACGCATGTGTTTTTGTTTAAGTTTCATGTTCGTCATATGTTTCAAAGTTCAGTGTGAGGGGAAAAATGCTTACAACAATGATCCTCTCAGCACAGTTAGAAAACAATTTCATTCATTCGTTTTATCACTACAGAGTAGTAGGTAAGTTACATGTTGTTGGTCCCGGGTTTGATTTCCAGTATGATAACAATAAAACGTTTCAGCAGTACGACTATTTGAGATATGATAATTCTTTTCTTCTTTGAGGATTGATCGTGTAGTCATTTGATACCGTTGAACATGTTAATGATCTCTGATTTGGTAATTCAATTTTAATTCGTGCTTTTTTCTCTCGTTTCAGATATTTGTTTTCTTTGCCTATCCCTTTTTGTTTTACCTTACCTTTTCCTGTTTGAATATGGCTACCTCTGGGTTTACTATCTTGCGGGAAATCAATAGACATTATCGGCGTTTTAATCTCGAAGGACGAATGTTTGAAATTCAAATAAATACTCCGATCTGCGACACTGATATTGTTGAGTGGCTTCAGACCTTTCAACATATGTTGGATTACTTATTGGAAAATGTCGACGAATCATCGATGGTTAGATTATCCATTTTATCTCATGATTAGAAGAACAAGCCGTTTAATTTATCTTCTAGGCATGCAAGTAATTTGACACTGGAAACTTTATGGGCTTCTTTCGATCTCATTTTGCAAAGTAACGATAGTTTTCTCATGAACGAACCGTTCATTGTACATTTTCATCATGTGGATGTGCCCCGTGGATTTGGATTATTGCGTCAAGGTCTTTTATCAAACGATGAGTTATTAAAGTGCAAGAAAGACATTCTACTAATGAAAAACACCGACAAGAAATGTTTAGCTTATGCGATTGTGATTGCTATTGGATTGGAAAAGTATAAAGATACAAATAAGAAACTGTACAAACAATATCAGAACCACAGCAAGTGTGTTGCTATTCCAGACGTACTTGAACTTTTGTCTAGATCCTCAGTGAATTTAGATCATGGGGGATCCGTGGAAGAATTGCGACAATTGCAACGTTACTTTACCGATTATAAACTTACCGTATACAGCAGGTTTTCGGGAGAATATATTCTATATGAAGGGCTTGGTGGCGAAGACAAGATTCCAATCAATTTAATGTGCATGAATTCTCATTATGACATCATCACGTCATTAACATCCGTTTTTTCTACTAAGTACTATTGTGTTGCATGCCACAAAAATATGATCATCGTACTACACACGTCAAAAACTGTTCGGCCATGTGTGAGAAATGGTTGCAGAGACCGCCATGCAGTAAAACCAATACGGAGAAACAGTGTCCAGAATGCAATCGTGAATTTTATGGTGAAACGTACTTTACAAATTATCTGAATGTACTATACCATAAGGGCCAGCCAATATGCAAGATGGTGGAACAGTGTTCCAAATGTTTATGCATTTATTCGTTTGTTCATACAGGTGAAAGACATGATTGTACAGATTATTTTTGTAATGTGTGTCATAAACATGTTATGTCTACCAACCAATGTTACATGTTGCCTGATACGACTCAATTAAAGCCTGGAAGTTCCATCAGTGTTACATGTGAAGAAGGCAATGATTGTTTTTATGATATCGAAGCCACACAGGATACTTTCTTTAATGAAGACACGTTTATTCATAAGCCCAATTTACTGGTGGCCTATCAAGTATGTTACAACTGTGTTCAAGATAAAGATATACATCATCCGTGTGAAGTTTGTGGATAACGAGAACATACTTTTCAAGATGATCTGATCAATGCCTTTCTTGCACATCTATGTCAACCAAGATCCAACATCAAACTTATTGTATCTTTGGCACATAATTTTAAAGGCTACGATGCACATTTTATTCTTAAATCTTTAGTGAAAGATCATGAATTGAAGCCTACTTTGATTTTGAACGGAACAAAAATTTTAAGCATGAAAGTGAATCATTTATCGTTTATTGACTAATTAAATTTGATGCCAATGGCTTTAAGTAAATTATCCAAGGCATTTCATTTACCAGTGACCAAAGGATATTTTCCACACTTTTTAAATACATTTGCAAACCAAACGTATGTGGGAAAATTACCGGACATCCATTATTATGCTGCAGATGAAATGAAAGTGGATGAACGAGAGAAATTTATGACATGGTATAACGAACAGCAGAACGATACGTTTATTTTCCAAGAAGAATTGGTGAAATATTGTGTTTCAGGACGTCAATGTAATTCGAACGGCTTGTATATCCTTCATGACCACTTTTGAACAAGACATCACGTTAATCCGTTCCTGGAGGCTATCACTTCGGCGAGTGCGTACAATTTAGTATTTCAACGAAATTTCTTAAAACCCAATACCATCAGCATTCTTCCTGCACTTGGATACCGTCACAGAAATAATCAGTCGGGATTGCATTGCAGTGGCTTGCCTACATGGAAGAAAAGGAGGGACATCCAATTCTACATGCTCCAAGAGGAAAATAAGTTTATGTTGCTGGTTTTAATCTGGATGACTACTACAAACATCCCGACTCTAAAGAAGAACACGTGTATGAATTCCAAGGTTGTAGGTTCCATGCCTGCCCTTTCTGTGTCCCTACAGGCCGTGATCACCCCATTTGTGAAAATTCCGAAGAGACTATGAACTATCGCTACGAGAGAACACAGCGTAAAATGAAATTATTACGGTCCATGGGATATAAAGTACATGAAATGTGAGAATGTGAATTTCGTCAAGTGTTAAAATCCAATCCAGCCTTGGCCTCGTCTTTAAGCACACATCATTACACTAATAAGACACCGTTTCAGTCAGGTTTCAGATCTCAGCATAGCACTTGCACTGCTCTAGTAAATATCACTGATGATATTCGTGCCGCTATGGATGAACGCCAAGTTACACTGTTATCCCTACTAGATTTTTCTAAAGCTTTCCAAACTATAGACCATGACATACTGATTGCCAAACTGTCTTCCTTCTACAACTTTTCCCAGTCAACTTTATCTTGGTTTAGCTCCTATTTATCAAATAGAAAACAAAAAGTTGTCACTAATAACATATGTTCCAATACGAAACTTGTTCCATGTGGAGTCCCGCAGGGTAGCGTCCTAGGACCTCTTCTGTTTTCCTTATACATCAACGATTTACCTGAGCACATCACCCATTGTAAATATCACTTGTATGCAGATGATATACAATGCTATTTAACCACTAATCCTCTAAATTTAACCACCGCGATTGATCACTTAAACAGTGACATTGAAAGTATCTGCACATGGGCACTTAAAAATGGACTGCAAGTAAACCCAACCAAATCTAAATATATCATGCTTGGTTCTCGTAAACTACTCTCCACAGTCAATATTACAAGCCTACCGAATGTTCTTGTAAACAATGTAGCCATTCCTGTAAGCGATAGCGTCAATAGCCTAGGACTCCAGATCGATAAATTCCTAAATTGGACAGACCATATTAATAGAGTATGCAAGAAAGCTTACGGCTCCCTCCATTCTCTTCAGCGTTTAAAAAACCTTCTTCCGGAATCCATTAAAGCGTCCGTGGTTCAGTCATTAGTAATCCCTCATTTAGACTATTGTGATGCAGCATATGTTGATTTAACCGAAGATCTGGCAAAACGTTTACAACGCATTCAGAATGCCTGCGTTCGATTCATATTTAATAAAAAGCGCTTCGACCACATCTCCAATTGTTATCAGAAACTAGGATGATGCAATCTAAATACCCGCCGCCGCATTCATTCTCTAACACTTTTATACAAAATAATTAATAGTAAGAAATCTACTTATCTATCCTCTAAATTTAAATTTCTCGGCGATACTCACCCACTAAATACCCGTCCTAAAGGAAATACAACACTCGCCGTTCAAACGCACAAATCTAATTTCTTTTCCAAATCTTTCACACTATTTGCCACCAAAGCTTGGAATGACACCCCTGAAAGCATCAGAAACTCTGGTTCAGTGTTGACTTTTAAACGTCGGCTTAAAGAATATCTTTCTAATGAAGGTCTTCAGTAAGAAAAAAAATTTACACACGAAACTATTCCTGGCGTTACCATGCAGTCGTTTGTTGTTTTTTTCTCTTTCTATTTCTTCTCATTTTCTTTTCTATTCCCTTCTGATACATGTGTATGAACGTATACATTATAGACAATCACTTAAGTAGGTGCATCATTTTATCTATAGATAGTGAATCATAGGAATGTATTTTATTTTATATATAATCAAGATTAACATCTTTGTTTCTCCTTGTAAAGTTTAACATGTCTTTAGCATTGTCTCTTGTTTGTTTTAGTGTTTATTTTATATGTAATAAGTTTCATTTTCATTTTTCATGTTTTATTTTCTGTATTGTTATGTATGTCGGTAACTCTTTAACGTGCCTAACTGTATATCATTTTTATTCTCGTCGTAAAACAAAATGAGATCCGACTGTAAAAGAAAAATGTAAATGGTTGAGTGGAAGAAAAGGTTATGCCTTAACTCCGCCATTTTAAATAAGAAAATAAATAAATAAATAATAAATCCAAGAGACAGCTTCTATGGTGGCCGTATTAATGCCATTAAATTGTATAACGTCGCAAATGAAAATGAAGGCGAATAAATTCGATATTTGGATATTGTTTCGTTGTATCTGTATATCAATAAATGTGGACAGTATCCAATAGGACGCCCACAAATGTATCTAGAGGGAGATCCAGAAATGATTGCCACTCAAAATGTGAACGGTTTAATCAAGTTAAAGATTTTGCCCAGCAGAAATGTCTTTTATCCAGAACTGCCACTTCGCTCAAATAAGAAGTTGTTGTTTCCACTTTGTGCTTCTTGTGCCACAGCATTAAATCAAGATTTTGAATGTACGCATTCCGACAGTGAACGAAGTCTAACAGGAACGTGGTTGTCCTATGAAATTTAAAAAGCCATTGAACTTGGGTATCAAGTAGTTGAAATTTACGAAATTTGGGATAACGACAACAACGTATATAATCCTGAAACAAAAGACGGCGGATTATTCAGTGCATATATCAACACATTTTCGAAATCTAAGCTGGAAGCTTCTGGATGGTCGAACAATTGCGTCACCAAAGAAGAAAAGCAACAGTGCATTCATATGGTACAACAACGTGAAGGCATAATTTTAGATGCAGCAAATATAATGACAAATTCAGCACGTCGAAGTCTTGCAAAACTCTGTTTGAATGCCTTCTGGTGACGACTCGCTATAAGAGATAATTTCAGCCAAACGATCATCATTAACGACCCCCAAAGAATTGTATCAAAAATTAACTGCTCAAGATATACAAGTCAACCAAATTTCACCTGTCAATGATTCGTCCTTATACTTTCATTGGCAGTATGAAGATGATGTTCCAGTACAAAATCACAATGCTAGTGTTGTCCTTGGAGCATTTGCGACGTATCAAGCTCGTAAAAGCATACATTAAAAAATTTGTGTCGGATGGCCCAAAATAATATGCTTTAGAAATATACGACCCCGACAAGAAATCAATCAGTTATGTATGCAAAATTCGTTGATTCACACTCAATTATACAGCAAGCTAAAAGTTAAATTTCAAAAGTTTGGAGTAAATTATCGTCAATCAGTCCAGTGAAAAATCTTCATTAGCACGCTACACAAAGTTTACAGAACCCAGAATCAACATCTTGTCACGAAACCTGAAGAAAAGAAGTACAGTTTCAATTATTAAAAACACCGATTAATACCCGATATATACGAGACATTGCCCTATCGATATAAAAAGCCAGAACAAAATAACAGCCATATTTTCCTTAATCCCACCAACATCACCTCCCAAAGACGGGCAAAAAGACAACCGTAACACGAGACATGCTTCAACGATGCCCGAGTTCGTTCTGATGCTACACCGGAGACAAACTCGGGTGCAGAAGATGACATCACCTTACAGAAACCAGTGGAGAAAACGAATTCAGGTACGTCACATTTACTTTTCTTTTTCTCACTCACTGTCTTGGTGTACCTGCTGATTATATAATATCTGATGTTATGTTCTTGTTAGATGTTAATAATCTGTTTTCTTCTTTTATAGGAATCAAAATAAATATTACAACGTATATTTTATTTTCTCTTCACAGAATTTGTGCCCCGTCACAGATACGTCTTTTCTTGAAGAAAAACAAATGCACACAAACATGGAGAAAAATAAATTCTGTATTTCACATCCTAAAATAAATGTACAAAAACACGAAGAAAAGTAATTCTGTATTTTATTTCACATCCTAAAATCAAATTCTTTTTCTGTACCGCGATTTCAATTTCTTTTTCTGAATCAGTTTACCAGTAAAATAAAATTTCTGACATCAATGTTTTCGAAAAACTAATTTTCGTTACTAAATTTTTGTTCACATCCTAAAATCAAATTCTTTTTCTGTACCGCGATTTCAATTTATTTTTCTGAATCAGTCTACCGGTAAATAAAGTTTCTGAAATTGTTGTTTTACGAAAAACTAATTTTTCGTTACTAAATTTTTTGTTTCAGAACTTTTTTTCGTGTACGAAACAAAATTCTCTTTTAGAAAAGTTTTGGGCACAAAACAAAATTCTGTTTCAGAAAGAATTTCGTGTACGAAAAAAATCTGTTTCAGAAAATTTTTGTGTACGAAACAAAATACTCTTTCAGAAACTTTTAACAAAACTTTTGTGTACGGAACAAAATTGTTTCAGAAAATTTTTTGTGTACAAACAAAATTCTGTTTCAGAAAAAAATGTGTACAAACAATATTCTGTTTCAGAAATTGTTTTCTGTACAATGCAATATTCTGTTTCAGAAAAATTTGTGTACGAAACAAATTCAGTTTTCGTCACGAAACAGCTCCGACTAAATGAATCGATCCATTCTGATAGTGTTGGCAACACTGGAAAATCACGCGATTATTGTTGTAGTATCGCTAAGGCACTGTGTTACAACGAACACAACCAGATCCGAACTAACATTCCTAAACGTCTGATTCGTCTCTAAATACAGCCAACTACACAATAAGGTTATCTTTATACGTATAAATGCCAGCACTGTCAGCAAGGTTTCCTTCAAGGTCAAAGTCGTACATGAAGTAAAAAAGATGATAACACAGACCTCTTTTCTATATGAAACATAAACCTATTGTGAAAACTGTTCGCACTAAAAACTTCTCAATGGGGCAGAGTGGCTCAGCGCTTGTCTCTGATGTGTGAGATCCCATCTTCAGTCCTCAGTCAAGTAAGTTAATGTTTTCTCCTGTTTCGTCCTATTATTTCTCATCATTATCGTTTCTCTTAGCCTCGAGGGAACGTTAAACTTAAAATTTCCTGAAACTAGCACCAAGAATGGAACTCGGACGATTGCAATTTCGACAACATAGTAATCAATCATTATTCAAGGAGAACGATATAAATCACGAGGTCTTACAGTAACTTAAAATTGGTAAGGGTGAACAATACAGTTTTAAGGTATCTATGAGGTATATTTTAAGGAACGAAATGGATCACGAAGTATATATCAAATTTAAGGGAATGATCGTAAGTACACCTCCATATAATCATATAACGTAATAAGGCACCAAAATCAATAATTAATACTCATCAAAGGGAACGGACTATCCATACACTCTATAAGGTAAGAAATAAAGATACAATCTCCAAAATGTTATACCCATAAAAGGGAACGAAATAAACCCCTCAGTTGGACTATCCCATAAAGGCGGAGCATATAAACGCAAAAAGGCATGGCCTAACATCACGTGACCCCATGACGTGATCCCAAAGGCAATGCTAAGGTGGGCGCAGGGGCGTATCAAAGGGAACAAAAATAAAGTAGGCTATATGTATACCCTATAAGGCAAGAAAGGGAATAACATTCTTCAAATTTATAACCATAAAAGGGAAAAAAATAAACCCATAGACTCGTCCGTTACAGATCCTTGTAGACTATTTTGGAGTTTTTTATGCACTTGAAAATGTCTATACTTTAACATTTTTATAGGTCTTTGAGTTCCTGAGCATACTTATACAAAAGTTTTTGATACTTAAATAATACAATAAAAATTTTAATATTTCACAGATATAAACGTTGTTAACACACTCTGTATCTCCTGTGTTTTCCGGTGTGGGCCCGTAAAACTTTGGATTTCTTACTTTTCTTCACTCCTCTGTCAATTGCACATTGCTTGATTGGACAACGCTACTATCAATATAAGATGTTCCCTTGTCAGACTCATACCTTGTTTCATTTTGTCATATGTTGGTGGGAAGAGAATATGTAAAATACCACTACAGACTTCTTATCTCATTGCTTGCAGCTTAGAAAAGTCTATGTGGTACGTACAAAGCTGGCGTTAAGACTTTTGTGCATTGCACTCCACACAGTAGGTTTGTGTGTCTAGCATGTGCTACAAGCATGAACGTTTTACAGTAAAACAAACTATTTGTAGTAAAGGTCATTTGTAATCAAAATTGTGTTCTAAGGAAAATAATTTTAAACAGTAGAGCGAGCAATTACATAAATTATTTTCGTTTCTATTAACTGTGTATACTATTTATTTCAGTGCTATTTTGTCCGAAATATAACATGCAATAGTAGAGGATATTGGAAACCTGTTTATACTGTGATGGGTGTATGTCACAGCTTCCATCTGAGTAAGTACACAAGCATGTTTCTGTTCAATTATTTATTTAGTGTGTTTGTATGTTTCTTTGTAAAAGTTGTCCATATTCCATAGTTGCTCATAATCCATGGAAAAGGAGAGATTAAATCTCTAAATATACTGTGGTTGTTACAGTAAAATGAAAACACTGGTGGAACGAATAAACAGTAAACAAACAGGAGAACCCTCTCCCGGGAAACTCATAGAGGACTGCGCAGATATAAACATTGCATCCTCATTGATACCATATCCACAGCTTCTATACGCATCCGTATCATTTCTATCTAGAGCTGCACCCGCATCCCAAGTAGTGAGACAAAAACTAACATTTTCCCTGTAACAAATATTTGAAAAATAGTTACTAAGAAAATAATAATAAATATGTTCTTCCTTTATAGTTTTGTGAACACCATGAGTAAGATTTTAAAAAATCAAATTAAAAGTTAAATAAATCTTTCCTATTATAACTCAACTAATCTCTTTCCAGCCTTAGAAAAAGGTGGATGTAAACAAACTCACCTGACTATCAGTGGATCGATGACCAGTGATTGGTTGTTCGTCTCACTGCACTAATATCCTACCGCAATATAATCCCTACTAAAATAATAATTTCAAATGAAAATATCCGAATTTATCCTGTATTTTGTGATAATAAACGCAATATATATAATATTTAACAACAGATGTAGCTTTATTTCAACCTCACTCGTCTTTGGACATTGCGCATCCGTATGCGTTCGCGCGCCAACCCCACTCATTGGAAATTGTAGAATACAGAGAGTTCCATTTCGAAAAAGTGTTGCAATATTTCACCTTCCTCTCGTGTTATAAAACTCAAAAGAGAACAACAGGAACAGAGACAGTATCGTTAACATAACGATTTAAGAAAATATGTATTTCCAACATAACATAAGTCAGTGTCAATGCGTTAGTTATATACCAACCAACAGAGCTTTAGACTTTGAAAATTATGCGACGACAATAAGCTAGCAGAAGATCTTGCTGTCCACGTCTTTCGCTGCTGAAGCACGTGTGAGCCGCGGAGTAATGTATTTCGCTTCGTTTACATCTACTTTGTTCTAAAGCTGGAAAGACTTTACACTAGCAAAACGTGGTAATATTCAAGCACTACAAAATTAAAAGAAATACAGTATATACTTATGTAAAGTCTTCTCAAATACAAATAGAGAACAAAAGAGCCAAATTGGTAATATCGTATCTGCCAGTTATTTCTGAGAGAAAAATATAGCCATATGGAGGTTTTCGTTCCTTCTCAGCACCAAGGATATAAGAGACATGGTCCTACAGATGGAGTCTGTTTCTGGTATTATGCTGTTCCGAATGAAATGTCCGCTTTGGTATCTAGTGGGAAACTGACCTCGGCAACAAAACGAAGTGATGGACTTAGTCACATGTCTAACGTTATAAACTCTTCACATATCCTGCAAATATGCTTACCTAAAAGGAAAGGAGGCAGTGCGTTGTTGAATAGGGTCGATTGAAAGTGCGCTATAGAGAACGTACAATTGCTAGTGAGGTTTCTTCACGAAGTCAAACTTAGACATCCTGAACAGTAACCTGTAAAAAGCATTAACAGTGCATGTAACTAGAAATGGCGAATGAACGCACCATGCACAGTTAGTTTGTTAAATTTTGGTCGAGTGACATAGCACTGAAAAATGAGCTCCCTGAGCATCAACCATTGTGTTTGGATGAACTCCCCTAGAACCGAACCTCGGACCATTGCAGACGATTTTGGTATACACCATCCCAATATCAGGGTAATTAATAAGGTGAAAATGTTGGATTCATTTTTGGCATATGAACTGACACCGGTCAACAAGAATAGCTGTCGGAAAGTGGGCAATTTTCTGAGTATATGGAATAGCTTCGAAGATTGTCTGCATAGGGTTGTCACTTAGGATAAAATATAATTCTCAGACGATAACTTTAAATGGTCATAACAGTGGTTGTGTAGCGATCAGTGTCCGTAGGAAGTCTCAAACCATGTTTCTAACCGAGAAATGTGTTCTGCGTGTGGTGAGTGTGATTCATCATGTTTCTCTCCTTGGAGACAACATTATCACTGAGGATTGTTATAGTCCTAAACTCTATGAAATAGGGTCTACTGACAATACGCATCCACAAGCTTCTAACAATTATCAACAGACTTGATGTTCTCATATTGTACAACAATCCATTCTTATATGTCGCTCAAAGGACAGTCCAAACTTTACATTAGTTACAGTATGAAACCTTTTCTCAACTCCCGTATTCTGTGGTTTTAATTCTTTTGGCCTTTGCAAATAATGCATCTAGGGTGGATATTTCATTCGAAACAATATAATACTTATGCACTTACTTATTTGATTCATTTTTTGTGTGTGATGTAATTTCCACTTGTAAACAGTTGAATGAAAGGAGGAGATCAGTTTCTTTACTGTAACATTATGTATAGAATACCTATATAGAGTGAGGATGAGTAAATGAAACGCAACATTTTATTTTGCAGATAATCC
Organism: Thermobia domestica; assembly: GCF_964235325.1. Taxonomy (NCBI): domain Eukaryota; kingdom Metazoa; phylum Arthropoda; class Insecta; order Zygentoma; family Lepismatidae; genus Thermobia; species Thermobia domestica. The sequence goes on from NC_137457.1 coordinate 194,577,996, forward strand.
CCAAGTATCCTTTACGGGTCCATTCAGCGGTATGCTGATAAAGCTTGAAGAGTCAGAAAAAATAGTTAATCCTAAAGTTTTTGGATGGACGCTTTTAGTTCATGATCCGAGTGAGGTACCGATACTCTCTATAACAACACACGGAATGGCTATGCATCCAGGTTGGGGTGGAGCACTCAAAATGTACATCAGAGAGGTAAGACTTTTAATTAACTCAATTGTTGCTAAGCACGTTTCTTTCACCAAACATACAATGTTAGCCACATCAATATGGAATCCAATGTGAGCATTAGTATTAGTGTTGTAAATAGAAAAAAAAACGTTCGTATTTTTTCAGAAATGTACTTTTTTTAAAGAAAAAAACATTGCCTATCGTTTTTTTTTTCAAATAGTCATTTGTAATGCATCTTACGTCATTTAAGTCTGAAGTATTTTTATGTAGGTGTAATTACCATAAAATGCAACATAAATTAAATACTAGATACTGATACGGTACAAATATTTTACAATTTATATGAGTAGAAACCGGTACCTACTAATAATCCAGGTTTCTGTGGTGTTTCATCAATATCAACCAAGAAATAAAAATATAAGTGAACATTTGTTTTCTTCGTGAAAGTAGACCTTTAATAAATACGAAAATAATATCACGAACAGTATGAAATGCAAATAACTTGTCTAAAGGTAAAAACTAATACTAATTTGCCTACTAATATTTTTCTGAATATCATATATAAATAATTTGTCGACTAGATATATGATATACATTGCCCGCTCTACCATATGTGCAACATGCGCATTTGCACGGGGCTGCAATATCTGTCATAAGTATTTTATTTAAAATAAATATTTCTTGTTGGAAACAGATTTCATGATCATAGTAGTTAAATTTACTAAGCTGACCTTCTATTTGAATACTACATTCATAAATTATGTTTAGGTCGCATTAGTTTAAGTCGCATGGTCAGTGCTAAAGCAAATGGTAAAATAAATCCCAGAACAAATTGCTTGATTGTTGTCAAATACAAGAACTCAATTCTCGAACGCCTGTCCCCTTTGGATAGTTATCAGAGTTCTGATACGAAAGCTTCTTTTGTATTTGTCGCAAATAAGATCGTTATCATTGAAGGTGGAAACACTTTAAAAAATAACAGATGAAGAAGGAATAAAAGAGCTAGTTTCACTATAATTGCAAACTGATATGTTGAGATTGAAACTTCACATTAAATTCTATAAAACGGATTACCATCTTTCAGATGTATTTGCTTTATCTTTCACTAACATAATAGATTAATATATAAGAAAACAACAGACACAACAAGATTGTATTTGAAGTAAGTATTTAAGCCTCTCTGAGTGCGAGTGTAGTTTCCCTCCCCTTCGTTGTTGTTGTTCATGCTAGAGTAGCATACTTAAAATCGTGACTTTTAACAGTTGTTCTTTCCGGAGAAAGAGGGAGGCAGCAAATTACGTCATTGTACGGACGAAAAATTGCCTAGGGCCGGCCCTGATGATATGTACACTCATGTCCAAAATGATTGTCGTATATCTATGTCTTCTTGTATGAATATAATTTGATAATGATTTTGCAGGGTACTTTTAATACTGATGCTATGTGTATAATCGGAAAATGTATATTTGTGGTAAATTTCAAAGGAAAAGAACTATAAATACGAAAATGAGAAAGAGTAAAAGAAAATGTTGCTAAATGGACAAGAAAGTTTTATTTTCGTTTCATTGTTTTTATTTACTGCTGTTTCGACATAAAATTTGCCACATACATATCTTTACCAATTATATAAATACTAACATTATAAGAAATACAAGCGGATTCTTTATCAAATTGTAATCCTATAACAACATATTTATAGACATGCGACAATAATTTTGGACATGAGTGTACATACAAGACATGAATATAGGATGACGTAATTTGAAGTAATACAGGGTGTTTCAAAATGAATATTAGGGTTTTGAAACTTTGTATCTATCACAGGTAACTTAGAATTATAAGTATTATCAAATGAAAGAGCAACTTAAACAGTTTTGTACACATTAATGCTATGCTTTGTTTCCTCTGTCTGCTGTTAGAAAGAGCAAGTAGCAAAGATGGAGACTAGAGAGCAGAAAGCTTTTTTGTGTTTTAATTTTGCAAAGGATGAATCTGTAGTTGCAGTGCAACCGTCTGTGTGAATTGAATGTTTTGTGCCATATGGCGGAAAGTTTATGGGCCTTTCTCACCTATCGATTCAATGTGTGCAGTGTGACGAATGAAGCTTACATCGAACACTTGAAGCAAAAACTGTTTAAGGTGTTCTTTTATTTGATGTATTGTTTATAATTGTACGTAAAATGTAATAAGTACTACGAAGACTTAAAACCCCGATATTCATTTTGAAACACCTTCATTTCTCAGCAACAGTATTGGAATTAAGGTGTAAAAAGGAGAGAAAATTTTCCTTATAAAGTGATTGTTTACAACAACGATATTATTATTAGTCAAAACTATAATTACTACAACAACACGAGTTACTAGTAAAAAAAATGTAATCAAATGTACAATAACCCTTTCGGACCCAGGTGGCCAAAGTAGCACATACGGGTGTGTCACTTTTTTAATCCGTTCCTGTATGGACACTAATTAAGATATCAGGATTTTTTTGCCAAATATGGTTGGATCATAGTTTATTATTTTAGTTTCTTTTTCTTCTGTGTGTCGAATTTCCTTCTCAAATTTCACCCTAGTCAAAAATTCGAAAATTTTCGAATTTTTAATTTTCTTTATTACTTTTCCGACTTCATTCGTTGTAGAGAGACCTCCATAAGACTTGTCAGGTAGGTACGTGGGATGGATACCTAATTGTTGACATCAATTGGACGGGCCTGCGCGCAGTGTTGCCATCTACGGAAATTAAAATCTCATTAAATTTGGGCAAAAATTCCAAATTTTTGTTATAAATCCGTACCAATACGTCCGAGTGCAAGTCAACTTACTTTAGTCGAACATTTTTCCTTACTGAACAAACTTGGGTACATATAGTTACAGTGGGATAAATAGGGAACGCACGAAAAATTCGAATTTAGGTTCTAACTCTTGATTTTCCTGGACTTTTTTGTTTATCGAAATATATTTTTGGTAATTAGAAGCTTTATTTTTAAATATTGCCATGATACTTGTAGGATATATTAGTAATTCCAGTGTTTATTTTAAGACCAATTTTCGTCTGTCTGGTAGCAGTGTTGTCAGCTACGGAAAATTTTAATTCCAGATTTTAGGGGAAAATTTTGGAAAAATTACGTGTTTTGTCTATTATATCCGTCGTGTTGACTACATCGGAACAAACGTACCAGTATCTGAAATTCTTCTCTTTGCCCTTCGCAACTTATTATAGAAAGTTTCAATAGGATAATTATGAGAAGTACAGTTGAGGCTTACAGTGGACCTTGTTCTCTAAGTGGAAAGATAACTGTGATTTTTTTAGGTGGAATGAAATATTTTTAAAGACCTGCTTACTTTATTAGATATCGTCACAATTCTTGTAAAATATATTAAAAGGATACCAAAGCTTATTTTACGATAGTTTGTGTGTGCCTGCAAGCACTGTTGCCAGCTACAGAAAATTTTAATTTCCGATTTTAGGGGGAAATTTTGGAAAAAAATCCTTTTTGTCTCTATTATTTCCCTCTTGTTGGCTACATTAGAACAAACGTACCACTGTCTGAAAGCCTCGTCCTTAGCCTACACAGTGCACCATAAAAATCTTCGGTAGAATAATTAGGGGAAGTACAGTTGCGGCTTATAATAAACTATGTTGTTTAAATGATAAGAAAATGGTGAATTTCTGACGTAGAATGAGACTTTTAAAAAATATTTCATGCTTACTTTGTTAGATATCGTCATGATACTTCTAGAATGTATTCTTGGGGTATCAAGGTTTACTTTCAGATAGTTTACGTCTGTTTGATGGCAGTGTTGCCAGCCAAAACAAATAATTCTCGATTTTAGGTGAAAAATTCGGTAATTTTCCCTTTTCCCCTCTATTATTTTCCTCTTGCTAGCTACGTTGGAACAAATGTACCACTACCTGAAAGCCTTTTCTTTATCCTACAGAACGCACCATAAAAAGTTTCAATAGGATAATTAGAGAAGCTGTAGCCCCGGCATATCCGTTTATTTTTGCTTCTGAGGCGTAAAAAGTGTCAAAATTTCATGTGTATGGAAACAGAGAAGTTTTTCTTTCTCTCTTTGAATAGGAGCCAGGGACTTCAGGTTTACACTGTGCCTTGTCAACGCACCAAAGAATTTTTTTAGGTGACTTGGACTCATATGGCAACAGTGGTGCTAGATGAAAAAAAGTCTTGAAATTCGGTTAGAGATTTTTTTTGTAAATTTTCACCCTTACATTTCCCTCAGTAATTTCCCACCCGCTGGCAACACTGCAATGTAACTTACACCAAAAAATATCCACAATCCTTTTCTAAAAAACAAAGTCTTAACCATATCAATCGGGTAAATGGTTTTTGAGCAATAAGTCACTAACTGACAATGTAGGAAAACGCCAAAAATGACCTGGGTCCGAAAGGAATAATCATATGATTTTTCTCGTATAGGTACAAGGAAACAAACGACTTGTAAGTTACAAGGGCTTCGACTCAAGTTCTATTGATTATTTCAATAATCTTCGACATAAATCAATAAATAATAGTTACCAGAAAAAAAAAAACATGAAAAAGAACGATGTTTTTATTGAAAAAAATCTTTACAGAAAGAAAACTTTTTTTTACAAAACTTATTAGTATGTACGCGTTTGCAGCAAGCTCTGAACCAAGATAAGGACCGACTTTTTCAGAAGATAGGTTCATCTAGATTCATCCCAAGAGTGTTTATGTGATATACACAAAGATGTACATGATGTTGAAAGTTTTTTGAATCAGAAAAGTGTTATCCAATCAGTAAAATGTCAGTATCTTTTGCTAAATTACTGTACTTCCAATTATTGAAGCGAGTGTAATCGAACTTCCAACATTTCATACGACATTTATTTATCAGTCTGTCTGGTTGTTCCTACACGGAAAAAAATGTTGTATTATTTCAACGACATACCTATGTGTTAACAGGAATGTGTTAAAATATAGCACAAACTCGTGGTTAGAATAATTCACTCTCCATTTGAAGTTGTGTGTTAAATGCCGGTAGTTGAAATGAAACACAGCCTGTGTTAAATTAACACAAGTGTAGAATCTTCGGTATCGGTTTCTGCGTGATTGCCAAATATGTTGGGCATCGAATTACAAACGCTTGTGAAATACTTAAACAAATCCAGGATGTGTTCTCAATTGTTTTACATAATGTTTCTGAAGAAATGTTGGGGAGGACTACAAAAAAATTTATGGAGATTTCTTAAATGAAGTGTTCTGTAGTTTACTATTTTTATTTTAAAATTACAATCTTCGGTAAGCCTAAGCATGCACATCACAAGTTTTCCAACACATGGTTACATCTAGTGTTGTAAAAAAAGTTTTTTTTTCTGTGAAGTTTTTATCAATAATAAACATCGTTCTTTTTCATGTTTTTTTCAAATGACTGTTTTTTTCTGGCAACTATTATTTATTGAGTTATGTTGCAGATTATTGAAATAATCGACAGAACCTGAGTCAAAGCCCTCGTAACTCACAAATCGTTTGTTTCTTTGTACCTATACGAAAAAAGTGTGTGATTATTCCTTTCGGAACCAGGTCATTTTTGTCGTTTCCCTACATTGTCAATTAGTGGCTTGTTGCTCAAAAATCATTTATTCGATTGATATGGTTGAGGCCTTGTTTCTTAGGAAATGGATGTGGTTATTTTGTGGTGTAAGTTGCATTGCAGTTTTGCCAACGGGTGGGAAATTATTGAGGAAAATGTAGGGGTGAAAATTTACAAAAAATTCCTAATCGAATTTATTTTTTTTTTAATCAAGGAACACTGCTGCCATATGGGTTCAAGTCACCTAAAAATTATTTGGAGTATTGACAAGGTACAGTGAAATCCTGAAGTCACTGGCTTTCATTCAAAGAAGGAAAGAAAAAATTCTCTGTCATCATACACATGAAGTTTTGACACGTTTTACGCCTCAGAAGCAAAAATCAACAGATATGCCGTGGCTACAGCTTCTCTAATTATCCTAATGAAACTTTTTATGATGGGTTCTGTAGGCCAAAGAGAAACCTTTCAGGTAGTGGTACGTTTGTTTCAATGTAGCCTGAAAGAGGGAAATAATAGAAGAGAAAAGAGAAATTTACCGAATTTTTCACCTAAAATCGGGAATTAATCGTTTTAGCTGGAAACACTGCCATCAGACAGACGAAAAGTATCTGGAAATAGACTTTGGTACCCCAAGAAAATACAATAGAAGTATCATGACGATAGCTAACAAAATAAGCATGAAATTAAAAAAAAATCTCATTCTACCTCAGAAGTTCACCATTTTCTTATCATTTACATAACATGGTTTATTATTAACCTAAAGTGTATTTCCCCTAATTATTCTAGTGAAAATTTTTAGGGTGCACTGTGTAGGCTAAGGATGAGGCTTTTAGACACTGGTACGTTTGTTTGAATGTAGTCAACAAGAGGGAAATAATAGAAACAAAGAGGGAATTTTTTTCAAAATCTTCCCCTAAAATCTGGAATTAAAATTTTCTGTAGCCGGCAACACAGAATTACCGGATTGTAAAGATGTGCACCGGTATTTGTTCAGTAAGGACAAGTGTTCGACTGGCGTAAATTGACTTGCGCTCAGACGTATAGGTACGGATTTATGAACAAAAATTTCAATTTTTTGCCTAAATTTAAGGAAATTTAATTTCCCTAATTAGCAACACTGCGTGCGGGCCGTCCAATGAATATCAACAATTAGGTCCATCCGATGTATCTGTTTGGTAAGTCTTAAGGAGGTCTCTGTACAAGGAAGGAAGCTGCAGGGAGAAAAAGAAGTAAAGGAAATTAGAAATTCGAAATTAGAAAATTCTCGAATTTTTGACTGGGGTGAAATTTGAGAAGGAAATTCGACACACAGAAGAAAAAGAAATTAATATTATAAACTACTAGCAGCGTTCACCCCGCTTCGCTGCGGTCACCCCGGAACGCAATAAACTTTGTTACTTAGATAATTTTTACTTTTTCGCTTTCAAATTGCAAGCGCCTGTCATTTATGTTAACCCGCCGAGTCACGTGGTCATGCGGGTTGCATATACATACGTTTATTTTTACCTATGATGAACTATGGAGACTTCAATGGTCCATTATCTCAAGACACTGGTAATTAAAAATTAAAGTGATATGATAAAAACCATCTAGGGTCCAAATCCTAACAACCCCCCAAAAATGAAAGAAATCGGTTCAGCCGTATTAGCGTGATGAGTTCACAAAGGATTTGTACGTTCTCTTTTATATATATAGATGGTCCTATCATATTTGGCAAAAATAATATCCCGACATCTTAATTAGTGTCTACACAGGAGCGGATTAAAAAAGTGACACACCTGTATGTGCCACTTTGGCCACCTGGCTCCGAAAGGGGTACGAGTGTATATTTGATTAAATTTTTTTGACTACTAACCCGTGTTGTTGTAGTAGTTATAGTCTCGACTAATAATAGTATCGTTGTTGTTGTAAACAATAACTTTGTAAGGAAAATTTTCTCTTCTTTTCACATTTTAGTTCCAACACTGTTGGTGAGAAATGCAGGGTGTTTCAAAATGAATATCGAGGTTTTAAGTCTTCGTAGTACTTATTACATTTTACGTACAATTATAAACAGTACATCAAGAAATAAAACACCTCAAACAGTCTTTGCTACGAGTGTCCGATGTGAGATTCAGTCGTCACACGGCACACATCTATTCGATAGGCGAGAAAGGCCCATAAACATTCCGCCATTTGTCACAAAACACATTTAATTTAGGGGAGTCTCATTTCAAGTGTACCATCCCCTGAGGATTTTCTGACCGCCAGATGCGAACATTATGCTTGTTCACATTAGCTCTTAGGTGAAATGTCGATTTATCACTGAAGACGACACGATCCAGAAATTTTTTATTGTTATGCAGCAATATTTCACTTGCGAAATTGGCACGTAAACCGAACTCTGTAGACTTTAGACCTATAGCAACTGCAAAACGATAAGGGCGTAGTTGCAAGCGTCTCCTTAATATTCTTCACACAGACGGTTGCACTTTAACTACAGATTCAGTCTTTATTAAAACACAAAAAAGCTTTCTGCCCTCTAGTCTCCATCTTTGCTACTTGCTCTTTCTAACGGCACACAGAAGAAACAATACATGTGCATGCGTGCGTACAAAATTGTTTGAGTTGCTCTTTCATTTGATATAATATTTATAATTGTAAGTTAATTTTAATAGATACTACAAAGTTTCAAAACCCTAATATTCATTTTGAAACATCCTTCATTACTTCAAATTATGTCATCCTATATTCATGTTTTGTATATACATATCATCAGGGCCGGCGCTAGGCAATTTGTCGCTCCATGCAATGGCATAATTTGCCGCATCCGCCTTTCTCCAGAAAGAACAAATCTTAAGAGTCATGATTTTAAGTATGCTACTCCAGCATGAACAACGAAGGCAAGGGTAAGTGCAGTCGCACTCAGAGAGGCTTAAATACTTACTAAAAATACAATCCCGTTGTGTCTGTTTTCTCTTTAAATATTAATCTATTCCGTTAGTGAAAGATAAAGCAAACACCTGCAGAGAAAAGATGGTAACCCTTTTTGCAGAATTCAAAATCGAGCTTCAATATCAGTGGATCAGTTTGCAATTCTAGTGCAACTAAACTTAGCTCTTTTATCTTTATTTCTTGATTTTTCTTCTACATCTGTTAACATTTAAAGAAAAACTTGTTTCTTTCTTCGATGATAAGGAACTTGTTTGTGACAAAAACAAGATTAGTTGTCACATGAAAACTGTGATAACTGACTAAATGGAACAGATATTCACATACTACTCGAGAATTGAATTCTTGCATTTGACAACAATCAAGCAATTTGTACTCGGATTTATTTGACCATTTGCTTTAGCATTGTCCACGTGGCCTTAAACTAATGCGACCTAAACATAATTCATGAATGTACTATTCAAATAGAAGGTCAGCTTAGTAAATGTAACTACCATTATCATGAAGTCTTTCCAACAAGAAATATTTAATTTAAATAATATACTTATGACAGATTTTGCCGGACCCTTCAAACTTTCCGCTCCATGCAAATGCACGTGTTGCACGTTACACATATGGTAGAGCCGGATCTGTATACCATATATATATATCTAGTCGACAAATTATTTATATATGATATTTAGAAAAATACTAGTAGGCAAATTAGTATTAGTTTTTACCTTTAGACAAATTATTTGAATTTTGTACAGTTGGTGACATTATTTTCGTACTTATTAAAGGCCTGCTTTCACGAAAAGACAAATTTCATTTCTACTTTCATTTCTTAGTTGATATTGATGAAAACTACTGAAACCTGAATTGTTAGTAGGTATGCTATTCATATAAATTGTAAAATATTTGTTGCGTATTAATATCTAGTGTTTAATTTATGTTGCACTTTACGTTGATTACACGCACACAAAAATATTTCATACTTAAATAAACGTAAGATGCATTACAAATGACTATTTGAAAAAAAAACATTTGAAAAAAAACGATAGGCAGTTTTTCTAAAAGGAAACGTACATTTATAAAAAAAAATACGAACGGTTGAAATATGTGTTGTAGTAACACAGAGGTGGAGTCGAAATAACACCAAAAACAGCGTTAATATGGTGGTCTGACCTTGAAATTAACAAAGGGAGTGTTGAAGTAACACCAAAATGGTGTTACTTATACGGCTTTTACCTTGAACTATGATACACATTATGTGTTGAAATAACACAGAGACTGGTATTGTTTGCTAGTGGTCTACTACTGCCACGCTTAGTTGCATGCATGGAGAGCATGCCCGCGACCGTTCGGTCTATTTGATGGAAGGTCCCGCTAAAATGTGTCGCACCCCGTCCGTAGTTCCTCGATACACTATTGTATTCACGTGCACGTGGTGCACCGTCAGAATTTGTCCCCTAATCCTGACTCGCAGAAGCGATGTAACCCCCATTCACTGAGGGAGTGTTATCGCCCACTACGCGGCCGGACCAAATCCTGAGTGCCTACCAGTTGACCTACTAGTTGAGGCAGACTCCTAGCGAGTCATTACTACCATGCTCTGCAGGCATGGCGCCCGAGCGTTATAAGGCAAGCTCACCTCCCGCCCGTGTTCACCGTTACCCAGATTGTTGGGATTGGCTCCCACGAGCTACCGGATCTCACGGTATGACCACAGCCCGGCAGAGTCCATCCCAAAACCGGGGCTCCAGGCAATGCCCGAGGGGGCTTGTTCAATCCCGGCCCTGCCTACCTCTATCGTTCAACTGGCAACCGCCTTGTCGTGTAGAGGTACCACGCACACATCGAGATATTCCCTATGTCATCCCGGACCCAATGGTACGTGTAGGTGCCGGCCCATATCCTACAGAGTTTCCTCCCTTTAGCAGGATCAGAACCGTTACCCAGATTCCTGGGATTGGCCCCTCCCCCACCTCCGTTTGGTCCCCCCGCAGGCAGGAATCCGACACTCCCCCCGGTAGGGTCGTCCAAGCAATATGGGACTTCCTCTAATTACGGTAGAGGTACACCGTACATTACCAGAGTCAATGACTGATGTAGACCGTTTGCTCAAAGGCAGACATTGTCATTTGGGAGCCGTGTCTCCCCTGGTAGGCCCGCCCAAACAATACGGGGCTACCTATCTTTAATGTGTTTAGGTACCACGTACACGTTGTAGCAAAGCTACTTGTCCCAACCCCAATGGTACGTGTAAGCCACAATTAGAAGGGATACCGACACCCTTCCTTCGGTAAGGCCGCTCAAACAATACGGAACTATCTCTTCTTACGTGAGAGGTCAACCGTACATTACCAGACCCAATGGCTGATGTAGGCTGTCTACTTTTAAAGACAATGGCCATTTGGGAGCGGCGGCTCCCCTGGTAGAGTCGTGGCTCCTGCACCCAGTCACACAACTGGGACGAAGGAGTGACCCACTTCCTCAGCGCTTCTGAGGTGCGAGTAAGCGTTAGGATACTAAGTATCCCATCCCGGACCCAAGAGAACGCATTACACTCTCTCTGAGGGCAGTACTTATATCATCCTCCGGTAGGGCGCTGGATCCGCCCACAATCTTGGACACACCAGCTACCCACTCTTTTTTAGCGTGTTGGGGTACCACGCAGCTTTTTCTCCCGGACCCAAGGGCACGGCCTAGTTGCCCATTTCGGAGGATACCCGAAGGCTCACCCCCGCCGGTAGGTACGGCAGCCAAAGGTCACCTACCCCATTGAGGATGTGGTGGGATCACACGTACTCTCCCAGATCCAATGGCACGAGTTAGTCGCTCATTTCGGAGGATACCCGAGGACTTACCTCCGCCGGTAGGTTGTTGACCCTGCAACGCACCCGCTGCCATATGGCAGTTAAGGTACCGACAGCGAGCCTGGCACACAGGGCCTCCCTATCTCCCCCGTGAGGCTACCGCTCCCGGAACCAGATGCGAGAGTGGATAAACACGGTGTCCCTTCCCCTTTCTCAGCACGGGCTTGGGACCGCCCATGATACTTGACACAGTGTAATATTAACACAAAGTAATTAACACACTACACACTGTGTTACTTTTTTGTGTTGGTGCAACACCGCCACGAGTAACACTCAACACTTTTCCCCACATTACCGACCCTGACATGGTGTCGAATCAACACCGAAAATACTAACACAGATTCAAATTTAACACGCTCAACACCGGTTGTGTGTTAAAAACGTAACACACGCCATGTATTAAACGCCAACACCGCGGTGTCTGTGTTGAATTAACACTGCATAGTGGTAGTCACGCTGGAACCACTGCCGTGTGTTAAAATTGAGTTGAATTAACACAACCATTTTTCACTGTGTAATGTTTTCTTTGAGGCTTCAAAATTACCCCTTGGCATACTTCTTGAGATTGAACTTAGAAGAAAGGATTCCTTTGTTTCCTTCTTCTTTCCACATTATTATTATTATTATTATTATTATTATTATTATTATTATTATTATTATTATTATTATTATTATTAATCCATAGTGCAACAGACAGACAAACGAACGCCGGTGCTCTGCTGTCCTCTCATGCAAGAAATTGATCGAAATCGAGAATCGTCCCTCCGTGTAAGCGTCATTGACTGAAGTTCAACCAGATTGTTCGACAGTCGTTTGATCGCCGAGAAATATCGTTTGACCACCATACAAACTGCTGTAATAAGCATACATTTGTAGAGTTAACAAGTTAACCTATTAACCCTAATGTCATCATAATTGACCGGACGTGGGCATTCGATCGCCGAGAACCATCGTTTAATTAACACGCATAGTGATGTAATAAGCAAAAATTTGTAGGGTTTATAAATCAACCCGCAAGCCTTCATGGAATCAAAATTGAAAGGAATTGGGCCATTTTCTTGATAGTTATTTGAACACGTTTGACAGTTTACAATTGTCGTTTAATCGCTGTGTCTAGTGACATAATACGCATAATTTTGTAGTGGGAGTTAACAAGTTAGCCTTTTCACCTCCCACGAAAGCAGAACTGATCGGAACTGGTGCAAAACATTTTATCATAATTTGAACACATATGCTCGCCACGGGTGGTGACTTCATACGCATATATGTAGGGGAAGCTAAAAGTTAATCTATTAGCTCTTATAGAAGTAAAATTGATCAGAATTGAGCCAGATCACTTGATCGTCGTTTGTTCACGTTTAATCGCCTAGAATTAGCATTTGATCGTCTAGCGTTCAAAGAACACTTTACTTATAGGGATGGCCTTTTTTTCGATTTTCGTAAATTTCATTTTTCATTTTTTCGGCTTTCGCTTTTTCGAAAATTTTTCGTTTATTCAAAAAATTTTCGTTTTTCGATTTTTCATTTTTCGAAAATTTTTCGTTTTCGTTTTTCGAATTTTTTTCGTATTTCGTTTTTTCAAAAAAATCGTTCGTTTTTTCGAAAAAATGTTCTTTTTCGTTTTTGACCAGTTTTCTATTTTTCTTTTTCCGTTTTTCGATGATTTTTAATTCCTTGAAAAGTTTTCGGAATTCGTGGAATGATAATTTGGGAGGAAATGGGAGTACCCCGGGAAAATCTACGGACACGATGTTGTCTGCCACGAAGTTACTTGACCTGGGATCAAATGCACAAGAGGTAAGCGTTCTAACACTGAGGTTCCGTGCACCCTTGGATTTGGATTTAATGAAAGGATAGTGTATAATGTCTACTATTGACGAAACTCATCCAATCACGACCAAAATTAGTATGGTTATGGACTGCTATGTATTTAGTACACACGTTAAACATGATGGTGTTTGGGATTGGTTCTAGAGTTATTGCTAATCAAATTTGTGTTTTAAGTTAGTGATATCAAGAAATTTTACTAAGACGCATTTGATTAAACTCAAATGATCTTGACGAAAGTTGGTACGATCGTAAATAATGACGAGCTTCGTATGCATGGAAGCTGAGTGAGTATAAAATATGATGCTGTACAGACTTTTTGTTTTTGAGTTATTAGCTCTCAATTTTAGGTTTGGAATCAGTAAAATCAAGAAATTTCATTCAAGTGCGAAAGATGGAACTCATCCAATTTTTACCAAATTTGGCAAGGTGGTAGATCTTGACGAACTTAGTAACTATAAAGGTAACCAAGAAAGATCTGTCGCTTTTTCACCTTCGAACATCGCTATGTAACCTAAGACATACCTGGAAGATCAAAAATGTTCTCCATCAGCATCGACGACCTTCTGCCAACTTTTTGGAAGGCCATGTATTCCATCCCGGTAGAACTTGGTGGACCGTGAAGCGAAGAAAGTATCAAGTGCATTTTGCACCTCTACTAGGGATTTGAACTGGCGTCGTCTAAGCCGACTGTCCAAGGAATGGAACAGTCCGGGGAGTATGGCGGATGCAATAGTGTTTCCTATCCTAAGTGTAGAATGGTGTCCCTGGTCAACCTAGTCAAGCGTTTTCCCTTTGCTTAGCGTTTTCCCTTTGCTATTCAGAAGTGCTGGCTCCAGAGTCTTGAGTTTTTTCTTGAACACGGCTCAACTGCTGACAGTACACAGTTGCATTGATGCTCTGACTAGCTGGTAGCAGTTTTTTTTCTCAAAATACTGTCCAGAAAAATTGGACTTGAACTTAGTAAAATCAACTCTATGAACTTAGTTAATATGGTCATAGACTTTAGCGAGTCTGGTACGCGTGCGAGCTCAGCACGAAATATTGTGATGCACAGACCTTTGGATCTCGGTTCTGGAAGGATATAAATTAGAAATAATAATTCACAAAGGTAAACAGTGTAAATTTTTTTTACAGAATACTAAAATATAATTATTTACTAATAGTGAATATTAATGTGTTATCGACAATATATTTTATAATGTAAAAAAAGAACTAACAAATTACCAAATAGAAGGATCCTGTATAAACTGATCGTGATTGTATCAGGCAACTCTGTAATAAATTGACTTTTAACAATTGATTTTAACAAAATATGAACCATGAAGTGATTATGTGTATTGATACTAGTGATGTGAGGTGGAAAATTTTCCGCGGAAAATTTTCAGCTATATTTTCCCGGAAAATTTTCTGTTTTAAAAAAAATATTAGTAATCAAGTGACAATTCCTCAGGAATCAAAAAATTGGTTGAATTCATATACAGAAATGTAAAAAAGTGAAAGATTGTTTAAAGAATCTGAAATTTTCATGGCTCAGACAATTTTCAGTACTATGTAGGAATAAGTTTAAAAAAAATTTCCTGAATCGAAATATTTTCAGTCTTTTATGGAAAAATTGAAGAACTTTTTGTGAGTCGGACAACTTTCATCATTTTGAAGCAAAAAGTAAAACAACTTTTTGTGCATCGAAAAGTCTTATTGCTCTGCAGAAAAAGTGAAAGGGTTTTCATATATCAGAAAATTTTCATCACGATGTAGAAACAAGTGGAAAAAACTTTTCATAAGCCGGACAATTTTTTATATTATATATAGTGGTGTTAGGTGGAAAATTGTCCACTATATTTAACTTCACATTCAGCTACAAAACTGAATTTCTGTAGAGGAAAGTTAGTCAACAACATATTATAATTTTCCAATTAGCTTTCGGGAACCGGAAAGTTTACTAATATTTCAAGTTGGGAAGTAAACTTTTGCACAGTTTTTCTCTCTCTCTCTTCATCTACGAGCTCCTTCATTGCTAAGCGGTTAGCATACGCGCCTTTGGCATGGAAGACCTGGCTTAGATTCCAAGCGGGAGCTCATGTAGTTCGGATTTCACGTTAATCAGTTGGTCCCGTCTTATGTAGTCTCGCTGCTGAAAGGGACGTTAAACTCAAAATCAACTCAATTCAACTCCTCTCTCTCTCTCTCTCTCTCTCTCTCTCTCTCTCTGTGTGTGTGTGTGTGTATGGAAAGTGTAGAGGACATGCGTTCGTAGAGTACAAATATCCGATTCTATTATTTAAAATTTCAATTTATTAAAAGTCATGAATGTTTTCCGATTCATAAAAACATACTCCACTTATTCCTACATCGTTGTTTAGCCGTAAAATTTATTGGTGATAAATATTGTCTTAGAAAGTTTCATGAAGTGAAAATCTAACGATTCTTCATTTCAAGAATGTTTCAAAAACTTCAATGCGTTCTTCCCTCAGAATCCATCTTTGATCTTACAATATTAGATTTCGTCAGTTTAATACGCATAAGACGGTTTACTCATAGCTTTACTACTTTTATAGATTTACATACTGCAACATTTATAAATAAGTAGATATAATAGAGAAAGAGAGAGAGGGGAGGGGAGAGAAACACTATGTAAATTTTTACTTCCCAACTTGAAATATTCAAAATTTTCTGGTTCCCAAAATCTAATTAGAAAATTATAATTTGTTGCTGTCTAATTTTTCTCTACAGGAATTGTATATCTCAATGTGCAGTTAAATATAGTGGAAAACTTTCCACCTAACATTACTAAACATAATATCCAAAACTGTCCGGATTATGAAAAGTGTTTACACTTGTTTCTACATCGTGATGAAAATTTTCCGATTCATGATAATTCCTTACAGAACAATAAAACTTTCTGATTCACAAAAAGTTGTTTTACTTTTTGCTTCAAAATGGTGAAAATTTTCCAACTCATAAAAAGTTCTTCAATTTTTTCATATAAGACACAAAATATTTCGATTTATGAAACATTGTTTCACTTGTTCCTACATAGTACTAAAAATTGTGTGAGCCATAAGAATTTTCAGATTCTTTAAGCGATCTTCACTTTGTAACACTTTTATACATGATTTCAATCAATTTTATGAATACTTGAGGAACTGTTACTTGATCACTGATATTTGTTAAGAACGGAAAATTTTCCGGAAAAATATAGAAGAAAATTTTCCACCTCACATCACGGCTAAACACCGATGTACGAATAAGTGGAGTATGTTTTTATGAATCGGAAAATTTTCCGGAAGATTTTCATCACTGTACAGGACAGACAATTCTTCGATTCATGAAAAATTGTTTCACTTGTTCCTACATAGTACTGAAAATTGTCTGAGCCATGAAAATTTTCAGATTCTTTAAATAATCTTTCAATTTTTAACATTTCTATATATGAATTTAATCAATTTATGAATACTGAGGAATTGTTACTTGATCACTGATATTTGTTAAGAACGGAAAATTTTCCGGAAAAGTATAGAAGAAAATTTTCCACCTCACATCAAGGCTATACACGGACGTAGGAATAAGTGTAGTATGTTTTTATGAATCGGAAAATTTTCCGGAAAATTTTCATCACTGATTGATACTGATTCCAAAGACTTCTCACTAAGATCCCCCATTCATTTCTCTTATTTTCTATAACTAACTAAGTCAGTATCAAAAACAATTTGTTTTCAAAAATAGGCAATTTAATACTAACAAAATATTATAGAATTGTTTATTTGTTCTAAAGATGTTTTATATACGGTAGGACAAAGAACTAAGTATCTGACTATAATAATCTCATTAAACGAGAATTCAAATTTTAAATACTGTAGGTGAGTCTTCGTTTTCGTATTAGTTTTTACTGCTACTAACTTCAGTAGAAGAATACTACTAAGATGAAGTATTTTTTATTTGGTTGTTTGTTGAAGTTCAGCGTCCCTTTCCAGTATCGAGTGAGACTATACAAGACGTGGACCTACATTTTAAAGTGGAATGCGAACCACCATAAGACGTTCAATGCTTTCCCACTCGGGATGCACAGTGAGCAGGGCTTGAAATCTTTTCTTGGAAATAAAAAAAAAGTTTGTCGCTTCCTAGTATCTCTCTCGTTCTATGAGAAAAAGAAATATTGTACCCAGAGATATAGTAAGTATTTATCACTTTCGGCTGCATTAAACTTAGAGATGGAAACTACCATTGTGGCACAGAATCCATATCAAAACTGCTTCCAGCTATCGTTTTTCTTTACTATGAATCCGGAAATGGTATTTTCTCAGTATTTCCGCTTTACATAGAGGGATAGAAATCGAGATGACAATCTTCGAATCCTGTATTCACATATATATATAAAACATATCTCGTTATCTCTTATTTTTGCTCTATGGTGATCACTATTGAAATTAGAAGTGGCAGTAAATTTCCACCACAGGATAAAACTTGGAGATAGTCTATTGCCAAGGTACTGAATTCATGCTTCTCGCTAACTATTACCATGCTTGCTTTATGGTGATCAATACTGAAACCGGGAGTTGTGATCAGGGGCAGATCCAGGGCGGACTTCTGGGGGAAGTTGTAATACTGCTACATAGAGCTATTTTTAAGAGCTCCAAACTCTGGGATGGGTTTTATTTATATATAAAATAAGAAAGTGTCATCTTCTGGGGAGGAATCGTTCCCCTGGATCCGCCTCTGCTTGTAATACATTTCTCCTACTTCCTGTTTCTGCAGAGAAATAAGTGAGTTTCGTTTCACAGTATAAAACTACGGTAGACTTCCAATCTATACGAATTTGAATACTCAAACTTCAGTACAACAAGTAGCACAACTAAAACTCCTGGTAGGAATAGATTAATAAGATCAAAGATGGAATCTGTTCCTTCGATGCTGAATCCGTATTTAAGCTATTATTAGCTATCACTTATCGTTTTTATTCTATAGTGATAAATATTGAAAGCGGGAATGGTTAATTTGAACCACTTCCGGCTTGAATAGAGGGTTACAGGAGGAGATGGAATCTATTCTTAGGACGCTAAATCGATTCAGAAAACTTCTTTTCGATATATCTTATAGTTTTTGCTATATGAATATAAGTATTGGAACCGAAAGTAGTAGTAAATTTCAAGCATTTCCGGTTACAAAAGAGTAAAGCAGATTATGACGATATGTTCTCCTAAAACCCTGAATTGATTCCAGAAAATTCCTTGTCGCTATCTATTACAATTTTTGTTTCATCGCGACAAGTGATAAAACCGGAAATGGTTCATTGAACACTTTCGGTTCAAATAAAGTGGAATCCATTCTTGGGACGCTGGATTGATTAAAAAAAAAAAATGCCTCTCGGTATCTCTCACCGATTTTGCTCTATGGAAATTAGTATTAACTATAAAATAAAAAATAGTAATAAACTTCAACCATTCTGCCTTTGTGGAATGTTGCGAATTGTAATTGTGTTTCCTCTTGAGACCCTGAATCGATTGTAGGTGAACCACTTGTCGCTATCTATTACCAATTTTGTTCTGTGGCGATAAATGTTAAAACTTGTAATCCTTATTTGAACCACTTATGGTGTGAATAGAGATCAAGGGAGAAGGTAGAGCCTATTCTTGGAACGCTTAGTCGATCGCGAAAAACCGCATCATGATTTCCCTAGTTTTTGCTTTATAAAAATCAGTATTGAAATCAATATACTAGTAAATTCAGCCACTTTCGGTTTCGATAGTATTGTGTTTTGTGATGATATATAACTTATATACTCTTGAGACGCTGTATTGATTCGATTGAAAAAAAAGCATTTGTGGCTATCTATTACTATTTTTGTTCTATATCGATTAATGTTGAAACCGAAAACGGTTATTTTAAACAACTTCCGATCTAAATAGAAGATTAATGGAAAAGATAGACCTATTTCTTGGAAGCTGAATTGATTGCAAATATCTACATCTCGATATCTCGTAATTCAGTATTGAAACCGGAAATAATAGTAAATATGAACAATTTCTGGTTTTGATTGAATGTTGTGGATAGTTATATGTTATCTTAAGACGCTAAATTGTTTGCAATAAATAGCTTCTCGCTCTATTACTCTTTACGTTCTATGGCGATAAAAGTTGAAACCAAAAAATGGTATTTGAACCACTTACGGCTTGAATGAAGGGTTAATGGAGGAGATTTAACCTATTTTAGGGGCCCTAAATTGACCGCAAGAAACGACTTCTCAATATCTGTTACTGCTCTTTCTCTGACACCTATCGACAGACAGACGGACAAGTTCAAATTCCGCTCCCGCCAAGTGAACTTTGTGGTGGACAAACACCATGTGCGTGGGTTTCCTCGGGGTTCTCCCGTTTCCTGCCACTTTCTTCATTCCACTATTTTATTCATTCCTCATCATCACCGTCTCCTTTAGCCTAGCCGACATAACCGTGGAATGTAAAACTCAAAAATTTCATTTAATCTCAAAGCCATTCTAAAGACTTTCGACACTTATGCATAGCTTAAGCTGCAAGTGTAATAAGGGCGAACATTGAATATATTCTTGGGACACTGACTTGGTTCTGGAAAACCGCGTCTTTCTATATATATTACTGTTTGTGTTCTGTGGTCATCAACAATGTAGCAGAAAGCGATAGATCTCTACCACTTCTGGATTAAATGAAAGTCAAATGGATTAGATGAATCTATTCATGTTGCAAAACTATGCTTCTCGATATTTCTAAACGCTCTTGCTCTGATGCCAGCTGACAGACGAACGGATGGATAGACAGACAGATTAACATAGCCGTTCTATAAGACTTCCCATACGTATGCATAGTACACTGTAGTTTGGAATGAATTCAGTTTGTTTTACGAAAGTTATCCGTTTTCCCTTTCTCGGCAGTTTTCGTTTTCTGTTTTCGAAAAACTTTTGGTTTCTTCGAAAAAATTGTCGTCTTCGTTTTCCAAAAAATTTTTCGTTTTTCGTTTTTTGAAAAATTTTCGTTTTTGATTTTTCGTTTTCGAAAAATTCATTTTTCGAAAAAGTGTTTTGCGAAAAATGTGGCCATCCCTACTTTACTAATTAGCTTGATGTATAAAAGTTTACGAATAAAGCCCATTTTTATACTCAGCACTTGCTTAATGGTTAATTAGAAAACCCTTGGGATCAATTCATGAATATGAAAGATGTCGCGTTTTGAGGCACAGTTACGAAGTTAAATCTAAGCGTATTAAATCTCACACGCTCATGTTGCTCAAACTCGACGGTAACGCCAACTAGATAATTAATAAAGATAATACGGTGTTGTACACAAGTGAACAAACTACTCCCAGTACACACTTAGTAATTCACAAAAATTCATCTGCAGTTCCCATAAAGCAGGTAGAAAGGATAGTAAAGGTACGGACAGAGAGGCGATGTTATGCGCCCTGAATCTCGACGCGAACTGTTTTCTTTTATTAAATGAAATGAAATCTTTCAGCTTAACGTTCCACAATTATACCGTTTAGGATAAGGGACATGGATGATTAAAGCAAGTGAACGATGATAGAAGAATTGGTGGAATGAGAATGTGAGAGAAAACAAAATTACCCAAGAAAATCCACGAACACGGTGTTGTCCACCACGAAATTATCGCACCATAGGCAAACACCTTGCCACTGGTCCACCATGTTCCAGCTATCGAAACAAATTGTGGAACTACTTTTCACGTGTATTGACAGCGAGGGAACTTCTTAAAAATCTCCCTTTTTCTTTATGATTTTCTTTGAGTTAAAAAGCGTGTGTTTTCTTTAACTATAAAAAAGTTTTCTCAATTTGTTAAGGTACTATTTTGCTCTGAAACTAACGTTTCATTAGGTAATGAAATAAGACATGAATATTTCAAACAGCAAACGACAAGGTCTGTTGTGAAGGCTTCACTACTTTCTTATTCTTATGTCTTCCCCTCCTATTACTTCGAGTATGTTGTCAAACTCACAATTTAATTGACAGAAAATTTCAGGAGTGCAATTATATTTTCGAGTAGTGTACATTTCAATTGATGAAAAACTGTAAAAATTAAAGTGTTATACATATGTCAATTGCTGCAGGGCGTAGTTTTCTCTTAAAAAGCTGAAAAAACATTTCTTCACTATATTCTTTAAAATAGTACAAAAGATCGTGTCTTCCTGTTTCGCCGAATGCGTTTGGCTACTAAATTATCGCACACCTGGGCAGGCGGCAATATTCGGCGAATGAAGAATTCCTGTTTCGCCAAATCCTGTTTAACTAGTTTAGCTAAAGGGAATTTGTATACAGAAAAGGATTTTTCTCAGCAAAGTTTAAACTCTTTTTAGCTTGTTTTGTGCACTGTTGCCAATTTTAATTGAGGGTTAGGCTGATTATGAAACAAAACACTCCATTTAGTGTTAAGTGCAGAAAATATTTTTTTTCTGTTCTACAAAATTTCTAATTTAAAGTAATAACTATTGATTCATTGTCATCCCGCATTAACTGTACGACTGCGAGAGAAGAGAGAAATGAATAACAGCTTTGTTATTAGATATAATTTCAGTACTTCCCTGATAAGATAAAAGAATTGTGTGGTTAGAACAAATTCTTATGATTGCCGAACATGAGAATTGAGCTTTCAAGGTTCTGCATAATCCACTACATCATTCCACACGTTTCCAATATGCCTAAAAATAATTTGGCAATTCAAGCTAATAATAATTCACACAAAATAATTTGAAAAACGGTCTGTGGATCATCTTAAACAGTTACACCAGGCAAATAAAATCAGGTGCGAATTATGAGAAAAAGTTTTCATCATTACAATTGTCAAAACACTGATATCTGAATTAAAAAATGTCCGAATAAAAAATATGTAATTGAGCTTATTGTATGTAGCTTATGATATTTAAATTACTAAACAAAATCAAACTCCAAGTAAAATAATACGTCACAAGATTGTCGACAGTGTCTTCTAAACTAAAAACAAAAAATGTTCTACATATAGGACCACATAGCTAAGTAGCTTATATATAAATAAAACATATCAAATAAAATAAAATTTTTGAAAATGATATTTGCAAATTAAGCTAAGAAAAATAAAATAGAGGCTTAGTGGTTATTCCCCAAAGTGGTGATAGCACGAACGTGAATTTGGTGGACTTTCTCAGAAAGAAGAATATTGTCGTGGCTTTTCCCCTAAAAGAACATTTTAAGGCACAAAATTAGTCTAATCACAGGACAATGAAGCGGATACTTTTCCTAATACATAATGCTAGTCCTCATTGTAGCGGTATAACCAGAAAAATATAATAATTATTGACAATTTTTAACCTCATCTTGTTTTCAATAACAATTTAATACAACAAAAATATATAACAAATCTTTCTCCCCAATAACTAAGATGTAAACTCAAATATAAGGATCATTTATAGAAAAGTAGAAGAACAGTTACTAGGATGCACGGTACACACACATAAGAAATATAAACAAATGCTTGTTTGTGATTAGCCAAAACTAGCAAACGTAAACAAATTCTTATCTCTGATTGGTTGAACGCCTGTCTACAATACTTATATAACACATTCACCATCGTGATTTTTCGGTGAATGAACACGAGTAGAAAATCATTTCGTCATAAAAACACGACAGGAAACCTCCACTTCACGCGAAAACTATGCAATGAAATAGAATCTAAATGTTTACAAAAACTAGACTTTATGTAATTCCCCAAAATTTGCAATATGAAACATTAACAGAAACAGTCAAATTAAGTTGACAGCTAAAAAGCCGATTTTCATAGAATGCCATGCAAACTGTTGAGTGGTATGTCGAGACAAGCTGCAGACGGTGCAAAATACTCTGTCAGGACTCCTTATCATGCAGCTTTAGACCCGTTCTCCCGAAAGATGGTGCTCTCACGTTATCCCCTTCACTGGTCTACTCTTTGCCAGCAAGTTCAATAAAGAGAACATTTCTCAAACCATTATAGTAACAACACATCAAATCATTTGAAAAACGTGCTGCGGATGTGTACACAACACTTCAGGCAAATAATCAGATGCGGCTTCGAAATGAAGCCTTGTCCGCTACAGTAGTCAATAGGCATGCCATATAAATTAGAAGAAAGAAAGGAAAAAGATCATTCTACAGCCATGAACACACTACATGTACAGGGAGTCCATAAAGTCCTGCAAGAAAATAAAACTCTATAACTTGGAAACTACGTAATGTATTAACAAATACTTTTTGGTGTACTTACAGAAAGTTTCAAAGTTTTGTTCCAGCTGGTTAAGGTTCATCGCCAAACCTCCAATTGTGCACCATTCACGTCCAAACACTCTTGCAGTCTTTTTGGGAAACAAAGAATTGCGTGTTGGTAGTGCTTGTCTGGAATGTTTCAAAATCACATCAGTTATTTTGTTTTTGAGATTGTGCGGATTAACAGGCTTCTGCGAATACACCTTGGTCTTCACGTGTCCCCACAGCCACTAATCACAAGGCGACAAATCTGGTGATCTTGCAAGCAAAGGTGTGAGTCCTCTTAGGCCAATCCATCTCTCCTTAAATTCTTGAAAGGCATAGTGCGGCGTGCCCCATCCTGTTGCATGTGGACCTCGTTAAGGATGCCTAACCTAGTAAGTTCTGGCAAAAGGAATGTCTGTAGCATGTTCAAATAATTGTTATCATTTACCATCTCTTCCTCGAAGAAAAAAGGGCGGATAATGTGATCCATTGAAATAGCACACCACATATTGACTTTGGGACTACCCCGCTTGTGTTCTTCGAATTCACGTGGATTTTCCACCCCCCAAATTCGTCAGTTGTGCCTGTTCACTTTTCCCGACACATGAAATGTGGCTTCACCTGAAAACAGAGATCGAGACAGAAGGTCATCATCTTCTTGTAAGCGGTTAAGCATTGACTCACAGAAGACTGCAAGAGTGTTTGGACGTGAATGGTGCACAACTGGAGGTTTGGCGATGAACCTTAACTAGCTGAAATAAAACTTTGAACCTTTCTGTAAGAACATCAAAAATTATTTGTTCATACATTACGTAGTTTCCAAGTTATAGAGTTTTACTTTTCTGCAGGACTTTATGGACTCCCTGTATATGCAAGTAAAACTGATTTTTAAATTAACAAAAAGAACAACGTGCGGCTTCCAAGAAGGAACCTTGTTTGTTACAGTTGTCAAGAACTCGTATAATATAAACCGAAAGAAATAAAGTTTTACAACTACGAACAAGCTGTATGCAAATAAGTGATTTTTAAATTCACAAATGCAATCAAAGTCAAGACATTAAAATAAATGTGAAAATATGCAGAGTAAATTGAGAAAAGTAAAATTATTTGTGATCACAGTTACTGATCATTTAATCCTCGAACGCAGTGTGCCACAGCAATAACATAGCGGTTAAAGTCACTGTGACCACTACGAAGTCTAGTCTTCAGCACTTTAAGGCGTTCGTTTATACGATTCCGTTTCATCTTTTATGGCTTAGAACAGTGGTTCTCAATTCCCATCACGATCCCCATATTATCACATCCTCTTGCGAGCAACCTCATTATAATTTCTGGTTTGTAATAAGCTTGTGAGGAGTTTTTAATATACCTATTACGGAGATTTTACGATATCGATCTATTTCTATAATAGTAGAATCCGTTTCTTGTCTATAGTGGATACAGTAACTTCCCTAAAAGCGAATGGATTAAAAACAAATTTGGTCACTTCATTCATATTACAAATATTGAATCTGATCCGTCAAACTGTTTCAAAATGGAGGCCGTTGAAAATGTCAAAACTTCATAACTCCCTTAGCTTTGTGTCATATGATTAAAAAATAAAGTGATTTCTAATTTTGGTTAAAAAAAACTTGGACCGTTGTTAAAATGATATTGAGTAATTTAATTCTCGAGAGGCCACCATTTTGAGTTACCTCATAATATAGTGAACAACATCGTGCCGAAGGGGGGAGGGGGCGACGGACACGGACGCTGAAATAAGAGGAGCACAAAATTCGGGAGGAAAAATTACTAGTATATATATAAATCCTCTTCCTGCTTTAGGAAGTGGTCTTATAACGTTACTAATATTAGAAATTCATGCGCACCCTTTATAAAATGGAAGGAAAAATAATAATAGCTCAAAATCAAAGAAAAGCAGGGTTTATTCTTGAAAATTTGGTTACGCTTCGCACCTACCATGTTGGCGTTTTGTGACTAGTTTGTCGATCTCACTCATATGTACGTGGGCGCTGTCGTATGCTCTCGCCCCGGGCGCTGAATTTCCACGGCATAGCACTGGTTGTGAATTTGGTATATTGTTGTGTATGGTTCAGTATCACCGAAAACTGTTAAAAGCAACTTGTTCACACTTAAAACTTAGGAAACAAATAAAATCTCCCACCTAAAATCTATCTTCATTGTGGCCAGCTTGCTGGAAAAGAGACTATTCGCTCACACACATATATGCACAATTCTGCACAGAACAACAAAGTATCCTATCAAAAGCAATCCC
The DNA here is from genome assembly GCF_964235325.1 of Thermobia domestica. Lineage (NCBI taxonomy): Eukaryota > Metazoa > Arthropoda > Insecta > Zygentoma > Lepismatidae > Thermobia > Thermobia domestica. Next base: position 194,603,870 of record NC_137457.1, read on the forward strand.
TTTTATTGCCGACAGAATAATTTGTTCACTGTTGATTTATCAACAAACGCAACACAGCTATTGTAGATTAATGTTTTTAATTGAGGAGTTTGATGCAATAAGGGCATAAGTCTGAAACATACAGTTACATAAAACAATAATATGCAGCATTTTATTCCGATATTGAATTGAAATGTTACCAGGAGGCTAAACAAGCATGGCAAAAGCCACAAATGCGTTTGATGCAAACTCGCTTACGCCCTTATTACATCAAACTCCTCAGTTTTAATTGTATTTCAATATGCAGGTTTTGTTGCATATGTATTTTTCTGATATTTCAATATGCAGTTCTCATTAGTTTCATATCGTACCTCTTTCATTTAAATTGATTTTTAAACAACTCTGCACCTGCTGAAAATGTTTAGTAGACCTATTTTTGTTGTTCTTAACAGTATGTATAAAAATAAAAATATGCCTATCAGAACAAAATTAGATTTTAATTACATTTATCTCTTCCACTTATCTTTGCGAACCCTAAGAAACCCTCTCACGACTTCTCTAGGGGTCGCGACCCCAGGCTGAGAAATCCTGGTTTAGAACAATATCCAACTTCCAACATGGACGTTAATGTTTTGTTTCCTGCTTGTTTCTTTTCTATCAAGGTAATAAACCTAAATATATTTGGATGATCAATAATTGACTTTCTCATCTTCGAATGCCATCCTTCCAAGTTATTATTTGCACATTTAATTTAGAAGTTTCTTGGGAAGGAAAAACATTCTGTACCTAACAACATCTAAGTGGAGTGTAACACTTGACAACGATACACATGGCTTTCCATGAAAATTGGTAACATTGCACAAATGAAGATTTAGATGGGAAAATCCCTTTCTGTATGCAAATTCTCTTTTAACTAGTTTTCCGCCAACAAGAATTCCTGTTTCGCATGGCTGATTGCCCACGTATGCGATGATTTCATAGCTTAAGATATTTGGCGAAACAGGAATCGGAGAAACAGGCAGGAACCCAAGAGTTTTTTCATGAGAACTAGATCTAGAGATACAGAGACAAATTGAAAAACCGATATCGAGGACTAGAAGAATTAACAACCGGTTCGGAGGAACTAACTTAATAACATCACTATGTGTGGGATATTTAGGAAATGTGATGGAAAGCGAGCAATATTTTACCTCGTGGTTTCAAAGGTCGTTCTGACTGAGTACGCGAATTTGTGGGAAAATTTCCAAGTGGTTTTATAGATATTGGTGATTACTACAATTGGAGATGAATGACAAACTTACGCGATACAGAGTAAACAGAAATGTGTTTAAAAATCAATGCAACCTATAACCAGACAAACATTTTGGAAAAACTATTCTTTGTGACACTGTATTCCTAACTGATAGCTACACATTTTGCATTGTCATTCACCAGATCATACGGTGAAGTCAACAGTGACGTACATGAAGCGGGTGATACGTGAAATGGAATACAAAAAAAAGAGTTTTACACACATATTTTTGTGATTTTTTTTGTTGCATCATCATGGATATATGTGGTTCCTATTGTTGAAACGAGAGTTGGGTTCTCGGCAGCCGTGGTCACTAGACGGTACTTGGAAAGTGTGTCAATAAGAGCGAAAAAAACTAGATAAAATTGTGCTTGGGCACAATATTCTTCAGTTGAAACGTCAAAACTGATCAATAGCTAAAATACAGAGTTTGTAAAACATAGAGTTGCCATATTACCCGATTTTACCACCAGCTTTTCAGGCCCTATATTCTTCCTCCGCTTAGTCATCTCTTAATTACCAAAAAACACCCGCTTTTTTGAATTGGAGAAAACTCTATCACGACTTTGTTGATAAATTGTTGTTATATTCAACGTAAACTGCTACATCTCTGTGTTAATCTCAATCGAGATTGAGAATTACGGTATCCCTAGCATTTTGTTATGATTAGAGTCATTATTAATAGTTTTCTTTCAAAATGTTTATATTGTATTTCATATTGTGAAACAGTGCTAATTTTGTATGTTAGTACGATTTTAAGTAGCAATCTTGTGGTAGAACCTGGTACCACAATTTCTCGGCGACGGTTCTGACAACACTCCTAGCCACGTGCTGCCCACTACCTATAAAGTGCAGTGCAAGCATGACTCGCCCTTCTTCTTCGTCTTGGTTACGAGTCCGGCAGGCAGCAGTGGAGGAGGCGGCCCATAGAAGATCCTAGTGACATGAAGTTTAGGGAGATTCTGCGTTCCCTGTGAATCCTAATTTGAAATGTGTTAGTGCAAAGTGACAGTGCTGAACTTGTGTAAGAATATATTATATTCAGCAAAGTGAAGGTGGACTATTAGCCCAGCAGACTTTCTGAAAGTTAAGTAGCTGACTATTTTTTTTCTTTTCCTTCTACAGAATATCCTTCTTTTACTTTTGTAAATGTAAATTCGCAAATATATTTTTGAACGTTGAACGAAGTGTTTCATTTCTAATTGCATCCCTAGATTTCATCATCTACTTTCATCAAGATATTTTGCAGGTAAAAGACGCGGACGCTCCTCTCGTTACCGGGCAATGTGCTCATTGAACGGCCTTGTACGTTGAACGACCACATGAAAAGATTATGAGACTTCGTGTTCGTGTTCTTTTCCTGCTTAGTGAGTCTTGATGGAATCTCGTGGGCGACGAATGAATTGGGATGCCCAACTTTGTTTGCGCGCGCGTGATTCTTTGTTCCAGTACGACGGTGCGTCGCATGGTATGGTTGGCGCTTTGCACTTAAAAGTTTACTAAGGAAAAGTTGTGACCCCTGCGTGAAGCTTGTATCGTCATATCATTTTCTTTGAATGTAGAAATATTAGTATGCACGCGGCAATGGAGTTTCCTTTTGCATTCAGTACCGACCACTAGTGGTTTACTATGAGAATTACTCTATTATTCGCTGTAAAATTAAATCAAGTCTCTTGCGCTCGCGATTACATATTCTGTTGTTTGCAGGCATGGAAATTTACATGTGTTGTAGATATTTTTGCTTCATTTTATTTGTGTGTAGGAATTCCATAGTAAATTGAGTTCATTTTGAGTTTAACGTCTCTTTCAGCAGCGAGGCTATATGAGATGCGAACCTACTGATTAACGTGGAATCCGAAGGACATAAGCTTCCGCCGGGAATCGAACCCGGGTCTCCCACGCATTCCATAATAATGTATTATCCTTAAACTCGTCTAAATATTAATTAAATTGTTTTCTTTGTTTTTATATGTATCGTAATTCAATTGTTTATTTTCTTTGTACAAGGCAGGATTTGCTACAGTATATACGAGTTATCGGATTATTACATTACTATTTATGTATTTAGAATACTCTTTAGTTAACCTGTGCTCACTTATGTTAGATATATATTTGGTTATGTTTATTTACATGGTTATTTTAATTTCTGTGCCTTTTGGTTAGTTGTTTTTAATAGTGCCTATGTGTCGCTTAGAGACTATGCATATTCGTTGTTTGTTGTTTATAGAAACTAGATTTGCTATCATCTAACCGTGTAGCCTTTTTATGTGGGTCTTGCGCGCAATTGTATATACACCGTCCCCTTTCTATACTTACTAGTTTATGCGTTTACGTAGCGGTGGACATACAAATAATACGGGTTCGGCTGCTCTAACTAGTATCTTAGACACTTTCAAAGAAGAAATCTTAGCTGCTCAGCGTGCAGAGCAAGAAAGTTTGTCAAAGAAATTTGAAGCACAATTCACGGGTGTTTCCGAGCAAATATGATCACTTCGAGAAACGCTAGATATTAATGCACAGTTCTTAAGAAGTGCACAAGAAACAATTAAGAAAGAGATCAGCGTCATTCGTGGAATTGTGCAAGATCAGGCATTTGCCCATGATAGTTTAAAAAGTCAAGTGCAGGTATTAAATAGTAGGGTAGAGTGAGACCGAAGCACGAAAAAATGGGGAACCGAAATTCCGAGAATTTTTGTGCGAAATTCGGAATTGTGCGAAGCAGTTTTCAACGAAAGCCATGCATTATTCAAGAACAACGGCGAATGAGGCTGGGCAGTACGTAAATGCGGCTTTGAGTGATGTAAGAACTCGGGTTGAGAGTATTCAACTAAGTCACGATCATTTGCACTCTAATCTGGTCGAGACAAACCACCGGATGCGTGCTTTGCAAGAAATTATCTCCCAGGTTGTGGCTAACCCCATTAATCGTAAGGAGGGAATCGATCGTCAGAACAGTCGGGACAATTACACACATACTCTACAGCTAGCATTTCCGGAAGTACTGCCCTGCCAACGTCTGAACAAGCACAACCCGATTCCCGGCCCAGCCATTCGCATTCACCTCCGCAGCTGATAAAGGCCCAACATTCTGCGGAAGACGAGATACATAATAGTGTGATTTCAGAACATGACAATGAGGAGAGCGTTCGTTCTCAGCGCCCCCTTCGCCTGAGTTTGTCAGATTTAAAATATCTCTCATAATTTTCAGGCTTCCTCACGGACATTTTGCCGTCTATAGTTTTGCATAAATTTGAGCGGGAATTGCAATTTTTAAGCATCCATTCGTCTTAATACTTAGAAATGGTCGAATTTGTGTTAGAATCGGATGTGCTGAGATGGTTTATGTTAAACAAAAAGAAATTTGTGACTCTTCCACAATTTAGAATGGAATTTGTGATTCATTATCAGAATACATTTTGCTGTCGCGAATAAATTAACCAACCTGCGAACTGAGAAATTTTCTTCTGGAAAACATCAATCCGTTGAATCATTCATTATGAGTAAGTTTCAAGAAATGAAAGCCTTATCATCATCCATCTCTGAGGTAGAAATCATCTCATCGTTGATTCCACTTTTGCCAGTGAGATTTCGAAATTACTTTGTTGCGTCTCATCACAATTAGTAGCTTCTCATCACAAAAAATTCTCAGACTTTGCAGCATGTATTCAGTGACTAGAGTCATTGTCTGTGCATTCCACGAATAATCGACAGTCACAGGTACAGAATCAGCCTTAAAGGTGGCGTTGGCAAGGTGAACGTCAGATAGAACGGCGTACCGCCAAAATTCGTACAGATAATTCCCAAGCGGAATCGCGCAGTCGAACTCGACAGAGGAACCGGAACCGGAATCAGTCACGACGGATTTCCGATTCTTTGGGGTCTCATCGTTCCAACTTACCTGATCCTGACAGGCAACACTCTCCTAAACGCTCCTGACTACGAGCGAAACATCCTCTAGCACAAACCAACGAACTCAAAATTCTTCTCGCAATGGTAATTTAAACTAGTAAATGGCTCCGGTAAGAGGGTTACCGCGGATCCAGCATTTTCAAGTCAGAACAATCCCTTATCTTCAGAAATACAAGAAAGTGTGAATTCAATTACTTATAAGGTAAGGGCTGCACTATTGTGTCAGCGTGCAGATCTCTCTCACGATGAACATGATGTGAGTGATAAGTGGCAGAGTAGAGATGGAAAACAGAGTTTGGAGTTTTTACGGCGTGAAGCTTCAGTTCGTATTAAGATGTGTGTTTTGCAGAAAGAGTATATTGTATTATTAGACACGGGGTCCGATGCGTCACTGATAAAAGAAAAGGTTTGGAAAAGTGTTAGTTCATTTGTTTCCTCGTCACGGTTCATACCAGCACGTAACGTCACTCTTGTCAATTTTTAGGACGAAAGAATAGTCAAGGGACGAGTTCTTTTACCTATTCATTTGGGTGAGATTGAGCTATTCGCACTTTCTTGTGGTGACGGACTTGTTAGAAGATATTGTTCTGGGGTTAGACATAATGTCTCAGTTACGCTCAATACTTAATTTTCATAATCAGACTGTACAATTTTCCACTGCTGAATTTAAAGCTATTTGTAATCTCCTACCTGTGGCTGACACTCAGAAATAAGTGATTAATGCAGGCATACAAAGCGTTGAAACATCTCCTCCTGTGGCAATCGTCAATGGCAATATTGATTCTTTGAACAAGGAAGCATTAAGCGACAAAAGTGGTCCGTCCTATCATGAAGAAGTTTTGAGTGTAGATCTCGAAACTACCTGCAATATTTCTGTGTCGCGTTCTCTTAATGAAAATAGTGTGAAAGAAAATCAAGGTGAAAACATTTTCAATGATAGAGGCGTGAATTTTTATGCGTGCCCTGAATTATTTTCATCTTATGAGGAGATTTTTGAAACGGTAGCCCGGTTTCAACTGGTTACCGGAAATGACAAGGAGCGTCTTTTAGATATTTCGATACCGCATAGGGAAGTGTTTGCCAAATTCCCATGACAGTGTGTGAATTTCGAGTATGATCTTGGTATTCAAGCCACAGGGCCTATCGTTCGACACCCGTACCCCATACCTCATAAATATAGAGAGGTGGTAAGAGAGGAAATATTCAGATTAAAATTATTGGGTATTTTTTAACCTAATAAGTCTTGTCATTTGAATCATTTACATGTTCGAAAAGAGCCTCCCCCTGGCTCTGATAGTATATCTTGTAGGCTTGTAGTGGATTGACAGGTACCAAATGAAGTAACATCATTACATGTTAGGTCAGATCGTATGGGAGATTTATTAGCCCGTTTCCATGGTAACGTAGTCTTTTCTTCGTTCGATTCTTGTAATTCCTACTAACAACTACGTCTTACTGAAAACTCCCGCCCTTTCACCGCGTTTTTATTTGAGGGAGAACTGCTACAATACACTTTGTTGCCTTTCGGTCAGTAAAATGGTTCTAGCGCCTTAAACATGTGTTTGCAGCAGGTTCTAGGAGAAAGTTTAATGCGTAGTATTCGTTATATTGATGACGTCTGGTGAGTCAGTCAACAGACAATCACTTGAGTGCATTGGACACTCTCCTTGAAAAGATAAAAGTAGCTGGCATGACTCTGAACATCGCAAAATGTTCATTTTTTGTGTCTGAATTTAAGTTCGTTAGTTTTGTTGTTTACCCTAGTGGAAAAAGGAAAGACCCGGATGCAGGGCAATCTATCAACGCTCTTCCCAAACCCACTAATCATAAGGAGCTTAGGCACGTATTAGGCATATTCTCGTGGCATTCTCGCTTTATAGAAGGATTCGCAATCATTGCTTCTCCTTTGTATGATCTTCTCAAAGCAAAGGAGAAATGGCAGTGGACTAGTGCTCACGATAAATCTTTCACACAGCTTAAAGACGCCGTCATCAAAGATGTAATGTTATCATATCCGGATTTCAGAAACGCTTCTACTTGCAAAGTGATGCCAATCTACGGGCGATTGCTGTAGGGCTGTATCAGTATGAAGGAGAAGACAAACGAGTGATTGCATACGTCAGTAGGCTGTTAACTGACTGTGAATCCAATTATTCGATCTCTGAACTCGAATGCCTTAGTATCATATACGCAGAAAAAAGTAGGAATCGTATATGGACGGACACCCGTTTACAATCCGCTGTGATCACAAAAGCTTACTGTATCTGCAGAAAGTGAAACAAGGAATAATCGTTTGTTGCGTTGGTCCCTACACTTACAGAAAATCCATTTTGACGTCGAATTCATCCCAGATAGGCTGAATGATAACCCAGACGCTCTTACGCGCGTGTTGCCAACCCCGAACAGAAAATAGTTCGCGCACACGCCCTTCAAGTTTTAAGAGAAGATGTCATCAACGTATCAACGCAACAACTAATTGAAATGCAGAGCGAAGATCCAGCGTATGCGGATAAAATTTCCTTCCTTACGCCGAGTCAAAAGAGTGAAGAAAGTTGTGTCCCCACTGCTGCTAGCAGGCGAAAATGGAAAGACCAATATCAGTTGGAACGTGGTGCATTACTCATAAGAGATTTCCATTTCCCGGAACGCTGGATAATTGGTCTTCCTCGTGCTCTTGTCAGCAAAGTAATCGAATGTTACCATACCAATGGCTATTTTGGTCGAGATAAATGTTTCAGCCTAATTTCAGAAGCTTTTCACTGGCCTTTCATGAGTCGAGATATTCGTAATTATGTGAGGGACTGTGTGATCTGCATGCGCACCAAATTTCATAAAATCCCAGTTGCTCTGCCAATGCAGTCCATTACACCTTCTCGCAAAGGTGAATTGGTCTCTTGTGATTTGTATGGCCCTCTCCCTCGTGGAGCAGATGCGAAAAATATCTGTTGACTGTGTTAGATGTTTATACATGATATTTGCAAGCATACTGTCTCAAGTCTGCCACTAGTGTTTCAATTGTCAATCATTTGGAGCCGTTTTAATTCACTCATCTCGGAACCCCTGAAATTATTTTGACCGACAATGGTTACAGTTTATATCGAAAGGTTTTCTTGAGGTCATGCAAAAACATCGTGTCAAAATAAAACACCGTTCCCCCTGCCATCCTCAAAGTAGTCTGGTGGAGAGGGAACACTCGAACATTTCCTGTTTATTCCGTTTCTTTTGCTCAGACAGACAAATCGTAATGTTGCTTGTGTGTGTTGCACAAATCGTAATGTTGCTTAACAACTCAGTATCAGCATCTTTGGGAATTTCTTCCGCCAAACTGCAGCTTAATCAGGATGCGGGATATTGAGAAATATTGTAAAGTCCCAGCGAATAACCACAGTCCAAAGGATGCTACAGAAACATGGGATCGCAAGCTACTTCTTGCATACTTTAGAAGAAGAAATCGCAAGCGCAGGCGAAATAAACGGATCAATGCCACAAAAGACAACAAATGGAAAGTTGAAATATTCGATCTAGTCTTCCTCCGTCAGCACCCGGCGAGTAGTTTTCTTGAGCGAGAAATTTCGAAGTTATCAATCTGTTTCGGGGATCGTATCTTTGTTTCAGAGAAGTAAGCACCAAAGTATTCGAGTTCTGCGACGCGCTTACCGGGAAATCAATAGGAACTCATAGTGTGCACAACATGAAGTTGTGGCTCCCATCACCTTCAACCAAGTTGGCTTGGTTGAAACTCGATGCAAAATGCGTGAGAGGGGACACACTTCGACAACTTGAGGAGAAGATGGCGAATATACAGAACGCACCTTGAAACTTCCTCTACTTCTCTCTCCGTGCACCATTTCCCATCGTCTTTCCACTTCCCAAAAGTTATTGTCAGCTACCGTAAGGGTCCGTTAGTGCAACATTGAGTATTTTGAAAATTGGATGGTTTCTAACAGTATGAAGCGCCTAGACTTGAATTGGAGACCTCCAAAGTATCAAGTTTTCTGTGAACTTGTTATAGAAAAACTATGGGTTACATAGGCTTACTAACTTTAAGAAGAATTTGTGTCAGTGACAGTAAAGGAAAAACTTGAGACCTTACCTGTAAATACATATGATACGACGGACAAAATAGTAGGATCTATGGCACTATTACTAGTGTGTGTTCAATTTAACAATTATCATCCTTTGTTTGAAAAAATACGGTCAACTGTGAAAACGTACTGACTGTGTATATAAAGTTTGTGTATCAAAATTGCTAAATGGTGTGTTATCAAAATTTCACACAGCTTAACCGTGAGTTCTCGCCATGTCCGGTGGATGGCGTCCTCTGGGAGCAACATCGTGTGGTAGGAGCTGGTACCACACGTTCTCGGCGAGGGATCTGGGAACACTCCTAGCCACGTGCTCCCCACTACCTATAAAGTGCAGTGCAAGCATGACTTGGTTACGAGTCCGGCAGGCAGCAGCGGAGGAGGCGGCCCATAGAAGATCCTAGTGACATGAAGTGTAGGGAGGTTCTGCGTTCCCTGTGAATCCTAATTTGAAATGTGTTAGTGCAAAGTGACAGTGCTGAACTTGTGTAAGAAAATATTATAATCAGCAAAGTGAAGGTGGACTATTAGCCCAGCAGACTCTAAAAGTTAGGTAGCTGACTATTTTTCCCTTTTCCTTCTACAGAATATCCTTCTTTAACTTTTGTAAATGTAAATTCGCAAATATATTTTTGAACGTTGAACGAAGTGTTTCATTTCTAATTACATCCCTAGATTTCATCATCTACTTTCATCAAGATATATTGCTGGTAAAAGAAGCGGGCGCTCCTCTCGTTACCCGGCAATGTGTTTTCGTTGAACATCCTTGTACGTTGAACGACCACAATCTTTAAAACCGATTAGAAATAAGAGATGGACCAAAACTCCTAAATATGTCACTTGCTTTTTTTCTTTGAAAACTTGCCTTACAGATATCCTTACAATTAGATATCTTACTGTAATACTTACTTTACAATTCGAGACTCACATTTGTTGAACTTAATAAACATTAAAGGCAAAAACAAAATTTTCTTCACTTTAGTTTCGTTAGAAAATTTCATTGGAACTGTCATCACTAAAAAAATACGTCCGAGAGATCCCAGGTCAGTATTTGTAAAACACAATTTCACATCAATACTTACGGTTTAGAATCCCCCGCTTTTCTAATTGAGAGGTTGAGCGCAACAGTGGTCTAACCCACATATTTTAAAAAATGGAGAAAAATTAAGTTAATGTTAAACACATGTGCTTTTTGTACAATATACCAAAGCAACCACAAGTGTTTGAACGTGTCATAGATTGTACATACATATATTGTACAAAAAATCACATGTGTTTATCTGGATTTTTCTCAATTTTTGAAAATGTGGGTTAGACCACTGTTGCGCTCACCCTCTCAATTTTAAAATATGGAACTCTACACAACAGGAAGCGCTTCAGTATTTCTTAAGCTGGTACGGTTCCAAACTTCGTTACCATGAATCTGAAACAAATTTCAATGAAAAGGCATATTTAATAAGAAATGCTGCTTGCAGGAAAGTGAATCAAACAACTAAATGTAAATGTTAGTAGTGGTTACAAAAGGAAAACTAGAAATTTGGTGTATGTAATTACTAATTCCCAACACTCGTCTCAGATATAATCGCTTTATTCACTACGACGATAACATCAAGATTTTATTTCTTCCATTCAGCTAGAACACAAGAAGATTGCGCTATTGAACAGGCATAAGTCAGGAAGTTGGTCTGAGCCTACTCTCGAAACAAAAATGTTAGGCTGTATTATACAAAAATTCGAAATGTTCTTCGTTATTTTTCGTCAATTATTCTTTAAACTACGTAGAAATTATTCATTATTATGTGTCGCTATTGTGAAGTACTGTATTTTTCTTTTTCTCTCTTTTCACTAGTTCAAGACGCTAAATACAGCCGACAGACCATGCAACAATGATCCATCATACTCCTACACTGATTGTATTATCAAGTGTTTTGAACATCGTCTAATGAATTATTCCACGTGCAGGCTTCCTTTTATGACACGTAAGTCATCTCAACCTAGGTAGTTTATACTATCCTGAAATTTTAAAATTCGAATGCAGATTAATGCTCAATAAGTTATGTAATGCAGTTCTCACTTCTGTTTCATTGTTTTAAGTTCTTATTTCAGTAAAAAATCGTGGGTTGAAACCGAGCTTATCATGAACCTAATCTTTTCTCAGGAATCTTTCGTTTTCTTCACTTTTCAATGCTAGTGATAACTTTGTAATAATTAAGTTGCAATTTCCTTTCTCATATAGAGCATGAGGATTTAACATAAAATTTCATTTGTACTTTCGGACTTCAGGACATAAGATGTATTCATATTTCCCTTGTTATAGCTATGAACTAACTGTATCTTATTGTATGAATCGAGCTGTAACATTTGAAGTTAACGATCAGCTTGGAAGGTTTTGCGAAATTATAATATGCCTTAGCCAGGCTAATTTACAGACATCAACCATATCCGATTCTACTAAGTAGCAAACATACTTACTTACAGTACACTTATACTTACCAGTGAGTATGTTTGCTTCTTTAATGCTTTCAAACATCCTTCTTCTCCAGGACATAGTAAGTGCAAAGCTAGGTACAAGTTATACCCATCTAATGAGAATTTCTGTAATTCAGTGTAAATATACCTAAAGCGAGTAACCTCACGACTTTTGGCCTGAATTTTACCACCCCCGGCTACCCATAGATACTATAATTCATCATCATCATAGGTATTCTGCCCTTATTGGATGGTCACTTGCCGCAGGGGCCGCGGTGGCTCAGTGGTAGTGGGTGGGTGTAGTCGAGCGGTTTGAGGTGTTCCGCTGATGATCCTGAGGTGAAGCCCATTGGGGGTTCGAGTCTCTCTGAAGAGCAAGGGTGAAATTTTAACTGTCCTCGATGTTTCTGTGTTCGTGTCCCTGTCGTGTCTAGTAGTCCTGAGAAGTGGTTAAAATAGAAAAAAATAGTCAGGTTTTTTTTTAAATGGTAGAGCGTTCACCTCTGGTGCTTGGGATCCCGGGTTCGATCCCAGTCCCCGCCAAGTGAACTTTGTGGTGGACAAAACCGTGTGCATGGGTTTCTCGGGGTTCTCCCGTTTCCTACCACTTTCTTCATTCCACCATTTCATTCATTACTCATCATCACCGTCTCCTTTAGCCTAACCGGCATAATCGTGGGACGTAAAACTCAAAGATTTCATTTCATATTTTTCACTTGCCGCAGGGGAGCAACTTCCATGTTCCATGGTAATCCACTAACCTCTTCGTCTTCCTTCTCCCTCTCCTTCCCGCCATAATACCCTCTAAGACGTCCATGATGATACAATTTCTTCTTAGGCATTGCCCCAATAAGTTTCTGTTTCTTCTTAATAATATCTAGAAGTGTACTTTTCTCCCCCACCATTTCTAACACCCTCTCATTCGTTTTCCGCTCGATCTAACTAATTAATTCCATTCTTCTCCACACGCAGATTTCGAATGCTTCCAGGCTTTTTTCATCACTTTTACGTAAAGTCCATGTTTCCGTTCCATACAGTACAACACTCTACACGAATTATTTTATGAGTCTTTTTCTAAACTCTTTATTCAAGGTAACACGAAACACTTTTCTTATTCCTAAAGGCTTGTTTCGCCATTCCAACCCAATCTTCTTTAGAACTCCCTACAACAATTGAAAATTCACGCGGTTTAAAGCCTTTTCTACATCAATAAATACAACGTATACTTCTTTCTCTTTTTCTATAAATCTTTTACCGATTACCCTTAATAATGCAATAGCATCTCTTGTGCCTTTACCTCTCCTGAACCCGAACTGTTCGAACGAACCCGAATTTTTTTCATTTCCTTTTCCATATAACAATATGTTCAGTAATCGATGCAGAATTTTAGCTGCATGATATATGAGATTCTATAATAGACTTTATGAGACTTTATGAGACTCTGAGTTCTATAATTCTCACATCTCCTTGGGTTCAATTTCTTAGACATCGATATCTCTTCATCGTCTTCATCAAGTCTTTCATCAACTCGCTTGCTTCATATATTTCATTGCATAGTCGGAACAATTCTTTCTTTCCCTTCTTTTCTATGTTTTTAATAAATTCGATTGGCATATTATCTATTCTGGTTGCCTTTCCATTCGTAATCTCGGATGTAGCCTTTTCAAAAGCACCCCGAAGAATCCTAAACCCTTTATAATCCTCGCTTACTTCATTTTCTACTTCAACATTTAGGCTACATGGTCTATCCTTATTCTTATATAAGTCTTCAACGTATTCTTTCCATCTTCTTATGACCTCATTTCTCTCGCTGACTACCTTCCCACTCTTATTTTCTACTGCCATCGTAATACCCTTTGTTTCCTCCTAAATTCCATAGATTCCACCTCCTTGACTCCTAAAGTGCATTAGCACCTGCAATTCTACTTTTTCTCAAATAGCAGGCAAAACAAAAAGCTCGGTGGTTGGGTTGATTGCGAATTCGAAAGGCGTTGACAAAACCTAAATTTTGTAATAAATATATCAGTATGGCAAACTGCAAATAAGGGAATAAAACAAATTGTTAAGAATGATAATTTTATTATCGTGACGGAGTTGGATGACACCAAAAGTTACAAAATGATGTTACTTAAGCAGTTCAAACAAGATGAATGGCAAGAAACAGATATCAGAGGAAAGCATTTTTTCCTTTCCCCCAAAAATGAATCTAATAAAAAAAAGTTAAATAATGTAAAGGTTTAATATAAAAGCCACACCCAAAATTTTGAACGTTGACACCCGAAAGGCAAGAACAACTGAACCAAAGTGAATGAAATTGTGCACAGATATTGCAGACAAAAAGTGAGGGAATACGGGTTTGGTATTCTCCTGGAAAAAACGGTTAGGAGGGACACGGACCACTCCAAACATTAGATCACGAAATAACAAATCAAAATTGCTAATATGTGAGATGTGTGTAAGGGGCATGAAGAATTGCAACGAAATTTACGTATAGACAATACGAAAAAAAAACGCATACGGGGTTTTTTATTTTCTGCGGAGAAACTGTTTTAGAGGATAAAAGCCCCACCCAAAATTTTGAAAGTTAACGCCTGAGAGGCAAAAAGATGTGAACCGAAGTGAATGAAATTGTACACAGATATTGTAGACGTAAAATGAAAGAATACGGGTTTCGTGTTTTCCTGAAAAAAAAAAAAAAAAACGGTTGGGTGGAGCACGAACTTTTCCAAACCTTTGATCATGAAATATCAAAAGTGCTGGTAACACCATGTCAGATATGTGTAAAGGACATAAAGAATTGCAACATAACTTTGTGTATGGACAATACGGAAAACATAAACAAATACCGGTTTTTATGTTCTGCAGAAAAACGGTTTTAGAGGCAAAAGAACGCAACCCCAAAATTTTAAAATTGACGCCCGAGATCCAAGAAGAAGTGAACCGAAATGAACGAAATTGTGCCAGGTTTCGTATTTTCCTGGAGAAAACGGTTCGGTGGGGCACCGACCCCTCCAAATCATTGATCTCGAAAAATGAAAAGTGCTAGTAACAGTATATCAGATGTGTGTAAAGGACATGAAGAGTTGCATCGAAACTTTTTGTATGGACAATTCGCAAAAAAAAAAAAATAAATAAATAAATAAATAAAATAAATAAATAAACGGCTTTTTATTTTCTGCGGATAAACGGTTTTAGGGGGCAAAAGGACCGACCCAAAATTTTTAACGCTCGAAAAGTAGGAAGAAGTGAACCGAAGTGAATAAAATCTTGCACAGATATTGTAGAAATAAAATGAGGGAATACGAGTTTCGTATTTTCCTGGGAAAAAAAACAGTTAGGTAGGGCACGGACCCTTCTAAACATTTGACCACGAAATATCAAAAGTGCTAGTAACAGTATGTCAGATGTATGTAAAGCACATGAAGAAATGCAACGAAACTTAGTGTATGGACAAAAAAAATAAACGAATACTATTTTTATTTTCGGGGAACAACGGGTTTTGGGGACAAGAGCCCCCGTGCAAAATTTTGAAATTTGACCCAAAAAGGCAAGTAGAGGTGGACCGAAGTGAATGAAATGTGCACAAATATTGTAGAGGTAACATAAGGGAATACGAGTTTCGTATTTTCATGAAAGAAAAGAATGTTGAATGTGCCGAGGGGTTGAGTGGTGGGAGGAGTGAACCGAAGCAAATGAAATTGTATGTAGATATTGGATATGTAAAATAAGGCCTTTCGTGTTTCTCAAGTGTCGTGTCTTTATCCGATTTTTTCAAATTTGTCATATCAACTACAAGCAGAAACAGTATAGCGTATTTTCTGGTATTTCAGTAGGCACCTTTAACCCTTACAATGGTTTTGTGCATAACCAAAAAGACTTGTCGATTTATTTCCAGTTTGCTGTTAATCTGCTAAATTTGAAGGAAAACGGATTGTGACACATGATAAAGACGAGAGGCCTTATTTTACATAGGGTCTATATAATATCTACACACATTTTTATTTGGTTCGGTCTACCTGTGCTATTATGGTAATATTTACTTTTTTCGGATGGAACCTAGGCACCAGCACTGTTTTTCCGCAAAAATTGAAACACGTTTCATTTATTGTTTTGTAAATTGTCCCTATACGAAGTTTCATTGCAATTCACCATATTCTTTACGAGCTTCTGACGTATGCTAATTTGAACTTTTGATCTTTCGTAATCATCGGTTTAGAAGGTCCTTGCCTCACTCAACCGTTTTCCAGGAAAATACGAAACCCACTTATCTCATTTTACATGTACAATATCTGTGCATAATGTCATTCAATTTGGTGCACTTCTTGCCTTTTGGGTCTCAAATTTGAAAATTTTGGATGGGGACTTTTGTCCCCTAAAACAGTTTTTGCGCAGAAAATAAAAAAAACGTATTCGTTTATTTTTTTTGCGTGTTGCTCCTACACAATGTGTCTTTCCAATTCTTCATGTCCTTCATGCATTTCTGACATACTGTTATTAGCACTTTTGATATTTCATGATCAAAGTTATGGAGGGGTGTGGGTCCCCCTAAACGGTTTTCTTTTTTTTTTTTCAGGAAAATAGGAAACCCGTATTCCCTCATTTTATGTCTTCAATATCTCTGCACAATTTCATTTACTTTGGTTCGCTTCCTCTGGCCTTTCGGGCCTCAACTTTCAAAATTTTTGGTGGAGGATTTTGCCCCCTAAACCGTTTTTACGCAAAAAATAAAAAAAACGTATTTGTTTATTTTAGCGTATTGTCCCTACACAATATGTCGTTCCAATTTTTCATGTCCTTCAAGCACTTATGACATACTGTTATTAGCACTTTTGACATTTCACGATCAACGTTTTGAAGGGGTTTGTGTTTTACCTAAACGGTTTTCTTTTTTCTTTCTTTCTTTCTTTTCTTTTCTTTTTTTTTAGGAAAATAAGAAACCCGTATTCCCACCGGTGACAGCGAAAAGAAATTCTCATGTAGAAGGTAAATGGCTGAGGTCTTTTCAATTTGGCCAATCAGAGCTCCTTTAGTCGTGTAAATTCGACGACGACAGCTTCGAATCAGATGAAATGCACTCCCCATGTAATTTTATTACAGAATGGCGCGTGTGTGTTTACTTTATTTTATAGTTCTCTCATATTAATTTTCTAATGATCGGCGACAGTTTCCACTCAAGAGGACTGAATACCGCAGCCATTTTTAAAATACTCCCATTTGATTTATATGGGAAACTATTCCACTTTTTGAGCCGAAACAAGACTGAATTTCAAGATTATGATTGTACTGTTTTCTTCTCTGTAATTATTATGTTTGTCTGTATCTTAGTGAAAATTAATTACTTTGGTACGCAAATTTAAAATAGAAAGAAAAATGCCCTAGTGAAGACAAAAAGCATCTGGTCTAGTTCTGCTTGGAAATTGAGAGAAACCAAAAAGCTAATGACAAATTACATTATCTTAGGAAAAGGTATAATGCAGTACTAACGCAATAGGTTAACATTTGTAAGCGAAATTAATGGAATTTGAATCGTTAATTGCTCGTTTTTCGTAACTGCGTCTTATATTGCCATCTAGTGGTTAGCAACAGAACCCAGTGATGAGTGGATGTTGGTCTGGAGGAGGAATAAAGCTCGTATGTTTCTGCTACTCTCAAGCGCTAAATTCAAAGTTGAGTACCTTTGTAAGAAAAAAAAAATTCATGCCACGAATAAGTTAAAAGGGTCGTTAGTTTTTATGAATGAAGAGAAAGAAAAGGGGATTGAGAGAAGAACAAAATATTGTAAGCGAAGTTCAACGTAGAATATACAATATATTTTTTGTCATTATAAAGAAACCTTGAATGTAGGTTGGAAGAATTACTCAAAAGTTTCAGCTCGTATTTGTTTCAGGCGAGTTCGTGTGTGGCGTTGTCAATTCTCCTGTACGTGTTCTGAGTGCGGCACAGATGTGAGTCAAGCTGGCCTGCACAAATTGCAAATTCGAATGAAAATGGTACCAAAAATTTGTACCCAATATGTACCAATTTGTACCACCAAAATTAGAATTTGTACCCTTACCTATTTTGATAAATTTCAATTTTTGATGGCGGGGCAGCTTGACGTCAAGCTGGCCCGCCCAACTAATTTTTCTTTCCAATTCGAATGAAAAAGGTATCAAAAATTTGTACCCAATATGTACCAATTTGTACCACCAAAATTAGAATTTGTACCCCTACCAATTTTGATAGATTTCAATTTTTGATGGCGGGGCAACTTGACGTCAAGCTGGCCCGCCCAACTTATTTTCTTTTCAATTCGAATCAAAATCGGTACCAAAAATTTGTACCCAATATGTACCATTTTGTACCACCAAAATTTGAATTTGTACCCTCACCAATTTCGAAAAAAAATTAATTTTTGATGACGTCAAGCTGCCCCACACAATTTATTTTCATTCCAATTCGAATCAAAACGGTACCAAAAATTTGTACCCGATATGTACCAACTTGTACCACCAAAATTAGAATTTGTACACCTACCAATTTCAGAAAATTAGTGGTCCCGCGTAGCGTGGTCACTAACGCTCTCGCCTTCGGTGCGAGCGGTCCCGGGTTCGATTCACAGTGGGGGAACTCGGTCGAAAAAATGCTAAACGATTTTTCAGGCCAGCTACCCAAAATGAGGTTTTCCTGGGATTTACTCATTCACACTAGGCAAATGCCGTGATGGTACCTAACTTGTAGGTCCCAGGCCGCTTCCTTCCCTTTTCCCGGATAGTTTGCTCGGCTAGGGACGTCATCCCTCAAAACGAGACGGGCTAAATGGCCATAGATGCCGAAAGCCCAGAAATCTAAATCCTAAATCCCTTCAGAAAATTAGAACTTTTGATTGCGGGCAGCTTGACGTCAAGCTGGCCCACACAATTTATTTTTTTTTACTTCGAACTAAAACGGTAGCAAAAATTTGTATCTAAAATGTACCAATTTGTACAATCAAAATTAGAATTTTTACCCCCCACCAATTTCAAGGATTTTGAATTTTTGATGTTAGCCGAAATTGACGTTAAGGTGGTCCTGCAACTTATTCTTCTTTCCATTACGAATCAAAGGGTACCAAAAATTTGCACCCAGTATGTACCAACTTTTACCACAAGATTAGAATTTCTACCCCACAAATTTCGAGAAATTTGAATTTTTGAAGGCGGATCAAGCTGACCTGCACAACTTATTATTCTTTCCAATTCGAATGAAAATGGAATCAACAATTTGTACCGAATATGTACCAATTTGTACCATCAAAATTAGAATTTGGAGCCACACCAATTTCGAGAAATTTGAATTTTTGAAGGCGGCCAGATTGACGTTAAGCTGGCCCCCACAACGTATTATTCTTTCTAATTCGAAGCAAAGCACTACCAATAATTTGTACCCATTATATACCAATTTATACCACGAAATTTGAATTTGTGCCCCCATCAATTTCGAGAAATCTGAAGTTTTAATGGCGGGCTAGCTTGTCGTCAATTGGCTAGCACACGTTATTTTCCTTTTCAATTCGAATCAAAAAGGTACCAAAAATTTGTATCCAATATGTAGCAATTTGTAGCACCAAAATGAAATTTATACTCCGCAACAATTTAGCGAAATTTGAGATTTTATTGCTCGGGCCAACTTGATGTCAAAATTTGGCTTTCAGGACACATTTCTTTTACAAATTAAAATTTAAATGTTACCAAGAATTTGTACCAAATATGTACCAATTTCTACCATCAAAATTAGAATTTGTATCCCCACCAGTTTCTAAAAATGAAATTTTCATTGCGGTCTGGGCAGGCAGACGAAACCTTTTTTTTCGCATTCGAATCGAACAAGAATGTATAACCAGATGTCCCTTGAATTCGTAAAAATGGCACGAAAAATTTGCATATACCGGGTAACTTGCTTCAGCAAAATGATTTACGAATGAAGATTAGAGATTGTTATTCAAATAGCAGGAAACTTGTCGCCAATCAAATTTTTCAGTGCAAGGTCTTGTTTAGAATTCAAATGAACATTGTGTAAAAAAATTTTTAGACAATTTGTAACAAGAAGCGGGAAATTGTACCTGTACCAATTCAATAAATTTGACTTGTTTACTTAAATATGTAAATCTAGTTGATGTCAACAGTACAATCTAGTCAGCACATTCTAGTCAGTCAAATCTAGTCAGTACAATCGTATGTTTTAAGTTCGACGTCAGCACTATGCAAACCAATGTTTGACTGGTTCCATTCAACATTTTTACTCTGGTGCTTATTATTGATGACGACTGAACTTGTAAAAATTTCTATCAGGAAAATCAGAATTTAGACTGTTATCGAAACGGATATATGAGTGGATGGTGACGAGTTCACAGCAAACTGATCCTCTGAACGAGTTATATAATAAAAATTAGTATTCTCCATGATCACAGACGGTTGGAGACACGAATCACCCACCCATAAAATATTTTGGAGTCCTGAATATGTGTAGATATTTGACCCCCTCTCTTCCAACCAAGTTGTACAAAACCCAATGCTATCTATTTAATCTACCGCCTCCCCAACGAATTGTTTTGTGATAATGGTTTCCTTTATTCTTTCTAGCACTCTCGAAAGAATACCATCGTCAGCCAGCTTGATCCACCATAAAATACTCAAATTTCTCGAAATTGGTGGGGTTTCAAATTCTAATTCTGGTGGTACAAATTGGTACATATTGGTTAGAAATTATGGTACCGTTTTGATTCGAATTGGAAGGAAAAATACGTCGGACAGGGAAGCTTGACCCGCCATCAAAAATTCAAATTTCTCGAAATTAGTGGAGGTACAAATTCTAATTTTGACTTTAAAAAGTGGTGCATATTGGGTATAAATTTTTAGTAATGTTTTGATTCCAATTGGAATGAAAAATAGGTTGTGCGGGATATCTTGACCCACCACGAAAAAATCAAATTTGTCGAAATTAGTGGAGGTACAAATTCTAATTCTGGTTGTTCATATTAGTACATATTGAGAAAAAATTTTAGAAACAATTTTGATTCGAATTTGAAAAAAATAAGTTGGACGGGCAAGCTTGACCCGCCAACAAAAATTCAAATTTCTGGAAATTGGTGGAGGTACAAATTATAATTTTCGTTGTACAAATTGGTGCATATTGGGTACAAATTTTGGTAATATTTTGATTAGAATTGGAATGAAAAATAAGTTGTGCGGGCCAGCTTTACCCGCCAATTAACATTCGAATTTCTCGAAATTGGTATTGCTACACATTTTAAATTTGGTGGTAAAAATTGGTACATATTGAGCACAAATTGTTGGTACGGATTTTATTCGAATTGGAAAAAAAATAAGTTGTTAAGGTCAACCAGGCCCGCCATAAAAACTATTAATTTTCCGAAAGTGGTAGGGGTACAAATTCTAATTTTGGTTCGAACTAGAAAGAAAAATAGTCAAGCCGGCTCGCCAACAAAACGTCAAGTTGCTCCATCAAAAACTCTTTTTTTCCTAAATTGGTAGGAGTACAAATTATAATTTTGGTGGTACAAATTGGTATATATTGGGTACAAATTTTTGGTACCATTTTGATCCGAATTAGAAAGAAAAATAGGTTGGGCGGGCAGCTTGACGTCAAGCTGCCTCGGCATCAAAAATTGAAATTTGTCAAAATTGGTAGGGGTACAAATTCTAATTTTGGTGGTACAAATTGATACATATTGGGTATAAATTTTTGGTACCATTTTGATTCGAATTGGAAAGAGAAATAAGTTGGGCGGGCCAGCTTGATGTCAAGCTAGCACGCCACCAAAAATTGCAATTTGTCAAAATTGATAGGGGTACAAATTCTAATTTTTGTGGTACAAATTGGGTACAAATTTTTGGTACCACTTTGATTCGAATTGGAAAGAAAAATAAGTTGGGCGGGCCAGCTTGACGTCAAGCTGCCCCACCACCAGAAATTGAAATTTGTAAAAATTGTTAGGGTACAAATTCTAATTTTGGTGGTACAAATTGGTACATATTCGGTACAAATTTTTGGTACCGTTTTCATTTGAATTTGCAATTTGTGCGGGCCGGCTTGACTCACATCGGCACAGTCACTGTTAGATCAGCTAAGGGAAAAACAGGAAAACTGCTCGCAGAATAATCGAGTTGTTATTATGCTCACTATATTTACGTTTTAGTTTCTTGCTGTATTATTGTTCATAACTAAGCCATGATCTTCTGTCCAGATCAGTCATCTCCAATAATCAGTGCCAGATCTAGGGGAAAGGGACAAACGCTCCGAGCGGCAGTTTAGGGGACGACAAGCTGCCAAAGGTAAAAAGTAAAATCTCCTAAAAAGGAAATACCATCACTTATTGAATTCAATTTGGCCTAACGTCTTTCAAATTTCAATACCAGAATGCTCATATATTTGTAATGTTTATGCATACAACTTACTTTCCTCTGCAATTCAAAATACGTATTCAGGTCCCCATTGAAAATTTAAAAAAATGGACTACGTGATGCGAGACTATGGTGGCCGTCACGTCGGCTAGTCGTGTTGTGTAGGTAAAAAAAAAATACTTCTCTTCACTGGCCCGGTGCGGCCCTTCAAACTTTTTTCGTTCTATCGAAGCGAGGAGTGCCTATTTGGGAGAAGTCTCAATATTGAGGATTGCTAGAGGTAAAATAATGCATCTGCCGTTCTGTTGGAAAGGGGGGGACTGGTGGAAAGTGGAGTAAAATTTTACGTTGCTCCTAAAGTAAAATATCTAGATTCGACACTACCAATATATATATATATATATATATATATATATATATATATATATATATATATATATATATATATATATATATATATATATATATATAGATAGATAGATAGATAGATATATAGATAGATATAGATATAGATATATATATATATAGATATAGATATAGATATAGATATATATAATTCAAAATCACCATGTTTGTGACTCTAAACCCCCTGAACGCCCCATCGATCTCAATCAAATTTTTAACATGAATGAGTTTCAGGCCTGGGCTGGTTTTAGGCTATTCACTTTGATGATAGAACTGAGGGTTGGGCGCGGGGAGGGGATGTAAAAAATAAATAAAACTTAACTCCTGAACCACTCGACCGATCTTGATCAAATTTTCAACGTAGTGTGGTTCAAGCCTGGGATCGTTCTTCTGATTTAAATTTGACGGAGCACCGTGGGGGAGGAGAAGGAGTGGGAGATATATAAAAATCAATTTATATAAGACTGAAAGTGAATATTTTGTAACTTAATAACTCTTGAACTCACTGGCCGATCTCAATCAAATTTTCAAGGTACATGAAGTTTAGATCTGGAAACATTTTTCTAATTTCACTTTAACGGTATATCCTAAGAGTGGGGGAGGGGAGGAGGACGTATAAATAAAAACTAAAAAACCCTAATAACGTTTGAACCACCCAACTAATCTCGATCAAATTTTCAACATATATGACGGTCCGGCCTTAGGTGTTTTTTATCGTTTCACTTTGACGAGCCAACGTAGGGGAGAGGGAGGTATATGTAAAAAAAATAATAATATTATTGCCTTTGTGATTTCATCACTCTTGAACCACCGATCGATCTCAATCAAATTTTCAACATATATGAGTTTAGGGACAAAGATTTCTTTAGGCTATTCAGTTTGACGATGCAACGTAGGGGAAGGAGGAGAGAGAAATTTTAAAATGATCAAAAATGACCGATATTAGTGTTGAATTCATGGTTTTCGGGGTCCATGAAAGAAACAGTGACACTTCTGATGCTCTTTGAATCCAAGTTCAGCCCTGATGGTTGGGAAGAAGGGTACATCGTAGGGGACGGGGATAAACATTTAAAAATTATCGAAAATGACTAATATTAGTGTCGAATCCATTCTTTTAGGAGTAGCTGAGATTAACAGTAGCAATTCTGATGCCGTGTGCGGTAGCAAGAAGGAGGGCGAGGGGAAGCTATATGATAATAATAATAATAATAATAATCGAAAATGGCCAATATTAGTGTCTAATCCATAGTTTTTGGGATCAATTTGAATGCAAAATCAGCTCCACCACTTGCGGGAAGGGAAAAAGATATATATATCGATAATAACCTCTATGAGTGTCGAATTTATAGTTTTCTGAGTCGCTTGGATGAACAGTAGTACTTTCGATCCCGTTTAAATTCAAATTCAATACCGCAACTTGGGGGAGAAAGAGATATTTAAAAATGATCGAAAATGACCGATATTAGTGCTGAATCCACATTTTTGGGGGGTCGCGTAGATGAACAGTGACACTTTCGATGCCATGACCCGCAACATGAGAAGGGGGAAATATATATGACCGAAATGACCGAAACCGACCCATATTAGTGTCGAATCCATGATTTTTGGAGTCGCCGAGATGATCAATGATCTTTCCGATGCTGTTCAAATCGATGCCATTAAAAACGAAAACAGCGTATTTCACGGGTACTAAACACATGAAATTAGGAGTTGTACGTTTTAATTTTCATTTCAACCCAGCGAAGTGGATAATACTAATAAAGCTCTGGTACGATCCTTTCTCTATTTCAAAACCAGCTATTTTTAAATCTCTTTCCTATAATATCTGTTACCGGAGCTATCAGTGTATTTTTGCTTTTACATCACCAAGGTTATAAAGGACGGTCTATTTAATGCGGTTTCGGAGCTTGAATCTGGTAGTCCGTTCCCAACCATACAGTCACGCCTTCAGGAAAACTGGATTACAGGGCAGAGTCTACAGAAAAAAAATATTTCTTTTGCTAAAAAAATCTTTAGTTCTTTCAACAAATCTCTATCAGACAAGACCTGCAAATGACATAGAACTGAAAGTTGATCTTACACCAAGAGTCGATGCTCATATTTCTTTCTCATATAAAATTTTATGGTGATCCTGGCCCCCAAGATTTCCCGTGGATACGGGCCTGTGTGACCCCCCACCCTCGAACACAATTTTCTGAGAAAAAACATCTATTCCTTCCTTTGACTGTCTAGGAAAGATATTTTGATGATTAGGGGAGGTTTTCAAGGGACAAGTTATATCTCGAAGTTATATCTCCTATGGTGCTTAATATGAGTTGAGTTGATTTTATCGTCCCTTTCAGCAGCGAGACTGTATGAGAAGAGATCTACTGGTTAACCGTGAAGTCCGAATCACATGAGCTCTCGCCGGGAATCGAACCAGGGTCTCTCACACCAAAGGAACCTACGCTAACCACTTAGCCATGAAGAAGCTCGGAGCTCATATTAGTCAAGAAGAAAGCACATTATGTTAATTTCAGTGCAGGCAACTAAGTACGACGACTGTTAATTTAATATTATTCATCGTGAATATATTGTGATAATGGGCAATGTTATTTGATAATGTCATTTTAAAAAAATAGCATTGTCTTTTCTGTAACTCACTACAGTGTACAAGTTAAATTTCACACAGTGTGCAAAAGAGGGGAAAGGATTACAACGTACGATGGACTATCTTGTAAACCTTTCTTGTAAACCGATGAACAAAACTTTCTTGTAAACTTCAGCGTTACAAAGAACCTGTGTGATTGACTGATAGCTACATATAAATTGACAGAATGAAAGTCTTAATTTTAGTACTGAAGCTGCCCTGAGGCAAAAAAAAGCAAGCTGCTCGCAGGCGTGGCTTCTGTGCCTTGTAACATTGTGTTAAAAAAACAGACCCAAGATCAGTTGTTAGTTGCTTCGTTCTTTGTAAAACAACCCATAAGGCTTTTTTCTTTTATAAAATGGCAAGTTGTTTGAAACCTCTTTATTCCTTATAAAAACAATATATCCAGAATCACGGAAGCCCACAAGCATTGTAATAGTGTTACTTTATAAAAATGTAAAAGGAGAATTTGGTTAGTGTTTATAGATTCAATTACTCCTATCGTAAACTATCTGAAATAGTATATCTCAAGTAATTAAAACTTCTGTGCTCACTACATATGAATCAACAAACATAAATCTTACTTGGAATCTACTTTTATTCTGAATACTTCTTAGCAGTTTCTCTCTGAATCTTACATATTCATATACTTAATTATTCCTTCTATTCTTGTCCTCACGACATACAATCTGAATCTTCATTATATCTTGTTTATCTTAGCAATCTCTAGTTTCTCTTAACAATCACAGATTACTAACCTTATTCTACACAGCATGTGTACTCTACCATAACATTTCTTACCAACACTCTCCTCCCTTTACATTTTTGTTTTTATATTAAAATTATAACTACAGTTCTTTAAAGGAACTCTTATGCTGTTTTCAATCTTTTCTCTTAGTTGTATCTTCCGAGTGCCACTTTCGTAACTGCTTCATAAAGCTAGGATTTAGTAAGAACCTGTTCTTCGTAGTTTTACCAGTGGCAACTTTGAAAACTACGTCATCTCTGGCAACCCTGGAAACTACGTCATCTCCGGCAACCCTGAAAACTACATCTTGATTATACTCTTTTATCCTGTTCTTCATAGTTCTACTGGCAACCCTGGAAACTACGCCGTCTATACCTTTCTTCTCCTGCCCTCTTGTCCAGTTAAAGGTATTATCCCGACTCGACTTGTTTACTCTAATCTTCCTCCCATCAACCTCCGCTTCACCATTTGCGCTGTACTGCTTAGCTTTCCATACTTCCTCCTCCATCTTCCTCTTCGCTTCTTCTAATTGACGACTTGCAACATTGGGGGACGATTGATGATTGCTGGCTTGATCTAACCTTGACACTTTTTCCTGTAACTGGATTAGATTAAGATTTGGTTTTTCTTGAGCAACGTTTGCAACTTCGGTGGTTTTGATTTTACGTTTCCACTCAAACTTGGGATTTAACCTCTTGGCAAAACATGCCCTTGCATAATGACCTATAAAAAACATCTAAAACATCGTTTAAATGTAGCTGGACATTTGTTATTGTTGTGAACTCGCTGACATCTTGAACACAATTTAAACACTTGACTAGAACTTAAGGATGTACTTTGATGGTCATTATATGTTTGATTAATCATTGTATTTGGTTGCTTACACGTTAGTTGACGTTTAAGTAAAGATATTTCTTCTTTTAAGGCCGTTATCTCCAGATCTCGTCGATGAAATTCCTCTGCGATCCATTTCTCAACTTTCGTGTTCACCATTTTCTGTATCTGTTCCCATATACTCGAGAGCATAGAATTCTTTGAACTTGACTGCGCCATTTGTTACTTTATAAAAATGTAAAAGGAGAATTTGGTTAGTGTTTATAGATTCAATTACTCCTATCGTAAACTATCTGAAATAGTATATCTCAAGTAATTAAAACTTCTGTGCTCACTACATATGAATCAACAAACATAAATCTTACTTGGAATCTACTTTTATTCTGAATACTTCTTAGCAGTTTCTCTCTGAATCTTACATATTCATATACTTAATTATTCCTTCTATTCTTGTCCTCACGACATACAATCTGAATCTTCATTATATCTTGTTTATCTTAGCAATCTCTAGTTTCTCTTGACAATCACAGATTACTAACCTTATGCTACACAGCATGTGTACTCTACCATAACATTTCTTACCAACAAATAGAAAGTTGAAAAGTACCTTTATCATTCTTTATTATTATTATTATTATTATTATCGCATAATATTTTTCGTTAGGTCTCAAAACAATTAATACTTAGCAGCAGGGGTAAAAGTGCGTGGGAACGCGTTGGACCCAGTCCCCCACCTCCAAAAGATGTGTACGGCATCCCTCCAGTTCCTAAGAAATTACAATGAGCAAAGATATTCATGGGGGACGGCATGACATCATGTCGCTACCTACCGACCCCCTACCTTGTCGGATGATTCCATCCCATCTGGCCTAATCACACCTAGCCTAACGATTTATCAGCCACTTATATCTCCAAGATAAAAATGTCCGTCATTTTAGGCAGATGGGAATTCCCATCTTGCCTAATCCCATCTCGCCTAAAATGGCGGTAGGATACAAGGATTGAATTCCTGTACTAAAGTGGGAATTCCTCTACTAGCATTTTAACCAGATATTTCAATCAATATTTTCAATCTCTGTCAACTACAATATAAATATATAATAAGTACTATACAAAAAGAAAGCATAGGGGGAAGGCGATTTAGTTAATTTAGTTCACTTTTGGTTTGTTTTGGGAATACTGGAAATTGATTGACACACAGTAGCTAATCAGAAACAGGATAGAAATATACAGGGTGTTTCAAAACAATACTGACAACGTTTGGGAGCTGATTCCCGACAACAAGATAAGACAGCCTGGGTGCACAAATGCTTCCTTTTGGCGCTATGACCAGCCTTTCGGAAAAATGCCCAAATCAGCCGTAACTTGGGAACAAAATATCGGATCGAAGTCGGGGGAAAGGAAATGTATATTATTTTTAGACATAGCTTCAATTAATGCACAACTCGATGTTGTACAGTGGCAGCACAAAGGTCACCCCAAAGAAATTGAATTACTGGGGTATTTTATGAAACGTTGACTGACTATGTCTTCTAGGCTAATGAAGCCAGAGAGATCACGAACGGCTATAGGATAGTGCGTTCGATTTTCGCATAGGAGACCCGGCTCCGATTCGCGTCGGGTGCGCAAACATTTGGGACCTCACGTTAATCCGTAGCTCTCATCTAATTTTGATACCGAAGAAATGCTAAACTGAAATCCGATCCAATAATAGAGAGAGATAATAGATGGAAGCTAATTTTTGGGAAATAATTCGTGAAATGAGAATGTAGGAGAAAACAGGATAATCCCGAGAAATCTCACGGGTACGATAGTATCCAGTACAAACTTTTATAGTCTGGGATCGAACAAAGTCCATCCCGCACCAGAAGTAAACGCTCTATCACTAAGACACTCTGCCCCTACTTTAGAGGAAACACCATGATTCTGACAGAAGTATCGATGTACTAAATATTGTGTGTGATAAATCAATATACTAGAAGTACAAACGATCAGAATGTGGGATTCGTGGAGTTCCCTTCGTGTGAAAATGGTATGTACGTTTTTCTATGTCAGTTATTCTTAACTGGATGCCCGCGTCTCTTAGGGTTTAGCGGTGACTCAGTGGTAAATACCTTGCCTCTGGTACAGTCCGCGGCATAAAATTTGTTACAAAAATTCTAAGTCCAAATGAATAACAAACTCTTGCTCAGTTTTCTTATGCATTCCCGCAATACATGTATCAATCGATTAGTTGCTTCTAGTATTTATTCCAACTCCTCCCCGTCCTCCACCTCTCCTTTTCTAAAGCAGTGTGTGTGACGTAGTACCCTCTTTCCACTCAGCTGAAAAAGAAACAGGAATCAAGTTTACAATGTTATAGCTTTAAAACAGTCTTTTCCATTCGTTTGTTCTGAAATATTTTTAAGAGCCTAAATTAAAGGAAAGTCACACAATCTTCCCAGAGCTTCATAAATATCTTTAGTTTCATTCTTTTCCTTCTTTAAAGAGTGCAAGCTAGTAAGATGCTCCCTAAGAAATCTATGGAAATTACCAAGAGCTCTAAAATATGTACGGACAGAAACGAGTTTTATTCAATGATTCATTGAATTTCTTTTCAGTAAGTGCAAGCAAATGTTTCAGGGGCGTCATTTGGGCAGGACAGGAGGGTGTAATTCCCCCTCTCTTGAGCTTCATAAATACGTATTTTTTGATCAAATGTATAGTAATACACTAATAAAAAGTGAAAATCTTATGTCGCCGGAGAATCTCTTCCGCCCCCCCCCCCTCCGAATAGAGTCTAAAAGACACTAGTTTTAACAACAAACCTATAGAGTTAGATAGCACTTTGCTAAAGAGCTTACATTTGGTTTCAAGGGTCGAAGGTTTCATCTCAAGCCATATGACATCCTGGGTGATATTGAGAGAGAGAGAGATAGATAGGGAGAGGGATTCAAGTATGGAGACAGAGAGGGATGATTTGTATACACAGATTTAGAATTGGGGAAAAAATGATCGGATAGCATTCGTATTACGACGAAAATTCTGATTTTGTGAAAGATAAGAAGGGAAGTTTTCGAACTGCGAGGATCACATTAGGCAGTTGTCAAATTAATGTGGAGAACTCTTTTTAGAGCATCAGATGATTACGAAAGGAGAGAAAGATCTTCAGAACTGAGGAATTAAGATTTTAAAAAATCTGGTTTCGGCGACGGGTTTCGAACCACGAACTTTGCGGCCATGGAACCATGACTTTATCCATTCTGCTACGGAGAATTCTATTACTCGTTCACATACGTTTCGCTTAGCTGCGTTGAAAGCTACCTTAAGGGGATATTCCAAAAGTTGACTCGGTAGATGCGCCGTTCAGTTAGGACGTAAATCTCATAACTTAGTTACAATGTGCAAAATGAACTTCCTCTTCTTCAGGACACATTTTAAAGCTTTAAAATTTGTTACTATTGTTTTAATTAAGTTACATTTGATAGAACCACGTGATAAAGTAGTGCCAAGCTCTGTGCGTCATTGTCTGTTAGGTGAATGGTTAATGTAAGTTACTTTTACGTGGATGGTCCGAGCTTCCAATCAAGACCATTCTTATTGATTTTTTGATTTGAGCTACGCTTATACTGTATATTCCACAAGTTCAAGTTTGAAGTAGTGTAGTCACAGCTAGTTTAATTCGAAATAATTTTCCAATATTATATTTGTTACTAAATTTACATGGCACTCTTCACTTGTTTGTAGCCCTGCATAAATGCAAAATTGTTTTAAAAGTATATTTTACTTTCAAGTATTATTGTTTTTTTTAAATTGTACTTCAAATTTATTTTATAATTATTTTCTATTTCTTAATTATAACATATTTTCTATTTATAATGTATTCTATGTTACTCGTTTATTATTTACATTTTATGTCTTACCTTTGAAGAGGAGCTTTTGACAATTCAGAGCAGCAGGGACATACACAGGATGCAGGCCTTGGCAATCCAGAGCTTTTTCCCCCACGAAATCACTACTCTTTTGTTTGTATATATATAATTTTATAGATGGTGATAGCAGGGGCGGATCCAGGGGAGTGTGTTTGGGGTGATCGCATCCCCCAGAATAGGGAACTTTTTATACTTTTTATTTTAAAAATAAAACATATCCTAAGTATTTTTCATCTTTGTATTATAAACGTAAATTAAAACCTAAAGTAGATAGGCCTTACTTTCTTAAGAAAGTTAATTCTACAGAAGAGATCTTTCTCATTTTCTATTTTTTCTTTTCTTTCTTTTCTTTTCTTTCTTTCTTTTTTCTTTTCTTTTTTTTGCAATCCGCTCTTACCTTGATTTGACTTCGAACGACCGCCCCTCCCAAACAATCATCCTGGATCCACCCCTGGATGATAGACATTTTAGTAAAATATGCCCTCAATCGCTGAAGTAAATTCCTGTCAAGCTTTCGATCGCTGAAATAAATTTCTGTCTACGGCCCTGCAAAACAGTGACGATTTTAGGGAGTGATCAGTTAGTAATGCCTCCCTGGAGCAACGACACTTCCCCAGAAGTCATATCTCCGATAATTCAGAATGTGATTTGTGCATTATCACTTTTCACTCTCAGTGTCTTCAAACGCACCAAAAAGGAACTGTTCTGAAGTATCTACTGGTTCTCCCTATGACCCCATTTCAATATGGCCAACCTTGGACATATACACATCTGAAATATCACCTTTTATGTCAGTGATCCCTAAAACTATCCATTCGAAACAAATATAGGATATTTTCGATTCTTTATTCCTGTCACCCTCCCATTGTCAACTCGAAGCCAACCAAGCTTTATTTTGGACTTACGCAGCATCCACAGTGTCACTTTTCATCTTTACATATGAATTCGACACTAATTTCGTTCGTATTTGACTACCTTTACATGTCACCTTCACCTCTTGGTAGGGATCTTTTCAGTATCTCGCCCCCACAACTATGGAGAAATTTCAACCAATTAAGTATAATTAGAAATTATCATCTGAAACACAACAGTACGGGTGATCTTTTTCGCAGAGGGATTCGTTAACTACTGTTTCAATATCAATGTATTGGCTTTTTTTGCTGTCCATGCTGAAGATTGCCAAAGGGCTAAACTTCATCTGCACTATTGTGCAATGAATATAGGTTTTAGTAGTTTAATTTACTGAATACTCGCTTAGATGTTGCTCTCGTCACAAAAAAAGTGATATACAGTTATAAAAGAAAAATGAAATGAAATATCTAATTTTTACGTCCCACGATTATGCCGACTATGCTAATGGAGAGAGTAATGGTGAGAAATAAATGAAATTGTTTAATGAAAAAAGTGGGAGGAAACGGGGGAAACCCTAGAACACTCATGCACACGGTGTTTGTCCATAATAAAGTTCATTCGGCGTGAGCTGGGATCGAACCAGGGACCCCATGCACCATAGGTAAAGTTATAAAAGAATAGGCGTCTAAACAAATACGGAACACTACTATCAATGAGAGTTATATAAGACTAGCAGCGTTCACCCTGCTTCGCTGGGGTCACCCCGGAACGCAATAAACTTTGTTACTTAGATAATTTTTACTTTTTCGCTTTCAAGTGATATGATAAAAACCATAGAAGATTGCAGTAAATGTTAACATTATATCGCCTGTCATTTATGTTAACCCGCCGAGTGACACGGTCATGTGGGTTGCATATAAATACGGTTAGATTTAGCTATGATGAGCTAACAAAGGATTTGTACGTTATGCACACTTGAATGGTCAATTATCTCAAGACACTGGTAATTGAAAATTAAAGTGATATGATAAAAACCATCTAGGGTCCAAATCTTAATAACCCCCCAAAAATGAAAGAAATTGGTTCAGCCGTATTAGCGTGATGAGCTAACAAAGGATTTGTACGTTCTCTTTTATATATATAGATTAGATTTTTAGTTATTTCATTCTAAGTTAAAATTTCAATTAATCTTGTTCTTCATTACTGTTCGAAAACTTAAAGTTGCTGCTGCAAGGACGTGATAAATCTTTTCAGTAGACTTCGCAGTCCCCTCCACAGCTTCTTTTTCATGTAAGGCTAAAGTACTCTCATTTTAGACATCGAGAAAAAATAGTGGAATTACAAATTTCCAATGGGCCCCGTTTTACTCTGGGCTCCCTCAACGCACTGCCGTTAGTTACGTCACTATTCAGGATGCATGATGCAGCTTCTGCTTTTAGGAATACTTTCTAAGGCAATACGAGTTGTTTTTTTAACTGCTGTGTGAATTAAGTTGTATTTGCTAGAAGTGTCGGTTAAAGGAAACTAAAGATCCTACACTCAAACACAAATAATCTCTTTCGAAACTCTAATGGAAAACGAAACGAATCGTCCTAAACATGTTATGCTTTTGAAGAGAAAAAGAGCAAAGCAGTAGTTGCACATACGCTTAATGGTTTTTCTTGGATACAAATTTATATCTTACAAAAGTCATGTTCACGTCATGGTTTGATAGATGAAGGGTTAGTAAAAGGAATTCTTACGCTGGTGGTCGTGGGTTCGAATCTCTGCTCTTCTTGTTACTTTTTTCTCTTAGCTACATTTAGTTTGTGCATTCCAAACCTCGAAGTTTGGTTTGGATTATTTATGAAAGCAGGTAGAGAATTAATTGTAGTCGAAATTAGTTTCAAATATGAGATTATAATTGCATATTTTGTCTTTAACTTATTACGTATCAATTTTTATATCAAATTTTCCAGTCTTTATTTAATTCATCTTCCGGTGTAATACAATGAACATTTGCAGAGCGACGTCAGTCGGACGAAAGTACTATATTCCATTGTTACTCTAATATACCTAGGTAATTGTTCATATATTTATAAATTGTTTACTAAGTAAAAACTTATGGCGGTCCACATTGTGTCATATAATAGACCGTACGAAGGCGGACATAGCAGAAGGCGTATTGCAAATATCCCTGGTGATAAAAAGTGGGGATCTTCTTCACTAGATTCGAACCACTGTTACAGGCGGTTTTGGTTTACATAGCAAGCATAATACCATCGGCCACCAAGTCTCGCACGTTAGCCTCTTTATTAATGCAGAACATACTGAGACACTTACATTCACTGGTGTCGCGTAATGTATTTCATAAAATTGTGTTAATAAGTGGGTCGAATTAGGTAGCCCTCGAGAGGGCTGATGGTGTTGTGGGCGAGCATTTATTAATAGTGTGTATAGTCCCCTTGGGACTCGATTACAGCTGCCATACGCCGTGGCCTTGAATCCACCAGGCGAGAGATATAGCGTTGGGTGCAACAGATCGACCACGCATCTTCAACACGCTCCCAAAGATCATTAGATGTTCGTGGAGGATTGTTCGACCAGGTTTCCCGCAATGTTCTTGCAACAGAGGCCCACATATTTTCAATAGGGTTCAGATCTGCTCCATGGGGAACCCAGTCAACTATTTCGACATCAGGTTGCCTCTGCAACCATGTCTGAACCACATTTGAATTATGTATCGAGCTATTGTCCTGTTGCAAATATAATATGCCGTCACCTACATGAGCTTTTATTTCCGGAAGCGTTTCATCCAGATGTTCCACATACTTGTGGGCGTTTAGGCTACCAGGAATCCTGTAGATTCCTCCGAAATTTGCAGCCTTGCATATCCAAACCCAACAGTGGACAGTTACATGTCCCATTCGACCAGAACGGGAAACGTATTCAGAGGCATACCTTTTTCCAGGGGGGCGGTAAACACGCTTCGGCCCGAAGTTTGCACTGGGAAATATTTTTTCGTCTGTGGAAACGACCTCGTCCCACACACTTGCAATATTTAACTGTGCAAACGCCAGACGGTCAACCATGTGGTCTAATGTTAGTCGCTCCTTAACAGCTGCCCTGTATGATCTCAAACCAAAGGATTTGAGTCTACGACGAACAGTCGTAACATCGCCTGGGAAATTGGTTTCCTCTCGTAACTGTCGGGCAGACATGAAAGGGTGCTCACGGCATTGGGCAATTACACTCTGGTCTTCTTCGGCAGAAGAAACTATTTGTCGCCCACTTCCTCTTTTACGTCTTACATCTCCTGTTTCCTCATATCTCCTCCACCACCTCCGTGCTGTAGCACGGTTAACGCCATATCTCGCGCCTGCCTCGCTATAGTTCATGCCCGCATGCTCAATTAAAGCAATCACGCTGCTTTTAACAAAAGCTTCGTAGTGAGCCATTTTCACACCAGAAGCAAAATGATAGCTTTGCTTAGGTGTTTGAACGGAACGTGTTTCATGTGACGTCACGTAACAAGGCGGAGTTTCCTCTCATTGCTGTACACGATATCGTACGCCCTCTGCTGGGTGTTCCGTGACGGAAAAAGTGCTTTTAAGCAGTTCATGGCGACCGCTTTGAAATCAAATATAAAGTATGAGAATTAAATTTGTCATATCTGTAGTTTGGTGTAGAGACAAAACAAAATTGGAAACCAAAGGTTTAAGAACAACTCAGATTATTAATATAAAACAAGTCAAAGATTATTAACTTGTATTATCATACAAGAAATGCGAGAATTTTGAAACAAAGAAAAATAACTTAGAAATTTGCAACTGAAGACAAAAAAAAAAAAACTAACTTAAACACACCAAAGGGTATGAGTAAGGGGATTAATGGGGACGTCAGCAATGAGGCTATATGTCCCCGTCTCGATTAACGCGAGGGATGGATTTTACCATTTCACTTTGATGGAATAACGTAGAGGATGGAGAGGAGGGGGAAGATACATAACAGCTATAAATATAAAAATAAAAGTGACAATGTTCGGTGGTGAATAACTCTTGAACTACCCGATCGTTCTCAATCACATTTTGAACATAGATGAAATTCGAACCTGGGAAGCTTTTTGTTATTTCATTTTGATATTAGAACTTGCGGAAGAGGAGGGGAGGGTAAATATATGAAAATGAATAAAACTTAATAACTCTTGAACAATCCGACTGATCCCAATCAATCAAACATTCAATATAAATAAGGTTCGGACTTGGAATGTTTTCATTTTTCGCCTTGACGGCACAATGTAGGGGAGGGGAAGGGGGGACTATGTAAAAAAATAAAAATAAAAATGCTGTCTTGGTGACTTCATCACGCTTAAACCACCGAACTGATCTTAATCAAATTATCAACATAGATGAGGTTCGGACCTGGGGTGGTTTTTATCATATCCCTTTGATGGTAGAACGTAGGGAAGGAGGAGGGGAGGGGAGATATCTATAAAAATGAATAAAACTTAACAACTCTTGAACCACCTGACCGATCTCGATCTAATTTTCAACATAGACGACGTTCGGGCCTAGAAACTTTTGTTTTAATATTTTCACTTTGACGGTAGAACATAGGAGAGGATAAGAGAAGGGGAGATTAATATATAAAAATAAATAGAACAACTCTTGAACCATCCAACAGATTTCGATCAAATTTTCAACGTACATGACATTCGGGCCTGGGATAATTTTTGTCATACCGTGCCCCCAACATGGAGAGGGGAGAGGGATACATAAAATCATCGAAAATGACCAATATCAAAGAGTGCTTTAGTAATAGTAAAACCATAACATATTACTATTTTTCTTTAATTTAGCCCAGCAAAATCGTTGTGCGACTTAGATTCGAGGACATCCTAAGTTCGAGTAGTTATCGAGAAATAATTAAAGATATTAACGTGTTATTGAACTACTTTGCTAATAATAATAATACCAATAATAATAATAATAATAATAATAATAATAATAATAATAATAATAATAATAATAATAATAATAATAATAATTATTATTATTATTATTATTATTATTATTATTATTATTATTATTATTATTATTATTATTATTATTATTATTATTATTATTGAAGATTTGATCATTCAAATATTGAAAGATCAAAATATTCAAATACCTTAAGACAATTAAACGTGTGTCATTGCCGACTAATGATCACCAAAAATTCTAAATTTAAACAAAATATTCACACATGGTTCCGACTTGAGAACCTCCAAATTATTAGCTAGCGCCTTGAGCACAGATCCACGCTCTATATGCGCTAAATGGTATGTTTTAGTATGTTTAAATTAGATTTCCTTGTCTCCAGTTACAAAATTATAAGTTAGTATTTTTCGTTCTTTCACAATTGCTTTCGATGTTTTTTAATCATATCAGTCAATAATCTTTGGCATAGTTTATATTAATAACGTGGTTGTTCTTAAACTTTTCGTTCGCTATTTGGTTTCTTCTCCACACCAATCTACAGATATGATACGTTTAATTCTCATAATTGTCATTTGGTTTCAAAGCAGTCACCATTATCTGGTAAAGCAATTTTGTTCGGCACGATTCATGAGTTTTGTAACAAAACACGTCAAGAAATAAGTTAAATGAAGGCTGCAAGAGTTTATATCAAAGTTGAGTATTGTGAGCTAGTGACAAGCATGTAATAACGTCTCGTATTTGAAAATAATGTTAGCTACTTTTAATTCACTAACTGGTATTAGATTTAATTCAAGCTTAAAGAATTGGAATGAGCAAACTCAGTGTAGCTTCAAGAAACAAAACGTAAGAAGAACGGACGAGATTCGAACCCTGGACCACCAGTACAAAAATCCTGTTCACTAACCCCTCACCTAACAAGCCATCAACTTCTATAAGTTTTAAATTTGCAAGCAAATGATACCATTATACGTTTGTGCAATCAATGTTTTGCTGTTTTCCTCTTCAAGAACGTAACATGTTTACGACGATTCGTTTCGTTTCCCATTAGAGCTTCTAGAGAGATGATTTGTGTTTGAGTATAGGATCTTTTGTTTCCTTTAACCGACAGTTCTAGCAAATACAACTCAATTGAAACAGCTGTAAAAAAAAACTAGTACTGTCTTAGAAAGTATTCCTAAAAGGGACAAACTCCATCGTGCACCCTGAACAGTGACGGGAGTGCGTTGAGCGAGGCCAACAGCAAAATGGGGTCCATTGAAGATTCGTAACTCCACTTTGAAGGGTTTTAATTAATTTCACAGTTTTTCCTCAATGTCTAAAATGTAACTACTTAGCCTTAGATGAAAAGGAAGTTGTGAAGGTGCTATAGACTGTAAAGTCTACCGAAAAGATTTATCACGTCCTTGCAGCAACTATTTGCAGCAACTATTTCCAACAAAAGGGAATAAGTACAACAGACCTAAGTTTTCAGAAACGCTAAAAAAACCTTCCCAAGGCGTATTTGTATTTGTTTCAACACGTGTATAACTGATTAATTGTAGCAAAAGAACTGGCAAACTCTAAGACAAGAAAAAGAATATTGTATTGTAGCACTGCAATTGGTGAGAAAAGCTTAAAAGTGGAAAAAATATTTTTTATGTACTTATTCCCTTTTTCCAATCAGTGGTTCAATTATGAGTCTATATTTTTGAGGTGTTAAAAATAATAATAATAATAAGAAAACTTATTAACTGGTAGGTTACGCTGGACTCTTAATTGTGCATATGGAATAATGGAACGTGGGGTTATACAGAGGATTTTGGATTTCTGTTGGCGATCAATTACTCTTTACCCTAGTAGGGAATACTGGTTAGTCCGGATTTCGGACAGTAATGAAGATCAAGATTGATTGAAATTTCAACTTAGAATGAAATAAATAAAAATCTAATCTTATACAACTCTCATTGATAGTAGTGTTCCGTATTTGTTTAGACGCCTATTTTTTTATAACTTTACCTATAGTGCATGGAGTTGTTGGTTAGATCCCAGCTCGCGCTTAATGAACTTTATTATGGACAAACACCGTGTGCATGAGTTTTCTCGGGTTTCTCCAGTTTCCTCCCACTTTCTTCATTAAACGATTTCATTCGTTTCTCACCATCATTGTCTCCATTAGCGTAGTCGGCATAACGTGGGACGTAAAATTTAAATATTTCGTTTCGTTTTTCTTTTATAACTGTATCTCACTTTTCCTGTGACGAGAGCATCATCTAAGAGAGTATTCAGTGAATTAAACCACTATATTCATAGCACAATAGTACAGAATGAAGTTTAGCTCTTTGGCAATCTCCAGTATGCAGAGCAAAAAAAGCCAATACATTGATATTGAAACAGTAGTTAACGAATTCCTCCGCGAAAAAGATCACTCGTACTGTTGTGTTTCAGATTATAATTTCTAATTATACTTAGTTGGTTGAAATTTCTCCATAGTTGTGGGGGCGAGATACTGAAAAAATCCCTACCAAGAGGTGAAGGTGACATGTAAAGGTAGTCAAATACGAACGAAATTAGTGTCGAATTCATATGCAAAGATGAAAAGTGACACTGTGGATGCTGCGTAAGTCCAAAATAAGGCTTGGTTGGCTTCGAGTTGACAATGGGAGGGTGACAGGAATAAAGAATCGAAAATATCCTATATTTGTGTCGAATGGATAGTT
The DNA here is from genome assembly GCF_964235325.1 of Thermobia domestica. Classification (NCBI taxonomy): domain Eukaryota; kingdom Metazoa; phylum Arthropoda; class Insecta; order Zygentoma; family Lepismatidae; genus Thermobia; species Thermobia domestica. The sequence continues at coordinate 194,643,021 of NC_137457.1, forward strand.
TTAGGGATCACTGACATAAAAGGTGATATTTCAGATGTGTATATGTCCAAGGTTGGCCATATTGAAATGGGGTCATAGGGAGAACCAGTAAATACTTCAGAACAGTTCCTTTTTGGTGCGTTTGAAGACACTGAGAGTGAAAAGTGATAATGCACAAATCACATTCTGAATTATCGGAGATATGACTTCTGGGGAAGTGTCATTGCTCCAGGGAGGCATTACTAACTGATCACTCCCTAAAATCGTCACTGTTTTGCAGGGCCGTAGACAGAAATTTATTTCAGCGATCGAAAGCTTGACAGGAATTTATTTCGGCGATTGAGGGCATATATTACTAAAGTGTCTATCATCCAGGGGTGGATCCAGGATGATTGTTTGGGAGGGGCAGTCGTTCGAAGTCAAATCAAGGTAAGAGCGGATTGCAAAAAAAAAAGAATGAAAGAAAGGAAAAAAAGAAAAAAGAAAGAAAGAAAAGAAAAAAAAACAAATTTAGAAAAGGAGAAGTAGCTCTTCTTTAGAATTAACTTTCTTAAGAAAGTAAGGCCTATCTACTTTAGGTTTTAATTTACGTTTATAATACAAACATGAAAAATACTTAGGATATGTTTTATTTTTAAAATAAAAAGTATAAAAAGTTCCCTATTCTGGGGGATGTGATCGCCCGAACGCACTACCCTGAATCCGCTCCTGCTATCATCATCTCTAAAATTAGATATAATTTACAAAAAAAGTATTGTATTCGTGGGGGCAAAAGCTCTTGATTGCAAAGGCCTGCATCCTGTATATGTCCCTGCTGCTCTGAATTGTCAAAAGCTCCTCTTCAAAGGTAAGACATAAAATATAAATAATAAACGTGTAACATAGAATACAATATAAATAGAAAATACGTTATAATTAAGAAATAGAAAATAATTACAAAATAAAGTTGAAGGACAATTAAAAAAACAATAAAACTTGAAAGTAAAATATACTTTGAAAACAATTTTGCATTTATGCAGGGCTACAAACAGTGAGGAGTGCCATGTAAATTTAGTAAGAAATATAATATTGAAAAATTATTTCGAATTAAACTAGCTGTGACTACATTACTTCAAAATTGAACTTGTGGAATATACAGTATGAGCATAGCTCAAATCAAATAATCAATAAAAATGGTCTTGATTGGAAGCTCGGACCATCTACGTAGGAGTAACTTACATTAACCATTCACCTAACAGACAATGACGCACAGGGCTTGGCACTACTTTATCAGATGGTTCTATCAAATGTAACTTAATTAAAACAATAGTAACAAATTTTAAAGCTTTAAAAAGTGTCCTGAAGAAGAGGAAGTTCATTTTGCACATTGTAACTAAGTTACAAGAGATTTACGTCCTATCTGAACGGCGCATCCACCGAGTCAACTTTTGGAATATCCCCTTAAGGTAGCTTTCAACGCAGCTAAGCGAAACGTATGTGAACGAGCAATAGAATTCTCCGTAGCAGAATGGATAAAGTCATGGTTCGTTGACCACAAGGTTCGTGGTTCGAAACCCGTCGCCGAAACCAGATTTTTTAAAATCTTAATTCCTCAGTTCTGAAGATCTTTCTCTCCTTTCGTAATCATCTGATGCTCTAAAAAGAGTTCTCCACATTAATTCGACAACTGTCTAATGTGATCCTCGCAGTTCGAAAACTTCCCTTCTTATCTTTCACAAAATCAGAATTTTCGTCATAATACGAATGCTGTCCGATCATTTTCCCCCCAATTCTAAATCTGTGTATACAAATCATCCCTCTCTGTCTCCATACTTGAATCCCTCTCCCTATCTATCTCTCTCTCTCTCAATATCACCCAGGATGTCATATGGCTTGAGATGAAACCTTCGACCCTTGAAACCAAATGTAAGCTCTTTAGCAAAGTGCTATCTAACTCTATAGGTTTGTTGTTAAAACTAGTGTCTTTTAGACTCTATTCGGAGGGGGGGGGGCGGAAGAGATTCTCCGGCGACATAAGATTTTCACTTTTTATTAGTGTATTACTATACATTTGATCAAAAAATACGTATTTATGAAGCTCAAGAGAGGGGGAATTACACCCTCCTGTCCTGCCCAAATGACGCCCCTGAAACATTTGCTTGCACTTACTGAAAAGAAATTCAATGAATCATTGAATAAAACTCGTTTCTGTCCGTACATATTTTAGAGCTCTTGGTAATTTCCATAGATTTCTTAGGGAGCATCTTACTAGCTTGCACTCTTTAAAGAAGGAAAAGAATGAAACTAAAGATATTTATGAAGCTCTGGGAAGATTGTGTGACTTTCCTTTAATTTAGGCTCTTAAAAATATTTCAGAACAAACGAATGGAAAAGACTGTTTTAAAGCTATAATGTTGTAAACTTGATTCCTGTTTCTTTTTCAGCTGAATGGAAAGAGGGTACTACGTCACACACTTTGCTTTAGACAAGGAGAGGTGGAGGACGGGGAGGAGTTGGAATAAATACTAGAAGCAACTAATCGATTGATACATGTATTGCGGGAATGCATAAGAAAACTGGGCAAGAGTTTGTTGTTCATTTGGACTTGGAATTTTTGTAACAAATTTTATGCCGCGGACTGTACGTGGAGCCTCTGGTTCGATTCTCAGCCAAGAAACTTTATGGTGGATACCATCATATCGTATGTGGGTTTTCTCGGGATACTCCAATTTCCTTCCCCATTCTCATTCCATCATATCTTCCACCACATTCACTTGCCTTACTCATTGTCTTCCTTATTCTAAAGAGCACAATCGTGGTTCGTTAAAGCGAAATATTCATTTCATTTTACAGAGGTTGCGTACAGTTTGTCGGTGGGTTACCGTTTTTAATAGGTTTTATTATTGATACTATTATTTATAAGGAAGAAGGAGTCTGTTGGGCTAATAATTTTCGAATAGCTGAGAACTACATTTGTACGTTGATTGTAAGAAATGCTAAAGGTACGAACTAAATTTGATTTGTGAGTCTTTTAGAATTATTAGTCGTATTATGGACAAGAAATAGCTCACATATCTACAAACCAAGAAAACTAACAGCGAAATTTGATATTCGACAGTGAAATATAATAGTATACAACTTGGATATCAAATTTCGCGGTTAGTTTTCTTGGCTTTCGATATGTTCAACTTAAATGTGTTTTTGTGATAGTCCAAACTTTCAACGTACGAGTATCAGTCTCCTAGATTTTCGTAAGTAACTATGAAGATTATCCTAAATCTTCCAAAGGATCACTAAAGTTCATAATTGACTTTTGAGAACATGCTGGCCCTAACTGATATATCACATAACTACCTTTCCATTAACAAAATTATCACAGATTTCAAAATGGCTTATTTCAAGATGACGCCGAAGATTCGTGGTCTACTCTATCAATTCTTCTTTTACCAATACGTAAAACTACCACCGTTTGCATTGTCTACCTTTCACTATTTTCACCATTCAACAGTTTATTTCATGTATTTCAATAACATAGCATAGCCCTTCTAACATCAATTTTGACCCCCTCCGTTTCTTTTCACGTTCAGCCCTTTTAACTTTTCATATATACATATTTCCACATCCTCTGCCAGTCGCACTACGTCTCATCCCGTAACTCGATTCATCGATTTGAACCCTTTACTTGTCAGGCAATTTCTTATTGATGGAGGACCAGGAAAAATAATTCTACAATGACTGACAAGTAATACTTCCCAAGTGAAACACTTCGATTTTGATAAAATTTGGAAGTAGATACTACGCATAATATAAACGCCTTTTTTATTTTCAGCGGAAAAACTGTTTCAGGGGGCAAAAGCATCCACCCAAAATTTTGAAAGTTGACGCCCGAAAGGCAAAAGTAAGTGGATCGAAGTGAACTAAATTGTGCGCAGATACTAAAACGTAAAATGAGGGAATACGGGTTTCGTATTTTCCTGGAAAAAACGGTTACGTGGAGCACGGACCCCTCCAAAACTTTCATCACGAAATGTTAAAAGTGCTAACAACGGTATGTCAGATGTGTGTAAAGGACATGAAGTATTGCAACGAATCTTCGTGTATAAACAATATGCAAAAAATAAGGGAATACGTTTTTTTCTGCGGGAAAACGGTTTTAGGTGGCAAAAGCTCCCACCCAAAATTTTGAAATTTCAAGCCCAAAAGGCAAGAAGAAGTGCACAGAATTGAACGACATTTTGCAAAGATATTGTAGACATAAAATGAGTTAATTGGATTACGATTTTTTTTTTGGAAAAAGCAATTGGGTGAGGCACTTACTTTCTAAACCGTTGATTACGAAATATCAAAAGTGCAAATAAGCATACGTCAGAAGTTCGTAAAAAATGTGAGAATTGCAACGAAACTTCGTAGATATAATTTACAAAACAATAGATGATTACTGTTTTAATATTTGCGGAAAAACAGTGCTGGGGATTAGGCCCTATCCGAAAAAAAGGAAATATTACCGTAATAGCGCAGGAAGGAGTGGATCGAAGCAAATGAAATTGTGTGTAGATATTATATAGGCTCTATGTAAAATAAGTCCTCAAGTGTCCCAAATAAACAGAAAATTGAAAATAAATCGGCAAGTGTTTTTGGTTATGCGCAAAATCATTGTAAGGATTAAAGGTGCTCTTGAAATACTAGAAAATACGCTATATTGTTTGCACTTGCAGTTGATAAGCCAAATTTGAAGAAATTGGATGGACATACGACACTTGTGAAACACGTAAGATCTTATTTTACATATCCAATATCTCCATACAATTTCATTTGCTTCGGTCCACTCCTCCCGCCACTCAATATTTCGGTCCACTCACAGTTTTTTTTAGGAAAATACGAAACACGTATTCTCTCATCTTACCTCTACAATATTTGTGCACATTTCATTCACTTCGGTCCACTTCTTGCCTTTCGGGCTCAAATCTCAAAATTTTGGATGGGAGCTTTTGTCCCATAAAACCGATTTTCCACAGAAAATAAAAAGCTAGTATTCGTTTATTTTTTTATGTAATGTCCATACACAAAGTTTCGTTGCAATTCTTCATATCATTTACACACATCTGACATATCGTACTGTTTTGATATTTCGTGATCAAAGGTTTGGAGGGTTCCGTACCCCATCCAACCATTTTTTCCAAAGAAATACGAAACCCATATTCCCTCATTTTGTGTCTACAATATCTGTGCACAATTTCATTTAGTTCGGTTCACTCCTTTTTCCTTTTCGGACGTCAACTTTCAAAATTTGGATGGGATTTTTGGCCCTCTAAAACCGTTTATCCGCAGAAAATAGAAAAAAAACAGCATTCGTTTATTTTTCCGTATTGTTCACACACAAAGTTTCGTTGTAATTCTTCATGTCCTTACACACATCTGACATACTGTGCTGGCACTTTTCATACTTGGTGATCAAATGTTTGGAGGGGTCCGTGCCACACTCAACTGCTTTTTCCAGGAAAATACGTAACCCATATTCCCTCATTTTATGTGTACAATTTCATTGACTTCGCTTCACTTCCTCTTTTCTTTCTGGCGTCAGGTTCCACAATTTTGGGTGGGATCTTTTGTCCCCTAAAACCGTTTCTCCGCAGGAAATAAAAACTCGTATTCATTTATTTTTTGCGTATTGTCCATGCGCAAAGTTTCGTTGCAATTCGTCATGTCCTTTACACACATCTGACCTATTTTTACTAGCATTTTTGATATTTTGTGATCAAAGGTTTCGAGAGGTCGGCGCCCCATTCAACTGTTTTCTCAAGGAAAATACGAAACCCTCTATCCTCATTTTACGTGTGCAATATGTGTGCGCAATTTCATTCACTTCGGTTCCATTCTTCTTGAATTTCGGGCGTTAAATTTCAAAATTTTGGGTCGGTGCTTTTGCCCCCAAAATCGTTTTTCCGCAAAACATAAAAAACCCGTATTCGTTTATTTTTTTTCGTATTGTCCATACACCAAGTTATATTGCAATTCTTCATGTCCTATACACACATGAGACATACGGTTACTGACACTTTTGATATCACGTTATCAATGTTTGGAAGGGTCTGTGCCACACTCAACCGTTTTTCCCAGACAATACGAAACTTGTATTCCCTCATTTTATGTCTTCTTCTTACCTTTCGGGTGTTAATTTTCAAAATTTTGGGGTGGGTTCTTTTGCTCCTATAACCGTTTTTTCCACACAAAATAAGAAAGCTCTATTCCTTCATTTTTCACGTATTGTCCATACACAAAGTTTGGTTTGAATTTTTCGCGTCCTGTACACACATCTGACATACTGTTACTAGCACTTTTGATATTTCGTGATCAAAGGTTTGAAGGGGTTACACCCACCCAACCGTTTTTCCAGGAAAATCCTAAACACTTATTTTCTCATTTTACCTCTGCAACATCTGTGCACAATTTCTTTCACTTCGATTCAGTTGTTCTTACCTTTCAGGTGTCAACGTTCAAAATTTTGGGTGTTGGTTTTATATTTAACCTTTACATTATTAACCTTTTTCTTTTTTACGAGATTCTCTTTTCGGGGAAAGACAGAAATGCTTTCCTCTGATATCTGTTTCTTGCCATTCATCTTGTTTGAACTTCTTAAGTAACATCATTTTGTAACTTTTTATGTCATCCAACTCCGTCAAGATAATAAAATTGTCATTCTTAACAATTTGTTTTATTCCCTTATTTGCAGTTTGCCACACTGATATATTTATTACAAAATTTAGGTTTGGTCTAACGCCTTTCGAATTCGCACCCAACCAAACGGCCGAGTTTTTTGGGTTGCCTTCTATTGCAGGAGAAGGAGAATTGCAGGTGGTAATGCACTTTAGAAGTTGTGTATACATTTTCTGATATTTCCCAATTCTTTCTAATTCTTCTATGTCCTAGCATTTTCTTTTGTAAAACTCTTCTCTCGCTCTGTCTGTTTCCCTTCGTAATCCATTATTTAACTTTCTGTAGATCTTTCTGCCCTCTTCTGTATCAACCTGTTTCTACGTCTTCCTTTCCCTCATTTTCTGCAACATCTGCTCTGTAACCCATGGTTTCGTAGCGGTTTTGTGTTCGCGCTAACCTACTGCTTCTACTACAGCCTGCTGTAAGCAAACTTTAATACTTTCCCAGCGTGCGTTACTATCTGCGCCTATCCTTTCCTCGTTTCAATATTTTTCTTCGAAATTTTCAACGAAAGATTTTTTATTTCCTCGTTTTTAAATTTTCCAGTATTCAACACTTTATTGCCTACTTTTCTTCTGCCTACGTTTTTCAGTTGAATATCTACTTCGGTCAACACAAGATTATGGTCAGAGAAAATATCAGCCTCGGAAGGGGTTTTCGTGTTCTTTAAGCTATTCCGATACCTGTGCTGAATGATAACGTAGTCTATCTGATATCTTCCGCCGTCTATTGGTGATTTCCATGTGTAGATCTATCTTCTTCTCTTGTCCTGATTGAATCGAGTGTTCCCAATTACTAGTGAATTCTTTACAGAAATTCACCAGTCCTTCTCCCCTTTCATTTCTTTAGCCTAAACCATATTTGCCTACGACACTACCTTCCTGTTTTTCTTCCAGAACTGCATTTAAATCTCTCATTACAATTATGCATTCACCCCTCTTCTCCCTGTCTATAATTTATTTTATTTTCTCATAATTTTTCTCTACTTCTTCAGCTGCATGCGAAGTCGTCGGAGCATATGTCTGTATCACCACTAGATCCTTCGTTTTCCCTTTAAGTCTTAACATCATAACTCTATCATCAATAAATTCCACTTTCACTTCCTTCTCCTTTAAGCGCTTTCTAAGAATTATTCCTACGTCATTATGACCGTCCTTTTCATTACCTGAGTAAAACATTCATTCGCTGTTCAACACCTCATTACCTTCTCGTCTAACTTCACAAAGTCCTACCAAATCTAGATTATTTTGTTTCTTTTTTTCTTTAGGAATAAATACTTAATAATTAAGAATAAATAAGAATAAATACTATAAATAAGAATAAATACTATAATTATATGTATTTAAATTTAAGTGTAGAATGGCGTAGAAACAAGCTTATACGATCAGGGAATACAAGTTGAGCAAAGTGATGTTGGTGGAAAATGTTAAACTAATTAAGTTATATCCGGATAAAAATTAACACACGTTATGTTACATTCCATGTAATTATTACGTGCGTTGATTAATCTTTAAAATAATGTCGAGAAACTAACATTTAGGTTTCACTTTAACACAGACACTATTTGATATATTTTAGTAATGTCTTCGGAAATCCTGAAAGGATTTTTATATTCATATTGAAATAGTATAATTTCGACAACCAATCACTTGCCTTCGATTACTAGTCAGTAGTGAAGAGCTTCTAATAATGAAAAAAAAAACATCTCTGGATTAAAAAGATTGTTTTCTGACCAACACTCACAACCCACCGTTTACTAGGCCATTTGTCAATGTGACAGTTCTTACATTGGAATGACTTAGAGGTCTGCACAGGCCGGAATTTTTAGCCTGGGCCCGGCCCGACCTGTGACTTTACAATCTCAAATTTTATAGGAATCGAAAATTTTCATCTTTGTTCTAGCCAGATTTGTGTAAGTTTATGCAGGGATATAGAGGAAAATGAACAAGAAAATAAGGAAATTGAAGTGAAGTGAAGTATTTCATACTTTACAAAACGCTTCATATAACATTGTAGATTGTGTTTATATTGGTATTCCTAGTTGTGAGTTAGTGTGTGCAGTACACTGGATCTTACATGTAGTAATAAGTCTATTTACTTTTTAATAGTGATTGAGTAACTTATTGCCGATTTTACTGATTTGTGTGAAATAAAAGACCAAGCTGAACAAAATAATAAAAAAGTGAAGTTGGAGCTCTTCGTTACTGACTAGCCGTCAAAGTCAACAGGATTGGTTGCCAAAATTATACTGGAAATATAAAAAAGCATTTTAGGATTCCCAGAGCACATCATACGTGAGTGCTAGTTAATGTGAATGGTAAAGTTGGTTTGACAAGTATGGAATAAACTTGTATAGCTTGTTATAAACTTAGATGGATGTGAACGTCTGATAAAACATAGTAGTAGGTTTTACTAGATATACGAGTATTAATAAACATAACTGGTTAGGTTATCTATCCAGATATACGCTTGAACTAAATACAATGGATGAATTGGATCTTATGTGTAATGATATGCGTATTCGTTTTTTAATAGACAAAAGAGTAATGGGGCAGAATTATTGATAGCAATTCTTCGGAAATCAAAAGGTAGATCAATACAAGGGTTAAGTAGATAATACGGATGGTTTCGGCACTAAAATATTAGGCATGATCATTCCTAAGATTTAGCTTCAAGAGGACTCATATATATATACTGTCTATATTAATAATATAACACAATTTTAATTTGATTATTTTGAGTAACAGTTGGATGGACATATTGAGTGCTAATTAGAGGACAGACCTTATAGTAATCATTAAAAAATCGTGTGAAAATTCTAAACACTGAAAATGATAAATAACCAAATGCAAAAAAAGATTATTCTCAGCAAAAGTTATTGCAAAATATACACAGGCAAGGGAGTTCCCTTGTGATTATATAGTAAGCATATATGAGTATCCGGAGCGCGATCCACGCGTTTAATTCCTGGTGAAAGCTCATATAGTCTGTAGGTCAATTTTTCATATAGCCTTGATCCTGCAGGGGACACCAAATTTGCATACAACCAACGAAATATTCACTGCTATTTCAGAACTCGACAATAATTTAAAGGACATACTGAAGAGATTCCAACAAAACAGGGTATTATGCCAATCTTTCCTAAATACTACGAGATACCATATACCTTAGCTAATCCAGTCAGAAATTAAGCCGTGCTGATTAAACCACTCTCTTAGTAGCAATCCATGCAATTAAATCTTGGTGCTATATCCAGGGATGTAATGGAGAGTATAGGCCTACGTGGGTATACGGCGTATACCCATCTCTAATTTTTTTGGAAACTATTGTATAGCCACCTAAAATTTAGGAAGTACGCGGGTATATGCTACATTCGATCCATAGTATATTCACTTCATTGGAACAAACAACAACTGCTTGTCATGCACTGTATTTCAAAACAAAATTCTCACTAAACAGCTGGTCTTCAGGCTGTTGCCGCGAATAATGTCTAGATTCTTTTGAAATGTTTGCGTTTTCGGGGCGCGAGAATCGACCGAGAATTCCTTCTATAATGGAAAACAGCACTCAATCTGCAGTGTTTCTCCCTCAAGATGTCACATGCGCTGTTCCTATTTTCTGAAAGCTGACCTCTGCAATTATAATAAAATAAAGCCATGCTGTTTCCAAATACTTTTCTTGGAAACTCTTTTGTTTCTAGAGATCAAGGGGAGATAGAGTTGAATGGTGAGGAATAGTGAGTAGAATAATATTATACTACTGTAGTGCCTACCTTCATGTGATGACTGGTGACATTAAAGTTATTCTGTTTTGACATAGCAATGAATACAGTTTTCACACACTCTTGGATCCAAATTCAAAGTCTGTTGATTAGATGCAATTTGAACGAGGCAATGTGGGATCGAACCAGTTCCTTTCTAATCGCGGACGGTGGTTCCGAAAAAATGTCTTTATTTTCAGTTCAAGGGTTAAGAAGAAATTAATGAATGTATTTGCGCCAAGGAATTGTTGACCTCCACAAAAATAACAAAATACGTGACCTATCTACGATCTAGTTTGAAGCATTCGCGGTCATTTCCAATACCAACTACAACAGCGAACTTACAATAAGTACTGCTTATTTGTACTCAGCAACAAGTATTAGTAGTAATTTTTCCGTAACCATCTGAGCAAAAAAAAAAAAAAAAAAAAAAGGAAGGTTAGGGAAGGGAAGGAGTACAAATAAATATTTTCTTTGTTGTTTTGTTTTCTTTCAGATAAAGTATATTTGAAGAAAATTTCTTAACAGGAGAGAGTAGAAAACAAAAGTCAGGAAAGACTTGTAGCGCATGAGCATGTCACAGAAATATTTGATCATTTCAGTACAGCCATCACTTCGAAAATATTTGATTAGTAGTGTTTACAATTCTTTGCGGTTGACGAATTAACAATTGCTTCGCAATTTGCTAAAGATGTCCAAGGTGTTAGAAAATTGGTTAAAAAGGAAAAAGAGACAATAGCTGTGTAAATTCCATTGACGAAAACATAGAAGCAAAGACATCGAGAACCGGCGAAGAAAAATCCAAAGAAGATGTTAATCTGTCGGCTACTACTTCAGAGAAAGACGAAAGCAGTGCTGTGCCGTGGAAAATCAGCGCCCAGGGCGAGAGTATATGACAGCGTCCCCCCATCCCGTACATATGAGTGAGGTCCACAGACCAGCCGCGAAGTGTCACCATGGTTGGCGCGAAGCGCAAAAGGTTTTGAAAAATAAACCCTGCTTTTCCTTGATTTTGAGCACTTTTTATTACTTTTCTTTCCTTCCATTTTATATATATCTTTTCTCTTTTACTCCCGAATTGTGCACCCCTTACTTCGTCGCCCGGGGCCGTCACCCCGCTTGACCCACTCACGGCACGCCACTGGACAAAAGTACATTTTACTTATTTGTTTCACATTATAAAAGTTGTTATGGCATCTTCCAATTGATGATGAAGATAACAAGGATAACGTCCTTCGTTAAAAGCATTGGAATGGAGACTACTTGGGGTCTATAAGTTAGGTACAATTCTGTCATTTGCCTGGTGCGAATGAAAAAACCCTCTTTTTGGATAGCTGATCTGCAAAGGCTTTTTTTTTACACCTTCTTGACCGATTTCTTCTTTCTTCTTCTTCTTCTTCTTCTTCTTCTTCTTCTTATTATTATTATTATTATTATTATTATTATTATTATTATTATTATTATTATTATTATTATCTATATAGGCCTATTAATAGCAGTCTGTGAAGAAAAAACTTCACATACAAATTGAAAGTGATTATGTTTGTGACTCCTAATCTCTTGAACCTCCTTACCGATCTCGATCAAATTTTTGACGTAGATGCAGTTTTGGCCTGGGAGTGTCTTTAGCTATTCATTTTGACGATAGAACTTAGGGTAGAGGGATGAGAGAGAAATACAAAAAAATAATTTCAAACAAATTTCAACATAGGCGACTTTCGTGTCTGCGATGGATTTTACCATTTTACGTTGACAGAACAACGTAGGAGAGGAGGGGGAGATATACAAAAAATAATAAATATAAAAATAAAAGTGACCATGTTCGTGAGTTAATAACTCTTAAACCACTAGATTGATCTTAATCAAATTTTCAACATAGATGAAGTTCGAACTTGGGAAGTTTCTTGTTATTTCATTTTGATGGTAGAACTTAGGGGATGGGAGGGAAGGAGTGTAAATATATGAAAACGAATAAAACTTAATAACTCTTGAACCACTCGACCGATCTCGATCAAACACTTAACATAGATAGTTCGGACCTGGGATGTTTTCATTATTTTACTTTGACGGCACAATAATAACAATGTAAGGGAGGGGAAGGGGGGACATTTATGTAAAAACATTAATAAAAGTGACTGTCTTTGTGACTTCATCACGCTTAAACCACCAAACCGATCTTAATCAAATTATCAACATAGATGAGGTTCGAACCTGGGGTGGTTTTTATCATATCCCTTTGACGGTAGAACTTAGATCAGGAGGAGGGGAGCGGAAAGATATAGAAAGGGGAAAGATATAGAAAAATAAATAAAACTTAATAACTCTTGAACCGCCGAACCGATCTCGATCAAATTTTCAACATAGATGACGTTCGAGTCTGGAAGGTTTTCTTAATATTTTCACTTTGACGTTTAAACCTAGGGGATTGGAGGGGAAGGGGAAGATGAATACATAAAAATAGATATAATTTAACTCTTGAATCACGCAACCGATCTCGATCAAATTTTCAATATACATGACATTCGGGCATGGATTTCTTTTTATCATGCAGTGCCTCGCAACATGGAGAGGGGAGAGGGATATATAATCACCGAAAACCACCGCAAATGACCGAAAATGATCAAAGAGCGCTTTCGTAATAGTAAAAATGGAACATACTACTATTTTTCCTTAATTTAGCTCAGTGAAATCGGGTCGCGTCTTAGGTTCGACGAAGTCCTAAATTCGAATAATTATCGAGAAATTCTTAATTAAAGATATTATTAAAGTGTTATTAAAACTACTTTGCTAGCCATAAATATTTTTAATTTTGTATCTGGTTTTTCCATTTGAGACACCCACTCAATGGGAATGGGTGTAAAGGAGACGATCGGTGAACGTTCACAATCCTTTGCTAGTTATTACTATTATTGTAATTTATATTTGTGTCAACGGCCCCAGACTTAAATTTTGCTGGAAACAGCTGTTCGAGTAATTCTACTTTTAAAAAATCTATAACCAACCATCCTCAGTGGCCTTTGTAAGCTTTTCTTTGAAAGATTAAAGTAATGCTGGAATAGTGCACCAGCTTATAAGTCCAGACAGCATTCTTTTCCAATGCTCGAAGTAAGACAGGATGTTGTGTTATGCCATACCAACTCTGGTTTTTCAGTGATGAAGGCATACCGCCTCTGTTTTTTTTTTTTAAGTGATCAAGATATACCATCCCTGGAAAGTAAATGCTAAATACTTTTAATAAATCCATTTTTATACACAGTAATTGACGAATAGCTTTGCACGTAAGACGATTTTATTTCTTATGTAGAAATAATTCCTAAGTTGATAACAACGACATTTTTGTTATCTTTTTTCTATCTTTTCCTTTTAAAATGAGGTGTCTTCAAAGATGTTCATCTAGTTAATATTTTGATGTGTAGTACCATATTGAATTGTTTCTTTCTTTTGTATGTGTTTGTCTTCTTGTCTTAATTCATATAAATGTCATGTTTTGAGCATGAGCAGATTTAGGGATTGTCTGTTGTGCTGGCGGATCTTCCGGGATATATATTAGGGTGGAGCGTTTTGCACTTTTGTTGGAAATTCGATGACGACTACTGCGGAAAAGGTGCCATTCGTGGCACCGACCTTACTGATTTTTTAAAAATATTTTTGGACAACCCCTTACCCTGCCCCAATGGACTTAAGTGTTTGGCTATGCAACACGCACAATACCAATAACAGAAAAGCTACTTGTGGTCGTTTCTAAAGTTATCTGATAGCTTTAATACACTTATTTTATTAAAAGATACTTGTAGCAATGCCAGTAAATAATTTTAAAATGTTTATGAGTCAAAGTACAGCCATTTTAGCTCAGTTGATGGAATTAATGTCCAGATTTTGTTTGGAATGCCACGGTAACGATTATTATAGGCATAGCCCTTGATATAACACGATTTTCTTTGTGCAACTCTTTGCTTATTTTGCTCTGTACGCAAAATATCTCAGAACTCACCACGGGGAGGTGGTTGCACATCGAGTTCCGCCCACCCACCCACCTAGTAAGCTTACGTTGACATTTGACCTTAGGTCACGTAGTTCTTCTTGGTCTCGAAGAGGGGCATCCTTGTTCTAGACTTCAGTTTGGTCTAACGTAGATCTCTCTTGCGTTCTGGCCGCACTTTTTGGACGCTGCCTTAGACACTGGTTTCACTGTGCGTTCCGCAGCTTGACTATGACAACGGAATGTTGTTGTTAGAGTAGCTGAAGTACGGATGTTTTCTTCAAGCTGCTGATCCGTTATGCTTTGTGCAGAGTTGGCGTGGGTCAATGTAAACTTGACCCACGACCCACTGACCCACCACCAATCGTGACCCACGAACTACTGACCCACCACCCACCATGACCCATTCTGACCCACGACCCACCATGACACACCACCCACGGTGACCCACTCTGACCCACCACCCACCGTGACCCACTGTGACCCACCATGAACCACCCTCATCCACTGTGACCTACTCTGACTCACCAAAATCCATCGTCGTCAACTCTGACACATGATCCACGTCCTCTTCGCTACTGACTAAAGAGTTTACACTTGCAATAAAACAAGACTGTGATATTGTCACTAATCGCAGTTTGAACTTCTGCGGTCAACCGCTCAAGCACAACTCTGTTACAATAACGGTGGATCTAACCTTTACGATATAAAATATTAAAGTGTTACGTCACTGAGGAAATTGAAGCACTTCAAGGTGGGGGGAAATTAATGTGTGAATAAAATATACTTGTACTAAAAGAGTACTCTTGCGAGTGTTAATTTCTCAACGCATTCCAAAAGAAACTTCTATTCGCAGGAAAATACCCTTGTACAACATGGAAAATGTTATGATTTCTCAGTTCACAGTATTTTTCTCCAAAAGACTTGAAAAATCAGTTTTTCATAGCATATAAAGGTGCTCTGGTACCCTCTGTGGGAGCATCTCCATAAAGTATGCTCATAATTGTAATTTGTGTAATCACTAAAGCACTACGTTAAATTTGTTACAAATATGCATAATTGCAATTATTATGAATATTTACTCAAAGTAGTTTACCTTCTAGTTTATAAAAAGGAAAGAAGAGACTTATTAAAAATTAGATACAAAGTTGAATAATACAAATAAGTCATTAGTAATACAAGTATACATTTTCCATAACTCGTTTGCCACCTTAAAACAAATCTGAAATCAGGTTTATTTCCTATTGGCCTCTAGGATTTTTTCGTAGTAAATCATCCACAGTGAAATGATGTCCATCCTTCAGCCAAGAAATAACAAGCTCGTCTACCTTGAGCTTGTCTACTGGTGTCCATTAACATTGATGAACAAGTTAGACAATGTTTGAGCACTTAATTTATTTCTAATATCAGTCATCTGTAAATTCCTAAGGGGAAATCCCCGTTCGCACTATGTCGTGGAAATTGATAATACTTCTATCCGACGTAGAAATTTCTGCATCTCATCGACAATCTGCTTGTTAGACTTAAGTCTGATAACGATTTTTCTCGGTCAGGTTTAAAATTCTCAGCAAGAAGTATCACCTCTCTATCACCATACAACATCTTTTCCATATCGACTATGTCAGTTGGCAATGTCGACTTATGGAGAACAGAAACTTCATCTACCACATCTTCGATAGGAAATCTTGTTCATAAATTATCAATTAAAACCTGTTAAACTGATGATTTCTTATTTGTTTATAAATTTAATTTTTGTAATTACGCATGAAGGTTTGATGTCATTACCAAGTTCCCTTCCCCCTAGAAGGCAAAAGGGAACGAGGTTTCAGGGAATTGTTCAGAGGTGCCTGGGAATTTCCACCCTTTCCCCTTCAATTACCACACTGCTGTTTGCAATGGGCCAAATTACTATGAATATTAATTAAAGTATCATACTATAATTATTTCCTTGATGAATTATCGATACTTTTCAGTGAAAAAAGGATGAAATTTGAAAGTCCCAAATCAAGGTAAGTAGACCAACGTAAAGGAAAAAAAAGAATGAAATTTTCCATATAATTATGCGTACAATCCAAACTTAAAATTTCCGTGTAATTAAGCTTACAGTACAAACTTTATGTATATTTTTCTCACAGCTTTATGGGTTGATTGCCCTGTGCTGCAAGCGCTCCATATAATAAACATAAGCTTCAGCAATTATTATAGTAGAAAGCAATGGGTATATGAACCGAAACACTGTATTTTTTGTTTCCGAATTTTTTTCTTAACTAATATCGATCGTTTTCGTTCATTTTTACAAACCAACTCACTACCAATTTTCGATATATAGAAAGTGCACTCCCCCCCATAAAGGAGAATTTTAAGAAATGCTAGGACACATTCTGGTTATTTTCAATAAAGAGTTAATACACTGAATTTCAGCTCCGTAAGTCTAACGACTTGCGAGATACTCATTTTGTCTCGCAAAAATTCGGATCCTCACTACCTCGTTAGGATATGTATTATAATGAAAGTAATATACATCCCAGTTTGGATTAAGGCCTAACTATACACCAAAGGTCATTTCATTTGACTGCAATTTGGCCGTGATGATCAGGCACACATAGTTACATACAATTTTTATATAAAAATTATATATTACAGTGATTCAAAAATGTATTTTTCCAGTAGTTAGCTCCTCTAAAAACTCACAGGCCTCGAAAGTCAAGTAGTAGTATACGTCCTATCGCTATTATTACACTTAAAAATATCAATATTTAAAAATGCCTGAAGTTCTTTTTTCACTTAGATATAGCCTACTCACCTCAGGTAAGTAGATAGAAACAAATGGAAAAGTTAGGGAAATGAAGGTCATGAAAATAAAACGCAGACAAATTCACCAATCTTCATGAGATACTGTCTACAATGCACTGAGCAGAGTGAGTCGGTAGGTCAGACTGAGTCTGTGGGTCGCAGTGTGTCATGGTGGGTGGTGGGTCGCAGTGGGTCATGGGGTGGTGGGTTGCAGTGGGTCATGGTGGGTGGTGGGTCACAGTGGGTCAAATGTTGTTGACTTACGACCCACTGACCCAGCCAGAAAACTTGACCCACTTGACCCACTGATCCAGCGACCCACTCCATCTCTGGCTTTGTGTGATTGGCGGCTCTGTTAGACATTTAGGCCAATTAATTATGTAGTAATTTTCAGCTGTAAAGTTTAATTTCGGAACAATGAAGTCACGTGGGCGGCTTGATCTCGCAGTCTTCTGTTTGCGGCACTTTTCTATCCTTCTCCAACCTAACGTTCGAATATGCAGATTTTCATCTGCTGTCATCACTCAGGTTTTGATGATGAGCGTAGTATCCGTTTGTTTGTAGAACAGAATGAACTATGTGTTGTGGATTTTCTGGCAGAAAACGTGATAGCTTAACTATGCTAAACAGATGCATGGCGCCCATTTCGCACGAAAGATTTCGCTGTATTGAAAACCAGACGGGAGCGTATACTATAGCAATGTACTGGCAAAGTAGACACAAACTTGAACTAGGTTTATCAGTACTGATGTAGTGGCGAAGCATCCTACAGGCCAATGTAAGCCATCGTGAATGTGATAATGGTCCTGGTTTTGTGTTTGCTAGATCGGTAGTAGACATTCCTGTAGCAAAAGCCTTACAAATTTCAAAGAGATAATTATGGTCGCTGCTTAAACAATCTGGTTTTTTCATTTGAGACACCCACTCAATGGGAATGGGTGTAAAGGAGACGATCGGTGAACGTTTACAATCCATTAATTTCTTTCCGATGGGGCCGTAAAAAGCGTTGGGTCCGGGCGTCCCATCATCCAATTCGGTAACCAGGTGTCGAAATGGCAACTTGTTGGTATGAAGAAGGCAAATCTGATGCTGCTGTTCCTTTCCTAGGGATCGTTGTATCTGACTTATCACGCTGTTATCCCATCCTGTTTTCGTGGCTTCACCATCGCTGCCGACTGCCTCAAGACTTGACACGTCGTACTAGTTCTTCTCTAAAAGCTTCAATATAGAGCTCCAATATATATTTTTTAAGAAAGCACGTAAACTTATTAAATAAGAGACACATCATTTATTTTTGAAAATGTCTCATACTTCATTGTGTTACACCTAAAACAATCCTGTATGCTTACGCATATCCAAGCAGTGAAAGAGTATTTGGGAGTTAACACACCTTGGGATCCATATAAATAAGATTTTTTAAAGATGTCCTTAGCAGATTTTTCAAAAATTTATGAATGAGAAGTTGAAAGGTCTTCTATGATTAATTTGTTATTTGGATAACAATCTAATGTGGAACCGAACCTCAAAGAAAGTTACCAGCGTACTAGTTTAATATTACAGAGGTTCTGTGTTTAGAATGTGAAAATGGATGAAGAAAGGAACGTTCTTATTTCACTAGAAGAATATTTTATTAGTATATTATTTGTGTCATAATAAAATAAAATCATATCTGATGATAGGAAAGTAAATGATATAATTAATACTTCCCCTCCTATTGATGTGATGCAATCAGTATTTCTTAGAATGATCAATTTCCACAGTTACTTACCAACGGTATACCTAAAGATTCCGGCATTGTATAAGGAATTAAAGAAAAAAAGTAGGTGACAGTGGTCGGAAAAGCATGAGTTATAAATTGAGGATGTAAAGAAAACGTTGTCCTTTTAATCAGGATCGAAATATGGTATTGATGACGAATGTTTCCCCTCGAAGTACTTGGGGACTAATACTTAATAAACAAAACTGGACATTTTATACGATAGCATACACGTTGGCTATAATACCTACTGTAGATAAGAACTACGCATAGTGTAAAAGGGAGGACATGCTGATTACCTTTGTGTTAAGAAATTCACATATCCCTTTTCGGAAGGCACTTTAAGAGAGTATCTCATACTCAACCTCATTGTTTAATTTTTTATAGGAATATTCCTCATTCCAGTGCTTCTACTCGTTACAACAGTGATTCTTTTATTCAAAGTGCTACTTAATTAATGTAACAAATGTCGGGATTTGATTCCTGACGCCGAGAAAAGAAAAAATGGTTGTATGAACAAATAGTACATTGGACATATTGGCAGAATTAGTGAGAGCCGAAAGCGTGGGAACATTAAGTTCGAAGCGGTGAATAAAAACATGCAGTGCCACAAACGTACATCACAGGAGATGTTCAGACATGCAATGCATGCATGACAGGGGGCGCGGTGGCTCAGTGGTAGAGCGTTCACCTCTGGTGCTTGGGGTCCTGGGTTCGATTCCAGCCCCCACCAAGCGAACTTTGTGGTGGACAAACACCATGCTCGTGGGTTTTCTCGGGGTTCTCCCGTTTCCTCCCACTTTCTTCATTCCACCATTTCACTCATCTCTCATCATCACCGCCTCCTTTAGCCTAACCGGCATAACCGTGGGACGTAAAACTCAAAGATTTCATTTATTTTGCATGCATGACAACGCCGGTTCTGGGTCAAAACAGCGCAAACAATAACAGCGATGGGCGAAAATAGCGTGTGTAAATACAGCGTGGACAAAAACAGCGCATGAACAAAAACCGCGCAAGGACAAAAACAGCGCATGCAAATACCGCGTGCACAAAATTAGCGCATGGACAAAAACCATACAAGGACAAAAACAGCTCATGCAAATACCGCGAGGACAAAAACAGCACATGGACAAAAACCGCGCAAAGACAAAAATCGCGCAAGGACAAACACAGCGCATGCAAATACCGCGTGGAGAAAGACAGCGCAAGGACAACAACAGCACAAGCAAATACCGCGTGAGCGAAAACAGCTGACGGATAGAAAACATAGATGAACATTTTGTACTAGGCTCGCTCGCGCTCGAGCAAACTTCTTTCAACTGGGCTCGCGCTCACTCGGGCTCGCGATCACTTGCCTCAATTGGATTCGCGCCTCCAACGCTTCCCTCAATTGCTCTCACAATCAGTCGCGCTTGAGGTCACTTGGGCTCGCACTCACCTCTCTCGACTGGGCTCGTAGTCACTCAAGCTTGCACTAACACGAACGGGCCAAGATATGAATTAGGTTGAGAACCATTGCCACAGACTTTTTAAAATTTTTATAGACATCTTTAGGAAAGATGAGCTAGGAACAATTACAGAAGAAATCCCTCAAGTTTGGCAATCCAAATGCCTTTACTGTGTTTCAGGTTGCATAATTGACAGGCACACTTCCTAGTTAAATAGGTATAAGGACAAAAACAGTGCATCCAGAAAAACAGCGCAACAACAAAAACAGCGCATACAAATACAGCACGGCAAACAGCACATGAATACAAACCACGAAAGGACAGAAACCGCATGCAAATACTGCGTGAAAGAAAACAGCCCATGCACATTTTGCCATGGACCGTAGATAGATATTTTACATTAAGCTCGGTCGTCTAGAGCTCACACCTTTCAACTGGGCTTGCGCTCACTCTAGCTCGCGACCACTTACGTCAATGGGGATCGCGTTTGCTTCTTTCCACTGGGCTCGTACTCACTCGGACTTGAATTCACACGAACTTGCACTCAGTATTCTTAACTGGGCTCGCGCTCACTCAAGCTCGCGATAACTTTTCTTGACTTTGCTCGCGATCACTTCCTCAAACTGGTCTCGCGCTCACACGAGCTCACACTTAATTCTCCCGAGTGGGCTCGCGCTCAATAATCGTAACTGGGCTCGCGTTCACTCGGACTCGCGCTCACTTCTCTCAACTGAGCTCGCACTCACTCAAGCTTACGCTAACTTCCCTTATCTGGGCTCGCACTCGAGATCACTTCTCTCATCTTAGCTTGCGCTCACTCGGGGTCCCGATCACTTCCAGAAACTGGGCTCGTGCTCAGTCGGTCTAGGATTCATTTATGTCCACTGGGCTTAAGCTCAGCCGGACTCGCGCTTACTTATTTCATTGATGCTCGGGCTCACTCAGGCTCGTGTTCAATTATTCAGCCGGAGCACATCTGAGTGCCAGTGCCGAGCTCACGAGCGTCGATCTCGCTAGTTTGGACGCCTATGAGAAAAGCAGCGTATGCATGGCCCGCAATGTACACCCTTTCCGAAAGCAAACATTAAGGCAATAGTTGTGAGACTAATCTAGCAAAGTACACTAGCTCTTGCGCTAAACCTGACTCTTGGTTGGATCGCGCAGACTTGCAGTATTTCAGCCTTTACTAGAGACTTCATTTACTGCTGATTTCCGCCAGTCAGAACTATATTAACAAGTAACACTTCCCAATTGTAACACTAGGATTTTGATATGTGGCAGATACATATTACAAATAAAACAAACGAATACGTACTTTTTTTTAATTTTCTGCGCAAAAACGGTTTTATGGGGCAAAAAACTAACAAAATATTTTGGAAGCTGATGTTCGAAAGGCAAAAAGAAGTGGACCGAAGTGAACGAAATTGTGCAGAGATATTGTAGACGTAGAATGAAGGAATACGTGTTTCGTATTTTCCTGAAAAAAAAAATGGTTAGATGGGGAACGGATCTTTCCAAATCTTTGATCACGAAATATCAAAAGTGTTAATAACCGTATGTCAGATGTGTAAAGGACATGAAGAATTGCAACGAAACTTTGTGTAAGGACAATAAGTAAAAATAAACGAATACTTTTTTATTTTCTGAGAAAAAAAGGTTTTAGGTGAGAAAAACGCCACATAAAATTTTGAAATTTGACGACCGAAAGGCAATATGAAGCGCACTAAAGTAAACGAAATTGTATACAGATATTGTAGACGTTAAATGATGGAATATATGTTTCATATTTTTCTGGAAGAAACGGTTAAATGGGGCACGGACCTTCTAAACCGCTGAGTAGAAAATATCAAAAGTTCAAATTTCAAGTGCAAACGCGTCAGAAGTTTCTAAAGGATATTTAGAATTGCAACGAAACTTCATGTACGGGCAATTTGCAAAACAAACAAAACGTGTTTTAATTTGTGCGGAAAAACAGTGTTTGGGGCCAAGGTCCCTCCAAAAAAATAAATATTACCGTAATATTGCAGAAAGTCGACCGAAGCAAATGAAATTGTATGTAGATATTATATATGTAAAATAAGGCCTTTCTTCTTTCTCAAATGTCCCTATCCGATTTTGATTTAAATTTGAGACATCAACAGCAAGGACGAAATAAATCGACACGTATTTTTGTTTATGTGAAAAACATTGTAAGGATTAAAGTACGCTATAGTATTTGTGTTTACTGTTGATCTGCCAAATTTGGAGAAATCGGATGGAGACACTCGTGAAACGCGAAAGGTCTTATTTTACATATACAATTTACACGCACAATTTCATTCGGTTCGGTGCAACCTTCTTCCACCCAACTTCTCGGTCCACCGAACAGATTTTTTCTTGTTAGAAAATACGAAGCACGCATTCCCTCATCTTACTTCTCAAATATCTTTGCACAATTTCATTCACTTCGGTCCACTTCTTCTTGCCTTCTGGGCGTCAAATTTCAAAATTTTGGGTGCGGCTTTTGCCACTAAAACAATTTTTACGCAGAAAATAAAAGACTCGTATTTGTTTATTGTTTGCTTATTGTCCCTATACAAAGTTCTGTCACAATTCTTCATGTCCTTTAGGCACTTCTGACATACCGTTATTAGCATTTTTGATATTTCGTGATCAAAGATTTGGTGCCGTCCATGCCCCAATCAACCGTTTCTTCCAGGAAAATACTTAACACATATTCCCTCAATTTATGTCTGCAATATCTGTACAAAATTTCGTTCACTTAGGTGCATTTCTTTTCGCCTTTCGGGCGTCAACTTCCAAAATATTTGGTTTGGCTCTTGCCCCTAAAACCGTTTTTCCGCAGAAAATTATAAAAAAACACGTATTCGTTTATTTCATGTGTAGTATCTACTAGGGATGGTCAGACGGAATTTCGGATCTTGGGTGCGGATCCGAAGTTTCGGATCTTGGATCCGGATCCGGATATCCGGTTCCTGGATCCAGATCCGAAATTTCGAAGTTCAGATTCGGACTCCTGTTTTGAATATTTTGAGCCTTAGATTCAGACCCAGAACTAAAATATCCATATATATATATATATATATATATATATATATATATATATATATATATATATATATAAATTTACTAGGTGAATTTTATCTAACTCAGTGGGAGACAAGACAATTCAATTTAAATGACAAGAGATTACATCAAAATCTCATTTTCACATTTTTCGGGGTTCGGGTTGCGCACACCCCATCATTTAGTCTTTCGTATATCTTTAAACGTACTACGAGTATGCCATTTTCATCTCAAGTCAGTAGTTGTATAGATCTGCCTTTTGTTATATATTAATCGAGTTAGGATTAAAATTCGATTGTTTGTGAGACCTATGATAATATTTTCAGATTGAGTTATAGCGTTGAAAACTGCATAGTAATGCTGCATATTTTCTTTGCCCCACATTGGAAATTGATGTAGTCTATCTTATACAGTCGGCTCTTATGATTAATCCAGTGATCTGAACTCCTGGAGCATTACGCTAAAATCATGGATGTACTTTAATTTTCGTCATTATTTCTATTTTTTATTATTAGCAAAACAAATACCATAAGCGGTATTTTACATAATATGTACGCAGATCAGTCAATTGATTGATTAAAGTTTACCGCAAAGCTATTACATCTCTAAGACACTGGCGGTCTTAGAACAAAATCCATGGCTTTCCCATAAAATTATAAATCTCTCTACATAAAAAGGGCAAAGTCCTGAGTGACTGAGTGACAGATCACCGTACAGGGCAAATCGCTTAAGCTAGAAACTTGAAATTTGGACAGTGTATAGGATCTGTAACGTAGGATACAACTAAGGAAGGACTTTGGGAAATTCGACGAGGAAGGGGGAAATGGGGTGGAAAATATTTCAATAAAATGGCCATATCTCCGAGATTCTTGACGTTAGATACTTCAAATTTGGTATTTGGGTTTCTCATTGAAAATAATTTAATACTTGTTTAAATGTTTTTTTTATATTTAAATTAGAAGGGGCAGGGAAAATGTAGAAAGTAAAAAAAGGTGGAAATTGCAATTATTACAACTAGTATAATAATATACCTATATCTCGGAAACTTAAAAGGTTAGAAATATGGAATTTGGTATTTGGACTCCTCACTTAAAATAATTAGATATGTGTTTCAACGTTTTTTGATATGTGGCTCAGAAGGGAAGAAAAAGGGCGGGAAGAAAATTAAGTGGAGATTACAATTATTGTATTAATATGGTCAATCCTTTAAGGTTAGAGACTTGAAATTTGGTATTTGCATTTCTCATTGAAAATAATTGGATTGTAATTATTATAGTAACATGTCGATATCTGGGAACCTCTGAAGGTTAGGAGCATAGAAGTTGGTATTTGGGCCTTTCATTTGAAATAGATATGTTCTTAAGCTTTTTTTATGTATGTCTTAGAAGGGAAGAAAAGGGGGCGGGAAGAAAAGATTTTTATATTTCAGAACCCTGGAATTTTAGAGAAATGAAACTTGTTATTTGAAGGAAAATTCGTTATGTTTGCAGGAGCATGATATGCGAGGCCGTAGACCGAACAAATTTGTGGGCTGGGGGGAAAACCCACATTTACTCGCACTGAAATTCGGTATATCTCGGGATACCGGAATGTTATTACATACAACTTGATATTTGAACTGAGATTCGGTATGGTTGTAGGTTTACGAGGTGCGAGGCCGTAGGCCGATCAAATGAGATATCCGAGGGTCTAAGGGCGAATCCCCAGACATTTCTTATAGAGGCTTTTGTGGTGCGAGGCCGTAGTAACGGGGATCTAGTGGCGAAGCCCCCAACTAGCCGCAGTCTAGTAAGTATATAAATGTATTTGCATAATGATTGGAAATTGCATGTATGCCTATGGACAAAATTGCATAAGTAGCCACGAGAAATGACAATCCTTTAAAATAAAAATTTTAAAAAGCCAACACAATGTACTATTGAATGAGTTGTATATTATGTTTGCGCAGGGGCAAATCCAGAACGGACTCCTGGAGGGAGCGGATGGATTCTTAGAATTTGTGAGCGCAAGTCCAAGTGAGCGTGAATCTGAGTGAACGCGAGCTCACTTAGGATTAGTGATCGGGATCCCAATTGAGAGGAGTGATCGCGAGCTCGAGCCCGGTTGAGGAAATGTTTGCGAGCTCGAGTGAGTACGAGCCCAATTGAGGTAAGTGATCTCGAGCCTCAGTGAGCGCGAGCCCAGTTGAAAGAAGTGTGCCCGAGCGCAAGCGAGCCTAGTGCAATATGTTCATCTATAATTTTTGTACACGCTGTATTTGCATGCGCTATTTTTGTCCATACGTTGTTTTTGTCCTTATATCTATTTAACTAGAAAGAGTGCCTGTCAATTATGCAACCTGAATCACAGTAAAGACATTTGGGTTGTCAAACTTACGATACTTCTATATGACAGTTATTATATAAATTTTTTCAATTGTTTTTTCAATTTTCTGATTTTTTCAATTGTAAGCATAAAAATATTACGTCCCGTATATTATGCTCTTGTAAATAGTATACTTATATATGATATATTAAATTGGGCTGCTCCTTACTCTACTCGTTTGAAATCTTTGATGGTTCAAGAAAATAATATTGTAAGAATATGTTTAAAAAAAGGGTCTTGACAGTAGACTAGATCAGGGTTGCCAGACGTCCCGGTTTTCCGGGACGGTCCCTGTTTTCAATGATAGAATCAACTGTCCCGTAAAAGGCTTTCGGGACGCCTGTTTGTCCCGGTTTTCATTCTTCAAATTGAAAGAAATTAACGTGCAAGAAATAGTATGTCTCAGCTAATAACGAAAGTTTTTCGGAAGATTTGTGTAGCCAATTAATTTTACTAAACAAACAACCAGGAGTTTGAAATTCACATCCATTCTTTCGTTCTATCAGGTGTCTAGCTTTCAGAGGGGGGAAAATGGATTTTTAAAAATATTCAAGAGGTATCATATGTTGTGGCAATAATTTCTTAAATATTAATTTCAATAGGAAAAAAGAATATCTTTTTTTCTGGTGACGGGCTTTAACTACTAGTTATTTACACTTTAATTGCCAGCGATTTGCTGGAACTTTAGTAATCAATGGAAATAACTACTGCTCTCAGTCGCTGCATGTTAACCGCATTTAAACTATTTCGTCCTGTCTGCTGTCTTCTGAGGCGCAATTTTACAACAGTGACGACGCCGACTTTAATTTCTTAAGGGTCAAAGGAGAGACAGAGACATTTTTGAGGGGTGGCTATTTTTTCATACTGTCTCAACTCGTCTCGTGCGCATCAATACAGATAGGTTAATCCGACCCTGATTTTAACCTATTACAGTGGTTTGAATTCCACGTTAAATAGTCCGTTTGAATTGTACGTACCCTCGGTGCTGAGAAAGACACTAAAATCCTATCTAACAAACTTAATTAAATATACCTTAGTGAACCTATATTTAACTGATTACACCACCACCTATCAGAGTTTGAAAAACTGTTTCGGACAAAATTTGAGTATTTTTCCCTTAGAACTCGAATCTGCAATTAAAATGATGGAGTTCCCATATCAGTTTTCAGTTTCGCCCCTAAGTGGGGAAGCAGAGGTCAATTTTAGCATAAATTTTAGTAAATTTCTTCCTGCAAAATATTAACTTTTTATTTCGTACAGTATTTTTCGTCCGATGCTTGTTTCTCAAGATATTTTGCAATATGAAGTAACAAAATTCATTCCAATGTAGCGTCATAAATGGTATCTCATCATATTTTTCTCCAACTACTCAGCTTCTGTAGTATCCGTACGGTACCAACTATCATGAACTATTCGTATGAAAGTGTCCAATATTTAGTGCTTCTTTCAACGCAAGCAAAATCGATCTTCTGTTTCTATCCGACATTTTGAAGTTGCCCCCCCTCCCAATAGAGGTATTCACGAGAAATCAGTTTTCGAAAATAGCACCGTTTGTTTCCTCATGTTCACTTTCTTACTTCGCTTTAGTTTCAAACAATTATTTACTATCCTCGCATTGAAGTATTAATGAGCTCGTGTAGCTCTGAAACGGAAAGATACATAACAAAGTGTTTCCTCTCAAAGTTGTTCAAAATTTAGTGATTGTTTCAATGGGGGCAAAATAAATCCCTGTTTCCATTTAAAATTTTGAACTTGTTTCCCCATAGAGGAATTACAGAGACGCTCCTGATGTCAGAAATATCGCCATACGAATTCAGCATATGCACTTTGTTATTTAATTTCAAAGATTTCTGTACACTAGGACCTGAGTTAAGGTCTTGTTACGGATGTCGCCCTGTGTAGCCTAAGATTGATGTCCCGGTTTTTTGTTTACAAAATCTGGCAACCCTAGACTAGATAGATTCTATAACCAATTTTCAGTGTTACCACTTTCAAAATTATATTCGCAGAACGTATTAACATATGTTAAAAAGAATAGAAACAAATGGGAGGGAATAAAACATGTACATAACCAGAAATATGACAAACAAATATTTAGAAATTAAAGCAACGAGTAAATCTATAACTCAATATCAAACATATTACAGAGCTCCGATAATCTATAATGAACTCCTACTCCGAAACAAGGAACAAAGTAATTTTAAAGTATATAAAAGATTAATTTTACAGTGGTTAAAATAATCCAAGGTATTTTTTTTAAAAAAACTATTATTAACTAAAAGTAAGAATTATAAACCTTATATGTTGCGGTAAGAAAATAAACAAGTAAATTAAATACTAGAATCAGGCTCACACACAAGGTTTTGATTGTGTGAGCCATTTTCTCTTTTCTTTATTCTTTAAACAAGAAATTCAAAAATTTTCCCAACATAGAAATGCACTGAAATAATCTGCCCGACACCGGAAGATAGACATGACTTCTGGATGTCCGAAGTCCTTTCATCTCTGAATGCCGGGTCGTTAAACTATTAATAAAGGGAATCTAGGAAGTCCGATTTCCTTTGGAGAATTAATAGCACTTACAAGTAGGAAATTTGGCTTGTTAATTTCTGTAGCAGTTTACTTTTCCTTATTCTTTTACATTATTCCATTAATATTTTGTATGTTGTCACTTTTTAATTTAATATGTTTATGCATTTTTAAGTATATGCTTTAATATATTGGATACACAAAATATATTAAATGTTCTTCTTTCTTTAAATAAATAAAATAAAAATTCTTCCTTTTTCTGCTGTAATTGTTCCTGACTCCTCTTGCTAAGGATGTCTATAAAAATTGTAAACAGTCTCTGACAGTGGTTCTCCACCTAATTCCTATCTTGACCCGTGTGAGTGCAAGTCCGAGTAGGCGCGAGCCGCATTAGCGCGAGCACGAGTGATTGTGAAAACAGTCGAGGAAAGTGGTCGGAAGCACGAGCCAATTGAGGTAAGTGATCTCAAGCCCAAGTCAGCGCGAGCCCAATTGAAAGAAGTGAGCTCGAGCGCGAGCGAGCCTAGTACAAAATGTTCATCTGTGGTTTTTGTCCATGGGCTGGTGTCTGTTTTCGCTCACGCGGTATTTGCATGCGATGTTTTGCCCTTGCGCCGTTTTTGTTTATGCGCTGTTTTTGCCCACGCGGTAATTGCATGCGTGGTTTTTGTCCTTGAGCGGTTTTTGTTCATGCGCTGTTTTTGTCCACGCGGTATTTGCACGCGCGGTTTTTGTCATTGCGCAGTTTTTGTCCACGCGGTATCTGCATGTGCGGTTTTTGTCCTTGCGCGGTTTTTGTCCATGCGCTGTTTTTGTCCACGCGGTATTCGCACGCGCGTTTTTTTGTCCTTGCACAGTTTTTGTCCACGCGGTATCTGCATGTGCGGTTTTTGTCCTTGCGCGGTTTTTGTCCATGCGCTGTTTTGACCAGATACCGACAATGGCGTCATGGATTTTCGAAACTTCAAAGATACCTAGGTCATAGCGAGCAGTTGCATAGACATTATGCATAGCAGGGCCGGGCTTAGGTAGTGTGGGGCCTGATTAAAACATTTTGCGGGAGCCCAGGTTTACAAGTAACTTGCACCAAGGTCTGTGGAACCTATATATATATATTAATGGTTACACCTATTTCTCTTTATAACGTTTTTCCATGTGCAAAAATGTTCTGGTGAAAACGCTCACTCTGGTCATCCCCTATATCAGCTAATTTTTCATAGAAATAAATGGAAATGCAGTAATTTTAAAACACATATTTCACCCTTGTGCCTCGCAATTTTCCAAGAAGTTTCTGTACCAGTGTTTCATAGTTTTCTTTTCTTACAACTAAGCCTGACGGTGTTGAAATCCTGTTTCTTGATCGAACTTGGCAGAGAAGTGAGGAATTTCAAGAAACGAGCGAAAGCAAAATTTAAAGCGCTTTCGTCCATAAAGACGTCCGCAGTAGCCAAAAACCTGTTTGATCAGAGTAAGCCATGACCAGTGTTTCAAGTTTGAAAATTCCATTTTATTTGTTAAACGGGTAAAGGGATGGAAAACAAAAACACATTAACAGACACCGAGAGTAAGTATAAATTTATTTGATGGTATGCTTATCATGGCCGCCATCTTGTATCTAGCTTGACTTTTCTTTAAATACGAAGGAGGTCATGTAATATATCAAATTGGGCTTTAATTTTATGAGAAATACAATGGTGAGGTCTATGTTCCCATAAGTTTATATTTGTAAGGCATAATGAAATGCATATTCATATGAATTCATTGGTTCAAAGATTTCTTAACAGCCGTATCTTTTTGAAAATAATTAAAGTCAGGAAATCCTAATGTACGCTAGTGAGAACATCGTAGGTAGCTACTTATGAAAGGTATAATCAGCTTGAAATCGCTATCGACTGCAGAGAAAATGAAATGGTGATCAGACGATCACAAACCTTAAGGAAGATGGGAGATGGATGAAATATTTTCCATTGAATTATTTGAGTTAGAAGACAAACCTTCATAAGCTGCCCCCCATTCGGTACGTACTAGTATACATTTTGTTTTCGTTACTTATTTTTTTAAAAAACATCCACCAGATTTTTCGCAGGAGAGGACAAAGTTTGTGCTCTTGTTTTGTATTTTTAATATAGCTATAATAAGAGAAAGGATATGCAAAGAAGTCTCACTGAGACTGATTTATTTGATCCCATCTCGGTATTCACGGTAGTATCACAAGACATAATTAGTAAGAACGCCAGGAACTTTTATTTAGTGGGGTGTTCCAAATAAAGGAGAGTGTGCACGCAGAATAATGATAGACATTTTACACAAACTCAAAGAAAACAACACTCTTATGCCCAGAGGTGTGTGTGTAAGGAAATTTGTGGAATTGTTAGCGGTGTTGGGTGTGCACAGAATACTCCCTGGACATAATATCTATTTTTACAACAGTTGTTAACGTAAAAAAGATAAAGAAACTACTGCAGCACTGAAGTTAGAAAATGTTTGCTAGTGTCTTTAAACTGAACACAAACTATTCATTTACTTGTTAGCGAGAAGTCATACCCTCCCTTGTGGAGTACATGGATATACCTGTATTGCAATATGTTGTTCGTGTACTTGACAACCGAGAATAGCAGAGCCATCTTAACGATACCATAACCACGTAGCCGGGGGTCTTGCAAGCATTGGGGGTCCCGCGTGCAGAATGGCATGTATTAATTATATGTATTAGGAGCTAAGTTTAGTTATAGGGACCACAATACCCATGTTTGCTCTCGGGCCTAATATGCTGTTCGTGTTAAAACAGCACTGGAGAGTAGATTAGACTGAACAACGGTACTAGCGCGGGGCCCGATTGGGAGCAATCGGTCCAATCGGCTTAAGGCCGGCCCTGATGCATAGGTTGTTCCAAGTCGTTGACATCAGTAGCATACACCACACTTTTAATATGTCGTCACAGATAAAAATCCAGTGGAACCGGACCAGAAAACCGGGCAGACAAATGCACTGGACCACCACGTATGATCCAATGCCTTTAAAAGTTGTTGTTCAACCACCATTGGACATTCACATTGAAGTGTGCAAGGTCTCCACCATCATGTACCACATGTTGCGGGAAACCGCTAGAGAAATATTTCCCAGTAGTTCGGAGAGTGTTTCCTGCAGGAAGATCAAATATTGTGCTCCATTCAATCTTCGGGATAATATGTATAGGCCATTCAGTTGATAATGGATAATACCACACCATACATTGAATCCAAATTGGTGTTGATGGTAAGTAACTACCGTACCAAAGGGATGTACGTCTGCCCATATGTGTGTGTTATACATGTTGACGATACCATCCCTTCCAAATATGGCATCAACAGTCAACAGTACTACTACCTGAAACAGTATAATGGTAGTGATCTGTTGGATGAACCACTAGCAGAATGCGTCACGTGATTAGAATCTCCTTCTGTCAGTACCTGTACCCTCTGTAGTTGGTATGGGTGCAAGGAATTTTCATGTAATTCACACCACACAGTCATGTGACTAACACATTTTACGACTAACCTCCCTAGTACTTATACCTGGTTCATTGTCTACAGCTTGTAATACAGCTTTCATAACAGGTGTTCTTACGCGACGAACGAGACTAGCATCTACATCGGCAGCTAGTACAGTCCCTGTTACACGCACGTGCCAATAAACTGTTACAAATATCTTATATGATGGTTAGTGTCTGTTAAGACAATGTTCGTATAGAGACATGCTGCTTCACGCACATTGCCATCTGCACGACCGTACATAAATAGCATCTAGGCCTGTTAGAGGTTTGAATAAGGCACCAGGTTTTAGTCAAGCACTGCCACTTGTCCTATTAAACACTCGCAGCACAATGACCGAAATCCTGTACTGTAACGTCTTGAATACA
The DNA here is from genome assembly GCF_964235325.1 of Thermobia domestica. Lineage (NCBI taxonomy): Eukaryota > Metazoa > Arthropoda > Insecta > Zygentoma > Lepismatidae > Thermobia > Thermobia domestica. The sequence continues at coordinate 194,675,289 of NC_137457.1, forward strand.
AGCACCACTTGTGTGTGTGAAACGAAAAATTACGTATTGAACACCAGTGTCACCTGTAAACTTTCATAGGCCGATACATCTAAGCTTATTGGTTTTCAACATCTATCTATTCGAACTAACTATACCCACGCTTTCGACTCTTGCTAAATCATGCTATATGTTCATTGAAACTTTTTTTCTTATCTCGATGTCAGGAATGCCCTCCCGACGTTAGTTACAATAATTAGGTTACACGCTGTATACACCCTGTTCCAAAGGACGATCGTTTTAGCTGAAATTAAGCTGAACGAAGTCTTCAGAAACAGTAAATCAAAGATGCCAAGGTCGAGACCCCAAGTCAACGATCTCAATCTGAAAAAAAAAAAATGTGCAGACGTATTTTTCTTCGTTTGAAGTAATAAGAAGGTTGAAATGTTATGAAGTGTAGGAAAAAGTAGCAATCAATAAAATATGTAACGATACAACATTTAGAAACTATGTATACATGTTAACAGATATTGATTTTGTTACTTACGTTTCCGTACACTACAGAAGTTTTCCAATGAAAGACGAGACAACGAACATAGTTCTCGTATCCATTGTAAAATGAAAAAGACAAAGGAGACAAGCGCCATCATCAAAGATTTTTGTCTGTTAGTTGACAATGCACTCGCTCACAAAGTCCAGGAAACCCTGAATCTTGTCCAACGCTTAGGGTACAAATTACTTTCTCATCCTTCATATTCACCTGACCTCACGCCATTATATTTTTTCTTGTTTCCAAAACGGAAACAGTCTTTGAAAGGTCGGTGTTTTTCTTCACATGCGGAGGTCATTGCTGCAATGGAGCACTGGTTTACCAGCCAATGTGACACTTTCTACAAAGAGGGGTTGTGGAAGCTGAAAGACCGGTTGCAGATATGTGTTACTTTTGTATAGAACCTGCTCCAGTAGTTATGTATCTAAAATACAATTTTATTACTCTCCCATTACATAATCCATATTCCACATAAAATATTTTGTTAAATTGATAAACAAATTACATGTTGCATGGATGTTAATTAATTGTGTGTGCGGCTTCCTTTGTAGATGTCAATGCATCATATTGTAATAATCGGCACGATTACCTGAAAACTAAAGATGTGGTTAATGAACTTTTATAAAGAGGCACATGGAGATCAACTCAGTGTAAGTGTATTCGCCAGTGCAACGAAAACAAAATGATTCCAACCCTTGAAGCGATTTATTATACACCAAATGTGTCTAAGATTTGTGTGTATTTTCAGGTATGTAGTGTTTAATGTATTCTTCATATTGATACTTTAAAGAAATGCCAATAGTTAGAAACGTATTAACTTAACATTCAATGATAATATATTTTTAAGTTTCAATGTGGTATCAAGAATTACAAATTTGAGAAATCAGGTAGAATGCTATGGAAGCGTAGTATATTCACATTACATATACACGGTGTACGTGCCTTGGAAACAAATTATAGAATTAAGTCGAAGACAATATTACCTGATGTAGCTGCTGAGATCTTCAGACGTTTCCTTTTTATAGATTTTCTTAATGTCAACGTCACTCGAATTGGCGTATGGCGTCAATCCATAAGCTTGCAGTGCACTGTTGCCAAACCTTCAGTGAGATATCTAATCATTTGCAAACACCCATAAATATGAACAATATCAATTACGGAAGATAACCCCATGCCGTAAACGTCGCCAACACCTACCGGCCCACTTGCCGGTAAATGTCGATCGTCAAAGGATTGTGCCATTAGCGGCATGGTTTCGTCGAGTAGAAACAGATATGTAGAGTCGTGGTGTCAAAGTTACCACCGCGTAGCAGCGATGACTTCATTTTGGTACGCGCTCCTTCAATTCATCGCGGAGAATCGCGAAGGGACCAACACAAACTATCGCCAGTCATATGCATGCTGTTATTATCATATATTATTTTCTTTGACGAATTGTTTCTAATGTGAGCTCCGGGCGGTGAAGAGGTTCCCTGCCTCTATATCATGAAGTGAAAAATCTTGATGAGTACTTATTAAATGAATTTAGATGGCAACTGTCGCCAATCGTTAGAAAATAAATATGGAAGAACTATGAAATGAAGTAAATAGACGCGCATCATTTCGTTATATTTTGTCATCTGATCCCAAACGGTTATCGTCAAATACATACTCCTGAAGGAGCACTCTGCTTAGACAAATTAAAAAAGACTTCAACGTTTTATCCCTGTACAAGCGAAACTTTCTTCAACGCTTCTGTAGCAAAGTCAAATGAGCATGTGCCTAGTTATCGTAAGGTTGATGGATCGCGCCAACTCCTGAGTTTCTTTTTTAACTTTTTTTTTTAGTATTTTCAGACCCACGTTAATGTAAACAAATCACGCATAAAGCCGATTTAACATATTTTGGGAAGTACTTTTCTGGTTCTTTGGCGTTT